>NC_080744.1:28062786-29312786 GCF_020826845.1 Diceros bicornis minor | reverse complement strand
CCTAGTGGTTAAATTCAGAGCGCTCCACTTCGGCAACCCAAGTTTAGTTCCTGGGCATGGACCTACACCACTCATGGCCATACTGAGGTGACAACCCTCATGCAAAATAGAGGAAGATTGACAACAGATGTTAGCTCAGGGTGAATCTTTCTTAGAAAAAAAAAGAAAAGCATATTAGGGAGTGACGTCAGCATCATGGTGGAGTAAGTTGTTCCTTTAGTCTCTCCTCCAAATTACAACTAAATGGACATTCATTAACCAATGGAAGATTCCCTACAAAGAACAATAGAATATCTGAGAGATCCTCACAGCCCTATATCTGAAGGTGGGAGGACTCAATCCCCAGGAAGCCATGGAAAGAGGCGAGCAGATCCCTCCTCCTCTCCAGTGGCAGCGATCTAGGTCACGGGTCCTCACACAGAGGCTGGCACGTGACTGTAAGAGGAGGTGGGGTGCAGCCAGGCCTGTGTGAACACGTTTGTTTTGGTGTTGCAGCCCAGCCACAGGAAAGCCCACCAAGCCATGGCAGCCCTGCCCATGGGAATGCTCTCCACCAAGTGGCATGGCTCAACTCACATGAAAGAGCCCCCATCAAGCACAGCAACCCAGGCAAACTGCCTGTGAGCACAGAGCCAACCCGTGTGCATGAAAGAAAGTGCCCCTCCTCTCCCACCTAGCACACCGGGTCAGCCAGTCCCCTACCAAGGCAGTAGTCCTGCACCAGAGCACGTGTATGTGTATGTGTGAACTGCCAAGTGGTTGCAGGCAGAGGACAAATGCAGACAAGCCCTCCCACCACAATTCCATCAGACACAGCAGGTTCAGAAAATATAGCTCCTGCCCCCTCCACAGAGGTGGCAGGTTGAATCTACGACCTGATACTACCACTCTGCACTGGCAGAGGATCAGTTTATCAAACACCATGAAAAACTACAATAAGACTTCAGAGAAGAAGGAAAATGACAAGTCTCCAGAAACCAATCCTAAAATCACAGAAATTTACAATCTAAATGACAGAGAATTCAAAATAGTTGTCATAAAGAAACTCAGTAAGTTATAAGAAAATTCAGAAAGACTGTTCAATGAGCTCAGGAATAAAATTAATGAGCAGAAGGAATACTTCACCAAAGACATTGAAACTCAAAAAAAACAAACAAACAAACAGAAATTCTGGAGATGAAGAACACAATTAATAAGATAAAAAATAATCTAGAATCCTTAAATAATAGAGCTGACATTATGGAGGATAGAAGTAGTGATTTAGAAGACAGAAATGTAAAAATGCTTCAGGTGGAGGAGGAGAGAAATTAAGACTAAAAAAAAATGACTAAATTATTCGAGAAATATCTGACTCAATTAGGAAATGCAGCATAAGAATTACAGGTATTCCGAAGAGAAAAGAGAGGGGAAAAGGAGCAGAGAGCTTATTCAAAGAAATAATAGCTGAGAATTTCCCAAACCTGGGGAAAGAACTGGACTTACAAGTACATGAAGACAATACAACTCCTATTTACATCAATGCAAAAATACCTTCTCCAAAGCATATAGAACTAAACCAGGAGAAATTCCATGATGCAAAAAATATTTAAGGGCAGCAAGGCAGAAGAAAATAACATACAAAGGAACACCTATTAGGCTTTCAGTGGATTTCTCAGTAGAAACCTTACAGGCTAGGAAAGAACGGATTGATATATTCAAAATACTGAAAGACAAAAGCTCTCAGCCAAGAATACTCTATCCAGTGAAAATATCCTTCAGATATGATGGAAAAATAAAAGCTTTCCCAGATAAACAAAACTTGAGGGAGTTCATCGCGACTAGACCCCCCTTACAAGAAATGTTGAAGGAAGCCCTCATATCTGAAACAAAAAGGCAAAGCTTTACAAAGGTTTGAGCAAGGAGATAAATAGTAAGACAAAAATCAGAAAATTGCAGCTCTCTATCATAATAGATTAGCAAACACTTAATTATAATATAAAAGATAAGGGGAAGGAAAGCATCAAAAATAACTATAAACACTTCAATTTAGTCACATACTCAAAACGCAAAACAGAATAATTTGTGACAACAATAACTCAGAAGGGGAAGGTTAAAGGGATGGAACCTGCTTAGGCTAATGGAGATAAGAGGCTCTTGTAAAATGGACTATCTCATCTATGAGATCTTTTATACAAACTTCAAGGTAACCAGTAAAGAAAAAAACAGAGCAGAGCCACAATTCACAAATAAAAAGAAAGCTGAAAACCAGAAACAGAGAAAATGACCAAACTCAATGGCAGACAGAAATACAAGAGGAGAGAAACAATGGAAACATAGAACAACCATAAAACAGGAAATAAAATGGCAGAATTGAGCCCTCATATATCAATAATCACTCTAAGTGTAAATGGATTGAATTCACCAATCAAAAGACACAGAGTAGCTGGATGGATTAAAAAACAAGACCCAACAATATGCTGCCTCCAGGAAACACATCTCAGCTCTAAAGACAAACAGGCTCAGAGTGAAGGGATGGAAGACAACACTCCAAGAAAATGGCAAACAAAAGAAAGCAGGTGTTGCCATACTTATATCAGACAAAACAGACTTCAGGAGAAAAAAAAAATAATGAGAGACAAAGAGGAGCATTATATAAGGATAAAAGGGACATTCCACCAAGAGGACATAACACTTATGAATATATATGCACCTAGCACAAGAACACCCAACTACATAAAGCAACTATTAACAGAACTAAAAGGAGAAATTGGGGACCTCAACACCCCACTTACATCAATGGATAGATCATCCAGACAGAAAGTCAACAAGGAAATAGTGGACTTAAATTAAAAACTAGAACAGACAGACTTCATAGATACATGTAGAACATACCATCCAAAAACAGCAGAATACACATTATTCTCAAGTGCACATGGAACATTCTCAAAGATAGACCATATGTTGGGAAACAAGGCAAGCCTCAATAAATTTAAGAAGATTGAAATCATATCAAGCATCCTTTCTGACCTCAATGATATGAAACTAGAAAACAACTACAAGAAAAAAGCTGGGAAAGTGACAAATATGTGGAGACTAAACAACGTGCTACTGAACAACCAGTGAATCAATCAATAAATCAAAAAATACCTGAAGACAAATGAAAATGAAAATACAACATACCAATTCTTATGGGATGCAACAAAAATGGTTCTAAGAGGGAAATTCATAACAATACAAGCCCACCACAACAAACAAGAAAAATCTGAAATAAGTAATCTTAGACTACACCTAAAAGAACTAGGAAAAGAAGAACAAACAAAGCCTATAGTCAGCAGAAGGAGAGAAATAATAAAAATTAGAATAGAAATAAATGAAATAGAGACTAAAAAGCAGTAGATAGGATCAATGAAACTAAGAGCTGTTTCTTTGAGAAGATAAACAAAATTAACAAACCATTAGCCAGGCTCCTAAGAAAAAAAGAGAGAAGTTTCAAATAAATAAAATTAGAAATTAAAGCAGAGAAATTACAATGGATACAACAGAAATACAAAAGATTATAAGAAAATACAATGAAAATCTATATGCCAACAAATTGGATAACCTAGAATAAATGGCAAAATTATTAGACTCATACAACCTCCCAAAACTGAATCAAGAAGAAACAGAGAATCTGAAAACACCAATCACAAGTAAAGAGATTGTAACAGTAATCTAAAACCTCCCAAAAAACAAAATTCCAGGACCAGATGGCCTCTCTGGAGAATTCTACCAAACATTCAAAGAAGATTTAATATCTACTCTTCTCAAACTATTCCAAAAAATTGAAGAGGATGGAATGATTCCTAACTCATTCTATGAGGCCAACAAACCTGATACCAAATCCAGGCAAGGACAATGCAAAGAAGGAAAATTACTGGCCAATATCGCTGATGAACATAGATGCAAAAATCCTCAACAAAATATTGGCAAACTGAATACAGCAATATATTAAAAGGATCATACACCATGGTCAAGTGGGATTTATACCAAGGATGAAGAGATGGTTCAACATCCGCAAGTCAATCAAAATGATGCACCACATTAACAAGATGAGGAATAAAAATTGCATGATCATCTCAATAGACATAGAGAAAGCATTTGACAAGATCTGACATCCATTTATGATAAAAACTCTCAATAAAATGAGTATAAAAGGAAAATATTTCAACATAATAAAGGCCACATAGGACAGACTCACAGCTCACATCATGCTCAATGGTGAAAAACTGAAAGCCATCCCCCTGAGAACAGGACCAAGACAAAGGTTCTTACTCTGGCCACTCTTATTCAACATAGTACTGGAGGTTTTGGCCAGAGCAATTAGGCAAGAAAAAGAAATAAAACGTATCCAAATTGAAAACAAAGAAGTGAAATTCTCGTTGTTTGTGGATGACACGATTCTATATAGAGAAAACCCTAAAAAATCCACCAGAAAACTATTAGAAATAATCAACAACTATAGCAAAGTTTCAGGGTACAAAATCAACTTATAAAAATCAGTTGCATTTCTATACAATAATAACAAACTAGCAGAAAGAGAAGTCAAGAATAGAATCCCATTTAAAATCACAGCAAAAAGAATAAAATAACTAGGAATAAATTTATGCAAGGAGGTGAAAGACCTATACACTGGAAGCTATAAGATATTATTGAAATAAATCAAAGAAGACATAAAGAAACGGAAAGATATTCCATGCTCCTGGATTGGAAGAATAAACATAGTTAAAATGTCCATATTACCAAAAGCAATCTACAGATATCATGCAATCCCAATCAGAATACCAATGATATTCTTCACAGAAATAGAACAAAGAATTCTAAAATTTATATGTAACAACAAAAGATCTGGAATACAAAAACGATCCTGAGAAAAAAGAACAAAGCTGGAGACATCACAATCCTTGAGTTTAAAATGTACCTCAAAGCTATAACAATCAAAACAGCATGGTACTGGCACAAAAACAGACACACAGATCCATGGACAGATTTGAAAGCCCAGAAATGAAACCACACATCTATGGACAGCTAATCTTCAACAAAGGACCCAAGGACATACAATGGAGAAAAGAAAGTCTCTTCACTAATGATGTTGGGAAAACTGGACAGCTACATCCACAAGAATGAAAGTAGACCATTATCTTACACCACACACAAAAATTAACTCAAAATGGATTAAAGACTTGAAGATAAGACCTGAAACCATAAAGCCCTTAGAGGAAAATATAGGCAGTATACTCTCTGCCACTGGTCTTGGCAGTATCTTTTCAAATACCATGTCCACTCAAGCAAGGAAAAGAAAAGAAAAGATAAACAAATGGGTCCTCATCAGACTAAAAAGCTTCTGCAAGGCAAAGTAAACCATGAACAAAATGAAAAGACAACCCACCAACTGGGAGAAAATATTTGCAAATCATATATCCAGCAGTGGGTTAATTTGCAAAGTATATACAGACCTCATACAACTCAACAACAAAAAAACAAACAATCCAATCAAAAAATGCACAGAGGATATAAATAGACATTTTTCCAAAGAAGATATACAGATGGCCAACAGGCATATGAAAAGATGTTCAACATCACTAATTATTAGAGAAATGCAAATCAAACCTACAATAAGATTTCACCTTATATCCATAAGAATGGCTATAACTAACAGGATGAGAAATAACAAATGTTAGGATGTGGAGAAAAGGGAACCCTTGTACACTGCTGGTAAGAATGCAAACTGGTGAAGCGATAACAGAAAACAGTATGGAAATTTCTTAAAAAATGAACAATAGAAATACCATATGATCCAGCTATTCCATTACTGGGTATTTAGCCAAAGAACATGAAATCAACAATTCATATTGATTTATGAATACCTATGTTCATTGTAGCATTATTCAGAATAGCCAAGATGTGGAAGCAACTCAAGTGCCCGTCAACAGATGAATGGATAAAGAAGATGTGGTATGTATATGCAATGGAATACTACTGAGCCATAAAAAAGACAAAATCATGCCACTGTGACGACCTGGACGGACCTTGAGGATACAATGCTAAGTGAAATAAGCCAGACAGAGAAAGATAAACACCGTATGATTTCAATCATATGTAGAAGATAAACACATGGATAAAGAGAACAAATTAGTTCTCTAATTTGGGGCACATGTGTAAGGGATGGATAAAAGCTACACAATTAGTGGTGAACAAGATGCATCCTATACAGAAACTGATATACAACAATGTACACCTGAAATGTACACAATCTCATAAGCCAATATGACCCAATAAAATCATTTAAAAGAAAGAAAAACAATAAAAGCTGATTTTAAAAGCTATCTTGAGAACTAAGAACAAAAGTGTCTTCATAAACATAAGTATTCTGAACATTTTTTATGCCAAATAGGCTTTTATATGATAGTAAAATGACAAAATCAAGGTGCTAAGTAGATTTCCAAAAGACAAACCACTCTTTTAAAAATATGTAAAATCATCAGAATTCTTTGCACAAAGGTAAAATTCTGCTTAAAAATAACTTTGATATCTGAAAATAAAACTGGCTGCTGTGGAGCATAAATGAGCTGCCGAACAGAGGAGGAAACTCGGAATCCAAACTGTCGAGTACTCATCAGAGTCTACTCAAAGTTCTTGTTTGTTTGTTTTTACGAGGAAAAGAAAACAAACTATTTTCAGATATTGACCAGAGCTCATTGGTGAACACTAAACTGAGGAGCTGTACTAGTTTAGTTTCATAATCAGCAGAAAGAAAAACAGAAAACTTGCCCACAATCTAATCTTTTCCGTCTATTCTGAGCAATGAAAAGGAGACAGCAGAATTAGGTAAAGCAACAATGTTTTGTACTTTCTCCTAAAAAGTGGTGGGGTGAGAAATGTGAAGAATATGTATAGATGAGATACTTACAGACTTTTTAAAGAATTACACTGTTGGGGCCAGCCCGGTGGTGTAGCAGTTAAGTGCGTGGGCTCTGCTGCTGGCAGCCCGGGTTCGGATCCTAGGCGCGCACTGATGCACCGCTTGTCAGGCCATGCTGTGACAGCGTCCCATATAAAGTGGAGGAAGATGGGCACAGATGTTAGCACAGGGCCAGTCTTCCTCAGCAAAAAGAGGAGGATTGGTATGGATGTTAGCTCAGGGCTGCTCTTCCTCATACAAAAAAAAAGAATTACACTGTTGTTGACGATTTGTTTCACAAACGTTCATAATTCACCTTTCCAAACAAAGTGAACAGTACTCTTAATGAAACTATTATAACAATTAGCACCCATCTGACATAATTTAAGATGTCAAAAATTTAATTGGAAAAAGCAAAGTTTAGCTAGTTATTTGACACCTGAAACAAATTTGCTCATCTAAACAGTTACAAATGGTGGTTAGGCCATAATGTGCCTGCCCCTCTGTCTTCATTGGTCTCCCCAGAAGTAAATCCTGAGACTAGGATGCCAGTGCAAGTAGTTCATTTGTGTAATGAAGGGAACATTGACAGAGAAAAAGGGAACGAGAAAAGGAAGTCTTCCTACAAAGGGTACCATGTCAAGCCAGCTACCGCTGTGGGAACTGGAACTAATCCCTCTGGAGAAGCTCCAGGTAGTCAAGTAGACATTCCAGAGTTATCCTGTTATGGAAGCAAGGGAGCTGGGTTGTTGATATCCCAATTCCCTTCTGTCCATAGTTGAGGATTTCTGGGACTTGCAGAGGTTTTCGGCACTTCTGGCCTGGAATAATGAAAGACAGGCGGACAAAGCAGATCTATCAGAAAAAAAAAAAAAATTCCCTCAGGGGGCTGCCCCGTGACTTAGCAGTTAGGTGCACGCGATCTGCTCCTGGTGGCGCAAGTTCGGATCCCGGGCGCGCACTGACACACCACATGTCCAGCCATGCTGAGGCTGCGTCCCACATACAGCAACTAGAAGGATGTGCAGCTATGACATATAACTATCTACTGGGGCTTTGGGGAGAAAAAGAGAAAAAAAGAAGGAGGATTGGCAATAGATGTTAGCTCAGGGCCGGTCTTCCTCAGCAAAAAGAGGAGGATTGGCATGGATGTTAGTTCAGTGCTGATCTTCCTCACAAAATAAATATATATATATATATATATATATATATATATATATATATATACCCTGTTAAAAAAAAAAAAACTCCCTCAGTTAGGGAAATAAATGCATGTGGGCAGTGGCACTGAAGTGGAAAGAAGGAGGAAATACAAAGGGGATACAGACAGGAAACCAATGATCTCTGTTACGCTGTTCTAACACCACCTCCGAGAATTCTGTGAGAAAATATCTGTGCTGACGGGAACAGTGAGAGGAGAGGCTAAGAAAGAAAAGGAAGGCAGAAAGGACACTTCATAAAATAGCTCTCTACATCCGCATGGGTAAATTAATCTCCCGGGTCCCTCATTCCACAAGGCTTGACTCTCCCACAACCAGTCATCAATGCAGAGTGTTCTTGTCTACTTTTCAGAGGGTAAAATTATTCACTCAACAAAAATACATGATCTTCCATTGTGTGTCTAAGTAACACGATGTGGCTGGGACACAAGGACATCTGCAAGAATAATGGGGAAAAGGAAAAACAACAACAACAACAATAGTAATGGTAATAATAGGTTTGGGCTGAACTGCAGGGGTCCTGGTTCACCAGTTTTGAATTTTATGTTCTGGATGGAGGGAAACATCAAAGCTGTTCAAAAACAAAAGGGAAAAGAACTGATAAGTCTTTGATGAAACTCCCTCCACGCTTGGGGATAGACAGACAGAGAATGAGTTGTGCTAAAGACCTGAACCTCCACTGGGGATGAGGAAGGCTTAGAGCCCAAATCCCAGATGCAGCTGCTGCAGTGGAGCTATGGAATGCCCTGCTCTGGCCTCTCTCGGACCTGGGAAGGGTGCCCTGAGAGGCAGCTGCTTCAGACTCTTAGGGCCGCCAAAAGTAAGAAATGTAAAGATCTATAAGAAAGGAGGGGGGTCCTGGAAGGAGATTGATTCCTGCTTTAACTGTACACTCCTCTACGCCTGAGGTTTCATCACACCTCCAGCCCATGTCTACTTCTGGTAAATCAGTGAAGGTTCTGTCCCAAAACCCTATAATTGACACCACTCATTAGAGGTTCAATGAATAGCTTCAAGCATCACAGCCACCACACCCTGTGTTACTTTAACTACCTTGCCCTTGGACACCTGGTAGGCACCCCGAGGGCTTGAAGATTGATTAGATCTCATGCTGCCCCTGAGAAGTTTTGGAAAGGTAATATTTTTCTACTGTACTTAAAACAAAGGCAGTACGCGTCAGGGTCTCCAGAGAAGGCAGGCCCCTGGGAAGGGGAAGACTAGCACAGAACAGTCTCCTGACACTGTTCTCCTCCTAGAAGTGGTAAATTGGTCCTCACAGAGCAGGGGACACTCCCTGGAGGCTCTGCTTATAATCCCTCCATCCTCCAGCAAACACCAAGAAATTCTCACCCTGTATCAGGTCCTTCACTCCTTGATGGTTATTGTAGAGGGGACCACCTCTCCTCTCCAGGAAGGTCAGACGCTGTCACAGAAGCTTCAGGTTTGGATTTCCCTCTTGTCCATGAAAGGAGATGCTTTAGAGGAGAAATGTTTAGAATGCTTATAAATGCTTGGAAGTCTCCTCTACTACTTAGAGGAGAAAATAAACAGTAAGAAGCTAGAAAAACTACGACCCCCTAAATAAGGCTCCCTTTTCTTCCCTTCTGCTATATATTATATGGCTAACAATTCCTGAGCATTACTGTGTGCCAGGCCCTAGACAAGCACTTCCACATATGTGATCTCATTCAGAGGCCTGAACCCTTTGGAGAAAGTGCTACTGTGCCCCTTTAACAGGTGAAGGTACTGGGAAATAGTTTATATAATTGACTTGACAGTTTCCACAATTGGTCAGGTATGATTTATAATTCAAACCTCAAGCTCCTTACTCCAAACCCTTTGCTTTTCTACTACGGCTTAGCTGCCTACCACTCCTCATAAATGGGAAAGTTGTTCTTATTTTCAAGGGCTTTGCAGAAATAGAACAGGTGTGACAGTCTCCTGTCCAAGACAAATGAAGGAGATGGAGGTGCTGCTGTGAGAGCAGGCCAATAGTACTTCCACACCATTGTTCCTTCTAGGACTAACCTTGGGAAAAAAGGAAAATATCAGAGAAATGTCCTTCTCTCACCTTATGCACTATAGCTGGCTAACCTAGAGTAGGCCTAATCCAAACTTTCCAAGGTATTATGGAGGTGAGAGTGCAGTGTAGTTTATTTTGATTGGCTTTGCTAATTAACTCAGTCCAAGCATCCTGTACATGTTACACGGCTTTGACACCATTGCATCCGTATTCACACTCCCTCTGCCACAGCCTTTGTGAGCTGATTCAGGAGAATCTTCCAGTAACTTTGGACAGCTTTAGCTTAGCCTTGTGCCAGGGGAATACCACTGCTGCTCTCTAGACGGAGGAGCCAAGTAATAAAAGATGAGAAACAATATGGTCTCGTTAGGAATCTCTTTTTCTCACCCGGTGTCAGTTTTGTGAGATCAAGCGCAAAATGGTGCTAGCACACAGAGAATCATTTTTCACACCCTTCTTGTTTTCTAGGGCAGATCTCAAAGTTGGAGAATTGCCCTGAGAGGGAGTTAGCCTGGATCTCTTGGCTTCACATATAAGTGACAGACTCTCCAACTGATGTTTTCATCTGAGAGATAAATGTAACTAAAATATCACCTCTAGATCTATAAAATCTTGATTATCATGTGTACTTGTGGTAGACTTGGAATAGGAGTCAGCATTTTATAATGAACAGTGGTGAAAAATAATTTAATCCTTCTCCCTTTTCATATAAAGAAAGTGAAGCTTATAAAGATTAAAAGACTCCACTAAAGCCACTAAGCAACTTTGTTGCAAGGCTAAATCTAGAATTTCCATCCTGCCCTCTCTCCTATTTCAACAGCCAGAGCTGTGGGACCATAGTTATCTTTAATAGTCAGAGAGGAAACCATCTGGGGTGGCACGTGTTCTACCACCCAGAACATTCAGTCTCCCCTTAGTTCCTGTGAGTGGAATTCCTCTCAGGTCTGGGCCAACACTCTGGTAGCCTCAGCTCATTTGGAGCCATTCTTTTATATTTCATTTCCTAAATTGCATCTCACAGGTTTTCTGAAGTTCAAATGAAGTAATTGGTAAATATCTATCTATTATCAATCTATATTCTCTGTCTGTAACAGTGTAGACAATCATTTCTTTGACAAATATTTACGAAACACCTACCATCTGCCTCAGACTGTGCTGGGCACTAGGAATAAAAACGGAACACCAAGGGGGCCGGCCAGTGGCACAAGTGGTTAAGTGTGCGTGCTCCACTTTAGCGGCCCGGGATTCGCCGGTTCAGATCCCGGGCACGCACCGACACACCGCTTGTCAACCCATGCTGTGGCAGCGTCCCATATAAGGTAGAGGAAAATGGGCACGGATGTTAACCCAGGGCCAGTCTTCCTCAGCAAAACGAGGGGGATTGGCACCAGATGTTAGCTCAGGGCTGATCATCCTCACAAAAAAAATTAATTAATTAAAAAAAAAAAAAAAAAAAAAAACAGGAACACCAAGAAAAACAAGAGCAAAGACCCTGAACCAGGAAAGTACTTGGCTATTTCTAGAACTAAAAGAAGGCCACTGTTATAAAACTGAATTGTTGTGTGGAGAAGGGAAGGTGTGCATGCCTGAGTGAGTGTGTGTCTGTGTGTGTGTTTGTGTGAGTTTTTGTGTGCTGAGACAGAGAGAGAGGCAAATCCTGCTGGCTTTGGACACTCATTTTTGTAATTTAGATGAAAGCTGGCCCAACAGATCTGTTAGCTCAGCAGAAGAACAGGCTGATTCCAGCTGCTGACTCCTAGAGGTCCTCTCTCTTTCTAATAAGGTCACTTGCTGGACCAAGAGGCTTCCATCATTCCACAGTCAAATGGATGGTCCTTGCTCTCCTGTCCCTGTAAATGCATAGAGCTGGGTTCAGCAAACTATGGCCAATGGGCCAAATCTAACCTGCTGCCTGTTTTTCTATTGCCAATGACCTAAGAATTTTTACATTTTTTATTTGAATTTAAAATCAATATAAGAATCACATTCTGTGACACATGAAATTTATATGAAATTCAAATTTCAGTAGACATAAAGTTTTATTGGAATACAGCTATGTGCATTCAGTTAGGTATTGTCTATGACTGCATTCACACAACAGCGGAGGTGAGTAGTTGTGACAGAGACTATATGTCCTGCCAACATAAAATATTTAAGAAACAGTTTGCTGACCCCTGGTGTAGAGCATTGCAGAAGCAGGCCCCTCTCTATTGAAATGCTGGCTAGCGTGGCAAGAGTTCAAATACAAACACCTTCCAGTGGAATCAGGAGAGCACAGGGGATGGTGTACACTCTGCTGCCCATTGCTTGTCAAACCGTGTTTTATACTGGCAGTGCTTATGTAAGTGGAATGTGTGTGCCTCCTTTGCATAACAAAGTGTACCTTTGTGTGTGTGTGTGTGTGTGTGTGTGTGTGTGAGAGAGAGAGAGAGAGAGACAGAGAGAGTGTGTGTATTTCATTAATAGAGTCATGAGATGAGGTTGGATATGATAAGAGGGGTCAAATCAAAGATCCCAGTTTGGAGATCTTATTCAATTCTAAGTGTATTGCGAGGCTAATTGATGTCTGTATGCAAGGGAAAGGACTGATCTGATTTTCTTATTTAAAAAGTCTCTGTGACTGTGGGATGGATAACAGGTTGTAGAGATGCCAGGGTGGAAAGAGGAATCTGTTAGGACAGCGGCATAGTGGTCCAGGAGAGAAAAGATGACAGCTTGAACTAGGGAGAAGTGAGTTGACATAAGACTTATTTTGAAGACAAACTAACAGAAATTGCTGATGAATTAGATGTGAGGGTAAAGGAAAGGGAGGAAATAAGACACGAAATAAGTTTCACTAGAAAAAAAATTCTTAACATTTAATCCAAGGGGGTAATTTTTAGTTTGTCGAGCAGATGCTTACTCCTAAAATGAAATTTCAAGAGCACCAGCAAAAAACCCTGGTCAAAAACACCTACTCATTATTAGTAACAATTGCTTTTAGTTGATAATAAAGTTTCTTTCCTCTGAATTAGTGCTAGATTTATAGACTTAATCTTTTGTAGAATCCATTAAGGACCTTTACACATAGCAGAATTCTTCTTTGTGTCCCTGTTTTCAGACATTAGCAATCAATGGGCTCGTGTGACTCCAACACACTACGAAGGCCAGGATATGCTGCAAAAAAGGCTAAATGCCTAATGTCCTTGATCATGAGTGAAGCTGGGACAGACGGACTTTAAAAAAATGTTAGACTCTTCTGCTGTCTCCTTTCAACTCCCCTTTATGAAACAAAAACATGTGGTCTCAGAAATTTATTGGGCCCCTAGACAAATGACTTCAAAAGCAGAAAAGAAAAGACTTGTGGGAAATGGAAGTTCATAATGCAGGTACCATAACTTAGCCTATCTTCCCCCCCACCAACAGCACAGTCCACTAACTAGGTTCCAGTTATATTAAAACGGAGTCTGGCAGATCTGTGGAGATTTTATTGGCTCCAAGCATCCCTCATTCCATGGGAATCAGGGAACCTTGAGTTTAAAATGATCCAGAAAGAGTTTTAAAAGGACATGTATTGTGCTATAATTTTTCCTCAGTCTTCTCCCCCCAACCACGGAAATTGTACACCTCCCCCAACACAGCACTCTAAGCACCCACATCTATACTTAAGAAGGGGTGTCAGCTTGCTGCTGCCACATTTTGCTCTAGGTCCTACAGGTTTCTCAGAACTTGAATATTCCTAGTAAAAAAGTCTTAGATTCCTTGTGTCCCAGTGCCAATTTTCAAAAAGCAAAATATAGATTTAACATAGAAGGGGTTTATAACACAGACTTTCTTTATGTTGCTCCTTTTACATTTTTTTACAGAGGATTTAAATGGATTCCAAGGCTTGAGTGCATATTTGTTAAACCAAGGTAATCTAATTCATTCAGAAAAAAAGGAAGGCATCATGCAGACAGTGAATCTTTAAAAGCCACTGCTTAGAAATACTCTCAAGTAGTTACTGGAGGATGGAGCAAAGTTTTACCTTTCCATCCCCTACAAATCCACTGCTTTTTAGAATTCTATGTTACCAATAATGCCCATAGATTATATTATTGGATTAGAATTAGATCTATAACTGAAGACTGAGAAAATTCATATCTCTTATCTAGGTAAACACATACCGGCTTCAACATGGCATATTAATAATTCCTTCACCTTGGTCTACTGTGGATGGCTAGGAATGCTGTTTTAGCAACAGGAACTAAGGCTAATTTGCTCTGTTTGATTTTACTGTTTTACACATGAAATTGGTATATAATATTATTAAATCGATAAGTTAATCATTTAGTTTGAAATAAGACCAGCTTCACAAGTAACGTAAAAAAAGGAATTCAAGATGTTCTATGAGCTCTTCTTACATAGCTACGTAGTTTGACAAGTTTCTGTCACAACTGTAAAGATTCACTTCTTAAAATCAAATAAATTCCATTTTTGTGAGAATGGATAGACAAGTAAATATATAGATATTCTATTAATTGTAAAATCTAATGTCATCTTCAAACACCTCTACAAAATCTTCTTCAAGAGCTTATCAATTCTAATCAAAAGTTTTCTTGAGTCCACAGTGAAAATGTGAATGAGAATGAAGAATCAATCCAGGTCAATATTTCAGTTTTAAAGAAAAAAAGTAGCTATTGATATACGTCTTTATTTTCTTTCCAAGATGGTTTGAATATAAATCGAAGTCCCTATCTGTCTATACACAGTCATTTGATATTTCCTGTCCTTTCACAGCTCATAGACCCATGAAAATCTCCAACACCCCCAACAACTCCAGCATTATCACTGGCTTCATCCTCCTGGGCTTCCCTTGTCCCAGGGAGGGGCAGATCCTCCTCTTTGTGCTCTTCTCTATTATCTACCTCCTGACCCTCATGGGCAATGGTTCCATCATCTGTGCTGTGCTCTGGGATCAGAGACTCCACAACCCCATGTACATCCTGCTCGCCAATTTCTCCTTCCTGGAGATCTGCTATGTCACCTCCACTGTCCCCAACATGCTAGCCACCTTCCTCTCTGACACCAAGGTCATCTCCTTCTCTGGATGTTTTCTCCAGTTCTACTTTTTCTTCTCCTTGGGTGCTACAGAATGCTTTTTCCTGGCTATTATGGCATTTGATCGATACTTTGCCATCTGCCGGCCTCTCCATTACCCCACTCTTATGACTGGACGTCTCTGCACCAATCTTGTGGTCAGCTGCTGGGTACTTGGTTTCCTCTGGTTCTTGATTCCCATCGTCATCGTCTCCCAGATGTCCTTCTGTGGATCCAGGATTATTGACCACTTCCTGTGTGACCCGGGTCCTCTTCTAGCACTCACTTGCAGAAAAACTCCTGGGGTAGAGCTTGTCTTCTCCACGTTAAGTCCTCTGCCCATCATCATTCTCTTTCTCCTCATCATGGCGTCATATGCTCTGGTCCTGAGAACTGTATTCAAAGTCCCTTCAGCAGCTGGAAGAAGAAAGGCTTTCAACACCTGTGGGTCTCATCTTGCTGTGGTTTCAC
The DNA here is from genome assembly GCF_020826845.1 of Diceros bicornis minor. Taxonomy (NCBI): domain Eukaryota; kingdom Metazoa; phylum Chordata; class Mammalia; order Perissodactyla; family Rhinocerotidae; genus Diceros; species Diceros bicornis. Next base: position 29,297,098 of record NC_080744.1, on the reverse strand, counting down.
TATTCTATGGCTCAGTACTCGTCATGTATGGGAGCTCAATAACTGAGCAGGAAGCTGGAACACAGAAGATTGTGACGCTGTTTTATTCTGTTGCAACCCCACTCCTTAACCCTATGATATATAGTCTTAGGAACAAAGATATGAAAAAGGCCCTGCAGAAATTTCTGAGAATATAAAAAGTGTTAATCAAAAAGGCTCTTGGGATGCTGGCCCAGTGGCGTTGTGGTTAAGTTTGCGTGCTCCACTTCTGGAAGCCCAGGGCTCACAGGTTCGGATCCTGGGCACAGACCCACGCACCACTCATCAAGCCACACTGTTGTAGGTGTCCCACATAAAGTAGAGGAAGATGGGCACAGATGTTAGCCCAGGGCCAATCTTCCTCAGCAAAAAAAGAGGAGGATTGGTAACAGATGTTAGCTCAGGGCTGAACTTCCTCACAGAAAAAAAAAAAAAAAGGCTCTATTTAACTTACAAACATTTGCAAAAGTTCTATTTAACTTATTTTCAGGTTAAGAAAAATACTTGTTATATTAAGATAATTGTTCATCCTAGTATGGACTAAAACCTCAATCACCTGTGAGCATGTGTCTGCTGTTTATTTTTTCTCTTGGTTCTTGATCATTTGTCCTGTTTCTTACCATGCCTCGATTTTTTTAATTGAAAACTAAACATTATATTTAAAAAATTGTAATGATGATAGGTGTAATAACTCAACAAAAGCTAAATTTTCTTCTACCAATAGATAGAGTAGAAGCAAATCACTTTGATCTCATGTAAGGACTATTTTTAGGTGTCCTAAAAATAATCTATACAAGTTTTTCTCTTATTTATGGAATGTGACCCTTACTCTAGGAACACAGCCTTTCTGAGATCTCAACTGCTAGCCTGGTCTGTTTCAGGACCCCTCCACCTTAACAGGCCTGGCTTCCTATTTCTGTACTCCTTGAACCCCGTGAGTCCGGAAACCACTGCTTAGATCTTCAGACTCCCAATTTCCATTTTCTGCTAGATTTCTTGAAATGTCATCTTAAATGTGAATGGCTTAGAAATATAAAAATGCTTTGAAGGGATATTGGTCAAATTTTGAGCCTCACTTCTCTGTGGTCCTCCTCTCTTTAGGATTTGGTTCTTAAACCCCAGCTGCTTGGGCAGCCACAAACACCAAATCCTTTATTTTCTCAGGTCAGTGAAACTGCTGTTTTCTGCTGAAACTTTATTCTGCCTTCCCCCATTCTTTCCCACATACCTCCATATCCCTGTACTCTCCTGACCCAATGAATTAATTGTCAAATGTCCTCAAGGAAAAACACCCAAGGTGAATGTGGAACTCATCTCCTTGACCCACTCTTCATCGAATTTTAGCCCCCAAAGTCTCGCCCGTGTTGATTGCTTTCCAGTGCCTCCAAAAGGTTGTTTTAAATATTTTGTCCAAATTTTATAGTTACCTTTGATGGAAGGGTTATTTTAACATAAGCTGCTTAGTCATGACCATGCCAGAACTTCTTTTCTATTATAGCTAAATTCCATACATTCTCACATCTTCCCTCCCTTTCACTAGATGAAATTGTTGCATAGTCATGCAAAAACCCACAAATCAGAGATAAGTGGATATAGGGACTAGTATAAAAACAAGTCTGGGGTAAAGACCTGCTTTTCTTTTCATTGCAAACAGCCTTAGATTTCCGAGGATTCCACCCTTGCAAGAGAATTGGTGGGGAGTGGCGGGGGGGTCGTGCCAGCTGGTTACAGTAAACTAAGAGGTAAAAGCAGGACCACAGAGAACAGATTTAGGCCACATCTTTTTTTTTAAATGGGAGGCAATCAGCAATTGTAGATTAGTAAAAATATTTACTCAGGATTTTTATTAGTGACTTGAACTAGTTCTCCTTGAACTCCCTCCTAGGCCCTGAATGAAAGATCATCCCATTATTGAAGTGTCTTTACCAATTTAACTATCGGATTCTGCAGATGAAGAAAATGAGGCTTGGGAATCAGGAGTGATTTGCTGAGGGTTGTAACTTTAATGGTAAAAAACAAAAATTTGCTATCTACCACCCTTTTCACTAGCCCAAGTTATTTTTTCTTTACTAATTCAGCCTATATTTCTATCTTTAGGACATTTCAATCATTTGCCCATCAAAAATTTAGGACTTCTCAATTATTTACCAGTTAAACAATGTTTGTTTCCCTAATATAGGTAAAGCTCTGTAAACAGGAAGGGAACAGAACAACATCCCAACGGGAAAACAAACAAAAAGATATAAACAAATAACATACAGAAAAGTCTCTTAAATTTATAGGAAGAGCACTAATTCATCCATAAAAAGGTAAAGGTAGAATAAGCCTATAATGGTGTTAAAAAGGAGACAACAGGCCCAAAATGGAGTCACTTGTGTTAGGCCCCACAGCAGCAAACCAAGACTTAATCCTAACCTAATTACAGTTTCAACCTCCCTCAGAAATGTGACCTTTAATCAGCCAACCTGAAATTTCCTGGTCAGCACTAGGAAATTTACTGATAGACCTCTTCCATTCCCCTTAGGAGGGCGACTTTGCCCAAGACAATGCATTCTTTGGTAATAATTTCCTTTTGTCTGCTCTCTCTCTGCCTTTAAAATTCTTTCCCTCTCTGTAGCTCAACGGAGCTCCTTTCTCTTTGGTAGATGGGATGCTGTCCGATTCATGAATTGCTCAATAAAGTCAATTCAATCTTTTAAACTACTCAGTTGAATTTTTGTTAACAATGGTATCTCATTTTTAACCCATCAGAGTGATAAAAATTAAGCAGTTGATAATACACTATATGGTTGAGGATGGTGAAATGGGTTCTCTCACACTTAACTTGTGGGAGTATAAGTTTTACAAACTCTGTATAGGACGATTAGGCAAATTCTATCAAAATTAAGAAGGCATATGCCCAGTCACCCAGCAACTCAACTTCTATGGTACTTAGCCTATACATATTCTCACACATGTGGGAAATCATGAATGTACAAGAATATTCATTGTAGCATTGTTGTAATAGCAGAATGTTGAGAAAAATATCAGTTCCCATTAATAGAAGCCTAGTTAAATGACCTATGGTTCAGTTATACAATGAAATACTATGTCTTCAACTTTATCAAATATGAAATAGCTCTGTATGTAATGTTCTGTAACATCTCCAAGATATATTACTGAGTGGAAAAAGCACAGTGAGCAGCAGTGTGGCTACCTTTCATGTAAATGTGCAGACTATCTCCTGAAGGAGATCCAGAAACTGTTAACAGTGGTTATTTCAGGTGAGGAGAATTTGGTGCCTGAGGAACAAGCGAGTAAGGAGATTACTTTCTTCATACTCTCTTTTGAACTTTTTAAATTCTTTGCCACTATCTGTATTATTTATTTTAAGAATAAATAATAATACAGTTGTTTTTAAACAAACAATAACTTTTTAGACAAAACGTCTGATAATTAGATCAGGAAAATCACTTTCCCCTGCAAAATTCTCGGGTTCCCTACAGCCTACTCATTTATAGAAAATTTGAAGCAAGGGTCATAAGAATACCTTAACACTATTTCACTTAGACTTTTTGGTACTTTATAGAAAATACAAGAAACATCTTTTTCTTCTCATGACTTGAACAAATATATTGTGACAAACTGTAACTAATTTATCATATTTATATTTAGAAATTCTTTCACACATTGTTCAACTATATATTTTTATTGTTGTTGAGCACCTACAATACCAGACATTGAGCCAGGAAATAAATTTTATACAAAAGTACATGAAACATATTTTCTTCCCTCATAGAGCTCACAGTCTCATGGTTGAGATGCTATATAATTGCAAAGGATTTCTTTTTGTTAAACAGTACAAGTGCAATGAGAGGAGAAAGACTAAATACTATGGAAGATCATGAGAAGCAGCACATGTGTCAGCATGAATTTGCAGCATATGAAAGAGGATTTAAGTATAGCTACTTATAAGGTGGCCAAATCTGCTCTTCTACTGGTTAACATCTCGCACTCTCACCACCATGGCCCAGGTTTATTTCTCAGTCAGGGAACCACATCATCCATCTATTGGTTATCATATTGCAGCAGCTGTATGTTGTTATGATGCTGAAAGGTATGCCATCAGTATCTCAAATGCCAGCAGGATCACCATGGTGGACAGCTTTCAGCAGAGATGCCAGACTAAGACAGACTAGGAAGAAGGACCTCGCCACCCAATTCCAAAAGATCTGGCCATGAAAACTCTATGAATAGTGGACCATTGTCTGATATAGTGCCAGAAGGTGATAGGATAGTGCCAAAGATAGGGCAGGGTTCTGCTCTGCTGTACATGGGATCGCTAGGAGTCAAAATTGACTCAACCACTAACAACCAAGTTATAGGGCATCACAGAATAGAAGTGCTTCTAGAAATTCTTTGTAAGCCACCACATAACTAACCACTCCTAGAGAATATTAATGAGTTCCCAAAAACAAAATAAGTATGATTATAAGATATAATGTAAATTAAAGTCCAAATTGAAATATTATTTTAGAGTTTTAGGTAAACACAAGTTTTAGTAATAGAAAGCTGGGTTACTTCAATCTACCATCCTACTAAGAAAAAATATATCGAAATTAAAGAAAAACAATAAAACTTGAAAACATTGACAACCTGAACAGACAATAGGAAGCTCCTACATCAATCATTTTATGAAAATCTGAGTGGTGAGCACTAAAGTCATTCACGTTCAGAGAACACTTGCCTATAGTTCAAATCCTTACCCTTCATGACAATGCCTGGTTTGAGAGATGGAGATGGGAATCCAGGGCTCCCATTAATTTGGAGCCCTCAGTGATCTTCATCCTCAAGTAAGTATGAATGAAAACTAAACTTGACAACAACTGAGAAGAAAAACCAAAATTAGCCGTCCCTGAAAGTTTGTGGTCATCGTTCGGCTGTTGCTTGGATTGACACACACCATTTTCCCAATATATTGCTTGAAATATATTCTCCTTTTGGTTTAAAAGTATTTGACTTTCTACTAAAGACTGTGTCATCCCCCGTCCTTTGTCTCTCTTCAGGAGTGGACATATACACACACAAAACACACACACACACACACACACACACCCTAACAATCCGTAGTACTTAACAAAATTTTAAAGTATTTTAATTCTCCAGGATAGAACGTATGTTAGGCCACAAAATAGTCTTATTACATTTTGAAATATTGACATCATACATATCTTTTCCAGTTACAATGTAATAAAACTAAAAATCAACAGCAGAAGGAAGCTAGGAAATCCAAAAATAAGGAGAAATTAAATAACACACTCTTATATTGGTTAATGGGTCAAAGAAAAAATCATGAAGGAAAGTATAAAAGGTCTTAAAAACAAATGAAAATAAAATTACAGCGTACCAAAGCTTGTGCGATAGAGAGAAAGCAGTGCTAACAGAAAGATTTATATCTGTAAGGCCTTACATTAAAAAACAATAATGATATCAAGTCAAAAACATAACCTGATACCTTAAGGAACTAGGAGAAGAAGAACAAACTAAACCCAAAGCTAGCAAAAAGAAGAAAACAAAAAGATTAGAGCAGGGATAAATAAAATAAAGAATAAAAAATCAACAAAGAAAATAAATGAAACCAAGAGTTGGGTTTTTAAAAGATCAACAAAATTGACAAACCTTTAGCTAGATTGACTAAGAAAAAATGAGAGAAAACTCAAATAAATAAAATCAGAAAGTAGGGACATTACAGCTGATTTTTTAGAAATAAAAATGATTATAAAAATATACAATGAACAATTATCCATTTAAAAAATTGGTTAACCTAGATTAAATTTCTAGGTTTAAAAAAAGATTTGTCCTAGATTTCTTTAAACCTAGATTTCTAGGTTTAAAAAAAGATTTGTCTTAGATTTCTTTAAACCTAGATTTCTAGGTTTAAAAAAAGATTTCTAGGACAAGTTCCTAGAAATACACAACCTACCAAGATGAATCATGAAGAAATAGAAAATCTGAATAGACCTATAACCAGTAAGGACATTAAATGAATAATCAAAAACCTCTTAACAAAGAAAAGCCCATGTCCATAAGGCTTCACTGGTGATTCTACCAAACATTTTTAAAAATTAACAACAACCCTCAAACTCTTCAAAAAAAATTGAAGAGGAGGCAACACTTCCTACTTCATTCTATGAGGCCAGCATTACTCTGATATCAAAGCCAGACAAAGGCGATACAAGAAAAGAAAACCACAAACCAATGTCTTTTATGAATATAGATGCAAAAATTCTCAAAAGAATACTAGCAAACCAAATTCAACAGCATATTTAAAAGATTATACACTATGACCAAGTGAGATTTATTCCTACAAAGTTCAATATATGGAAATCAATCAATGTAATACACCACATTGACAGAATAAAAGAAAAACCATATGATCATCTCAACTGATGCATAAAAGGCATTTGACAAAATTCAGCACACTTTCATAACAGAAACATTCAACAAACAAGGAATAGAAGAAAACTATCTCAAAATAATAAAGGTCATATATGAAAAACCCACAGTGAACATCATACTCAATAGTAAAAAAAAAAAAAACCTGAAAGCTTTTCCTCTGAGAGCAGGAACAAGACAAGGATGCACAGTTTCACCACTTCTATTCAACACAGTATTGAATTCCTAGCTAGAGCAATTAGACAAGAAAAAGGAACAAAATGTATCCAAATGGTAAAGGAAGAAGTAAAATTTTCTTTCTTCACAGATAACGTGGCCTTATACAAAGAAAACTGTGAAGATTACACACACACAAAAAAAGCCATTAGAACTTATAAACAAATTTCGCAAAGTTACACTATGTAAAATCAACAAACAAAAATTAGTTGCAGATTTATACACTAACAATGAACAACCTGAAAAGGAAATTTGAAAAACAATTTCATTTATAATAGCATCAAAAAGAAGAAAATATTTAGGAATAAACTGAAACAAGGAAGCAAATATTTGAACAGTGAAAACTACAAAATGTTGCTGGAAAAAATTAGACACAAATAAATGGAAAGACATCCCATGTTCGTAGACTGCAAGACTTAATATTATTGAGATGTCAATACTACCCAATGTGATTTACAGATTTGATGCAATCTCTACCAAATGCTAACTATGTTTTTTGCAGAAATAGAAAAATCCATCCTAAAATTCATATGGAATCTCAAGGGACCCTGAAAAACCAAAACAACTTTGAAAAAGAAGAACAAAGTTGGAGATCTCACATTTTCTGATGTCAAAATTTGCTACTAAGCCACAATAATCAAAACAACGTGGTATTGGCATGCAACCCAATGGAATAGAGCAGCGATCCCAAAAACAAATTCTCACATATATGATCAGATTTTCAACAAGAGTGCCAACACCGTTCAATGGGGAAAGGACAGTCTTTTCAACAAAGGGTGTTGATAAAGCTGGATATCCACACACAAAAGAATGAAACTGGACCCTTATCTTATACCATATTCAAAAATTTATTCAAAATGAATCAAAGACCTTAATGTCAGACCTAATACTATAAAACTCTTAGAAGAAACATAAACTTCATGACACTGGATTTGGCAATGGTTTCTTCGATATGACACAAAAGCCATAGGCAACAAAAGAAAAAATAGATACATTGGACCACATCAGAATTAAAAACTTCTGTGCATCAAAGGACACTATCAACAGAATGAAAAGGAATCCCATGAAATGGGAGAAAATATTTGCAAATCATATATCTAAAAAGGAATCAGTATCCAGAATATATAAAGAACTCCTATAACTCAACAATGACATAACAACAAGAAAAACAATTTAAGAATATTCAAAGGACTTGAACAAGGCAAAGAACTTCTCCAAACAAGACATATATATGGCCAATAACCACATGCAAAGATGTTCAACATCACCAATGATTAGGGAAATGCAATTCAAAACTACAGTGAGATACAGTTTCACACCCATTAGAATGGGTATTATCAAAAACAAAAAACAAAAAAGCAGAAAGTAAGAAGTGGCAAGGATGTGGAGAAATTGGGGCACTTGCACATTGCTAGTGGAAATGTTAGTGGCATAGCCGCTATGGAAAATGGTATGGCAGTTCCTCAAAAAAATTAAGCCTAGAATTACCATATGACCCAGAAATTCCACTTCTGGGTATAGACCCAAAACAACTGAATGCAGGAAATCAAACAGATATTTGTACACCCATGTTCATAGCAGTGTTATTCACAATAGCCAAAAGATGGAAGCAACCAAGTGTCCTTCAACAGACCAATAAACAGAATGCTGTAAATACGAACAATAGCATATTATTCAGCCTTAAAAAAGAAGGAAATTCTGACACATGCTATGACATGGATGAACCTTGAAGACATTATCCTAGGTGAAGTAAGCCAGGCACACAAGGCGAAATCTTGTGTGCTTCCACTTATAAAAGGCACCTAGAGTAGTGAAATTCATAGAGATAGAAAGTAGAATGGTAGTTTCCAGGGGCTAGGGGAGAATGGAATGGGAAGTTATTTCTTAATGGGTACAGAGTTTCAATTTGGGGCAATGAAAAATTTCTGGAGACGGATGGTGGCGATGGTTGAACAACAATGTAAATGTACTTAATGCCACAGAACTGTACACTTAAAAATGGTTAAAATGGTCGTTTTTATGTTATGTATATTTTACCAAATAAAAAATATCTTAAAACCATCAAAAAAAGGTAATAGAGAAAAATGAAATAATCAAAATACTTGAATAACCCAAAAGAACAAGAAAGAAGAAATAGAGGAAAAAAACAGGAGAAATAGAAAACAAGGAGTCTATCGGTAATTAAGGACCGGAGGCAAACATTTACACATGTCAATTCTTTGCAGAAACACAGTCCCAGAGAGCATAAACAATGTACATTGTGAACAGTCTCTATGTTTCACAGTGAAAAAGACTTTTCCAGAAAACAAAAAGAAATTCTCTGGAAATCCACACACACATCTCACCATTGCCTTTAAGACATTATTTCTGCCTTCGCTCTGGGAGCCAATTTAACCTAAACTATATGAAAACTACAGATAAGGAAAGGACGTTACACCAGGGAGTCTTGAGGGAGTTACAAACCAGGCCAAGGGGAGACTGAAGACTTCACAATAATCTCTAAATGCAACTTTAATTGCACCCTTGGGAGTCTCAACAATACTCCCTTCCCCATCATTCACATGTACCCTGTTTTTGAAATCTCCTCATGAGGTTCATGCCTCACTTCTTTCAGCTACTCTGCAGCAAAAGTAACCAATATATAAAATTCTCCTGTTGAATTTCCTCTGCTGAGCAAGGCAAGTGAAAGATATGGGTGCCAGGGGGTGATTGAGGACTCTTATATTGCCCTTAATGAAAATATCAATATGAAAACTGAGACCCACACCTCAAGGACTGTTTATAGGGCTGTGCTTCTTTTCACTGGCTATCCTATTGCCCAACAGAAGTACCTTATCGCTGTAACTGTTTATTATGAGCACTTTGGGAAGGCAGGAAAGGGAGTGTCAGCAGCTAACTTTATACATCTCAGAATTCTCAGGGTCAGGCCCCTGGGTTTTGATTCCATGTAAAGGAAAGAGAGGCACCAATGAGAAGCTACAGTGTTTATTCCCAGCTTTGTCCACACTTAGCCGTATCATGAAGGGTAAGTAAATTTTCTCCCTGTCTAGGTGTCACTGCATTTTTTCTAAGACATCTACAAAAGGACGCTAGCTGCAGTGGAATCCCATTTTAATATTAATATATTTTTGAAAACTTTTCTGGGTTTTATGTTTCTGGATATGTGAGTTCATCCACATTATCTCCAGTAACATCATCATAAGTTATGTTATATAAATTCATGTAACTGTTGGTTGCAGTGTCCAGCTACCCAGATCTCCCTCAGATTAACAATCTCTGAAACTTTCTTGACTAATGATCCTCAAATGAATGCCTTATTATTCAGAAATTTGATAATTTACATAATTTGGCATTAGAAGACTGTTTAGTGTTGTGCTCAATATTCATTTTCCACAACGCCCCCAATTAATATATTATTAATATAATTATTCCCACTTACTCATGTGCATATCACAGGTAATGTAATGCCCTTCCTTTAATCATTTATTTTCTGCATCTTGAATTATTAACACTACCATGTTTTAATGTCTTCTTCCTTTATATCAGTCCAAGCTGTATATTTTTAAGTGCCAGAATACACAAGGTGGTCAGTAAAATAAATCTAAGCAACCAAACAGAGCTGCCCAGAGTTTTGCTGTGTGATACATTGGAACTGAATGACATTTTAATCTAATCATTTGGGTTCATTTAAATTTATTGTTTTTCATTTAGGTTTGTTAACAGTTATGCTAAAAAAAATTATCCTAGTTACTTGGTAATCATGTTTGTTCACAGTAGTATTATTAACAACAACAGCTATAAATTTTTCAGGTCCTAGTATATTTCAGGAACCGTGCGAGGCATATGTACTCAACAGTATTTTCACAAGAGCTCTGAAAAATAGGTGTTAACTTACTCAAGAGCACACAGTATGTCATAAGGTATTTGAACCCAAATCAATGTGACATTATCATTTATTTTCCTTTAAATATAGGGATACAAAAGGACTACTGAGTTAAGTATTACTGGATTGAGTCAGTCATTTTTGAACCTGATCCAGCTGTGGTATGTCATCGCATAGATTGCCAGGGTGGGTGATTTCTTCCTTCCTCAACAAACTATGTGCTTTCCTCCTAAAACTACATCCTCAGTCTTTCCTAAAGAGGCACATTTTTCTTTCTAGGTTATATGTGTAGCTGTTCCACTCCACTACTGGACCATCCACACAAAGAAAGCATTTACATTGATTTCCTATGTGCCTAGGACAGATGTGAAAAATATTTGGGAGGGAAAATCAACAGGATTAGTTGACTAATTACATATGGGCGGTGACGGAATTAGGAAGTGTCATAGAAGAAGGACTCTCAAGTTTCTAGCTTTAGCAAATGCTAAATGGATTGGTGCATGGAGAGTGGAGCCATTCACCAAGAAGCAAGTACACAAGTGGGAGAGAGCTCTTATGAAGGAAAAGTTGGAATAAGAAGTACTAAGCACAATGGTGATTATAGGTTTGAAAATATAAAAGAAGGTAAACAACAAGGGAGGCTTGTACTTAGACTGGACACTCAAACATGACAGGGATATGAAGCAAGCAGAGATTGTGGGCCACAGGTTTAAAAGTGACCTTGCTACAAACTTAGTCAGAGTTACATAAGACTGCCCACTGATGTTTAGATTGGGTGCTCAGTGATGGTCATGTTCATAAATTCAGCAGATTAGCTTTTTGGTAACAGCAATGGCAAGTCTGAAATTCATTCAACAAGTGCCTATTATGCACCAAAATCTCAGTCAACTGAGAACATAAGGGTAAATTTAACATCATTCATGAAGTATAGTTTTCAATCTAGAGGGGAACACAGAAACACGTGATTTAGTTATTATGGCGCATGCTCTAGTAGATACATATATGACAGTCTATGGAAATATTAAGCAGGAATTTTCATTATATATAAAGAGTTTGACTTGATGACTTTAGTAAATGGTAGGTATCAAAAGGATATCTAAAATTTTCATCATCAAAACTAGGAATAATACATTGGTTCATTTAATTATTTTTGTTTTATATCATTATAAGCTTATTTTATGGGTCAAGTATATTAAGATATACGTTTAAGAATATTAACACAGTGCTTATTATAATACAAAACATTGATAACAGTCTAAATCTCTCACTAGGGAATTGATTAAGTCTATGGAAGACAACGCAGTCATTGAATTGATAGCATAGAGCTATATTTTTGACGTGGAAAAAAGACTGAAATACATTAAGTTAAAAGACAGGTTATGAAACAGCACGTTTTGAAAAATCCTATTTTAACTTTTAAAGAAGAGTGGAATACAATTTCCCAAAGAGTTAAAATTTGCTTATTCTGGGAAGAGGATTCTTTTTAGTCTGTTTTATACTTTCATGTTCTTAATTATAAAAAACAAAAAATATATATTTTTATTTAGGAAGCAAATTTTATTTTGGTAAGGTAAATGTAGTATTTATAGCATTTGCAGCATTAAAAAACTGAAATAGGGGCCGGCCTGGTGGTGTAGTGGTTGAGTTCACTTCGGCGGCCCAGGGTTCACGGGTTCTGATCCCGGGCACGGACTTGCGCACGCTTATCCAGCCATGCTGTGGCAGGTGTCCCACGTATAAAATGGAGGAAGGTGGGCATAGATGTTAGCTCAGGGCCAATCTTCCTTAACAAAAAGAGGAGGATTGGCAACAGATGTTAGCTCAAGGCTAATCTTTCTCACCAAAAAAAATAAAATAAAAAATTGAAATAACAAGACATGAGCATTTTAGATTTTTTAAAATGCTGTCCTGAGTAGCTTAACATTAAAAAATATCTTTGCATTTAGAAAAGCCTTATTGAACATTTTTTACATATAATTTGTGTATAACTGAAACGAAAGAAAAGAAAATATCATTTATGTTCAATAAGAATAATTGACCATTTGCAACATTTAGACCTATGTAATGTGTGCTTTTTTGTTTTGCTATTTGACATTTGGTAATTGACATTTCCCAGCTTATTACGATTCTGAGTTTCCTGAAGGTGGGCAGGTGAGATTGCAGTTAGAAATGTTGAAACTCATCATCTGCGATACATAGACAACGTAGGAGTGAATCCTTTTAAGTAGCTGAACCATATATTTTGAAACAAATTGTTTATTTTAATGAGAGATTTATGGTATAATGATTAAAAACATTTCATTTGTTTAGGATAGAGGACATTCAGTTGACAAATTAGGAGAGTTTAAAATAAAAGTATAAAGTCAATGCAAGGAATATTCTGAGGTAACTATTAATTCTCTACTTCCCGGAAAAATATTACTATGACCACTCCTCTTGGTTTCTATGCTGAGACTTATAATTCACTAACATGAGAGAAAATATTCTGATATGAACAACTCAGAGTACATAACAGACACACACAGCTCTGGAATATATGAGAAATATGTCAAGTATTTTCTACTTAGAGAGAGATGTCAAAAAAAATAGTTATTGCACTCCTAATTCTTGGCTAAAAAAATTAAGTCAGGCTAAAACCTATTCTATTAGAAATAATTAACTGTGAGTGGGGAAAAAGAAATACAAACTGATAACCACTTTTCTGCCTTTCATAGAGGACAGTGCTTCTGAGTTTCCAAAATTTCAAAAGAAAAAGACGATGCTTTTTAACTTAACCCATGGATAAAGAAAATCCAAATAATGTACATATTCCATTGTTATGAACCCAAGTTTACTGAGATTTGGGATCACCAGGATGATTGATTGGTGGCTTTTAAATAAGAGCTAGGAGTTAATGGATGGGTTATTCCAAACTAATTGCCAAATAGCCACCATATTTACTTTGCATAGGTTTCCTATATGTTTTTCAGGAAACAAACAGCTTGTATAATGATGTTTTCTGTGTTCTCTGCAGCCCTGGGATTCATGAACAGCTCAGCGACAAGCACTGTGACTGAGTTTGTCCTCCTAGGCTTCCCTGGTTGTCAGGAGTTGCAAAGGTTCCTCTTTGCCCTGTTCTTTGGGATCTACATATTTACCATGTTGGGAAATGGGATCATTGTCTGTGCTGTGAGGTTGGACCAACGGCTCCATACCCCGATGTATATTCTCCTAGGGAACTTTGCTTTCCTTGAAATCTGGTACATTACCTCCACTGTGCCCAGTATGCTAGCCAATTTCTGCTCAGAGACAAAATCCATCTCTTTTGTTGGCTGTTTCCTCCAGTTATATTTTTTTACTTCCCTTGGTACAACTGAGGCATTTTTCCTCTGCATCATGGCATATGATCGGTACCTCGCTATCTGCCGCCCATTGCACTACCCGACAGTCATGACCCAACAACTCTGCTATATCTTGATGTCTCTTTGCTGGGTATTTGGGTTCCTTAGTTACTCTGTCTCTACTGTACAGCTCTCTCAATTGCCTTTCTGTGGGCCCAACTCCATCGATCACTTCATGTGTGACATGGACCCACTGATGTCTCTGTCCTGTGCCCCGGCTCCTGTCACTGAGATTGTCTTCTATGTCCTTAACTTCCTCATTATCATCCTCACTCTCCTGTACATCCTTAGCTCTTATTCCCTTTTACTGATAGCTGTGTTAAAAGCCCCTTCAGCAGCTGGCCGGCAGAAGGCCTTTTCTACCTGCGGATCACATCTGACGGTGGTGTGCTTATTCTTTGGGGCCCTTTTGGCAATGTATGGGAGCCCCACAGCTGATAACCCAGCGGAAATGCAGAAGATTATGACTCTGTTCTACTCGGTGGTGACTCCCTGCTTAAACCCTCTGATTTACTGTTTACGAAACAAGGAAATGAAGGCTGCCCTGAAGAAAGTCCTGAGGATAAAATGAACATAAACAAATCTACATAAGACCAAGCAAACCATTGTCCAGACATAGAAGATTAATTAAGGAAGGCTTGATTTACTGCTGCTAATTCTCCAATGGACACTTTAAAGAAGATATTTTTCAGTGCAGTCCCTCAATGTTTTATTCTTCAACTAACCTGGACACAGCTAAAGCATAGTTGGTTCATAGTACATTCCAAATGTAACAACAATATTTTCAACTTGGATAACTCCAGTACATAGTAATACGAGAGCATTATATCTATGCTGTTTCATACTGTTAATTAATGGGTCATGGGGGTAGAAGGTAGAACAAGAGCAGTTATCCCAGGTGGATCGTCATTGGTGTACTCAAGGCATTTCTTAAGACAGTATAATATTTTAAAAAATGAATAAAGAATCTAATTTAAATGCCTAATGGATACATACCTAAAAGATTTAGCAACAGAACAACTTTCCTAACCCCTTGGCTCTTTATAGTTGAGAATCTTCCAGGTTAGACACAGACAAAGTTTCATGCTTATATAATTTATATATGTTTTAACATCAGGTAAAATAGTAGTAATTCTTTCAACAAAGATTTATTGAACATTTACTATGTTCTAGGCACTCTTCTAGGTACTAAAGACACACTATGACCAAAATGGTCAAAAACCACTATCCATTTGGAGTTTACTTTCTACTGTGGGACAGACAATAAAAAAAAAAAAAGTAAAATACACAGTATGTCAGAAAGTGGTAAGCACTACGGAGAAAGGGGGAAGATGACAGGAAGTGTGGGAGAAAGGGCAGAAATTTTAAATAGGATGATCATGGAAGGCCACACTAAGAAAGCATCCTTTAAGCCAAACCTTGAAGAAGATGAGGGACTCAGCCATATAGATGGTTGAGGGAAGAGCATTCCAGGCAGAGGGAAGCAAGTTGTCTAGAAGATCCTAAGGCAGGATTGTGTTCAAAAAACAGCAAGGTTGGTTTGCTGGAGTAGAGTGATTAAAGGGAAGAGTATTGGAGATGAAGTCAAAGAGGATGAACAGAGGGCCAAATTGTGCAGGCAAATAGTAAGAATATTTAACTCTGCATGAGATGAGAAGCCTTTGGAAAGTTTTGACAGAGAAGTAACATGGTCCCATTTATATTATAAAAGGGTCATTCCCATGATTTTTTCTTGACAATAGACTAGAGAGAGGCATTGCCATTTTAAAATTCCTATTTCTAGTTGTCAAATAAAAAATTTGTTTCTTTTTAAAAGAATTCGTATGTTTGTAATCTGTCCATGAATATATATTTGGGGAGGGTAGAAAGCTATGTAGCTACTTTGCACAAGAGGAATAGAAAGTCCTCTTAGACCCTAATAAAGAAATTCTAATTCTAAAATGATGTTTTCATAACAATCTTAAGAGACAGTTGAAAGATAGGAATCTACTCCTGGGGCTCTTGAACCACATTTCATCATATTATGATTATATAGACATTTACAAAATATTTTCATATCTATTATCTCATTTTATTCTCATATCAGCCCTATGGGGTACAAAAGTGAGTATGTAGCTAATATTTAAAGAAATGAGCTCATCAAGCTCTTACAGTTAATAAGTGAAAACACTCAAGCTAGGACCTAGAATTTCTGTGTCCTAGTTTTCTACATATTACCACAACACCTTCTCTTTAGGTTCAACTCTGCTACCACCCATGTCACTCCCTTTCATATGATGCCTGAATAATCTTCTCCACCATTTCCCTGCCCATTCCAGCTCTCTTTCCAAAGCCTCCCAGATGCTTAAATCCAATCCTGCTTTTACAAGTACAACATCACCTATAGCTCAGCTGCAAGTGCCAATTATCACTACAAATATCATTCTTAACCGTGTGTCCAAACCATGCCCAATTACTTTCCAATCCTACTGAAATCCCTTCCAAACTTAGAAGCTGTTTCAAACATACCCATCCTTAACACAGACTCTAATGCTCTATCATCTACACAGTGGTTCTCAAATTGCAGCATGCATCAGTAACACATGGAAAGTCTGTTAAAACAGAGTGTTGGGCTCCACACTCAGAGTTTCTGACTCACTAGGTCAGAGTGTAGCCTGAGAACTTGCATTTTAACAATTTCTCAAGTGATGTGAACACTGCTGGTCCAGGGAGTACATTTTTGAGAACCTGCTCTGTCCTTACACAGCCTCTCTCCTAAACTCAATAATGTTCTCTACTTGAGCTCTTGCTATGATTGAATTCATCTCCCCTTCAGGTTCTCTGCCTCATCTTGTTTGTTCCTCTTCACCTGATATCAATTTAAAAAACTCATAATTCCCACCTCTGAGCCATTTCAGTGCTAAACTTTCATTTTCACTAATATTGCATCATGCAAGTCAACAACATTACAAATCTGCTTTTACAGAAAACTAAATTTTTTTAAACAAAAGTGTTCAAGCTATACTTAAAATTGGAAAAGGAGACCCTTTACCTTATGTTAAATATAACAACATAAAGTAAACTACGTAAGAAAATAATTTTTTTCTTTTAATTTAAGTGCTTACAGGTTAGGGACCAAGAATAAAGTAGATCTACTTTGGAGAGAAGATCACACACACACACACACACATTCTTTCTCCTTCTCTTCTCTCCCATTAACCTGTCCCTCTCACTCCTCTCTCCCACCCTACTCCCCAGGCAGATCAGTTCCTTAGAGGAAGGACATCTCCACAAACAGGAAACTTTCCCTGGCCTCTCTTGGATATTTATCCCGACCTCTATGTCCACTAGTCAGACCACTGGAGGAAATATAAACTAATATAGGTGGGATTAGGTGCAAACACAGAGATACATGCACAGGGAACTAGGTGCCTCCCAGCGAGCACACTGGGGAGCTGTGGATCCTATTCAGGGAGACTTGTAAACATTAATAATCACTGACATGAAAAATACATTTCACTTGGCTCAGAATACTAAAGGAAGCAAGTCTCTGGAGCCACCAACACTGCTCCCAATCCATGAATGAGCTTTTAGATTGTGTGACAAGGACAGCCTTGTGCCTAGAATTTCTCTCACATCTTCCCCTTGGAGCCAGAAACGCCATCAGGTATGTAAGGAAAGTCTGCCTGCATCAGTGCATCACTGCTCCTGCACAGCCACTGCTGTCAGATGCAAAGAGCATGCTGCTTCTTCCTAAATCTGTTAATGCCGTGTTCCTTTGTTCTTTGTAGGAACAACGCGTTAGGCCCTGTGGTTCTCTTCTCCCAGCACACTCTGAGGACTGCTCGGGGTCATACAGTCACAATAAGGGCTCACTCTGGTATCACAGAGCTCCCACTATACAACTCACTTAGGGAAAATAGTCCTCAGATGTCTTGGATATTTTGGAGAGGGATTAAATTTCCTTCAGTTAGAATGCAGCCTGAGTCTGGTGCCACTTTGTTTCTAATATCTAAATTTTGACTGACAAACACCCTTCAGAAGGGTCAATTAAAGCAGGTTGTTGTTTTTTCAGAGTTGTTAGCAAGTGGAAACTGAGAAAGAGCAGGCTAGCAGACTCTCCTGTTCTTTGGATTTATCTACAGGTTAACCTTAAAAATATAAACATTTAAAGTAAGAAGAATTCCTGCACTTATAAGTTTAAAAGTGCTCTTCCTTGGGCAAGTGGCTTAAATCTTGAGCAAGTGGTTGGGGTTATGGAGGAGGATCTGGCTTCCTTATCAGTTCATACTGATTGTCCAGGCTCCTTGTTCCTCCTCTTTTCTTCAACTCACTTCTTTTATCACTTGAGGTGAATAGAAAGATGAAAAAGGTGGATTTGAATTCACCATTTGAGCTACTAAGAGATGTACTTTGGCAGTGGAGGCGGTAGAAAGGTATGCAGTGAGATTTCAAATTACCTGTGAAGTTCATTTATCCATCTTTCTTTGATCCTGTATTCCACAGTTAACTAAAATTTTACTGCAGCATAAATGTCAAAGAGTCATGGACATTATGAAGTCAAGAGACCAAGTGGGAGTTAAGACTTATGAGGTCTGGATCCAGGTCAAAAACTATGAATTGGAATTATATTTCTCTTCTTGATGCCATAACTTCCTGGCCTGGGCTAGACTAAGTCAATTCATGTCTCGTGTCTCTGCCTACTGTCTTAAAAAGCCCAAAATATCTCATTTCTATCAAATAAAGTTTGCTATCATGCTACTACCCTCACTACATAGATTTATCTAAGTTATTCGTAACTGGAACAAATATCTTTTTTCACGCCTACAGCATATAGGTGGGCTTGCTGTGAAACATATAGTTCAAGGAAGCCTCCGTCACATACAGACATGACTGACTGTACAGATGTAGGTTGAAGTCCTGTTTGCTTTATAAACAAGAAGTTCCAAAAGGGGAGGAATTTTATTTTTCATGTTTACTGTTGTACCCTAGAACTTAGCAAACCGCTAGGAATATAATAAATGGTGAATAAACATTTGTTAAATCCCTAAATGAATAAATAGATGGATAATGTGCTACAATTTAAATTCAGCATTCAACTTTTTTCTTATTGCAAGCCCAGTAATTATATTTTCCAACTAAAAATGACAGCATGTAGTCTGGCAAATATAAGTATAGCTATGGGAATTATATGTGAAATTACAACTCTCCTAGAAATTTTCATACTATGGTCATAAAATTATAGTCAGTTGAACTAAATCATTTGGACAAAATTTAGATTTTCATTAAAATTATGTTTATTAGAGACAATTTTTTCATCATTTAAAAAATATTGTTAATCTATACAAATATCCAAAGTTACTTTGGCAATCAAACATTTATCCTCTGAGTTTACTCCAGGTCTGATCAAATACTGAGAAGTAGGACTCTTGCTCTCTGAAGGTTGTATCAATGGTATAGTATGTAATTTTGCATCTTAACAGTGACATTAATAAATAATATGGTCAATTATCCTACATTTGTAGTCAATATATTACTAAATTTATAATATTGTTGGTGGCTTACCCAGCCAAATATCTTGAAATTTAACCAGGAAACTTTAGAACATAGAAATGAGCCTGGACCAATAGTTTTAGGAAAGTTGTTGGCAAAATATCCAAGTTTTTAGTCCTGTCTCAACTCTCAACTCCTAACTTAGCCAACATGAGAAAGATCTTTCTGGTCTCAGCACATCCTAAAGTGACCCCTCTATTCATTATTTAATTTAGGTAAAAACAAGATAATGAATAGACAAATTATGGTGTTTAGGGCTTAATTCCTAGCAAAACTAAAGGCACATGGTTTTATATACTAGAGAAAATGACATACCCGGCTGCAAGGTACCTCAAGAGCCAGCCATGATATAATGCCCCCCAAGTGCAGCCTAGGGGGATCATGCCAGGGAAAATGGTGGCCTCCAAAAGAAATCATGTATAGGTTATGACACGTGACCTATAGCTGCTGTCAGTTATTTAAGCGCCCCACTATCATCATAATGGAAGAGGAATTTGACTTACTTTGAGTAACTTCAACAAAGGGGAGTCTCGAGACCAATGCGCAGAAGTAATAAAGGAGACAGATTTGGTCAACATAAAGAAATACTTTGAGACAGCTTCTCAAAAGGGGCATGGACTGAATTGTTCAACAAATCCAGATGCCACCTAGCAGAATAAGATCTAGAGGGAAGTAGATAGATGGTTTCAAACCATTTTACAGAATCCTGAGGGTTCTTCAGCACTTCCCTGAGAGCAACAAAAGCAAAAAGGCCCAAGAATCTCACCCCACAGTTCCCTTCTTACCTGCTTTTTATTGGACTACTACACATGAAACTCTAAGAAGGCAATTTAACAGCAATTTTTGCTTCAGATTTATATTCTATTTTGTTTCAAAGTAAAAGGATGTGTCCAAAGATTATATTTGTGTGTAGGATATCCAGAGGGTGAAGATTTTAACATAAAAGACAAAATATTATTGAAACTCAGCATTACAGGAATGTTTGAAATGAGGTGGGGTTTGTTCCCATACAATCTCCAAATGGGCCAGAGTATCTGGGAGTTAATGGCATTGCGCCTTTAAGTAAACCCCTTAAATCTCTCTGAATTTCAGTTTCCTTATCTGTAAAAGAGAAGGATAAAGCATAAAGCGCACCTCCCTGCAGCTGGAAGGGGCATTAGGAAGATCAAATGAGATAATGTATGCAAAAATACTTCCTACCTTTTCAAGCAATTTGTTAGAAAAATCTACAAATGTTCATTATTACTCACTCCTTGGTTCTTCTGTTTCTCTCACTGCTTTGCAATCCCAGAACACAATGCATTTGGTGACTGAGTTTGTCCTCCTGGGTTTCCCTGGTCAAAGGGAGATGCAGAATTTCTTATTCTCATTAATCCTGGTGGTCAATCTCTTGACTCTGCTGGGCAGTGGGGCTATTGTCTGTGCAGCGAAACGAGACAAGTGGCTTCACATGCCCATGTACATCTTCTTAGGAAACTTTGCCTTCCTAGAGATCTGGTACGTTTCCTCCACTGTCCCAAACATTCTGATCAACATCCTCTCTGAGAAAAAGACCATCGCCTTCACTGGTGGCTTCCTCCAATTCTATTTCTTTTTTTCACTGGGTACAACAGAGTGTTTCTGCTCATCAGTTATGGCTTATGATTGGTACCTGGCCATCTGTCACCCAATATATTACCCCTCTTTCATGACTCAAAAGTTCTGTGTGATCCTGGTCAGTGTTTGCTGGGTGAGTGGATTTCTCTGTTATCTAGTCCCCATTGTTCTTAATTCCCAACTTTCCTTCTGTGGACCCAACATCATTGACCACTTCGTCTGCGACCCTGTCCCATTGTTTGCACTAGCCTGCATCCCTGCTCCTTACACTGAGCTTATCTGATACACCTTTATATCAGTGATTACCTTTGGGCCCTTCCTCTCCATCTTGGGATCTTACATTCTGGTCCTCAGAGCTGTGCTTTGCGTTCTTTCTGGTTCTGGTTGAACTCAAGCTTTCTCCACATGCGGGTCCCACCTCATGGTGGTGTCTCTATTCTATGGAACCCTTATGGCAACGCATGTTAGCCCAACATCAGGACACCCAGAAGGAATACAGAAGATTGTCACATTGGTATACTCAGCAGTGACTCCACTCTTAAATCCCCTTATCTATAGTCTCCGAAACAAAGACATGAAAGATGCCCTAAAGAAAGTCCTGGGATTAAGAATTAACCAAAACTGAGACATGTTTGAAAGACAGGTAGAATTTGTCACTTCTGACCTTCCTTATTTACAACAACAATAGAAAATGGCTTCAGTAAGTGACGTTCTGGGTCACAATTAAGTAGAGGGAGAAACTTACTTTTCACAGTTTCTTAGCAGTTCCAGTTCAGCTCATCAATGATAATTGCTTAATAACACATTTTAAAAATGCATAACCTGAAGGCTATATAGGGGCGGAGTCAAGATGGCGGCGTAAGCAGGCTCTGAACTCACCTCCTTCCATGGACACAGCCAATTTACAGCTACTCGTGGAAAAATTACCCCTGAGACAGAACTGAAAACTGGATAAGAGGAACTCCTACAACAACGGACAATCCTAACTGAGGTGGAAGAGGCAGAGACTCCCTTCTGGAGAGGAAAAACGCCGCCTTCACAAGCCGCCAGCGTCACGGCCTCCGAGAGCAGCTCACAGGTAGGCAGCCCTCCGTGGAGGCGCGGGGCCCTGAGCCGGGGAGCGCCCCCACTGTAGACATTTTGTGGACCCAGCACAATCTAGACCAGCAGCATAATATCTGACTGTGCCTGCTACTAAGGCATTGGGGAGCACCCCCAGAAAACCCGGTTCACAAAGAAACTAAAACTGGCTCTTAAAGGGCCCGCGCGCAAACTCACCCGTTTCAGAAAGCATCCTAAAATTACCAGAAAGAAAGGTGCACAGTGCTTTGGTGACAAGAGACTCACCTAATAGGCCCCGAGTGCATCTTGGTGAGGGGTGAGACCTCTCCAGGGACTGGGACATTGGCGGCAGCCATTGTTGTGGCCTGGTGTGGGCGTGCTGACACAGACGCCATTGGAGTTCTCCCTGAGGCCTGCTAGCCCAGGGTCTGCCCCACCTGCTAGAACACAGATTTAATCCAGCTCAGCCAGGGCAGGCAGCCCACCCTAGAGACTGGCCCCACCCAACAACAAGCCCTCAGGCAACTTGTGGGCCTACATAGATTGGTGACTGGATTCTCTGCAGCCTGGCAACTGAGCCGACTTGAGTGGGGCAGGGTGTGCACAAGGAGCGGGTAGAGAGTGTGGGGCGGTGGTGGTGTGTGTGGGGCTCCCACCGTGGAGAGACTGGGTCCACTTGGGGAGGTCGGGGCGCTCACACAGTGCAGGACTGTGTTGACTGTGTGTGTGGACCTGTGGGCGGCAGGGCTTGTCATCTGCAGAAGACTTGTGCTTCTCAAAGACCCACATAGGAGGTTTGCCCCACCTTCCAAAGCCTGAAACAATTGGATGTTCCTGTGCCTGAGGCCAGCCCCACCCAGCTGCAATCCTCAGAGAGCTGACAAGAGACCTAATAGGCTAGAGGCCTACAGCAATTGTAAGGCAATGAGCCTAACAACCTGCCACGCTGGGGGCCTACTCAGTTAAAAGAAATACAGCAACACAAATGTGGTATTAGAACTTACAGCCAACTGTGCTGGGGCTCCCCACACCTGATAAAGAGATTGAAGGGCCCACAACAACTACAAGCAGCTAAGCATTACAACAGCTGGCCAGGAGCATAACTCAGCCTCGCTGGGCGCCTACAGGGAGAGCAAACAGGCCACAACAGAAGGACACACGTAGCCCACATAGGGGTCAACCCTGGAAGATTGAGAACTGAGGGAAGCACACTGGAAGCCTCCTAAGGCATAACTTACATAAGGTCACCTATCCAAGAGCAGGAGACGTAGCTGACCTACCCAGTACTTAGACACAAGCAAAGGGAAAGAGGCAAAATGAGGAGGCAAAAGAATACATTCCAAGTAAGGGAACAGGACAAAACCCCAGAAAAGGAACTAAGTGAAACAGAAATGAGCAACCTACCTGACAGAGAGTTCAAACTAAGAGTGTTAAGGATGCTCACTGATCTGGGGAGAAGAATAGATGAACTCAGTGAGAATGTCAACAAAGAAATGGAAGATATAAAAAAGAACCAATCAGAAATGACAAATACAATACTGGAAATGAAAAATTCATTAGAGGGACTCAAAAGCAGAGTAGAGGATACAGAAGAACGGATCTGTGAGCTGGACGAAAGACTAGAAGAAATTACCCAAGGTGAACAGGTAAAAGAGAAAAGAATTAAAAAGACTGAGGACAGTCTAAGGGACCTCTGGGACAACATCAAGCGCACTAACATCCGTGTTATAGGTGTCCTGGAAAGAGAAGAGCGAGACAAGGGGGCAGAGAATCTATGTGATGAAATAATAGATGAAAACTTCCCTAACCTAAGGAAGGAAACAGACATCCAGGTACAGGAAGCACAGAGAGCCCCAAACAAGATAAACCCAAAGAGGCCCACACCAAGACACATCATAATCAAAATGTCCAGAATTAAAGATAAAGAGAGAATCCTAAAAGCCGCAAGAGAATGTCAAGTTACATAGAAAGGAAACCCCATAAGGCTATCAGCTGACTTCTCAGCAGAAACCTTACAGGCTAGAAGAGAGTGGAACGATATATTTAAAATGCTAAAAGGAAAAGACCCACAGCCAAGAATACTCTACCCAGCAAGGTTATCATTCAAAATGGAAGGAGAGATCAAAATTTTCCCAGACAAGCCAAAATTAAAGGAGTTTGTCACCAAGAAAGCAGTGCTACAAGAAATGTTAAAGGGACTGATTTAAGGGGAAAAGAGAAGACCACAAATAGGAAAAATTATCTATTTCCATGATTAGAACGTAATGGATACAAATGCACAAAAAAGAGGTTAGATATGATATCAAAAACATAAAAGGAGGGAGGAGGGGAATTAAATAAGAGTACAGCTTTCAGACAGAGGTCAACCTAAAGCGACCATCAATTCTGTATAGAAGAAGGAAGGAACAGAGAAGGACTACTAAAACACTGAGAAAAAAAAAAAGTTAAAAAAGGGCAGTAATACATACTTATCAATATCTACTTAAACGTCAATGGACTAGTGCTCCAATTAAAAGGCATAGGGTGGCTGACTGGATAAAAAAACAAGACCCATATATATGCTGCATACAAGAGACACACTTCAGACCTAAAGACACTCACAAACTGAAAGTGAAGGGATGGAAAACGATACTCCATGTAAATGGCAATGAAAAGAAAGCTGGGGTAGAAATACGCATATCAGACAAAATAGACTTTAAAACAAAAACTATAAAAAGAGACAAGGGCATTTCATAATGATCAAGGGAACAATCCAACAAGAGGATATAACACTTGTAAATATCTACGCACCCAATGTAGGTGCACTTAAAATATGAAGCAATTATTAACAGAGATAAAAACAGAAATAGACAGTAACACAATAATAGTAGGGGACTTTAACACTCCTCTTACACCAATGGATAGATCATCCAAACAGAAGATCAATAAGGAAACATTGGCCTTGAACAGATGGAGCTAGTAGATACATACAGAACATTCCATCCAAAAACCGAAGCATACATGTTCTTTTCAAGTGCACATGGAACATTCTCCCGGATTGATCACATATTAGGCCACAAAACAAGTCACAAATGAAAATGAAAATACGACATGCCAGAATTTATGGGATACAGCAAAAGCGGTTCTAAGAGGGAAGTTTATGGCAATACAGGCCTATCTCAACAAACAAGAAAAATCTCAAATAAACAATCTAACAATGCACCTAAAGGAACTGGAAAAAGAAGAACAAACAAAGCCTAAAATCAGTAGAAGAAGGGAAATAATAAAAAGCAGAGCAGAAATAAATGAAATAGAGACTAAAAATTAATAGAAAAAATTAATAAAACCAAGAGCTGGTTCTTCGAAAAGACAAACAAAATTGACAAACATTTAGCTAGACTCATCAAGAATAAAGTAGAGAAGGCTCAAATAAGTAAAATCAGAAATGAAAGAGGAGAAATTACAGCAGACACCTCAGAAATACAAAAGATTATAAGAGAATACTGTGAAAAGCTATATGCAAACCAATTCGACAATCTGGAAGAAATGGATGAATTCTTAGAATCATACAACCTTCCAAAACTGGAACAAGAAGAAGTAGAGAATTTGAATAGACCAATCACCAGTAAGGAGATCAAAACAGTAATCAAAACCCTCCCCAAAAATAAAAGTCCAGGACCAGATGGCTTCCCTGGTGAATTCTACCAAACATTCAAAGAAGACTTAATACCTATCCTTCTCAAACTCTTCCAAAAAATTGAGGGGAAGGGAAAGTTCCCTAACTCATTCTACGAAGCCAACATTACCCTGATACCAAAACCAGACAAGAACAACACCAAAAAAGAAAATTATAGGCCAATATCACTGATGAACATTGATGCAAAAATCCTCAACAAAATACTAGCAAATCGCATACAACAATATGTTAAAAGGATTATACACCATGATCAAGTGGGATTTATTCCAGGGATGCAGGGATGGTTGAACATTTCCATATCAATCAACGTAATACACCAAATTAATAAAATGAAGAATAAAAAGCACATGATCATCTCAATAGACACAGAGAAAGCATTTGACAAGACACAGCATCCATTTATGATAAAAACTCTGAACAAAATGGGTATAGAAGGAAAGTACCTCAACATAATAAAGGCCATATATGAGAAACCCACAGCTAATATCATCCTCAATGGTGAAAAACTGAAACCTATCCCTCTAAGAACAGGAACCAGGCAGGGATGCCCACTCTCACCACTCCTATTTTACATAGTACTGGAAGTCCTAGCCAGAGCAATCAGGCAAGAGAAAGAAATAAAAGGGAACCAAATTGGAAAGGAAGAAGGGAAATTGTCACTATTTGCAGATGACATGATTTTATATATAGAAAACCCTAAAGAATCCACTAAAAAATTTTAGAAGTAATAAACGAATATGGTAGAGTTCCAGAATACAAAATCAACATACAAAAATGAGTTGCATTTCTATACACTAACAACGAAGTAGCAGAAAGAGAAATTAAGAATACAATCCCATTTACCATTGCAACAAATAGAATAAAATACCTAGGAATAAACTTAACCAAACAGGTGAAAGATCTGTACACCAAAAACTATAAAACTTTGCTGGAAGAAATTGAAGAAGACACAAAGAAATGGAAAGATATTCCATACACTTGGGTTGGAAGAATTAACATAGTTAAGACATCCATACTTCCTAAAGCAATCTATAGATTCAATGCAATCCCTATCAAAGTTCCAACAACATTTTTCACAGAAAGAGAACAAAGAATCCTAAAATTTATATGGAACAACAAAAGACCCTGAATAGCTAAAGGAATCCTGAGAAAAAAGGAGAAAGCCGGAGGTATCACACTCCCTGATTTCAAAATATACTACAAAGCTATAGTAACCAAAACAGCATGGTACTGGCACAAAAACAGACACACAGATCAATGGAATAGAATCAAAAGCCCAGAAATAAACCCACACATCTATGGACAGCTAATCTTCTACAAAGGAGCCAAGAGCTTACAATGGAGGAGAGAAAGTCTCTTCAACAAATGTTGTTGGGAAAACTGGATGGCAAGATGCAAAAAAATGAAAGTAGACCCTTACCTTACACCATACACAAAAATTAACTGAAAATGGATTAAAGACTTGAATGTAAGACCTGAAACTATGAAACTTCTAGAAGAAAACATAGGAAGTACGCTTTTCGACATCAGTCTTAGCAACATATTTTCAAGCACCATGTCTGACCAGGCAAGAGAAACGATAGAAAAAATAAATAAATGGGACTACATCAAACTAAAAGGTTCTGCACAGCAAAGGAAACCCTCAACAAAACAAAAAGACAACCTAATAATTGGGAGAAGATATTTGCAAACCATACATCAGATAAGGGCTTAAACTCCAAAATATATAAAGAACTCATGCATCTCACCAACAAAAAAACTACCAACCCAAATAAAAAATGGGCAAAAGACCTGAACAGACATTTCTCCAAAGAAGATATAGAGATGGCCAACAGGCACATGAAAAGATGTCCAAAATCATTAACTATCAGGGAAATGCAAATCAAAACTACAATGAGATATCACCTCACGCCCGTCAGAATGGCTATAATTAACAAGACAGGAAACAACAAGTGTTGGAGAGGATGTGGAGAGAAGGGAACTCTCATACACTGTTGGTGGAGTGCAAACTGGTGCAGCCACTGTGGAAAACAGTATGGAGATTCCTCAAAAAATTAAGGATAGAACTACCATATGATCCAGCTATTCCACTGCTGGGTATTTATCCAAAGAACTTGAAAACACCAATATACATGCACCCCTGTGTTCATTGCAGCGTTATTCACAATATCCAAGACTTGGAAGCAACCCAAGTGCCCATCAAGGGACAAATGGATATTGAAGATGTGGTATATATACACAATGGAATACTACTCAGCCATAAGAAACGATGAAATCCATCCATTTGTGACAACATGGATGGACATTGAGGGTACTATGCAAAGTGAAATAAGTCAGAGGGAGAAGGTCAAATACCATATGATTTCCTTCATTAAGTAGTAGATAATAACAACAATAAACAAACACTTAGAGACAGAGATTGGATTGGTGGTTACCAGAGGGGAAGGGGGGAGGGAGGAGGGCAAAAGGGATTATTGGGCACATGTGTGTGGTGATGGGTTGTAATTAGTATTTGGGTGGTGAACATGATGTAAGCTACGCAGAAATAGAAGTATAAGGATGTACACCTGAAATTTATGCAATGCTATAAACCAATGTTACTGCAATAAACAAAAAATTTTAAAAAAATATCACAAATTATACTTTCTGCTCCATAGTATATACATATTTGGTGCAATAGCAAATTATACTCTCTTTGGGGCAGGCTCAGTGACGTAGTGGTTAAGTCACGTGCTCCAGTTTGGCGGCCTGTGTTTCGCAGGTTGAGATCCCAGGTTCAGACCTATGCACTGTTCATCAAGTCATGCTTTGGCAGCACCTCACATACAAAATAGAGGAAGATGGGCACAGATATTAGCTCAGGGCCAATCTTCAACACCAAAAAAAAATAATAATTATCCAAGTAAGACTGTCCCTTCAGGAAGACATTTAAGTAAGGGCTTTGAGTATCCCATGCCACAAAACCACAGGGCCTGTTTGACAAACAGAAGCTTAAGGAGACCAGGGGGTGCCCCCAGAGTCGATGGAGCACATTGTTTTTAATAATCCCTATGGGCCAATTTATCAGAAATACTAATGAAACCCCAGGCAACAAGTAAGAAAGTCCCTAGGGAAAGCATGGAAAGTTATAGGATCACATGAAAAGATACCTGAGAATTCTCAATGGTGGCTAAAATGACACATAAATTAAGACCAGCACATGGTTTCAACACACTCTGTAGGAAATAGGTCATTAGAATCTTATGGTGCAAGAGAAGTGAAATAATTCATGCAGGAAGCTGTCACACAGGACTTCCACATTAAAGCCAGTGACTTTGTGACTTCCTCTTTGTGACCATGCTAGGTATCCCCAGGATGACCTAGGAAAGCTTCATGGTTTATAGGAGACATCTTCTCTGATGGGCACTGCTGCTATTATACACCACAGGTAGGCCTATTCACCTATACGTTTGTTCATTCAATATGCTCAAGAGATTATCAAAGAATATTGGTTTCTCTTTCAGTTCAAGGATCAAAAAACAAAAATCTCTCAGAGTATTTACATCATCATGGAATTCATGCTCTCCAAAATGAGTGCACTAAATGATACCAAAGTCACCCACAGGTGTTCCCCCTCTCAGAAAGTGGCTGGGGCACCAGGAATGGTATGACTTCTATAGATATTTTGAACAAAACATCAGGGAACTAGCTCTATCCAGCGGAACTGAAACCAAGAGAAAATAGGAATCTTATTTTATTAGTCTCCTCTTTAAGCTCTCCCCTCTTTGTCTATTCCATTATTCATCTGCAACTTCAAGAGAGGTGGTATGAAAAAAATTAAGGATAAAATCAAATTGGTCTCTATGAGGACTAAGATTCACATGGAGTTCAATGGTGAATATATTAGGAACTGCTTCTTACAATTATGTTGGAAATTATCTGTGAAATTAATTTACCATGCTTTCCCCTACAGCTAAGAGATTTTCTGTGAGGGTTTTTTTTTTTTTTTTCCTTAATGTCAAAAAGAGTAGTCTATAGCTCAAATACATGGAGCTAAATCTTGTGCATTTTGATTTTGAGTCGGAGTCTGAGAATCAGTTCTAGTCATCGTTGCTGCTGCTCCAGGGGTAAGTGGCTGCTCTCTGCATCACTGCTCTCCAGTCTTCTTCTGAAGAGAAGTCTCTTGCTTGGAAAGCACCGAGTTCCCATAGCGGGGAACCATGTTTTTCGTGATGTTTCACTAAAATGATCATCAATGCAGGTTAGTTTATCTCTTCATAATCCTAGTTTAAAAAATTAAAAAGAATTTATCCTCATCTTTCAGTTTCCTTGTCTTCTTATTTTTTTGTCCACAAGACTACAACCTACTTTAACACAACCAGCTCAGTAGGAAGGTTATGTTTGCTTCTAGATGAGTAGGTTCATAGTTCACTTTATGCATTACTAATTTAGTGAGCCTGCAACAGCTTCATTATTCTAAATATATTTATCTTATTTAATATAACCTCACTCAAGAAAAGGGATTTTTTTTCTGTTTGATTGTGTTCAGTAAGTACTATTCTATATACACCATTTCTTTCAAAATTGTTTTTAAGGAAAATTCTCCTATCAGTCAAAAAAGTTAAAAATATCTTGTTAAAAAATTCTTGCAGGGGCTGGCCCCATGGCCAAGTGGTTAAAGTTCCTCATGCTCCACTACGGCAGCCCAGGTTCGCAGGTTTGGATCCCGGGCGAGGATATACTTTACTCATCAGCCATGCTGTGGAGGCGTCCCACATACAAAATAGAGGAAGATTGGCACAGATGTTAGCTCAGGGCTAATCTTCCTCACCAAAAAAAAAAAAAAAAAATTCTGCAGATTCCAGTATGTTAAAGCTGTCACTGTGCTCTTTTCTCTGAGTTGTATTTGATTCCTAAAGAGGCATCTTCTTCAGTGACAGTGTTCTCAATTTTATTTATTTATTTATTTTTTCCCCCAAAGCCCCAGCAGATAGTTGTATGTCATAGCTGCACATCCTTCTAGTTGCTGTATGTGGGACGCGGCCTCAGCATGGCTGGAGAAGCGGTGTGTCGGTGTGTGCCCGGGATCCGAACCCGGGCCACCAGCAGCGGAGCGCGCACACTTAACCGCTAAGCCATGGGGCCGGCTCCAGTGATGGTGTTCTAAAGAGAATAAGGGCAAATTTTGGAATATGGGTAAATAATTATTTTTTAAACATTTTTCTTTTATTTTGAAAATTGGGGGCTATTTCTTAAGTAGATTAATGTAAAATCTTCCAAATAGTGAATTTTAAGGGAAATGTGTGGCAGCAGTAAGAAGAGCTTTAAAAGAGAATCGCTTGGTGATTTTAATTTCCTTCTCCAATACATCACACATCTTAAGACCGTCTTTAATTACTTATATTTTAAACATATCTGCAGCATGATAAATTACCATACGAAATTAATCATCAGGGAGTGAATAATAGTGACTTTTCATTGCTAAAAACAAAGGATTAAATGCCAAATTGTAAATGAGCTGCGGTCCAATATAAATGTCTTTAAAAAGGAAATAGCAAGATACATAAAGAATTTATTATCTGAATATCTTTGTTGATTTTCTTCTGGTATCCTGAAAAAAAAAGATAGAAAATAAATTCTCCTAATGGAAATACCTCAAGAGAGAAAGGGAGAGAATCTGATATAGTATCAAAGCTCAAAGCACTCAAATCTATAAAAAGTGTCAGATTCAAATCTATTTTAAGTTGATGGCATGTGTGTCCTGACATTTTGAAGTGAATATCATTCATCGCTATATATGAGCGGAGTCACTGAAAAAAAATTAGATATAAGACAAATCATTTTTTGCCTCATTTCAAGATTTCTTTATATCAAAAGAAGACAAAATTTAACTGATTTTGTCCACTGACAAAGTTCAAGCTGCATGGAATTGTACATTTACAAAGAATCAGGGCCAAAGGGCTCATTCAGAATAGGGCAGGATTTACTCAGCTCTTGTTTTAAAATTTTCAATACATTTGCCTGCATGAGTCAAACTCCCTGTCCTAAGGGAAAGTTTAAATGCCTCAGCTGCAAAGTGACATCATTATCTATCTGTCTTCTCTCCACTGTCTGGAGACCATGAATAAGTCAGGGATATCTACTGTGACACAGTTTGTCTTGTTGGGCTTTCCCGGCCCCTGGAAAATGCAGATCATCCTTTTCTCAATAATTTTGTTGGTCTACATCTTGACTCTGTCTGGGAATATATCCATCATTTGTGCAGTGACGTGGGACCACAGACACCATAGTCCCAAGTACATGCTCCTGGCCAACTTCTCCTTTCTGGAAATCTGGTATGTGACCTCCAGAGTCCCCAACATGCTGGTCAATTTTCTTTCCAAAACCCAGACCACATCCTTCTCTTGTCTCTCCGCTGAATTCTACTTCTTCTTTTCCCTGGGCACAACTGAATTCTTCTTCCTCTGTTTCATGGCTTATGTTTGACACCTGGCCATCTGCCACCTCCATCATGACTGGGCAACTCCGTGCCATTCTAATGTCTCTTTGCTGGCTCATTGGTCTCCTTGGGCATTCAATTCATATTTTCTTCATTTCTCAATTATCATTTTGTGGCCCCACGATCATTGATCACTTTCTGTGTGATGTGGACCCACTGATGGCATTGTCCTGTGGCCTTACACCCATAGTAGTGCACGTATTGAATTCTGTGAGCTGTCTTATCATCATTCTCACCATTTTCTACATCCTTGGGTCCTATACCCTGAGGCTAAGAGCTGTGCTTCAGGTTCCTTCTTGAGTTGGGTGGCAAAAGGCCTTCTCTACCTGTGGATCCCACTTAGTTGTGGTGCCTCTGCTCTATGGAACCACAATGGTGATCTATGTGAGTCTCACATCTGGCAACTCAGTTGCTATGCATAAGATCATCATGCTGATATACACTGTACTGACACTAGTCTTAAACCCCCTCATCTACAGCCTATGCAATAGGGACATGAAATTTGCCCTCCATCTGGTCTTTTGTATAATGAGAATTACCCAAATCTCATGAACAGGTTTTGTGAAACCCAATGACTCTCTTTCTTCAAGTGGAAGAGTAATCTTCTTCCAACCTGAACTGACGTGGCTTTATTCATAACCATCATGGACCTTTTGTCAAAGCCATGTATTTGATAATATTTTGATGCATTTTTTGTTTCATAAATGTGTTCCACGGGAAGAGATTCCTACTCGACACATAGTAAAAAGAACTCTTAAAAATCCTAATATTTACTTCCGTGAAGATTTTGACTTTTTCATTGTGCAATATCTGTCCACACAACTCTAAGAGATATGAATGAAATTGGTTATTTTCTTACACGGTTATCTAACACCTGTTAAAAAGACACATAACACATAAATGCCTGCTATCCTGAATTTTTGGCAGAAATCCCGTACATCAATGTTGGATACACTAAGAGATTGTAAAGCCAGTTTCACAATTCTTAGCTCATCATCCTCAACAACAGTGTACAAGAGAAGGCGGGAAGTTTGATTGAAGCCATGATGGATAAGAATATCTTTGGTGAGCTGTTACTATGTAATCCCCGTAAGAAAAATGATGATGACATGAAGAGAACCACTCAGAAAACTTGACTTTGTCCCCTGGAGTTTGAGTGACTCCTGTGCTGTCCCAGATTCATTTCTGGAAAAAAAAAATGTAAATACCGTAGAAGAGCTTGCTCTGAGAGCAGAGCAGAAAGAAATGATCTATAACAGGAACAAATTGAGCAAATTTAGAGCAATAATAGACCTCTAATAATAATACTACAGCAAATAAAAGAGCAAATGTAGAATATCCACATTTGGCTTACTTAGAGCTCAAGGAGGGTAACCAACTTGGACCGTCTTGAAAGAGATTCCACCAAAAAGTACTACTTGGAGAGGTAAGGCAACCTCAAAAGTGAGTCTATATGGAGTGTGTCACCAGAATCCAAGGATGAATGAAGTCATAAGTAGGCAGCCAATGAAGTATTGCTCACATCAGGGAACTGAAGTTTAGGGAACTCCCCCTCCCCCAAAACAGAAAGCTCTCTATGAGAGAAAAATCAACATAAAATTTTGTCAAACCCATAAGGGCAACAATGGCAGTCAAGGAAAAGCCTTTCTGCCTTTACTTCTCTCTCACCTCAAACCGAGAGTAACCAGAGGCAGTGTAGTTATATGGAAGAGGGAGAGAGAAAGGGCAGAGGAAAGAAGTAGATCAAGCCTGAGTCAGACCTAGTCTTGAGGAATAAGTTTTAATTTGGATAAAAAAATAAAAATTTTGATTTTAGATTGTACTAGAATCCAGTATCTGGATAAGGAGACTATGTATTAATATGAAAATAATTAGAAAAGCTATCATATAGGCCCAAGATATTATCCACAGGTGGAGACAAACAGAACATCAGAAAGTGTTTGAAGTAGACATGGTGAGAAAAAATAAAGTTCCTTTGTGTTTACACCCTACCAAGTCCAAACCATCCAGTTAAACAGTTATAAGTAAAAATCTTTAAACATTGCTGTAGCCTAAGGAAGAAGAAAACTCTCACCTGAAGACCAAAAGGCATCTTTTTGAAAGTCCTGTTAGACAACAGGGGAGCACAATGCTTCAGTGTGGGTGAAAGGACCTAAAAATGGTGGGCAAAGGAATCAGAAAATCTGGTTAGGAAGCTACTAAGGACAAGCTTGAACTACCCATCACAGTTTTGCCTTAATTCAGCACTAATATTTTAGTGATTCAGCTGAACTCATTACCTGAAAGAGAAACAGAAAACATTTTCTATAAAACTCTATAGCTCACAAGTATCCTACTGCTGCAACTTACTAGATGTTGAATATGTAGCTACACCTGTCAAACATCTATTCTTTCATTAAGATTCAACTCAGACATCACGTCCACCTGATATTCTTCTAAATATTCCCAGGCTGGACCATGTGTCCCTCTGTAATGCACCCAGAATACAGCAGGTCATATTCCATCACTTTACTTACAAACTCTTTGACGTGAGTCTATTATGTGTTTCTATCTCTTCTCCCAGATTACATGCCCCTGGAGGACAAGAACAGTATCTTATATTTTTATTCCCAGCATCTAGCTTGGTAACTGACTGACTTATAGTAAGCATGTGGGAAAAGGAACAGTTTTTAGAACTGAATGAATAAGCTAGTTCTTGAATCAGCCCTCATTAGAATTAAATATATTTTAGTCATAAAACCATTAACTGATTGTTTACATTTTTTAATATTTAAGGAACTTACCTGTTTTTAAAACTACATTTTGATATGTGTTTTTATTAGAAAATAATATAGGCACGTCGTAAAATTTTCAAACCATGCATAAGAGTATAAAGTTAAGGGTAAATGTTCCCACCCTCCCTCCTGACACTCCCACTTCCCACAATAACAAGTTTAGTACTGGTGAAAGTTTCTCTACATATTCAAGCATTCAAATGCACACATATATAATGGTTTTAATTTATTTAAACTGATTATATTACACAGACTATTTCATAGTAATATTTTATTCTCTTAAAATTTTGTAACCTTCCATCTAGGTCAATATAAATAGATAGGCCTCATTCTATTTCACAGTTTAATATTGTCCTTTTGTGTAAATGTATCATAATTTATTTAATTTTCCCCTATTGCTAAACACATATAGTTTTAAAGTGTTTTGTTCTCACATATGTTCAAGCTATTAGAAAAAAAACAGTTCTAGAAAGGTGTTGTTAAAGACAATAATAAA
Source organism: Diceros bicornis minor (assembly GCF_020826845.1). NCBI lineage: Eukaryota > Metazoa > Chordata > Mammalia > Perissodactyla > Rhinocerotidae > Diceros > Diceros bicornis. Next base: position 29,261,552 of record NC_080744.1, on the reverse strand, counting down.
TCTAACACAAATCTTTTCTTAAAATTATATAACATATCATACATACATAAAAGTCTACATAACACATATGCAAAACTAAGAAATGCCTATACCCCTCTTCACCAAAGTAAAAAATATAGAATATTACCAACAATTAAGAAGCCTCCTGTGAGCCTGTCCCCAACTAAATCCATCTCCCTATGCACCAAAGGGAATTTTGTGCTAATCATACATTTGCTTTTCTTCTGCTTTACTACTTACTCATCTCTAAACAAAAATGATGGAGAATGGAACTCCAAAGACCCATTCCTCTATACAAATACTGAAAAAACTGGCCAAAATGGTCAGAACCAGCTTTATGAGAACTCTGGAAAATAATTAAAGATTTACAGCAACAAATCAAAAGCTTCATCAAGAAAAAGGCAAATACTGATCCTGCAGGGGACTCTGGAGTGTAAGCTGTCCCTCAGAGCTCGTTCTGACCAGAGACAAGAGAGCTGGAATTTTGTACTCCTGCACCCCTAAGTCATTGACCACAGGCTCCTCAGAGGGATGTTACCTCCAAGCACTTCCGGTTCATCCAAGCAAATTTGCTCCAGTAGCCTTAGACAGTTCTCTTCCTCTAAAGACTTACTTGTGCCTGACAACAGAAGCAAAAGCACAGCAGAGCAGGTGAAGGACACAAGACATGGTCAAAGGAATCCAAGGGGGTCTGGGTGGAGAACCACCAGTGCCTGGTCCAATAACACTGATTTTGTTGCTGACTTGAGACGTCTAGTAATTTTTATGTACTTAATGAATTCACCAATGAATAACTAGTGGATGAGAGACATTGGTTTTATGACATGGCCCTGATCTAATCTCAGAATGCAAGATTAAGAAGTATCCTTCAGGTTACCATCTCTCAAACATGCCCAGCTCTTAATAATTTTTTGTGCCCCAAAAGTGTATAAAACAGGCATAGACTTTGTTTTTTTGTTAACATTGTTCCATTCAATAAAGTGAGTAATCTGAGTTGAAGAATATACATATTTTCCATGGGACTCAATAAAGCCATGTTTGATTAAAAAAAAAAAGAAAAAGGCAAATAAAACATGGCAGGAAAGCTTTGTGGAATTTTAACTTACCCTTGCCACATTCCCTCCTCCTCAGCTCAGCAGCAGTCTTAAAAACAGCAGCCCAGGGGGCCGGCCCGGTGGCATAGCAGTTAAGTGCACATGCTCTGCTTTGGTGGCCTGAGGTTCACAGGTTCGGATCCCAGGTGCACACCGACACACTGCTTGTCAAGCCATGCTGTGGTGGTGTCTCATATAAAGTAGAAGAAGATGGGCACAGATGTTAGCCCAGGGGCAATCTTCCTCAGCAAAAAAGAGGAGGATTGGCATTGGATGTTAACTCAGGGCTAATCTTCCTCACGAAAAAAAAAAAAAAGCAGCCTATATTCCTAGCAGAGGTTCCTGGTTCCAGAGAAAACAGAATGGATCTTGTTCTCAAAAGGCGTTTGTCTATTTTGACCTGTCTAAGGGATCCCTGAAAGACTAAAACAGAAGGCTTGTCTTTATTTCACCTAATTTAGAGCTCTCACAGGGAAGAAAAACAGCTATGTGGATGATATTCCTCAAAAACATTAAAAGGCAAATGAACCAGCCACTGCCACCTAGAGCAAAGGATATTAATGGAGCAAACAAAAAACACACTGAAAATCCCAGAAGGAAAAGCTTGAGAGTGAGTTACTTCAGGGAATAAGAAGTCTGAAGAGCTTCTACACATTCCTGGGAATCTCCCCAAACAGAGAATGTCAAAAAAGAGATAGAAATTATACAAAAGAACTAAAAAAAATTCTGGAGCTAAAAAGTACAAAAACAAAAGTGAAAAATCACTAGAGGCGTTCAACAATAGATTTAAGCAAGCAGAAGAATCACTGAATTTGAAGATAGGTCAATTGAGATTACCCAGTCTGAGAAACAGAGAGGAAAAGAATTAAATAAAACCAACAGAGTCTAAGAGACCTGTGGGACACTATCAAATAAATCAATATACATGTAATGGGAGTCCAGAAGAAGAGGAGAGGAAAAGAAAGGACAGAATGAATATTTGAAGAAATAATGGTCAAAAACTGCCTGATGATGATGAGAGACATGAATCTACATATCCAAGAAGCTCAATAAATTTCAAGTAGAATAAACTCGAAGAAATTCACACTGAGACACATTATAATCGAACTATCAAATACTAAGACAGCAAAAGAATCTTGAAAGCAGCAAAAGAGAAGAGATTCATTACAAACAAGGGACTCTAAATAATATTAACAGCAAATTTCTTATCAGCAATGAGAGGGGCCAGAAGGCAGTGGGATGATATATTTAGAATGCTAAAAGAAACAACTCAACCAGAATTCTGGCAAACCTGCCCTACAAAAAAAATGCTGAAGGGAGTCCTTCAAGCTGAAAAGGAAGGACAATAGAAAGTAACTTGAAGCCATATGAAGATGTAAAAAACACTGGTAAAGGTAATTACACAGATAAATATAAAAACCAGTATTCCTGTATTTTGGGTTTCTAACTTTTCTTTCTTTTTATGTGATGTTAAACGCAAATGCCTAAAACAATAGCTTTAAAACTATGTTAATGGGAAAACAATTGAGTGAAAGTAGTTCTCAGAGGAAAATTTATACCAGTAAATATCTACATTAATAAAGAAGATCTAAAATCAATAACCTAACTTTAACTTTAAATAGCTCAAATGGAGATGGTGTCAAGATGGTGGTGTAGGCGGGCTCTGAATTCACCTCCTCCCATGGACGCAACAAATTTACAACTACTCTTGGAACAATTACCTCTGAGAGAGAACTGAAAACTGGGTAAAAAGAATAACCACAACAAGGAACAGTGCTGACTGAGGTAGAAGAGGCAGAAATTCCCTTCTGGAGGGAAAAAAACCACCTTTGCGAGTTACAGTGTTTCATGGCCAGCTGGGAGCAATCCAAAGGTATGAAGCCTTCCCTGGAGGAGTGGGGAATCTGAGTGAGGGAGCATTACTGCTATAAGCAGCTTTTGGACTCAGCACAACCAAGATGAATGTCGTAATATCTAGCTTTGCTGGCTACTAACAACAACAGGGAACACCCCCTGAAAAGCTATTGGACAGAAGGGAAAAAAAGCCTGCTCTAAAGGGCCCAGAAACAAACCCACCCATTTCAGAAAGCAATCTAGAAGCACCAGGAAGAAAGGTGCACAGTCCTTTGGTGAAGAGATTCACTTGATAGGCTCTGGGTGCATCTTGGTGCATCTCTCCAAGGATTGAGACATTGGCGGCAGCCATTATTGTGACCTAGTACAGGCGTGCAGACACAAACACTGGCAGATGCCATTGGAGTTCCTCCTCTGGTCTGTTAGCCTAGTGTCTGCCCCACCAATATCACTGATGAACATTGATGGAAAAATCCTCAACAAAATACTGCCAAAAGGAATACAATAAAACATTAAAAAGATAATACAACAGATCAAATGGGATTTTTTTCCAGGGATGCAGGGATGGTTCAACATCCACAAATCAATCAATGGGATATGCCATATTAACAAAATTAAGAATAAAAATCACGATTTTCTCAATAGATTCAGAGAAAGCATTTGACAAGAAACAGCATCCATTTATGATAAAAACTCTGAACAAAATGGGTATAGAAGGAAAATACCTCAACAAAATAAAGGCCATATATGGCAAACCCACAGCTAATATCATTCTCAATGGAGAAAAACTAAAAGCTGACCCTCCAAGAACAGGAACCAGACAAGGATGTCCACTTTCACCACTCTTACTTAACATAGTATTGGAAGTCCTAGCCAGAGCAATCAGGCAAGAAAAAGAAATAAAAGAGATCCAAATTAGAAAAGAAGAAGTGAAACTGTCACTATTCACAAATGACATGATTTTATATATAGAAAACCCTAAAGAATCCACCAAAAAACTTTTAGAAATAGTAAATGAAGATGGTAAATTTGCAGGATACAAAATCAACATACAAAAAATAGCTGTGTTTCTACACACTAACAACGAAGAAGCAGAAGGAGAAATTAAGAATACAATCCCATTTACAATTGCAACAAAAAGAAGAAAATACCTAAGAATAAACCTAACCAAAGAGGTAAAAGACCTGTACAACGAAAATTATAAAACATAGTTTGAAGGAATTGAAGAAAACACAAAGAAATGGAAAGATATTTCGTGCTCTTGGATTAGAAGGATTAACATAGTTAAAATGTCCATACTTCCCAAAGCAGTCTACAGATTTCATGCAATCCCTATAAGTTCCAAAAACATTTTTTAAAGAAATAGAACAAAGAATCCTAAAATTTATATGGAACAACAAAAGACCCTGAATAGCCAAAAGAATCCCAAGAAAAAAGAACAAGGCTGGAGATATCACAATCACTGATTTCAAAATATACTACAAAGCTATAGTAACCAAGAAGACATTGTACAGGTACAAAAACAGACACACAGATCAATGGAACAGAATCGAGAGACCAGAAATAAACCCACACATGTATGGACAGCTAATTTTTGACAAGGGAGCCAAGAATACACGATGGAGAAAGGAAAGCCTCTTCAATACATGGTTTTGGTAAAACTGCACAGCCACATGCAAAAGAATAAAAGTAGACCATTATATTACACCATACACAAAAATTAACACAAAATGCATTAAACACTTGAATGTAAGACCTGAAACCACAAAACTTCTAGAAGAAAACATAGGCACTACGCTCTTCGACATCAGTCTTAGCTGCATATTTTCAAGTACCATGTCTGACCAGGCAAGAGAAATAATAGAAAAAATAAACAAATGGGACTATATCAAATTAAAAAGCTTCTGCACAGCAAAGGAAACTCTCAATAAAACACAAAGAGAAACTAACAATTGGGAGAAGATATTTGCAAACCATATTTCTGATAAGGAGTTAATCTCCAAAATATATAAAGAACTCATACATCTCCACAACAAATCAAATCAAAACTACAATGAGACATCACCTCACTCCCATCAAGATAGCTATAATTAACAAGAAAGGAAGTGTTGGAGAGGATGTGGAGAGAAGGGAATTCTCATTCACTGCCATTGGGAGTGCAAACTGGTGCAGCCACTATGGAAAACAGTATGGAAATTCCTCAAAAAATTAAGAATAGAACTACCATATGATCAAGCTATTCCACTGTTGGGTATTTATCCAAAGAACACGAAAACACAAATGTGTAAAGAACAGGTACCCCTATGTTCATTGCAGGAATATTTACATAGCCAAGACTTAGAAGCAATCTAGGTATCCATCAAGGGGCAAATGGATAAAGAAGATGTGGTATATATACACAATGGAATATTACTCAGCCCTAAAAAACGATGAAATCTGGCTATTTGTGACAACATGGATGGCACTGGAGGGTATTTTGCTAAGTGAAATAAGTCACAGGGAGAAAGTCAAATACCGTACGATCTCATTTATAAGTAGAAGATAAAAACAACAACAAACAAGCACATAGAGACAGAGACTAGATTGGTGGTTAGCAGAGGGGAAGGGGGAGGGAGGTGAGCCAAAGGGGTGATTAGGTACATGTGTATGGTGATGGATTGTAATTAGTCTTTGGGTTGTGAATGTGATGTAATCTACACAGAAATCAAAATGCAACAATGTACACCTAAAACTAATATAATGTTATAAACCAATGTTACTGCAATAAAAAATAAATAGCTAGAAAAATGAAAGCAAATTAAACAGAAATCTAATAGAAGGAAGAAAATATTAAAGATTAGAACAAAGATAAACAAAATAGAGAAGAGAAAAATAAAAGAGAAAATCATGAAATTAAAAGTTGGTTCTTTGAAAAGATTAACAAAATTGACAAACCAGAGCACAACTGAGAAAACAAGATAAAATACTCTAATTGCTGAAAAAAAAGAAAGAAATGTGGGGACATTACTATTGACCTTACAGAAATAAAAAGGATTATAAGAAAATAGTGTGAACAATTATATGCCAACAAATTAGATAACCTTGACAAAAATGCACAAATTCCTACAAACACAAAAACTATCAAAACGGACTGTAAAAGGAATAGAAAATCTGAATACACCTATAAAAAGTAGAGAGATCAAATCAGTAGTCAAAATCTGCCCAAAAAAGAAAACCCTGGGCCATATCATTATAATGATGTACTCTACCAAACATTTAAGAAGAATTAACACCAATCTTTCCCAAAATCTTCCAAAAAATAAAAAAAAAGAGAACACTTTCTACCTCATTTTTGAAGCCAGCATTACCCTGAAACCAAACCAGACAAAGACATCAAAAGATACAACTACAGGGCAATATCTCTAATGAATATGTACACAAAAATCCTCAACAAAACACTACCAAATTGAATCCAGCAGTATATTAAAAGGATTATATGTCATGACCAAGTGAGATGTACGAGTGGTTCAACATAAGAAATCTAAGCAATGCAAGAGTAGTTTAACATAAGAAAATCAATCAATGTAATACACTACATTAACAGAACGAAGGGGAAAAAACAACATGATCATTTCAATTGATGCAGAAAAGTCATTGGACAAATCCAATTCCCTTGCATGATAAAATCACTCAACAAATCAAGATTAGAAGGAAACTTCTTCAACATGATAAAGGGCATTTATAAACAACCCACAGCAAATGTCATACTCAGTGGTGAAAGGCTGAAAGCTCTCCCCCTAAGATCAGGAACCAGATAAAGATGCTTGATTTCATGACAATGTGAAAGCTTCCCAGTTTCCCCAGCTGTTTGGCTGCTGCCCAAGAGGCCTATTTCTTTCTTGCCCCACAGAGAATACTGAGGTGATTTGCATGACTGAAGGACTATGGAGAGGCTGGGAGCGCAGCAGCCAGGGCTTGGAACTCACCAAAGAGACACTACTAACCACTTTGTGATTCGCCCTATCTGCTTAAAGGACTCCATCAACAATGTTGAATAGTGACTATTCAACACTGCACTAGAAGTTCTAGTCAGTATAATTTGGCAATTAAAAAAAAGTTATCCGAACTGGAAAGAGAGAAGTAGTTATCTCTATTCACAGGTAATATGAAAATTTCTATAGAAAATCACGAAAAATCGACACCCCCCCCAAAAAAAAAAAATACTAGAACTAACAAATCAATTTAGCAAAGTTGCAGAGTACAAGATCAGTATACAAAAATGGTTGTATTTCTATACAATAACAATGAGTAATCATAAAAGGAAGTTAAGAAACCAAATCCATTTACAATAGCATCAAAAATAATTAAATACCTAGGGTTGAATTTAATCAAGATGATGCAAGACTTCTACACTGATAACTATAAAACATTGTGAAAGAATTTTAAGATCTAAGTAAAAGGAAATGTATCACATGTTCATACGTTGTAAGTGTTAACACTGTTAAAATGGCAATATTTCTCAAAGTGATCTACAGATTCAATGAAATCTCTATCAAAATTCCAGTGGCCTTTTTTATAGAAATGCGAAAACTGGGGCCGGCCCAGTGGGGTAGTGGTTAAGTGCCTGCGCTCCACTGCTGGCGGCCGGGGTTCGGATCCTCCGCACGCACTGATGCACCACTTGCCAGGCCATGCTGTGACAGCGTCCCATATACAATGGATAGGCACAGATGTTAGCCCAGGGCCAGTCTTCCTCAGCAAAAAAAAAAAAAGAGGAGGATTGGCATGGATATTAGCTCAGGGATGATCTTCCTCACAAAAAAAAAAAAAAGAAATGGGAAAGCTGATTTTAAAATTCATAGGGAATCTGAAGACACTTGAAAATGCCAATACAATTTTTAAAATAGAACCGTGTTAAAAGACTTCTACTTTCCGATTTCAGAACCTACTACAACACTACAGTAAACAAGATAGTAGAGGTAGAGTATAGACATAGAGATCAATAGAATAGAACTGAAAATCCAGAAACAAACCTGTATATCTATAATCACCACCAACGCTCTGCACACTTCACCCACCCCCCTCTCAACCCCCAGTCCAGATCCTGGCGTGCACTCCTGCAGACAGTGGTGAGCATTAACACTCAGCTTGAGAACACATGTAGACAGCCAGTCCAACTCGGTGGGATTGGAAGAAGGCTCACAAACTCAAGCATTTCAGGGCACTTCCCTAGGGAACACAAACAGGGAGGCTGTCAACACCTGGCTGGCTTAGATAGGATAGAGAAAAGACATATGATCTTAAGAATTCTCCCACAAGAATGAATAAGAAGTGTGGAGCAGGCATATCCATAGAAAATAAATCCCTAACCAGACACAGAATACCTAGCCAGACTGATTAGTGGAGGTATTTCTCTCCTGAAACCAGTCAGTGAAGAGTGGAGGAAGTGCCTCCTTCAAATGTGAGAATAACAATTCAAGTCTTCAAGAAAAATGAAAATCAAGGAAACATGACAACACCAAAGGAACATAATAATTTTCCAGTAACTGACACCAAAGAAATGGAGACCTACAAACCACATGACAAAGAATTCAAAAAAAATATTTTAGGGATGCTCAGTAAGCTACAAGAGCACATGTATAGACAATTCAATGAAAGCAGGAAAATAATACATGAACAAAATAAGTACGAGAGAGAGATAGAAATCATAAAAAGGAACCAAAAAAATTCTGGAGCTGAAGAATATGATGAATAAAATTACAAATGCAATAGAGAGCATCAACAACAAACTTGATCAAACAAAAGAAGGAAACTGAACTCACAACATGTCATTTGGAATTATCCAGTCACAGGAGGACAAACAAAACAGAATGAAGAAAGCCTATATAAATTACGACCGTCAAGCAAAATAACCTGCATATTATGGGAGCCCCAGAGGAGTGGAGAGAGAAAGGAGCAGAAACCTAATTTAAAGAAATAGTGGCTTAAAAATTCCCAAATCTGGGAGAGGTATGGTCATACAAGTACGTAAACCTAATAGGTCCCCAAATAGATTCAAGTCAAAACAGAATTTATCCATTCACCTGTTGATGGATGTTCTGGTTGTTTCTAGTTTTGTGTTAATATAAATAAACTTGCTGGGGATATCTGTGTACAAGTCTTTGTTCAGCATATGCATTTTTTTCTCTTAGGTAAATAGCTAGCTGTAAAATGGCTTTATCAAGCACGTTAGATGCATGCTTAATTTGTTAAGAAATGGCCAAACTGTTTTCCAAACTGCTTATGCCATTTTACATTACATTTATTTACATCTTTAATTTCTCTCAGCTATGGTTTAAAGTTTTCATTGTATAGATCTTTCACATTTTTTATCGGATTTACCTCTAATATTTTTGAAGCTATTGTAAATGGCATTATTTTTTATATCAATTTCTGATTGTTCCTAGTACAAGCATATAGAAATACAAGAGATAGTTCTTGTATTTTGAAATCTTGCAAAACTCACTTATTAGTTCTAGTAGCCTTTTTTGCAGATTTCACGAATTTTCTACACAGATGATCATTTCATATCTAATGAAAAACAATCTTCTTTCTATCAATCTAGATGCCATTTATTTCTTTTCTTTGCCTGATTGCACTAACACTTCCAGTACAATGTTGAATCGAGGTGGTGAGAGCAGACATTCTTGTCTTGTTTCTGATTTTAGGGGGAAAGCATTCACTTTCACCATTAAGTATGATGTTAGCTATAGGTTTTTTTAAATGTTCTTTATAGATCAAAGAAGTTTCTCTCTATTCTCAGCTTGTTAAGAACTTTCATCAGGAATGGATGTTAGAATATTGTTTAATCTGTGCATGTACTTTATATATTACCTAGATATTTATTTGCCAACTTTGGCATTTAACTGCATTATCTAACAGAGTTTAGATGGGAAAAATAACGTAAAATTTCAAACAAACCAGTTCTGAGAAAAGTTTTGCCTTTAACTTTCAATCATGTCAGGAATAAGTATTCCTAAAACTTTCTGCCTCTTTTTCAGTTCTAGGTCATTTTTTCCTTCAACCTCTCACTTTTTTTTTGAGAAAGCAGATGTGGGAGCCCTGTATAGGAAAATTACTTCCAGTGAAGAAAGAAATTTAATAAGCCTCTTGAAGTAAATATATGATATCGACGTTTCTTTCCAGTCTTATGAATACTCCTTCAGAGTAAACTTCTACATGAGAGAAGAGAACTTTGGTATCAAATTTAAGAGTTATTAATCTTTGACTTGGGTGGACATGCAATTAACTCTAAATTTTATTATTAGGATATTTTGGGTCAGACTTTTGGGTTAAGAGAGATCATCAGACAGGTGATATTTAGACCATAATTCTTAGATCTGGATAAATTGCTTCTATTGCGTTATACTTCTACATAATGCTTTTGAATTTCATTGAGGAATGCTCTAAGAAGCAGCTCTATTGAAACAGCTATATATATATCATTATTTGGGAAACTACTGTTCATATATCTCTTATTCTCTCTTCTATGAATTCCTTGAAAGAGATTATTTTAGAACTAGGAGCCAGTAATTTAGCTTGCCCTGAGGAACCTGTTTGTTTCTTTTGTTTTTCTTTTACAGCTAATTAAAATTACATAACAGATAATGTTTTCCCATTCCTCACTTTCCTTTATAGGGAATTCATAACACATTCAAGGACTTGACTTTTAACCAGCATAGGGTCTTATGATCCACAAACCTTCATTCTGTTATTTTCTTTTAAAATTCATATTTCTCTTCTTTTTGTACATTTTTTGTTGGATATTTCAAATCCTTGATGCAACAAGGAAGAATATAGTAAAGTAAAGGCATTTTTCATTAAACATGTCAGTAAATAAGTAATTCCAAGTTAAGAATGGCTTAGAATGTATAGACTTTTATTAAGATAAGATTTATTAAGGTGGAATTTTTATTAAGCCTTCTCCTTAGTAAATAGTATTGAACAGGCTTCCCCAGAGTTCAGATAAAACACTCCTCATCGTATCCTAGTAAATTCTAGATGATCTGATAATGCCTACCTCTCCATCCTCACATACCATTTTCCACTGGGCAGCCAAAATTAACTTTTATTATCTTTGAAAACCTCGTAATTATACATGAACTTAAGTGGAACTTAATTCCCCTAGATCTTTGTATGGTTTATTCCCTTACTTTGAAATATCACCTATTCACAAAACCAGTCTCTGACCATCCGATCTAAATTATGCCCTATCCTACCCCAACAAATTTTGTATTCTTACCTCTTTTATTCTTTTTATATTACTTATGACTTCTGGAATTATAGATTTATGCATTTATCTGCTTATCTGTCTCCCTCACTAGAATGTAAGTTTCACAAAGGCAGAAACTTTATACATTGGTGTAATTCCAATGCACATCAAAGAGATAAATAAATGTTTATTGAATGAATTAATGAAACGCACCAAACACAGACACCAACTGACCAATTTAGTTTTGAACAAATTATTGGGCCCATCACCTGGAGCTGTCATCAAATTCCTCTGCACCTGTCTTCATCTCAGTATCTTAGAATCACTGGCTTTACCTCTCTGTCTGCTTTTACCTCTTGGTGCACTGAACTCAATCTTTCTTCATGCGAAACTAACCCAAATTGTAATGCCACTACATGCTAATCTTCTTTTAAAGTGTAAACTTATTGCCAGATATCTTAAGTATCTTGCACAGGTAGGAAAAGGTAAGAAGAATGTAATTTATTTCTTATTTAATAAATGGAGGACTTGAAATTCAAGGCAGGAAAAGAAACTTCTGCTACTGTCATGAGTGTCTGAGTCGCCTATAGTATTCACTGTAACTTCTTTCACTTTCCCCAACTAACATGAGATTTTTAGTTTTCTGTCCATGTCACATACTTATTTAGAACAGTGGCTCTATAAGATCACTCCATGGACTGGTGCTGGTCTAGGTACACCAGAATCACCTGACTAACATTAAAATAGGAATTTCTGGGGGCCAATTCAAAGACTGTGATTTAGGAGATTTGGAGAAAGGCCTAGGAATCTTTTCTTTTAAGATCTCTCCAAATGATTATGAAACAGAAACCTTTAGAAAACAGACCCTCAGATCATTGTTAGTCAATTTGGAAGTCAATTAAATAGAAATCTTGGCTCAATTATGATTAATTGGCACTAATTTCCTTTCATCTGAGCTTAAAAAGTGTGAACGCTCCACTCTTCTGCAGGAGTCGAGTAGAGATCTTTTTTTTTCTTTTTTTAGCATGACTATAAGTTTTATTTTTTTATTTATTTTTTATTGCAGAAACATTCTTTATAACATTGTATAAATTTCAGGTTTACATCATAATACTTCTATTTCTGCATAGATTACATCATGTGCACCACCCAAAGACTAATTACAATCCATCACCACACACATGTGCCTAATCATCCCTTTCACCCTCCTCCCTCCCACCCTTCCCCTCTGGTAACCTCAAATCCAATCTCTGTCTCTATGCGTTTGTTTGTTGTTGTTTTTGTCTTCTACTTATGTGTGAGATCATACAGTATTCGACCTTCTCCCTCTGACTTATTTCACTTAGCATAATACCCTCAAAGTCCATCCATGTTGTCGCAAATGGCTGGATTTCATCATTTCTTATGGCTTAGTAGTATTCCATTGTGTATATATACCACATCCTCTTTATCCATTAATCTTTAGGACAGAAAAACCAAGTGAAAGAATGGATACACTTAACAGAAGTCAAAAAAGTATGAGGTCAAGGACCCGGAAAGTGATCACAGATAAAAGGGTAAACTGTTATTGGAGGTCAGGATAAAATAAGAAGCTCAAGTTCAGACATCCAGGTCTTTTAACTCAAGTTACCATCTACCAAATCCTGATTTCAAGGCAAGGTCTGATTTGAGTGAGCTTTTTTCCATTACTTGACTAGGCAGAAATATGTGAATTTGTCTGCCTCTCTAGGTGAAAATGAATAAAGACCTACTTTTAAACTGGGAATACAAATGTGGAAAATAATAATTCTGATCTTGATCCACTCATGAGCTCTCATTCACTTTGACTAATTTTTGTGCACACCTGAAGTTTTCTCAAGGCAGCCTTGATGTCCTTGTTCCGGAGACTGTAGATCAGTGGGTTTACAAGTGGGGTCACCGAGGAGTAAAACAAGGTTACAATCTTCTGTATCCCAGATGGATTTCCAGGGGTTGGGCTGATGTACATGATCATGAGGGTTCCATAGAACAGTGACACTACAACCAAGTGGGAACCACAGGTGGAGAAGGCCTTACGTCTGCCGGCTGCTGATGGAACACGCAACACCGCTCTGAGAACCAGGGTGTAGGATCCAAGGATAAAGAAGAAAGTGATGAAGATAATAAGAGAGCTCAATATAGAATAGGAAAGCTCAATTCCAGGGGCAGGGAGGCAGGACAGGGCCAGAAGAGGACCAGGGTCACAGATAAAGTGGTCAATGGTATTGGGGCCACAAAAGGGGAGTTGTGTGATAAAATAGATAGGGACAAGGTAGCAGAGGAAAGCCGTTACCCAGCAGAGGGCCACCAAGTTCACACAAAGGTGAATGCTCATGATGGTAGGATAGTGGAGAGGCCAACAAATAGCCAAGTACCGATCAAAAGCCATGAGGGGAAGTAAGAAGGTCTCAGTGGTGCCCATGGAGCAGAAGAAGTAGAACTGGAGGAAGCAGGCAGGGAAAGAGATGGTTTTGATCTCAGATAAGAAGTTCCTTAACATATTGGGAACAGTGGTGTTGATGTAACAGATCTCCAGGAAGGAGAAGTTGGCCAGCAGAATGTACATGGGTGTATGGAGTTTGCGATCCAGCTTCACTGCACAGACAATGGCCCCATTCCCCACCAGTGTCAGGATATAGGACACAGAGAATAGCACAAAGAGGAAGAGCTGAAGCTCTCTGGAGCAGGGAAAACTCAGGAGTATGAATTCAGTCACTGTGTTGATTCCTGACATATTCATGGCTTCCTAAGAGGTGGAGAGGAAAGAATGACAATGAGAAAGATGACGTTATTTTTTAATCCTCAGGATTATTTCTTTCTTAGAAATCCATAAGTCCCTCAGATTCTATTATTCTATTAAGTAATAATAATCTTACTATGCTGCTGAAGACTTTCAAACTTTGAGAATACTTGATATATTCAGACTTTGAATCTTTGTACTCTCTCATTCCTTGTCAGAATTTTCTTACCATAAAAGACAGGATTTTATGAAATAAGCTGCTTGGAGAAGGTTAATGATAGTACTTACAAATATAAGCAGGTATGAAAACCATGTATTTGTATCTATAGAATAAGATATAAAAGATCCTTAATATTTAACACAAAATTACAAATATTTGGATCTTTGGAATTAGAAACACAAATATTAGGCATCTGAAGAGGAGAGAGAGAAAGGTAACATAACACACTGAAATCTTTATGTATTTCACTTTTATTCTGGATCAGTGTTGAAATTATAAATGTTAGCATCTTGGGGTGGTCTGGTAACTGAGAACAAGTGTCAAACGTGCCATCCTTTCTTTGGTGTTCATTGAAGTTTGTTAATTCAAGAAAAGTTTGTACATCCAGACACCTACATAATGGCTTTCAATTTGGCCCCATCTTTTACCTGTTGAGTTAAAATATTTCTTTAAAGCTTTGGTCTAGAGTAAAACTCTGCTTATAGGTAGAAAAAAGTGATCAACGTATCTGGTATATTATGCAAGGATCTTGAGGATTTTACCTGAGATGTCAGGATTCTGAGAAAGGCCTCTGTTCTTCTGGTTTATGGATAGATGCAGAGGATCACATATGTCAGATACTCCCAAGCAGAGACCTCTGGGAACCAAGGACAGTGGTGGGAGCCCTAAACTGTCTCTCTGGACAAGGATTCCTCTCCTACTTCCTCACCCCCTCTGTCACCTCCATCCTATTATAGATGTGGAAGGTTGGACTTGGTTTGGGAAGTGGACAGAGGATCTTTGTGAAAACTTCCTTCTCTGAGTTAGACTTAGTCTTGGACATTGTGTGACTTCCATGGTGAGAAAAGCAAAACAAAGACAATAAAATTGCCTACAATTCTGTTGTCAGTAGTTTGGTCTTAATTTATTAATTTACTTTAGAATCAGAAGGCAAAATTAATTTATTTTAGAATACTGAGGGATGGTCTTCATTTGGACCTAAATGATCCAAAGTGACATGACTCAGTAACGATATTTATTCGGGAATATGTAAGTTCAGAATACAGACCGAGGCACATTTCTTAAAAGGATTCTAGCTGAGAATGTTTATTAATTTATTAGTTATAAAATGTGTTACTTTCCAGAACACATAATTTCATAGCTCCAAGGTTGATCTTGATGATTTCAATTAGTGACACAAGAAAAGGGAGAAATTCAGAATTTTCCACATCACAGTTCACTGTAAGTCTCCTCTTTGGTCTGTGAATAAATCATGTTTGGCACAACAAAGCTGTGAATAATTCCTCTGTAGCAGGAATTGAAAGTAACACAGAAGCCAAAGAAAGTATGAAGAAAGAGTGAAAGCAGCAAGAGATATTTGGTGACTAATATGTATACGGATTTCAATGGCTTATAAGCCATGTGGGAGTGAACTCACCAATCTTGAGTGCTCAATCATCTTGTTGTCCCTCCTTGCAATGGCTGATCATCTCCTCTGTGGCAGAGCCAAACACGGTTAAAAACAGGGAGAGCTTAAGTTTTTTTCTGCCTTGTTCCTCATAGCCACTTTGTCAGCCATTTCCAGATGTCACTTCGCTAACATACTGTTCCACCAAAGACCTGATTCTGATTGGGTGCAACTCCTGGTTAATAAGGACAGAATTTACATACTATTGAGGATCCTTCCTCATCTTCATCTCTCTCATTTCCCTGATTCCCAACCCTCTTAGTTGTAAAGATGAATCTCCTTACATTAATTCATGTAACTTGGGAGAGCTACTGTTTATACAGTCATACAAAAGAAGGCAGAACTAAAAAGCACACCTAAGAACTGTCCTACACCTGTATCTCTTCTGAACCCATCTTCTCATAGAACTGGCAAGTCTAATTTGTAATATTCTGTTTTCACTGCAGCAAATGACAGCCAAGATGGAGGGCATGGCGTCTTTGGCAGCCAGCAGCCCAGAGAGGGAGTTTACATCTGGACATCAATATTGGTTTGGAGAAAAATTGGCATATTGGTGCACAATAAAGACTTATCTATGTTGCTCTGAAACCTTCATCTTATTCCTCCTAAGGGATATAGTCTCCTGTGAATTTCAAAAGTGAGAGCTTATGAGGGAAGATTGTCAATCATATCCCAAATGTTCCCTTCCCTCAGGAGCCCATTAACTGCCCTTTGGGACCCAGTTTCTCCAGTGGTGAATGATCATCTCATGCCACTCTTAGAGCAGATGTTTATTTTGTTCTCTAGACAGGTTTCTGTTATGGTGCAATCACTGCCTTAATGCCACCTTAGCTGGAACACGAGGTTTTTGTTTTTCTTCTTATTCCTTTACATTCAATTTTATTCATTTTTTGAATCTGTCTGCAAGTTTGGGACTCTCTTATTTGTCTTATTTGTCAATAGAGTTATGTCATCAGATTTCTAATTTTCTTTCCTATTGACTCACTCAATGGCTTGAAAAGGGTTACTCCCTTTTTTGATTAAAGGCTTTCTCCCCTGGGACAGCTCTGTGCTTCTAGTATGATACTAAGTAAATACCATTTCATGGTGAAAAGGTCCCGGGAGCAGAAACCATGGGGCATGTGATGAAATGTCAAAGTTCTAGAAGATACCTTCCCATCCAACCCTTTAGGTTATTTCAAACTGTTATTAGCGAATATCCCTAAAAGTTGACATTATTGTTGAAATTTTCTTGATTCTTTTAAGTAAGGTGTTGCTGACAGAGATGACTCAAACTTTCGGACTCTTTTGTTTCCTTTTTTGATTGAGGTATAATTGACATATAACATTGTATTAGTTTCAGGTGCACAACATAATGAATTTATAGTGGTATATAGTGCAAAACAATCCCCACAATGTCTGCTTAACATGTCACCATACATTGTGCAAATTTTATTTTCTTGTGATGAGAACTTTTAAGATAATATCATGTCATCTGAAAACAGTGACAGTTTTTACTTCTTCCTTTCTGATTTGCATGTCTTTTATTTCTTTTTCTTGCTTAATTGCTCGGGATATGGTTTCCAATATTATGATGAATAAGAGTGGTGAGAGTGGGCATCCTTGTCTTGTTCCTGAACTTAGAGGAAAAACTTCCAGCTTTTCACCATCAAGTATGATGTTAGCTGTGGGCTTGTCATATATGGCCATTATTATGTTGAGATACATTCCCTTTATACCCAGTTTGTTGAGAATTTTTTTATCATAAACGGATGTTGAATTTTGTCAAAAGATTTTTCTACATCTATTGAGATGATCATATGATTTTTATCCTTCATTTTGTTAATGTGGTATATTATACTGATTGATTGATCTAACCACACTTAGATCCCTGAAATAAATCCCACTTGATCATGGTGTATGATCCCTTTAATGTATCATTGAACTCAGTTTGCTAATATTTTGTTGAGGATTTTTGAGTCTATGTTCATCATGGATATTGGCCTGTAATTTTCTTTTCTTGTGGTATCCTTGTCTGGTTTTGGTATTAGGGTAATGCTGACCTCAAAAATTGGGTTTGCAAGTGCTCCCTCCTCTTCTAGTTTTTGGAAGAGTTTGAAAAGGATTTGTATTAAGTCTTCTTTAAATATTTAGTAGAATTCACCAGAGAAGCCATGTGGTCCTGGACTTTTGTTTTTTGGAAGATTTTTGATTACTGATTCAATCTCCTTACTAGGAATTGATCTGTTTAGATTTTCTGATTCTTCATGATTCAGTCTTGGTAGACTGTATGTTTCTAGGAACTTATCCATTTCTTCTAGGTTGTCAAATTTGTTGGCAAATAAATGTTCATAGAAGTCTCTTATGATCCTTTGTATTTCTGTCCTGACAGTTGTAACGTCTCCACATTCAATTCTAATTTTATTTATTTGAGTCCTCTCTTTTCTTTTCTTGGTGAGTCTAGCTAAAGTTTTGTCAATTTTTTTTTTATCTTTTCAAGAAACCAGCTATTTGTTTCATTGATCTGTTCTATTGTCTTTTTGTCTCTATTTCATTTATTTCTGCTCTGATATTTATTATGTCACTCCTTCTACTAACTTTGAGTTTCAATTGTTCTTCTTTTTTTAGTTCCTTGAGATGTATGATTAGGTTATTTACTTCAGATTTTTCTTGTTTCTTGATGTAAGTATTTATCGTTATAAACTTCCCTCTTAGAACTGCATTTGCCATATCCCAAAAGTTTTGGTATGTTGTGTTTCCATTGTCGTTTGTCTCAAGGTATTTTCTTATTTCTCTTTTGAGTTCTTCTTTGACCCATTGGTTGCTCAGTAGCATGTTGTTTAATCTCCACGTATTTATGAATTTTCTTGTTTTCTTATTCTAACTGATTTCTAGTTTCATGCCATTGTGTTTGGAGAAGATGCTGATATGATTTCAATCTTCTTAAATTTACTAAGACTTGCTTTTTGGCCAAACCTATGATCTATCCTGGAGGATATTCCACATGCACTTGAGAAAAATGTGAATTCTGTTGCTCTTGGAAGGAAAATTCTGCATGTACCTGTTAAATCCATCTGGTCCAATTTGTCATTTAAGGCCAATGATTCCTTATTGATTTTCTGTCTAGATGATCTATCTACTGATGAAAGTGGATATTAAAGTTCCCTATTGTTATTGTATTGCAGTCTATTTCTCTCTTTAGGTCTGTTAATATTTTCTTTACATATTAGGTGGTCCTACATTGGGACCATAAATATTTACAAATGTTGTATCCTCTTGTTGGATTGACCCCTTTATCATTATGTAATGCCCTTCTTTGACTCTGATTACAGTCTTTGTTTAAAGTCTATTTTGTCTGACATAAGTATAGCTGCCCTAGATTTCTTTTGGTTTCCATTTTCATGGAATATCTTCTTCCAACCCTTCATTTTCAGTCTGTGTTTGTCCTTACATCTGAAGGAGTCTCTTGTAGGCAGCATATGAACGGGTCTTGCTTTTTTATCCATTCTGCTACTCTATGTCTTTTGATTGGAGAATTTAGTGCATTTACATGTAAAGTTATTATTGACAGGTATGTACTTATTGAGATTTTGTTAATTATTTTCTGGCTGTTTTATATTTCCTCTCTATTCCTTTCTTCTTCTCTTGGTCTCTTCCTTTGTGGTTTGACGACTTTTAGAGGTACGCTTATATTCCTTTCTCTTTGTCCTTTGTGTATCTACTATAGGTTTTTACTTTATGGTTGCCATGAGGCTTACATATAAGAATTTATATTTATAACAGTCTATTTTAAGTAGACAATGTGGAACCCGTGGTTTTCATTACTTTTGCTTACGAGTAGGTGTGTAAGGGAGCACATTGGTACGCATGTACTTAGATCAGATATTTAGCAAAGTTTTTCTTCTATTATTGGTTTAGAGCCATCCTTAGTGAAACTGAACACTTATTAATAATTTATTATTGACTGTTATTACCGATTACTTATTTGTGTCAGTCTCAGCATGTCAATAGTAATGTTATTAGCTAGAAATGCCTGGGTGCATTCACCTGGGCCCTGGGGAGGTTCTCACAGACATCTCCCCTTTCCAAACCAGTGTTAAGTCTAAACTGACCCTTTTGGTTCTTATTATGATTACAAGATGCCCTTCAACAACAACCTTTAGGAAACTTACTTACAGGCCCTGGAGTATACAAGGCACATGTGGGTCCACATAGTGAGGTCACAGGTAGAGAGAGAAAGCACATGGGCCTGGGGTTTGGCTTTTATTGGGGTCGAGGGTGAGGGTCTAGGGATTTGTGGGCTACTCTTTATTGGTAAATTTAAAACATAGAGTATGAATTTAAAGCACAGGAACAGAAGAAAAGTAGCCCAAATATAAGTTATTGAAATTAACCAAGATCTCTAAAACAAAGGAGCCTCAGAGTGGGGAGGTAACCTGGAGATTTATCTAGTGTATGGCTGGCAATGTGTTTATTTCAAATAGCCTACTTTGAGATGCCTCTTTGAAATGGATACCTCAGCAATCAAAGCTTAAGTCAGGCAGTTGCATTACAAAAAAGAAAAGCCAACTGTCAGGGCTTACACAGCAACTACATAGCATTCAATGAGCAAAAAAGTATTAAACTACAGAATTTAACAGGAGTGGGTTGAGAAGCATTTTTGATATTTTAGAATATATATATTCAGGGAGAGTGATGTCAGCATCATGGCAGAGTGACTCATTTCCTTCATCTCTCCCCTCTAAGTTACAACCAGTCAGACATTCAGTGACATACAAAGGACTCCTTGCACAGCATACCAGAATGCCTGAGTGATCCATTCATCTATACAGCTGAAGGTGGGTGGACTGGACTTCCAGGAAGCAGTGGAACCAGGGGAGCAGCCCCCTACCCCTCTTCTGGTGGTGGCAATCCAAAATGTGGATAGTCACATTCCACACACAAAAGCAAACATAGGCTGCAAGGGCAAACATGGCACTCGTGACTTGGACCGTGCCCCCTCCCCAGCAGTGGCAGGTAGCACACACATCCTGAGGACTCAGGACACAGAACTGAACTGGTCACCCACACCGTCCGTCCCCTTCCCTTGACAGTGGTGTCAGTCTTTCCATGAGTGAGGACAGCATCTAAAATTTGAATCTGTCCAGTGGGAGCAGGATGCCCTGATCTGAGGTTTTAGAGTATACAAGCACACGCCAGCTCCAGTGACCAGAGGCTGCAGACCCAGCCCCCTCAGTGGTGGCGGGTGGCACAAGTGACCTGAGAAGAAGAACCAGAGAGCAGAACCAGAAACCCACTCCCTTCTTCTCCCCCAGCAGTTGGCACTTGTCTTTCCAGCAGTGGAGACAACTTCTAAGGCATGAATTTCTCTGGCGGGGTGGGGCGACCTGACCTGAAGTTTCAAAGCACACTGACACATGCCAGTAACTAGAGACTGCATGAACAGTCATGAGACTCACTTGGGGCTTGGCCCCTGCCCCCCCAGGGGTGGCAAGTGGCACACACATCCTGAAGTTTCAGGACACAGAGTAGTGCTGGCAACCCAGCCTCCTCCTCCTCCCCTGGCAGTAGGGCCTTTCTTGCCAGCAATGGGGACAGCAACCAAAATGGATTTCCCTGACAGAAGCAGAATGCCGTGAACTGAGGTCCCAAAAAGCACACTGGTGAACACTAATGACCAGAGACTGCAAGACCAATAGCAACACTTGTGGCTCAGATCTGCCCTTCCACCAGCAGTGACAGGTGGCACCTGTGACCTAAGGCTTCAGGAACCACAGTGGAAGAAGACCCAGTCCCCAGGGGTGGCATCCCAGACACCAGCTCTAACAGCAGTGGGGGCTGCATAAAAGAACCCAGGCCCTGAAAGCAATACTGACACCTATGACCCCAGCCAACCTGGCAGTAGTATGGCCAGCACCCCCAGATAACCTAGGAGGAATAGAACAGGTGGTGCACAGGGCAGCAGTACCTGAGCCCGCAGAGAGCCTGTGGGGGAACATGAGACCCAGGCAAACCCAGAAGCAACAGATACGTTTGTAGCTGGGTGACCCTGGTGGTGACACCTGAGTCTACAGCAACGTTGATAAGCAGCAAGGAACCAGCAAACTCAGAGGCACAAGTGGCAAAAGGAGGGCACTAATGACACCTCTAACAGAGGCAGTGGAGGGTGGAAAGTACAGGCTCTCAAATACAACCATAAGCAGCTTAGAACCAAAGTAACCAAAGCTGTACCCAAATAAGAAAGATGGTTACTACCACAAATGCACTGGCAGAGGATTAATTCATCAAGTACCATGAAGAACTAAAGTTAACACAGCAGAACAGAAGGCGAATGACAACTCTCCAGAAACCAAACCTGAAGAAGTCACAGATTACAATCTAACTGACAGAGAATTCAAAATAGCTGTCATGAAGAAACTCAACAAGTTACAAGAAAACTCAGAAAGACAGTTCAATGAGCACAGGAATAAAATTAACAAACAGAAGGAGTACTTCACCTAAAAGATTGAAACTCTAAAAAAACAAACAAACAAACAGAAATACTAAAGATGAAGAACACAATTAATGAGATGAAAAATAAAGAAGAAAGCATTAAAAATAGAGCAGACCGTACGGTAGGGGCCGGCCCAGTGGCATAGTGGTTAAGTTTGTGTGATCCTGTTTTGGCAGCCAGGGGTTCACTGATTCAGATCCAGGGCATGGACCTATGCACTGCTTATCAAAGCCATGCTGTGTCGGCGTCCCATATAAAGTAGAGGAAAATGGACATGGATGTTAGCCCAGGGCCAATCTTCCTCAGCAAAAAGAAGGGGATTGGCAACAGATGTTAGCTCAGGGCTAATCTTCTTCACACACACACACAAAAATAGACCATGTGGAAGAGAGAGTTAGTGAGTTCAAAGATAGAAATCTAGAAATGATTCAGGTGGAGGAGGAGAAAGAACTAAGATTTTTTAAAAAATGAAAAAATTTTATGTGGAACACCTGACTTAATTAGGACAAGTAACATAAGGATAATAGGTATTTGAAAAGGAGAAGAGAGGGAGAAAGGAGAGAGCTTATCAAGAGAAATAATGGCTGAGAACTTCCCAACCCTGGGGAAGGAAGTGGACATGCAAGCACATGAAGCTACTAGAATTCCTAATTACCTCAATGCAAAGAGACCTTATCCAAGGCATATAACATTAAAACCAGCAAAAATCAATGACAAGAAAGACTATTAAGGGTAACCAGAGAGAAGAAAATAGTTTACAAAGGAGCACCCATCAGGCTTTCAGCAGATTTCTCAGCAGAAACCTTAAGGCAAGGAGAGAGTGGAATGATATATTCAAAATACTGAAAGACAAACCTCTGAGCCATGTATACGCTATTCAGTGTAAAAAAAAAAAAAAAAAAAAAAGCTAAGGTGTACAAAGCTTTGAGTAAGTAGATAAATAGACAGACAGAATCAGAAAATTGCAGTTCTATATAGGAATTGGATAAAAAGACTTAATTTTAACATAAAGGATAAAGGGAAAGAAGGCATCAAAAATAACTGTAACCACATCAATTTGGTCACAAACTCACAATACAAAAAAGAATAATCTATGATAACAAACACATAGAAGAGGAAGAGGAAAATGATGGAACCTGCATAGCTTAATGGAGATAGGAGGCTTTCAGAAAAGGTCTATCTCATCTATGAGATCTTTTACACAAATCTCATGGTAACCACAAAACAAAAAATTAGAGCAGAGTCACAAATCATAAATAAAGAAAAAACTATAAAAAACATCACAGAAAACAAACAAACAGAAATGGCAGTCAGAAATACAAGGAAAAAGAAAAAATGGAATTATAGACCAACGAGTAAACAAAAGATATTATGCCAGCATTAAGGCCTCATGTATCAATAATCACTCTAAATGTAAATGGATTGAATTCACCAATCAAAAGACACAGGATGGCTGGAAGGATTAAAAAATAAGATCCAACAATATACTGCCTCCAGGAAACACACCTAAGCTCTAAAGACAAACATAGAGTCAGAGTGAAGGGAATGGAAGATGATACTCCAAGCAAAAGGCAAGCAAAAGAAAGTGGGTCTTGTCATACTTATATCAGACAAAGCAAAATTCAAGATAAAAAGATAATAAGAGACAAAGAGAGGCATTATATTATGATAAAAGGGACATTACACCAAGAAGACATAACACCTGGTAATATATATGCATCTAATACAAGAGCACCAAAGTCTATAAGGCAACTATTACAGACCTAAAGGGAGAAATTGACAGCAACACAATAATAGTAATGGACCTCAACACCCCACTTACATCAATGGATAAATCATCCAGACAGAAAAGCAACAAGGAAATAGTGGACTTAAATGAAACACAAGAAAGTTAGACTTAATATATATATATATATATATATACACACACACATATATATAAAACATCCCATGTAAATACAGCAGAATACACATTCTTTTCAAGTGCACAGGGAACATTCTCAAAGATAGACCATATGTGGGGAAACAAGGCAAGCCTCAATAAGTTTAGGAAGATTGAAATCATATCAAGCATCTTTCCAAACAAAATGTTATAAAACTAGAAATCAACTACAAAAGAAAAGCTGGGTAAGTCACAAATATGTAGAGACTAAACAACTTGCTACTGAACAACCACTGGATCAATGAAGAAATCAAAAAAATACCTAGAACAAATGAAAATGAAAGCACAACATACCAACTCTTATGGGATCCAGCAAAAGTGGTACTAAGAGGGAAATTTATAGCAATGCAGGCCTACCTCAACAAAAAAGAAAAATCTCAAATAAGTAATCTTAATCTATAGCTAAAAGAACTAGAAAAAGAAGAACAAATAAAGCCCAAAGTCAGTAGATGGAGGGAAATATTAAATATCAGAGCAGAAATAAATGAAATAGAGACTGAAATAAAACAGTAGAAAGGATCAATGACACTAAGAGCTGGTTCTTTGAGAAGATAAACAAAATTGACAAACCATTAGCCAGATGCACTAAAACAAAAAGAAAGAAGACTCAAATAAATAAAATCAGAAATGAAAGAGGAGAAAATACAATGGATACCACGGTATTTACAATATTTGTATTTATAAAAGATTATAAGAAAATATTATGAGAAGTTATATACCAACAAATTGGATAACCTAGAAGAAATGGATAAATTCTTAAACTCTGACGACCTTTCAAAACTGAATCAAAAAGAAATAAAGAATCTGAATAGACTGATGACAAGTAAAGAGATTGAAACAGTAATCAAAAAACCTTCCAAAAAACAAAAGTCCAGGACCAGATGGCTTTTCTGGTTAATTCTACCAAACATTCAAGGAAGATTTAATATCTATCCTTCTCAAACCATTCTGAAATATCGAAGAAGACAGGACATTTACTAAGTCATTCTATCAGGCCAGCATTGCCCTGATACAAAACCAGACAAGGACAACACAAAAACGGAAAATTACAGGCCAATATTGCTAATGAACATAGATGCAAAATCCTCAACAAAATATTCACAAATAGAATACAACAATACCTTACAAGGATCATACACTATGATCAATTGGAATTTATTCCAGGGTTGCAGGGATGCTTCAACATCTGCAAATCAATCAATGTGATATACCACATTAACAAAATAAGGAAGAAAAATCACATGATCATCTCAATAGATGCAGAGAAAGCATTTAACAAGATCCAACATCCATTATGAAAAAAAAAAACCTCTCAATAAAATGGGTATAAAAGGAACGTTCCTTAACATAATAAAAGCCATATATGACAAACCCACAGTCAACAACATACTCGATGATGAAAAACTGAAAACCATCCTTCTGAGTATAGCAACAAGACAAGGATGCCCACTATTGCCACTCCTATTCAACATAGTACTGGAAGATTTTGCCACAGCAATTAAGCAAGAAAAAGAAATAAAAAGGATCCAAATTGGAAAGGAAGAAGTAAAACTCCCACTCTTTGCAGATGATGTGATTCTATATATAGAAAATCCTAAATAATCCACCAAAAAACTATTAGAAATAATCAACAACTACAGCAAAGTTGCAGGGTACAAAGTCAACATACAAAATTCATTTGTATTTCTATATACTAATAATGCACTAGCAGAAAAAGAAGTCAGAAATACAATCCCATTACAAGTGCAACAAAAAGAATAAAATATCTACAAATAAATTGAACCAAGGAGGGGAAAGAACTATACACTGAAAATTATAAGACATTATTGAAAGAAATCAAAGAAGACATAAAGACATGGAAAGATATCCCATGCTCATGGATTGGAAGAATAAACATAGTTAAAATTCCATATTACCTAAGCAATCTACAGATTCACTGCTGTCCCAATCAGAATCCCAATGACATCCTTCTTTAAAATAGAACAAAGAATCCTAAAATTTATATAGAACAACAAAACACTTTGAATAGCCAAAGCAATTCCAAGGGGAAAAAAAAAAAAAAAGCTGGAGGCATCACAATCCCTGACTTCAAAATATGCTACAAAGCTATAGTAGTCAAAACAGCATGTTACTGGCACAAAAACAGACACACAGATCAATGGAACAGAAATGAAAGCCCACAAGTAAAACCACACATCTATGAAAAGCTAATCTTTTACAAAGGATCCAAGAACATACAATGGAGAAAGGAAATTCTCTTCAATAAACAGTGCTGCGAAAACTGGACAGCCATAAGCAAAAGAATGAAAGTAGAGCATTATCTCACACCATACACAAAAATTAACTGAAAATGGATTAAGGTTTTGAATGTAAGACCCGAAATCATAAAAATCCTAGAAGAAAAAATAGCAGTACACTCTTTGACATCAGTCTTAGCAGCATCTTTCCAAATACCATGTCCACTCAGGCAAGGGAAAGAAAAGAAAAAATAAACAAATTGGATGACATCAGACTAAAAACCTTCTGCAAGGCAAAGGAAACCATGAACAAAACAAAAAGACAACAATTGGGAGAAGATATTTCCAAATCATGTTTCTTACAAGGGATTAATATCAAAAATATATAAAGAACTCATACAACTCAAGAGCAAAAAAACAAATAACCCAATCAAAAAATGGGCAGAGGATATAAACAGACATTTTTCCAAAGAAGATATACAGATGGCCAACAGGTTCATTAAAAGATGTTCAACATCACTAATTATTAGGGAAATGTAAATCAAAACTACATTACACCTGTCAGAATGGCTATAATTTACAAGAAAACAAATAACAAATGTTGAAGGGGATGTAGCGAAAAGGGAACCCTCGTATACTGGTGGTGTGAATGCGAACTGGTGCAGCCACCGTGACAGACAGTATGGAGAGTTCTCAAAAAATTAAAAATAGAAATACCATATGATCCAGCTTTCCAACTGCTGGATATTTATCCAAAGAACATGAAAACACGAATGCGTGAAGATACATGCATCACTGTGCTCATTGCAACATTATTCACAATAGCCAAGACTAGGAAGCAACCAAAGTGCCCATCAAGGGATGAATGGATAAAGCAGATGTGGTATATATACACAATGGAATACTACTCAGCCATAAGAAACGATGAAATCCAGCCATTTGTGACAACCTGGATGGACCTTGAGGGTATTATGCTAAGCGAAATAAGTCAGAGGGAGAAGGTCAAATACCGTATGATCTCACTCATAAGCAGAAGATAAAAACAGCAACAGACAAACACATAGAGACAGAGATTGGATTGGTGGTTACAAGTGGGGAAGGGGTGAGGGAAGAGGGCGAAAGAGATGATTAGGCACATGTGTGTGGTGATGGATTGCAACTACTCTTTGGGTGGTGAATGTGATGTAATCTATGCAAAAATAGAAGTATCATGATGTGCACCTGAAATTTATATAATGTTATAAACAAATGCTACCACAATAAAAATAAAAAGAAAGAAAGAAACCATTATAACAAAGAGTACCCATCTGACAAAATTAATATTTAAGATGCCAAAAAGTTTAAGAGGAAAAAAAAAGTTCAACTACTTATTTGAAAGTTGAAACAAATTTGCTCATCTAAACAGTTACAAATGGTGGTTAGGCCATAATGTGCCTACTCCTGTGTCTGTGTTGGTGTCCTGAGACTAGGATTCCAGTGTACGTAGTTCATCTGGGTAATGAAGGAAACATTGACAGAGAAAAAGGAAACAGGAAGGGAAGCCTTACAACAAAGGGTGCCATGTTAAGCCAGCTACCACTGTAGGAACTGAAGCTAAGCCCTCTGGAGAAGCTCCAGGTAGTCAAGTAGCCATTCCAGAGTTATCCTGCTATAGGGGCAAGACAACTGGGATATTGATATCCCAGTTCCCATGGGTCCACTATCGAGGGCTTCTGGGTAGTGCAAAGGTCATTAATTTCCCAGCACTTCTGGCCTGGAAAATTTAAGGACAGGCAGGCAAAGCAGATTTCTCAGTTAGAAATAAAAACGTATGGAAATAAATGCAAATGCTGGCAGTTGCACTGAAGTGGAAAGAAGGAGAAATATGGAGGAGATAAGGACAGGGAATCAATGACCTCTGTTATGCTGTTCTAACACCACCTCCAAGAATTCTGTGAGAAAATATCTGTGCTGAGTGGAATAATGAGGGGAGGGGCTAAGAAAGAAAAGGAAGGTAAAGAGAACACTTTATAAGTTAGCTCTGTACATCCATGTGAGTAAATTAATCTCCCGGGTCCCTCATTCCACAGGGCTTAACACTCTCACCGCCAGTCATCAATGCAGAGTGTTCTTGTCTACTTTTCAGAGGGTAAAATTGTTCACTCAACAAAAATACATGATCTTCCGTTATGTGTCTAAGTAACATGATGTGGCTGGGACACAAGGACGTCTGCAAGACATGGTGGGGAAAAACTAAAACAGCAACAATAGTAATGATAATAATAAGTTTGGGCTGAATTGCAAGAGTCCTTGTTCACCAGTTTTGAATGTTCTGTTGTGGACACACCAGAACACAACATGATTACAGAAACATCAAAGCTGTTCAAAAAGGAAGTGAAATGAGTTAATAAGTCTTTGAGATGATATTCTCTCCACACTTGGGGATAGACAGACAGAGAATGAGTTGTTCTACAGACTTGCATCTCCATCAGGGATGAAGAAGGCAGAGAGCCCAACTCCCAGATGCAGCTGCTGCAGTGGAGCTATGGAATGCCCTGCTCTGGCCTCTCTTGGGCCTGGGAAGTGTTCTCTGAGAGGCAGCTGCTTGGGACTCACAGATCCGCCACAAACAAGAAAGGAAAAAACCTATAAGAAAGCCACGTTTGTCCTGGAAGGAGATTGATTCCTGCTGTAACTATACAGCCCTCTATGCCTGAGGTCTCATCACACCTCCAGCCCATGTCTACTTCTGGAAAATCAGAGAAGGATCTGTCCCAAAAACTTATAATTGGAACCACTCACTAGAGGTCCAGTGAATGGCTTCCTACATCGCAGCCACCACACCCTGTGTTACTTTAATAGACTTTCCCTTGGACACCTGGTAGGTGCCCTGAATGGACTTGAAGATTTATTCGATTTCATGCTTCCCCTGAGAAATTTTGGAAAGCTAATATTTTTCTACTCTACTAAAAACAAAGGCAATAGGCATCAGGGTCTCCAGAGAAAGCGGACCCCAGGGAAAGGGAAGAACTAACACAGAACTGTCTCCTGAGACTGTTCTCCTTCTAGAAGTGGTAAGTTGATCCTCATGGAGCAGGAGGCTCTGCTTATAATCCCTCCATCCTCCAGCAAACACCAAGAAATCCTTGCCCTATCTCTAGTCCTTCACTCCTTGATGGTTATTGTATAGGAGACCACCTCTCCTCTCCAGGAAGATCAGACACTGCAGAGAAGCTTCATGTTTGGATTCCCCTCTTGTCCATGAAAGGAGATGATGAAATGCTTAAAGGAGAAAATAAACATTAAAGAACTAGAAAAACTACTACCTTCTATATAAGGTTCCCTTTTCTTTGCTGCAGCTATATATGATATGGCTAACAATTCCTAAGCATTACTGTCTGCCAGGCCCTAGACAAGCACTTCCACATATGTTATCTCCCTCAGAGTCGTCAACCTGGAACTCTAGAAAAAGTGTGACTGTGTCCATTTTACAGTTGAAGGAAATGGGAAATAGTTTATATAATTGACTTGACACAGTTGCCACAATTGGTAAGGTAGGAGTTATAATTCAAACCTCAGTCTTCTTACTTCAAATCCTTTGCTTTTCTACTATGGCTTAGCTGCCTGCCACTTCTCATAACTGGGAAAGTTGTTCTTTTTTTCAAGGGCTTTGCAGAAATGGGACAATCCCCTGTCCAGATCAAATGAAGGAGATGGAGGTGCTGCTGTGAGAGCAGGACAACAATCCTTCCAACCATTGTGCCTTCTCGGACTAACCTTGGGAAAAAATGAAAATATCAGAGAAAAGTCTCTCTCTCGTCTTAGATATTATAGCTGAATAACCTAGAGTGGCCCTAATCCAAACTTTCCAAGATATAGTGGAGGTAAGTGTAGTCTATTTTGATTGGCTGTGCTAACTAAGTCAGTCCAAGCATCCTGTAAATATAACACAGCTTTGGCAAGATTGTATCCATATTCACACTCCTTCTGCCACAGGGCTTTCTGCAGCTCATTCAGGAGAATCTTCCAGCTACTTCGGACAGCTCCAGCTTTGCCTTGCGCCAGGGGAACACCACAGCTGCTCTCTGCGCAGAGGTGCCAAGGAACAAAAGGTGAGTAAAAATATGGTCTTGTTAGAAATCTCTATTTTCTCACTCACTGTCAATTTATTTAGGTCAAGCATGGAATGGTGCTGACACACAAGGAATCATTTTTCACAACCTTCTTGTTTTCTAGGGCAGCTTTGCCAGATCTCAAAGTTGGAGAATTGCCCTCAGAGGGAGTTGGCTTGGATATTTTGGCTTCGTGTATAAGTGACAGACTATCCAACTGATGTTTTCATCTGAGAGACAAATGTAACTAAAATATCATCTCTATATCTATAAAGTCCTGATATCATGTGTACTTGTGGTATAGTTGGAATAGGAGTAAGCATTTTACAATGAAAAGTGGTTAAAAATCATATAGTCCTACTCCTTTTTCATATGAAGAAAACAATGCTTATAGAGGTTAAACAACTCCACTAGAACCACTAAGCAACTTTGTTGCAGGGCTGAACCTAGAATTTCCATCCTTCTCTCTCTCCTACTTGATCATCCAGAGCTGTGGGACCATAGTGATCTTTAATAGTCAGAGAGGAAACCTTCTGGGGTGGGACAATTTCTACCATCCAGAACATTCAATCTCCCATTACTTCCTTTGAATGGAATTTCTCTGAAGTCTGGGCCAGGACTCTAGTAGCTTCAGGTCATTTGGAGCCTGTCTTGTATATGTCGTTCCCTAGAATTTCATCTCACAGGTTTTCTGAAGTTCAAATGAAGTAATTGGTAAATATCTATCTATCTCTCTCTATGTTCTTCTATGTTGGTAACAGTGTAGACAATCATTTCTTTGACGAACACTTACAAAATACCCATTATGTGCCTCAGACTGTGCTGGGCACTGGGGATAAACAGTGAACAAGAAGGACAACACAAGCAAAGACCTTGAACCAGGAACGTACTTGGCTGTTTCTAGAAACTAAAAGAAGGCCAATGTTATATTACCGAACTGTGTGGAGAAGGGAAGGTGTGCACGTATACGTCAGTGTGTGGGTGTGGGTGTCTGTGTGTGTGTTTGTGTGTGTGTATGTGTGTATTTAGACAAAGAGAGAGAGGCAAATCTTGATGGCTTTGGACGCTCATTTTTGTAACTTAGCTGAAAGCTGGCCGAACACATTTGTTAGCTCAGCAGAAGAACATGCTGATTCCAGCTGCTGACTTTTAGAGGTCCCCTCCCTTTCTAATAAGGTGACTTGCTGGACCAAGAAGCTTCCACAGTTCTTCAGTCAAATGGCTGGTCCTTGCTCTTCTGTCCCTGTAAATGCATAGAGCTGGGTTCAGCAAACTATGGCCAATGGGCCAAATCTGACCTGCTGACTGTCTTTGGAGGGCTGGTATGCTAAGAATTTTTACTTTTTAAATTTGAATTTAAAAATCAATGTAAAAATAATATTCTGTAACACATGAAAGTTGTATAAAATTCAAATTTCAGTGGATACAAATTTGTACTGGAATACAGCTATAAGCATTCACTCAAGTATTGTCTATGACTGCTTTCACACGTCAGAGGTGAGTAGTTGTGACAGAGACTATATGTCCTGCAAGCCTAAAATATTTAAGAAAAACTTTGCTGATCCCTGGTGTAGAGCATTACAGAAGCAGGTCCCTCTTTACTGAAATGCTGGCTTGTGTGGGAATAGTCCAAATACACACACCTCCCAGTAGAACCAGGAGAGCACAGGAGATGGTGTACACTCTGGTACCCATTGTTTGTCAAACTCTATTTTATATTTGCAATGCTTATGTGAGTGGAGTGTGTGTGCCTCCTTTGCACAACAGAGTGTATGTTTATGTGTGTCTGTGGGTGTGTGGGTGAAAGACAGAAAGCGCGTTTGTATTTAATAGAATCATGAGATAAGGTTGGTAATGTTAAGCGGGGTCATATCAAAGACCCTAGTTTGGAGATCTTATTCTATTCTAAGTGTATTGAGAAGCTAATTGAAGTCTGTGTGGAAGGGAAGGGACTGATCTGATTTTCTTTTTTAAAGAGCTACTCTGGCTGCAGCATGGATACCAGTGTGTAGAGAGGACAGGGTGGAAACAAGAATTGATTAGAACAGCGTTACAGTGGTCCAGGGGAGAAAAGATGACACGATGAACTAGAGAGAAGTGAGCAAACATGAGACTTATCTTGAAGACAAACTAACGGAAATTGCTGATGAATTAGATGTGAGGGTAAATGATGATATGGAGGAAATAATACATTGAAATAAGTTCCACCAGAAAAAAAATTCTTAACATTTAATCTAAGGGGTCAATTGTTAGATTGCTGAGCAGGTGCTTACTCCTAAAATGAAATTTCAAGAGCACCAGCAAAACAACCCTGGTCAAAATACCTAATCATTACTAGTAACAATTGCTTTTAATTGATCATAATAAAGTTTCTTTCTTGAATTAGTACTAGATGTATAGACGTAATCTTCTTTAGAATCCATCAAGGACCTTTACGCATAGCAGAATTCTTCTTTGTATCCCTGTTTTTATACATTAGCAATCAATGGGCTCATGTGACTCCAACAAAACTTTGAAAACACACTACAAAGGCCAGGATATAGTGCAAAAAAGGCTAAATGCCTAGTGTCCTTGATCATGAGTGAAGCTGCTGCAGAGGGACTTTAAAAATATGTTAGGCTCTTCTGCTGTCTGCTTTCAACTCCCCTTTATGAAAGATAAATATGTGGTCTCAGAAATTTATTGGGCCCATAGACAAATGACTTTAAAAGCAGAAAAGAAAAAGACTTACAGGATACAAAAGTTCATAATGCAGGTACCAGAACCTAGCCTACCTTTCCCCCACCAACAATAGAGTCCACTAAATAGCTTCCAGTTATATACATTAAAATAGAGTCTGGCAGATCTGTGGAGATTTTATTGGCCCCAAGCATCCCTCGTGCCACGGGAATCAGGGAATCCCGAGTTTAAAATTACCCAGAAAGGGTTTTAAACGAACATCTATTGTGTTATAATTACTATCCCAGTATCCTCCACCGACTACCAAAATAGTGTTCCTCCTCCAGCACAACACTCTAAGCACACACATCTATACTTGAGAAGGGGTGTCAGTTTGCTGCTGCCACCTTTAGCTCTTGGTCTTACAGGTTTCTCAGAACTTAAATATTCCTAGTAAGAAATTCTTACTTCCTGGTCCCCAGCCCATTTTCAAAAACCAAATATGGATTTAACATAGAAGAATAGGTGAAGAATACAACTTGATGTTGTTCATTCTACATTTATTTACAGAGGATTCTAATGGATTCCAAAGCTTGAGTGCATATTTGTTAAACAAAGGTAGTCTAACTCATTTAGAACAAAAGAAAAGTATCATGCAGACATTCAATCTTTAAAAGATACTCTGTTTGGAGATGTTCCCAAGTACTTATGGGGCCAAGGAGCAAAGTTTTAGCTTTCCATCCCCTACAAACTCACTGATATTTAGAATTCTGTATTTCTAATAATACCCATGGATTTTATTACTGGATTAGAATTATATCTATAACTGTAGACTGGGCAAATTCATATCTCTTTTCCAGGTAAGCACATACCAGCTTCAACATGGCCTATTAATAATTCTTTCACCATGGTCTACTGTGGATGGCTAGGATTGCTGTTTCAGCATAATAGAAACTAAGGCTAATTTCCTCTAGTTGATTTGACTGTTTTACACATGAAATTGGTATATAATATTATTAAGCTGATAAGTTAATCATTTAGTTTGAAATAAGGCCAGCTTGACAAGTCATGTAAAAGAAGGAATTCAAGAAGTTCTATGAGCTCTTGTTTGCACAGTTACATAGTCTGACTCAGTTTCTGCCACAATTGCAATGGTTCACCTCTTCTTAAAAGGAAATAAATTCCATTTTTGTGAGAATGGATACATGGGTAAATAGATAGATACTCTATTAAGTGTAAAGTCTAATATAATTTTCAAACACATGTACAACACTCTCCATCAAGAACTTATCAATTCTAATCAAAAGTGTTCTTGAGTCAAGAAGGAAAATAAGAATAAGAATAAAGAAGCAATCCAGGCCAATATTTCAGTTTGAAAGAGAAAAAGCTATTCATATATGTCTTTATTTTCTTTCTCAAGATGGTTTAATATAAACCTGGGTCTCCATCTGTCTATACAGAGTCATTTGATATTTGCTCATCCTTTCAGAGCTCACAGACCCATGAAAATCTCCAACACCCCCAGCAACTCCAGCACTATCACTGGCTTCATCCTCCTGGGCTTCCCTTACCCGAGGGAGGGACAGATCCTCCTCTTTGTGCTATTCTCTATTGTCTACCTCCTGACCCTCATGGGCAATGGTTCCATCATCTGTGCTGTGTTGTGGGATCGGAGACTCCACACTCCCATGTACATCCTGCTTGCCACCTTCTCCTTCCTGGAGATCTGCTATGTCACCTCCACTGTTCCAAACATGTTGGCCAATTTCCTCTCTGACACCAAAGTCATCTCCTTCTCTGGGTGTTTTCTCCAGTTCTACTTTTTCTTCTCCTTGGGTGCTACAGAATGCTTTTTCCTGGCTATTATGGCATTTGATCAATACCTTGCCATCTGCCAGCCTCTCCATTACCCCACTCTTATGACTGGACGTCTCTGCACCAATCTTGTGGTCAGCTGCTGGGTACTTGGTTTCCTCTGGTTCTTGATTCCCATCGTCATCGTCTCACAGATGTCCTTCTGTGGATCCAGGATTATTGACCACTTCCTGTGTGACCCGGGTCCTCTTCTAGCACTCACTTGCAGAAAAGCTCCTGGGGTAGAGCTTGTCTTTTCCATGTTAAGTCCTCTGCCCACTATCATTCTCTTTCTCTGCATCATGGCGTCCTATGCTCTGGTCCTAAGAACTGTATTCCAAGTCCCTTCAGCAGCTGGGAGAAGAAAGGCTTTCTCCACCTGTGGATCTCATCTGGCTGTAGTATCGCTGTTTCATGGCTCCATACTGGTCATGTATGGGAGCTCAATAACTGAGCAGGAAGCTGGAACACAGAAGATCGTGACTCTGTTTTATTCTGTCGTGACTCCACTCCTTAACCCTATGATATATAGTCTTAGGAACAAAGATATGAAAAAGATCCTGCAGAAATCTCTGAGAATATAAAAAGGCTCTTCAGCAATTAGAGCCTAAAATTTGACTTACTACAGACATTTACTAAAATTGTCTTTAATTTATTTTCAGGTTAAAAAAATACTGGTTTTATTCAGATAATTGTTCACTTTAGTATTGACTGAAACCTCAATCACCTGTGAGTATGTGTCTGCTGTTTATTTCTTTTCTTGGTTCTTGATCATTTGTCCCGTTTTTTACCATGCCTTGATTTTTTTAATTGGAAATTGAACGTTATATTTAAAAAATTGTAAAGATAATAGGTGAAGTAGCTCAACAAAAGTTAAATTTTCTTCTTGCAATAGATAGATTAGAAGCAGATCACTTTGATGTCATATAAGGATTGTTTTTAGCTGTTGTAAAAATAGTCTACTCCAGTTTTGCTCTTATTTCAGGAAAGTGACCCTTACTCCAGGAACACAGCCTTTCTGAGATCTCAACTGCAAGCCTGGACTGTTTCAGGACCCCTCCACCTTAACAGTCCTGACTTCCTATTGCTGTACTCCTTGAACCCCGTGAGTCCTGAAACATCTGCTTAGCTCTTCAGACTCCCAATTTCCACTTTCTGCTAGATATCTTGAAATCTCATCTTGTACATGAGTGGCTTAAACATCTAAAAATGACTTGAAGGGATATTGATCATATTTTGAGCCTCACTTCTCTGTGGTCCTCCTCTCTTCAGGATTTGGTTCTCAAACCCCAGCTGCTTTGGCAGCCACAAACACCAAATCCTTTATTTCCTCAGTTCAGTGAAACTTGTGCTTTCTGCTGAGACTTTATTCTGCCTTTCCTCATTCTTTCGCACATGCCTCCATATCCCTACACTCTCCTGACCCAATGACTTAACTGTCAAATGTCTTCAAGGAAAAACACCCAAGGTGAACGTGGAACTCATCTCCTTGACTCTCCCTTCTTGGAATTATAGCTCCTGAAGTGCTGCCTGTGTTGATTGCTCTCTAGTGCCTTCAAATGGACGTTTTATGTATTTTACACAGATTTTAGAGATAGTTTTGGTGGAAGGCTTTTTTTAATACAAGCTGCTTAGTCATGACCATACCAGAAATTCTTTTCTATTATATCTAAGTTCATCCATTCTCATTTCTTCCCTCACTTTCAGAATACTATCTTGTAGCATAACCATGCAAAAACCCACACATCACAGACAAGTGGATACAGGGACTGATATAAACACAAGTCTGGGATGTAGACCTGCTTTTCATTGCAAACAGCTCCAGATTTCCAAGGATTCCACCCTTGCAAGCAAGGTGGGGTGGATCGAGTTGGTTTACAGTAAAATAAAAGGTAAAACTAGGACCACATAAAACAGATTTAGGCTATATTTTTTTTTAATGAGAGGCGATCAGCCACTGTAGATCAGTAAAAATATTTACTCAGGATTTGTATCAGTAACTCGGGCTAGTTCTCCTTGAACTCTCTCCTAGGCCCTGAATGAAAGTCATCCTATTATTGAAGTGTCTTTACCAATTCAGCTACCGGATTCTGCCGATAAAGAAAATGAGGATTGGGATTCAGGAGTGATTTTCTCGGGATAGTAACTTTAATGATAAAAAACAAAATTTGCTTTCTACCACCCTTTTCACTAGACCAGGTTACTTTTTCTTTAGTAATTAATCCTATATTTCTATCTTTAGGACTCCTAAATTATTTGCCTGTCAATAATTTAGGAGTTTTCAGTTATTTGCCAGTTAAACAATGTTTGAATCCTTAATATACATAAAGCTCTGTAAATAGAATGGAGACAGAACAATATCCCAATAGGAAAATAAGCAAAAGCATATAAACAAGTAGCATACAAAAACGTCTCTTAAACTTATGGAAAGAGCACTAATTCATCCATAAAACAGTAAAGGCAGAATAAGCCTATAATGGTGTTAAAAAGGAGAAAACAGGCCCAAAATGGAGCCACTTGTATTAGGCCCCACAGCAGCAAACCAAGACTTAATACCTAACCTAATTATAGTTTCAACCTCCCTCAGAAATGTGACCTTTAAAGAGCAAATCTGAAATTTCCTGGTCGGCACTAGGAAATTTACTGATAGATCTCTTCTGTTCCCCTTAGGAGGGAGACCTTGTCCAAAATAATGCATTCTTTTGTAATAATTTCTTTTTTTCTGCTCCCTCTCTGCCTTTAAAAATCTTTTCTTTTCTGGAGCTTGACGGAGCTCCTTTCTCTTTGCTAGATGGGATGCTGCCTGATTCATGAATCGCTCAATAAAGCCAATTCAATCTTTTAAATTACTCACTTGAATTTTTGTTAACAATAGTATTTCATTTTTAACCTATTGGAGTGACAAAGATCAAGCAGTTTGATAGCACACTGTATGGTTGAGGCTGGTGAAATGGGTTCTCTCACACTTAGCTAGTGGGAGTTTAAGTTTTACAAACTCCGTATAGGACAATTAGGCAACTTCTATCAAAATTTAGAAGGCATATGCCCTGTAACCCAGCAACTCAACCTCTAATGTTAGCCTATAGATATTCTCATACATATGGGAAATGATGGAAGTACAAGAATATTTCATTGTAGCATTGTTGTAATAGCAGAATACTGAGAAAAATCTAAGTTCCCATTGATAGATGACTAGTTAAATGAGCTATGGTTCAGTCATACAATGAAATAGTGTGTCTCCAATTTTATAAAGTATAAAATAGCTCTGTATGTAATGTTGTGTAATATCTCCAAGATATACTGTTGAGTGCAAAAAGCAAGGTGAGCAGCAGAATGTAGCTACCTTTCATGTAAATGTGCAGACTATCTTCTGAAGGAGATCCAGAAACTGTTAACGGTGGTTGCTTCAGATGAGGAGAATTGGGAGTCTGAGGAACAAAGGAGTAAGGAGACTTATTTTCTTCATACTCTCTTTTGAACATTTTAAATTCTTTGCCAGGTACCTATATTATTTAATTTTAAAAGAAATAATAATACGATTATTTTTAAACAAGGAATAACTTCCTAGAGGAATTTTCTGATGATTAGATCTAAAAAATCATTTCGCACCCCCACAATTCTGGGGTTCCTTAGGGTCTATTCATTTACAGAAAAGTTGAAGCATGGATCCTAAGAACCCCTTAACATTATTTCATTCAGACTTGTTGGTGTTTTATAGAAAATATGAGAAACATTTTTCTCCTTTTAAGACTTGAACAAATATACTGTGGCAAACTATAACTAATTTATCACATTTATATTAGACATACTCTCCCTCATTGTTCAACTATATATTTTTATTGTTGTTAAGCACCTACAATACCAGACATTGAGCCAGGAAATAAACTTGATACAAAAATACATAAGACATATTTTCTTCTCTCATAGAGCTCACAGTCTCATGGTAGAGAAGCAGTAAAATTGCAAAGGTTTTCTTTTTATTAAATGGTACAAGTTCAATGAGAGGAGAAAGACTAAATACTATGGATGATCACGTGAAGCAGAACATGTGTAAGCACGGATTTGTGTCATGTAAAAGAGGATTTAAGCATAGCTACTCGTAAGGCAGCCAGCTCTGCTGTTTTAGTGGTTAAGATTTGGTGCTCTCACCACCATGGCCCAGGTTTGTTTCCCCGTCAGGAAACCAAACCACCCATCTGTTGGTTGTCATACTGTGGTAGACATGTGTTGCCATGATGCAGAAAGCTATGCCACCAGCATTTCAAAGACCAGCAGGGTCACCCACAGTGCATAGGTTTCAATGGAGCTTCTAGACTGAGACAGAAAAGGAATAATGACCTGGCCACTTCCAAAATGTTGGTCATGAAAACCCTATGAATAGCAGCAGAGCACTGTCTGATATAGAGCTGGGAAGTGACAGCATAGCACCAAAGACCAGGCAGGGTTCTGCTCTGCTGTACATGGGATCACTAGGAGTCAGAATAAACTCAACAGCACTGAAAACAAAATTATAGGGCATTGTACCTCAGGTTATGGAATAGAAATGTTTCTAGAAATTCTCTGTAAGCCACCATATAACTAACCACTCATAAAGAATATTAATGAATTCTCCAACACAAAATAAGCATGACTATAAAATATAATGTAAATTAAATTACAAACTGAAATATTATTTAAAACACTTAGGTAAACACAGGCTTTAGTAATAGAAATCTTCAATCTACCATCCTGCTAAGAATTTTAAAAATACTAAATTTAAAGAAAAAAATAAAACTTGAAAAATCTAACAACCTGAACAGACAATAGGACACTCTTAAGTCAATTTTTTAATGAAAATCTGAGTGGTGAGCACTAAAGTCATTCATGTTCAGAGAACACTTGCCTATAGTTCAAATCCTTATTCTTCATGACAACGCCTGACTGAAGAGATGGAGATGGGAACCCAGGGCTCCCATAAATTTGGAGTCCTCAATGGTCTTCATCCTCAAGTAAATATGAACGAGAACTAAACTTGACACCACGGAGAGGAAAACCAAAAATTAGCCATCCCTGAAAGTTTGTGGCCATCGTTCAGCTCTTGCTTAGATTGACACCCACCATTTTGTCCAATTTCCCCAATAAATTGCCTGGAATATATTCTCCTTTGGATTTAAAGGTATTTAACTTTCTACTAAAGACTCTGTCATGCCCTTCCCTTTGTCTCTCTTCAGAAATGGACATACACGTAAACACACACATACACACACACGCCTTACAATCCCATGGTTCTTAAAATTTTAAAATATTTTAATTCTCCAGCATAGACCATATGTTAGTCCATGAAACAGTCTTAACAGATTTTGAAGAATTGAAATCATACATGTCTTTTCCAATTACAATGTAATGAAATTAGAAACCAACAAGAGAAAGAAATGGGGTAATCTGAAAATAAATACAAATTAAATGATACCCTCTTATACAACAAAAGGGTCAAGGAAAAAATCACATGGAAAATTATAAAAGATCTTGAAACAAATGAAAATGAAAACACAACATACCAAAACTTATGGGATACAGAGAAAACAGTGCTAACAGAGAAATTTTGAACTGTAAAGCCTTATATTAAAAAAGAAAACTCTCCAATCAAAAACTTAACCATATACCTTAAGGAACTAGAAAAAGAGAAACAAATGAAAACCAAAGCTAGCAAAAGGAAGAAAATGAAAAGGATTATAGAAAGGATGAATAAAATAGAGAATAGAAAATCAACAGAGAACATAAATGAAACCAAAAGTTGGGTTTTTGAGAAGATCAACAAAATTGACAATCCTTTAGCTAGATTGACTAAGAAAACAGGAGAGAAGACTCAAATAAATAAAATCAGAAAGTGGGGACATTACAGTTGATTTTTTTAGAAATAAAAATGATTATGAAAGAATCCAATTAACAATTATCAATTAAAAAATTGGTTAACCTAGATTAAATGGATGAAGTCCTAGAAATACACAACCTACAAAGATGAATCATACAGAAATAGAAAATATGAATAGACCTATAAGCACTAAGGAGCTTAAATCAATAATCAAAAACCTCCTAACAAAGAAAACCTCATGTCCAGGTGG
This sequence comes from Diceros bicornis minor, assembly GCF_020826845.1. Classification (NCBI taxonomy): domain Eukaryota; kingdom Metazoa; phylum Chordata; class Mammalia; order Perissodactyla; family Rhinocerotidae; genus Diceros; species Diceros bicornis. Next base: position 29,220,594 of record NC_080744.1, on the reverse strand, counting down.
GTTCACTAGTGATGCTATCAGACATTGTTTTAAAAAATCAACAACAATCTTCAAATTATTTTTTAAAAAATGAAGAGTAGGGAACACTTCCTACCTCAATCTATGAGGCCAGCATTACTCTGACATCAAAGTCAGACAAAGATACTATAAGAAAAGAAAACTACAGACCTATATGTCTTATGAATATAGATGCAAAAATTCCCCAAAAAATACTAGCAAAACAAGTTCAATCACATATTAAAAGGATTATACACTATGACCAAGTGAGATTTATTCCTGCAAGGTTCAATATATGAAAATCAATCAATGTAATACACCATATTGACAGAATAAAAGAAAAACCACATGATCATCTCGATGCATAAAAGGCATTTGACAAAATTCAACACCCTTTCATAACAGAAACATTCAACAAACAAGGAATAGAAGAAAACTACCTCAACAAAATAAAGGTCATATATGAAAAACCCACAGTGAACATCATACTCAATAGAAAAGAAAAAAAGAAACTCAAAGCTTTTCCTCCGAGATCAGGAACAAGGCAAGGATGCCCGATTTCATCATTTCTATTCAACGTAGTATTCAAGTCCCAGCTAGAGCAATTGGCAAGAAAAAGGAATAAAATGTTTCCAAGCTGGAAAGGAAGGTGTAAAATTTTCTCTCTTCACAGATGATGTCATCCAATACATAGAAAACCCTAAAGATTACACACACAAAAAACACTCTTAGAGCTTATAAATAAATTTAGCAAAGTTACAGGATACAAAATCAACAAACAAAAATTAGCTGCAGTTTTATACACCAACAATGAACAACCCAAAAAAGAGATAAAGAAAACAGTTTCATTTATAAAATCATCACAAAGAAGAAAATATTTAGGAATAAACTTAACCAAGGAGGCGAAAGACCCGTAAATTGAAAACTACAAAATGTTGCTGGAAAAAATTAAAGACAGAAATAAATGGAAAGACATCCCATGTTCATGGATTGCAAGACTTAATATTATTAACATGTCAATACTACCCAACATAATTTACAGATTTGATGCAATCTTTACCAAATCCTAATGATGTTTTTTGCAGAAACAGAAAAATCCATCCTAACATTCATGTAGAATATCAAGGGACCCCGAAATACCAAAACAATTTTGAAAGAGAAGAACAAAGTCAGAGGCCTCACACTTTTTGATTTCAAAACTTACTACACACAATAAGCAAAACGTGGTACTGGCATAAAGACAAACATGCAGACCAATGGAATGGAAAAGAAAGCCAAAAAATAAATTCTTACATATATAGTCAAGTGATTTTCGACAAGTGTGCCAACACCATTCAACAGAGAAAGGACAAATGGTGCTGAGAAAGCTGGATATCCACATGCAAAAGAATGAAATTGGACCCTTATCTTACACAATATTCAAAAATTTATTCAAAATGAATCAAGGACCTAAACTTAAGACCTAATACATAAAACTCTTAAAGAAACCCAAGCTTCATGACATTGGATTTGGCAATGATTTCTTTGATATTACACAAAAAGTACGAGCAACAAAAGAAAAAAAATATATACATTGGACCACATCAGAATTAAAAACTTCTGTGCAACAAAGGACACTATCAACAGAATGAAAAGGCAACCCATGGAGTGGGAGAAAATATTTGCAAATCATACATTTGAAAAGGAATTAATATCCAGAATATATAAAGAACTTCCATAACTCAACAACAACAACAAGAAAAACAATTTAAAAATGTGCAAAGGACTTGAATAAGGCAAAGAACTTCTCCAAAAAAATTATACAAATGGCCAATAAGTACATGAAAAGATGCTCAACATCACTAATTATTAGAGAAATGCAATTCAAAACTACGAGATACCATTTCACACTCATTAGAATGGCTATTATCAAAAAAAACCAGAAAGTAAGAAGTGGCAAGGAGGTGGAGAAATTGGAGCACTTGCACATTGCTAGTGGAAATGTTAATAGTACAGCCCCTATGGAAAATGGTATGTCGGTTCCTCAAAAAAATTAAGCATAGATTTATCATATGATCAAGCAACTCCACTTCTGAGGATAGACCCAAAAGAACTGAATGCAGGAAATCAAACAGATATTTGTACACCCATGTTCATAACAGCATTATTCACAATAGCCAAAAGTTGGAAGCAACCCAAGTGTTCTCCCACAGACCAATGGATAAACAGAATGCTGTATACACAAACAATGAAATACTATTCAGCCTTTAAAAAGAATGAAATTCTGACACATGCTACAACATGGATGAACCTTAAAGACATTATGGTAGGTGAAATAAGCCACTTAGAAAAGACCAAATTTTCTCTGATTCCACTTTTATAAGGTTCCTAGAGTAGTAAAATTGGTTTCACACGTGTACATCTATCCCCAAACTTATCGAGTTGTTTATATTTAATACGTACAGCTTTTGCATGTCAATCATACCTAAAAAAAAAGTAGTTAAAGAAAACACAATTTTAGAGCAAATTTACACAGTGGCTAGAGAAAAAATTCAATAAAAAAATATGATTTTGGCAATAAGAACTTCTGATGATGTTAATAATAAAATTTCAGTGTAAACTCAGCCTCAAATGAATAATGATGAAATGCCCAGCAATGTTCAATATGTGAATGTTTCCAGAAATACAAGAAACTCTTCTAAGAAGGCTAAAAACGTGCCCAGTAGAGGAAGAGAGAAGGTCAAAAGGGAGAGAAGAAAGAAAAAACGAAGGGAAGGAGGAAAAGGAGAGAGAAAAAAACAGAGGGGGGAAGAAAGAAAGAGAGAAAGAGGGAGACAGATGGAGGGAGGTAGGGAGGAGGGAAAAAGGATAGAGGAAAGGACACGAGAAGAAGATGTACTCAAACCAACAATAACGGAATTTAAAACCAGAAAATGATGATGGGGAACCTGATACTGCAAGGGAATATGAAAAACAGGTGGTATCATTCAGTAGTTAGTGATAGTCTTGAACTCACCAATGAAATAGACATTCTAGGAAGAGGGTCCGTAACAACATGACTTGAAGGGTCACCAGAGATCAGCTGGGCTGTAGAATGAGGTAGTGTCTCCTGCACATTCTCTACAAGAAAATGGTTTTATATCTGAGACATCTCTGCCACTGAGTAGTAGTAGAAAAGTGAATAGTAGGGCAATATTTGTGGTTCTCTTTCTAGCAGAAGTGGTAGCAGCATTATGCTGCCTAGTGGAGAGTATCAACAAGCTGTGTCCTCAGAAGGTCTATTATCTTCTGAAACTTGTTCTCTACTTATAAAAAACCTGTTGCTGATAACCAACTAAGAGAAAGAATCAGTGATGTATCAGATGAATCCAGTATTACTTTACCTGGAAAATCCTCATACATACTCCATCTTCCACAGTGAATAGTCCTGGCTGCTGATGGACGATGTCTCAATATCACAGTCTTATGGCTGTGGAAGAAATTATACAGGATATTTTTTCCATATTGCTTCTATTAAGTCTAGGAGGTTGATATGAAAGATTATTTTGGAATGAACTGAATGTAAAACAATTCCCTTTGAGTATAGAGAGTATAAATGATGACATCACAAGAGGACTATGCTTCCTCTGAACCATAGAAGGAGATGACATGAGATCTGAATTCCCACCTCAGTGATATCAGGGGTCTCTCCTTATACTTAGGAATGATGCAACTATACAACACCAGTATTTGTGTTCTCAACTTCCATTGTACTTAGCTTTCCCTTTTGCCACATTAAAATGGTTTTGTTCGGCTTTACCTGTCCACACTACTATTTTAATATTCCGCAGTTTATATTTTTTAATTAAGATTTAAAATGCTTTAACATTGCCACTTGTTATCAGTTTAGAGTTATCACAAACTTAGGGTATATGTATATAATATACCATACCAAATATACCATATATAAATATGGTTTATTTATCCCTTTGGAATAAATGCCTAGATTTCTATGTAATTATGCTTGTTAAGGGAAGAAATGGAAGATAGAGTTATGACGATTTGGGTCATGAGACATCACAGATGTGAAGGAGCGCTATACAGGGTCCTGCAGACTTATTGGAAACTCTCTGGAATAACTTATTTCATTGAGACTAAAAAGCACATTTTCACCTTTTAATATCTCTGAAAGTTAGGTGCATCTTGTAACTGATGATGTGTCATAGTTTCAGTGGCAGAAAGATTTTTCTTTCTTAGGCATGTATAAAATAGTCCTATGTCTTACAATTGATTGTGTTTTAGCTTTGATGACATATGATGCTTCATAAGAGAAATACTGCCAGTGTGTTTATTACTCTGTGAGGTTTTCCTGATGAGAATATTAGGATGAGAAAGTAGTATGTATAAAATAATAGCACTTGAAATTTAAATGCTAAAATGTATTTCCTAATTCTACTATTGAAAAGGTATATTTAAACTTCGATTGTTTTTAATAATCATCTCAAAACATATCTTAATTTTTATAAATTTGTATAGTTGTTTAAGCTATAAAGTCTCCACAAATTGTTTCACTAAGGAATCCAAATACCTATCTTCCTCTTTCTTCTTTCAAAATTTCTTTAATATATGTGTCCTTTATATCTGTGAAAGGAAACTCACAGAACTTGAAGTTCTTCCATTCTCTGTTAAATGAACAGCAAAAATTCTGAGGTCTGCTTGGTGTTAAGGGATGCTGAAAGCATGAATAATGTATTTTCAATTTTACTGCTCATGAAAATAATTTGGGGAGAAAGTCCTAAACTAGACTTTTTTTAAAGTTCTCATTCTTTAAAACAGCCTTTGGAGTAAATGCATAGAAATAGATGCCAGCTAAAGAAAGAAAACGTGAAAGAAGGCATGAAGAAACTTTTCAGATTTCAAGAAAGGCTGTTATTCAAGTACTTATGCTTTGCGCAACTGATTTGTTAGTAAATAGAAGTTTTATGCATTGCAGTTCAGTTGAAGAGTTTAAATACATGCTGTGGATATGCTTTGATAAAGCAAAGAAACTGTGATATATATCAGTGCTATATAATGTATTTGTTTTTGTGTCTATGTTCATACATGTTGACTTTCCTTAAAATTACAAACAACTTTAAATAGAGGCAACAAAACAAGATGAATGATTAAGATCTTCAATCCCATAGCCATACAGCCCGAGTGTCACTTGGACAAGTTATTTATCCTCTCTGGAGAGTACGTGAGAATTCTTTGTGCTGATATTTCATTGATTTTCTAAGTTGAAATTATTTCAAAATGAAAGATTAAAGATTAAAAAAAGAAAAGAGAACAATAAAATAGGATCAGATTCAAAAAGAAATCTTGAGGCACTAAAAATGAAAGCATTTATAATCTCTTCATAAACGTAAGTATTCTGATGATTTTTTAGGTCAAATAGGCTTTTATATGATAGTAAAGTCACAAACACAATGTGCTAAATTAGATTTCTAAAAGACAAATCACTCCTTCAAGAGCATGTAAAATCATCAGAATTCTATAAAAAGGTAAACTTCTGATTTAAAAATAACTTTGACATTTGGAAATAAAACTCGCTGCCGTGGATCACGAATGAGTTGCAGAGCAGAGGAGGAAACTCTGAATCCAAACTGTCAAGTACACATCAGTCTACTCAAAGTTCTGGATTGCTTGTTTATTTTTTTTAATAAGGAAAAGATAACAAACTATTTTCAGGTATTGACCAGAGCTCATTGGTGAACACTAATCTGAGCAGCTGTACTAGTTTAGTTTCATAATTAGCATCAAGAAAAACAGAAAACTTGCCCACAATCTAGTCTTTTCCAGCTATTGTGAGCAATGAAAAGGAGACAGCAGAATTAGGTAAAGCAAAGATGCTTTGTACTTTCTCCTAAAACGTGGTGAGGTGGGAAATATGAAGAATACATGTAGATGAGATACTTATAGATTTTTTGGAGTTAAATTGTTGTTGATGTTTCTGTTTCACAAACTTCCATAATTCACTTTTCCAAACAAAGCAAATAGTACTTTTAAAGAAACCATTATAACAATTAGCACCCATCTGACAAAATTAATATTTAAGTTGTCAAAAAGTTTAATTGGAAAAAAAGAGTTTAACTGGTTGTTAGAAACTTGAAACAAATTTGCTCATCTAAACAGTTACAAATGGTGGTTAGGCCACAATGTGCCTGCCCCCCTGTCTTCGTTGCTCTCCTCAGAAGTAAATCCTGAGACTAGGATTCCAGTGCAAGTAGTACTCATTTGAGTAATGTGGGGAAACTGACAGAGAAAAAGGAAACAAGGAAAGGAAGTCTTCCAACAAAGAGTGCCATGTCAAGCCAGCTACCACTGTGGAAACTGGAGCTAATCCCACTGGAGAACCTCCAGGTAGTCAAGTAGACGTTATAGAGTTATCTTGCTACAGGGGCAAGAGAGCTGTGATATTGATATTGATAGATGAGGGCTTCTGGGGAGTGTGCAAGTCCATAATTTCCCTGGAAGTTCCTTCTGGCGTGGAAGACCGAGGTAACTGCAGGCAAAGCAGATTTCTCAGTCAGAAAAACTTAGAGAAATAAATGCAGATGCTGGCACTTGCGTTGAAGTGGAAAAAAGGAGGAAATACAGAGGGGATATGGAGAGGGAACCAATGACCTCTGTTACTCTGTCCTAACACCACCTCCAAGAATTCTGTGAGAAAATATCTGTGCTAAGGGGAACAGGGAGAGGAGAGGGTAAGAAGGAAAAGGAAGGCAAAGAGGACACTTTATAAGTTAGCTCTCTATATCCACATGAGTAAATTAATCTCCCGGGTCCCTCATTCCACAAGTCTTAACTCTCCCACGGCGAGTCATCAATGCAGAGTGTTCTTGTCTACTTTTCAGAGGGTAAAATTATTCACTCAACAAAAATATATGATGGTCCATTGTGTGCCCAAGTAACATGATGTGGCTGTGACACAAGGACATCTGCAAGAAATGGTGGGGAAAAGGAAAAAACAACAACAACAGTAATGGTAATAATAAGTTTGGGCTGAATTGCAAGGGTCCTTGTTCACCAGTTTTGAATGTTCTGTTGTGGACACATCAGAACACAAAATGATTACAGAAACATCAAAGCTATTCAAACAAGGAAGTGAAATGAACTGATAAGTCTTTGAGATAAAACTCCCTCCACACTTGGGGTATACAGACAGAGAATGAGTTGTGCTAAAGACCTGCATCTCAATCAGGGATGAGGAAGGCTTAGAGCCCAACTCCCAGATGCAGCTGCTGCAGTGGAGCTATGGAACGCCCTGCTCTGGCCTCTCTTGAACCTGGGAACTGTTCCCTGAGAGGCACCTGCTTGAGACTCCCAGGGCCACAATAAACAAGAAAGGTAAAGATCTATAAAAAAGCAGGGTGGTCCTGGAAGGAGACTGTAACTGTACAGCCCTCTATGCCTGAGGTCTCATCACACCTCCAGCCCATGTCTACTTCTGGAAAATCAGAGAAGGCTCTGTCCCAAAAACTTATAATCAGAACCACTCACTAGAGATCCAATGAATAGCTTCCTGCATCACAGCCACCACACCCTGTGTTACTTTAATAGACTTTCCCTTGAGTGCCTGGTAGGCACCCTAAGTGGACTTAAAGATTGATTAGATCTCATGCTGCCCCTGAGAAATTTGGGAAATGTAATATTTTTCTACTCTACTAAAAACAAAGGCAATAGGCATCAGGGTCTCTAGAGAAGGCGGGCCCCAGGGAAAGGGAAGCACTAACACAGAAAAGTCTCCTGACACTCTTTTCCTTCTAGAAGTGGTAAACTGAGCCTCATGGAGCAGGACTCATTCCCTGGAGGCTCTGCTTATAATCTCTCTATCCTGTAGCAAAGACTGAAAAATCTTCACCCTTTATCAGGTCCTTCACTCCTTGATGGTTATTGTAGAGGGGACAACCTCTCCTCTCCAGAAAGATCAGACACTGTCAGAGAAGCTTCAGGTTTGGATTCCCCTCTTGTCCATGAAAGGAGATGATGAAATCCTGAGAGGAGAAAATAAACACTAGAGAGCTAGAAAAACTACTACCCTCTAGATAATGATCCCTTCTCTTCCCTTCAGCTGTATATTATATGGCTAACAATTCCTAAGCATTACTATCTGCCAGGACCTAGACAGCACTTCCACATATGTGATCTCATTCAGAGTCCTCAATACTTTGGTAAAAGTATTCCTGTGCCCATTTTACAGTTGACGGAACTGGGAATAGTTTATATAATTGACAAGTTTCCACAATTGGTAAGGTAGGAGTTACAATTCAAACTTCAGCCTCCTTGCTCAAAATCCTTCGCTTCACTACTATGCCTTAGCTACCTACCACTTCTCATAAATGGGAAAGTTGTTCTTTTTTTCAAGAGCTTTGCAGAAATGGGACAGGTGTGACAACCTCCTGTCCAGATCAAATAAGCAGGTAGACATTCTGCTCTGAGAACAGGCCAATAGTACTTGTACAACATTGTGCCGTCTTGGACTAGCCTTGGGGAAAAAGTAAAATATCAGAGAAATGTCTTTCTCTCATCTTAGATATTAGAGCTGGCTAACCTAGAGTTGGCCTCTTCCAAACTTTCCACGATATAATGGAGGTGAGAGTGTAGTCTATTTTGATCGGCTTTGCTAATAAACTCAGTCCAAGCAACCTGTACACGTAACACAGCTGTGACAAGATTGTATCCATATTCACACTCCCTCTGCCACAGTGTTTTCTGCAGCTCATTCAGGAGAATCTTCCAGCTACTTTGGATAGTTCCAGCTTTGCCTTGTGCCAGGGGAACACCACTTCTGCTCTCTGCAAAGAGCAGCAAAGTAATAAAAAGTGAGTAACTGTATGGTCTTGTTAGACATCTCTTTTTTCTCACCCACTGTTAAAATAGTTAGGTAAAGCATGAAATGGTACTGGCACACAGGGAATCATTTTTCACACCCTTCTTGTTTTCTAGGGCAGTTTTGCCAGATCTCAAAGTTGGAGAATTACCTTGAGAGGGAGTTGGCCTGAATCTTTTGGCTTCGTGTATAAGTGACAGACTATCCAACTGGTGTTTTCATCTGAGAGACAGAAACGTAACTAAAATATCACCTCTAGATCTATAAAATCTTGGTATCATGTGAACTTATGGTATAGTTGGAATAGGAGTAAGCATTTTACAATGAAAAGTGGTTAAAAATCATGTAATCCTACTCCCTTTTCATATGAAGAAAACAAAGCTTATAGAGGTTAAACAACTCCGCTAGAGCCACTAAGCAACTTTGTTGCAAGGCTGAATCTAGAATTTCCATCCCACCCTCTCTCCTACTTCATCATCCAGAGCCGTGGGACCATAGTTATGTTTAATAGTCAGAGAGGAAACCATCTCAAGTGAGACATGTTCTACCACCCAGAACATTCAATCTCCCCTTACTTCCTGCGAATGGAATTCCTTTCAAGGCCAACAGTCTGGTAGCCTCAGGTCATTTGGAGCCTTTCTTGTATATTTCGTTCCCTAAAATTTCATCTCACAGGTTTTCTGAAGTTCAAATGAAGTAATTGGTAAATATCTATCTATCTATCATCTCTCTATATTCTTCTATGTTTGTAACAGTGTAGACAATCTATTATTTGGCAAATATTTACAAAATACCTACTATCTGCTTCAGACTGTGCTGGGGACTGGGGATGAAGAGTGAGCATGAAGGACACGAGCAAAGACCTTGAACCAGGAACGTACTTGGCTGTTTCTAGAAACTAAAAGAAGACCAGTGTTATATTACCAAACTGTTGTGTGGACAAGGGAAGGTGTGCATGCATAAGTGAGTGTGTGTGGGTGAGTGTGGGTGTCTGTGTATGTGTGTGTGTCTGTGTGTTTAGATAGAGAGAGAGAGAGGCAATCCTGATGGCTTTTGACGTTCCCTTTGTAATTTAGCCTAAAGCTGGACCAACAGATTTGTTAGTTCAGCAGAAGAACAGGCTGATTCCAGCTGCTGACTTCTAAAGGTCCCTCCCATTTCCAATAAGTTCACTTGCTGGACCAAGAAGCTTCCCTCATTCCACAGTCAAATAGACGGTCCTTGCTCTCCTGTGCCTGTAAATGCGTAGAGCTGGGTTCAGCAAACTATGGTCAATGGGCCAAATCTGGCCTGCTGCCTGTTTTTCTGTGGCCAGTGAGCTAAGAATTTTTCATTTTTAGTATAAATTTAAAAATCAATATAATAATCACATTCTGTAACACATGAAAGTTATATAAAATTCAAATTTCAGTGGATATAAAGTTTTATTGGAATACTCTATGTGCATTCAGTTAGGTATTGTCTATGGCTGCTTTCAGACAACAGCAGAGGTGAGTAGTTGTGACAGACTGGCAAGCCTAAAATATTTAAGAAAAAGTTTGCTGACCCCTGAGGTAAAGCATTACAGAAGCGTGTCCCTCTTTACTGAAATGCTGGCTAGTGTGGGTATAGTCCAACTATGCACACCTCCCTGTGGAATCAGGAGAGCACAGGAGATGATATACACTCTGCTACCCATTGTGTGTCAAACACTCTTTTATACTTGCAGTGCTTATGTGAGTGGAGTGTGTATGCCTCCTTTGCACAACAGAGTGTATGTTTGTGTGTGTGTATGCATTTGTGTGTGAGACAGAAAAAGTGATTAATATAATCATGAGACTAGGTTGGAGATGTTAAGAGGAGTCAAATCAAAACCCACAGTTTGGAGATCTTATTCTATTCTTAGTGTACTGGGAAGCTAACTGATGTCTGAGTGCAAGGGAAGGGACTGATCTGATTTTCTTTTTTAAAGAGTCACTCTGGCTATGGCATGCATAACAGGTTGTAGAGAGGCCAGGGTGGAAACAGGAACCAGTTCGGACAGCATTACGGTGGTCCAGGGGAAAAAAGATGACAGCTTCAACTAGAGAGGAGTGGACATGAGACTTATTTTGGAGACAAACTAACAGATATTATTGATGCATTAGATGTGAGGGTAAAGGAAAGGGAGGAAATATAACACTGAAATAAGTTACACCAGAAAAAAAAAATTTAGCATTTACTCCAAGGAGTCAAGTGTTAGATTGTTGAGCAGATGCTTACTCCTAAAATGAAATTTCAAGAGCACCAGCCAAACAACCTTGGTCAAAAATACCTAATCATTATTAGTAACAAGTGTTTTTAATTTATCATAATAAAGTTTCCTTCCTCTGAATTGGTACTAGATTTATAGACTTAATCTTTTTTAAAATCCATCAAGGACCTTTACACATACCAGAATTCTTCTTTTGTGTCCCTGTTTTTATACATTAGCAATCAAGGGGCTCATGTGACTCCAACATAACTTTGAAAACATACTACAAAGGCCTGGATATGGTGCAAAAAAGGCTAAATGCCTAGTGCCCTTGATCATGAGTGACGCTGAGACAGATGGACTTTAAAAATATGTTAGGCTCTTCTGCTGTCTGCTTTCAACTCCCCTTTATGAAAGACAAATATGTGGTCTCAGAAATTTACTGGGCCCCTGGACAAATGACTTTAAAAGCAGAAAAGAAAAAGACTTACAGAAAATGGAAGTTCATAATGCAGGTACCAGAACCTAGCCTACCATCCCCCACCAAGAGCAGAGACCACTAAATAGGTTCCAGTTATATACATTAAAATAGAATCTGGCAGATCTGTGGAGATTTTATTGGCCCCAAGCATCCCTCATGCCATGGGAATCAGGGAATCCTGAATTTAAAATGACCCAGAAAGAATTTTAAAAGAACATGTATTGTGTTATTATTAGTCTCTCAGTCTCTGCCCCCCAACCACCAAACTTGTATTCCTGTTCCAAATAATGATTAAATGGGACAAATTGAAGTGCTTTGTTAATGATTACACTTCCTTTCTTCCGATAGAGTCTTTTGTTCTCCAATTTAAATATCCCAGCTCCACCCTCTGTTACTCATTTCCATACTTCTAAGCCCCTCTAAGTTGCTTTCCTCCAAGTTCACTGCAGTTTGCCCATGTACTTTTTAAATTCTGCGACCCAGAACTTATGAAGAGATCTATATCTGATCTCTGTAGAATCAAACAAGGTTATATCATTACCTCCGTTTATACATTTGTAGCTAGAAAGAAATCAATGCCTGGCTTCAAAGCTTCAAATGACAGGCTGACTCTCTTGTTAGGGGCTAATGCAGATGGTGACTTTAAGTTGAAGCCAATGCTCATTTACCATTTTGAAAATCCTAGAGCCCTTAAGAATTACGCTAAATCTACTCTGCTTGTGCTCTATAAATGAAACAATAAAGCCCAGATGACAGCATCTATTTTCAACATTGTTTATTGAATATTTTAAGCCTACTGTTGAGACTTACTGCCCAGAAAAAAAGATTCCTTTCAAAATATTACTGCTCATGCACTTGGTCACCCAAGAGCTCTGATGGAGATGTACAGGGTTAATCTTTTCATGTGTGCTGACACAAGATCCATGCTGCAGCCCATGGGTCAAGGAGTAATTTCAAACTGCAAGTCTTATGATTTAAGAAATACATTTTGTAAGGCTATAGCTGCCATAGACAGTGATTTCTCTGATGGATCTGGGCAGAGTAAACTGAAAACCTTCTGGAAAGAATTTGCCATTCTAGATGCCTTTAAGAACATTAGTGATTCATGGGAAGAGGTCAAAATATCAACATTAATAGGAGTTTGGAAGAAGTTGATTCCAACCCTCATGGATGACTTTAAGGTGTCAAGACTTCGGTGAAGGAGGTAACTAGGGATGTGGTGGAAATAGCAAGAGAACTAGAATTAGAAGTGGAGCCAAAAGATGTGACTGAATTGCTGCAATCTCATGATAAAACTTTAATGGATGAGGAGTTGCTTCTTATTCATGAGAAAAGAAAGTGGTTTCTAGAGATGGAATCTACTCCTGGTGAAGATGCTGTGAAGGCTGTTGAAATGATAACAAAGGATTTAGAATATTGCATAAACTTAGTTGATAAAGCAGCAGCAGGGTTTGAGAGGATTGACTCCAATTTTGAAAGAAGTTCTACTGTGGGTAAAATACTATTAAACAGCATTGCATGCTACATAGAAATCTTTCATGAAAGGAAGAGTCAATAGATGCTGCAAATATCACTGTTGTCTTATTTTAAGAAATTGCCACAGCCACCCCAACCTTCAGCAACCACTACCACCCTGATCAATCAGCAGTCATCAACATCAAGGCAAGACCCTCTACCAGCCAACAATTATGACTCACTGAAGGCTCAGATGATGGTCAGCACTTTTTAGCAATAAAGTATTTTTAAATTAAGGTATGTGCATTGTTTTTGTAGACATAATGCTGTTGCACACTTTGTAGTGTAAACATAACTTTTATATGAACTGGGAAACCAAAAATTTTGTGTGACTTGCTTTACTGCAACATTCACTTTACTGCAGTGGTCTGGAACTGAACCCACAATATCTCTGAGGTATGCCTGTATTTAATATTCTGATCCAAGACTTAAGGCCAACTTATTCTTCAGCTTTGACCCAGGCCTCAATATCTTTCCCTTTTTGTCTAGAGGTTGAACCAATTTAGACCTCAGTTAAAAAAATACTTTCTGAGATCTGGCCAAAACTTTCTTACTGTTATCCCTAGATGAGGCCACTGGGTAATCCAGGAGAATCAGAAACAAACCTTGGCACATTTATTAAAAAGTGTACAGGGGACTGGAGCTCAGCGGCAAGGCCTGAGTGCACACACAGAGTGCTCTGGATCACCATCCCCCAAGATGGGCTGTCGAGGACAGAATAGCCTCGGCTCAGAACGTGTTTGCTACATACTCTCCTTTAGAGACAGGAATGTAATCAGTCCTTCTCAAATCAGGAAAGCCCACAGTGCCCTTTATGACTGCACGTAACCAACTTTCAAGTTGTTTAAGCAATATGGCCATTGTGTGGGCTTCAAATAACTGCTGTACTTGAGAATATTACATTCCAACACTCATCTCCTTTTAGAGGTCTTCAGAGAAATCTGGAGGTGAGTTCCGTTGTGTTTGGCTTTGCTGCACACTTTCTCCTGCTGGAATGAGAGAAGAAGCTGAGGCTGACTGCATACTCCAGGAGAGAGAAACCTAAATTTGGACCTCTGCCCTCCACCGGATTCTGTAATTCTCACGCAACAGCTTCAGGTAAGGTGCAGCTCAGATATCTTTGTGATGTCTTCTTTACTTCTTTTTCTGTCCTCTAACCCTGTGTTGTATTTTCTCCATAAGAAAATGTAAAAATTCGGGGCCGGCCCCGTGGCTTAGCGGTTAAGTGCGCACGCTCCGCTACTGGCGGCCCAGGTTCGGATCCCCGGGCGCACACCGACGCACTGCTTCTCCGGCCATGCTGAGGCCGCGTCCCACATACAGCAACTAGAAGGATGTGCAGCTATGACATACAACTATCTACTGGGGCTTTGGGGGAAAAATAAATTAATTAACAAAAAATTTAAAAAAACAAAAAAAAAAAGAAAAGAAAATGTAAATTAGAACAGCTTCCCCATAATGGAAATTGGTTAGATTCTCAACTACATAACATAGCCTCCAGCATCAGAACTGGTCTAAATAAATGTTAGGTTATATATGTTTTATTTATAAATATGTAAGTAAATATATTTAATAAAAGTAACAGTTTTTAACTAAAATTGAGGTATTAGCTGAACCACAAAACCACATGGGCCAGGAACAAATTGTAGAATGACAACTTTATTCTATACCTTATTTCTTATTCAAGTCACATATACCAGATTTCCTGACCCTGAATATGGAGCAGAAGAAAATACCAGACAGTAAGAGAAAAAAATTTTCTACTAAAGCACATGGCTACTACATAGGAAAAAACTGTCAGTTACAGACTATAAATACATTTTCTTTAAGAGGGAGAATTCTAAAACAGTTCATTTACCTATTTAAAAATAAGAGGAAAAGATTATAAAAGCCATTCAATAAAATCATTTAAGGATATGGGCAATTAGATAGAGAAACAGACTGAGAGAGAAGACAGCATAAAGCAGTGTATGTCCACACACACACATGCACATACACACACACTCTTCGAGTATGATTATAACTTAACAACAATAAGAAAACACAGAGCACAAAGCAGAGTGGATGAAGGGGAAATAAGGAAAGATGAAGCGATTCAAAGAGAGGCAGCTTCTATGGGGTTGTCTTGAGGAAGCTCCTGCAATGGAGATCCACCCGTTTACTTGGACAGAGGGTGTATCCCCATAACTAATACAGTCCTTGTTGTCTTGCTTTTGTTTTTAGCAAACTGGAGATTCCAGTCTTTGTATTTTTTTTTTACTTTTTTCCCTGACTACAAGCAACTGTTTCCTAATTAGTCACTATTAGAGCATGTTCATTGATTGAAGCAACAAATATTTAAAGAGCAACTATAATACACCGGATACCATCCTAGATTTGAGAATTACATCAGTGAGCAAAATAACGTCCTCCTCTTGTATTCAGGTAGTTGAGACAGAAAATACCTGCTAAGTTTATAATACAATGTCAGGTAGTGACACGTGCTTCAAAGAAAAGCGAAGCAGGATTGGGAAACAGAGTCACAAAGACGCACTAAATTAGGGAAGGCCTCTCTGAGTCTCTGATTTTTACCAGAAATATGAATGAAGTAACAAATTAAGGTATGTGAATATTGGCAAGAGACAGAGAGAGACATCCCAGGACTTGACAGGACCACACTTGGCATAATCTAATACAGTGTCCCCCCTTACCCTGGGAGAATACTTTCGAAGACCCCTGGTGGATGCCTGAAACTGTGGATAGTGCTGAACCCTATATATGCTATGTTTTTTTCTATACATACATACCTATGATAATTTATAAATTAGGCACAGTAAGAGATTAACAACAATAATAATAAAATAAGACAATTATTAACAATATACTATATAAAATTTACTGTAGATCTTAGCAACCTCTGCATACAATATTTTTTCTTTCCTTATTAAGTCAAGAACTTGCACCCCTTCACTTAAAGGAAGCACTTTATGACTTCTCTTTAGCATATCCGAATTGCCAGCATCACTCCTCTTTGGGGTCATTATTAAGTAAAATAAGGATTTCTTGAATACATGCACTGCGATACCCTAACAGTCAATCTGATAACTGAGAGGGCTACTAAGTGACTAAAAGACAGATAGCATATACAGCATGGATTTGCTGGACAAAGGGAAGATTCATGTCCTGGGTGGGATGGAGCAGGACAGAGCGAGATTTCATCACGCTACTCAAAGCAGCATGCAATTTAAAACTTATGAATTGTTTATTTCTCGAATTTTCCATTTAAAATTTTCAGATTGTGGTTTACTGCAGGTAACTGAAACCACAAAAGCAAAATCACGGATAACGGGGGACTCCTGTATCAGCAGGGCTGAAGCGGCATGGGTAGAGGGAAGAGTGGTAGGAAATGAGGGCATGGAGGAAGGCCTCATTGGCCATATAAGTGTGGTAAGGAATTTGGGGTTTACTTTAAATGTGTTTAAAAGATTGAGAGCAGGTAGATGACATGATCAGATTTTTAAAAACCTATCAGTCTAGCTACTGTGTGGGTAATAGTCTCCAACATAAAAATGGAAACAGGCAATTTAAGAGGCTCCTGTAGTAGTTTAAGTGAGAATTTTATGGTAGCATTGACCGGGGTGAAAGCTGATGAGAATGCTAAAAATTGTTCAGATTCTGAATATTTGGAACATTATGCTTAGAGGGTTTGTTGATGGTTTGGATGTAGAGTATTGAGAGAAGTGGTAAGATGCGGCCAACGTTTGTGGCCTGAGCAACTGAGTAAATGCAGGTTACGTTTAGTAACAGTACTGAAAATCTTTAAGTAATCTAAACCTATGCTGCTAATTGAATTGTAAAGAAATTCAGAGAATATCTTAATGAGAAAACTTCTGTAGGGTCATTTGTAACATTGTAATGTCTTGTTATTACAGTTTTAGGAAAAAAGAAATGAGAAGCCCAAGAGTGAGTAATCACTCTGATCTTGTGAGTGAATTCATTCTTCTTGGATTCCCTTGTACCTGGGAGATTCAGATCCTCCTCTTCTCACTCTTCTCTGTAATCTATGTCCTGACGCTAACTGGAAACCTGTGCATTATCTGTACAGTGTGGTGGGACCACCATCTCCACACCCCCATGTACATCCTGCTAGCCAATTTTTCATTCCTGGAGATCTGGTATGTCACTTCTACTGTCCCCAATATGCTAGCCAGTTTTCTCTCTGAGACCAGAACCGTCTCCTTCTCTGGCTGCTTCCTCCAGTTTTACTTCGTCTTCTCCATGGGCACCACTGAGACCTTCTTATTGTCTGCCATGGCCTTTGACAGGTACCTTGCTATCTGCAGACCGCTGCATTACCCCACCATCATGACAGTTCAACACTGCATCAGAATGGGAGCCGGCTGCTGGGTGCGTGGCTTCTCTTTTGTCCTTCCAGTTTATCTCATCTCCCAGCTTCCTTTTTGTGGCCCCAATACTATTGATCACTTTTTATGTGACCCAGGACCCCTTATGAAGTTGTCCTGTGCACCAGCTCCTGCCACTGAGATCATCTGTGCCATCTTTAACTCAGTCCTAATTTTCTCCACTTTCCTCTTCATTACCAGCTCCTACACCCTGGTGATCAGAGCTGTGTTGAGGGTCCCCTCAGCAGAAGGCCGGCGCAAGGCTTTCTCCACATGTGGCTCCCATCTGGCCGTGGTGTCCCTGTTCTTTGGCTCCATCATGGTGATGTATGTGAGCCCTACAGCAGGCAATCCAACAGGGGTTCAGAAAATTGTAACTTTATTTTATTCTGTGATGACTCCACTTTTCAACCCCTTGATCTACAGCCTCCGGAATAAGGAGATGAAAGAGGCCCTGAGAAAACTGTTTAGGATTGTAAGATTTGGTCAAAGACAGCCTCTAAAGAACTAGAATCCACAGATGTACAGGACATATAGTGATATAAAATTATAGGAGGTTGATGGTCCTAAGTAAATTGAGAGACAAATATGTTTCCTATATTCCCTGGAATATTTTTAAGGGTGCATTTCAATGAATCAAATAGTAAATAGGATCTTACTGGAACTTGCATAATCATTTGTACTAGGCTTTATTATATTAATATTCCTGTGTGTATGTCATGGAAATAGGAAAATGCCAGACATTCTCTGGCATTTTTGAATAAAAAAACCATATATAACACAGATGTCAATTGGTCACTTTCTGTCTTTTGCAGATTTAGGTACATTTGTCTCTGACCCTCAGTTTCATAGTGTTTAGATGTCTAGAGTCCCTAGCACTACCTCCTTAAACATACACACACACACACACACACACACACACACACACCATACAAACATGTTCCTGCATGCTTCTTTCCACCCACTCCTGAATCCATCTGCTGTCTTGTTGTTTTTGTTTTGTTTTGTTTTGTTTTTTTGGTTTTATTTTTTTTGTGAGGAAGATCAGCCTTGAGCTAACATCCATGCCAATCCTCCTCTTTTTGCTGAGGAAGACCGGCCCTGAGCTAACATCTATTGCCGATCCTCCTCCTTTTTTTTTGTTCCCTTTTTTCCCCAAAGCCCCAGTAGATAGTTGTATGTCATAGTTACACATCCTTCTAGTTGCTGTATGTGGGACGCTGCCTCAGCATGGCTGGACAAGCAGTGCCTTGGTGCATGCCCGGAATCTGAACCCCGGGGCCGCCAGTAGCGGAGCGCGCGCACCCAACCACTAAACCACAGGGCCAGCCCTGCTGTCTTGTTTTGATCACATCAGTCTGGACGCGAGACTCATCCACTTCGATATTTTATCCAAAACCAAGCTCATTGCAGCTTAGTGTAGGTTTATTAACCTGACTACAGGTTGGGGTTAGAGAGAGTCAGAGGAAGGGTCACTGTGCTGAACATCCAATCAGTCTCTCATCTTATACCTGGTGCTGCCTCTTTCTCCTCCTTACTCATCTTCTTCCCACCAGCCACAAGAGTGATCGTAATGTCTTTCCCTTTCTTATTCAGAATATTTGTCCATGTGTAGGCCCTTTGGAGTTTTAAATTCTTCCTCAAGTGGGCTTGTCAAAAAATTTCTTCTCAGGAAACCTAATTCTTGAACAGGATCTTGTGAAAATAGTTTTCTCCAGCTGGTTACTTTTTGGGTTGTTTTAGGTTATTGTAACTTGATATATTCCCTCTTTATCTTAGTACTACCCAGGAGCACTCAATGCCAAAGAGTAAATGTACTGAAACACAATAGAGGTGAGAACTGGAACAAAGATTATTGGAAAAAACTTAAGGAAAAAATAATAATTCATATTTCAACTGCTTTATGATTTTTAAAGTGCTTTTCTCCCTTTGTGTATTAGAATGAACACACAGACAGGAAATTGTGTGTGAGTCTGAGGATGGAAATAAGATAATATAGCTAAGGTCTGAAATGAGGTATATTACTCCCCAGTTAATTTTCAAAGTGAAGTGGAATTATCATATCGCATCTTAGTAAGTAAATCTTACTCTGAGAGGACACAATCTCATCTGCTAATGAAATTGTGCCCAGTTCCATAGGAGCACAGAAAAACAGATTTACTTGTGTATCTTCGTTTTAGCTATGCAACAGAGCTGAAAGCCAGCCTCTATGTGGGGTGACAGCATGGCTTAATTTAAAGCTTGGATGCAGGGCCAAGGCTAGTCTCTGAAGCCCTTTACAAAATCACAAAGCAGCCCCTCAGCTGCAGGTCTTGATCAGAAGTGCTTTTATGTACCCCTTCCTCAGGAGGGACCCACACACACATCAGCATGCACATTTCTGCTCCCAAGGCACAAGCTGGGTGACAGTCACCATTCCCTCCCTTGGATAGGCTTCCTTATGCCAGGAACAACCTGCAGAGCCTTATACAATATCCCTTGGTAGAGGAGGGAAGAAGTGAGCCCCATGTAGCCTTCCCCACATTCTCTCATTGGAAGTATTGAATGAAAGGGGAAGGCGAGTGTTTAACCTGCCAACACTTCTAAAAGAAATAGGGAGAATAAGGTAGGGATTAAAACATGGCATATCAATATTTATCAATTATCTCTGGAATTGAAACTCAGAAATTTGCGCTCACCTCAGTACTTATTTTTCTGCCTATTTTTCTTTATTGAAGACTAGTAGACATTTGACGTGAATTTTCATAAAAATAATTTCAAAGATGATTAAAATCAATAAGATACTTTAAAGTCGTGTCCAGATGAAAAGCAAATATACAAAAGATAATAATAGTGAAGTGTGTATGAAGAAAACTGCAATTACTTACCTTGAAATGGTAAAAAAAAAAAAAGGTATGAATAATTGGAGATATCTACCATGTTTCTGGATGTAATGAGTAAATGTTGTAAATTTGTCATTTCGTCCCAAATTAATTTATAATTTAATGAACATAAAATAATGATAACATCAAAATCATACCCATTCAAATGTTCAGAAATTGGAGATTAAGTGAATTATCATACGTCCAAATTATACAATATCATACAGATATTAAAAATCATGTTTTGAAATACAGTTGATGAGTTGGGAAAATGCTAACAACATAATGCTAAGTTTAATTTCTCTTTTTTCAAGATAGAAAAGACTTATAGAATTGTTTCAGAGCTTATTTCGTAATTAAGAAAATACAGGAAGGAAATATATAAAAAAGTTTCACAGTTGCAATATTTTAATAAAATTATGGGTGATTTTGTTCTGCTTCTTAATGTGTTTTACAAATTTACTATGATAAGCTTGGTATTTTTTCTTACCAAAATAAAAAAATGTTAACTCAAAAATCTCAACTGACATTGTTAAAGAAGGCTTATTCTTTATTTCTAACTCTTCCCTCGGAGTGAAATGGGGGATCCTGCTTCAGGAGCTGAAGCTCAGTCAACATAGTGGGACTTTGGTCTGGATTCCACGTGCTGCTGGCTGGAGCAGCCACTGAGGCCCTTCAGCGGCTAAATTTGGAAAGAATTTGGGTGATAGATCCAGTCCCCAAAACTAAAATTGGTTCAGAATCAATATACTGAACACATACATAATCCTTCTAGGACAAAATAACACATACATGAAATACACACAAACACAAACAAGCTTGTTATATCTTATATTTCCTATAAATGTTCCTGGAAAATTTACCTGCTGCCCTGAGCTCATTTAGAACACAAGGCTCTGTGTCAGTGAGCATGTGCTGATTTGGGGACCTCGTCAGTGTCCTCCTGATAGCA
This sequence comes from Diceros bicornis minor, assembly GCF_020826845.1. NCBI lineage: Eukaryota > Metazoa > Chordata > Mammalia > Perissodactyla > Rhinocerotidae > Diceros > Diceros bicornis. The sequence continues at coordinate 29,199,364 of NC_080744.1, read as the reverse complement.
CCAGTGGTATAAACTCACCACATAAGTAGACCAAGTGAGACAGTTCGCACTTCTTGGTTTTGTGCTCTCTCCTCAAGCCAGTTCTCCTTTATACCATCTGCATTTCCTCTTATCTATCTCAACTCTTCCAGCTTCCTCGTAGAAAATCAGCCCTGGGGAATAATCTGAAACTGTAAATAAACCATATACCCACCAAGAAATAAATTGTTAAGACCACTATAGTATGTGTACATGATAGAATGTTTTAGCAGTATTAAAATAATTTCAAAGATTGTCCCAAAATATGAGTAAACACTCAAAATATACTAAGTGAGAAAAATAAGATTCAAAATTGTTATAGTATGATTAGAAATAGATTAGGAACGGGAAAAATGCAGGAAGGTATTAATAACAATTTGATTTAGATAGACTAGTAGTGCCATTAATAATTTCTCTACATTTTTTTCATATTTGCCAGTTTTTCTTAGTTTTATTTTCCAAAATAGTCATTTAAATTGCGTATAATTTTCTGACACAGTGTAAATGCCTAGAGATGAGTCAAAGAGCAAATGATTAGAACTTTTATATAAGTGCAGAAGGTGTTAGTGGTGCTGTTTCTGGGATGAGAGTGCACTAGAAGAGGTACTGTGGGAGAGATTTAGGCTGGTGAATCTCAGGCCTTTGACGGTGTCTCCCTGAGACAGTATCCTTCTCGGTGCTCTAACTATCAGCCCTGTGTGTGGGAATGTGACCTGATTTGTGTATTTCAACAAGCTTAATTTCCTCGACAGTTGTGTCTTTAGCTTTCTTCATGTCCTTCCAGGCCTCCCTATCTATATACCTAGGAATCTTTCCTGATTTCCCCCTTGAATTTCATCCCATAATGTACCTGAGATTGTCTTTAAAATCTTAGGCACAGTGAATCCTAGCATTTGCAACAACACAGGTGGACCTTGCAGGTCTTATGCTAAGTGACATAAGTCAGACAGAGATAGACAAATACCGCATGATCTCACTTATATGTGGAATCTAAAAAAAAAAAAACAAACAAACTCATGGAAAAAAAAAATCAGATTTGTGGTTACCAGAGGTGGGGGGTCAGTGTCGGGGGAATTGGAGGAAGATGGTCAAAAGGTACAAACTTCCAGTTATAACATAAATAAGTACTAGGGACGTAATGTACAAGATGATGACCATAGTTAACACTGCTGTATGATACATAGGAAAGTTAAGAGAGTAGTTCCCTAAGAGTTCTCATCACAAGGAGAATTTTTTTCTTATTATTGTGTCTATATGAAATGATAGATGTTAACTAAACCTATTGTGGTAATCACTTCACAATATATATAATTCAAACCATCATGCTGTACACCTTACCCTTATACAGTGATGTCTGTCAATTATTTCTCAATAAAACTAGAAAAAAAATTTTTTTTTATTGATGTTTTAATGGTTTCTAACATTGTGAAATTTTGGGTTGTACATTTTTGTTTGTCCATCACCCCATATATGACTCCCTTCACCCCTTGTGCCCACCCCCCACCCCCACATCCCGGGTAACCACAGTCCAGTTTTCTCTGTCCATGTGTTGGTTTATATTCCACATATGAGTGAGATCATACAGTGTTTGTCTTTCTCTTTCTGGCTTATTTCACTTAACATAATACGCTCCAGGCCCATCCATGTTGTTGCAAATGGGACGATTTTGTCTTTTTTTATGGCTGAGTAGTATTCCATTGTATATATATACCACATTTTCTTAATCCAATCGTCAGTCGAGGGACACTTAGGTTGCTTCCACTTCCTGGCTATGGTGAATAATGCTGCAATGAACATAGGGGTGCATAAGCCTCTTTGGATTGTTGATTTCAAGTGCGTTGGATAGATTCCCAGTAGTGGGATGGCTGGATCATAGGGCATCTCTATTTTTAATTCTTTGAGGAATCTCCATACCGTTTTCCATAGAGGCTGCACCAATTTGCATTCCCACCAGCTGTGTATGAGGGTTCCTGTTTCTCCACATCCTCTCCAACATTTGTTGTTTTTTGTCTTGGTGATTATAGCCATTCTAACGGGCGTGAGGTGGTATCTTAGTGTTGTTTTGATTTGCATTTCCCTGATGATTAGTGATGTTGAGCATCTTTTCATGTGCCTATTGGCCATCTGTATATCTTCCTTGGAGAAGTGTCTGTTCATTTCCTCTGCCCATTTTTTGATCGGGTTGTTTGTTTTTTTGTTGTTCAATTGTGTGAGTTCTTTATATATTATGGAGATCAACCCCTTGTCAGATGTATGTTTTGCAAATATTCTCTCCCAGCTGGTTGGTTGTTTGTTCATCTTGATTCTGGTTTCATTTGTCTTATAAAAGCTCTTTAATCTGATAAAGTCCCACTTGTATATTTTTTCTTTAGTTTCCCTAGTCTGGGTAGGCATGTCATCCGAAAAGATTCCTTTAAAACCAATGTCAAATAGTGTGTTGCCTATATTTTCTTCTATGAGTTTTATAGTTTCAGGTCTCACCTTCAGGTCTTTGATCCATTTTGAGTTAATTTTTGTGAATGGCGATAGCACATGGTCCACTTTCATTCTTTTGCATGTGGCTGTCCAGTTTTCCCAGCACCATTTATTGAAGAGACTTTCCTTTCTCCATTGCATGTTCTTAGCACCTTTGTCGAAAATTAGCTGTCCGTATATGTGTGGTTTTATTTCTGGGCTTTCAATTCTGTTCCATTGATCTGTGTGTCTGTTTTTGTACCAGTACCATGCTGTTTTGATTACTATTGCTTTGTAGTATGTTTTGAAGTCAGGAATTGTGATGCCTCCTGCTTTGTTCTTTTTCTTTAGGATTTCTTTAGCTATTCGGGGTCTTTTGTTGCCCCATATAAATTTTAGTATTCTTTTTTCTATTTCTGTGAAGAATGTCATTGGGATTCTGATTGGGATTGCATTGAATCTGTAGATTGCTTTAGGTAATATAGACATTTTAACTATGTTTATTCTTCCAATCCACGTGCATGGGATATCTTTCCATTTCTTTATGTCATCGTGGATTTCCCTCAATAATGTCTTGTAGTTCTCATTGTATAGGTCCTTCACCTCCTTGGTAAGATTTATTCCTAGGTATTTTATTCTTTTTGATGCAATTGTAAATGGTATTATCTTTTTGAGCTCTCTTTCTGTTAGTTCATTATTAGCATATAGAAATGCAACTGATTTTTGTAGATTGATTTTGTACCCTGCAACTTTGCTGTAGTTGTTGATTGTTTCTAACAGTTTTCCAACAGATTCTTTAGGGTTTTCTATATATACAATCATGTCATCTGCAAATAGTGAGAGTTTCACTTCTTCGTTACCTATTTGGATTCCTTTTATTCCTTTTTCTTGCCTAATTGCTCTGGCCAAAACCTCCAGTACTATGTTGAACAGGAGTGGTGAGAGTGGGCAGCCCTGCCTCGTTCCTGTTCTCAGAGGAATGGCTTTCAGTCTTTCCCCGTTGAGTATGATGTTAGCTGTGGGTTTGTCATATATGGCCTTTATTATGTTGAGGTACTTTCCTTCTATTCCCATTTTATTGAGAGTTTTTATCATAAATGGATGTTGTATCTTGTCAAATGCCTTCTCTGCGTCTATTGAGACGATCATGTGGTTTTTATTCTTTGTTTTGTTGATGTGATGTATCACGTTGATTGATTTGCAGATGTTGAACCATCCCTGCGTCTCTGGTATAAATCCCACTTGATCATGGTGTATGATCTTTTTAATATATTGTTGTATTCGGTTTGCCAATATTTTGTTGAGGATTTTTGCATCAATGTTCATCAGCAATATTGGCCTGTAATTTTCTTTCTTTGTATTGTCTTTGTCTGGTTTTGGTATCAGGATGATGTTGGCCTCATAGAATGATTCAGGAAGTGTTCCATCTTCCTCTATTTTTTGGAATAGTTTGAGGAGGATGGGTATTAAATCTTCTTTGAATGTTTGGTAAAATTCACTGGAGAAGCCATCTGGTCCTGGACTTTTATTTTTTGGGAGGTTTTTGATTACTATTTCAATCTCTTTACTTGTGATTGGTCTATTCAGATTCTCCATTTCTTCTTGGTTCAATTTTGGGAGGTTGTATAAGTCTAAGAATTTATCCATTTCTTCTAGATTGTCCAATTTGTTGGCATATAATTTCTCATAGTATTCTCTTATAATCCTCTGTATTTCCATGGTATCCGTTGTAATTTCTCCTCTTTCATTTCTAATTTTATTTACTTGAGCCTTTTCTCTTTTTTTCTTAGTTAGCCTGGCTAAGGGTTTGTCTATTTTGTTTATCTTCTCGAAGAACCAACTCTTTGTTTCATTAATCCTTTCTACTGTTTTTTTGGTCTCAATATCATTTATTTCTGCTCTGATTTTTATTATTTCTCTCCTTCTGCTGGCTTTGGGCTTTGTTTGTTCTTCTTTTTCTAGTTCTGTTAGGTGTAATTTCAGGTTGCCTGTTAAGGTGGGCTTGTATCGCTATGAGTTTCCCTCTCAGGACCGCTTTTGCTGCATCCCATATGGTTTGATATGGCATGTTATCATTTTCGTTTGTTTCCAGATAGTTTTTGATTTCTCCTTTAATTTCATCAATGATCCATTGGTTGTTCAGTAGCATGTTGTTTAATCTCCACATTTTTGTCACTTTCCCAGTTTTTTTTTCCTGGTTCATTTCCAGTTTCATAGCCTTATGGTCTGAAAAGATGCTTGTTATGATTTCAATCTTCTTAAATTTATTGAGGCTTGCTTTGTTTCCCAACATATGGTCTATCCTAGAGAATGTTCCATGCGCGCTTGAGAAGAATGTGTAGTCAGTTGTTTTTGGGTGGAGTGCTCTGTATATGTCTACTAGGTCCATCTCGTCCAGTTTTTCATTTAAGTCTAATATTTCTTTATTAACTTTTTGTCTGGATGATCTATCCATTGCTGTAAGTGGGGTGTTAAGATCCCCTACTATTATTGTGTTGTTGTTGATTTCTCCTTTTAGGTTTGTTAATAGTTGTTTTATGTACATTGGTGCTCCTATGTTGGGTGCATATATATTTATAAGTGATGTGTCTTCTTGATGGAGTGTCCCTTTTATCATTATATATTTCCCTTCTTTGTCTTTCTTAACCTGTTTTATCTTGAAGTCTACTTTGTCTGATATGAGTATGGCAACACCTGCTTTCTTTTGTTTGTCATTAGCTTGGAGTATTGTCTTCCATCCTTTCACTCTGAGCCTGTGCTTGTCTTTAGTGCTAAGATGTGTTTCCTGAAGGCAGCATATTGTTGGGTCTTGCTTTTTAATCCATTCTGCCACTCTGTATCTTTTGATTGGAGAGTTCAATCCATTTACATTTAGGGTAATTATTGAAATATGAGGGTTGAATGTTGCTGTTTTGTCACTTGTTTTCTGGTTCTTTTGCATTTCCTTTGTTTCTTGTCCCATTTGTTTTGGACTGCCAATTCAGTTTGGTTGTTCTGTCTTATGATTCTTCTAGTTTTCTCTTTGTTTATCATATGTGGTTTTAATTTGATTATTTGTTTAGTGGTTACCTTGAGGTTTGGGCAAAAAATCTTCTGTATGAGATAGTCCATTATCTGATAGCCTCCTATTTCCTTATACTAAGTCAATTCAGTCACTTTCCTCTTCCCCTTCTAAGTTGCTCTTGTTATACCTTGTTCTATCTTGTGTTGTGGCTGTGTGTTTACAGTGATGAGGTTAAATTTATTTTGGGTGAATTTCTTCCTTTGATCTTTGAGTTTAGTATTTAAGTGGTTGCTAACCTATTCCGGTAAAGATCTACTATTTCTCTGATTTTGTCTGCCTACTTTTCTCCTTACTCCAAGCTTTGTGTTCCCTTCTCTTCTTGTTTTCAGGCCTGAGGGCCTTCTTGAGTATTTCTTGTAGTGGGGGTCTCGTGGCCATGAACTCCCTTAGCTTTTGTTTATCTGGGAGAGTTACTATTTCTCCATCATATTTGAAGGATATTTTTGCTGGATAGAGTATTCTTGGCTGAAAGTTTTTGTCTTTTAGTATTTTGAATATATCATTCCAGTCTCTTCTAGCCTGAAAAGTTTCTGTTGAGAAATCCGCTGAGAGCCTGATGGGAGTTCCTTTGTACGTTATTTTTTGTTTTTGTCTAGCTGCCCTTAATATTGTTTCTTTGTCGTTGACCCTGGCTAGCCTTACCACTAGGTGTCGTGGTGAAGGCCTTTGTCTGTTAATACATATAGGCGTCCTGTTGGCTTCGCTTACTGGTATTTCCTGCTCCTTCCCCAGATTTGGGAAATTTTCAGCTATTATTTCCTTGAATAGGCTCTCTGTTCCTCTTTCCCTCTCCTCTCCCTCAGGAATACCTATAATTCTTATGTTGCATTTTCTAATAGAGTCCGATATTTCTCGGAGTCTTTCTTCATTTCTTTTTAGTCTTAGTTCTCTCTCTTCTTCCATCTGGAGTATATCTGTATTCCTATCCTCTAAAGTATTAATTCTTTCCTCCATATTGTCAGCTCTGTTCTTTAAAGATTCCAGATTCTCCTTTATTTCCTCCATTGTGTTCTTCATCTCCATCAGCACTGATAGGTTTTTCTTTATGATTTCAATCTCTTTTGTGAAGAAACTCCTAATCTCATTTAATTGTTTGTCTGTGTTGTCTCGTATTTCGTTGAGTGTTTTTATGATAGCTATTTTGAAATCTCTGTCATTTAGTTTATGGATTTCTGTGTCTTCGGGGTTGATTTCTGGGTGCTTGTCATTTTGTTTCTGGTCTGGTGATTTCATATATTTTTGCATTGTGGTTCCTGTGTTGGTTTTGATTTTCCTCATCCTGGAAGTCTCTGGTTGCAATTTCCACCTGCCGCCACTGTCTGGTGGTAAAGGGCTGTGTACTGTGTAGTCTAAGCCCCCTGCGCTCTGCCCCAGTTTTTCTGCTGCGATCCGCAGTTTTGTTTTGTTTTGTTTTGTTTTGTTTCCCCACTGCGATCCACGGGTCCAGTCCAGTTTGTTCAGGTCTGCCTCGGATCACTAGATCTGGTCGAGCTGCAGACTCTGGGTTGCGGGGAGGGGGGAGCTCTCTCTTTTGCCCTCTGGGTCCCTGACGTGGGAGACTTCTCGTTTGCCCCTCTTTATCGCTCTCTGGGGTGCTCAGATGTTGATGGTAGCCCTGTGGCTCCTCTGAGCCCTCTGTGCGGGAGTTTCCCACTGGCTGAGAGAGCCCGAAGAGCTACAGTTTCCCCGCCGAGGGCCGCCCCTCCCCCCTCTCTGGGAGCCGCGCGGACCAGATCGCTGATCTGATGGGCAGGGAGCGGAGTTCTCCTTACCTCTCCCCACTTCCTCCGGGGGCCCAGCACGTTCCGCTCTCAGATGTGCGGCAGTGTGGATCCCTCTGCTCTAGCTTTTCACTGTCTGGGATTCTGTTGTTGGTCTGTGGCTGTTGCTTTTATTGTATCTTGTGGGGGAAGAATTCACGGGAAAGCTCACTCCGCCATGATGCTGACGTCACTCCTAGAAAAAAATTTTTAATGGAATGAGGAGAACTCAGGCAGATAGTGAGGAACCAGAAGAGGGGGTTAAAGGATGCAGAAACTCTGAGGCATTCAGATATGGAGACCAGCCTCGGAAGAAGCTTAGACCTGCCCACTGCTCTGGTTTTACTGCTTCATCTATTAAAAGGATCCTCAACTGAATAAAGGAGGAGGTGGTGAGAAATTGACTTCAAACTGGCCAAGTTCAGAATGAGGTCAACAAGCCAGTTCACAAACTCTACAAATGTCTTTGCTTGGCTACAGATTTCTATGTTACAACCCACCTCCCTTGTCCCTCTGTATTATAACATTGGCAAACAATGGGGAAGGGGCTCAGTGGAAAAAAGAAAAAAATTGATGAACCTTCCATACAGAAAACTATAAAACTTTATTGAGAGGCATTCAAGAAGACAAATTAGTGGAGAGATGTGCAGAGTGCGTGGATTGCAAAACTAATTATTGCATAGATGACAATAAATCTCCCCATTCAAAGCAATCTCAATCAAAATTCCAGCAATATTTTTTGTGCAAATTGAAAATTGGATTCTAAATTTACATTGAAATGCAACGAGCCAAGACTACCAAAAAAAGTTCAAAGAGAAATAAATTGGTAGGATTTACCTTACTGAATATCAAGACATTATAAAGCTATGATACTTAAGAGAACCCATGCATATACGGACAATTAATTTATGATAAAAGTAGGACTAGATAGCAGGGGTGGAATGAAGGGTTTTTTACCAAAAAAAAAAAAATGTCTAGGTCAAGTGGATTTTCATGTGAAATAATTAAATTTGACCTCTATTTCACACCATACAAAGAAATTAAGCCTAAGATGATTACAGATCTTAAATGTGAAAGGGAAGATATCAAAGCTGCTAAAAAATAAATAGAATATTCTCATGACTTTGAAATAAGCAAAAAATAGTTAACTATTTTTTGATAAATTGAACACATTAAAATTAAAAACTTCTGTTCATTAAAAAGTATTATGAGACTGGAAAAATAAGCCACATAAATAAGAGAAAATACCCATATACATATATATGTATGTGTATACATATATATACACATACATATATACATGTACATATATACACGTATATATACATATACATACATATATATGTATATGGGTACATATAACTGATAAAAGCCTTATTATCAGAATATATTTTTTAAATCTTTAAAATAGTAACGAAATCCCAAGAAAAATGGACAAGACTCTTGAAAAGTCATTTAAAAAAAAAAGTATATCCAAATACAACACAGGATGTGTTTTCCTAAACGTTTTTCCTTTAAAACGGACATAACCAAGAGTGGCAAAAAATACAGAATAATAGGGATTATCATATACTACTCATGAGAATGTACATTTGGGCAGCCATTTTGTAATACTCTTTGACGTTATCTGTTAAAGTTCAACATATGCATTCACTAGGATCCAGCAATTTCATATATATATAATATAAATTCTTGCAAACATACACCAAGAGATATGTAGAATATTATTCATGGCAGCATTTTTCATAACAGCCCCAAACTTGAAACAACCCAAATGTCCAAACAACAATGGGGTGGAGACTTGTGGTATATTCATTCAAAGGAATATTATACAGTAATGAAAATAAATGATCTACAGTTTGTGAAAGACCACAGACAAATCTCACCAATTTAACTATGAATGAAAAATTCCAAACACAAAATATATGCTGTTATGATTTCATTTATGTATATTTCAGAAACAGGCAAATTGATGGTATTAAAGATAGAGGTTACTTTGGAAAGAGAAGTAGTGATAGGAAGGGTCACAGCGAGGCTTCTAGGATGCTAGGCAACATTTTATTTCTTTTATTCAAGTAATGGTTAAATGTGTGTGTGCACTTGAATAATTCGGTTAGCTTTATAATTATAATATGCATACTTTTAGGTACAATGTTTTGAAATTAAAAAAAAAAATCTTAAGCCAGATCATTTTATTTTCTACTCAAACACCTCCCCTGACCCTTTCTTACAGTGAAAGCCAAAGTCTTGACGACAGCCTACAAGGCCCTAAATGATCCGCCCTCACTGTTCTCTCTGCCATCATGTCCTACTACCTTCCCCGTTGCTTACACTGCTGTAGCCACGCTGGCCTCCTGACTGTTTCTCCAGCATGTTATGCTTCCTTCCGCCTCTGGTTCCTACGATTGACTATTCTCTTTGCCTGGAATGCAATTCCCCCAGATGTAAAGTTTGTTCTCTTACTTCAAGACATCGTTTAAATGTCACCTTGTCTGTGAGGCTTTCCTTACCACTCTATTTAAAATCATAATCCCCCATTCTAACATTATCTCCCCACACCATGCTTTATTTTTTTTCTTCATATTGTTTTCTAACATACTATATAATTCTCTTATTGATGGTATTTATTTTTCTCCCTCCAATAGCATGTAGATACTGTGAAGACAGGACATTTGTGGTTGTTTTCCACAATATTCCTGGGATCTGAAATAGTGATTGGCACATGATAGGTATTCAATAAATATTTGTGGAATAACTGAATGCCAATTAAATTTCTTGAACCGCCAATTCTTTTTTTCCAACTTTACTGAGATATAATTGACATATAATATTGTGTAACTTTAAGGTATGTAACATGATGGTTTGATGAATGTATGTATTGTGAAATGATAATCGCAATAAGGGTAGTTAACACCTCCATCATCTCACATAATTACTATTTTTTTGGTTGTGGGACCATTTAAGATATAGTTTCTTAGCAACTTTCAAGTATATAATACAATATTGTTAACTATAGTCACCATGCTGTACATTAGAACTTATTCATCTTATAACTGGGAGTTTGTACCCTTTGACCAACATCTCCCCATTTCCTTCATCCCCCAGGCCCTGGCAATTACCATTCTACTCTGTTTCTATGAGTTTGAGCTGCCAATTCTTTTTTCTCTACATAAAATGCAACTCAAATATCTCTGACAAACTGTGCAAGTACAGATATTTGATAGACAAAGAATGATTTCTTCTTCTTCAAAATAGATATAGGGAATCCAATGGTAGGGCTTCCTATTGTAGCTATTATGACAATCCCTATTATTACTTAATTATTCCCCAGGCACCTTCAACAATACATGGGTACTAGAGAAGAAGGAAAATGTAAAATCAACTGCTACATCTTCACTATTCTTTCAAGAATACTGAGACAATGTTTGATCATAAGTGAAAATTCAAAACTTATCTCCTCTTTTGAACAAACACTATCAAACCATCAAGAGAGAAAGCCCCAAATTCCCAAAGGTCATGATGCAAGGAAATAGACATATAAAATACCTTCATCTGGCTTTCATTTTGACCGCAAACATGTGCTTTGAAGCTGGAGAAAAAATATCTTCTGGGGTTCACTCTTTGCAATCCATGAGAGATTACAAACTGGATCATCCAATTTCTTGGAAGTCTCTCACATGTCTTTTGCTCCATGGAGTAATGTTTTATCTCCTCATCTCTGACCTTCTTCTTAGCATTCATCCAATGACTGAGTAGAGACTGTATAACATGTGAGCCATATGTACTCCAATTTTTTGCAAAAATAATTTAATAGGAAGCACTTTCTTCTTATCTTTGAGAAAACTGAAAATATTTCATTGGAATGAAATGACGGCAAAAGATAAAGCCTAAAAATATGAATTTCCTTCTTGCTTCCCTGAGTTCTGGAGGATATTTTTTACTTAGTTCATATATCCCTCTAAAAGAGGGATAAGAGATATATACAAAGAGGCTGAAGATTTCAAGTGAAGATGTATATTAACTGATAAATTGCTGGAGAAGGATTTATTTTGATAATTTTTGTTGCCTGGTGAGTAGAGGAAATATGGAAAATCTCTCTTGAGATCTTCTTTCTCAAGCCTGTATATTGCTTTCCAGTTCCATTAGATTAATGAGCCTTGGTTTAACATAGATTAATTCTTTTGGAAGTAATAAAAATATTCAGCATGTATGAGTTTTTGTTATTATCTTTGTTGCAGATACAGGATTTACTGCAAACTCTAGTGTTGGACAATTACTATCCCCAGGTAATATTCCAAAACAAGAAGGGTAAATATCAATAATGATTTGAAACAAATCCTTCATTGATGACATTTCTCTAAGTAAAACAAATTAACTGAGGTGGCTGAGACTAGGGTCCTGAGTAAATAGGACACAGGAATGTCTAAGGTACAAAAAGACAAGACATTGTAATATAAAAATATCTTTCAAACACGTTATTAGGGGACATGATTTCTCAAAAGCCCTGTGTGAATTTTTTCTTTAAAAACATTGACTGTTTTAGACAACCCATTGAGCCAAGGATTTAGCTGATATGATTTACTATATCTATATTTATATAATCCTAGAGGCAATGAGAAACTATAAATAGTAGTCCTTCCAATTTAGATGCCATCTCAACCATCAAATAAAAGAGTCAGCCATCTACGTGGCCTGAACTAGGAATCTTGATATTATCTCCCTATATGAAAATATGTCAAGGGACTTCCCTGACTCAGAATATTGGATTCCCACCTTGAAAACACTTCCTTGATTTCCTATATATTCCTTATAAAATGCAAAAATATTTCTAGGAGTGAAAAACAAAAATTCAACAAAAATGTGTTAAACTTCTACTGTTAACCTCTTGAATATAAGCTTCATGAGCACAAGATCTTTCATATCTACAGCTGTTTCTCCAACACTTAAAAGCCCACTTGACACAATGAAGAAGTTTAATAAATATTTTTAAATTAATTACTTTTCCTAACATAATAGATCAGAGTAAGGGCCTGAGGAAAGAGAAGAATTGAGTTTTGATTCAATAACAACTGCTTGGGATGGAAGTAGCCAAACAGAGAGAGAAGTGAGAAGTTTCTTGTTTCAAATTTGCCCAGATAGGAAAGGCCTAGATGGGGCTTAGTGAGATATAAAAACATACCAAAGGTCTGTATAAAATGGGGAAAAAGGAACACATGGATAAGGGCTGTGAATAAAGGAATATGTAAATCCTCACAAAATATAAAACAGTCACTCAGACCAGCTGCACTCCCTTAGGTCGGTTGCCATAATGGACATATCTAGTCCGTATATGCATAGGGAAGTATAGTAAAATATTTAGCCAGGGCAATTTAGAGGCCGAGGTATGGGACTCTTTCTCATAAAGTATAGTGCATCCTGTTGCCCAAAAACGAAAGGAAACATTTTTTTACACTAAATATTGGTACAGATACATGAAGTAGCATAAAAGGCCATATATCCTGGAATGATAGAGGTATGTTTTATTACCCCTTTAAAACACCATGAGTAAGTTGGAGGAACTGAAAGTGAAAATGAACATTAATTTATGTCCTGTCATGGCACCGTATTGAGATAGAGCCTTTTAAAATATCTTGATTTTGATTTTTATTATTATATCAATTATAAATCATAAAGAATCAGGTATTCATATAACTGTTGAAAGAAGTTCACATGCACAGAAATGTAGTAGCAATATAGTTCAGGTAAACAGATGAAAGAGTAGACTACGTAGGTAATTTATGAGAATCACGAAAGTTTGTATTCCTAGTATCTAGTCTAGTGTCCTTAAAAAGGTAAAAATTTGTCTGTAATTCCTGTTTTCCCTCTTTTCTATCATTGTGAGTTTCTAAAATAATATATGTTCAGGGGCTGAGTCATGAAGGTCACAGTCAAAGTCTGTTTACCACTCTACGAAATAAAAGATTTTAAAGTTTGGTGTTTTCAGGAAGGACGAGAATACTCCATTAAAATGCAGTAACCAATGTCATCTCCATGTCTTCTAGACTAATGAACGCATCCACTAGAGAAACCACCAGCTCCATTAGCTACTTTATCCTCATGGGCTTTCCTTCGAGCCCAGAAATGCAGCTCCTCTACTTCGGGCTCTTCTCAGTAGCCTATACCCTCACCCTGATGGGGAACACAGCCACTGTCTGTGCTGTGTGGTGGGACTGGCGCCTTCACACCCCCATGTACATCTTCTTGGGGAATTTCTCTCTCATGGAAATATGTTATGTCACCACGACCATTCCTAACATGTTGGCCAACTTCCTGTCCACCAGCAAGTTCATCTCCTTTGTGAGTTGTTTTGCACAGTTCTACTTCTTCTTCTCTTTTGGGTGTGATGAGGGCTTCTTCCTTTGCATCATGGCCTTTGACAGGTACCTTGCCATCTGCCGTCCTCTGCATTACCCACGCATCATGACTAAACAGCTGTACACTGGCCTGGCCATCTTTGGATGGTTGTGTGGGTTCATCCTCTTCCTAACCCCAGTTGTTCTCATTTCACAGTTGCCCTATTGTGGCCCAAATATCATCAACCATTTTGTGTGTGATCCTGTCCCATTGATGATGCTGTCCTGTTCTGAAGACACCACCACGCAGTTCATTTACTCCACTTTCAATGCTATTTTCATGATTGGCACCTTTCTCTTTATCTTTTGCTCCAACGCTCTGGTGATTCTGGCGGTACTATGGATGCCCTCAGAGGCTGGTAAACACAAAGCTTTCTCAACTTGCACTTCTCATTTAGCAGTTGTCACCTTGTTTTATGGCTCCATTTTGGTAATGTATGTTAGTCCTGGATCAGGACACCCAGTGAAAATGCAGAAATTCATTACCTTGTTTTATTCTGTGATAACACCTCTGTGTAATCCTCTAATATATAGCCTCAGGAACAAGGAGATGAAGGCTGCTCTGAGGAATATGTTCAGAACTGCACAAGGTCTTCATAAAATATAAATGAGAGCCAAATTCCATCTCTCAAATGCAAGTTACCATAATAAAACATGTTATATATTTGTCTACAAATTCATTAAGTTTTATTAAGAAACTACTGTAATGAGGACCCACTATCATCTTAAACACCACTCAGCATAAGACGCAGTAGTCTTACTTAAGAAGAGTATGTTTTAACAAGTGAATTCAATTTTGTTTTGAAGTTAATATCGTGAGCTAAATTTTATGAATCTAAGCCTGTTAGTCCCTCTATATGTAATTCAATTTCTAACAAGAAGACAGAAGTCCACTTTGCAGTACTGATTTGAAGCAACTAATACACATGTAACAGAGATCATAGATTGCTTTGAGTATTAACACTATAAGCCAATAATTCTCCTCTGGGACATAGTGACTGATAAAGAAGATTCAAGTTTGAACAAAGTCTACCTTGCCAGAGTGTAGCTTGTGTCTTTACTTTAAGGAAACAGACTAATAGCCTTAGCTGGGTGTTAGTGATTTTTCAGAGTGCACAAGACAAGGATAAGGAATTTAAAGTGTATTAGTTCCCTGGAATATAGTAAAGATAAGAGCTAAACATAAAGACCAGGGCATTACTCTGGGCATAACTCACTGTAGGGTAAATCCAATTTAAACAGCTTCTGGTACCATATGTGGTTTAGTGTTAGTACTGCGTGACTTATTTTAATACTGCCATAAGCATTATTAAAACTATTTCTATAAAATATTTAATTAACATTGTTGCTTTGATTATGAATTTTATTTCATTCTCTTGCCATTTTTCTCAAACATGACTCCCAAAACGTAATTAAAAGGAATCATAATGTAAAAAGTAATTTATAGAATTTTAATTTGTGGGTTTGAAGAAGTCGTTTGCTCCATAAAGTGAAGCACACTCTGGATTGGATTTCATTTCATAAAGAACGTGGGTTGAGAACATTTTCTGCCCTTGAAAGCCAGGATTTCTGAGTTCTGGAAAAGAAGTTGTTGTCTTTATTCTATTTCATGTAAGAAACAAATTAAATAGCTAAACAATTGCCTGAAAACTACTTCATGTTGGAAGAAAGTATAAATAATTTAGAACTTCATCCAAACTAACTTCAAAGGTAGGTTCAAAGTGCTGATAATGTTAATACTGATTTTCATCTGTGGAGCTTAAGGAATGTCCATGCCAGTTCCTTTCATCTTTCTTAATTATATAAGAAAAAGGGATAAGAATTAGTGATTCTTATTAAAGTATTGTGTTGTTGTTATGAAGGTATACAGTCCCTATGTTTCTTTTGTCTTTAAGTTAATTATTAGCCAAATTTTTCTCATTCATCTTAAATTATACCTCATATTAAGTTTGCTGCCACTTGATAGACTTGCAAATTATTTAATACGTTAAGAAGCATTTCCTTAAGACACAGAGCTACCTTTACGGCACCAACATCTCTTCCTCAATTTATACCTGTGATTTCATGGTGGGAAGTGAGGTTTCATAAACCAGCTGACAAGGGAAGAAAAGAACCTCAGGCTTGGTTCACAGATGGATTGTCTGAATATATACTAGTGCAAGGAAGAAATGTACTACTGCTGCACTACAGCCCCACTTGGGGGTCACCACAGAGTATAGAGGAAATCTTCACAAAGCAAAGAGCTGGGAGAAATCCATCTAGTTATCTACTTTTGTATGGTGGGAAAAATGGCCTGCAATACAAGATAAGAATATACACAGATGAATGACGGTTGCAAAAATTTTACTGATTGGTCAGGGGCCCAAAAGGAACCAGATAGGAAAATCAGAGTCAAAGAAGTTTGAAGAGGCAGCATATGGATAGACCTATGAGAGTGAGCACGAAGTATGCAGATCTTTTTGTCTCAAATCAATTCCCATCAGAGAGGATCCTCCACAGTCGAGGCATTCAACAGCCAGGTAGAAAGAATGAGTCATCCAGGACATGTCAGGCAGCTCTGATCTCCTCCACCTCAGTGCTTACACAAAGTGCTCATGAAGAGAGTGGTAGGGATGGAGGCTATGCATGAGCCACAAAATATGGACACTCTCTTACCAAGGCTGGTGAAGCCGCTGAGCCACTGAGGATGCAGCCTCAATGAGAGACCAGGGTTAAGCACTCAATATGGCTCCATCCCTTGAGAAAACCAACGAGCAATGAGTAATAAATTGATGACATCAAATTCCTTTCATTCTGGAAGGTGCAAAGATTTGTCCTTTCTGTGACTGATATTTATTTTTTCCTGGATATGGGTTTGACTTCCTTTCCTGCCTAGCCTCTGTCTGCACCACTATGTTCATGCTCACAGAATACCTGATTTACTAATATGGGATCCCTGCACAACATTACCACCCCAAGGAAGTGAAACAACAGGCACATGATCACAAGATTAACTGGTCCTACCATATACTGCATCACATGGAAGCAGTTTATTTGATAGAATGTGTTGTTAGTGTCGTCGAGTGATTCTGACTCCTGGTGACATTGTGTACAGCAGAGCAGAACCCTGCCGAATATTTTTGTGACATCCTATCACCTTCCAATGTTATGTCAGACAATACTCCACTGTTATACGTAAGGTTTTCATAGCCAATGTTTTTGGAAGTGGGTAGCCACGTCCTTCTTCCTTGTCTGTCTTTGTCTGGAAGCTCCTCTGAAACCTGTCCACTATGGGTGACACTGCTGCTATTTGAAATACCAGTGGCATAGCCTTCAGCATCATGCAGCTGTTACAGTATGACAACTGACAGATGAGAGATGTGGCTCCTAGCTACTTGATAAAATATAGGAATGTAATATTAAAGGCTAACCAGGCTTCCTCAACCTAGGCATCATTGACATTATGGGCTGAAAATTCTTTGTTGTGGGGAGCTGTCCTGTGCAGTGCAGAATGTTTAGCAGCTTTCCTAGACTCCACCCACTAGATAGCAGTAGCAGCCCCTAGCTCTACTGGTATGACAAGTGTGACAACCAACAATGTCTCTAGACAGTGTCAAATATCCCCTGGTGGGTCGGGGGAACCGCCCCCATTTGAGAACCACTGGGGTAAGTAAAGATATCAATTAGAGGCTCCACTGTAAGTTTGGGACTCTGTCCTCTAGAAAGTGTTACACATATTTAATCAATTGTCAATAAAAGGGGCTTCACCCCCAGCAGCTAAAATTACAACAGTCTGAGAACCAAGAAGAGAAAGTAAGTTTGACTCATAATTTCCAGTGATTCTCTTACAGAATTTGTTCTTGCTACCTCTGCAAATTTAAGTTCTGCCAGATAAATTATGGTTACCAGGATGGGAGGAGGGGAAGCTTCTATGAGGGGACCAAGAAAGCGTTCCATTAAACCTGACACTGTGACTGCTTCTATTTGGAACTCTCTTGTTGGTGGACCAACAGACAGAGAAGGGATTCGCTATACTAGTCAGTATAATCTGTTAGAATTATCCATTATTGCTGCTTCATAAGAGGGACGGGTGGAGTATGTTCAGAATTGAGAGCATCACTGGGGCTTCTTTTGGTGCATTCATGCCCAGTGATATCATTGAACAAGAAAACACAACATACACAGCCTGACAAGGGCAAAGCAACCAAAGGCTCAAAATCCTTAGAGATAAAGATCTAGGTGACCCCAGCAGGCAAGTAACTTAGAGCATCTGAATTGCTCATCAAAGATGAGAGACATCTACAATGGGTGGTAAAGTAGGGAGATGATGAATATCCATGATGGCTACTCATTAACCATTCTGCATGAAGTCATTTTTATAGATTTCAGGCTACCAGCACCTTGAAGATGCAGAAATAGAATGGACATAATACAGAGAATAAATGGATCTGAATAGTTCAAGTAGGAGATTGTAACAAAAGCTTTTGGTGTCCTGCATTACATCTATTCAGCCCAACTCTATTTTCAGTTATGGCTGCCTGGACAGTTGCAAGTTTGGATTCATAGTGATAGTGTTAACCTCAAGGCTTCCACATATCTTTTCACTTTCTGACTTGGAGCCTTCTCCAAAGCCTCTGGGGCCCAGTCAGCTAGAGAGAAAACGCAACCAGAACATAATGAAAGTAATTCTTCAAAGACAATCATCAGTCTAACGGGCAGAGGGGCCAGTGGATAAATGCCCAGCTTCTTAGACATGCTGGCAGAATCAAGCCCCTGATGCCCCAATTGCCTACCTCAGAGACCTTGAATAAGCTGACATTAGCTCTTCCTGCTTCCAAGTCTCACTCTCACTGCTCTATATTCCTCCTTCCTAGGTAACCCCAAATAAACTATGCACCCGAGTCTTTATCTGAGGTTCTAATTTGGGGAAACCTAAACTAAAACAAATATTAACTATGATCTCTCCCAATTATGCTTCCCACAATCAAAACACATGAATGTTCCTACTGCCACACTTACGCTATTTCCATTCTTAAACATGCCTTCTTAGCAAATTAGGTCATTGTCTTCCTTTTCGTAGGCAACCTCTCCACTATTCCCTTGAGCCCATCCTCTCATATATCTTTGGACACTGTAATAGTTACCTTACCTTTCTCCAGAATCATGAACCTTAAACTTTTACCTTTCCAAAGTCTCCTTCCCCAAACAGAAGAGACAGGGAAGGAGAGGGATTGAGAGAGAGACTGAGAAGAGAAACCATATCTCCCTGGAATAAACTCACTTTTAGGTGTCCACATTTTTCCTCCATATCTAGATGACATGAGAAAATAGTCTACAGTCAAACTGCACTTCATCTCTCACGCACTCCTCAACACCTTGTGATCTGGTTTCTCACTTCCTCTGCTCTGCTAAAAGTGCTTTTCTTCATGTTTCTGTAGAGGAATAACTAATAATCATATGTATTTTCTTTTAGGTATAAAAAAGTCTAGTAACTCAGATTTCGAGATCTGCTGTCACTTTCATTAGCCAGCTTTAACTTATACCAGAGTAGATGTAAACTTTACATTCTTGTGATTCCCCATTAATTGGGTTTGAAAACCTCTGTTATAGCCTGGAAATAAGATTTCTTAGGATCAGTTACAGCCCTTTATGAACAAGAGTAAAGGTGAAAAAGTTGAAAAAGGTGTGTTATCTTACAATTGAAACTCAAAATCCAGTTAATTTTTGATTTTTCATGTTGTTGTGGAATTAACAAAAGTCTAAACCAATATTTCTCAAACTTTAATGTGCACTTCAATCACCAGTGAGCCTTTTTAAAACGTAGATTCTGCATTAGTAGGTGTAGAGCAGGACATAAGATTCTGCATTCTGAGAAGTTCCCAGAACTTCTGCTTCTGGTCCATAGGTTACACTTCAGATAGCAAAAGACTAGTCATGATCTACTTAAAATGTCAGAGGAGACAAGTTCCTGAATATGAAAGTAATATCTCCAATAGACCCACATTAATAGGAAAAAGTCAGAATTGGAGAAATTATTGTAAATGGATGTTTCTCTTTCACAGTCGGGTTAAGAGGTAGACATTGCCTGATTTCTATTACACTCTACTAAGATTCTGCCAGCTTAATAGTGTCTTTATTAAGTTACCTCCTGAAGAGAATGATTATGATTTTTCATTAATGCTGAGTGTGTGTTAAGTTCTGTTAGCCATAAAATTGCCAATGTAGTACAATATGATTTATTATATCATTATATAAAGAACAAAAACAGACAAAATAATTCTTCATACTGCTAATTATGTAGACATGGGTTGCAATATTATAAAGCAGGCATATAAAAGATATTTATTATATATTTGTTTTTTTCTCAACTAATTTTTGAAATTTAGCTATGTTTATACATGCAAACTGCATTCACTTGTTTTAACTACTTTATTTTCATCACGTGACTATACCACAATTTATTTATCAGTTATTTTCATTGACTATTTAGGTTGTTTACAGTTATTTTATTATCATTGTTTTTGTTACTGTTTTTTTTTAGCTTGGGGTTTTATTAATGCTGCTACAAACAATACTGACATGAATGAATTTCAGTATTGGTATACTGAAGTTGATATATTATATTTATATACCAAATGAATTGGCATATTATATTTCCATTTGCACGTGTGTGAGATTTTTCCTGTGATATATATCAAGAAATGGAATTTCTGGGTCAAAGAGCATGACCATTTTCAAATTTTCTAGATAATTCCAGATTGTTATGAAATGTAGTTGAACCAATTTACTCCTCATCCTAAGTGCATGAGTCCTAATTTCTAAATATTCTCAACAATACTCAATATTTGAGACAAAACAGAAAATATTGTAAATGCAAATTGGGAAACTCCTTTATTACTTTTCATTTATTCACTTATTCAACATGTATTGGCTGAGCACCTGCTATGTGCAAGGATCTGTGTTATGCATCGAGAATACAGTGGTGAGCTAAACTGGACCTGCATTCTCTTGTAGAGCTTACAATCTAGTCTAAATCCTAAATCATAATTAAAGTAGCCAGATAAACAAACATCAAATTAAAACTTCAATAAGTGTTATAAAGGAAAGGTACATAAAGCTCTAACACCATCCAACAGCAGGGGAGTGGGGAACTGTCCCAGTCTTCATAGTACAGGAGGACTTGGGGAAACACCTGGATTCAGCTGGAGCTGCGATTTGAAAAATAAATAAAATTACCTACGTAAAGGGAGATGAAGGTGGAAAGAGCATTTTGGGCACAAGGAATAGAATATGACATGATTTAATCTTCACTTTTGAAAAGTTAACTCTGACCACAGTGGAGAGAATAGTTTAGAGAAGGACCAGGGCATAAGTGAAACCAATTATTAGGCAAGTATATTTATTCTAAGTGGAGATAATGGCAGTCTAGAGGTAGAGGTAGTGGTGGAAATGGAAAGAAATGTATACTGTGGGAGATCAAGATTTGGCCACCCTGAAATATATCTCTTTACCTTGATTGTTTTCTCTGAGGGACATTTGACCTCCCCCACTAAATGCCTAAAGAATTTGACATGGTAGCTCCTTCCTGGAACAGATCTTCTATCATGATGGCTGTAATGATAATGTAAAATAGATGTTACAATGGGAGGTGAACGAACCCCCTTTTATCAAAAAAACTCTATCTCTCCCTAACCACATTATCTATAGATGACCCTGAAAAGAATTGTCTTCTTGCCCTCTGAAGTCCCAGACCACTACCCACTCCCAACACCTTCCTCGCCTTTAGCTACAACACTTAAGCAAGCAGCTTAGACAGAGGGACGAGTTGCTCATTTCTGAGTTTCTCCCATGTACACATGTTATTAAACTTGGTATTATTTTCTCCTGCTAACCTGTCTTGTTGATTATTTGGCCAGCCATAAGAACCTTAAGGGAAAGGGCAGAGGGGGATTCTCCCTCTCTCCCCACAATACTCTCATGGTATATTTGGGAGGTAAAATAGTCACGATTGGAAATGGAAGTGGGGGTCAGGGAGATTATCAGAGATGCTCTCAGCGGTTTGCCATGTCCCTCATCCTTAGTACTTCAGTGCATGCCAGCCTGACTTCCAATTGTCAACACTTGCATTTCTTTGCCTGAGCACTTTCTCTGATCAAGAAGCCTGCTTTTGCTGTTCCTGCTGTAGGCTGAACATGCTGAGGAACTAAAGCCCCTTAGGAACAGTCCTTAACTAATGACTATCAGGAATGGGTGTACAAATATCCTTTACCTCTCAGGTAGGAGGTTTCTGAGATGAATTTTCTACCCTGGCTTCCAGAGATTTTTCCAAGATTAATCCCCAGTTAACCATTCTTTCCTTATCTGTCTCACTTCCCCACTCTCTGACCAGACTCTTTCACCTACCAAATAATCTACCTGTACATGAATCCTTGACTATGGATCTGCTTCCAGAATAACCATGTAGTTCTAAGAATTGGAATCTCATTCTCTTAGGAACACAAGAGGAGAATCAGGTTTGAGAAATTCATTAGACCAGTTTTGGAGTCGAGTTTGAGGTACCTTTGAAACATCCAAGTAAAAATACCATCTGTCAGTCATACATAAGTACCATGTAGTAGTTCTCATCTGGAACTCTGAAGATGTAATTTGTAATTTGATGTAATCATTGACATATAAGTGGTAACCAAAGCTGTTGAAAATGAAATGACCTAGGATACAGTTAGCTTTAAAAGATATGACAGCCTGAAACCCACGTTGCAGAACATCAATGTTTAGTGGCCAATTTAGAGGGAATGAACCCAAAATTAGATGGAGGAGATATAGCCAAAAACATGGGAAATTTCTGGGAAATCAGGGAAGAAATCAAGATAGAATTGTCATTGAAGACAAAGGAAAATTATATTTTGAGTAGTGAACAGTGCAGAAAATGATTTTTTTCCAGACAAATTGTATTTTATTTTTCCCACCTTTATTGAGGTCTAATAGACAAATAAAAGTGTATACATTTAAAGTGTACAATAATGACTTTGTATACGTATACACTGTGGAATGATTACCACAATCAGATTAATTAACACATCCATCATCTCACATAGTTACCTTTTCTGTGTGTGTGGTGAAAACACTTAAGATCTATTCTCTTAGAAAATTTCAAGTATACAATATAGTGTTAATAATTAGTCATCATGCTGTACATGAGATCCCGAGAACTTATTCATCTTATAACTGAAAGCTTGTACCCTTTGACCAGCATCTCCCATTTTTCCCACCCCCGGACACTGATAACCAATATTCTACACTCTATTTCTATGAGTTCAAATTGTTTTTTGGATTCCACATATAAGTGAGATCATAGAGTATTTGCCTTTCTGTGTCTAGTTTATTTCTCTTTTCCTAATCTCCTTCAGGTTCATCCATGTTATTGCAAATAGTAGCATTTCCTTCTTTCTCACGGCTGAATAATCTTCCAGAGTGTGTTTGTGTATGTGTGTGTGTGTGTGTGTAATCTTCTTTATCCAGCCATCCATAGATGGACATTTGGGTTGTTTTCATATCTCGGCTATTGTGAATATTGTTGCAGTGAATATGAGAGAGCAGATATCTCTCAAGGCAGTGATTTGGTTTCCTTCAGATATATACCCAAAAGTGGGATTGCTGGATTATATAGCAGTTCTATTTTTAGTTTCTTAAGGAACCTCCATACTGTTTTCCATAGTGGCTATGCCATTTTACATTCCCATCAACACTATACAAGGGTTCCCTTTTCTCCACATCCTCACCAGGACTTGTTATCTCTTGTCTTTTTTATAAAAGCCATTCTATCAGGTGTGAGGTAATGTCTCATTGTGGTTTTGATTTGCATTTCCCGATGATTAGTGATGTTGAGCATCTTTTCATATACCTATTGGCTATTCGCATGTCTTCTTTGGGAAAATATCTATTCAGGTCCTTTGCCCATTTTTTAATCAGATTATTTGGGGCTTTTTCATCAAGTTATATGAAATCCTTATAGATTATAGATATTAACTAATTATCAGATAGATGGATTGAAATATTTTCTATCATTCAACAGGTTGCCTTTTCATTTTGTTGATTTCCTTTGCTGTGCAGAAGCATTTTAGTCCCATTTGTTTATTTTTGCTTTTGTTGCCTGTGCTTTTGGCATCATATCCAAAAAAATCATTGTCAAGACCAATGTCAAGGAGCTTTTTATCTGTATTTTCTTCTAGGAGTTTTATGGGTTCAGGTCATACATTTAAATCTTTAGTACATTTCAAGTTAATTTTTGTGTATAATGTAAGATAGGGTTTGAATTTCATTCTTCTGCATGTGGATATCCAGTTTCACAATACCATTTATTGAAGAGATTATCCTTTCCCCGTTGTGTGTTCTTGGTGACTTTGTCAAAGATTAGTCAACTGTATATGCATGGATTTATTTCTGGGCTCTCTATTCTTCTTCATTGGTCTATGTGTATGTTTTTATGCCAGTATCATCCTGCTTTGTATCAGTTAAATCAAGAAGTGTGATGCCCCCAGCTTTGTTTTGCTTCCTGAAAGTTGCTTTGGCTATTTGGGGTCTTTGTGGTGCCATATAAATTTTAGGATCATTTTTACTACAAATGTGAAAAATGACACTGAAATTTTGATATGGGTTTATTGAATCTATAGATTGCTTTGGGTAGTATGGATATTTTAACAATATCTTCCAATTCATGAACACAGACTATCTTTCCATGTATTTGTGCCTCCTTCAATTTCTTTCATCAATATCTTACAGTTCTCAGTGTATAGGTAGGTCTTTCACTTACTTGGTTACCTCTATTCTGAAGTATGTTAATCTTTTGATGCTATTGTAAATGAGATTGTTTTCTTAATTTCTCATTCAGATAGTTCACTGTGGGTGTATAAAAATGCAACTGATTTTTGTATGCTGATTTTGTATCCTGTAAATACTGAGTTTATTAGTTCTAAGTGTTTTTTAGTGGAGTCTTTAAGGTTTTCTATATATAATATGTCATCTTCAGAGACAATTTTACTGCTTTCTTTCTGATTTGGATGCCTTTTTTTCTTTTTCTTGCCTAATTGCTCTGGCTAGGACTTCCAGTACTATGTTGAATAAAAGTGGTGAGAGTAGGAATTCTTGTCATGTTCCTGATCTTAGAGGGAAAGCTTTCAGCTTTCACTATTGATTATGATTTTAGCTTGTACGCTTGTCATATATGGCCTTCATTATATTGAGGTACCTTCCTTTTATACCTAATTTGTTGAGAATTTTTACCATGAAAGGATGTTGAATTTTGTCAACTGCTTTCTCTACAGCTACTGAGATGATCATATGATCTTTATCCTACATTCCATTAATGTGATGTTTCATGTGTATTCATTTGTGTATGTTAAACCATTCTTGCATCCTAGGAATAACTCTCACTTTATCATGGTGTATGATCTTTTTAATGTGCTGTTGAATTCAGTTTGCTAGTATTTTGTTGAGGATTTTTGCATCTATTTTCAACAGAGATATTGTTCTGAATTTTCTTTTCTTTTGTAGCGTCCTTTTCCGGCTTTAGTATCAAGGTAATGCTGGCCTTGTATAATGAATTTGGAAGTGTTCCCTTCTCTTAAATTTTTTGGAAGAGTTTGAGAGGGATTGGCATTAACTCTTCCTGAAATGTTTGGTAGAATTTGCCAGTAAAGCAATTAGGTCCTATGCTTTTCTTTCTTGGAAGATTTAAAATTACTGATTCAATCTCCTTACTAGTGATTGGTCTGTTCAGATTTTCTATTTCTTAATGCTTCATTTTTGGTAGGATATGTGTTTTTAGGAATTTATCCATTTCTTCTAGGTTCTCCAAATTGTTGGCATATAATTGCTTATACTAGATTCTCATGATCCTTGTAATTCTGTAGTATCAGTTGTAATGTCTCCTCTTTCATTTCAGATTTTATTTATTTGAGTCTTCTCTCTTCTTAGTCAGTCTAGCTTAAGGTTTGTTAATTTTGTTTATCTTTTCAAAAAATCAGCTTTCAGTTTTGTTGATCATTTTTATTGTTTTTCTTGTCTCTATTTCATTTATTTCTGTTCTAATGTTTATTTCCTACTTCTGCTACTTTTTGGCTTAGTTTATTCTTCTTTTTCTAATTCCTTGAGTTGTAAATTTAAATTGTTTGGTTGAGATCTTTCTTTTTGCTTCACGTAGGCATTTATCACTATGGACTTCCCTCTTAGAACTGCCTTTGCTGCATCCGATAAATTTTGGTATGTTGTGTTTCCATTTTCATTTCTTTCAACAAATTTTTTATTTTCCTTTTGATTTCTTTTTTGACCCACTGGTTGATCAGGAATGTGTTGTTTATTTTCCACATGTTTTTGAATTTCCCAGCTTCCCTTCTGTTAGTGAGTCATAGTTTCATACTAGAAAAGATAAGTGGTATAATTTTAATCTTAAGACTTAAGACTTATTTCTGATTGAACAAATGATCTATCCTGGAGAATATTCTTTACACGTGAGAATAATGTGTATTTTACTGCTGTTGGATGGAGTGTTCTGTGTATGTCTGTTAGGTATCTAAAACTTTGACAACTTGGATGAAATGGACCAATTCCTTGAAAGACATAATCTGCTAAAACTTACAAGAGAAGAAACAGGCAATCCGAATAGGCTCATATCTATGAAAGAAACTGATTCGATAGTTAATAACTTTCTAAAATAGAAAGCATCAGACAAAAATGGGTTCATTGATAAATTTCTACCAAACACTTGAGGACGAAGTTATACCAATTCTCTACAATCTCTTTCAGAGGACAGAAGCAGAGGGAATTCTTCTTAACTCATTCTATGAGGCCAGCATTACCATAACACCAGAATTAAATGAGGACATTAGAAGAAAAGAAAACAATTGACTAATATCTCTTATGAATATAGATGCAAAATCCTCAACAAAATATCAACAAGTCAAATCCAATGATGTATAAAAAGAAATATACACTACAACCAAGGTGGATTTATCTCAGGTATGCAAGGCTGATTCAACATTTGAAAATCAATTAATGTAATCTATCACATCAACAGGTAAAAAAGGAAAATCACATAATCATATCAATAGAGGCAGAAAAACATCTGATAAAATCCAACATCCATTTATGATAAAAACTCTCAGTAAGTATCTAGCATCCAACATATATAAAGAACTCTTAAAACTCAACAAAAAGAAAACAATTCATTTTAAAAATGGGCTGAAGACCTTAACAAACACTTCACTAAAGAAGATATACAGATGGAAAATAACCACATGAAAAGATACTCTATATCATATTTCATCAGGAAAATGCAAATTAAAACAACAATGAGATACCACTACACAACTCTTGGAATGGTCAAAATCCAGAACACTGACAACACCAAATGCTGACACAAGAATGTGGAGTGACAAGAACTATCACTCATTGTTGGTAGGAATGCAAAATAGCACAGCCACTTTGAAGAAAGTTTGGCAGTTTGTTACAAAACTAAATATGCTCTTACCATACAATCCAGAAAGTGAACTCCTCAGTATTTATCCAAAGGAGCTGAAAATTTATGTCCACACAAAACTTGCACACAGATGTTCATAGCACCTTTATTTATAATTGCTGAAACTTGGTAGCAACCAAGATGTCTTTCAGCAGGTGAATGGATTAATAAACTGTGATACGTCCAGACAATGGTATATTATTCAGTGCTAAAAATAAATGAGCTACCAATTCATGAAAAGACACGAAGGAAAGTTAAATGCATATTACTAAATGAAACAAGCCAATCTGAAAAGACTGTATATATGTATGCATCCAACTATATGACATTCTGGAAAAGGCAAAACTATGGAGATAATAAAAAGATCAGTGGTTGCCAGGAGTTTGTAGGTGATGGAAGGGATTAAAGGGTGGAACAAAGAAGATTTTTGGCCTGTGAAAATACTTGTATGATACTATAATGATAGATATGTGCCATTAGACATTTGTTCAAACCCATAGAATGTACGACACCAAGACTGAACCCTGAGGTAACAATGGACTTTAGGTGACTATGATGTGTCAATGTTAGGTTCATCAATGGTAACAAATGTACCACTCTGGTAGGGGAAGTTGATAATGGGGGAAGCTATGCATAAGTGGGTTCAGGGGTTACATGGGAAATCGCTGTATCTTCTTCTCACTTTTGCTGTGAACCTAAAACTTCTCTAAAAAAATAAAGTCTTCAAAAAGAAAACAAAGGCCTGTCTCCATTCACTAAGTCTAGGCAATTGCCTCAGTAAAAATTTTATCTCTGCCCAACTTATTCTGATTTAGGGATTCATCACTGCAACCTAAGAAAACTTAAAATATGAAGTTACCTCAAAGGTGGATGTGACATTCTCAAAAAAAGTCTCAAAAAAATATATATATATATATTTAATTAATTCCCATTGAAAATTCATTACTATTGTTACAACATATTTGGAGGGATCAGGGAAGGACAGCCACAGAATGGTAAAAATCAAATCTAACTTCAAAAGATGGTAAATTATTGGTCTAAGATCAGTTATTAAATGATGCAGTATGTACAATGATCCTCTCGTCTCCCTCCCCCCAAATTACAGAAGGGAACATGAAAGACTTCAGAGCCATATACATTACCCCAGAAAAGGCAGGGTGAAAGGGCAGGTCCCTTGTGTCCTGAACTGTACTGCTCACAGACGCCTGACCCCTACAAAGCCTGTGATGCTTCCAAACCTGTTGTTACGCGAAAAGAGGATCTGGGAAAGTTGGATTCACTTTATGGAGGCCACTTCATTATAATTACTTTCAGGTCCTAGTTTCTGCGCAGTGGCCAAATTCAGAAACGCAATCAGGATCTAGCCGCCTTCAGGATTTCTTAGATTAGCTAACTAATGGCTCCTTGGTCCTGAAGGAAAGCTTTTTTTTTTCCCATTGCACTAAGATAATTTGTCTTACCTGGCAGTGGAAGAGCTCAGGATTATCCCAGCACATTGAGGTTACGTGGTTCTAGCACTCCCAGAGTGTTACTGTCTGGGGCCAGCTACCTCCTAAAATTAAGCTGGGCAGAAGATAATGAGCTCACTGGAGATGTCACAGAGCCTCTGTCTCCATGCCAGCAATTGTTAGAAGAGAACACAGAGAAAAGTGGAAGATAAAGGAAAGAAAAGAGAGAAAAATGCAGGAAAAGTTGAAGAGTAATAGAAAAACATACAGTGTCTAACCTCAGAGTGAAGAAATGTGTTGAAACTTCTGGAGAAAACAACTTTGTGTGAAAGACCGACTTTCCAACATCTTGGACAGATATGGTTTCATGAAAGAATGGTTCTGAGCTACATTTCATTTTAGACTAAGAGTAAAAGGATTGGGACTGATTTGGAAATACATAAACTATTGTAATGCCAAGAAGTTCATATTAAAGAAACTGGATAGCCATTAAAATGACAAAAAATTAACAGATGTTTTCTGTAAACAGATCATTGAGTTGGGTGTGAAAAGGTTTTGAGGTGCCATATGAAACCCCAGATACACCAGAGGCTTCTCCAAAATGTACACTTGGAATGTTCTTGAGTAGCACTGAAAGGAGAGTAGGACTGAGGGTGGGTGGGTGGAAACTAGTTACTCCGGGTAATAATATTCTGGATAAGATTTGCTCTGAATTGCTCCTGGTATGAGTTTGAGGAGCATGGGCAGAATGAGTGTGCATTTCTTAAAAGCCCGCAGCTTCAATAGGTTTGAATAAGAAATGATGAGGCTTATCTTGCCACTTTGTGGCTCTGAGCCAACGTGCACAAAGCTTGGAGTACAGGCTGGTGCTCAAGAGAACCAGAGTGCCTAACTGAAGAAGTAAAGTTCGGAACACGTCCCCCTCTCTCCTCCCTACAGAAATCAACTTGCCCAAGACTGTACATCGCTATCAGTGTAGGGTGACAGTAAAATTACTTAATTAGCTAAAAATGAATCAGGTCTAAAGTTCTGCCCTTGAGTGGGACTTCTGCCACCGTAGACTCCCTAGGACTTTTGTCTGGTCAGAGTGGCTTGTTAGACTGTGAGCTCCTTCAGGGCAAAGATTAATTAATCTTGTCTCTCCAGAGTCCAATGTTCAAATGCTTATTTATTAAATCATGTTCTTTAACAAGTACATTGCTTTAAGTGAAAACATTATTTAAGAAATAAGCTTTAAATGTTATAATGTTGACCAGAGTGAAAAAAGGCATAACAATTTAATAATTGCTATAAGCCATACTTAGATTAGATATTATTTTCACTAGAGTTATCCTAATCTCTTGAAAGATAAAACACCTAGTGAATTACAGCCAATCTAATCTCTAAACCTTTGTGAATTTCTGTTTTATCACTTGAAAAGAGTAATGCCTCCCTCACATTTTGCATGTAAAATCTGGGGGCACAGTGCCTGGAATAGGATAGACTTGCGGGAAGGGCCCAGGAACTTGCATCCTACATTAGACCCCAGGTGATTCTTACACATACTGAAGTGTGAAAGCTGGTGGACCACTCCTGTGAGCAACAGTCCCTCTGCTGGGTAGCCCGCAGGTGGAATACAGGAGACCAAATTTTAATACTGCTATACTGAGTGATAAAGATGAGTGGGGAGGTTAGTCTTAGTAGATGATTGGGAAGGTATTTGGGATTTGGAGATTTGTTAAAGTGAATTTTAACTGTCACTTAAAGAATCACGTATGAGGGAAGGGTTGCTCCAGGAGCCTTGAAGCAACTGGTGACAACCAATATGAAGCTGGTTTTTAAAGTCCAGAACCAGTCTGCAGGTGTCAGGTGAGCAGCAAACCAGAGGGGCCATTACCAGGTGACACTCCCACCAAGGGATTCAGGGAGGCTTTTCACCTTTGAGCTCATCACTGAAAGTAAAACACACCTGGGGATTGAGTGATGCACTGTGATTGTCCCTGCTGCTCCTGAGAGGCAGCCTCCAGGGACACTAAGTGGCCAGAAAGAGATGCCAAATAAAAGGGAGGGAGAGTTTCCTGGCACTCTACTCCTTTTTGTGTAACAGCCAAAGAGGATCTTTTGTGAAGACCAACCTGTGTCAATGCTGCACTAGGAATCTAAAATCTTAGATATCTAAGATTGTTTTACAAATGTTTAAGCAAATGTGGCGGTACTTTGACCATCCTGCATCAATATTCACTTTTGTGTAAATATTGCTACCAAAAAAGGGCTATGAACATTATTATTTTTCTATAAATATATTTTATATTATAGAAAAAGTATATACAATAATACAACATTCTTTTACAAAACCCACGCACTGTTTGCTTGGCCTGTGAAGAGAATATCCAGGAAAGATTTGTTTGAAAATCCTGTCAGAGTAATCTTAGCCAGCACCTCTTTATTTCCGTTGTTTTTCAGATGACATGATGACAGAATTTATGAGTTTTGGTTGAATCAGAAATGAAACAACTGAAATTGGAATTTTAAATTCCCTATACCTTAAAAAGGAAAACTGAATTTGTATCACCAGGTGGAGCACACTATGTCATAAGACAGAAACAGGATGACCCCTCAACATGATAAACTTAAAACAAGAAGTGAGCAGAATGGTTCTCAAAGAGAAAGAATTCCGTTCTTCTCTAAATCAGGAGATGAAGAAAAGATAGTACCCTCAGACGTGGGATCATGTCTCATCCCATGGGAAGGAAGGCTGAACGACAGAGATTAAATATTCTCAGTTTCATCTAAATCCATTCAGATGTCCCTATTTCAAGTTTCAGCATCTCAATCTGTTTTGGTTATCTATGAGTGCATAATTACCCCAAAACTTTGTGATTTAGAACAACCAAAACCACTTATTATCTCTCATAAATCTGTGCATTTACTGAACTCAGCTGGGAAATTCTTTCCTCCACATGACGTTGGCACAGGCGGTAGTCATCTGGAGGCATGATTATACCTGGAACAGCCAAGAAAGATCTCCTAAATAGCTGCTGGTTGTTGGCTGGAAACTCAGCTAATTCTGTCAACTGGATCTTGGTTCTGCTCCACATGTTTCAAGAGGCAACAGTGGAAGCTACAGATCTCATAAGGCCCAAACTCGGAAGTTACACAGCATCACTTCCATCACTTTCTATTTATCAGTATGGGTCAGAGGACCAGCTTATATTCAAGGGGAGAAGTAGATGCCTTCTCTTGATGGAGAAATGGCAAGGTCACATTATAAAAGAGCATGTAGGATGGAGATATTCTTTGGGCCATCTCTTGAAACACATTCGACCATATAGTCCACCCTCTCAGATCATGACAAATCACATCCCTCCCACATGTAAAATATATTCAACTTCTCCCCTAAAAGGCTCATCCCATTATGGCATCAGGCATTAGTCCAGAATCTTGTCATTTAAATGATGCATGAGGTTCCTGGGTGCAGTGACCTGACAGGATAACTGCAATATTCACTCCTGTTCAAAAAGAGGGAGTTCTTTTCCTCTCCTTTCTTACTTATTTTCCTTCTCTTTCTGAATAATTCAGCCATAAAGGCATTAGGTCTGGTAGAGACAAGTGGGTGTCCATGGCAGAGAATAGATCTGTGTAATCCAGAGGGTAATGTCAGAGCCCAAGTGGGTTGAGGGGGTGGTGGGGGAAGGGTAACTGGGCAATTTTGGAAACTGATAAGGGTCAGAAGAGTGTCCAGGTATGGGGATATCCTAGCATGGGTTGTCTATGCTCAAGCAGGGTGACAGGTCCATCTGCACAAAGAAGGCATGGTAATAGAAATGGGAGGCTGGTGGCCTACAGGGGATTATGAAATAAGCTAATAAGTTAAGTATAATAAATTAGGCTTCTCACTGTCAGAAAAGGGAGTAACAAATACAGAAAGGGTGAAACCTAGAATGAACCCTGTAGTGTTGAATTGTAATTGAAAGTATCAATGTAAACTCGTCATTTTCAATATATATGTATAAATATATAAATAAATCTGTCCACTGAGAGGGCCTAGGAGCAGTGATGGGCCAATAGCAATGAGCATACCTACCAGGTTCCATTAAAAGGAACCAGAACTCTTTAAGAAAATGGCTGACTCCAGGACTGGGATACAGAAAGTAGAAGAGGAGCCTGGAACATCTTTTCTGTGCCAGAAAGCAAGGTAGTACTTAAGGATTTGAGGGTGCATACCAAAAGGAGCCAAAAATAAGCTTGATTGGGTTCCCACCAGTCAAATCAGGAACAATTTAAGCATCAAAGTAGTGATAGTAACAGATTTGTAATTATTCAATTAAACGGGGAACTGTGAATCCATACAGATATAAATAAATAAACGAATAAACAAAGTTTGATGAAGTATTTACAAAGCTTCAAAGTACCTCGTCAGAATCTGCTTATTAATCACAAAGGGGAAAAGACACACTTTACAGTGGAGTCGTCTGGCAAACATCACCTTAATCAAAGTGAGCGTTATCATAAATGGGATGAATTGAAGTCATGTGTCACCTGATGGAATACAATAGAAGACAGTGGTGTCTATTGCTATCAAAGATACCTAACCTGAATCTAATACTAAAGTAAATACAACGGATAGAAGAATACTATACAAAATAAGTAGGCTGTAATTTTCACAAATGCCAAGGTCTAGGAGGGACCCGGGAACTGATTCTTACTGAAAATAAACTACAGAAACACGACAACTATGGCAGCCATAATGGTATGCGACACAGATCTCCCTCCAAGAAAAAATGGTCAATGAGCTGGAAGGAGAGTAGTTAGCTGATACTCCAGCTGCAGTACATCTGTGACCCATCACAGCACTTAAGCGAAGACCATGTTCTTCCCACAGCCAGGCCCCAGACAACAATGGGGGTGAAGGTGCTGGGCCCAATGCAGGAAATCTTTGAGCCAGAGCTCTTCATTGGGCTAGCTAAGACATTCTCAGAGCTGCCTCACCGTCTGAGGCTCTTCTTAACCCATCCTCTTCCTTGTCTCATCCTTTCACAGGTGTCAGACCCAGTCTCAGTCAAAAGTTTTCCCTGACTGCTCTTGCTGCCTCTCCCCCTTATTTTTCACAAATTACCCTCAATAAATCTCTATACTTCTAACTCTATTAAAGGCATCTACTTCTCAACGGACCCAAATAATACTAAACTAAAGGCAACAAATAATTCTGAACTGGATTATTTTGCTATAAAAAAATATTAGGAAAAGTGGCAAAACTACGAGATTCTTAAGATTAAATGGTAGTGATGTATCCATGCTAATTTTGGTTTGATGGTTGTGTTGGGTTATATATAAGAATACTCTTGTTTCTTAGAAAGACACAGTAAATTATTTGAGGATAATGGGGCACCAATTCATCGCACTTTCACGCTTCATTTCTCTCAAGTGAAAAAAAATTGTAATTCACTTATTCATTTACTGATTTTATTTTCTGTTGCTACCCCCCCCACACAATTGAATTGTTCTACTTAGGCAGGAATTTTTTTCTGTTTTACTTACCCGGCTATATCCCCAGGGTCTGTTAAGCACTCAATAAACATTTATTGAATAACCCTGTGCCAGTCTTTGCACTTAAAATGTCATTTTTCTAATGGATATAATAAAATTGCAACTAAAATGTCTCTAAACAATAAATTTGAGAATATTGGTGGGAAAAGAATTTTTTCTCTTTCTTCACAATAAAAACAGGGAATCTAACGGTGCGCCTTCCTATTGTAGCTATTACAACAAACTCTATTACTATTTAATTATTCCCCAGGAACCTTTCACAACTGCCTGGTTAGTAGAAGCAAAAGAGAAGATAAGAATTTAGTTCTGCAAGTGCACTATTCCTCAGGGAATAGCAGGGCTTGGGACTTCTTTATAAATAAATAAAATTCAAAAACGATCTCATCTTTTGAATAATACTTCAAAAATATCAGAGGAGAGGGTCCCAAATCTCAAAAGGCCACAACACAAGGAAATACATACAGACAATGCCTTCATCTGGGCATTCATCTTGACCATAAATATGAGCTTTGAAGATGGAGAGAAAACATCTTTTAAAATTCACTTTTTACCACTCATGGCAGGTTACAAACTGGATCGTCCAGTTCTTCAGAAGTCCCTCACATGCTCTTCACTCTGTGAGGTAATATGTTATTCCTCCTCTCTGACTTTTCTTCTTGGCACATATCCATGGAGTGTGTTAAAAGTTTCTGGGCCCTGTTACAAATGCTGAGTTTTCTGCATAAAGGAATTTACTGACAAGTGCTTTCTTCTTGCTCTGAAAATGTAAATATCTTATTAGAATAAAATTCAGACAGAAAAGTTTGAAAATATTAATTTTCCTCTTGTTTCCCCAAGTCATGGGAAATACATTTATCTACTTTCCTTCTCCCTTTAAAATATTACTGAGTATTGTTTACAAACAGGTCTGGGGATTTTGTGTGAAAATGTCTAACTGATAAGTTACAGGAGGTGGATTTATTGTCTATATTATGATGAATTTCATTACTTGTTCAATAGATAAAATATGGCAAATCTCTGTCTCCACTCTGATATCATATCTCTCCAACCTGTATATTGCTCTCAGTTTCACTAATTTAATATGTCTTGGTTTATATGAAATAACTCTTCCTTACATGGCAAAACCATTCAGCACCTGTGTGCTTTCTGTTTCTTGCATTTATAGGATCTTCAGACTGTGACTTTATACAGTTAGTATTCTCCAGAAATACTGTAACAGGTGACCCAAACAGGGTGAGTATTGATACTGATTTGATATGCCACTGTTAGGGTCCCATTGTCAGTGAAATCACTAATTAATACAGCTTAGAGGCGGTATCAGGACACAAGCCAGAGCATAAAAGACAAAAATTAAATGGATTTTAAAAATTCATTCAAATGAGTTATGAAGATAACCACTAAGACCTGTATGGCAGGTAAGTGAGCTTTTTCTTCACTAAAAGCAGCAGAATAATTTGTGGGCATCCCATAAGTTAGGGTATTTTTGAAACTTCTTCATATCAATTGCCTCTTACATTAATATTAATATCGTACTTTTTCTCTCTTTGCTTCTGTATGTTTTGTACTCACTATATGTACTTAAGTACAGTTTAAATTTTCTTAAGTTAAAGACACTATTTTTCACTTCTAGTGACCGGCCAAGATTCACTAGCTCCATAGCTTTCTCTACACAAGGTGACATTTGTTGTTTCTCAGATACTGTATGACAACCTCAGCTGAGAACAGCACACAATTATTTAGGATAAAAATCCTAAGTGAACTTAAAAAAAAAAAAAATCTTACTATACAATTACAGCGGATCAAGGGAAAATCTATGTCTTCCAGGAAAAAAATAATTAAAAAATTAAAAAATAAATAAAAACAAAAACAAATAAAATCCTCTTATAACTAGAGACATTATAGTACCTGCCCTACATTGCCCCCTGATATGATGTGATTTCTATGGGAAAAAAATAGACTGAACTACCAGTTTGCATTCAGACTTGATACAATCTCCCTAGCCTTGTGAGCAATGAGAAAACATAAACAGTAGTCCTTCCACTTTAGATGCCAAATGTGATTGCCAAGAGTAGGCTTCTAAGGAAACAAGACATATAAAAATGTGGATTCAATAACAATAAACTGGAGGGAAAGGGGAGCAGGAGTGAGTGAAGTAAGATATTCCATGTTTCAACGTTGTCTTGATAGAAAATGCCTAGAATGGGCATAAACTTGTACCAGAGGTACGTGTGAAGAAAAGAAGAAAGACCAAATATAGAAAGCAGCTATGAAAGTAATATGGAAATGCCACTCACACAAATGAAAAAATTGTTCTCTACTTCACAACTTTTTTCGCAGCAAAACCAGCCACGTCTAGTCACATTCAATAGTCCAGTCATTCAGAGCAGTTGCTCTCGCCACAGTCAGTTGCACCAGTGACACATCTAGTTTTCACATTCACAAGAGAGTATATCAAGATTTTCAACCAGAAAATTTTAGGTGCCAAAGTGTAGGACCCTTCCTCATGTTATGGAGCTGAATCCAACAGGCTGGATAGAGAGAAAGTATTTCTTATACACCAAACACGTGTTGGATGTGGTCATATAATATAGGATCTATGCTGGAACCAGAGAGTCACTTTCAGTCATCACTTTACAAGACCATAAACAAGCATAAAAAGAAATATTCCCTGTGCATGTATCTCAGTGAGACAGAATCTTTTGAAACGTCTTAACATAAGTAGTACTTCATTTAGTACTATAATCAATATTACTAATTATAATAAATTAGCTTTACATAATACTCTAGAGAGAAATTTCACATACACAGATTTGTATATACTATACTCTACAAAGTAAAAGATGAGGAAATACACAAAGAGAGGTTAAGTGACATATTTGAAATTACAAATTTTGCACTCCTTATGTGTAATCCAATATCCTGACCTAGTTTACTGATTGCCCCAAACCAAGTTTTCATTTATATTATTATTTGCATCTTACCAAAATGAAATCATACTCTTGGAGAATAGGCTGTGACGATCACAGTTTTGTTGCTTTAACTCTATCAAAAAAATGGAAAAGAAATTTGATGTTTTCAGGAAGAACCAGCATACTCCATTAAAGTGCAGTAACCAGTGTCATCTCCATGTCTTCCAGACTAATGAACGCATCCAGCAGAGAAACCACCAGCTCCGTCAGCCACTTTATCCTCATGGGCTTTCCCTCAAGCCCAGAAATGCAGCTCCTCTACTTTGGGCTCTTCTCAGTAGCCTATACCCTGACCCTGATGGGGAACACAGCCATTGTCTGTGCTGTGTGGTGGGACAGGCGCCTTCACACCCCCATGTACATCTTCTTGGGGAATTTCTCTCTCCTGGAAATATGTTATGTCACCACGACCATTCCTAACATGTTGGCCAACTTCCTGTCCACCAGCAAGTCCATCTCCTTTGTGAGTTGTTTTGCGCAGTTCTACTTCTTCTTCTCTTTTGGGTGTGATGAGGGCTTCTTCCTTTGCATCATGGCCTTTGACAGGTACCTTGCCATCTGCCGTCCTCTGCATTACCCACGCATCATGACTAAACAGCTGTGCACTGGCCTGGTCATCTTTGGATGGTCGTGTGGGTTCATCCTCTTCCTAACCCCAGTCGTTCTCATTTCACAGTTGCCCTATTGTGGCCCAAATATCCTCAACCATTTTATGTGTGATCCTGTCCCATTGATGATGCTGTCCTGTTCTGAAGACACCACCACACAGTTCATTTACTCCACTTTCAATGCTATTTTCGTGATTGGCACCTTTCTCTTTATCCTTTGCTCCAACGCTCTGGTGATTCTGGCGGTACTATGGATGCCCTCAGAGGCTGGCAAACACAAGGCTTTCTCCACTTGTGCTTCTCATCTAGTTGTGGTGATCCTGTTTTTTGGCTCTGTTATGGTGATGTATGTTAGTCCTGGGTCAGGACATCCAATGGAAATGCAGAAAATTGTGACTTTATTTTATTCTGTGATAACACCCCTCTGCAATCCTCTAATTTATAGCCTCAGGAACCAGGAAATGAAGGCTGCCCTAAGGAAAGTCTTTGGGACTGAAATACCTTTTCATAAAATACATCAGAAGTCATAGTCAACCAAGTTCCATCACAACCTATCTTCATAAGATATGAGTGAGATAATTTTCTAGATAATTCAATACTTTTGGTTCAAGAACTGTTACAATAAAACCCATTATCATCTCAAGTATCACTCACTACATGATGGGCTAGTCTTATTTAAGAAATAAACTTGTCTTAAGAAAAGTGAACTCTTCATATATAACTGCGTTTCTAGAAGTAAGTATAAATCTTCTACATCTTTCAGAATTGGAGCAAGATATAAGGATGTAACGTAGGTCATAAACTTGTTTTGGGATGAACACTGTAAATAAATTCTCCCTCACTGGTAGTTACTGACTGAGAGGAAGGATACCTGCATGAAGTGAGTCCAACCTCGCAGCTGTGATCTTATCACTATCTCCGAAGAATGATACATGTTTTTACTCTAAGGATTTTAAAGAAACAAACTAATAGCCTTCGCTGGATATTAAGTAGTAAATCAGAGAGCACCCAAAATAAAAATTAGGAATTGAGTCGCTACTGTTTATCATAAATAGGGTTAAGATAGAGGCTAAATGTACATGGCCAGGCATTAGTCAGGACCAGACTCCCTTTGCTGCAAATCCAGTGTCAATTGACAGGTTCTAGGACTATATTTTGTTTCAGTATTTTTGCTGCATGACATATTTAAGTATTATCCAAAATATCTCTAAAGATCTTTTCTTCTTTAAAATATATAATCACAATTGTTGGTTTGATTATACATGTTATTTTAACCATTGGCCATCTATTTTTTCAAGGATAACTCTCTAAAATGTAACGAAAGCCAGTAGAGAAATAAGATTCGATTTACAGAGCTGTGTTTTCAGGCTTCAGAAAGTTATCTATCCCACAAAGTGAAGTGCACTGTAATTGGACTTCCTGTAGGAAAGAAGGA
This sequence comes from Diceros bicornis minor, assembly GCF_020826845.1. NCBI lineage: Eukaryota > Metazoa > Chordata > Mammalia > Perissodactyla > Rhinocerotidae > Diceros > Diceros bicornis. Next base: position 29,160,198 of record NC_080744.1, on the reverse strand, counting down.
TTTGAGGTTGTCTGGTCTTGAAGGGGCAGGATTTCTGGGGAGGTGCCAGAACAAAAGAGAAGTTTTCTCTGTTCTATTTCATGAAAACAAAGTGAACTGAATGGTTGAACAATTGCCTATACAAATTATTTACATATCAAAAAACTTTAATTAAGAACTTCATCCAAATTATCTTTAATATAGTGTAAGATGCTGACATTTTCCTGATTAATTTAATTATAATTTCCCTCTGGGTGCTTACGGTTCATTCATTCTACAGTCATCTATCTTTCTTAGCATTTTGGGAAAAGAGATGAAAACATGTGGTAATCAATAAAATGTACTGTTTATTATTTCTAACAGTGCGTGGTTTCTGCATTTGTAACCAACTTTGAGGTAATAATTAACTAGGCTGTTTACATCCCAGACTTTCCATATCCTGGGAAGACTTTCACCTCATATTTCAGGTTGCTGCCGCTTGACGGAATGAAATCCAACTTATTTAGTAATTTTCACTGAATTCAGCCCTTTATAAATTGAGAATATAGTGATAAAAAAATTTGAACTTTAAATTTGTCTAATGTGTTTTAACAGATGAGCTATTTATAAGGATACAAGCAAAAATCTATCCTACTCAATAGATGATTTCTTGTCTTCATAATGTCCCTCACATACTGCCTTCAACCACTATCAAAAAGTTACATTATTTTCAAGCCATATAATAAATTCTTACCTCCTCACATACAGAGAACAGTTCACAGCCTACTTCATTTATTTCAACAATATTCACTACACTTTGAGCATTTATCAGCTGCTAGTCACTAGCAGCTGGAGATAAACTATCTCCAAATTTTCCAACATGTTTTTCTAGGAACAATCCATGTGAAGTTAATAGGAAAGGAAAAATAAAGTCTTCTCAATTAAAAAAAAAGTCCTATATTTAAATAAAGCAAGAAAAGGGTTACACCAAATTAAACCAATTCTTGAAGCCTTTAAGAACATCATAAGCATTATGAATCTCCCAAATAGATATAATAGAATAAAGTTTTATCCAATTTGGACATAACTTCCTTTTCCTTTAATCACCTCACGGAACTATTATTCCACTGAATGTGTTTTGAGGACAGTCATTTCATTTATTATATACAACAACCCTTAGGAGCAGATTATTATCAATGCCAGGTTAATAAATTAGAAAACTAACAGTTGTAGTGAGGTTCAGCAGTTTCTCTAATGTCACACAACTGGTAAATATAATGGAACAAGAAGGTTATTGTACAGACGCCATTGGTGAGCCTCTGTTTTCAGGTGAAGCTGTACTGAACATTTCCATGTGAATTTAAACTCACACTGACAGGGTCCCACTCAAAAAGCACCACATATCTTTCAAATTTCTGCCTCAGAGGTTCTCAGAAGCCCCCAGAGCCATGACAGCCTGTGTGTAAATCCAACCCTGAAGTGTTTTGGGGTCAGTACAGATGGATGAATGCATCTAACATTCTTATTTCTGGGAGACATTCCCTATGTCCCTGGAATCCCGTTGCCTTCTTCAGTAGCTTTTCTCCCTCCCCCTCTTACTCTCCCTGTTCCTTCTTGCTTTTAAGATCACTTCTCGTATGTAACACCTGCACTCAAGTCCTTGCCTCAGGCTCTGCTTCCAAGAGAACCCATATGAACACAACTGGTAATACACGTGGCCCTAGAAATCAAACCCTCAGTATGAGATCCTGGAAAGATGGCAGCAAAGACTCGAGTGCAGGAAATAAGTCAGGTTGTGATAACACCTAGCATAAAAGAGCATCATACTTGTTAGGACTTTCACCTACGATAAACTGGGAGGAGGCACAGGTAGAAGGGAAAACACTGTCTGTGCAATAGCTCTAGCACATGAATGCGATGGAGACAAGGGTAATTATAAGAGCTGTGGAGTTGGGTGACTTTTTATTTCCTTGACATATTTAAGAAAGAATGACAGGGCTGGCCCCGTGGCTTAGCGGTTAAGTGCGTGCACTCCGCTGCTGGCGGCCCGGGGTTCGGATCCCGGGCGCGCACTGACGCACCGCTTCTCCTGCCATGCTGAGGCCGTGTCCCACATACAGCAACTAGAAGGATGTGCAACTATGACATACAACTATCTACTGGGGCTTTGGGGGGAAAATAAATAAATAAAATCTTAAAAAAAAAAAAAAAGAAAGAATGACAAGCTGAGGTCAACCAATTATCAATTAGAGCACATATCCTCTAAAATAAGAGGACAAATTTTTATAGTTTGCAACCCTTGCTACTAAGAAAGAGGAACAGGACTTAGTGGGACTCTTGATATTTGGGAGGCAGATAAAACCAATTTTGTTGAATACTGCTCTGACACATTTATCAAGTGATTGACTTAGAAGACTGCTGATTTTGAGTGGGGCACAGAGCAAAAAGAAACCTCTACACTACATTCAGGCTGCTGCTCATTTTGCCCTACTGCTCAGACTTTATAGATAATACTACAACGCAGTAAGCATCATTAGACTTGTAGAGTATATCCCTAGAGTCCTAGAACAAGGTCATGATTATTATTGCATAGAACTACTTGTTGTTTGCAAAGGAGATCCTGATTTCCATTGGGGGAAAATCTGAGCATCTTACCATGGGAAATCAAGTTGTTATGCAAACAGAGCTTCCCACCATGAGATGGATATTGTCACATCCACCAAGTCATAAATTCAGTCGAGAACAGGAACAATTCATGATGCACTGCAAATAGTACATTAATGGATGTGTTCAGGCAGATTCCGAGTACACATTGCCTACTTCTGCTGTACCAACATCTTTTCCTTAGTTTACACCTACAGGCTTATCAGGGGTTCCCAATAACCAGTAAATGAAGGAAGAAGCAGCTCAGTCTTGATTCATGGATGAGTTGACTCAATATATTCATGTGAGCCAACAATAACTGGCCATTGCATTTAGCCGAACTCAGAGGCTGACTCTAAATCATGATGGTGAGGGCAAGTTCACCCAGTGTGCAGAAATTAAAGCAGTAAACTTAATCTTCCTGCAATAACTGTGCTGCCTGCTTCGTTGCTATTTTTTTTGCCAATATTTCACCACTGCTGGCCCCCCACCCTGCTTCTGCTTCTTGCATCACTAGCCCCTGCATCAAATCTGGTGTAGTTGTGTGTGCTTGGTGGGACCAAGAATACATCCCCATGCCGTAGCTGCAAGAGAGGTTGGGAGAGCTAATACCTGGCAATAAAAACTCTGATTATGCAAAGATAAGCTCCAAGCCTGATAATATTGTGATTCTCCCAGCCATAAAAGGGGATTGAGATATTAGGCAGCCAAAACAAACAAACAAAAAATACCTACTATAACAACCCATTCATTTTGACTCCTCAATAATTTCCTTGGGCTATGTTCTCCTTAGAAGTTACATAGGGTAGAACTTCGTTAAATGATCTACCCATCAACAGCAGTAAAGTAGAAGCAGGATGAGAAATGGGAATAAACTTCCCTGTGGGTAGTTGAGGGCTTGTCTATCTCATGATGAGTGCTCATATTATGATGCTTATCAGTTACTGCTGCATTATCTGGAGTTCTGAGAGGCAGAAGTGCAGCTAAAGAGAAAGAAATCATCCATCATCTGAAAAAGTCTCCATTAGCTGCATTGAAATTTAATGCTGCCCACTCCCCTTTCTCAGAACTGGGGAGGAGGGGATAAAGATTCTTCACTTAACTCACTTTGAGTCAAAAATTTTTAACTTGGGGGTCAATGGACCACAATTAACCAAATAACTAAGATCCTCATTTATATCTATATATTCGAATTGTCTGAAAAAGGTATTCAAGTTAAAATTAAATATTTTGAGTTTTAGCCTACATAGAATTTGGTTTGGGTATATATAGAATTTTAGATAACCAGGGCTTGCTTAGTTACACTAGGATGAATTATATTCCATTTTCTCTATAGTTTTTTAAATTACGCAAGGAACATATTTTAAAATGAAAAAGTTTTCATTGCAAAAGACTAAACAGTACAAAATAAAGAAAATTCCCGTATCTCCATACTTCTATACATGTACTCTTCTCCTCAGCAATGTGTTCACTTTGGCAGGTATACTTCTAGACCTTTTTCTATGCATTTATATAAAAAAATATAAATTACACGTTTTGAATGAGTATATAAATTGGATTATACTTAAGTATTGCTCTACAACTGACTATCACACCCATCCACTATTCTCACCTAAAAAGCAATGTCTGAGAGGGGAATTGCAACCAGGTTCTGCAGGGACTTTTGTCAGTCTGGAACAAATTAGGACAATGAAGCTGCAGATGCAATTCTTCAGGAAACTCTTTACCAGGAGGTGGTGCATGGACGTGTGAGAGCTCTACTCCCACGACAGTGTGTTACCAGTTGTTTAAGTTTCATCACATCTAAGGTGATTAGAGAAACTCTCCAGATCCCTCTGTATCAAGGACTGCTATTATCCACCCAAAGTGCATCCCCCCTTTTCCTTAGTAAAAGAAAGAATCCTGATTTTGTTCAGAGTAGCAGTGATTTCAGCTAAAGACACTTGCTTCTTCAGCTTCTCTTGCATCCAGCTTGGTCACATGTCATAGCTCTGGCCAATGAGACACAAATTGAGGGTTTCTGGGAAGTTTGCTTTGCTGAAACAAGAACTGTTGTTTCATGCTCCTCTAGCCCGGAACAGGGAAATACCTGGATGTTTAGCAGACATCTTGCAACCATGAGGTAACAAATATGAGGATGAGGATGAGGATCTACAAGCCAAATGTCACAGAACCAGCACAGATCAGTGGTTATGTATATTATGTGAGGAAAACAGTAAGCCCCTAACTAGATACATATGATGGATATATCATGATAGATAGATAGATAGATAGATAGATAGATAGATAGATAGATAGATAGATAGTTAGTAGATAGATAGATAGATATTTTAGACTTTACTTTTTAGAGCAGTTGATTTTGGTTCACAGTAATTTCCCATATGCCCTCTGACTCCACACATGCATAGTGTCATCCACTATGAACATCCTCCACCAGAGTGGTACATTTGTTACCATTGATGAACCTACATTGACACATAATCATCATTCAGAGTTCATAGTTTACATTAGTGTTCACTTTTGGTGTTATGTATTTTGTGGGTTTGAAAAAATTTATAAATGATATGTATCCATAAAAAATAAAAAAAGAATTTGGGGTTTGTCCAGTGTGGAAGCAGAGGGGAAATAAGTGTGGGGACTGGTGGAAAAGAGGTTTAAGAAGATGATTCTGGAATTTGACATGGGAGATATCAGAAACAGAGAGAACATTTATGAAGTTATTATACCTTCACCGGTATAGATTGCTAGGACCTGGACAAAAATGATGAGTAAAGATGACAAAGGATCGTAGGGAAGATACCACAGAATTTAAAGACATTAGGATAGGGTATGAGAAGGTGAGGATTTATAAATATTAAAATTTTAAGTTCAGATTATAGATCAGTGGAGCCATTGGCAAATAAGGATGTTTAATTTAAAAGGAGATGAGCAAATTTAGAATTAGACATCTGAATTTAAAGTAGATCTTCATGTAAAAATATCCAGCACGAGTTTGCAAATGTTTGACAAGGGTTTGGATGTGAAGTTAGTGCTGCGGTTATCCCAGAACAAAATTTTAGCCCAAGGTTTCCTCATGATGTGCAATACTGTAAATTAAATTACTATTCTAGAAAACAAGAAATTAGAGAGTAGAAATTATCTCTAAGAGACACTTATCCAGAATTTTACAGAGAACTACATGAAAAGTTTACCTTAGACCTAGACAGTAGCAATTCACAAAGTCTATAGCTCTTCGGCTTACACTGAGTATTAGCTAAACTTCACGTGTCTGCGTGTGGAAGATCTGGCCCTACCTCCTAAAGCAATAGCATTGGCAAAATGTAGGGAATCAGTTAAGTCAACATAACCTTACTGAGGACCCTGATTGGTGCCCAAAACTATACTTAGAATTATGGAATATACAAAAGTAATGCTTTAAAATTGTCCCTGATGTTGAGAGTTTTTTTTTTTCATCTGGTTATTTATTTGTTTGCAATACACTTAACATTTTCTATGCTCTAAAAAACAACTGGCTTTGATGAAGGCAGAATTTGAGGATGTTGAAATACATCAAGTAGTATGTAATGAAAACCAAAAGAGAAACTAGAAACTCAATTATAGAGACATATATGAAAATCTCATTAAGTTGGATTTCAAAATGAAGTCTATCTAAGGTACAAGCATATCTGGAACATAAGAGTAATAGCTTCCTAAGACTTAAATCATAAGTGCAATGACTTTTTAAAAATCATCCTCCCAATACATAAAAAGAAAATAAAATGAAGGGAAAAAACTCTGATCTCGTTTGTCTCGTGATCTTCCATCCTCCTAAACATTAATGATGCATTATGTTAAATTCAACTTTTGAATCCTTTAGAAATTTCCCATAACAGCACATTCAAAATTTTCTTTAGTGCCTCCTTCATATCTCTGTTCCGAAAGTTGTAGATCAGGGGATTAAAGAATGGGGTTGCCAAAGCATAGAACAGGGTCACAAATTTCTGCATCCCAGGATAGTCCCCAGAACCTGGTCTAACGTACATCACCATGACTGAGCCATAGAACAGAGACACCACAGCAAAGTGGGAGGCACAAGTAGAGAAAGCCTTGTGCCTTCCTGAGCCTGAGGGCACCTGTAGCACCACACTTAGAACACAGAAGTAAGTGCCAAGGATGTACAGGAAGGTGAGAAAGATTATGAGAGAGCTAACGGTTCCACAGATCAGAGTAATTCCAGGTACTGGAGCACAGGACAATGCCAGCAAAGGTGCCAGATCACAGAGAAAATGGTCAATGGCGTTTGGACCACAGAAGGGCACCTGAGATATTAGAGTCAAAGGAGTCAGTAACCAGAGAAAGCCACCTGCCCAGCAGAAAACCACTAACTGAGCACATAGGTGATGGGTCATTATAGTGGGATAGTGCAAAGGCCTACAAATGGCAAGAAATCGATCAAAAGACATCACCGACAGAAACAAGCCCTCAGCAGCACACATGGAGAAGAAGAAGTAGAACTGCAGCAGGCAGCCAGTGTAGGAGATGCTCTTGGTCTGGGAGATGATGTTGGCCAACATTTTGGGCACATCAGAACTGACATAGCAGATCTCCAGGAAGGAGAAGTTGGCCAGGAGGATGTACATGGGTGTGTGGAGTTTCCGGCTTGACCACACAGCACAGAGGATGGATGTGTTCCCCAGGAGGGTCAGAAGGTAGATGAAGGAGAAGAGAACAAAGAGGAGGATCTGGCTGTGTCTACCACAGGGAAAGCCCAGGAGAAGGAACTCATTCACAAAGCCAGAGATATTAGTAGTCTCCAAGGTCCTCATGGGCTGACCTGTGGAAGTGACAGAGATGGTAAGAACCACAGAAATATTCACACTATTTTTCTTCTTCCTGGTAAAGACATGTATGTTTATTTTCCTCAGTTTGGGTTTGTGATATTACTATCTTCCCTACAGAAGGGTGAGTTATTCTTTCCTCTGTCTCCTTTCCTCCCTCATTTATTCAATAAACACTTACTTTGCACATATTCTTGCCACTGTCCTAGGAGATAGGGAAAGAACAGTGAATAAAAGAGCAGAGGCCCTGCTCTTTTGGAGTTTATATCAAATATCTTTTGTTCAAAGCAACTTCAAACGATACATTATGGCTCTAGAATTTCTGTAAAGAGGGAGTTTAGGCGCTTAAATCTGATTGGAAGAGATCTAAGGAGATTTACCTTGGAACCTCATTTGCACAACAAGAAAACTGTTTTTACTTAGATTGTATGTTTATTTGTGACAACTTCATGGGGAGCTGACACAGAATATGGAGTGGAGGTTAGTATCCCTCCACCCACAACATGGTGCTGCCACTGACACAGTGACAATGGGATATGACAATCAAAACAAAATTTCTTGGTGTAATGTGAGACATGAAGATTATATTCAGTTGGATAAAATAAAGAAAGGCTTTTGAGAGGGAGATGGACTTTGGCAAAAGACAGAATGTTCCAAGGGCAATGATGGAGGCGAAACATTAATAACATACAACAATAACGTGAAATGATTTGGACATAAGACATTATGTTTAGAGAAGAGTCGAAAAAAGTGGAAGTTAGAGTACTTATAGAGGTGAAAATGATGAGATATAAGGTCCAAAGACGGGGCCACGTGGCAGGGGTCTCACTGCCAGTCTGACTACTCCAGGCGTAATTTGCTCATCAGTGGAAACCAACTGGAGCTGGTCTAGTAGGAGAGTGAAATGATCCAAGGCTTATGGAAGCTGCATTTGCAAGACAATTTGTCAGAGAATTACAGGGCAGTGAAATTAGCAAGAAACTATTAGCAAGTCCAAGGGAGGGCCGGCCCTGTGGTGTAGCAGTTAAGTACGCGCGCTCCGCCACTGGCGGCCCGTGTTCGGATCCCAGGTGTGCACCCATGCACCACTTGTTAGGCCATGCTGTGGCAGCGTCCCACATGATATAGAGGAAGACAGGCACAGATGTTAGCCCAGGGCCAGTCTTGCTCAGCAAAAAGAGGAGGATAGCATGGATGTTAGCTCAGGGCTGATCTTCCTCATTAAAAAAAAAAAAAAAAAGTCCAAGGGAAAAGCATGAAGAGCTTGATGTAGGGTAATGTCTAAGCAAAAAGATACCAGGCATGGATTCAAAGGATGTGACATGGCAGAAACCTAATCTCCCGGTCTTTAAAATCAGCAGAGGTAATTAAATGCTGCTCAAAGGGCACAGAAGGAAGACACAGAAAATAGAGACCTCACTTTCCCTGACTGTCCTCTCACCTGGGATGCCTCACAACAGTCCCTCTCTCAGGGCCTTTCTGTTCCCGCAGGTCAATATACTGAAGAGTCGTGCTCCTGTCCTTGTCTTTGGGGGTCTCTCAGCTCCCACTTGATTCCCTAGTCCCTTGTTTCCTTTTGACTCTTTTGTATCTGAGTATTATATTTCATAAAATAAATTAGCTGTTACATATAAAATTTTCCTCTCCTACAAGCCGTGCACAATGGGTGTTGATTTGGCTATGCTGTCATCTGTGTGAAAGAGAACAGTAAACAAGACAGTCATCTAAATTATTGCCAAGTCTTAAAGAAAAATTTTCCCATTTCCCTGTCTGCTAAGAATACAATTCTATTGAAGATGACCTGCAAAGACAAAATGATAATTTGACCAAAAACATTTCCTTAATCCTGTGTCTAATAAGGTTTGTGTAATAGGAACAATGTTTGTAAAGAAAAATAATCATGAAAATGTACGCTCTTTTTTCATAGCAAGATATACAACAAAATGAACATTGAGACATAAGAAAGAAGTTACTGCTCCATGTGCCTATACGCACTTATTTTAATGCAGCCCAGAAGTCTAAGGTGTCAGCTCCTTGGTAAAACACCTTTTGATTCCTTTCTTCACAAAGATCCTTTTCTGGTTTTACTCAGAGAATAGAACATGACACAAATGTCTCCTTTCCCCATTACTTATCCCTTCCAGACTCTGAAGCCTGTCTCTAGAGACCTCAACCCCAGGAGCAATGGAGGCAATTAACATTCATCATACAGACTTGAGTATGTTTCACCTTCAGTGATTATCATATTGGGGATGAAAACTACGTGAATGTTCACACTCATTTGTACACTCACACACATGTGCATATATACGCACACATATTCCAGACTGATACAGAATTGCTCCCTCCAGAATTGCATTCCTAACCTTAACAAATTATTTCTTAGCTAACAAAGTTTTTTGACATGAGATATATCATTATCTTCAAGCTGTTTTAGATCTAGTCTCCCATGCCTGTTGTCTAAATGGCAGTTTAAAGATCTTATCCACTATATCCAAAATGAGCTTATCCCTAGATATTCACAGAGCTACCTATCTCCATTGTCTACATATATCTCCTTATCTCCACATATAGTTCAAACAGGATAATGTTGGCCAACCAAGAAGTTAGGACATTAATTGTGTGACAGAGACAAATCTATTTCCTCTTCTTCAAATGAAGACTACATTTGTTCTAAGCCTTCCTTGCAGCTAGGTGTGCTCATGTGACTGAGTTCCAGTAAGTAGAATGTAATTAAAACTGAGGTGCAACACTGCAGGCCTTACTCATGCATGGTCCTTCATGATCTCTGATGTAATTGAGCATGTTGACCTAGGAAGCTAAGTTTTGAAGATGATGAAGCCAAAGATGGAAAAACCTGAGTTCCACAATCATCACTTGAAGAACAATCACATGTCAATCAGGAACACCCATTTGGATTTTAAGTGAGCAGTAAATGCCTTTCATATTTGATCCACTAGAAATGAAGTCTATCTGGAGAACGATAATGTGCCTAATCGAATCAAATATTTACATTTGTGTGTGTGGGTGTGTGTGGGTGTGTGAGGAAGATTTGCCCTGAGCTAACATCTGTTGCCAATCCTCCTCTTTTTCCTGAGGAAGATTGGCCCTGGGCCAACATCCCTGTCCATCTTCCTCCACTTTACATGTGGGATGCCTGCCACAGCATGGCTTGACAAGCGGTGCATAGGTCCATGCCTGGGATCCAAACCCGCGAAGCCCAGGCTGCTAAAGCGGAGTGCGCGAACTCAACCGCTACGCCATCAGGCCGGCCTGAATATTTACATTTTGATAAATGTATAAAGAAAATAATCTGTGGGTGACTATATCAAAATGTATGTATTTGCAGACTTATTCCCTTCAATTTTCTAAGGAAATGATGTTTATGAAGGACAAATCCTGAGAAATGAAAATATTGAGCCATGGAGTGGGCGCGTTTTAAATTTTGGTCAGTGTGGCCACATTTCCCTCCAAAGAGGTTTCAGAGCGTTCTTCATTACTGTTACTTTTCTCTACATCCTTAGCACCAAGGCCTAGCTTTTCATACTGTGCTGCTGGCCTAGTTCTTCAAAGTGGGCCTCATAAATGAATATAGCAACACTATTTTATGCCCCCATTATGATGATATATGTCAATGTCAATTGAGAGAACATGGTACATATCCTTAAGTTTAAAACTCTCTTTTCATCCAAGGTGACCCAACATCTACCCTTCAAACCTGCAATCTACAACCTCAAGAACACAAAGCTAATGACCACACTAAATAAAGACCTGGGAAACTGCATTAGCTACCCACAAGCCATTATAGAACCAACCTAGCTCTCTTGCTGTTTTAATATGCACATATGAGGGATATATGAGTCTTCAGAACTCACTAGATCTGTTACTAACCCAGGTTATTACCCTTAGAACTCTCACACATTTTACAAATCATACATTTCTTGGAGAATTTTTACATTCTAATTTCTTAAGAGGGGCTCCATATTTTAGCACATAGCTTTTGGATCCCTTAACTATGCTCTGAGTAGTTTTCTCTGGCTCATAAGAGCTCTTTAACACTTAACACAGACTTTGTCATACATTCTATATGCAATAACAAAGAGCCCCCACAGAAATATGTTACAGAGGGCATAAGGTAAGGTAAGACAGTTGCTGTTGTTGTTGTTATTACTATTATTATTATTATTACTTTTTAAATTGTTCTCAGGTGCCAAATATGTGGTAGAAGCCCCAGAGATTATTCCACTGTTTGGAATCTAAGATGAATGAAAGGCCCAGAATTTCTGTTTGGGTACTTTCAATTAGAAATATGGCTTTAGCTGAATACCTACCTAACTGAAATATCAAGCTACTAACCTTAAAATGTTAATGTACAGCAGAGATTTCCTGCCTTGACTCTAGGACTATGAGATGTTGGCAGTCTTATCAAGGGAAATTATGAAATTCTCAAAATATTGAGACAATACAATTAATCTGAATTCATCTTCTCCTTAAAGCTAATTGGATAGCTGACAACACATTTGATGAGAGAAGGAGCTAAAAGAGTACAGTGGAAATGTTAACATGATGCTAATCAAAATTAAAAACAACTGACATTGGTAGTGTGCTTTGCATTTTTAGATTATTTTTCATTATGGTAAAATACACATAACATGACATTTACCATCTTAACAATTTTTTAAGTGTACAGTTCTGTGGCATTAAGTACCTTCACATTCTTGAGCAACCATTACCAGCATCCATCTCCAGAATTCTTTTCATCTTCCCAAACTGAAAATTTGTAACCATTATACAATAATTTCCCATTCCTCTCCCCCAGGCCCTGGCAACCACCATTCTACTTTCTGTATCCATAAATTTGATGACTTTAGGAACTTATAAAAGTGGAGTCTTACAGTATTTGTTGTTTTGTGACTGGCTGGTTAATCCATGTTTCAGCATGTTTCAGAATTTCCTTTCTTGGTAAGGCTGATAATATTACATTGTATGTATATATCACATTTTGTTTATCCATTCATCCATTGATGGACATTTGGATTGCTTCTATCTTTCGGCTGTACTTCGCATTTTACAAATAATTTTTTATGTGATTTCTCATTGATCCTCATAAAAACCCCCCAAAATGTCCTTTTTAAAAACTGGCAATGAAAGTTTCAATTTGCTGAGATGGAGCCAGAAGACAGTGTTCATTAATCTTTGTCCCACAAATCATTGTCATCATTTTCATAAGACAAGGAAACATGGGGAAGTGTAGCAAAGATAACTGTCCTTTTGATTTGCATTTATATAGATCTCTTTCAAGAATCAAAACTTTTTTTCCTTAAAAATAGGTAACTTTTTTCTTTACATAAATATAATGGAATTGTCATTTAAAAGTCTGGAAAAAAGAAACTGCTGAAGCTCATACTTGGCAACAATAGTTAATGATAAATTTTGGTACAATTATTATTTATAATAATATACCATACAATATTATAATATAATATTTATTGAGTGCCAGGCACTGTTGTAAATGCCCCCATGTGTTAACTCATTTAACCCCAAACACTCTATGATGTAGATATGATTATTAGGATCATCTCCAGTTAAAATTGGAAAAATGGACAAATAAAAACTTGAGTACCTTGCCTGTAGTCACTCACTCAACAAGGAATAGATACAAGCTTAGAATTTTAAGGAATTCTCCTATGGAAACATTTATTCTAGATCTAGTACCTTTTCTTACTTTTAACTATAAGTTTTCTTGATTCTTTATAATAAGACTCAAAAGGAATTTTATCTCACCAGAATGTCTCCCATTCAAGAATTATGTTTAAACTTTTTTAACTCTAAATTAATTATTTTTTTAAAAAAATTATTTTTGCAGCACGCAAACCTTCACTTCCTTATCCCTAAGGCTGTAGATCAGAGAGTTTAAAAGTGGAGTCACAATTGAGTAGAACATGGTAAGGAACTTCTGCAGCCAAAGCTGATTGGGTGCCTGTGGGCTTACATATATCACCATGACTGAGCCATAAAATAGGGACACTACTACCAGGCGGAAGGCACATGTGGAAAACGCTTTTTTCCTACCTGAACCTTTAGGAACCTGAACCACAGCTCAAAGGACCAGAGTGTAGGACACATGGTATAGAACAAAATGATAAATGTTATCACAGCACGGAAAGTACTACAAGTCAGAGTTGTCTTGGGGACAGGGACACATGATATGGCCAGCATTGCCCCAAGATCACAGAGATAGTGATTAACGACATTTGAACCACAAAATAGAACTTGGGAGATAAGGGTGGCAGGTGTGACCAACCAGAGGAAGCCACTCACTTGGGAAGCAGTTACAAGGGTTCCACAGGCTTTCCTGTTCATTATGGTGGGAGAGCGCAGTGGATGGCAGATAGTAACATACCTATCAAATTCCATGAGGCCAGGGAAAAGAGTTCTGTAGCACAAAGAGAGAAGAAGACGTAGAACTGTAGCATGCAGCCATTATGGGAGATGGTCTTAGTCTTGGATAGGGAGTCGAACATGTTGGGCACATTAGAGAAGTTGGCCAATCAGGTATACATACATGGGGGTGTGGAGTTCCTGGTCCCACTACACTGCACAGATAATAGCACTGTTGCCCAACAAAGTCAAGATGTAGATGATTGAGAACAAAACGAAAAGGAGAATTTCTACTTCTTGACTACACAAAAAACCCAGGAGGATGAATTCATGAATGGTAGCAGTGACATTATTGTTATGCAAAATATGCATTTATCTCTAACCTATAATGTGCATAGACATAATCAGAAATACATATTAAGAGTCTCCTATTTTATTCAGTTCTCAATAATACCTTAATTTCTCATGGGAAGTAGATGGTATTATATGTAGAGAATAAGATAGAATATTAATATTTAGTCAACATGACGAATTTTATCAAAATAGCACTGTTGGAAGACAAATAGAAAAATACCATTGGTACTATTATTTTAAACATTACTTTACTTTAAATACTTCCTCTAGAGATGTATTTTCTGATTTGGGCCTATAAGAAAAATAGAGATAGAGATGAATCATTATACACCTTAATTTGTCACCTTTATTTAACTCAAGTACAGCTAATAAGCTTCAGGAAGGTATTTATGCCCTTAAGCTGGACTTGAATTACTTCATTGCCTCCACTATCATTTCAGTCAGCATTACAAGGCCCACAGATTCTTCCTATTTAGCTACATTGTTATAGACTCTTGGTAGGTCACAATAATAATGCACATCCTTAAATAAATACATTAAATCATTAATTAGTTTCCACTAAAAACTTACATCCCAGATAATTCTAGTGTGAGAAAGACAACACCTGGCTTTTGAGAATTACTATTATACCATATGGGTGCCAGAGAGGTTTGCACTCAGGGGCGTCATTTCAGAAGTTTTGGATTGACAGCAGTGAAAGTAAAATATGGAGGCTATGTTACTGACTTAGAAGCACAAGTATGTAAAATAAAAGAGAGCTCATAAAGACCTGGATGCTAGTTCAGCAATTCCCAGCGTAAATTAAGGAATGTAGCATGTGCTTTAGAAACATTTAAATTAAATTATTTTAATTTGATTCAAATTATCCTCTGCAGAGTCCCCTTCATTCAAGTTTGTTATAGCCTTTCAGTCCCATTTGCAAAATTTGCCAGTTTACTATTTTTTTAAATGATATCACATACTTTACTTTTTAATTAGAACAGATTTTCAACACATTCATTTTTCTTTCCCATGTATTTTATATTATTTTCCCTGAATTTTTATTTTAAATATATACAGTTTAGTGAAAAAACAAAGCGCTTAATATCTTAATGTTCCCTAAGTGGAAAGTCAAAGTAACTGTTTAAGAATGAAATGTCAGTTTTACCACAATTTAAAATTTTTTTTTAATTTTAAAAATAGTATAAAGAGTCAGAATTCAGAAAGAGCTAAAATGAAATCCTACCTCTTTTAAATATGAGATTCATAATCTGGGACAAGTGATTCTCTCTGAGTTATAATTTCTTTATCTGCAAAATCAGGGTAACAATACCTATCATGGGGAGTTAAGGAAACATTAAATAAAATCATATTTTTGAAGCACCTAGCACAGTGCCAGCAAGTAAATGTTTAGTGCTGGGGGCTCATTTTATTGCTCTAATTACCATAAACAAAATATGAGCTGGTTCTTCCCAAAAAGTATTTGTCTGAACCTAAATAAAGGGGAAATATTCAGCTTCCATACACATTCTTGTGTCTGTGTATTCAATGTCATGAATGATATGAGTTTAACGCACTTCCGTGGTGCTAACTTACAGTTTAAAAAGTGTTCTAAAATTGCATGTTCTAGAACTCAAAATGAATCTCTCAATAAAAACATTACCATTGAATTCCCAAATAGCCCGCAGAAGACTAATTTGATTGTTGAAATTACCTTAATTTTTCCTTACTCTTTTAATTGAGCCCCTTTGGTATTATTCTATACAATCATGGTCTTTCTCTGATTCCCAACCTGTCAGCTTCTATTCTTTCAGTCCCTTCTACAAAGTGTTTCAGCTACAGATTTTGTTGAATGGACTTTTGTGGGTTTCTTGAAATTAACTACTATTAGGAAAATTCCTTCTCTGAAAAAAATTCCATTTTGGTTAAAACTTACGAGTCCAGACACAGCTCTCTCCTCTACTGCCTTGCATATGTTAAAGCTGGGAGGGTAGAAGTGAAGCTGTGTCCCTTCAGTTTGAATTGATAAAACTTTTTTTACCCAGAGAAGAGCTTCAAATAAGCTTTTGGAATGCCAGGTTTTAGAAATGTTTGATAGTTTCCCATGTCACAGACGTCGCAGAGTAATAATGGGAGAGTCAAGACTTGAACCCAGGTTTGCATGTTTCCCAAATCCATAATCAATCTAACTCAAATAGATTGGTAGCTATAGAAGTAGAGAGAGAGCTTGAGCAAATACTAATATTCAGGAGGTCTTACCCCTCTTCTGTCTGCTATAGGATAATACTGTCATTCCCTCTTCTCTTTCCTCTCCGTCCCAACCCAGGATGAGTAAGGAGCTAGTAACACGGAACACCCTCCCCTCCTCCTAATCCCCATCTTAGCATCATTTTCAGCATCTACCTAGATGAACACACTTTAAGCAAAGCTGACAATAAACAGAACAGAGCACTATCTAATAATACAAGACCCTGATCACTGAAGTGATTGTAGCCCAGATGTGATCACAAGTAAAAACAGCAGGGTAATTTGGAGAGGGTGGGAAGCAATTTGGAGTAACTGTGGAGGGGACTATGAAACAGAAAGTTACCACACTGAGGCTCGTTACTGAGACGATAATTATATGATCAGGGGAGATAATAAAATCATGTGACCTTTCAAGGAGAACTGAGTTTTTCACAATGCAAATAACTAAAACTGGTTTGGAATCTTTTAAGAGACAATAAGACCTGAAGTTTGAGACATGTGAAAACTTTTGCCAAGATAAGTTTCCTTGTATGTCAGGAATTTTTCGCAGAATAGTGTTTATTCTCATGGTAATTTTATCAAAGAGAAAAATCTCTTTTTTTTCCCCCTCCCTTCAAAGTGTTTGCTTCCTCCTGAGCCACTGGTAGATGTTCTTCTTGCCCTACAGGGCACACAATTTTTTTTTAAATGAGTCCCGAGAAGGAGGCACTTGGATGTACAATCTCTGACTTCCTGAAAGTGTATATCTGTTGCCATCTCAGACTTCTTGGGGATAATCGGACCCTAAAAACCTTCACTCTATCCATTGTGGAAATTTCTTTAAGAATCACTATACCAGATGAGAACAGATACAATTTGTAAGACCAATTTCCCTCTTAGAATCACAAACTTCGAAGTAATTGACTTTTTAATTGTTGCCACAACAGATAAGTTATAAAGACACAAACAATGGAAAGGGGTCACATATTACATAACTGATGCCGCTCCCCCATCATCCTTTCCCTGACCTTTTGGTGACTGTCATCTGGTTGTTGATTCTCATGGTGAAATAAATATAATGGCACCATGGCTGTTTCCATTATTTTAGAATTTAGAATAAGGATTGATGTATAAGACATTGATGGAAGAAATTGAAGGAGACACAAATAAATCAAAAGATATTCCATGTTCATGGATCGTAAGGATTAATATTGTTAAAACGTCCATACTACCCAAAGCAATCTAAAGATTCAATGAAATCCCTATCAAAATTCCAATGGCATTTTTCGCAGAAATAGAAAAAAAATCCTAAAATTTGTATGGAACCACAAAAGACACCAAAGCAATCTTAAGAAAGAACAAAGCTGGAGGCGTCAAACTTCCTGACTTCAAATTATATTACAAAACCATAGTCATCAAAACAATATGGTATTGACGTTAAAACAGACACATAGACCAATGGAACAGAGTCAAGAGCCCAGAAATAAACCTATGCATATATGGTTAACTAATATTTGACAAGGGAGCCAAGAATACTCAGTACAGAAAAGACAATCTCTTTAATAAATAGTGCTGGGAAAATTGGATATTTGCATATAAAAGAATGAAACTAGACCCCTATCTTATACCACTCACAGAAATTAACTTGAAATGTATTAAAGACTCAAATGTAAGACCTGAAACTATAAAACTCCTAGAAGACAACATAGGCAAAAAGCTCTGTGACATAGATCTTGGCAATGCCTTTTTGGATATGACACCTAAAGCACCAAATGAAAAGACAATCTATGGAATGAGAAAAAATATTTGCAAACCATATATCTGATAAGGAGTTAATAAATAAAATATATAAAGAATGCATACAACTCAATAGATAAAAAATAATCCAACTTAAAAATGGGCAAAGGACCTGAATAGACATTTTTCCAAAGAAGATACACAAATGGCCAACAGGTACATGAAAAGACACTTGACACCACTAATCATTAGAGAAATACAAACCAAAACCACAATGAGATATCCCCTCACACCTGTTAGAAAGGCTTTCATCAAAAAGACAAGAGATAACAAATGTTAGTAAGGATGTGGAGAAAAGGAACCCCTTGTGCACTGTTGGTGGGATTGTAAATTGGTACAGCCACTATGGAAAACAGTAGTATGGAGGTTCCTCAAAAAATTAAAAACAGAACTACTATATGATCCAGTAGCTCCACTTCTGGAAATATATCCTAAGGAAATGAAAACAGTATGTCAAAGAGATCTCTGCATCCCCATATCCACAGCAGCATTATTCACAATAGCCAAGACATGGAAACAACCTGTGTCCTTTGACAGATAAATGGATAACGAGGTTGTGCAATATACATATAATGAAATATTATTTGGCTGCTAACAAGGAGGAAATCTTGCCATTTGTGACAACATGAATGGACCTTGAGGGCATTATGCTAAGTGAAATAAGTCAGACAAATACTGTATAATCACACTTACATGTGGAATCTAAAAAAATATATATCAAACTCATACTAAAAGAGATCAGATTTGTGGTTACCAGTGGTAGGGAGTGGGAGTAGAGGGAATTGGATGAAGGTGATCAAAAGGTACAAACTTCCACTTATAAGATAATTAAGTACTGGGGATGTACTGTACACCATGATAACTATAGTTAACACTGTTGTATGATATATATGAAAGTTGTTAAGAGAGTAAATCCTAAGAGTTCACATCACAAGGAAAAAATTTTTTTTCTTTTTCTTTTTTTTGCACCTATATGAGATGATGGGTGTTAAATAAACTTATTGTAACCATTTCATGATATATGTAAGTCAAACCATTATGCTGTTCACCTTAAATTTATACGGTGTTGTATGTTAATTGTAACTCAATAAAACTGGAAAAAATTGACATAATTAGTAACCAGAGAAATATAAACATAAAAATGAGACATTAATGTTTTTCTTCTATCGATATAGAGATGAATTTTTAAATACCATCCATATGCCAATAAGGATATCATAAGATGGTATCCTCATCCACGCAGTTTGAGAACATAATTTGGAAAGCAATTTGGCAATATGTATAGAGAATACTGTAAATTATAAGTATCTTTTGACATTATAATTTTCTTTCAAGCAATCTATTCTAAGAAAATATTCTGAAATTAAACAAACATTTATTTTTTTTAATTTTTTGTTTATTGCAGTGACATTGGTTTATAACATTGTACAAATATCAGGTACACATCATTGTACTTCTATTTCTGCATAGATTACATCACATTCACCACCCAAATACTAATTACAACCCATCACCACATACATGTGTCGAATTATCCCTTACGCCCTCCACCCTTCCCCCTTCCCCTCTGGTAACCACCAATCCAATCTCTGTCTCTATGTGTTTGTTTGTTGTTGTTATTAGCTACTACTTAAAGAGTGAGATCATATGGTATTTGACCTTCTCCCTCTGACTTATTTCACTTTGCATAATACCCTCAATGTCCAGCCATGTTGTCAGAAATGGCTGGGTTTCATCGTTTCTTATGGCTGAGTAGTATTCCATTGTGTATATAGACCACATCTTCTTTATCCATTCGTCCCTTGATGGGCACATAGGTTGCTTCCAGGTCTTGGCTATTGTGAATAATGCTGCAATGAACACAGGGGTGCATGTATCTTTATGCATTGGTGTTTTCAAGTTCTGTGGATAAATACCCAGCAATGGAATAGCTGGATTCTATGGTAGTTCTATCCTTAATTTTTTGAGGCATCTCTATACTGTTTTCCATAGTGGCTGCACCAGTTTACACTCCCACCAGCAGTGTATGAGAGTTCCCTTCTCTCCACATCCTCTCCAACACTTGTTGTTTCCTGTCTTGTTAATTACAGCCATTCTGACCGGTGTGAGGTGATATCTCATTGTAGTTTTGATTTCCATTTCCCTGATAGTTAATGATGTTGAACATCTTTTCATGTGCCTGTTGGCCATCTGTATATCCTCTTTGGAGAAATGTCTGTTCAGGTCTTTTGCCCATTTTTCAATTGGGTTGTTAGGTTTTTTGTTGTTGAGATGCATGAGTTCTTCATATATTTTGGAGAATAACCCCTTATCAGATGTAAGATTTGCAAATATATTCTCCCAATTGTTAGGTTGTCTTTTCATTTTGTTGATGGTTTCCTTTGCTGTGCAGAAGCTTTTTAGTTTGATGCATTCCCATTTGTTTATTTTTTCTATTGTTTCTCTAGCCCGGTCAGACATGGTGCTTGAAAATATGTTGCTAAGACAGATGCCGAAGACCATACTGCCTATGTTTTCTTCTAGAAGTTTCATAGTTTCAGGTCTTACATTCAAGTCTTTAATCCATTGGGAGTCAATTTTTGTGTATGGTGTAAGGTAATGGTCTACTTTCATTTTTTTGCATGTGGCTGTCCAGTTTTCCCAACACCATTTGTTGAAGAGACTTTCTTTTCTCCATTGTATGTTCTTGGCTCCTTTGTCAAAGATTAGCTGTCCATAGATGTGTGGGTTTATTTCTGGGCTTTCGATTCTATTCCATCGATCTGTGTGTCTGTTTTTGTGCCAGTACCATGCTGTTTTGGTGACTATAGCTTTGTAGTATATTTTGAAATCAGGGAGTGTGACACCTCCAGCTTTGTTCTTTTTTCTCAGGATTCCTGTAGCTATTTAGGGTCTTTTGTTTTTCCATATAAATTTAAGGATTATTTATTCTATTTCTATGAAAAATGTTGTTGGAACTTTGATAGGGATTGCACTGAATCTATAGATTGCTTTAAGATGTATGGACATTTTAACTATGTTAAATCTCCCAATCCAAGAGCATGGAATATCTTTCCATTTCTTTGTGTCTTCTTCAATTTCTTTCAGCAATGTTTTATAGTTTTCTGTGTACAGATATTTCACCTCTTTGGTTAAGTTTATTCCTAGGTATTTTACTCTTTTTGTTGTAATTGTAAATGCGATTGTATTCTTAATTTCTCTTTCTGCTACTTCGCTGTTAGTGTACAGAAATGTAACTGATTTTTGTATGTTGATTTTGTATCCTGCAACTTTACCATATTCATTTATTACTTCTAAAAGTTTTCTGGTGGATTCTTTAGGGTTTTCTATATATAAAATCATGTCATCTGCAAATAGTGACAGTTTCACTTCTTCCTTTCCAATTTGGATCCCTTTTATTTCTTTCTCTTGCCTGATTGCTCTGGCTAGGACTTCCAGTACTATGTCAAATAGGAGTGGTGACAGTGGGCATCCTTGTCCGGTTCCTGTTCTCAGAGGGATAGTTTTCAGATTTTCAGCATTGAGGATGATATTAGCTGTGGGTTTGTCATATATGGTCTTTATTATGTTGAGGTACTTTCCTTCTATACCCATTTTATTCAGAGTTTTTATCATAAATGGATGCTGTATCTTGTCAAATGCTTTCTCTGCATCTATTGAGATGATCATGTGATTTTTATTCTTCATTTTATTAATGTGGTGTATTACGTTGATTGATTTGCGAATGTTAAACCATCCCTGCGTACCTGGAATAAATCCCACTTGATCATGGTGTATAATCTTTTTTTTTTTTTTTTTTTTTTTTTTGTGAGGAGATCAGCCCTGTGCTAACATCCGCCAATCCTCCTCTTTTTTTGCTGAGGAAGACGGCCCTGGGCTAACATCTGTGCCCATCTTCCTCCACTTTATATGGGACGCCGCCACAGCATGGCTTGCCAAGCAGTGCATCGGTGCGCGCCCGGGATCCGAACCAGCGAACCCCGGGCCGCTGCAGCGGAGCGCGGGCACTTAACCGCTTGCGCCACCGGGCCGGCCCCTGGTGTATAATCTTTTTAACGTATTGTTGTATGCGATTTGCTATTATTTTGTTGAGGATTTTTGCATAGATGTTCATCAGTGATATTGGCCTATAATTTTCTTTTTTTGTGTTGTCCTTGTCTGGTTTTGGTATCCGGGTAATGTCAGCTTCGTAGAATGAGTTAGGGAGCTTCCCGCCCTCCTCAATTTTTTGGAAGAGTTTGAGAAGGATAGGTATTAAGTCTTCTTTGAATGTTTGGTGGAATTCACCAGGGAAGCCGTCTGGTCCTGGACTTTTATTTTTGGGGAAGTTTGTGATTACTGTTTCAATCTCCTTACTGGTGATTGGTCTATTCAAATTCTCTACTTCTTCTTGATCCAGTTTTGGAAGGTTGTATGATTCTAAGAATTTATCCATTTCTTCCAGATTGTCAAATTGGTTGGCATATAGCTTTTCATAGTATTCTCTTATAATCTTTTGTATTTCTGAGGTGTCTGTTGTAACCTCTCCTCTTTCATTTCTGATTTTACTTATTTGTGCCTTCTCTCTTTTTTTCTTGGTGAGTCTGGCTAAAGGTTTGTCAATTTTGTTGATCTTTTCAGAGAACCAGCTCTTGGTTTTATTAATTTTTTCTATTTTTTTTTTGGTCTCTATTTCATTTATTTCTGCTCTGATTTTTATTATTTCCCTTCTTCTACTGATTTGGGGCTTTGTTTGTTCTTCTTTTTCCAGTTCCTTTAGGTGTACTGTTAGATTGTTTATTTGAGATTTTTCTTGTTTGTTGACATAGGACTGTATCGCTATAAACTTCCCTCTTAGAACCGCTTTGGCTGTATCCCATAAATTCTGGCATGTCGTATTTTCATTTTCATTTGTCTGCAGGTATTTTTTGATTTCTTCTTTGATTTCTTAGTTAACTCAGTCGTTGTTCAGTAGCATTTTGTTTAATCTCCACGTATTTGTGGCTTTTCTGATTTTCTTCCTATAGTTGATTTCTAGTTTCATACCGTTATGGTTAGAAAAGATGCTTGGTATTATTTCAATCTTCTTAAATTTATGGAGACTTGTTTTGTGGCCTAATATGTGATCAATCCTGGAGAATGTTCCATGTGCATTTGAAAAGAACGTGTATTCTTCGGTTTTTGGATGGAATGCTCTGTATATATCTACTAGGTCCATCTGTTCTAGTGTGTTGTTTAGGGCCAATGTTTCCTTATTGATCTTCTGTTTGGATGATCTATCCGTTGGTGTAAGTGGAGTGTTAAAGTCCCCTACTATTATTGTGTTACTGTCTATTTTTGTTTTTATGTCTGTTAATAATTGCTTTATATATTTAGGTGCACCTACATTGGGTGCGTAGATATTTACAAGTGTTATATCCTCTTGTTGGATTGTTCCCTTGATCATTATGTAATGCTCTTCTTTGTCTCTTTTTACAGTTTTTGTTTTAAAGTCTATTTTGTCTGATATGAGTACTGCTACCCCAGCTTTCTTTTCATTGCCATTTGCGTGGAGTATCTTTTTCCATCCCTTCACTTTCAGTTTGTGGGTGTCTTTAGGTCTGAAGTGTGTCTCTTGTATGCAGCCTATATATGGGTCTTTTTTTTTTTTATCCATTCAGCCACTCTATGAAAGATTTCTTAAATACAACACCAAAAGCACCAACTATAAAAGAACAAACTGGTAAACTGAACTCCACCAAAAGTAAAAATATCTGCTCTTAGAAAGACACTATCAAGTGCATGACAAGATATTTCACAAATGAGGAGAAAATATTGACAAAGCATATATCTTTTGAAGGAATTGCATCCAGAATACATAAAGAACACTCAGAAATCAATAGTAAGACATCAAATGACCCAATTAAAAAATGGAAAAAAAATTTGAACAGACATTGAACAGAACATATACAGATGGCAAATAAGCAAATGAAAATATTTTCAACATCAGTAGTCAATAGAGAAATACAAATTAAAACCACAATGAGATATTGAAACCACTGTATACATACCAAAATGATTAAAATTGAAGGACTGGCCATACAAATGTTGGTGATGATATAAAGAAACTGAAGCTCTCATACACGCTTGGAGCAAATGTAAAATGGTGCAAGCACTTTGGAAAACAGTCGGCAGTTTCTTAAGAAGTTAAGCATGTATTTACCATTTGATAAACCCATTTAACCCCTAGTTATGTACCTAGGAGAAAAAAAGCGTATACCATACAAAGTCTTATACACAAATGTTATTAGATTGAACCTAAAATGATGATGGCCATTCCTGTTATCTAGAACACCTTCCTGTTTTCTAGAATAGCTTTGTGTGACTTCCTGACACGGAATTGCTCTGAAAGGGAATGATTTTCCTCCAAAGTCTATCATCATCTGTTTTTCCAATTTTAAGGCGTACTCTGCTGCTACTAGGAAAATGGAAGATTTAGGGGCAAAAGCAGAAGTGAGGCCCTCTGTTAGGGTAATGTTGCAGAAGTCCAAGGATGAAAATTTGAACTTGAGAGATGACAGTGAAGACAAAGAGAAGTGCATGATATGAGTCATATTTCAGAAACAGAAGCATCTTGCTGATGAATGGGACATGAGGGGTAAAAGAAAAGAAGGTATGTAACATTAAATAGACCAGGAAAAGTAAGTTCTTGAAGATTAACTAAGTCGTTTGAGTGCTGAAAATATTTTGAGATGATGGACAAAGTGATTATCACAAAAAAGAACCTTTTAGAAGCATCCTGCCAAACATTTTGATTAAAAATGCCCCAACCACGTTAGTAAAAAATTATTTTGACCTATTTAAAACTGAGTGACTTTTCTCTGAGTTATAATTCCCCCCTAGGCCTAAAAAGGACTTTTTTTAAGTTTATGGAATTTAAAGTCCATATGTGACCTTCACATATTATAGCAAATTTTCTTTGAGTCACTCCTTCCATTCATTAGCAGTTGATGTGTTCTCATGGCTCCAAAATTTGTCAACAGCCTCATTCAAAGAACAGGTCATTTGGAAAAGTGATGGCTTCAGAAAAGACCGTATTTTGAATATTTTCATCCTGAATAAGGACAGTGTAAAGTAATGCAAACACATGTTATATATTTAATGTCTGGTTTAAGTTTACCTTCAAAAGATGAATATTTGGTATCTGAAATTCAATCTCAGTCCTTAGTCACACATCCTTATAAGCAGAGAGGAAAGGGCATTTAGAAATGTAAGTTTATGGTGCAAGAACCAGAACCTAAACCTTCCACAGCTGAGGCACTAAAGGACCTGAAGTAATATTGAAGACATAAACTATGAGGATCTTGTGAAATTTTATTGATCACATGAGTCCCCCATGTCATGAAAATCACACAAAATCCAGAACTAGATCTAGCTCATAAAGGGAAGCTTTTTTACACATTTCATGAGTTCCAAAATGTTAATCAGTTTGCTAGTCCTCCTGTCACAAATTTTCTTCCTCTCCAAAAACAAAACAAAAATACATTGTAATCAACTACCTCTCCCTGACACCTTCTGCCATTTATCCATAGAGGTCTTATTGTTTTTGAATATATCAAATAGACCATTGTCAGACTCTTTGGATAACTATGCCAACTCTCAAAAATGATTTATGATTGATTGATTGATTGATTGATTGATTGATGCTATATTCCAGATAATGGAAAATAGATATTTTTTGTGTTCCTTATGCATGCCCTATTTACAGAGGCCATATTAACCAAGAACAAGGCCTGAGTGCAGGATTATTTAACAAGGGTTTGTGTTTTTGTTTCTGTTTTTTTTAACTCAGAAAATCATCAAGCCATTATGCAAATATATAACCATTCAAAGTCGTTCTGCCTTGAGATACTCCCAAGCAGTGACTGGGAGAGGAAGCAAAAAATTTAAAGTTTTCTTGTCTTTTCAAGTTTCCAGCTGCATGTATGTTAACATTAGATCGATAATATCAAGTTCCACAGTTTATATAACTGGAATAGGACACAATGGATTTTGCAGAGTCATATTCCCAAACCAGACAATCAAGGATCTGTTTCAACAAGACCAGACTAATGCTGATCCTATCCCTCAGCTGTATCTACCCTGGATGGCAGGAAACGGTATTAACAGAAGTGAGCTGCAGCTATTTCCTACAATTAATTTGAATGTTTTACTCCTGAAATTGGTAGACTGCATTATCAAACAGAATCAATGAGTGAGTTAACCCCTCAAAACAGAAAAGTGATTCCAATTGTCCAAAGGTTCCCATATTCCATGGCCATGCAATCTAAGTCAGTTTTGCCCACAAGTAGATGTGTTGATATGCTCTCTTTCTGAGAACTGAAAAAGTACATTTATTCATTCATTTTATGAATATTTATTGAAAGCTATCTAAGTGCAAAGCATTATGCTCTAATTCCCAATCACTTCCGGTAAAGTAACTTCTCTGACAAGCTGATTTCAAGCCTATGACAAAGTTCTATTTGAAACTTGCTGCTTAGGAAGAGGCTCCTGAGTGAACCACTTCAAAGAATTCTTTCCTGGGAGAGGTATATAGGAAAGTAGGAGGTACAGTAAAGAAACATCTTGTTTAAATCATAAGGCTGATCACAAGACTCAAAGCTCATATAAGATGGATAATGAACTTCCCAGAAGTGGCTGTAAATTGCATCATACATTAAAATGTTCTCCTAAATCAAGTTTGGGGACAGTTTTCTTTATCATTTCCAGAATACTCTCTCTTGAGAGCAGCACAGTTCTGATATAACCACCTACTCTGAAAAAAGTGCTGCCAAGAAGAGAATTATCTAGTTTGATATTACAGGAAGGAAAAAAAAAAGAGCAGCTGTTAAGATCCAGTCTATTGTCCTTCCCCAGGCTCTGATAAATACAGACCTTAACATTAAAAAAGGATGCTGACAATCAGGGATCTGATATATTGTCAGTGGGAATAAAAAATAGTCCAATAATGATAGAATGCTGTTCAGCTTAATCTACTGAAGTTGAAGATACACACACCCTATGATCCAGCCTACAGAAATGCATGCACTTGGCAACCAGGAAATAATGAACTATACGTTTGTAGTAGCATTATTCCTGATTGCCCCAAACTGGAAATAACCAAAATACTCATCTCTAGTAGAATGCTTAAATAAGGGTGGTTTATTCATAGACTGTAATAGCATAGACAGCAGTAAAAACGGACAAGCTACAGATACATGCAGCAACATGAATTTCACAAACTTACTGTTGAACAAAAGAAGCCATCCAAAAATACTACATATAACATGATTTTATTTATGTAAAGTACAAAAACAAGCAAAACTAAATACTTTTATTTAGGAATGCATACTTTGTTATTAAAACAAAGAAAATAGGTGTAGATTACCACAAGGAAAGAATGTTAAAATTGGAGAGAGAGGCAGAGGATAGTGATTGAAACGTAGCATGAGGGGAGGTTCTAGGGTGCAAGTGATGTTCTATTTCTTGACCTCAGTGGTGGTCACTGTGGAGTTTTATTTATAATGATTTCATAAGCTGTATATTCCTATGTTAAGCATGTTTCCATACATTTAACGATAAGGAAACATCTCAGTATATCGACTGACTCTAGTGTTTCTACAGTCCAACAACTAACACAAGACAGTATTTCAGGATCAGACAAAATAGTAACTATTGATACATAAGTGTTTATTGCATTCCCCAGGGTGGTTTCAATACAATCTGGGTTCCCATCTGTCTTCACATTGTTATTCAATAACTTGTTGGTGTTTTTACAGCTCACAGACCCATGAAAACCTCCAACACCCCCAACAACTCCAGCACCATCACTGGCTTCATCCTCCTGGGCTTCCCTTGCCCCAGGGAGGGGCAGATCCTCCTCTTTGTGCTCTTCTCCGTTGTCTACCTCCTGACCCTTGTGGGCAATGGTTCCATCATCTGTGCTGTGCTTTGGGATGGGAGACTCCGCACCCCCATGTACATCTTGCTCACCAACTTCTCTTTCCTGGAGATCTGCTATGTCACCTCCACTGTCCCCAACATGTTGGCCAACTTCCTCTCTGACACCAAGGTCATCTCCTTCTCTGGGTGCTTTCTCCAATTCTACTTTTTCTTCTCCTTGGGCTGTACAGAATGCTTTTTCTTGGCTATTATGGCATTTGATCGATACCTTGCCGTCTGCTGGCCTCTCCATTACCCCACTCTTATGACTAGACGTCTCTGCACCAATCTTGTGGTCAGCTGCTGGGTACTTGGTTTCCTCTGGTTCCTGATTCCTATCATTGTTATTTCCCAAATATCTTTCTGTGGATCCAGGATCATTGACCACTTCCTGTGTGATCCAGGTCCTCTGCTGGCCCTCGCCTGTACCAGAGCCCCTGTAATAGAGTTAACTAGCTCGATCTTAAGTTCTCTGCTCTTATTTATGCCCTTTCTTTTCATCATGGTATCCTATGCTCTGGTCCTGAGAGCTGTGTTGAGGGTCCCTGCAGCAGGTGGAAGAAGAAAGGCTTTCTCCACCTGTGGGTCTCATCTGGCTGTGGTTTCTCTTTTCTATGGCTCAGTGATGGTCATGTATGTGAGCCCAACATCTGATCATGAAGCTGGAGTACAGAAGATAGTGACTCTGTTTTATTCTGTAGTTACTCCACTCATTAACCCTGTAATATATAGTCTGAGGAACAAAGATATGAAACATGCTATGAAGAAATTACTGGGAACATAAAAGTAAGAGTCTTGGTTTAAAAGATTTTAGGGAGCAGAATCTGTTTTTAATTTTGTGGTTAAAAAAAAACTAACTGACATCACTCAGGAATTGTTCATATTGTTTTTGAACTTTATACACTATGTTTTTTATTTCCTAGATTTATAGGGGTCTCAAAGATATACTCCATCTCCCTGATTTTACAAATGATTGAGCCACAGATTGAAAAACTGGGTTTAGTTTGTTGGGGAAATATAACTAAAATCAAATCTCCTGCCAAACCAGAAAACCACTCCACAAACGTAGAAGAGAATAAAACAGTTTTGTTATTGAATAAACCTTAAAGCAAGGGAATACGTGCATCACACTCAATCCACTAAGAGATGGCAAAGCTAAAAAGAAATCTCATCCTTTTACATAGCCACACAAATACAACTCATTACATACATGTTCCAAGATAAACAATAACTAGTCCTCAAAAAGACTTGACAGCACCATTTGCCACATATAGTTCATCCTAGATTCATCTGGTAATTGGGATGGGCATCTGTGTTTGCTAATTGGCTTCATACAAAGGAAAAATAAACATATCTATAGGACAGGATGTAGTTTTGCAGCTTGGAAGTAAGGCCACCCAGTTAGGCTCCCATCCTCCCACAGAAACTGGGAGATTGAGCACTGTGTAATTTGAGGATTACATGTAAAGAGACTTCCCTGGTCCTTGACAAAGACATTCCTGGATCATAAAGCTGGCAAAAGGCTTATTTAGCTTTTAAAGGATTTACATATATTTCGAAGACAGAGAAAAAACATAATTACAAGTGTTCTAACGTGAATGCTCTAAAAAAAAAAGGGAAAGGGGTACCTCTCTTCCCTTGTTTCCAACAGGGATAATTAAGCCTCTTATTTTTTATTTGAATTTGCCCTTACAAATTACACAAGGTAACAACCCTAGGGCAAAACCTAAAGATTTCTATTATCCTTTCAACAACAACAAATTGTCTTTACTCATCTAGTTGAGCTTATATTTCTGTCCTCCAGAACATCTGTCATGGTAGCATCAATTATAGACAAAAGATTAATATCTTTGAGAGAAAGAGAGACATAAATACCTTCAGATCAATACGAAAAAAACCAACAGCGCAATAGAGAAGGTGCCAAATATATGAAAAAGGCAAACAGCAAAGACTTTTAAAGATCTGAAAAAACATTCTATTTTATTCAGAATTAGAGAAATATAAACAAAAATATAATAAATATACCTCTTTTCCCAAAAATTGACAAAGATCAAAAATGATGTAGGGAAAAACAGCAATCTCATCCTTTGCTAGTAGAGCACAAACTGGTACAATATCTATGAAGGACATTTTGCCAAAAACTATCAAAATTGAATGGGCATTCACTTTGACTCAGAAATTCCACTCCTAGATATTTATCTAACTACTATACTTACACATAAGAAAAATGGCATATGTACCAGAATATGACTACTGTTTCTAATAGCAAAAATCTGAACAACCTAAATTCCCATTCATTAAGGACTGATTAGATAAATTATTGTATATCCATAGAATGGAACATGCTGTTAAATACGAAGATCTGTACATGTCTATTGATTTAAAACTATGCTCAAAATATACTGTCAAATGAAAGAGATGCGTATCCTGGGCTATCTTTCATGTGAAAAAGATTATATAGGGATGTATATATGTTCATAAATACATCGTATGCTTCTTGAAGGAGAAAGAAGAAACTAGTAACAGTGATTGCTTTTGAAAAGAGAATTGCATGTCTGGGGACAGGAGGAGGAGACATTTTCACTGTATATGGCTTTGTATTTTTAAAATTTTGTTCTATATGCATGTATTGCATTGAAGCAACATTTAATGTTAACATTAATAAATAAATTTAAAAACTATTTCACCATGAAATTAGAACCAGGGAAACATTTCTTCATAATTCTTTGATTCTTCAGGAAACTAGGAAGAGGACTGACTCTTGATGGAAAATGAAAAAGAAGAAAACTGACAACCTCTTGATGTTATCTCACTAAAATTTGTTGGTTCTGTTGGAACAAAGTAGGAAACGTCTTCCTCCTCTGAGGAACTAAGAGAATAAATAAACTGAAAAATTGAAAGTGTCTATTTTTTATATAATTGCTGTATCGTCTTCCTCTACAGTCACTTATTCATTAAAGCAAACACGTTCAATATACTAGGTGCTGAGTTAGAAGGTGAATCATATACAGAAATGAATAAGACACACTTCTCTCTACTGTGGGGCTCATAAACAAGGGGTAAATGGAGCAAGATGTATTATAAGTAAGAGAATTATACGTCGCTACAGGAGCAAGTGAAAGAGGAGCACAGATAAAAGCCAGGAGAATTAAGGGCTGAGAAAGCATGGCAAGTTCTGAAAAATGCATATAACCATGCACAGATCACCATCTACTTACAAGTACATCACAATACACAGAAAAGAAGTGTTTCTAGAATAGGAGTCTATAGGGAGTTTACTACCCATTGTAATTTACAATTGGCCACATTTATTGGTATATTAATGAGCAGCCTTGAGCAAAATAAATATGGCTCCAAGATGTAATATAGTTCACAATTCAACAAACAATTAAATAGCTATGGCTAGATAGATAAATGTAAAGAGAAATAGAGAGTAGTAAAGAAATATATCATTTAGGAAAACAGGATTTCCCGTATATGCACTCCCATGTTTATTACAGCATTATTCACAATAGCCAAGATATGGATACAACCCAAATGCCCATCAATGGATGAATGGATAAAAAGGATGTGGTACATATACACAATGGAATATTATTCAGCCATGAGAAAGGAAGATACCCTCCCATTTGTGACAACACAGATGCACTTTGAGCACATTATGCTAAGCAAGGTAAGATAGACAGAGAAAGACAAGTATGGTATGATATCACTTATAGGTGGAATCTAAAAAAGTTAAACCTGTAAAAAACAGAAAAATGGTGGTTACCAGCAGGTAGGGGGTGGGGGATAAGATTGATGGTGTTTAAGGGTACAAACTTATAAGAGTAGTAAATAAGTTATAGAGATCTAATGCACAGTATAATGAGTATAGACAATAATATTGTACTATAATGATGTAATGTGATAAATATGACTAAAGTGGCAATTATATTACAATATATAAATGTATCAAAGTAACACATGGTACACCTTAAACTTACACAATGTTACATGTCAAATTATTTCAATTAAAAAAAGAAGTATGTCATTTGGGTATTAAGATATAAAAATCAATCTTCAAAGGACATCAAAGAGCAAATATTATACTGATATTTAAAATATTACACTCAGAACTTATCCTTTGAGCCTGAATCACATTTGCTGGAATGTAATATGTGTATTTGACCTGCTTTTGTGAATTCAGTATCTAGCTTTCTTTTTTTTGTTGTTTATTTTATTTTATTTTTATTTTTTGTTAATTGCAGTAACACTGGTTTATAACATTGTATAAATTTCAGGTGTACATCATTATACTTCTATTTCTGCATAGATTACATCATATTCACCACCCAAATACTAACTACAACCCATCACCACACACATGTGCCGAATTATCCCTTTTGCCCTCCTCCCTCCCCTCTTCCCCTCTGGTAACCACCAATCCAATCTCTGTCTCTATGTGTTTGTTTATTGTTGTTATTATCTATTACTTAATGAGGGAGATCACACGGTATTTGACCTTCTCCCTCTGACTTATTTCACTTTGCATAATACCCTCAATGTCCATCCATGTTGTCACAAATGGCTGGATTTCACTGTTTCTTATGGCTGAGTAGTATTCCATTGTGTATCTAGACCACATCTTCTTTATCCATTCGTCCTTTGATGGGCACTTGGGTTGCTTCCAAGTCTTGGCTATTGTGAATAATGCTGCAATGAACACAGGGGTGCATGTATCTTTACACATTGGTGTTTTCAAGTTCTGTGGATAAATACCCAGCAATGGAATAGCTGGATTGTATGGTAGTTCTATCCTTAATTTTTTGAGGAATCTCCATACTATTTTCCATAGTGGCTGCACCACTTTGCACTCCCACCAGCAGTGTATGAGAGTTCCCTTCTCTCCACATCCTCTCCAGCACTTGTTGTTTCCTGTCTTGTTAATTATAGCCATTCTGACGGGCATGAGGTGATATCTCATTGTAGTTTTGATTTGCATTTCCCTGATAGTTAATGATGTTGAACATCTTTTCACGTGCCTGTTGGCCATTGGTATATCTTCTTTGGAGAAATGTCTGTTCAGGACTTTTGCCCATTTTTTAATTTGGTTGTTTGGTTTTTTGTTGTCGAGATGCATGTATTCTTTATATATTTTGGAGATTAACCCCTTATCAGATGTATGGTTTGCAAATATCTTCTCCCAATTGTTAGGTTGTCTTTTCGTTTTGTTGATGGTTTCTTTTGCTGTGCAGAAGCTTTTTAGTTTGATGTAGTCCCATTTGTTTATTTTTTCTATTGTTTCTCTAGCCCGGTCAGACATGGTGCTTGAAAATATGTTGCTAAGACTGATTTCGAAGAGCATACTGCCTATGTTTTCTTCTAGAAGTTTCATAGTTTCAGGTCTTACATTCAAGTCTTTAATCCATTTGGAGTTAATTTTTGTGTATGGTGTAAGGTAAGGGTCTACTTTCATTTTTTTGCATGTGGCTATCCAGTTTTCCCAACACGATTTGTTGAAGAGACTTTCTTTTCTCCATGGTATGTTCTTGGCTCCTTTGTTAAAGATTAGCTGTCCATAGACATGTGGGTTTATTTCTGGGCTTTCGATTCTATTCCATTGATCTGTGTGTCTGTTGTTGTGCCAGTACCATACTGTTTTGGTGACTATAGCTTTGTAGTATATTTTGAAATCAGGGAGTGATACCTCCACTTTTGTTCTTTTTTCTCAGGATTCCTTTACCTATTTGGGGTCTTTTGTTGTTCCATACAAATTTTAGGATTCTCTGTTCTATTTCTGTGAAAAATGTTGTCAGAACGTTGATAGGGATTGCATTGAATCTATAGATTGCTTTAGGAATTATGGACATCTTAACTATGTTAATTCTTCCAATCTAAGAGCACGGAATATCTTTCCATTTCTTTGTGTCTTCTTCAATTTCTTTCAGCAATGTTTTATAGTTTTCAGTGTACAAATCTTTCACCTCTTTGTTTAAGTTTATTCCTAGGTATTTTATTCCTTTTGTTGCAATTGTAAATGGGATGGTATTCTTAATTTCTCTTTCTGCTACTTCGTTGTTAGTGTATAGAAATGCAACAGATTTTTGTATGTTGATTTTGTATCCTGCAACTTGACCATTTTCGTTTATTACTTCTAAAAGTTTTTTGGTGGATTCTTTAGGGTTTTCTATATATAAAATCATGTCATCTGCAAATAGTGACAGTTTCCCTTCTTCCTTTCCAATTTGGTTCCCTTTATTTCTTTTTCTTGCCTGATTGCTCTGGCTAGGACTTCCAGTACTATGTTAAATAGGAGTGGTGAGAGTGGGCATCCTTGTCTGGTTCCTGTTCTCAGAGGGATAGCTTTCAATTTTTCACCATTGAGGATGATATTAGCTGTGGGTTTGTCATATATGGCCTTTATTATGTTGAGGTACTTTCCTTCTATACCCATTTTATTCAGAGTTTTTATCATAAATGGATGCTGTGTCTTGTCAAATGCTTTCTCTGCATCTATTGAGATGATCATGTGATTTTTATTCTTCATTTTATTAATGTGGTGTGTCACGTTGATTGATTTGCAAATGTTGAACCATCCCTGCATACCTGGAATAAATCCCAATTGATCATGGTGTATAATCTTTTTAATGTATTGTTGTATGCGATTTGCTAATATTTTGTTGAGGATGTTTGCATCGATGTTCATCCGTGATATTGGCCTGTAATTTTCTTTTTTTGTGTTGTCCTTGTCTGATTTTGGTATCATGGTAATGTCGGCATCGTAAATGAGTTAGGGAGCTTCCCCCCCTCTTCACTTTTTTGGAAGAGTTTGAGAAGGATAGGTATTAAGTAAGTCTTCTTTGAATGTTTGGTAGAATTCACCAGGGAAGCCGTCTGGTCCTGGACTTTTATTTTTGGGGAGGTTTTTGATTACTGTTTTGATCTCCTTACTGATGTCTTGATCCAGTTTTGGAAGATTGTATGATTCTAAGAATTTATCCATTTCTTCCAGATTGTCAAATTGGTTGGCATATAGCTTTTTGTAGTATTCTCTTATAATCTTTTGTATTTCTGAGATGTCCGTTGTAATTTCTCCTCTTTCAATTCTGATTTTACCTATTTGAGCCTTCTCTCTTTTTTTCTTGGTGAGTCTAGCTAAAGGTTTGTCAATTTTGTTTATCTTTTCAGAGAACCAGCTCTTGGTTTTATTAATACTTTCTATTGTTTTTATAGTCTCTATTTCATTTATTTCTTTTTTTTTTTTCTTTTGTGAGGGAGATCAGCCCTGAGCTAACATCTGTGCTAATCGTCCTCTTTTTGCTGAGGAAGACCGGCTCTGAGCTAACATCTATTGCCAATCCTCCTCCTATTTTCCTTCCCCAAAGCCCCAGTAGATAGTTGTATGTCATAATTGCACATCCTTCTAGTCGCTGTATGTGGGACGCGGCTTCTGCATGGCCGAAGAAGCAGTGTGTCGGTGCACGACCGGGATCCGAACCCGGGCTGCCAGCAGCGGAGCGCGTGCACTTAACCACTAAGCCACCGGGCCAGCCCAATATTTCATTTATTTCTGCTCTGATTTTTATTATTTTCCTTCTTCTACTGATTTGGGGCTTTTTTTGTTTTTCTTTTGCCAGTTCCTTTAGTTGCATTGTTAGATTGTTTATTTGAGATTTTTCTTGTTTGTTGAGATAGGACTGTAAACTTCACTCTTAGAACTGCTTTTGCTGTATCCCATAAATTCTGACATGTTGTATTTTCATTTTCATTTGTCTCCAGGTATTTTGTGCTTTCTCCTTTGATTTCTTTGTTGACCCAATCGTTGCTCAGTAGCATTTTGTTTAATCTCCACGTATTTGTGGCTTTTCTGATTTTCTTCCAATAGTTGATTTCTAGTTTCATACTGTTATGGTCAGAAAAGATGCTTGGTATTATTTCAATCTTCTTAAATTCATGGAGACTTGTTTTGTGGCCTAATATGTGATCAATCCTGGAGAATGTTCCATGTGCATTTGAAAAGAACGTGTATTCTTCAGTTTTTGGATGGAATGCTCTGTATATATCTACTAGGTCCATCTGTTCAAGTGTGTCATTTAAGGCCAATGTTTCCTTATTGATCTTCTGTTTGGATGATCTATCCATTGGTGTAAGTGAAGTGTTAAAGTCCCCTACCATTTAAGGCCAATGTTTCCTTATTGATCTTCTGTTTGGATGATCTATCCATTGGTGTAAGTGAAGTGTTAAAGTCCCCTACTATTATTGTGTTACTGTCTATTTCTCTTTTTATGTCTCTTAATAATTGCTTTATATATTAAGGTGCTCCTATGTTGGGTGCATAGATATTTACAAGTGTTATATCCTCTTGTTGGATTGTTCCCTTGATCATTATGTAATATCCTTTTTTGTCTCCTTTTACAGTTTTTGTTTTAAAGTCTATTTTGTCTGATATGAGTACTGCTACCCCAGCTTTCTTTGCATTGCCATTTGCGTGGTGTATCTTTTTCCATCCCTTCACTTTCAGTTTGTGAGTGTCTTTGGGTCTAAAGTGTGTCTCTTGTATGCAGCAAATATATGGGTCTTGTTGTTCTATCCAGTCAGCCACCCTATGCCTTTTAATTGAAGCATTTAGTCCATTGACGTTTAAAGTAGCTATTGACAAGTATGTACTTACTGCCATTGTTTAACTTTTTTTTTCCTCAGTGTTTTAGTAGTCCTTCTCTGTTCCTTTCTCCTTCTATACAGAATTGATGGTCTCTTTAGTTTGACCTCTGTCTCAAAGCTCTACTCTTTAACTCCCCTCTTCCCTCATTTTATGTTTTTGATAGCATATCTAACCTCTTTTTTGTGCATTTGTATCCATTACCCTCTTATCATGGAAATAGATAATTTTTCCTATTTGTGGTCTTCTCTTTTCCCCTTAAATCAGTACCTTTAACCTGTCTTGCAGCACTGGTTTCTTAGTGACAAACTCCTTTAATTTTTGCTTGTCTGGGAAACTTTTGATCTCTTCTTCCATTTTGAATGATAACCTTGCCGGGTAGAGTATTCTTGGCTGTAAGTTTTTTCCTTCTAGCACTTTAAATATATCATGCCACTCTCTTCTAGCCTGTAAGATTTCTGCTGAGAATCCAGCTGATAGCCTTATGGGGTTTCCTTTCTATGTAACTTGTCTTTCTCTTGCTGCTTTTAGGATTGTCTCTTTAATTCTGGACATTTTGATTATGATATGTCTTGGTGTGGGCCTCTTTGGGTTTATCTTGTTTGGTGCTCTCTGTGTTTCCTGTACCTGGATGTCTGTTTCCTTCCTTAGGTTAGGGAAGTTTTCATCTATTATTTCTTCAAATAGATTCTCTGCCCCTTTGTCTCACTCTTCTCCTTCTGGGACACCTATAACACAGATGTTAGTGTGCTTGATGTTGTCCCAGAGGTCCCTTAGACTGTCCTCACTCTTTTCAATCCTTTTCTCTTTTACCTTTCAGCTTGGGTAATTTCTTCTAGTCTTTCATCCAGCTCACAGATCCGTTCTTCTGTATCCTCTACTCTGCTTTTCAGTCCCTCTAGTGAATTTTTCATTTCCAGTATTCTTCATTTCTGATTGGTTCTTTGTTATGTCTTCCAATTTTCTGTTGACATTCTCTCAGAGTTCATCTATTCTTCTCCCCAGATCAGTGAGCATCCTTAACACTCTTTGTTTGAACTCTCTGTCAGGTAAGTTGCTCCTTTCTGTTTCACTTAGTTCCTTTTCTGGGGTTTTGTCCTGTTCCCTTACTTGGAATGTATTCCTTTGCCTCCTCATTTTGCCTCTTTCCCTGTGCTTGTCTCTACATATTAGGTAGGTCTACTGCATCTCCTGCTCTTGGATAGGTGACGTTATATAAGTGATGCCTTAGGAGGCCTGCAGTGTGCTTCCCTCAGTTCTCAATGTTCCAGGGGTGACCCCTATGTGTGCTATGTCTGTCCTTCTGTTGTGGCCTGTTTGCTCTCCCTGTAGGCACCCAGGGAGACTGAGTTATGCTTCTTGCCAGCTGTTGTAATGCTCAGCTGCTTGTAGTTGTTGTGGGCCCTTCAGTCTCTTTATTGGGTGTGGGAAGCCCCAGCACAGTTGGATGCAAGTTCTAATACCACATTTGTGTTGCAGTATTTCTTTTACGTGAGTAGGCCCAGGCGTGGCAGGTTGTTAGGCTCGGGGGCTTACAAATGCTATAAGCTTCCAGCCTTTAGGTCTCCTGTCAGCTCTCTGAGGATTGCAGCTGGGTGGGGCTGGCCTCAGGCACGGGAGCACCCAACTGTTTCAGACTTTGGAAGGTGGGACCAACCCCCTATGTGTGTCTTTGAGAAGCATACGTCTTCTGCAGATGATAAGCCCCACCGCCCACAGGTCCACACACACAGCCAACACAGTCCTGCCCCGTGTGCGTGCCCCGACCTCCTGAAGTGGAGCCAGTCTCTCCTCGGCGGGAGCCCAACACACTCCGCCACTGCCCCACACTCTCCACCCGCTCCTTGTGCACGCCCTGCCCCACTGAAGTGCGTTCAATTGCCAGGCTGCAGAGAATCCAGTCACCAATCTATGCAGGCCCACAAGTCGCCTGAGGGCTTTTGTTGGGTGGGGCCAGTCTCTAGGCCCTCTAGGGTGGGCTGCCTGCCCTGGCTGAGCTGCATTAAATCAGTGCTCTAGTGGGTGGGGCAGACCCTGGGCTAGCAGGCCACAGGGCAAGCTCCAATGGCGTCTCTGTCAGAAGGCCCACACCAGGCCACAACAATGGCTGCTGCCAATGTCCCAGTCCCTGGAGAGGTCTCACCTCTCACTGAGATGCACTCAGAGCCTATCAGGTGAGTCTCTTTTCACCAAAGCACTGTGCATCTTTCTTTCTGGTGATTTTAGGTTGCTTTCTGAAACAGGTGAATTTGTGCATGGGCCCTTTAAGAGCCGGTTTTAATTTCTTTGTGAACCAGCTTTTCTGGGGGTACTCTCCAATGTTTTAGAAGCAGACAAAGTCAGATATTATGCCACTTGTCTTGATTGTGCTGGGCCCACAAAATGCCTACAGCGGGAGTGCTCCCTGGCTCAGGGCCCTACTCCTCCAGGGAGGGCTTCAGATCTTTGGGTTGCTCGCAGGGGGCCGTGAAGCTGGCGGCATTTTTTCTCTCCAGAAGGGAGTTTCTGCCTCTTCCACCTCAATTACGATTGTCGTTTGTGGCAGGAGTTCCTCTTATCCAGTTTTCAGTTCTCTCTCAGGGGTAATTTTTCCACGAGTAGTTGTAAATTGGCTGTGTCTGCAGGAGGAG
The DNA here is from genome assembly GCF_020826845.1 of Diceros bicornis minor. Taxonomy (NCBI): domain Eukaryota; kingdom Metazoa; phylum Chordata; class Mammalia; order Perissodactyla; family Rhinocerotidae; genus Diceros; species Diceros bicornis. The sequence continues at coordinate 29,120,836 of NC_080744.1, read as the reverse complement.
GTGAGTTCAGAGTCTGCTCTCATCTAGCTTTCGTTTAACCTTAAGGAACACAGACATTTATTTCTAGTCAAGAAAGATTTCTTTAATGAAATGGTTCTTTTCATCTACAATAAAAAAGATAACTGGATCGTTTCTCAATATATAAATAAGGAATGCTTATTGTAATAATACTCAAACAATAGGCAAAAGCATAAAAATATTTAAAAAGTTATCTAAAATCCCACCACTCTCAGGTAACCACCATTAATGTTTAGTGAATAATCTTTCATGTATTCTTTTATACACACACATACTCACATAGGTCAATTTTACATGAGTGAGATATTGTACATGCTGTTTTTATGGTAGACTCCATTATTTTTTTCCAACTACTCCCTACCACCACCACTTCATCCTCAACCCACTTTTCACTCAATCACCTTCCATCCCTACTAGGTAAACAATATTAAAAACCGAGTACATACGTTTCATACTATTCGCCATTCTCCTAATTATATAAAAATACTTATAATCATATATCAGGGTTTTTTCATTCTTTATCTTAAAAATATCAAATCATATTACATAGACTTCTCTATACAGTGCTTTTTCATTTGGCCTTATAATATGCAAGTCTTTCCAAAGTAAGATTAGACATATCAAATATTTTCATTTTGTATAGTAGGCCAGAGATGTATAATTAATAAAACCAGTGTCCTTCCACAGGGTCCTTCAATAGGAAGAGCTATTCACGAACCTTGGCTATTACTCATTCCACAAAAGACAAGACTGACAACAGGTTTCATGTCCTTATTGAGTGGGCTGTCATTGAGGAAGTTTAAGACCAGAGTCTTTATAGAGGATATCACTATAATAATGTGAGTTATTGCCTTCATTTCTACCAAATGGCCAGATGTGGGGTTCACATACATCACCATTGGAGTTTCATAGAACAGAGACACCACCACCAAGTGAAACCCACATTTAGAGAAGGCATTTTGATGACCAGCTGCTGAAAGCCTGAAACACAGCTCTTAGCACCAACATATGGTGGTCCCAGAATATATGAAATAGTGAGAATGATGATGAGTACAAAGTACATGTTCTATGATGTGGCATAGGCATAGAACACATAGCACATGTTCTATGATGTGACATAGTTATAGGACAAGGGCAATCAGTGGGTCCATGTGTAGCAGATGCTGTAATGTGCTGTCCAGATCTCTCCCTCACGACTGATGCACTCATTCCCCCAGCTGCCAGAAGTCTAGTGTGCTGATGACTGGTTCACAACTGAATCCCTAGCCAGAAATTACCCTAAGCTAAAGCCTTTTCCTAGCGTTTTACTTGATCATCTCCCCTACCCAGGGTCAGTTCACATTCAATGATTGGTCAGTGCTGGTGTACAAAGGCCTGACACTCTTGCCTCAATCAGTGACAACTCTGAACAGTCATCCCTGCTCCACAGTTCCGCATAGCCTCAGCTGAGACTTTTGTTTCAACTTTAACACAGTTCAACTTCTCCTTCTGCTTTACCCTAGTTTCCTCACTCCTGTACAGCTAGCTGTTGTTCCCAAGAGAACTCTGCAACAAACCTTCCACATAAAATCTTAGCATCTGTTTCCAGGGAACACAACCTATAACACCATGTACTTAGAAACAAAATAGAGACTGAGTGTTTGAGAAAATCAATGAGCCAAGAGAGACACCTCAGCTGACCACAGATCTTGTCACGAGGATGGGGTAGTGCATTGGGTGGCAGATGGCCAAGTGCTGATCATTTTCCATGACAGAGTAGAAGGACCACACAGTAGCGCTTAGAGAAAAGAAGTAGAGCTGAGTGAAGCAACTGGAATAGGACATGATCTTGGTTTTAGAAATAAAATTGTCCAGCATGTTGAAGACCATGCAAGTAACTTAAAAAATCATGATACCTACACCAGCTAGCTCACAATGTATCTAAGTTTACTTTCCACTTTAGCCATTCAAGAATTGAGTCTCTTTCAGTCCTCACTACAACATTATATGAGCTGTTACTATTTTACTTGTTTTACAGAATAGAAAGCTAATGACTGGAGAGAATAGCTGACAATTTGCCCGTAGTAGAGTCTAATACTAACTAGGAAAGCGGGAACTCAACCAGGCCTGTCTGAGTCCAAAGCTCATTTTCTCCATCACTATTAACTTGCCATGGCAGAGTTATATATACTACTGAAAAATATGTGTCACCAAAGCTGAAATAATATCTATGTGTCACCAAAGCTGAAATAATATTCAGCTATTAGGAACTGTTTATGGGAAAAAGCTGATAAGAACTTAGTGAATAAGCATAGTATAATATTGTAAGTACAATACTACACCTCTGTGCAGGAAAATTAAAATCCAGTCTCTAGAAAAAAATACAAAAGGGACGTATACAAAAATATTTTAAATGGCAATGTTTGGGTAGTAATATGGAGGTTTTTATTTTCTATTTTTTATTTTTTTCCAATTTTATGCTTTATTTTCAAATGTTTCTATAGCAAATAATAGTATGTTAATAATAATTTTGATTCTATAACAAATTATTTTCTTTAATAATACTAATGATAAATCTAGCTCAGAGTTTCCTAGTTTAAAAGAACTGGCATAACTTAAGGATATTCATCTATGTAAAACCTCACTAACCATGCTGTCCCTTACCTTTCCTAACAAAGCTTATATTTGTAACTTCAAAAAAGTATTTTCTTAATTTTCTCAGAATTAAATTAAGAGAAAGCCACTATGTCCCTTGAGGGAATGGAGCAGGAACAGGAAGGTTGAAAAGTGAGCACTTAGTAGGGGACAGAAGAAGAGACAAGGCCTGTTGGCCCACTCAGCTTCATTTCAGCCAGTTTCATGGGTGCTATACAGAACAGGGGAAGTTTCCTGACTCTGACATCTGCTGACGAGACATAAATGTGATGAAGTCACCTAGCAATATTCCAAACTGAAGACTGTTATCAATCACGTTGTATAGTTTCTTATACCTCATATTCCTAGGTTAACGTGTCCCTAAAAAGTTGGCAGAACATTTATGTTTCATTACCATTTAAATTAATTCATATTACCAGTGTAAATGAACTCTAAAATAAAGTAAGTCTGCAAAATACAATACAAATCACAATTTAAAACCCAGTTTATTTATTTAAATACAGATAAATACATAGATACATAAATATATATTTGTGCCTATATGTATTTGAGAAAATAAAAAAATAACTCTAAAGAAATGTCACAAAGTGTAAATATATTACTGAAGAAGTTTTTACATTTTACTTCAGTGATAGATCCACATGAAATATGTTTTGGATCATGGATGGACCTTTATATTTAGAATATAGCTCTTTTCCTATCCCAAGGTAAATGTCCTTTAGAGCTACAAAATTCTTACTCATTTAAATAATTTTATAAAATATCTTATCCATGGCATCTTTTTCATATTTTTTCTTCCAGAACTTTCATGTTAATTTGCTCATGATAAATGCCTTGTAGATAAGGACAATCCATTACAGTTCATTTCATTTCTACACTTTTCCAATTCTCATATTAATTCACAACCCAGAAGAGTGGTAGATACATAGTAAATGTTGATTAACTAGCTGTTGATGGATTTCTAGAAGTTGTATGCTCAGTCAGGCATAAATCACAAATGATCTGCAGCAGAGAGCAGAATTTCCTCTACCTACATATATGTCACTACAGTTGAAATAATTCCCTAAAGCTGTTCTCCATATTTTCGTATTTCTTTCTCCTTCTTGTTATCTTATTTTAGAACCCAGTTAAATCATAAGGAAGATTGGATTTTATTTGCAAATGTTTAAAAAGACTATGTGCTTCCAAATATGACCTTGAGCCAAAGAAAAGAGGCATACTTGATAAACACAAGTGATTTGATGATTTTTTGTAATTTTTTATTTTGAAATAATTTCAGCTTTACAGAAAAGTTGCAAGAATAGTAAAATATAGAACTATATATTTACATATATATAAATATATACATAAGTGTATATCTATACTATATATTTATATATATTATAGTTCTATAAAATATAGAACTATACATAGAACTATATAGAACTATCTATATGCCCTTTATCCAGATTCCAAATTGTTAAAATTTTGCCACAATTGCTTTATTATTCTCTCTGTCTCTTTTTATAGCTCTCTCTGTCCTTGTGTCTGTCTTTCTCTACGTATATACCTTTTGAGAGTAAGTTGCAGACATCTTGCCCCTTTATATCTACATGTTTAAGTGTGTATTTTCTAGAAATAAGGAATGGTTTCTCACATAACCACAGTATAATTTACATTGCTATAATACTATTATGTAATTTACAGACCTTATTTGGCAATTTCCCCAATTATGCTATTGATATCTTTTATAATGGGAGATGGGGAGAGATTTTTTTTTTTCTAGCCCAGGATCTAATCAAGCTTACAAATTGACCACTTTTAAAATCAAGCAAGTTTTCTGATGTTAGCAAATTGGTGAAAACTTCAAAGTCCTAAAGGAGATTTCTAAAAGAAAACTCACTCTTTCTATAGAATTCTATGGAAAGGAATTTTTTCTTCAGTAAAACTTTCATATCTGAAAATTACAATAACTGCTTTGTAGCACAAATAAATTAAGAACCACTGAATCCTAAATGATAAATGGTTATCAGATTCTACACAGGTTTTTAAATATTTTCTTCTACAGGAAAAAAATTTAAAAATTATTTCCAGCATTGATCTGAGCTCATTATAAGCACTAAATTGATCTGCTGGGCTTGTACAAACTCATAATTAACAAAAAGAGAAACAGAGAATTTAGTTACAGCCTGATCTTTGCCTACTCTTACCAAGAGTATATTATGATGCACAAATATCTTGAACTTCATCTTTAAAAGTAGTTGACTGGAAATATGAAGGAAAAGGAAGACTACTGTGTAAATAAAACATCATCAACCCTTCTGAGAGTTTACTTATCATTGATGTTTTTATTTTGTATCCTTTTTTGTGACAAGTTTCCCATATGAAGTGGGTACTTTTAAAGTAATCATTGCTGGAAATATAAATTCAAGTCAAGACTAATTAAATTTGCAACAGGGTTTTTAAAATATAAACATTATAAATCGTGATTTGATGCGTAAGTCAGCACATGATATCATATTCAACCCATTATATATCTGCTCACAATATCAGTGTATTCTGAGATCTAATCACAGGTACCAGGAAAGGTGGGAAAGTCAAATAAAAAGGAAGAAAAATAAGCATAACAACACGTGGATATTCTTGCATGCAATTAACTTATAAACGCACTACACCTGAATATGTGAATTCAGCTCTTTGGGTGCATCAATGCGTAGAGGTGGGGTCTCCTACTTTAAGAGTCAGAGTGTTCTCTCATGCTTTTCAGAGGGTAAAATGACACTCAACAAATACACAGCTAGAGTTTTGTGTGTAGTTGGATCATAGGAAAAAAAGCACAGGAAACTCTGAAAGGCAACACCTGAAAGACAGGGCAGGGCTCTGGTGCAGGGGCCTTGCTGACCAGGCTACAGAGTTTTATGCTGTGGGTAGGGGAAACATCAAAGGTGCTTCAACGGGATGTGAGATGTTAAAGACAAAAACTCCTTCAAGCAGTGTGAAAGGACAGGTGATGAGTTGTGCTAAAAGCCCTGCTCCTTTGTTGAGGGTGAAGAAAACTTGAAGCCCAACACCCAATCGCAGCTTGTCTGCATGTTGCTGCTGCAGAATGACCCTGTTATGTGGCCCCTTGGCCAAGAGCATCATCGGGCCTGGTAAGTGCCCCGTGAGAGGCATGGTTCTTCAGTGGAACTGTTGTGACTCAGAAGCCCTAAATGAAGGAAGAGAGGGAAAGATCACTGAGGAGGCCACAGTGGTCTTCGGAAGACAGTGATATTCCACAGCCCCCTTGGCTAAGGTCCATTACTTCCCCAAAGGATCTCCTCTTTCTAGTAGGGAAAGGGGGATCTGTCCCCAGAACCTAAAATTGACATCAACTTATCAGAAGACCAAAAAATAAACTCCTACAATACAGATACCTCATCTTGGGTTTTATTTGACAGAATTTCCCTTGAGCATATGATAGATTTCCAGAACAGGTTTGGTGAGTGATTGATTGATGATTCTATTGATTGCATCTCTGGCCATCTCTAAGAGATTTAGACCCAGTGAAAGACATTAATTCCTCTGTCACTGGGGAAAATAAAGGCAGAAATGAAGGCACAAGGGTGTCCAGAGAAGATAGGGAGTGAACAAGGGAACAACTAGCACAGCTTTGTCTCCTGGCACTGTTCCTCTTCCAGAGACAGTAAATGAATCCTCAAGGAGCAAAGGACAAATTCTACTTATAATCTCTGGATCCTACAGCACATTCATTCACTGATCTTCATCCCAACATATTTTTACACCTTCTCTTCCAGCTGGTTACTACAAAGGCAACTACTGCTACTCTCAGAAAAGCCTACAAGAAACCAATTGAGAAGCTTCAGTTGGGAATCCCTTTCCCACTTCAGGAAAGAAGGTAATGTAGTACTTAGAGGAGAAAAAATATTCAAATATGGCTGGAGAATCTACAGCTCTGAAAAAAAAGTCTCCTGCTAACTCTGCTACAGTTTTACACAAAACGTCTAATATTTATGATGTCAGATATTGACACAGTGCTTCCACCTTGTCAATTCATTATCTCATTCAACAGTCTTTATAACAACACTACATGGAAGGCATTATCATCTCTATTTGACATTTGAGGAAACTAAGAGGCAAGAAATAATTGCCTTTTAGAATTTCCCACAACAATGCAATGTAAATTCTGGAATTCAAATCCTGGGCTCCCATATTCAAATCCAGTACTAATTCTAGTATACCACAATTGCCTACCACTTACCAGCAATGGATAAGTATACTTACTTTCAAGGGCTTTCAATAAAGTTTATACAAGGTGATGGAGGGCTATACAGCACTAACTGGTTGCCAGACATTTTACAAATATTCTTTATTTAATCCTCAAAACTCCCTCCGTAGTTAGTGCTCTTAGACTCTCCACCTTACGAGAAAGGAAACCAGAGCATAGAGAGGTTAATAACTCGTCCAGCATCCACAGCTAGAAAGTGGTAGAGGCAGGATGCAAACCCAGATGGACGAGCTCTGGAAGCTGTGCTCCTCCATGGAACAGCATCCCCAGGCCAGGGAGGCAGAGGACTATGCTCACAGGGGAATTGTCTGGACTGGCTGCTGAGCAAGTTAACTAGTGAGCATACCAAGACTTGTACTCCACTGCTGTTTCTGGGACCCGCTTTAGGGAACAAGAAAGTATCAGTGAAAAATATCAGACTGCTGGGGCCAGCCCTGTGGCGCAGCGGTTAAGTGCGCACGCTCTGCTGTGGCGGCCCAGGGTTCGCCAGTTTGAATCCTGGGCGCACACCGATGCACTGCTTGTCAAGCCATGCTGTGGCAGCATCCCATATAAAGTGGAGGAAGATGGGCATGGATGTTAGCCCAGGGCCAGCATTCCTCAGTAAAAAGAGGAGGATTGTCAGATGTTAGCTCAGGGCCGATCTTCCTCAAAAAAAAAAAATATATATGTCAGACTGTTAAATTAGCATCCAGATGTCACAAGTTTGGATACACATACAGCATCCAGGCTTCTGGAAACTAATTTCACAAGTTAAAAAGTAAAGCTTGTTTGCTTTGTTTTGTTAATCCTCTGTCCAAGCAGCCTGAGTGCAAGACGCGGCCTTGAAGTCCCTCTGCTCATGTCCCCGCTACCTTGACCACAGCTCCCACTGCAGCCGGTGCTGGGGGACAGGGCCAACTTAGACTGACCACTTAACACAGCAGCTTCTTTCTATGCTTAGGAGCTAACTGACAAATGGTGAGTAACAAAACAGCTTAGAGAAAATATCTCTACCTTTACCCACACTTAATTTTATTGAGTTTATCATAAAATATTTTTGCACATTTCCTATTTTCCAGGACAGTTTTATCAGGCCTGTACTTGGAAAAGTATCCTGAAAGAGAACTGTTCCGAATCCTGTACCTTCATATATAATTAACACAATATCTAGCACAGGTTTTCCTTCCAGTGTTACATATCACTTCTAGATTTGCAAGTCTAGCTGTCCTGTGTAGTCTGGGCATTCCTAGAATAACAATAAACATCTCAGAGATGAACAGGATTAAGAATTATGTATACAACTCCCATTTTACATTTAAGAAACTAAAACTTGGGGACGTTTAAATAACTACGCCAAATCCATAAAACAAGTTAGTTTAAAAAAAAAATCAACAGAATTTAGGCCCTTGTCCTTCCACTCTGCTGCCCGTCTGTTACCAGTTGAAGAAATAATTAGTTAAAATCAAATAGCTTCTGTTATCAAAAACATTCAATCTCTCAAAACCCCCTTTCAAATGAATTCCATGACATCTATATCAATACTCCAGTAACTTCAGATAATATAGAGAAATTCGTAAATAATACATTCCTGCAATTTTACTCACATCATTTTTTAGGTTCACATGGTGTACAAATCACTTTTGTTAAACAATATTGTTTTCAGGCTTGGAATGTGTTCTCTCACAATGTCTTCTAATTTATAGATATTTTTAGAAGAAGCTTTTATTCTCTTCATTACAATTCATGCATTTTCCAAAGTTTCTAGGATAAACATATTTTGTAATTAGAAAAATATTTTGGGGAAAAAAGAGAGCACCTATACAACAATTTATTAAACTCCTACTACGTGCCACAACTGTTATAAAGCAATGAATTCAGCAGACTGTGTCCCTGCCCTCATTCAACCAGCAAAGACAGATAAGTAAAGAAATAAAAAAATTTCACATTTTGATAAGTAATAGGGAAACAATAAATAGAAATTTATGAACAAAAGAATGGCAAGACAATTTACCTAGGGTTTTCAGAAGAGAATATTTAGACTAGACACTGAAAAATGGGCTCCAGATGAGATTTCCAGGGAAAGAGAACACCTAGAGCAAAGAACCTGGTCAGAGAAGGACTGGCTTATTCTAGGATAGAAAGAAGGCTTGTGTAACCAAAGAAAAAGGAAGAAGGGAAAGGCAGAGCAGGAAAGGGGGAAGAGGAAGGGAAGAAATTGGTGAAGTAGGTGGAGGCCAGATCATTCAGGGGCCCATGCGCCATAAAATGGAGCTTGGATTTTATTCTAGGTTGGAGAAGTTAACGAATGTTTTTACATAAAGAAATGACATGATCTTACTTACATTATTAAAAGGTCAGTATGGCTGCGGTGTAGAGACTTGTGGAGAAGCAAAAGCAGGAAGCAAACAGATCAGTCAGGAGGCCTCTGTAGTAATCCAGAGAAATAATAACGGTAGCTTGAACTACAGGGGGTGTAAAGAGAAAGCAGCAGATGCAACAAGTTGTATTTTAGAAATACAGCAAATAGGATTGCAGCTGAATTGTATATGAATGATAAGAGAAAGGGAGATGTGGTATTAAAATATAAGGCAAAAAAAGAAAGTCCCCAAATATTTACTCAACTATCCATATGTCAGGAATAAGATGATCAAATACATGACTGTATATAAATTGGGATTTGAGGAAAACCAGCAAAACAATCCAGACCAAAAATACACAACCACTATTAAGCAATAGATTCCTTGAATTGATAACCAGGTATCAATTCTCTAAATTAATATTATAAACTCACAGGCTTCATCAAATGTTTGTTTTGTTTTAACTTCTGAGACTAAACAACCTGAGTTCACTAGTTATATCAAATCCTACCTTCTGCCAGTGTGCCAAATGACCCGAACATTAGTTTTAAAACATTCTACAAAGAGGGGCCAGCCCCATTGCCTAGTGGTTAGGTTCAGCACACTTTGCTTCAGCAGCCTGAGTTCAGTTCCTGTGCGCGGACCCACACCACTCATCTCAGCGGCCATGCTGTGGTGGCAACCCACACACAAAATAGAGGAAGACTGGCACAGATGTTAACTCAGGGCAAATCTTCCTCAAAAAAAAAAACAAAACAAAATATTCTACAAAGAGATAAGGTAAACTGGAAAAAAAAAAAGAACCTTCCTCAACAAAGGCAAAATTCCTGAATATTTTTATCCCAAATGAATATAGTAGAAAGTCATCTTACAAATATGAGATTTTTCATTAAAATTTGCTTTCAGCTCCCCTTCATAAGAAATAAATATATAACCATTTGAAACTTAATCTGAGCCCCTAGACTGATTAATTTAAAAGCTGAGCAAAAGCATATAAAAGATGGCGATCCTAATGCAGTCATCGTCTCCCCCTCACCATCCCACCCCAGCTGACGCCAGCAAAGTCCTGTGGTGATAGACATTAAGACAGAGATGTTTAGAATCATGGCAGTTCTTATTGGACACATGAGTGCCCCTTAACATTGAATCAAGTAACGTCCTAAACAAACTTGATCCAGAGAAAGCGTTCTAGCACACCACTGCATCCTTATGCCAGAGAATAGGCCTATTTCAAGATGGTCAGATTACTGATGTTAATGTTATCTTTCAGGATACCTATCCAGATGGTCTTATGTGCTATGTTTTCAGGTAGTTTTCCAAAGCAAACATTGATAGATTTATTCTTGAAACTGGTAGATAATGGTATTAGAGAGACTAAATCAACAGGTTAGGTTGAAATATAGCCAAATGTTAAATAATTTCTAACTGACATCAAAATTCCCACATTTTTCCAGCTCCAGAATCACATGATCCAACAAGGCACCTGCCTACAAGCAGCTGCATTAGATGACTGCTCATGAGTATTTAGCAATGCGCTTATCCATTCATTTAAAAAAAAATTACAGAAACCTTTCTAAATGCAAGGATCATGTGTATCCCCAGTCACCTCCATGACACTGCTGTTTGACTTAGCAATAACCTCAGCCTACTCTCAAAAAGGTAATTGCCAAGAAGAGAGCTAACCCAGTATATTTAGTTTAAGAGGAGAGAAAAGGAGAATAATACATTGTACTGTCTGTCTACACTGCATTCTCCTACCTGGGGTAAGCTACACGATGCAGGGATTTTCATCTATTTTGTTCACTGCTGTATGCCCAGTACCTAGGAAAAATACCTAGCAAATAGTAAACACTTAATAAATATTGAATTCATAATGAATAAACAAACAAATCTCGTTTCCTGTTTGGGCAAAGACAATGATGTCCCTCTGTGATTCCAGGGAAATTTAGTAATTATGGGTCCTTTCACAGCTCACAGACCCATGAAAATCTCCAACACTCCCAACAACTCCAGCACCATAACTGGCTTCATCCTCCTGGGCTTCCCTTGCCCCAGGGAGGGGCAGATCCTCCTCTTTGTGCTCTTCTCTATTGTCTACCTCCTCACCCTCATGGGCAACGGTTCCATCATCTGTGCTGTGCACTGGGATCAGAGACTCCACACCCCCATGTACATCCTCCTCGCCAACTTCTCCTTCCTGGAGATCTGCTATGTCACCTCCACTGTACCAAACATGTTGGCCAACTCCTTCTCTGACACCAAGGTCATCTCTTTCTCTGGGTGTTTTCTCCAATTCTACTTTTTCTTCTCCTTCGGTTCTACAGAATGCTTTTTCTTGGCTATTATGGCATTTGATCGATACCTTGCCATCTGCCAGCCTCTCCATTATCCCACTCTTATGACTGGACGTCTCTGCACCAATCTTGTGGTCAGCTGCTGGGCACTTGGTTTCCTCTGGTTCTTGATTCCCATCATCATCATTTCCCAGATGTCCTTCTGTGGATCCAGGATCATTGACCACTTCCTGTGTGACCCAGGTCCTCTATTAGCACTCACCTGTACCAGAGCCCCAGGAATGGAGTTTTATTGGACAACCATAATTTCTCTGCTGTTGTTTATGCCTTTTGTCTGCATCATGGGGTCCTATACTCTGGTCCTGAGAGCTGTGTTGAGGGTTCCTTCAGCAGCTGGGAGAAGAAAGGCTTTTTCCACCTGTGGGTCCCATCTGGCTGTGGTTTCACTGTTCTATGGTTCAGTGATGGCCATGTATCTGAGCCCAACATCTGAGCATGAAGCTGGAATTCAGAAGCTTGTGACTCTGTTTTATTCTGTGGGAACCCCACTCACTAATCCTGTGATCTATAGTTTGAGGAACAAAGGTATGAAAAATGCCCTGCAGAAATTTCTGGGAATATAAAAATTAGAACCTTAGTCAAAAAAAAATCTTTGGGCAACTAGCCCATCTTCATATTTTTTCAGGTAAAAAACATATGTAATTAAATAACTAGTACCACTCTGAGAATTGTTCATCCTCTTATTGAACCTATTCATCATGGCTGTTTGTACTTTTCCTAGAATTATTAGGGTGAGAAAGGACTCACAGACTTTATCCAACTCCCTCATTTTGCAGATGAAGAAGCTGGAGAATGAAAATTTTGAATGATTTGCTCTGGTCATAACTTTATAATGCAAAGAAAAATCTTTATTTTTTAAAGAACTGCTCTGTTTTACTCATAAAGAGAGAAATACATAATAAGTTCTAAGAAAGTACTGGTTTTTTGCCATTCAGATGTGCAGCCATAAAATATTCTTTCATCTCAAGAGGGGAAAAATATATACATTACTGATAGAAGTGTAAACTGGTATAATTACTACTTAGGACAAACTGCAAACCATTTAACAAAATTTTAAATGCGTACATTCATTAACCCAGCAATTTCACTCACTCCTAGATACTTACCCTACACACATATAATCATACATATGTGAAAATATGTGTATACAAGAATATTCATTGCAGCATTGTTCATAATGGCAAATTATTAGAAACCACCTAAATGCCCATTTACTGAGACCTGTTTAGTTAAATTACAATGTGTCCATGCAATGGAATACAATGTAGCATTTTTTAAACGAGAGAGTTTTGGATGCACAGACGTGGAACCACCTCCAAGTTATATTGTTAAGTGAATAAATTATCTATGTTATGTAAGCTGTCATTTATGTATAAAATTATAAATTTGTGTGTGTATTTAAAAAAAGAATAGAATATCTTTCAAAGGATAGATAAGAAACCTAACAATGGTTGCATTTGGGAAGGAAGGATGTCTTGGATACAAGAGAACGAAAAAGACTTATTTTCACTGTGTACTCTTTGGTATCCTTGATACAAAATTCTATACATGATGATGATGACATCTCTACTGGTAAATTTTCTAAGAATTGGAACCTAAGAAACAGTTCACCACAATTCATGGGTTCATTGGGAAATCTATGAATCTTTGAATCTTCCATGGCCAATGAAGGAGCCAGGATCTACAAACCCACAGAGGTCATTTCATTCAGACTTCTTGGTACTAGAGGGAGAACATGGGAAACTACTTGTCTTCTTATGATTTGTGGGAGAAAATAAACTGTGTTAAAGTTATAACTAGTCTCTTTTCAAAACTATTGTATTTATATTCTTTATTGTTCACTCATTCATTAAAAAACATTTAATGAATACCTTCAATATGTCAGGTACAGGGCTAGGAAATGAATCAGATTAAGTGAATAAGTCACATTTCAGTTTCTCATGAAGTTAACAGTCTAGGATGAGAAAAAAATTAAATAGTGAGATGTGCTATGACCAAGAGAGATATTAGTTGCCATAGGAGTCGGCTAGGGAAGAGTATGTGCGAAGAATGGAAAGGCAAGCAGTGAGAGAGCAGGAAAATGAAGTATTTCCACACGGCTAACTACAGCTCATGGTCTACAGGGTCACTACAAGATAAAGGTCAGGAATGTCCCTAAAAAGAGTCCATGAAGTGCTTAAAGGAAGCCAATCTTGGAGCCAGCTGTGGCATAGTGGTTAAGTGCTCACACTCTGCTGCGGCAGCCGGGGTTTTGGATCCCAGGCGCACACAGACGCACCAATTGTCAATCCATGCTGTGGTGTCCTCCCATATAAATTAGAGGAAGATGGGCACGGATGTTAGCCCAGGGCCAATCTTCCTCAGCAAACAGAGGAGGATTGGCAACAGATGTTAGCTGAGGTCTGATCTTTCTCACAAAAAAAATAAATAAAAAGAAAGCCAGTCTCCTATTTTACAGTTTACTGCTACTACAGGCAAAGAAGTCTGACTATAAAATATGATAAAAACTAAAATCCAAAATGCCATTTTAAACAACAACATGTACAAATAAAAATGGATTATTTTATGGCTAAAATGTGAAAACTTCTTTTCAAGAGACACGGAACTTCAAACAGCCCGTCTGATTTCTCTGAGGGTAGGAACCACAAAAGATGGAAACTGCTTCAGGTCTTTGCCCCGCCCCTCTAATCAGCATTATATCTCAAAGTAAAGATCAGTCTTTCCCATTCAATATGCATTTGTAACATAGTGTTTATTTTTATAATGAAAATATCTTAATTTCTCTTTTTACTTACACAATACATGTTATTCATGAACATTTTTCAAACAATAAAGTATAAATCACCCAAAATCCCACTGTCTTGAGATAACTATCAATGATTTTTAGGTAACCATCTCCTCACACATGTGTATATGCATATGTACATTATATATATTATATAATTTATATTAATGTGTATGATTTATTTACACATACTCATATATATAGTTTTACATATATGGTCACAAGAAACACACAGTCTCTATGGAAGCCATCCTTCATTTTTTCTTTTGCTCTCTTTTCTTCTCTTCACTCATTCCTCACTTCTGTCCATAACCACCTCACACTCGTTAAATAAGCAATATTAATAACCTAACGTGTATCCTTCCACTTTATTCTCCATGCACAAGTTATTACATACTTATACACACACACACATACTCTCACATACCTACATTCCCATGCATATATTACATACCCATGCACACATATACACATATACTCACATAAATTTGGATGTTGCAATTGTCTTAAAATATGGAAGTATATAACATAAACTTCTTCATACTTGCTTTTTTCACTTAACATTAGGTTAATGGATTCCTTCAAAGTCAACTACTGTAAATTTTAACTCATTCTTTTTATTAGCCTTTTAATAGTCCATTTAGCACAATTTACTCAGCTATTTCTCTGTTTATATGCATTAACTTTATGTCCTGTTTTTGTCCCTATAAATAATGATGGAACACACACACACAATCTAAAATACTTATGTCTTTATTTTTATGAGATAGATTTCCAGGAGTGTATCTTTGGATCAAAGAGCAATACACATAATAGATATTGTTAGATTGCTTTCACTCAACGCCATACACAATCACATTTCCACCATCACTACGCGTGCCCCATTCAACCCTAGAAACTATTATAATGACTTTAAATTTTGCCAGTCTGGTGGGTCAGAAGACATAGCCCGCTTCTTTTATTAGTGATAAGGTGGAGCAATTTTTTCCTTATGTCACTGGCCAATGGATTTTCTCTACTGTGATTTGCCTGTTAACATCCTTATCCATTTTTTAATTATTTATATTTTTCTTAAGAAACTTTTGTTTTACATATTAACCTTTTTTGTGTGTGTGTGAAGAAGATCAACCCTGAGCTAACATCTGCCAATCCTCTTCTTTTTGCTGAGGAAGATTGGCCCTGGGCTAACATCCATGCCCATCTTCCTCCACTTTATATGAGATGCCGCCACAGCATGGCTTGACAAGCGGTGCATCGGTGCGCGCCCAGGATCCAAACCCCGGGCTGCCGCAGCAGAGCGCGTGCACTTAACTGCTGCACCACCAGGCAGGACCCTATTGCAAATATTTTTCTCTAAGCTAGCAATTCAGTTTTGTTTATACTATTTTTACTAAAATTCGATTACACATAAAGAATTTTTTTTTCTTTGTAGTAATAGTTGGAGATTGATAAAAAATAAAGACAGGTCAATTTGGATTGTCAGAAGAGGATTATTCTCCCATTTTCATCTTCACCAAAACAGGAAAAGATGGAGCTATTCAGCTATACAAAGGCAAATCATTAGCTTTGATTAATTCTCATTCCACAAAAGACATGACTGAAGGTAAGATTCATATTACTGTCAAGTGGGTTGGAGATGAGAGCGTTTGAGATTGACATCGCTCCAGAATATATTAATGTCACGATGTAATAAATGTCTTCATTTTAACTGAACTCCCAGATGTAGGAGTCAGGGAATGGAATATGTATTCTATGATGGGTATGGGGATACAGGACAGATCATCAGTGGGTCCACATCACACAGAAAGTGATCAATAATGTTAGGGAAAACAGAATTTAATGAGGATTAAGAATATGAGGACACAATGAGTGATCATGAGGACACCAGAATGCCCAGAGCCACCCATGATCGTGGGATAGTGCAGAAGATGTTCAGGTACCAATCATTAGCCATGAAAGAGAGCCAGCAGCACTCAGTTGTGTCCAGGGAAATAAAGCAGAAGTGAGCAAAGCAGCCAAAGAAGGAGACGGTGTTGGATTGAATATTGATCAATACATTGTGGATTGTGCAGGGAACATACAAGAATGCAATCATTGCCCCAACAACTCATCAACAGAGCTCAAAGAGCAATGGACACAAACACCCAGAGACCTAGGTTTGAATTCTAGTTTTGCCCCTTACTAGTTATGCAATGGCAGACAGTAACTAAAATCCCCTGAGCTGAGTTCCCTTGTATTTAAAGGTAAAATTAAATCTAACCTTTCTAAACCCCACAAATAGCTCTAATTACTGTTAAGTCCTAGACAAACAGCAATTATTTTTATGAATATTATTCCATATTTTTGCCTTAGGCTGGAAATGGGGGGAAAGCTACACCAGAAGGGTTTATGATCAGTCTTTAACTCACAATTCAATGAAGTTAAGGAAAGAGTGTTAGAAACCTAAGCTAATTTACTAAATAACTTACCTCTAATCGTTGGTAGGAGATAAAGTGATATACAGGAGACAGGCATAACTACAGACAACCTAGAGTCCTCTCCTGGAACCAGCCTTGCCTGAGCCTATCATTGATTGCACAGATTACAAGAACTGAGTCTACACTGCCCAGACCAATGTGGTAGGCAGAATAATGATGCCCCAAAGACATCCATGTCCTAATTTCTAAACCTGTGAATATGTTACCTTGCATGGCAAAAAAGAACTTTGAAGATATGATTGAACTAAGGATCTTGAGACAAGAAACAGGATTATCTGAGTGGCCAATCTAATAATAAAGATCTTTATAAGTGAAAAAGAGAGGCAGGAGAGAAAGAGTTAAAAGAGATGTAGGGGTTGGAGTTAGGGAGAGGTTTGAAGATGTCTCACTGCTGTCTTTGAAGATGGAAGAAAGGGCCACAAACCAGGTAATACGGGAGACGTCTAGAAGCTAAAAAGGCGAGGGAATGGATTCTCCCCTAGAGCCTCCATAAGGAACACAGTCCTGCTGACTGCTTGAATTTAGTCTGGTGGAACTTATTTCAAACTTCTGTCTTCCAGAATTCTAAGATATTAAATTTGCATTGTTTTCAACCTCTAAATTTGTGATATTTTTTATAGCATCAATAGGCAATTAATACAATCTGGATAAGAATTTGAACTATTTGGATTGTGGCAATATTCTGAAGGAACTTGTGTGCCAAGAAGGATGTGAACACATCTTCTGTTTTGATTGAATAAGTGACTACTCTGGAAATAAATGTACAATATGCTACTCTCCAGCTCAGCCAGAGATGAGAAGTTAAACAATTGAACAGCATGATCCAACTTTGTAGCAAGCTTCAAAATCATGACAATAAGCTTACAAAGTTGAAGGAAGATATCCAATAAGCCCACACATATATGGTCAACTAATCTTTCACAAGGGCACCAGGAACGGAGAAAGGATAGTCTCTTCAATAAACGATGTTGGTAAAACTGAACATCCACATGCAAAAGAATGAAATTGGAACCATACCTTACACCATACACAAAAATCAACTCAAAATGTATTAAAGATTTGAACATAAGACCTGAAACAGTAAAACCCCTAGAAGAAACCATAGGGAAAGAGATTCTTGACCTTGGTCCGGGCAATGATTTTTTTGGATGTGACACCAAAAATACAAGCAACAAAAGCAAAAATCAGCAAGTGGGACTACGTCAAACTAAAAACCTTCTGCACAGCAAAGGAAACAATAAAGAAAATGAAAAAGCAATCAAGACAACCTACAGAATGGTAGAAAATTTTTGCAAACCATATTAGATAGGGGCTTAATATCCAAAATATATAAAGAACTCATACAACTTAATAACAAAAAAACAAACTATCTGATTTTAAAAACGGGCAGAAGAACTAAATAGACAGTTTTCCAAAGAGGACATCAAAACAGCCAACAGGCACACGAAAGGTGCTAAATGTCACAAATCATCAGGGAAATGCAAATCAAAACCACAATGAGATATCACCTCACACCTGTTAGAATGGCCGTTATCAGGAAGACAAGAGACAACAGGTGCTAGCAAGGATGTGGAGAGAAGGGAACCCTTATATATTGTTGATGGGAATGTAAAGTGGTTCAACCTCTATGAAAAGCCGTGTAGAGTTTCCTCAAAAAATTAAAAATAGATCTATCATACCATCCAGCAACTCCACTTCAGGGTATATACCCAAAGGAAATGAAAACAGGATTTTGACAAGATATATTCACTCTCATCTTTATCACAGCATTATTCACAATAACCAAAATATGGAAACAACCAAAATACCCATCAATAGATGAATGGACAAAAAAGATATGGTACATATACACGATGGAATGTTATTCAGCCATGAGAAAAAAGGAAATCCTCCCATTTGTGACAACATGAATGGACCTTGAGCATATTATGTTAAGCAAGTTAAGTCAGAGAAAGACAAGTACTGTATGATATCACTTATACATGGAACCTAAAAAAATTAAACCTGTAAAAAACAGAGAGTAAAATGGTGGTTACCAGGAGATGGGAGGGTAAGATTCATAGTGTTAAAGGGTACAAACTTGTAACAAGTAGTAAATAAGACATAGAATGCACTATGTAGTAGTAAATAAGCCATAGAGTGCACAAGAGTGCACTCTAGTGCACAGTGTAATGAACATAAACAATAATATTGTGCTATAATTATCTAGTTTGATAAATATCGGCAATTGTACTACAATATACAAATGTATCAAAGTAACACCTGTACACCTTAAACTTACACAATGTTACATGTTAAATTTATTCAATAAAAAAGTAAAAGGCAACCTATGGAATGGGAGAAAATATTCGCAAACCATATATTTCACAAGGGGTTAATACTTCAAATATATAAAGAGCTTCTACAATTCAAAAGCAAAAAACAACTAGTAAAAAATGGGCAAAGGACCTAAATAGACAGTTCTCCAAAGAAGACATACAAATGGCCAACAGGCATATGAAAAGATCCTCAACGTTAGTAATCATCAGGGAAATGCAAATCAAAACCAAAATGAGATATCACTTGACACATGTTAGGATGGCTATTATTAAAAAAATGAAAGATAACAAGTGTTGATGAGGATGTAGAGAAAAGAAAACCTTTTGGTGTACTGTTGGTGGAAATGTAAATTGGTACAGACATTATGGAAAACAGTATGGAGTTTCCTCAAAGAATTAAAACTAGAACAATCATATTATCCAGCAATCCCTCTTCTGAGTATTTATCCAAATGAAATGAAATCAAGACCACTTACAACATCCATGCTCTTACACTGGGGAGAGTCCTTCAATTGAAGAGATATCTGCACCCCTGTGTTCACTGCAGCATTATTCACAGTAGCCAAGAAATGGAAACAACCTAAATGTCCATCAACAGATGAATGGATAAAGAAAACGTGGTATCTATTTATATACATGTATATATGTATATGTATGTAGATAGATATAGATATAGATATATAGATATAGATATAGATAGATAGAAACACATATATATTCCATTTAGCCTTTAAAAGGAAGGAAATCTTCCCATTTGCAACAACACGGATGAACCTTGAAGACATGCTAAGTGAAATAAGCCAGACACAGAAAAACAAATACTATATAATCTCACATATATATGTGGAATATAAAATCACCAAACTCATAGAAGCAGAGAGTAGAATGGTAGTTGCCAGGGGCTGGGGGAGGTGGACACGGGGAGGTGATGGTAAATGTGTACAAAGTTTCAGTATGCAAGATAAATAAGTTCTAGAGATCCTCTACACAGTACATTGCCTACAGCTAACAATACTGTATTGTGTACTTAAAATTTTCTAAAATGGCAGAGCTTATGTTAAATATTCTTACCACAAAATAATAATAATAATAATAAAAGGGGTGGAAACTTTGCAAGGTGATGAATATGTCTATGAACTTGATGGTGGTGATGTTTTCACAGGTGTACACATCTCCAAATTCATCAAGTTGTATATATTTAATATGTACAGCTTTTGCATGTCAATCATACCTTTAAAAAGTAGTCTTTTAAAAAGACACTTTTAGGGCAAATTTCAGTGGCTCAGAGAAAAATTCAATAAAAAATGTGATTTTGCCAATAAGAAGTTCTGATGATGTTTATAATAAAATTTTGGTGTAAACTCAGTCTAAAATGATTAATGATGAAAATGTCCAGCAAGTTTCAATATGTGAATGTTTCCAGAAGTATAATAAACTCCTCTAAGAAGACTAAAAAGGTAGCCTGGAGAGGAAGCAGGAAGAAGGAAAGAAATAAAAGAAGAAGAGAGAAAATAGAGAGAGGGAAGAGAGAAAGAGGTAGAAGGAGGAAGGAAGAGGAGAGAGGGAGAGAGGGAGTCAGGGAGGCACAGAGGAATCAAAAAGGATGGAGGAAAAAAGGAAGGGTAGATTTAGTTGAATCAACAATAATGGGATTTAAAACCAGAAAATGATAAAGGGGAACCTAACACCAACAGAGAATATGAAAAATAGGTGGTAAATCATTCTGTAGTTGTTGATAGTGTTGAACTCACGAATGAAATAGACATTCTAGGAAGAAAGTATGTAACAATCTGACTTGAAGTCTCACCAGAGATCAGCTGGGCTGCAGAATGAGGTAGTGTCTCCTGCACATTCTCTACAAGAAAATGGTTTTTATCTGAGACATCTCCGCCACTGAGAGTAGTAGAAAATGTGAATAACAGAACAATCTTTGTGGTTCTCTTTCTAACAGAAGTGGTAGCAGCATTCTGCTCCCTAGTGGATAGTGTCAACAAGCTGTGTCCTCAGAAGGTATATTATCTTCTGAAACTTCTCTACATATAAGAAACCTGTTGCTGATAACCAATTAAGAGAAAGAATCAGTGATGTATCAGATGAATCCATTTTCCTCTACCTGGAAAATCTTCACGCATGCTCCATCTTCCACAGTGAATAGTCCTGGTTGCAGATGGATGATGTCTCAATGTCGCAGCCTTATGGCTGTGAAAGAAATCATACAGAATATATTTTTCCATATTGCTTCTATTAAGTCTAGAAGGTTGATATGTGTTTTGAGAGGTTCGGTGGATTCGATCGGAGACATAAAGAAACTTTCCAACCCAAACCAAAGGACTGAATGCACACCTTATTATATAGGAAAGGGTAAAAGCAAAAGTCAGCAAACAGATCCGAATAGGTCAATAAAAAGAGGAAACAACATCAGATCGGCCAAAAAGGAGAAACATCAGACCTACCAAAGGGAAATAACATCAGATCAACCGAAAAGAGAAACATCAGATTGACCGAGAGAGAAACATCAGATTGGGTACTTACAACATCCATGCTCTTACACTGGGGAGAGTCCTTCAATTGACAGGGCTAGATGGAAGTTCCGATCGACAGAGGTCCTGGGCAAGGTGCCCCGCCACCACAGGCGAGACTCTCATCAAGCCCCAGTCCTCAGCAGCTTATATAGTATGGGTAATTTCCAGAGTAAGCATTTGCAGAGTAAGCATTTGGTGTTCTCATGAACAAATGGTTATCAGTGGTGTATGTGCATTGAGACCCCTGGCTATCGTCCCAGCCCGGCACAGATGACCAGTCCTATCCAGGCTATGACGCCCAAAGAATCTTGTAATCTTACAAATTGCAACTATCTCCGTGGGAGAATGGCCAGTTCTCACCACACAGAAAGCCACTTTATATTTCTTTGTGTGTTGGTGGCTGTAGGTTCATGGACCAGCCAAACATGGCTGTACTCATGTCAAGACAACATGAAAGATGATTTTGGAATGAACTAAATACAAAGCAATTCCCTTTGAGTATATAGGGTATATATGATGACATCACAAGAGGACTATGCTTCCTCTGAACCATAGAAGGAGACATATGAGATCTGAATCCTCACCTCAGTTATATCAGGGGTCTCTCCTTATACTAGGAACAGTGCAATTACAGAACAACAGTATTTGTGTTCTTAATTTCCATTTTACTTAGCTTTCCCTTTTGCCACATTAAAATGCCTTTGTTCAGCTACCCACACTGCCATTTTAATATTCTGCAGCTTATAGTTTTTTAATTAAGATTTAAATGATTAAACATTGCCACTTGTTATCAGTGGTAGAGTTACCAGAAACTTAAATCAAACATCCCTTTGGAATAAATGCCTAGATTTGTATGTAATTATGCTTGTTAAATATAAGAGGAGAAGAAATGCAAGATACAGTTGTGATGATTTGTGTCATCAGATATCACAGATAAAGGAGCACTATACAGGGTCCTGCAGACTTATTGGAAACTCTCCGGAATAACTTATTTCATTGAGACTAAAAAGCACATTTTTCACCTTTTAATATCTCTGAAAGTTAGGTGCATCTTATAATTGACGATGTGTCATAGTTTTATTGGTAGAAAGATTTTTCTTTCAGGTGTGTATAAAATAGTGCTATGTCTTACAGCTGATTATGTTTTAGATTTGAGGACATATGATGCTTCATGCGAGAAGTACTGCCAGTGTGTTTATTACATTGTGAGGTTTTTCCTATAAGAATATTAGGATAAGAAGGTAATATGCATGAAATAAAAGCTCTTGAAATTTAAACTCTAAAATGCATTTCCTAATTCTACTATTGAAAAGTTATATTTAAACTTTGAAGATTGTTTTTAATAATCTCTTACATATCTTAATTTTTCTAAGATTGTATAGTCGTTTAATCTATGAAACTTCCACAAATTGTTTCACTAATGAATCCAAACTTTTAATGCCTATCTTCTCTTTTCTTGTTTGAAAATTTCTTGGATATATATGTGCTCTTTATATCTTAGGAGGAAACCCACAGAACTTGAACTTCTTCCATTTTCTGTTAAATGAACAGCAGTAGTTGTGAGATCCACTTAGTGTTAAAGAATGCTAAAACCATGAATAAAGTATTTTCAATTTTACTTCTCATGAAAACACTTTGGGGGAAAAAATCTTCAACTAGACTTCTTTTAAAGTTCCCATTCTTTAAAAGAGCCTTTGGAGTAAATACATATAAATAGATGCCAGTTAAAGAAACATATCTTGAAAGGAGGCATGAAGAGAATTTTCTGATTTCAGGAAGGGCTATTATTCAAGTACTTATGCTTTGGACAAGTGATTTGTTGGTAAACAGAAGTTTTATAAATTGTAGTTCAGTTGGAGAGTTTAAATACATACTGTGGAGAATTATTTCATAAAGCCAAGAAACTGAGTGGTATATATCAGTGCTATATAATGCATTTGTTTTTGTGTCTATGTTCATACATGTTGACTTTCCTTAAAATTACATAAAACCTTAAATAGAGGCAACATAACAAGATGAATGATTAGGATCTTGGACTCTAAAGCCAGAAAGCAGGTGTGTCACTTGGACTAGTTATTTATCCTCTCTGGAGAGTACGTGGGAATTCTTTGTACTGATTTTTCAATGATTTTCTAAGTTGGAATTATTTCAAAAGATTAAAGGTAAAAGATTAAAAAAAGAAAAAAACAGTAAAATAAGAGCTGATTCTAAAAGCGCTCTTGAGGCACTAAAAATGAAAGCATTTTAATCTCTTTGTAAATATAAGTATTCTGACCACTTTTGAGGCCAAATAGGCTTTTATATAACAGTAATGCAACAAACTCAACACACTCAAGTAGATTTCTAAAAGACAAATCACTCCTGCAAGAACATGTAAAACTATCAGAATTCTACGAAAAGGTAAACTTCTACTTTAAAAATAACTTTGATATCTGAAAATAAAACTGGCCGCTGTGCAGCATAAGTTGCAGAGCAGAAGAGGGAACTGAATCCAAACTGTTGAGTACTCATCAGAGTCTACTCAAAGTTCTTGTTTGTTTGTTTGTTTGTTTTATGAGGAAAAGAAAACAAATTATTTTCAGGTATTGACCAGAGCTCATTGGTGAACACTAATCTGAGGAGCTGTACCAGTTAAGTTTCATAATTAGCATAAAGAAAAATAGAACACTTGCTCACAATCTAATCTTTTCCAGCTATTATGAGCAATGCAAAGGAGACAGCAGAATCAGGTAAAGCAACACTGTTTCATACTTTCTCCCAAAAACTGCTGGGAGGAAATCTGAAAAATATGTGTAGACGAGATATTTATAGGCTTTTTTAAGAGTTAAATTGTTGTTGATGTTTTTGTTTCACAAACTTTCATAATTCACCTTTCCAAACAGACTGAACAGTATTCTTAAAGAAACCATTATAACAAATAGCACCCATCTGGCAAAACAACTCGGGTCAAAAATACCTAATCATTATTAATAACAATTGTTTTTAATCAATCATGATAAAGTTTCCTTCCTGAATTGGTACTAGATATATAGACTTAATCTTTTGTAGAATCCATCGAGGACCTTTACGCATAGCAGAATTCTTCTTGATCCCTGTTTTTATACATTAGCAATCAGTGGGCTCATGTGACTCCAACATAACTTTGAAAACACACTACAAAGGCCAGGATATGGTGCAAAAAAGGCTAAATGCCTAATGTCCCTGATCATGAGTGAAGCTGCTACAGAGGGACTTTAAAAAAATGTTAGACTCTTCTGCTGTCTGCTTTCAACTCCCCTTTATGAAAGATAATATGTGGTCTCAGAAATTTATTGGGCCCCTAGACAAATGACTTTAAAAGCAGAAAAGAAAAAGACTTACAGGAAATGGAAGTTCATAGTGCAGGCACTGGAACCTAGCCTACCTTCTCCCCAACAACAGTGGAGTCCACTAAATAGATTCAAGTTAATGTATACATTAAAATGGAGTCTGGCAGATCTGTGGAGATTTTATTGGCTCCAAGTATCCCTCATGCCATGGGAATCAGGGAATCCCGAGTTTAAAAGGACCCAGAAAGGGTTTTAAAAGAACATCTATTGTGTTATAATTACTCTTCCAGTCTCCTCCCCCAGCCACTAAAATTGTATTCCTCCTCCAACACAACACTCTAAGCATCCAGAGGACCTATACTTGAGAAGGGTGTCAGCTTGCTGCTGCTACCTTTTGCTCTTGGTCCTATAGGTTTCTCAAAACTTGAATATTCCTAGTAAGAAATTCTTAGACTCCCTGGGTCCCCATGCCAAATTTCATAAAGCAAAAATATGGATTTAACACGGAAGCAGGGGGTGGAGAACACAGACGTTCTTTATGTTCCTCATTTTACATTTATTTAGAGAGGGTTCTAATTGACTCCCGAGGCTTGAGTGCATATTTGTTAAACAAAGGTAGCCTAACTCATTTAGAACAAAAGAAAGGCATCATGCAGATATTCAATCCTTAAAAGTCACTCTGCTTAGAGATGCTCCCAAGTACTTACTGGGGGATGGAGCAAAGTTTTAGCTTTCCATCCCCTACAAATCCACTGCTATTTAGAACTCTATGTTACCAATAATACCCATAGTTTATATTATGGGAATGTAATTATATCTATGACTGTAGACTGGGGAAATTCATATCTCTTTTCTAGGTAAGCACAGAGCCATTGCAACATGGCCTATTTATAATTCTTTCACCTTGGTCTACTGTGGATGGCTAGGATTGCTGTTTTAACACAACAGAAACTAAGGCTAGTTTCCTCTAGTTCACTTGACTGTTTTACACATGAAATTGGTACATAATATTATTAAATTGACAAATTAATCATGTAGTTTGAAATAAGGCCACTTTCAAAAGTCATGTAAAAGATGGAATTCAAAAAGTTCTATGAGCTTTTGTTATATAGCTAAATAATTTGACTCAACTACTGCTGTAACTGCAATGATGTCACCATCTTCAGAAAAATGTAAGAAATTCCATTTTTTTTGGTTGATGTCTTAATAGTTTATAACATTGTGAAATTTTGGCTGTACACTATTGTTTGCCAATCACCATATACATGTCTCCCTTCACCCCTTGTGCCCATCCCCCACTCCCCTTGCCCCTGGTAACCACTATACAGTTTTCTCTGTCCATGTGTTGGTTTATCTTCCACATATAAGTGAGATCATACAGTGTTTGTCTTTCTCTTTCTGGCTTATTTCACTTAACATAATACCCTCAGGGTCCATCCATGTTGTTGCAAATAGGACGATTTTGTCTTTTTTATGGCTGAGTAGTATTCCATTGTATATATATACCACATCTTCTTGATCTGATCATCAGTCGAGGGACACTTGTGTTGCTTCCACTTCTTGGCTATAGTGAATAATGCTGCAATGAACATAGGGGTGCATAAGCCTATTTGGATTGTTGATTTCAGGTTCATTGAATAGATTCCTAGTGTGGGATAGCTGGATCATAGGGTATTTCTATTTTTAATTTTTTGAGGATTCTCCATACTGTTTTCCATAGAGGCTGCTCCAGTTTACATTCCTACCAGCTGTGTATGAGTGTTCCCATTTCTCCACATCCTCTCCAACATTTGTTGGTTTTTGTCTTGGTGATTATAGCCATTCTAACGGGTGTGAGGTGATATCTTAGTGTTGTTTTGATTTGCATTTACCATATGATTAGTGATGTTGAACATATTTTCATATGCCTATTGGCCATCTGTATATCTTTTTTGGAGAAGTCTCTGTTCATGGAAGAAATTCATTTTTGTGAGAATGGATAGATCCGTACATAGAGAGAAGATAAATAGATAGACACTCTATTAACTGCCAAGTCTAACATAATTTTCAAAAACCTCTACAACACTCTCCTTCAAGAGCTTATCAATTCAGACCAAAAGTTGTCTTGAGTCCACAGTGAAAATATGAATAAGAATAAAGAAGCAGCCCAGGTCAATATTTCAGTTTTAAAGAAAAAAAGTAGCTATAAATATATGTCTTTATTTTCTTTCCCAAGATGGTTTAATATAAATATGGGTCCCCATCTGTCTATACACAGTCATTTGAAATTTGCAGGTCCTTTCACAGCTCACAGACCCATGAAAATCTCCAACACCCCCAACAACTCCAGCACCATCACTGGCTTCATCCTCCTGGGCTTCCCTTGCCCCAGGGAGGGACAGATCCTCCTCTTTGTGCTCTTCTCCGTTGTCTACCTCCTGACCCTCATGAGCAATGGTTCCATCATCTGTGCTGTGCTCTGGGATCAGAGACTCCACAACCCCATGTACATCCTGCTCACCAACTTCTCCTTCCTGGAGATCTTCTATGTCACCTCCACTGTCCCCAACATGCTAGTCACCTTCCTCTCTGATGCCAAGGTCATCTCCTTCTCTGGGTGTTTTCTCCACTTCTACTTTTTCTTCTCCTTGGGTGCTACAGAATGCTTTTTCTTGGCTATTATGGCATTTGATCGATACCTTGCCATCTGCCAGCCTCTCCATTATCCCACTCTTATGACTGGACGTCTCTGCACCAATCTTGTGGTCAGCTTCTGGGTATTCGGTTTCCTCTAGTTCTTTATTCCCATCGTCATCGTCTCCCAGATGTCCTTCTGTGGATCCAGGATTATTGACCACTTCCTATGTGAGCCGGGTCCTCTTCCATTACTCCCTTGCAAAAAAGCTCCTGGGGTAGAGCTTGTCTTCTCCACTTTAAGTCCTCTGCCCATCATCATTCTCTTTCTCTGCGTCATGGTGTCCTATGCTCTGGTCCTAAGAACTGTATTCCAAGTCCCTTCAGCAGCTGGGAGAAGAATGGTTTTCTCCACCTGTAGTTCTCATCTGGCGGTGGTTTCACTGCTCTATGGCTCTGTACTGGTCATGTATGGGTGCTCAATAACTGAGCAGGAAGCCACAACACAGAAGATTGTGACTCTGTTTTATTCTGTCGTGACCCCACTCTTTAACCCTAGGGTACATAGTCTTAGAAGCAAAGATATGAAAAAGACCCTGCAGAAATTTCTGGGAATATAAAGAGTGTTCATCAAAAAGGCTCTTGTAGGGGCCAGCCCATTGGCGTAGTGGTTAAGTTCACGCACTCCACTGCAGCGGCCCAGGTTCACAGGTTCACATCCCAGGCACGGACCTATGCACCACTTATCAAGCCATGCTGTGGCAGGTGTCTCACATATAAAGTAGAGGAAGATGGGCATGAATGTTAGCCCAGGGCCAATTTTCCTCAGCAAAAATAGGAGGATTGGCAATGGATGTTAGCTAAGGGCTAATCTTCCTCACCAAAAAAAAAAAAGAAAAAAGGCTCTTGGGCAATTAGAGCCCCAAAATTGTATTTCACTTACTTACAAACATTTGCAAAAATTGTATTAACTTATTTTCAAGTTAAAAAGAAACTGGTTTTATTCAGACATTGTTCATCCTAGTATTGACTAAAACCCCAATCACCTGTGAGCATGTGCTTTTTGTTTATTTCTTCTCTTGGTTCTTCATCATTTGTCCTGTTTCTTACCATGTCTCAATTCTCTTATTTTTATTTTAGTTTATTTTATTTTTAGTTCATATTTTGAGTCTCACTTCTCTGTGGTTCTCCTCTCTTCAGGATTTGGTTCTCAAATCACAGCTGCTTTGGCAGCCACAAACACCAAATTCTTGATTTCCTTCGTTCAGTGAAACTGCTGTTTTCTGCTGAGACTTTATTCTGCGTTTCTGCATTCTTTCCCACATGCCTCCATATCCCTACACTCTCCTGACCCAGTGAATTAGTTGTCAAATGTCCTCAGGGAAAAACACCCAAGGTATATGTGGAACTCATCTCCTTGCCTCTCCCTTCTTGGAATTGTAGCCCCTGAAGTTCTGCCTGTGTTGCTTGCTCTCCAGTTCCTTCAAATGGTTGTTTTAAGTATTTTGTCCAGACTTTATAGTTACTTTTGATGGAAGGGTTATTTTAATACAAGCTGCCTAGCGAGGACCATACCAGAAATTCTTTTTCATTATATTTAAATTCATACATTCTCACTTCTTCCCTCACTTTCCATAGATGAAATTGTAGCATAACCATGCAAAAACCCATAAATCAGAGACA
Source organism: Diceros bicornis minor (assembly GCF_020826845.1). Lineage (NCBI taxonomy): Eukaryota > Metazoa > Chordata > Mammalia > Perissodactyla > Rhinocerotidae > Diceros > Diceros bicornis. Next base: position 29,091,518 of record NC_080744.1, on the reverse strand, counting down.
AGTGGATACAGAGACTGGTACAAACACAAGTCTGGGATATAGATCTGCTTTTCTTTTCATTGCAAACAGCTCCAGATTTCTGAGGATTCCACCCTTGCCAGCAAAATGGGGGGGGGGGGGGTTGCTTAGAGTAAAATAAGAGGTAAAACCAGAACGAGAGAACAGATTTAGGCCACATTTTTTTAAACGAGAGGCGTTCAGCAATAATAGATCAGTAAAAATATTTACTCAGGATTTGTATTAGTAACTTGCGCTAGTTCTCCTTGAACTAGGCCCTGAATGAAAGGTCATCCTATTATTGAAGTGTCTTTACCAATTTAACTACTGGATTCTGCAGATGAAGAAGATGAGGCTTGGGAATCGGGAGTGATTTGCTGAGGATAGTAACTTTAATGGTAAAAAACAAAAATTTTCTAGCCACTACCCTTTTCACTAGCCCAAGTTACTTTTTCTTTACTAACTAATGCTATATTTTTATCTTTAGGACTTCTCAGTTTTTTGCCCATTAAACAATGTTTGTTTCACCAATATGCGTAAAGCTCTGTAAACAGTAAGGGAAGAGAACAACATCCCAACAGGAAAACAACCAAAAAGATATAAACAAATAACACACAGAAAAGACTCTTAAACATATGGAAAGAGAACTAATTCATTCATAAAAAGAAAAAGGCAGAATAAACATATAATGGTGAAAACAGAGACTCTGGCCCAAAATGGAGTCACTTGTATTAGGCCCCGCAACAGCCAACCAAGACTTAATACCTAATTACAGTTTCAACCTCCCTCAGAAACGTAACCTTTAATCAGCCAATCTGAAATTTCCTGATCAGCACCTGTTCCCCTTAGGAGGGCGACCTTACCTAAAACAATGTATTCTTTGCTAACAATTTCCTTTTATCTGCTCCCTCTCTGCTTTTAAAAACCTTTCCTTTTCTGGAGCTCAATGAAGCTCCTTTCTGTTTGCTAGATGGGATGCTGCCCGATCATGAATCGCTCAATAAAGCCAATTTGATCTTTTAAATTACTCAGTTGAATTTTTGTTAACAATGATATCTCATTTTTAACCCATTGGAGTGACAAAGATCAAGCAGTTTGATGGCACACTATATGGTGTGGTGAGGATGGTGAAATGGGTTCTGTCACGCTTAGCTGGTAAAAATGCAAGCTTTACAAGCTCCATATAGGACAATTAGGCAACTTCTATCAAAATTTAGAAGGCATATGCCCTGTAACCCAGCAATTCAACTTCCAAGTTACTTAGCCTATAGATATTCTCATACATGTGGGAAATAATGAAAGTACAAGAATATTTCATTGTAGCATTGTTGTAATAGCAGAATGTTGAGAAAAATGTAAGTTCCCATTGATGGAAGACTAATTAAATGAGCTATGGTTCAGTCATACAATGAAATACTATGTCTTCAACTTTATAAAATATGAAATAGCTCTGTATGTAATGTTATGTAATATCTCCAAGATATACTGTTGAGTGAAAAAGGCATGGTGAGCAGCAGACTATAGCCCTCTTTCATATAAATGTGCAGACTATCTCCTGAAGGAGATCCAGAAAATGATAGCAATGGTTGCTTCAGGTGAGGAGAATTTGGTGCCTGAGGAACAAGGGAGTAAGGAGACATTTCCTTCATACCCTCTTTTGAATTTTTTAAATTCTCTGCCAGGTATCTGTATTATTTATCTTTAAAATAAATAATAATAGAGTTGTTTTTAAATAAAGAATAACTTTCTAGAGGAATTCCTGATAACCAGATCTAGAAAATCATTTCCACCCCCCCAATCAGTTGTAGGGTTCCTTAGAGCCTATTCATTTATAGAAAAGTTGAAGCAGGGTCCTAAGAACACCTTAACACTATTTCACTCAGACTTGTTGATACTTTATAGAAAATATGAGAAACATCTTTCTCCCCTTAGAACTTGAACAAATATACTGTGGCAAACTGTAACTAATTTATCATATTTATATTAGACATCCTCTCCCTCATTGTTCAACTATATATTTTTATTGTTGTTGAGCCCCTACAATACCAGACATTGAGCCGGGATATAAATTTGATACAAAAGTACGTAAAACATATTTTCTTCCCTCATAGGGCTCACAGTCTCATGGTAGAGATGCGATAAAATTGCAAGAGTTTTCTTTTTATTAAATGGCACAAGTGCAATGAAAGGAGAAAGACTAAGCACTATGGAAGATCATTGGAAGCAGCATGTGTGTATGTACGGATTTGTGTCACGTGAAAGAGGATTTAAGCATAGCTACTTATAGGGCAGCCAGCCCTGATGTTCTAGTGGTTAAGATTCAGCGCTCTCACCACCATGGCCCAGGTTTGTTTCCCAATCAGGGAATCACACCACACATCTGTTGGTTGTCATACTGTGGTGGCTGTGTGTTGTTGTGATGCTGCAAGTTGTGCCACCGGTATTTCAAATATCAGCAGGGTTACCCACAGTGGACAGGTGTCATCACAGCTTCCAGACTGAGCCAGACTAGGAAGAAGGGCCTGACTACCCACTTTCAAAAAAATTGGCCATGAAAACCCAATGAATAGTGCGAGAAGGTGACAGGAGAGTGCAAAAAGACCAGGCAGGGTTCTGTTCTGCTTACATGGGGTCGCTAGGAGTCAGAATCAACTCAACAGCACTAACAAAATTATAGGGCAATGCACCTCAGGTTACAGAATAGAAGTGCTTCTAGAAATTCTTTGTAAGCCACCAAACAACTAACCACTCCTAAAGATTATTAATGAGTCCCCCAAAACAAAATAAGCATGACTGTAAAATATAATGTAAATTAAAGTCTAAACTGAAATATTACTTAAAACTTTTAGGTAAACACAAGTTTTAGTAATAGAAATCCAGTTTACTTCAATCTACGATCCTGCAAATAATAAAGAAAAACAATAAAACTTGAAAACACTAACAATTGGAATAGACAAGAGGACACTCCTAAGTCAATTTTTTTATGAAAGTCTGAGTGGTGAGCACTAAAGTCATTCACATTCAGAGAACTCTTGCCTATAGTTCAAATCCTCATGCTTCATGACAACACCTGGCTGAAGATATGGAGATAGGAACCCAGGGATCCCATAAATTTGGAGCCCTTAGTAGTCTTCATCCTCAAGTAAGCATGAACCAGAACTAAACTTGACACCACTGAGAAGGAAAACAAAAAATTAGCCATCCCTGAAAGTTTGTGGCCATGGTTCAGCTGTTGCTTGGATTGACACACACCATTTTCTCCAATTTCCCCAATATATTGCCTGCAATATATTCTCCTTTTGGTTTAAAAGTATTTAACTTTTTATTAAAGACTCTGTCATCCCCTTCTCTTTGTCTCTATTCATGAATGGTCATAGACACACATATGCACACATAAACACACACACATACCCACATGCACACCTTACAGTCCCATGGTTCTTAACAAAATTTTAAAGTATTTTAATTCTCCAGGATATTATATGTTAGGCCACAAAACAGTCTTAACACGTTTTGAAAAATTGAAATTGTACATATCTTTTCCAATTACAATGGGATGAAACTAGAAATCAACAGCAGAAGGAAACTGAGAAATCCACAAATAAGGAGAAATTAAATAACACATTCTTATACAACCAATGGGTCAAAGAAAAAAATCACAAGGGAAATTATAAAAGATCTTGAAACAAATGAAAATAAAAACACAACATACCAAAACTTATGGGATGCAGAGAAAGTAGTGCTGACAGAAAAATTTATAACTATAAGGGCTTACATTGAACAAGAAGAAAGACGTCCAGTCAAAAACTTAACCCAACACCTTAAGGAACCAGGAAAACAAGAACAAACTAAACCCAAAGCCAGCAAAAGGAAGAAAAGAAAAAATAATAGAGCAGGGATGAATAAAATAGAGAATAGAAAATCAACAGAAAAAATAAATGAAACCAAGAGTTAGGTTTTATAAAAGATCAACAAAATTGACAAACCTTTAGCTAGATTGACTAAGAAAAAATGAGAGAAGACTCAAATAAATAAAAGCACAAAGTAGGGATATTACAGCTGATTTTTTAGAAATAAAAAAGGTTACAAAAGAGTACAATGAACAATTATCCATTAAAAAAATTGGTTAACATAGATTAAATAGACAAATTCCTAGAAATACAGAACCTACCAAGATGAATAATGAGGAAAAAGAAAATCTGAATAGACCTACAACTGGTAAGATTAAATCAGTAATCAAAAGCCTCCTAACAAAGAAAAGCCCACATCCAAAAGGCTTCACTGGTGAGTCTACCAAACATTTTAAAAAAGAATTAACAACAATCCTCACACTCTTCAAAAAAAATCAAAGAGGAGGGAACACTTCCTACCTTGTTCTATGAAGCCAGCATTACTCTGACATCAAAGCCAGACAAAGACACTACAAGAAAAGAAAACTATAGACCAATATCTCTTATGAACATAGATGCAAAAATTCTCCAAAAAATACTAGCAAACCAAATTCAACAACATATTAAAAGGATTATATGCTATGACCAAGTGAGATTTATTCCTGCAAGGTTCAACATATGAAAATCAATCAGTGTAATACACCACATTGACAGAAGAAAAGAAAAACCACACGATCATCTCAATTGATGCATAAAAGGCATTTGACAAAATTCAACACCCTTTCATAACAGAAACAGTCAAAAACAAGGAATAGAAGAAAACTACCTCAACAAAATAAAGGTCATATATGAAAATCCCACAATGAGCATCATACTCAATTGTAAAAAAAAAAAAAACTGAAAGCTTTTCCTCAGATTCAAGAACAAGACAAGGACGCCCAATTTCACCACTTCTATTCAACGTAGTATTGACATCCTAGCTAGAGCAATTGGACAAGAAAAAGGAATAAAATGTAACCAAATTGGAAAGGAAGAAGTATAACTTTCTCTGTTCAAAAATGACCTGATCTTACATGTAGAAAACCCTAAAGATAACACACACACATGCACACACACACACAAAACTGTTAGAAATTATAAACAAATTCAGCGAAGTGACAGGATACAAAATCAACACACAAAAATTAGTTGCAGTTTTATACACTAATAATGAACTACCTGAAAAGGAAATGAAGAAAACAGTTTCAATTAAAATAGCATCAAAAAGAAAGAAATACTTAGGAATAAACTGAACCAAGGAGGCAAAAGACGTGTACACTGAAAACTGCAAAATGTTGCTGAAAAAAATTAAAGACACAAATAAATGGAAAGATCCCATGTTCATGGATTGCAAGACTTAATAGCGGTAAGATGTCAATACTACCCAATGTGATTTACAAATTTGATGCAATCTCTATGAAATCCCAATGATGTTTTCTGTGGAAATAGAAAAATCCATCCTAAAATACCTATGGAATCTCAAGGGACCCCGAATAGCCAAAACAACTTTGAAAAAGAACAAAGTTGGAAGTCTCACACTTTTTGATTTCAAACCATACTACAAAGCCACAGTAATCAAAACAATGGGCTACTGGCACAAAGACAGACATGTAGACCAATGGAACAGAATAGAGAGGCCAAAAATAAATTCTGATGTACACAGTCAAATGATTTTCAACAAGAGTGCCAACATCATTCAATGAGAAAAGGACAGTCTTTTCAACAAATGGTGCTGAGAAAGCTGGATATCCACATGCAAAAGAATGAAATTTGGGGGTCGGCCCGCTGGCACAGCAGTTAAGCATGAGTGCTCCCCTGTGGCGGCCTGGGGTTCCCAGGTTCAGATCCCGGGCGCGCACCGACCCACCGCTTGTCAGACCATGCTGTGGCGGTGTCCCATATAAAGCAGAGGAAGATGGGCATGGATGTTAGCTTAGGGCCAATCTTCCTCAGCAAAAAAAAAAAAAAAAAAAGAGGAGGATTGGCATAGGATGTTAGCTAAGCGCTGGTTTTCCTCACAAAACAAAGAATGCAATTTGACGCTTATCTTATATCATATTCAAAAATTAATTCAAAATTAATCAAAGATCTAAACATAAGACCTAATACTACATAACTCTTCTAAGAAACATAAGCTTCAACACATTGGATTTGGCAATTTCTTTGATATGACACAAAAAGGACAGGGAAGAAAAGAAAAAATAGATACATTGGACCACGTCAGAATTAAAGGACACTATAAATAGAATGAAAAGGCAACCCATGGAACTGGAGAAAATATTTGCAAATCATATATCTGAAAAGGAATTAATATCCAGAATATATTAAGTACTCCTATAACAACAAAAACAACAAGAAAAACAATTTAAAAATACACAAAGGACTTGAATAAGGCAAAGGTCTTCTCCAAAGAAGATATACAAATGGCCAATAAGCACATGAAAAGATGCTCAACATCACTAATTATTAGGGAAATGCAATTCAAAACTATAATGAGATACCATTTCACCTATTAGAACGGCTATTATCAAAAAAAAAAATCAGGAAGTAAGAAACAGTGTGGATGTGGAGAAACTGGAGCACTTGTGCAGCGCTGGTGGAAATGGTAAATGGTGCAGCTGCTGTGGAAAAGGGTGTGGTAGTTCCTCAAAAAAATTAAACATAGAATTACCATATGATCCAGCAATTCCACTTCTGAGTATAGACCCAAAAGAACTGAATGCGGGAAATCAAACAGATATTTGTACACCCATGTTCGTAGCAGCATTATTCACAATTACCAAAAGGTGGAAGCAACCCAAGTGTCCTTCAACAGACCAACGGATAAACAGAATGCTGCATACACAAACAATGGAATCTTATTCAGCCTTGGAAAAGAAGGAAATTCTGGCACATGCTATAAGAAGGATGAACCTGGAAGACATTATGCTAGGTGAAATAAGCCAGTCACAAAAGGCCAAATTTTGTGTGCTTCCACCTATAAAAGGCACCTAGAGTAGTAAAATTCGTAGAGGTAGAAAGTAGAATGGTAGTTTCCAGGGGCTGGGGGAGAGTAGAATGGGAAGTTATTTCTTAACGGGTACAGAGTTCCAGTTTGGGGCAATGAAAAATTTCTGGAGATGGATGGTGGTGATGGTTGCACAACAATGTAAATGTACTTAATGCCACAGAACTGTACACTTAAAAACAGTGAAAATGGTCATTTTTGTGTTATGTATATTTGACCACAATAAAAAATATTTTTAAACCATCAAAAAAGGTAATAAAGAAAAATGAAATAATAAAAATACTTGAATAACCCAAAACAAGAAAGAAGAAATAAAGGAACAAAGAACTGATAGGACAAATAGAAAACAAAGAGTCTATCAGTAATTGACTGGAGGCAAACATTTACAGATATCAATTCTTTGCAGAAACACACTCCCAGAGAGCATAAACAATGTACATTGTGAACAGTCTCTATATTTCACAGTGAAAAAGATTTTTCCAGAAAACAAAAAGAAATTCTCTGGAAATCCACACAGATATCTCACCATTGCCTTTAAGACATTATTCCTGCCTTCGCTCTGGGAGCCAATTTAACCTAAACTATATGAATAGTACGGATAAGGAAAGGATGTTACACCAAGGAGTCTTGAGGGAGTTATAAACCAGCCCAAGGGGAGACTGAAGACTTCAAAATAATCTCTAAGATGCAATTTTAATTGCACCCTTGGGAGTCTCAACCATACTCCCCCCACCTTCATTCACCTGTACCCGCTTTTTGAAATCTCCTCATGAGGTTCATACCTCACTTCTTTCAGCTGCTCTACAGCAAAAGTAACCAATATATAACATTCATCATTGAAATTCCTCTGCTGAGTGAGGCAAGAGACAGATCTGGGTGCCAGGGGGTGACTGAGGTCTCTTATATTGTCCTTAATGAAAATATCAATATGAAAACTGAGACCCACACCTCAAGGACTGATTACAGGGCTGTATTTCTTTTCATTGGCTATCCTATTGCCCAACAGAAGTGCTCTATTGCTGTGACTGTTTCTTTTCAGCACTTCAGGAAGGCAGGAAAGGGAGTGCCAGCAGCTAACTTTATACATCCCAGAGTTCTCAGGGTCAGGCCCCTGGATTTTGATTCTACGTAAAGAAAATAGAGGCACCAATGAGAATATAGATTCAGTGTTTATTCCCAGCTTTGTCCACACTTATCCCTATCATGAAGGGTAAGTAAATTTTCTCCCCATCTAGGTGTAACTGCATTTTTTCTAAGACATCTACAAATGGATGCTAGCTACAGTTGAATCCCATTTTAATATTAATATATTTTTGCAAACTTTTCTGGTTTTTATGTTTCTGGATATGTGATTCTGTGATTTCATCCACAGTATCTCCAGTAACATAATAATAAGTTATGTTATATGACCTGTTGACTCCAGTGCCCAGCTCCTCAGATTAACAATCCCTGAAACTTTCTTGTCTAATGATTCACAAAGGAAAGCCTCTTGATTCAGAAATTTGATAAATTACATACCTTGGTATTAGAAGACTATTTAGTGTTATACTCAATAACTCATTTTTCTACAATGCCCCCCAATTAAATATATCTTATTCCCACTTCTTAATATATACATCAGAGGTAACATAATGCCCTTCCTTTAATCATTTATTTTCTGAATCTTGAATTATTAACACTACTATATTTTAATGTCTTCTTCCTTTATATCAAACGAAACTGTATGTTTTTTAATGACAGAATGTATAAGAAGGTCAATAAAATAAATCTGAGCAACCAAAGAGAGCTGCCCGTAGCTTGGTTATGGGATACGTTGGAACTGAATGACCTTTTAACTTAGTCTTTTAGGTTCACTTAAATTTATTGTTTTTCATTAAGATTTTTAAACGATTATGCTAAAAAAGTTTTATCCTAATTACTTGGTAATTATATTTGTTGGTATTGTTAACAACAACAGTTATAAATTTTTCAGGTCCTGGTATATTCCAGGAACTAGGTTCTGGTATTCTAGTACCAGGCATATGTATTCAACAGTATTTTCACAAAACGTCTGAAAAACAAGTGTTAACTTACCCAAGAGCACACAGTATGTCACACGGTATTTGAACCCAAATCAATCTGACATTATTATTTATATTCCTTTAAGTACACTGTTATGATAGGACTACTGAGTTAAGTATTACTTATCTGAGTCAATCATTTGTGAATCTGATCCAGATGTGGTATGTCACCATGTAGATTGCCAGGGTGGGTGATTTCTTCCTTCCTCACCAAACCATGTGCTTTCCTCCTAAAACTACATTCTCAGTCCTTCCTAAAGAGGCTCATTTTTCTTTCTAGGTTATATGTGTAGCTGCTCCACTCCACTACTGGACCATCCAAACAAAGAAAGCATTTACATTGATCTTTTATGTGCCCAGGACAGATTTGAAAAACATTTGGGAGGGAAAATCAACAGGATTTGGTGATTGATTGCATATGGGCAGTCACTGAATTAGGAAGTGTGTTGAATGACTCTCAAGTTTCTGGCTTTAGCAGATGCTAAATGGATTGGTGCATGGAGAGTGGAGCCATTCACCAAGAAGCAAGTACAGAAAGGGGAGAGCGCTCTTATGAAGGAAAAGATGGAATAAGAACACTGAGCAGAATGGTGATTACAGGTTTGAAAATATAAAAGAGGGTAAATGACTAGGGAGGCTTATATTTAGAGTAGACACTAAAACATGACAGGGATATAAGGCAAGGAGAGATTGTGGGCCACAGGTTTAAAGATGACCCTGCTACAAGTTCAGTCAGAGTCACATAAGACTCTGCCCAGTGATGTTCAGATTGGGTGCTCAGGGATGGTGATGTTCATAAACTCAGCAGATTAGCTTTTTGGTGACAGCATTGGCAAGGCTGAAATTCATTCAACCATTAACTCATTCAACAAGTGCCTACTATGCACAAGAAACTCAGTCAACTGAGAATTTAAATGTACATTTAACTTCATTCATGAATTATAGTTTTCTGTCTAGAGGGCAACACATAAACACATGATTTAGTCATGGCACATGCTCTAGTAGATACATATATGACATGCTTTTAAATATTAAGCAGGAACATATCTTATATGTAATAGGGTTTGACTTGATGACTTTGGTAAGTGATAGGTATCAAAAGGATATCTAAAATCTTCATCATCAAAAACTAGGACATAATACATTGATCTGTCTAATTATTAATTTTTTAATCATTATAACCTCACTCTATGGGTCAAGTATATTAAGATATATGCTTAAGAATATTAACACAGTGCTTATTATAATACAAAACATTGATAACAATCAAAATCTATTACTAGGAAGTTGATTAAATCTATGGAAGACAATACAGTCACTGAATTGATAGTGTAGAACTACATTTTGACATGGAAAAAAGACTAAAGTATATCAACTTTCAAAACAGGTTATAAAACAGTATATTTTGAAAAATCCTATTTTAACCTTTTTGTTTTGTTTTTGATGAGGAAGATCAGCCCTGAGCTAACATCTGATGCCAATCCTCCTCCTTTTTGATGAGGAAGATGAGCCCTGGGCTAACATCCGTGCCCATCTTCCTCCACTTTATATGGGACGCCACCACAGCATGGCTTGACAGGCAGTGCGTCGGCGCATGCCCAGGATCCAAACCTGGGAACCCTGGGCCGCTGCAGCAGAACGCGCGCACTTAACCTCTGCGCCACCAGGCCAGCCCCCAAAATATCCTATTTTAACTTTTAAAGAAGATAAGAATGCAATTCTCCAAAGAGTTAAAATTTGTTTATTCTGGGAAGTAGGATTATGTTTTTTTCATCTGTTTCTACATTCTTCACGTTCTTTATTAAACAAAGGGTATTTTTATTTTAAAGTAAATTTTATTCTGGTAAGGTAAATGTAGCATTTATAGCATTAATAAACTGAAATAACAAGACATAAGCCTTTTAAATTATTGGAAGCGTACTGAATAACTTAATGTCAAAAAATATCCTTGCACTTGGAGAAGGCTTATGGAATATTTTATTACATATAATTTGCGTTTAACCAAAATGAAAGAAAAGAAAATACCATTTGTGTTCAGCAAGAAGAATTGAACTTTTGCAACATTTGGAGCTACGTAATGTCTGCTTTTTTGTCATTCTATCTGACTTTTGATAATTGACCTTTCTCAGCTTATTAAGATTCTGAGTTTCCTGCAGATGAGCAGGTGAGATTGCAGTCAGAAATGCTGAAACCCATCATCTGTGATATGTGGACAACATAAGAACGAATCCATTAAATAGTTGAACCATATATTTTGAAACAAATTGTTTATTTTAATGAGAGATATATGGTAAGACGATCTAAAACACTTCATTTGTTTAGGATTGTGGAGATTCAACTGACAAATTAGGGAGTTTAAAATAAAAGCATAGAGTCAATTCAAGGAATATTCTGAGGTAACTATTAACTCTCTATACTCCAGAAAAATACTACTATGACCTCTACCCTTGGTTTCTATGCTGGGACTTATAATTCATCAATATGTTATGAGAGAAAATTATTCTGATGTTAACAAAATAACTCAGAGTGCATAAAGGACACACACAGCTCTAGGGGACCTGAGAAGTATGTAAAGTACTTTCTATTTGGAGAGAGATGTCAAAAAAATAGTTATTCCATTCAATTGTTGACTGAAAAATTAATTCAGACTAAAAGCTGTTCTAATAGATATAATAAACTATGGGTGGAAAAAAGAAATACAAATTGATAACCAGTTTGCTGCCTTTCATAGAGGTTAGTGTTTCTGAGTTTCCAAAATTTCAAAGGAAAGAGAGGTTTTCTTTAACCTAATGCATTGATAAGGAAAATCCAAAAAATGTACATATTCCATTGTTGTGAACCCAAGTTTATCAAAATTTGAGACACCAGGATTTTTGATTGGTGGCTTTTAAAAAAGAGCCAGGAGTAAAAGGATGGGTGATTCCAAACTAATTGCCAAATAGCCACCACATGTACCTTGCACAGGTTTCCTACATGTTTTTCAGGAAACGAAACAGCTCGTATAATGATATTTTCTGTCTTCTCTGCAGCTGTGGGATTCATGAACAACTCAGCGACAAGCACTGTGACTGAGTTTGTCCTCCTAGGCTTCCCTGGTTGTCAAGAGTTGCAAAGTTTCCTCTTTGCCCTGTTCTTTGGGATCTACATATTTACCATGATGGGAAATGGGATCATTGTCTATGCTGTGAGGTTGGACCAACGGCTCCATACCCCGATGTATATTCTCCTAGGGAACTTTGCTTTCCTTGAAATCTGGTACATTACCTCCACTGTGCCCAGTATGCTAGCCAATTTCCTCTCAGAGACAAAATCCGTCTCTTTTGTTGGCTGTTTCCTCCAGTTTTATTTTTTCACTTCCCTTGCCACAACTGAGGTATATTTCCTCTGCATCATGGCATATGATCGGTACCTTGCTATCTGCCACCCGTTGCACTACCCGACAGTCATGACCCAACGATTCTGCTATATCTTGATGTCTCTTTGCTGGGTGTTTGGGTTCCTTAGTTACTCTGTCTCTACTGTGCAGCTCTCTCAATTGCCTTTCTGTGGGCCCAACACGATCGATCACTTTGTGTGTGACGTGGACCCACTGATGGCTCTGTCCTGTGCCCCAGCTCCTGTCACTGAGATCGTCTTCTATGTCCTTAACTTCCTCATTATCATCCTCACTCTTCTGTACATCCTTAGCTCCTATTCCCTTTTACTGACAGCTGTGTTTAAAGTCCCTTCAGCAGCTGGCCGGCAGAAGGTCTTTTCCACCTGCGGATCACATCTGACGGTGGTGTGCTTATTCTTTGGGGCCCTTTTGGCAATGTATGGGAGCCCCACAGCTGATAACCCAGCGGAAATGCAGAAGATTATGACTCTGTTCTACTCCGTGGTGACTCCCTTCTTAAACCCTCTGATTTACAGCTTACGAAACAAGGAAATGAAGGCTGCCCTGAAGAAAGTCCTGAGGATAAAACGAGCATAAATGAATCTACATGAGATCAAACAAACCACTGTCCAGACATAAAAGATTAATTAAGAAAAACTTGATTAACTGCGACTAATTCTCCAATGGACACTTTAAAGACGATATTTTTCAGTGGGGTCCCTCAATGTTTTATTCTTCAACTAACCGGGGCAGAGCTAAACCACAGCTGATTATATTAAATTCCAAATGTAACAACAATATTTTCAACATGGATAACTCCAGTAAATAGTGATATGAGGGCATTATATCCGTGCTCTTTCATACTGTTTTAGTTTTCATTATTGGGGATGGGGGTGGAGTGCAGAACAAGAGCAGTTATCCCAGGTGAATCATCACTGGTGTACTCAAGGAATTTCTTAAGACAGCCCAATATTTTTTAAAGTAAATAGAGAATCTAATTTAAATGCCTAATGGATACATACCTAAAGGACTTAGTAACAGAACAACTTTCTTATCCCCTTGGCTCTTCATGTTTGAGAATCTTCCAGATTAGGGATAGACTGAAAATTTTATGCTTATATAAGTGATAAATGTTTTAACATCAGATAAAATAGTAGTAATTCTTTCAACAAAGATTTACTGAGCATTTACTATGTTCTAGGCACTCTTTTAGGTACTAGAGATATGCTATATATTTTCTAGTGGGGGACAGACAATAGAAAAATAAATAAAATATACACCATGTCAGAGAATGACAAGACTATGGAGAAAGGGGAAAGAGGAAAGGAAGTGTGGGAGAAAGGGCAGAAATTTTAAATAGGATGATCAGGAAAGGCCACACTAAGAAGGCATCTTTTAAGCAAAAGCTTGAAGGAGATGAGGGAATGAGCCATGTAGATGGCTGAGGGAAGAGCATTCCAGGCAAAAGAAAGAAAGTTCTCTATAAGATGCTAAGGCAGGATTGTGTTCAAAGAATAGCAAGGTTGGTTTGCTGGAGTAGAGAGATTAAGGGGAAGAGTGTGGGAGATGAAGTGAAAGAGAACGAACAGAGGGCCAAATTGTGTAGGATCTTGTAAGCCATAGTAAGGACATTTAATTCTGCATGAGATGGGAAGCCTTTGGAAAGTTTTGAGCAGAGGAGTAACATGATCCCATTTTTACTATAAAACGGTCATCCCCATGGTTGTTTTGTTGACAGTAGACTAGTGAGAGCCACGGGCATTTTAAAACTCCTATTTCTGGTTGTCAAATTAAAAATTTTGTTTCTTTTTAAAGGAATTTGTATCTTTGTAATCTGTCCTTGAGGATATATATTTGGGGAGGGGATAAGCCAGGGAGCTGACTTGTCCAAAAGGAATAGAAAGTCCTATAAGACCCTAATAAAAGAAGTTCTAATTCTAGAATGATGTTTTCATGGCAATCTTAAGAGATAATGGAAAGTTAGGAATCCACTCCTGAGGCTCTTGAACCACATTTAATCATATTATGATTATATAGACAGTTATAGAATATTTTCATATCTATAACCTCATTTCATTCTCCTATCAGCCCTATGGAAGAAGAAACATGTGTATGTAGCTAATATTTAAAGGAATGAGCTCACAAAACTCTTATGGATAATAAGTGAAAATACTCAGGCTAGGACCTAGATTTTCTGTATCCTAGTTTTCTACCTAATAGTCCAACTCCTTCTCTTTAGGTTCAACTCTGCCACCACCCAGTGCCCTCTTTTTATAGCTGGTCACTCCCTTTCATATGATGCCTGAATAATCTTCTCCACCATTTCCTTGGCTATACCAGGCCAAGCCCTCCCAGATGCTTAAATCCAATCCCACTTTTCCAGATACATCACCTACAACTCAGCCTCGAGTGCCAATTTTCCCTACAAATATCATGCTTAACCCTCTCTCCAAACCATCCTCAACTACTTCCTAACCCTACTGAAATCACCTCCAAACTTAGAAACTGTTTCAAACATACGCATCCTTAACCAAGACTTTAATGCTCTAGCATCTACATACTGGTTCTCAAATTTCAGCATGCAACAGAAACATGAGGGAAGTCTGTTAAAACAGATGGCTGGGCCCCAACACTCAGAGTCTCTGATACTCTAGGTCAGGGTGGGGCCTGAGAACTTGCATTTTAACAATTTCTCAAGTGATGTTAACACTGCTGGTCCAGGGAGTACATTTTTGAGAACCTGCTCTGTCCTTACACAGCCTCACTGCTAACCTCAATAATGTTCTCTACTTGAGCTCTTGCTATGATTGAATTCATCTCCCCCTCAGGTTCTCTGCCACACCTTGTTTGTTCTCCTTCCCCTGATAACAATGAAAAACTTCATACTTCCCACCTGTGAGCCATTTATAGTGCTAAACTTTCATCGTCACTAATATTGCATCATGTAAGTCAACAACATTACAAATCTGCTTTTACAGAAGACTAAATTTTTTCAAACAAATATGTTCAAGCTATACCTTAAATTGGAAAAGGAGATTCTTTACCTTATGTTGAATATAACAAAATTAAGTAAACTACGTATAGACAATGATTTTTTTTTTTTGAGGAAGATTGGACCTGTGCTAACATCTGTTGCCAATCTTCCTCTTTTTTTTCTCTTTTTTCTCCCCAAAGCCCCAGAGCACAGTTGTGTATCATAGTTGTAGAGTTGTAGCTCTTCTATGTAGGATGCTGTCTCAGCATGGCTTGATGAGCAGTGAGTAGGTCCGTGCCCAGGATCCAACCGGCGAACCCCATATCGCCAAAGGAGAACACATGAATTTAACCGTTACGCCCCAGGCCAGGCAGCAACAATTTTTTTTAATTTAAGTGCTTACAAGTTTGGCACCAAGAATAAACCAGGTCTACTTTGGAGAAAAGATCAAACACACATGCACGCACGCACACACGTTCTTTCTCTTTCTCTTCTCTCCCATTATCCCTCTCGCTCCTCTCCGCCCACCTCCCCCCTCCCCAGGCAGATCAGTTCCTTAGAGGAAGGACATCTCCACAAACAGGAAACTTTCCCTGGCCTCTCTTGGATATTTATCCCGACCTCTATGTCCACTAGTCAGACCACTGGAGGAAATATAAACTAATATAGGTGGGATTAAGTGCAAACACAGAGATACATGCACAGGGAACTAGGTGCCTCCCAGCAAGCACACTGGGGAACTGCGGATCCTATTCAGGAGAGACTTGTAAACATTAATAATCACTGACATGAAAAATACATTTCACTTGGTTCAGAATACTGAAAGAAGCAAGTCTCTGGAGCCACCAACACTGCTCTCCATCTATGAATGAGCTTTTAGATTGTGTGACAAGGACAGCCTTGTGCCTAGAATTTCTTTCACATCTTCCTCTTGGAGCAAGAAACACCATCAGGTATGTAAGGAAAGTCTGCCTACATCAGTGCACCACTGCTCCTGCACACCCACTGTCAGATAAGAAGAGCATACTGCTTCTTCCGTAAATCTGTTAATTCCGAGCCCCTTGTTCTTTGTAGGAACAACATGTTAGGCTCTGCAGTTCTCTTCTCCCAACACACTCTAAGGAGTGCTTGGGGTGATACAGTCACAATAAGGGATCATTGTGGTATCACAGAGCTCCCACTATACAACTCACTTAGGGAAAATAGTGCTCAAATGTCTTGGATATTTTGGGGGGGCATTAAATTTCCTTCAGTTAGAATATAGCCTGAGTCTTGTGACACTTTGTTTCTAATATCTAAGTTTTGATTGACATATATCCTTCAGCAAGACTATTAAAGTAGGCTGTTATTTTTTCAGAGTTGTCGGCAAGTGACAAGTGGCAAGTGGCAACTGAGACAGAAGCAGGCCAGTGGACTCTCTTGTCCTTTGGATTCATCTACAGGTTAACCTTAAAAATACCAATATTTAAAGGAAGAAGGATCCCTGTACTTATAATTTTAAAAGTGCTCTTCCCTGGGCAAGTGGCTTAAATTCCAAGCAAGTGGTTGGTGTTATGGAGAAGGATCTGACTTCCTTATCAGTTCACACAGAATGGATTGCCCAGGGTCCTCATTCCTCCTCTTCTCTCCATTTATTGTATCACTTGAGGTGAATAGAAAGATGAAAAAGGTGGATTTAAGTTCACCATTTGAGCTAAGAATAGATGTACTTTGGAGGTGGAGGCGGTAGAAAGGTATGCAGTAAGATTTCAAGTTACCTGTGAAGTTCATTTATCCATCTTGCTCTGATCCTGTATTCCACAGATAACTAAAATTTCACTGCAGCATAAATGTCCAAAGATGATGAACATTATGAAGTCAAGTGACCAAGTGGGAGTTAAGACTTATGAGGTCTGGATCCAGGTAAAAAAACATGAATTGGAATTATATTTCTCTTCTTGGTGCCATAACTTCCTGGTCTGGGGGTAGACTAAGTCAATTCATGTCTCATGTCTCTGCCTACTGTCTTGAAAACCCCAAAATATCTCATTTCTATCAAATAAAGTTTGCTATCATGCTACTATCCTCACTACATAGATTTATCTAAGTTATTTCTAACTGAAATAAATATCTGTTTTCAGGCCCACAGCATATATGTGGGCATGCTTTGAAACATATAGTTCGAGGAAGCCCCTGGCACATAGAGAAATTACTGTATAGATGTAGGTGGCAGTCCTGACTGCTTTTATAAACAAGAAGTTCCAAAAGAGAAGAAATTTTATTTTTCATGTTTACCATTGTACCCCAGAACTTAACACACTGCTAGGAGTATAATAAACGGTGAATAAACATTTGTTAACTGTCTAAATGGATAATGTGCTACAATTTACATTCAGCATTCAACTTTTTTTTATTGCAAGCCCAGTAACTATATTTTCCAGCCAAAAAGACAGCATGTGGTCTGGCAAATACAGGTATAGTTATGGGAAGTATATTTGAAATTACAACTGTCCTAGAAATTTTTATACAGATAGTCATCATAATTACAGTCCATTGAACTAAATCACTTAGATAAAATTTAGATTTTCATAAAAATCATGTTTATTAGAAAGAATATTTTCTTCATTGTAAAAATACTGTTAATTAATACAAATATCCAAAGTTACCTTGGCAATAAAACATTTATCCTCTGAGTTAGCTCCAGGTCTAATCAAATATGGAGAAGCAGGCCACTTTTGCTCTGAAGACTGTACAATGGCAGAAAGATGCAATTTTGTGAGTATCTTAACAGTGACGTTAAGAAATAATATGGTCAAGTATTCTATGTTTGTAGTCAATAAATTGCTAAATTTAAAATACTGATAGTGGCTTACCGAGCCAAAGATCTTGAACTTTACCCAGGAAACTTGAGGACATAGAAATAAGCCTGGACCAATAGTTTTAGGAAGGTTGTTAGCAAAATATCCAAGTTTATAGTCCTGTCTCAACTCTCAACTCCTAATTCAGCCAATATGAGAAAGATCTTTCTGGTCTCAGCCTGTCCTAAGGTGACCCCTCTATTCATTATTTAATTTAAGTGAAAGCAAGATGATGAATGGACAAGTTATGGCATTTATGGCTTAATTCCTAGCAAAAATGAAAGCACATGATTTTATATACTAAAGAAATTGAAATACCTGGGTGTAAGTACCTCAAGAGCCCAGTCATGATGTAAAGCACCCCCAAGTGCAGCTTAGGGGGAAATGAGCCAGGGAAAATGGTGGCCTGCAAGAGAAATTATATTCGAATATTCGAAATTATATTCATATGAAATGAAGTGGGGTTTGTTCCAAACCAATCTCCAAATGGGCTAGTGTATCTAGGAGTTAACGACACTGCACATTCAAGTAAACCCCTTAAATCTCTCTGAACTTCAGTTTCCCTATCTGTAAAAGAGAAGAATAAAGCACACCTCCCTACAAATCAAAGGGTCATTAGGAAGACCAAATGAGATAATGTGTGTAAAAATACTTCGTACGTTTTCAAGCAATTTGTTACCAAACCTACAAATATTCATTATTATTCACTCCTTGGTTACTTCTGTTTCTCTAACAGCTTCACAATCCCAGAACACAACAATGCATTTTGTGACTGAGTTTGTCCTCCTCGGTTTCCCTGGTCAAAGGAAGATGCAGAACTTCTTCTTCTCATTAATCCTGGTGGTCTGTCTCCTGACCCTACTGGGGAATGGGGCTATTGTCTGTGCAGTGAAATGGGACAGGCAGCTTCACACACCCACGTACATCTTCTTGGGAAACTTTGCCTTCCTAGAGATCTGGTATGTTTCCTCCACTGTCCCAAACATGCTGGTCAACATCCTCTCTGACACCAAGACCATCTCCTTCACTGGATGCTTCCTCCAATTCTATTTCTTTTTTTCCCTGGGTACAACAGAGGGTTTCTTCTTATCAGTTATGGCTTATGATCGGTACCTGGCCATCTGTCGCCCACTACATTACCCCTCCATCATGACTGGGAAGTTCTGTGTGATCATGGTCTGTGTTTGCTCGGTGACTGGATTTCTCTACTATCCAATCCCCATTATTCGTATCTCCCAACTTCCCTTCTGTGGATCCAACATCATTGACCACTTTGTGTGTGACCCAGGCCCATTGTTTGCACTAGCCTGCATCCCTGCTCCTTCCACTGAGCTTATCTGTTACACTTTCAACTCAGTGATTATCTTTGGGCCCTTCCTTTCCATCTTGGGATCTTACACTCTGGTACTCAGAGCTGTGCTTTGTGTTCTTTCTGGTACTGGTCAAACTAAAGCTTTCTCCACATGCAGGTCCCACCTCATGGTGGTGTCTCTATTCTATGGAACCCTTATGGTGATGCATGTGAGCCCAACATCAGGGAATCCAGCACAAATGCAGAAGACTGTCACGTTGGTATACTCAGCGGTGACTCCACTCTTAAATCCTGTTGTCTATAGTCTCCAAAACAAAGACATGAAAGATGCCCTAAAGAAAGTCCTGGGATTAAGAATTAATCAAAACTGAGACATCTTTGAAAGAGAAGAAGAATTTGTCACTTCTGACTTTAGTTATTTATAACAACAATAGAGAATGGCTTCAGTAAGTCATGTTGTGGCTCACACTTAAGTGAGGGAAAGACATTTTTCACAGTTTCTTAGCAAAGTTCAGTTCATCGATGATAAATGCTCAATAAAACATTTTAAAACATGCATGACCTCACTGAATAATTATATGGTGTTATTATGTATATGTTCTTTTTCCGTGATGTATCTTTGCTGGTTTAATCTTAACTGGTGGAAGGAATCAAACACATACTACCTGGAGCCTTTCAAGGGAGGGCGCAATCTTCTAAATTCAGAAAATAAATATTCTGAAAGACAATGGAACAAGAGGCCACCAAAAAACACGCCTAGTAGTGAATATTTTCCATTGTTTGAGACTTTCACACCAAAAACGGAGTATGTTTCATACTTCTATCACTTAAAGTACAAACTCTTCTTCCTGCCATTCAAAGGCCTCACTCAATAGACTGCTCCATTCAGCCTTCTTTCCTACTGATCCACTGTCTAAGCCCTGCACTTCACAACGACCAATCTTCTTATTTTACCTTAAATACACTTTCTCCTAATTGAGCTTCTTTACTCGTAGTACTTCCTCCCCAAATCAATTGTGACAGCCCCCATACCACTTGTAATATGGAATAACAATGCCATAAACATATTTTATGCCTCTCAGAAGGCAACAGGGCAAAGTCTCAGTCAGAAAAGTATTCAGAGAAAATTATACCAAGAACAAATTCCACTTTGTGCCCAAACCCCATGCTGAAACAGGAAAGCCATCAGCTGAGAGGATAATCTACTTAAAATGAGAGTACACCACTTTAGTTATGGCCATACTGGGAATGAAATTAGGTGTGCCAGGAGGACAAGCCTGCTGGTGCTAGGTGATGAAATAATCTAGCACAGTGTTTCTCAAACATTTCTACCACCAAAGCATGTTTGGCAACAGTGGTTAGAAAACATGGGACATTTGGGGACAATATCTCTTTGAAATTCAAAGTTTGATTTTAAAAAATATCACAAATTATAATTTCTGGTCCATAGCATGTACATATTTGTTGTAATACAAAATTATCTTCTTTGAGTAAAACTGTCCCTTCAGGAAGACATTTAATAAGGGGCTTTGTGTATCCCATGGCACAAAAATCACATACTCTGTTTGAGAAACACAAGCTCAAGGAGACCAGGGGGTTCCCCCAGAGTCGATGGAGCACATTATGTTTAATAATCCCATTGGGCCAACTTATCAGAAATATTAATGAAACCCCCAGGCAAGAAGTCAGAAGATCCCTAGAGAAAGCATGGAAACTTATAGGATCACATGAAGAGATACCTGAGAATTTTCAACAGTGGCTAAAATGTCACATAAATTAAGACCAGCACGTAGTTTCAATACACTCTGTAAGAAATAGGCCATTAGAATCCTACGGTGCAGGGGGAGTGAAATAAGTCATGCAGGAAGCTCTCACACAGGGCTTCCACATTAAAGCCAGCGAGGGAGAGAATCTTTGTGACCTCCCCTTTACAACCAAGCTAGCTGTCCCCAGGATGACCTAGGAAAGCTTCATGGTATATAGGAGACATCTCTGATGGGCATTGCTGCTATTATACACCACAAGCGGGCCTATTCACCTATATATTTGTTCATTCAGTATGCTCAAGAGATTATCAAAGGATATTCATTGCTCTTTCAGCTCAAGAACCAAAAAAAAAAAACTCTCAGAGTATTTAGATCACCATGGAACTTGTGCTTTCCAAAATAAGTGCACTAAATGATACCAAAGTCATCCACAGGTCTTTCCCTTCTCAGAAAGTATCTGTGGCACCAGGAATGGTATGACTTTTATAGATATTTTGAACAAAACAATACAGAACTAGCTCTATCCACTGGGCCTGAAACCAAAAGAAAATAGAGATTTTTTTAAGTCTCCTCTTTTAGCCCTCCCCACTCTCTCCATTCCATTATCCATCTGCACCTACAGAAAAGGTGGTATTAAAAAAAAAATTTAAGGGTAAAATCAAATTGGTCTGTATGAGGACTAAGATTCACATGGAGTTCAATAGTGAATATACTAGGAACTGCTTCTTACAGTTATGTTGGAAATTATCTGTGAAATTCATTTACCATGCTTTCCCTACAGCTAATAGTTTTTCTGTGGGTTTTTTTCCTTTTAACGTCGAAAAGAGTAGTCTATAGCTTAACTACATGGAGCTAAATCTTGTGCATTTTGATTTTGAGTCAAAGTCTGTGAATCTGGCTTCTAGTCATCGTTGCTGCTGTTCCGGGGGTAAGTGGCTGCTCTCTGCATCACTGCTCTCTTGTCTTCTTGAGAAGAGAAGTCGCTTGCTTGGAAAGCACTGAGTTCCCATAGTGGGGAATGATTTTTTCATGATGTCTCACCGAAATAATCACCAATGCAGGTTAGTTTAGCTCTTCATAATCATCCTAGTTGGAAAAGTTAAAAAGAATTTATCCTCATCTTTTATTTTCCTTGTCTTCTTGTTTTTTTGTACACAAGAAAACTATACTCTTCTTTAACATAACCAGCCCAATAGGAAGGTTATGTTTGCTTCCTGGTGAATAGTTTCATA
This sequence comes from Diceros bicornis minor, assembly GCF_020826845.1. Taxonomy (NCBI): domain Eukaryota; kingdom Metazoa; phylum Chordata; class Mammalia; order Perissodactyla; family Rhinocerotidae; genus Diceros; species Diceros bicornis. The sequence goes on along the minus strand of NC_080744.1, from coordinate 29,069,028 downwards.
ATTCACTTTATGCATTACTAATTTAGTAAGACTGAAAAGCAGTGGCATCATTAGAAATATATTTGTCTTATCTAATATGACCTAACTGAATATAAGAGGCTTTTTTTCTACTCGATTATGTTCAGTAAGTACTATAAATATTCTACATACACCATTTCTATCAAAATTATTTTTAAGGAAAATTCTCCTCTTGTCCATCAAAAAAAGTTAAAAGTATCTTGTTAAAAATTTCTGCAGATTCCAATATGTTAAAGTTATCATTGTGCTCTTTTCTCTGAGTCGTATTTGATTCTTAAAAAGAGATCTTTGGTGATGGTGTTCTAAAGAGAATAAGGGCAAATTTTGGAATATGGGTAAATCATTATTTTTGAAGCATCTTTGACTCCATTGCTTTCTGTTATTTTGAAAATTTGGGGCTATTCCTTAAATAGATTAAAGTAAAATCTTCCAAATAGTGAATTTTAAGGGAAACTTGTGGCAGCAGTAAGATGAGCTTTAGAAGAGAATCGCTTGGTGATTTTAATTTCCTTCTCCACTACATTTCATATGTTATATTCATCTTTAATCACATATATTTTAAATGTATATGCAGCATGATAAATTGCCATGTGAAATTAGTCATCAGAGAATGAATAATAGTGACTTCTCATGGCTAAAAACAAAGGATTAAATACCAAATTGTAAATGAGCTATAGTGCAATATGATTGCCTTTAAATAGGAAATAGCAAGATATATAAAGAATTTATTATCTGAATATCTTTGTTGATTTTCTTCTGGTATCCTGAAAAAAAAAATGATAGAAAATAAATTCTCCTAATGGAAATACCTTGAGAGAGAGAGAGAAAGGGAGAGAATCCGATATAATGTCAAAGCCAAACCATTCAAATCTGTAAACAGTGTCAGATTCAAATCTATTTTAAGATGATAGCATGTGGGTTCTCACATTTTGGAGTGAATAGCGCCAATTGCTATATATGAACAGCTTTCACTGAAAAAATATTGGATATGACAAACCATTTTTGCCTATATTTCGAAGTTTCTCTATATCAAAAGAAAATTAAATTTAACTGATTTTGTCCACTGACAAAGAAAATTCAAGCAGTCTGGAACTGTACATTTACAAAAATCAAGATCAGGGACAGCCCAGTGGCATAGCAGTAAAGTTCACGCACCCTGCTTCGGTGGCCCGGGGTTCTCCAGTTTGGATCCTGGGCGCAAACCTACACACCACTCATCAAGCCATGCTGAGGCGGTATCCCACATAGAGCAACTAGAAGGATGCACAACTATGACATGTAACTATCTACTGGGCCTTTGGGGAGAAAGAAGGAAAAAAGGAGGAAGACGAGCAACTGATGTTAGCTCAGGGCCAATCTTCCTCAAAAAAAGGAAAATCAGGGCCAAAGGGCTCATTCAGAATAGGATAGGATTTATTCAAGTCTTATTTTAGAATATTCAATACATTTGCCCGCATGAATCAAACTCCCTGTTCTGAGAAAAGGTTCAAATGCCTTAGGAGCAAAGTGACATTATCTATCTGTCTTCTCTCCACAGTCTGGAGACCATGAATAAGTCAAGGATTTCTACTGTGACACAGTTTGTCTTGTTGGGCTTTCCCGGTCCCTGGAAATTGCAGATCATTCTTTTCTCAGTGATTTTGTTCATCTACGTCTTGACTCTGACTGGGAATATAGCCATCATTTGTGCAGTGAGGTGGAACCACTGACTCCATACGCCTATGTACATGTTCCTGGCCAACTTCTCCTTCCTAGAGATCTGGTATGTGACCTGCACAATCCCCAACATACTGGTCAATTTTCTTTCCAAAACCAAGACCATATCCTTCTCTGGTTGCTTCACTCAATTCTACTTCTTCTTTTCCATGGCCATGACAGATTGCTTCTTCCTCTGTGTCATGGCTTATGATCAGTACCTGGCCATCTGCTATCCACTGCACTATCCCTCCATCATGACTGGCCAGCTCTGTGCCATTCTGTGTCTCTTTGCTGGCTCACTCGATTCCTTGGACATTCAATTCTTATTTTCTTCATTTCTCAACTACCCTTTTGTCGTCCCAATGTCATTGACCACTTTCTGTGTGATGTGGACCCACTGATGGCATTGTCCTGTGCCCCTACACCCATCATAGGCCATGTATTCCATTCTGTGAGCTCTCTTATCATCATTCTCACCATTTTATACATCCTTGGATCCTATACCCTGGTACTCAGAGCTGTGCTTCAGGTTCCTTCTTCAGCTGGGCGGCAAAAGACCTTCTCTACCTGTGGCTCCCACTTAGTTGTGATATGGAACTTCTTCTATGGAACCATAACAGTGATGTATGTGAGTCCCACATCTGGCAACTCAGTTGCTATGCATAAGATCATCACACTTATATATTCAGTAGGGACATCAGTCTTAAACCCCCTCATCTACAGCCTACACAACAGGGACACGAAATGTGCCCTCCATCAGGTCTTTTGTAGAGTGAGAATTATCCAAATCTCTTGAACAGGTTTTGTGAAACCCAATGACTCTCTTTCTGGAAGTGGAAGAATAATCTTCTTCCAACCCAAACTGACTTGGCTTTATTCATAACCATCATGGACCTTCTGTGCAAAGCAAAATTCATCAGGAATTTTATTATATTTTGATGTACTTTTAGTTTCATAAATGTGTTTCCATGGGAAGAAACTGTCACGCACACATGGTAAAAATAACTCTTAAAAATCTTAATATTTACTTCCAGGAAGCTTTCGACTTTTTCAATGTGCAACCTCAGTTCACACAGCTCTAAAAGATATGAATCAAATGGTTATTTGCTTACATGGCTGTCTAACACTATGTTAAAAAGACATATAACACAGAAAATGCCTGTTGTCCTGAATTTTTGGCAGAAACTCCACACATCAACGTTGGATACACTAAGAGATTATAAAGCCACTTTGACAATTCTTAGCTCATCATCCTCATGCACAGCGTACAAGGGGAGGCTGTAAGTTTGATTGAAGCCATGAGTAAGAATATCTTTGGTGAGTTGTTAGTATGGAGTCCCCATAAGAAAAATGATCACATCAAGAGAACTACTCAGAAAACTTGACCTTGTTCCCTACAGTTTGAGGGACACTTGTACTGTTCTTGATTCATACCTTGAATAAAATGTAAATGCTGTAGAAGAGTTGGCTCTGAGAACAGAGCAGAAAGAAATGGGCTATAACAGGAGAATATTGAATTCCCACCAAGAATAGAGCAAATTTAGAATATCCACATTTGGCCTAGTTAGAGCTCCCGGAAGATAACCAACTTGGACCATCTTGAAAGAGATTCCACCCAAAAGTACTACTTGGAGAGGTAAGGCAACCTCAAAAGTGAGTCTATATGGAGTGGGTCACGAGAATCCAAGGATGAATGAAGCCATAAGTAGCCAGCCAATGAAGCATTGCTCACATCAGGGAACTGAAGTTTAGGGAGCTCCCCTTCCCTGGAAAAAGAAAACACTCCATGAGAGAAAAATCAGCATACAAACTTTTGTCAAATCCGTAAGGCAACAATACCAGTCAAGGAAAAGCCTTTCTGCCTTTACTTCTCTCCCACCTCAAACCGAGAGTAGCCAGAGGCAGTGCAGTAATATGGAAGAGGAAGAGTGAAAGGGCAGATGAAAGAAGTAGATGAAGGCTGAGTCAGAACCAGTCTTGAGAAATAAGTTTTAATTTGGATAAAAAATTAAAATTTTGGTTTTAGACTGCCCTAGAATTTCCAACATCAGGATAAGGAGACCATGTATGAATACAAAAATTAATTAGAAAAGCTATCATATTGGCCCAAGATATTACCCACAGGTGGAGACAAACAGAACACCAGGAAGTGTTTGAAGTAGACATGGTGAGAAAAAATAAAGTTCCTTTGTGTTTACACCCTACCAAGTCCAAATCGTCCAGTTGATAGTTACAAGTACAAATGTTTAAACATTGCTGTAGCCTAAGAAAGATGAAAACCCTCACCTGAAGACCAAAAGTATCTCTTTGAAAGTCCTCTTGGACAACTGGCGAGCACAATGCTTCAGGGTGGGTAGAGGGACCTAAAAAAGGTGGGAAAACGAATCAGAAAATCTAGTTAGGAAGCTACTAAAGACATGCTTGAACTATTGATCCCAGTTTTGCCTTAATTCATCACTAATATTTTAGTGATTCACCTGAAAGAGAAAGAGAAAATATTTCTCATAAAACGCCATAGCTCACAAGTATCCTACTGCTGCAACTTACTAGATGTTGAATATGTAGCTACACCTGTCAAACACCTATTTTTTCATTAAGATCCAACTCAGACATCACTTCCACCAGAGAGCCTTCAGAATATCCCCAGGCTGCACTGCGTGTCCCTCAGTAATGCATCTAGAATACACCAGGTCATAGTCCATCATTGTACTCACAGACTCTTTGAGGTGAATCTATTATATGTCTGTGTCTCTTCCCCTAGATTATAAGCCCTTGGAGGACAAGGACGGTATCTCATCTTTTTATCCCCAGCATCTAGCATGATAACTGACTCATAGTAAGCATGTGGGGAAAGGAACAGTTTTTAGAATTGGGTGAATGAGCTAGTTCTTGAATCAGCCCTCATTAGAATTAAATATATTTTAGTTACAAAACCACTAGCTGCTTGTTTACATTTTTTAATCTTTAAGGAACTTATCTCTTTTTAAAGCTACATTTTGATATGCGGTTTTATTAGGAAAAAATATACACTTGTCATAAAATTTTGAAACAACATATAAGAGTGTAAAGTTAAGGGTAAAGATTCCCATCCTCCCTCCTCACAATCCCACTTCCCACAAATAACAAGACTAGTACTGGTCAAAGTTTCTGTACATATTCAAGCATGCAAATGCATGCATATATAATGGCTTTAATTGCTTTAAACTGATTATATTATACAGACTATTTCATAGTTGTTTTATATTCTCTTAAAATTTTGTAGCTTTCTATCCAGGTCAATACAAATAGATATGCTTCATTCTTTTTCAGTTTAATACTGTCCTCTTGTGTAAATGAATCATAATTTATTTAATTTTTCCCCTGTTGCTACATACACATTACTTTAAAGTGTTTGGTTCTCACATATGTTCAAGCTATTAAAAAAAAAAAAGAAACAGTTCTAGGAAAGGTCTTGTTAAAGACAATAGTAAATGTATCACAATTCATTTTTAAAAATTATATAATATACCATACATGCATAAAAGCCTATATAATGAATACACAAGTTTAAAGATTATAAAGTTTAGAAATGCCTGTGACTGACTTTACTCAAATAAAAAATACATAATATGACCAACACTTTAGAAGCCTGCTTTGAGCCTATTCCCAACTATGTCAGTCCCCTTATGCAGCATAGGGCAGGGGGAATTTTGTGTTAACAATTGCCTTGCTTTTTTCAGCTTTATCATTTATTTATCTCTAAATAAAAATGATGTAGTAGGGAATTCCTAAGACCACTTCCTCTACAGAAACACTGAAAAAAAATGGCCAAAATTGTCAGAAACATCTTTATGAGAACCCTGGAAAATAATCAAAGATTTACAACAACCAAGTGAATGCTTCATCAAGAAAAAGGCAAATAAAACATGGTAGGAGAGTTTTGTGGCATTTTAACTTACCCTTGCCCCATCCCCTTCTCAGCTCAGCAGCAGTCTTAAAGATAGAAGTCTATATTCCTAGTAGAGGTTCCTGGTTCCAGAGAAAGCATAGCGCACTTTGTTCTCAAAAGGTATTTATCAGTTTTGACCTGTCTAGGGGCTCCCTGAAAGACTACCACAGAGGGTTTGTCTTTATTTCACCTAATTTGGAACTCTCTCAGGGCATAGAAACAGCTAGGCAGAGGGCTTTCCCCAAAAACATTAAAAGGCAAATAAACCAGCCACTGCCACCTAGGGCAAAAGATATCAATTGAGATGATCAGTAAACACACTGAAAGTCCTGGGAGGAAAAGCTGGAGAGTGAGTGACTTTGGAGAATAAGAACTCTGAAGAGCTTCTACATATTCCTAGGAATCTCCCCAAACAGAGAATATCAATAAAGAGACAGATATTACACAAGAGAACTAAATAAAAATTCTACAGCTAAAAAGTACAATAACAAAAGTGAAAAATTCACTAGAGGGGTTCAACAATAGATTTGAGCAAGCAGAAGAATCACTGAACTTGAAGATAGGTCAACTGCCATTACTCAGTCTGAGAAACAGAAAGAGAAAGAATTAAGTAAAACAAATAGAGTCTAAGAGACCTGTGGGACACCACCAAATATATCAATATACACATAATGGGAGTCCAGAAGAAGAGAGAGAAGACAGTGACAGAAAGAATATTTGAAGAAATAATGGCCAAAAACTGCCCAATGATGAGAGACATGAATCTACATATCTAAGAAGCTCAATGTATTCCAAGTAGAATAAACCCAAAGAGATCCACACTGAGACACATTATAATCAAACTGTCAAATACAAAGACAGCAAAAGAATCTTGAAAGCAGCAAAAGAGAAATGACTCATTATAAACAACAGATACTAAATAAGATTAACAGCCAATTTCTCATCAGAAACCAGAGAGGCCAGAAGGCACTGGGATGAGTGCTAAAAGAAAAAAACTCAGGGCCGGCCCAGTGGCATAGTGGTAAGTATGTACACTCTGCTTTTGGCATCCTGGGGTTCGCAGGTTTGGATCTCGGCTGCTCACCGATGCGCTGCTTGTCAAGCCATGCTGTGGCAGCATCCCATATAAAGTGGAGGAAGATGGGCACAGGGGCCGGCCCTATGGCTTAGCAGTTAAGTGCACTCACTCCGCTACTGGAAGCCTGGGTTCGGATCGCGGCGCACACTGATGCACCTCTTCTCTGGCCATGCTGAGGCAGCGTCCCACATACAGCAACTAGAGAGAGGTGCAACTATGATGTACAACTATCTACTGGGGCTTTGGGGAGAAAAGGGGGGAAAAGAGGAGGAGGATTAGCAATAGATTTTAGCTCAGGGCCGGCCTTCCCCAGCAAAAAGAGGAGGATTGGCATTGAATTTAACTCAGGGCTGATCTTCCTCACAAAAAAAAAAAGATGGGCATGGATGTTAGCCCAGAGCCAGTCTTCCTCAGCAAAATGAGGAGGATTGGTGACATATGTTAGCTCAGGGTTAATCTTCCGGACAAAAAAAAAAAAAAAAAAACTCAACCAATAATTTTGTCAAACCTGCCCTACAAAAAAATGCTAAATGGAGTCCTAAAGGTTGAAATGGAAGGACAATGGAGAGTAACTCAAAGCCATATGAAGATACAAAAAACACTGGTAAAGGTAACTACATAGGTAAATATAAAAGCCAGTATTCTTGTATTTTTGGTTTGTAACTCTTCTTTTTGTCTGTGTGATTTAAAACATAAACATATAAAACAATAATTTTAAATCTATGTTAATGGGAAAATAATTCAGTGAGAGTAATTCTCAGAGGAAAATTAATACCAGTAAATTATCTACATTAAAAAATATATATATATCTCACCTGTCGAAAATTAGCTGTGCATAGATGTATGGGTTTATTTCTGGGCTCTCGATTCTGTTCCATTGATCTGTGTGTCTGTTTTTGTGCCAGTACCATGCCGTTTTGGTTACTATAGCTTTGTAGTATATTTTGAAATCAGGGAGTGTGATACCTCCAGCTTTGTTCTTTTTTCTCAGGATTCCTTTAGTTATTCGGGGTCTTTTATTGTTCCATATGGATTTTAGTATTCTTTGCTCTATTTCTGTGAAAAATGTTGTTGGAACTTTGATAGAGATTGCATTGGATCTACAGATTGCTTTAGGAAGTATGGACATCTTAACTATGTTAATTCTTCCAATCCAAGAGTATGGAATATCTTTCCATTTCTTTGTGTCTTCTTCAATTTCTTTCAACAATGTTTTATAGTTTTCAGTGTACAGATCTTTCACCTCTTTGGTTAAGTTTATTCCTAGGTATTTTAATCTTTTTGTTGCAATTGTAAATGGGATTGTATTCTTAATTTCTCTTTCTGCTACTTTGTTGTTAACGTATGTAAACACAACTGATTTTTGTATGTTGATTTTGTATCCTGCAACTTTACCATATTCGTTTATTATTTCTAAAACATACAATGGAGAAAGGAAAGTCTCTTCAATAAATAGTGGGGAAAACTGGACAGCCACATGCAAAAAAGTGAAAGTAGACCATTATCTTACAGCATACACAAAAATTAACTCAAAATGGATTAAAGACTTGAACGTAAGACATGAAACTTCTAGAAGAAAACATAGGCAGTACGCTCATCAACATTGGTCTTAGCAACATATTTTCAAGTACCATGTTGGACTAGGCAAGAGAAGCAATAGAAAAAAATAAACAAATGGGACTACATCAAACTAAAAAGCTTCTGCCCAGCAAAGGAAACCATAAAAAACAAAAACACAAACTAACAATTGGGAGAAGACATTTGCAAACCATATATCAGATAAGGGGTTAATATCCAAAATATATAAAGAACTCATTCATCTCAACATCAAAAATAAAACCTAACAATCCAATTAAAAAATGTGCAAAAGATCTGAACAGACATTTCTCCAAAGAAGACATACCAATGGCCAACAGACACATGAAAAGATGCTCCACATCATTAACAATCAGAGAAATGCAAACCAAACTACAATGAGATATCACCTCACGCCCGTCAGAATGGCTATAATTAACAACACAGGAAACAACAAGTGTTGGAGAGGATGTGGAGAGAAGGGAACTCTCATACACTGCTGGTGGGAGTGCAAACTGGTGCAGCTACTATGGAAAACAGTATGGAGATTCCTCAAAAAATTAAGAATAGAACTACCATATGATCCAGCTATTCCACTGCTTGGTGCTTATCCAAAGAATATGAAAACATCCATGCATAAAGATACATGCATCTCTGTGTTCATTGCAGCATTATTCGCAATAGCCAAGACTTGGAAGCAACCTAAGCGCCCATCAAGGGAGGAATGGATAAAGAAGATGTGGCATATATACACAATGGAATACTACTTAGCCATAAGAAATGATGAAATCCAGCCATTTGTGACAACATGGATGGACATTGAGGGTATTATTCTAAGCAAAATAAGTCAGAGGGAGAAGGTCAAATACCACATGATCTCACTCATAAGTAGAAGACAAAAACAACAACAAACAAACACGTAGAAACAGAGATTGGATTGGCGGTTACCCGGAGGGAAGGGAGGAGGGAGAAGGGCAAAAGAAATGATTAGGCACATGTATGCCGTGGTGGAATACAATTAGTCTTTGGGTGGTGAACATGATGTAATCTATGCAGAAATAGAAGTATAATGATGTACACCTGAAATTAATAACCATGTTATAAACCAATGTTACCACAATAAAATAAATAAATAAATAATAAAAAAAGAAAAATCTGAAATCAATAACCTAATGTTAGTTACACTTCAAATAAGAGGAAAGGAAAAACAAAGTAAACTGAAATCCACATAAGGAAGAACGTAATAAAGATTAGAACAAAGATAAACAAAATAGGAGAAAAACAATAGAGAAAAATCAATGAAATCAAAAGTTGGTTCTTTGAAAGGATCAAAAAAATTGACAAACTTTTAGCAGGACTAAGAAAAAAAGAGAGAATATCATTACTTTAAAAAAAAAGAAAGAAATGACCATGGGGACATTACTGTTGACCTTATCGAAATAAAAAGGTTTATAAGAAAATATATGAACAATTATATACCTATAATACTATGAACAAATTACATAACCTAGGAAGACACAAACTACCAAAACTCACTCAAAAAAAAAATAGAAAATCTGAATACACCTGTAATAAGTAGAGAGAACAAATTAGTAATCAAATCTGCCCAAAAAGGAAAACCCAGGGCCATATCACTTCAGTGATGTACTCTACCAAACACTTAAGAAGAATTAACACCAATTTTTCTCAAATTCCTCCAAAAAATAAAAAAAGAGAACACTTCCTAACTCATTTTATGAAGCTGGCAACACCTGATACCAAAGCAGACAAAGATACCAAAAGAAAATAAAACTGCACATCAATATCTCTATGAATATATGTATACAAAAATCCTCAACAAAACACTACCAAATTAGTATTTGGGTGGAGAACACGATGTAATCCATGCAAAAATAGAAGGATAATGATGTACACCTGAAATTTATACAATGTGATAAACCAATGTTACCACAATAAATAGAATGAATAAATAAATAAATAAATAAATAAATAAATAAATAAATAAATAAATAAATAAAATATTAAAAAAACAAACAAACGAAAAACACTACCAAATTGAATCCAGTGGTATATTAAAAACATCATAGAGGCCAGCCCAGCGGCGCAGTGGTTAAGTGCACACGTTCCGCTTCAGCGGCCCAAGGTTCGCAGGTTCAGATCCCAGGCGCGCACTGATGCACTGCTTGTCAAGCCATGCTGTGGCAGCATCCCATATAAAGTAGAGGAAGATGGGCATGGATGTTAGCCCAGGGCCAATCTTCCTCAACAAAAAAAAAAAAAAAAGAGGAGGATTGGCATTGGATGTTAGCTCAGGGTTGATCTTCCTCACCCAAAAAATAAAAACATTATACACCATGACCAAGAGGGATGCAAGAGTGGTTTGACATAAGAAATCCAAGTAATGCAAGAGTGGTTAAATATTGGAAAATCAGTCAACATAAAACACTATATTAAATAGAACGAAGGGGAAAAAACCAACATGATCATCTCAATTCACGCAGAAAAATCAATAGACAAATCCAATGCACTTCCATGATAAAAACACTCAACAAATTAAAACTAGAAGGAAACTTCCTCAACATGATAAAGGATATTTATAAACAACCCACAGCTAACATCATACTCATGGTGAAAGACTGAAAGCTTTCCCACTAAGATCAGGAACCAGATAAGGATGCTTGCTTTCACAACAATGTGAAAGCTTCCCAGCTTCCCCAGCTGTTTGGTTGCTCCCCAAGAGGCCTACTTCTTTCTCACCCCACCAAGAAACTGAGGTGATCTGCATGACTGACGGACTATGGAGAGGCTGGGAGCGCAGCAACCAGGGCTTGGAACGCATCAAAAAGACACTACTAACCACTTCATGATTCACTCTAGCTGCTTAAAGGACTCCATCAACAATGTTGAGTAGTGACTCTTCAACATTGCACTAGAAGTTCTAGCCAGTACAATTTGGCAATAAAAAAAACAAAAGTCATCCAAACTGGAAAGAGAGAGGTAAAGTTATCTCTATTCACAGATAATGTGAAACTTTATGCAGAAAATCACAAAGAATCCACACACACACACACACACACACACACACAAAAAAAAAAAAAAAAACCACTAGGACTAAAAATCGAATTTAGCAAAGTTTCAGGGTACTAGACCAATATACAAAAATCAGTCTTATTTCTATACACTAGCAATGAATAATCAGAAAAGGAAATTAAGAAGCCAAATCCATTTACAATAGCATCAAAAATAGTTAAATACTTAGAATTTATTTTAATCAAGATGATGCAAGAATTATGCACTGATAACTACATGACACTGTGAAAGAAATTTAAGATCTAAATAAATGGAGAGATATCATATGTTCATAGATTGCAAATCTTAATATTGTTAAAAATGGCAATATTCCTCAAAGTGATCTACAGAGTCAATGAAATCTCTATCAAAATTCCAGTGGTCTTTTTTACAGAAATGGAAATGTTGATTTTGAAATTCATAGAGAATCTGAAAAGACCCAAAAAAGCTAAAACAATCTTGAAAAGAGAAGAACAAAGTTAAAGGACTCATACTTTCCGATTTCAGAACTTACTACAATGCTATAGTAATCAAGATAGTGTGGTAGAGTATAGACATATAAATCAATGGAATAGAATTGAAAATCCAGAACTAAACCTGTATATCTATGATCAATTAAATTTTAACAATGTGCCAAGACCATTCAATGGAGAAAAAATAGTTTCTTCAAAAAATGGTGCTGGGACAGCTGGATATCACATGCAAAAGAACATAATTTGACCCTTACCTCACTCCAAATAAAAAAATTAACTCAAAATGGATCAAAGACCTAAACATAAAAACTAAAGCTATAAAACTCTTAGAAGAAAACAGATTTAAGACTTTGTGACCTTGGATTAGGCAATTCTTTTAGAGATGACACCAAAACTCAAGCAAAATAAAAAATAGATAAATTGGAAGTGATGTCAGCAGGATGGCAGAATAGGAGTTTTCACCATCATCTCACAGAAAATCAATTTTGACAGTCACCCACGGACAGGAGCACATCTGTGGGAGTCCAAGAATCCAGCAGAGAAGTTCCAGCATATCACTGAAGCAAAAAACCCAAGAATAGGCCATTGAAGATGGTAAGAAAAACAGTTTCACTTCACTCTTATCACCCAAAGCAGCACAGCTTAGTGTCAAGAAAGAGCCCCTCAGCCTGCAATTTCTCCCACAGGGGAAAGTGAGAGCCCAGCTTCCCAAACTGCGTGGGACACTGCCCAAGAGGCCCACTACTTTCTCATCCCACCCAGAATACTGAGAGGATCTGCACAACTGAGGGCTTATGGAGAGGCTCAGAGCACAGCAACCATGGCTTAGAACTCATCAAAGGGACACTACTAACCCCTTTGTGATTCACTCTACTAACTGCTTCAAAGACTCCATCAAGAAGCCCACCCACAAGCCTCTAAGAACACCTCACCTACAGATCCCACCCCATCTAGCACACAGGGACCACCAATGTCCCACACACTTCACCCTCCCCCATTGCCAACCTCATGTCCAGCTCCTGGCGTGCACTCCTGCAGACAGTGGTGAGCATTTACAGACAGCTAGAGAGCACATGTAGAAAGCAAGCCCAACTCTGTAGGATTCGGAGAAGGCTCACAACTTGAGCATTTCAGGACACTGCCCTAAGGAAAATGGAGGCTGTCAGCACCTGGCTGGCTTTGCAGGATAGAGAAAAGGTATACAATCTTAAGAATTCTCCCACAAGAAGGATAAGGAGTGTGGAACAGGCAAATCCACAGAAAATGAATCCTGGAGCCAGCCCCGTGGTGTAGCAGTTAAGTGCGCGTGCTCCACTGCTGGAAGCCCAGGTTCGGATCCTGGGTGCGCACCGATGCACCGCTTGTCAGGCCATGCTGTGGTGGCGTCCCATATAAAGATGGAGGAAGATGGGCACAGATGTTAGCCCAGGGCCAGACTTCCTCAGCAGAAAGAGGAGGATTGGCATGGATGTTAGCTCAGGGCTAATCTTCCTCACAAAAAAGAAAAGAAAATGGATCCCTAGCCAGACTCACAATGCCTAGCCAGACTGATTAGTGGAGACATTTCTCTCCTGAAACAAGTCAGTAAAGACTGGAGGAAGTGACTGTTCCTTCAAATGTGAAGATAGCAACACAAGTCTTCAAGGAAACGTGACAATATCAAAGGAACATAATAATTTTCTAGTAACTGACCCCAAAGAAATGGAGACCTATGAATTGCATGATGAAGAATTCAAAATAATTATCTTAAAGAAGCTCAGTAAGCTACAAGAAAACATAGATGGACTACCCAATGAAAGCAGGAAAATAATACGTGAAAAAAATAAGTACAACAGAAAGAAATCATAAACAGGAATCAAATTCTAGAGCTGAATAATACAATGAATGAAATTAAAAATGCAATAGGGAGCATCAACAACAAACTTGATTGAGCAGAAGAAAAAAACTGTGAACTCAAAGACATGTCATTTGAAATTATCCAGTCAGAGGAGGACAAAGAAGAAAGAATGAAGGAAGCCTATATGAATTATGGGACACCATCAAGCAAAACAACCTGCACATTATGGGAGTCCCAGAGGAGTAGAGAGAGAAAGGAGCAGAAACCTAACTTAAAGAAATAATGGCTGAAAATCCTGAAATCTGGGAGAGGTATGGTCATCCTGGTACATGAACCTAGAAGGTCCCCAAACACATTCATGTGGAATTTAAAAAGAGGAATTTATCCATTCACCTGTTGATGGATGTTTGGGTTGTTTCCACTTTTGTGTTATTATAAATAAACCTGCTAGGAACATTTGTGCACAAATCTTAGTTTGGCATATGCATTTTTTTTTTCTGAAGTAAACAGCTATGGGTGAAATGTCTTTATCAAATGGTAGAAGCATGCTTTACTTTTTAAGAAACTGCCAAACTGTTTTCCAAAGTCCTTATCATTTTGCATTCTCACTAACAGTGTATGAAAGCTCTGGTTCCTTTATAACATCACCAACACTTGTATGGTCAGTCTTTTTAATTTTAGTCATTCTGGTATGTACATAGTGATAGTTCATTGTGGTTTTAATTTGTATTTCCCTAAGGACTAACAATGTTGAATATATTTTCATTTGCTTATCTGCCATCTGTATATGTTCTGTTCAATGTCCAAATCTTTTTTCTATTTTTTATTGCATCATTTCTTTTCTTATTATTGATTTGTTAGTGTTCTTTATGTATTCTGATGCAAGTTAAACAGGTATATGATTTGCCAATATTTTCTTGCACTCTGTGGCTTGTCTTTTCATTCTCTTAATAGTTTCTTTCCAAGAGCAAATATTTTTAATTTTCATGGAGTCCAATATATTAAATTGTTCTTTTATGGATCATGCTTTTGGTGTTGTACTTAAGAAATCTTTGCCCAAGCCAAGGTCACAAGGATTTTACCCTATGTTTTCTTTTAGATGTTTTATAGTTTTTAGGCTCTATATTTAGGACCATGACCCATTTTGAGTTAATTTATGTGAATTTTGTGAGGTGTTGAAATATTGATGTTCAATTTTTTGGATATGGATATACAATTATTCTAGCACAATGTATTAAAAAGACTCTCCTTTCTACACTCAATTGCTGTTGCACCTTTGTTGAAAATCAGTTTTCTACATATCTGGGCCTATTTCTGGACTCTATTTTGTTCTACTGATCAATTTATTTAACCTAATGCCAATACCATGTGGTTTGATTATTGAAGCTTTATAGTAAGTCTTAAAATGAGTAGTGTTACTCCTCCAACTTTGTTTTGTCTAATCTAACTTCTTTGTATTTCCACATGGATTTGAAAATTAGCTTGCCAATTTCTACCGAAAAAACCTCCTGGGAGTTTGATTAGAATGGCACTGAATCCATAGATCATTTTGGGAAGACTTGATATCTTAACGATACTGAGTTTTCCAACCCGTGAACAAGTTATATCTTTACATTTATTTATATCTTCGTAATTTCTCTCAGCAATGTTTTATAGCTTTCCTTGTATGGGTCTTCCACATCTTTTATCAGATTTGTCTCTAATATTTTTGAAGCTATTGTAGATGGTATTTTTATATCAATTTCTGATTGTTACTAGTACAAGCATGTAGAAATACAGGAGATATTTGTATATGGTTCTTGTACCTTGAAATCTTGCAAAACTCACTTATTAGAGTCTAGTAGCCTTTTTGTAGATCTCACTGAATTTTCTACACAGATGATCATTTCATATCTAATGAAAAACAATCTTACTTCTTTCTATCAATTGAGATGCCATTTATTTCTTTTCTTTGCCTGCTTGCACTACCTAGCACTTCCAGTACAATGTTGAATGGAAGTGGCAAAAGCAGATATTCTTGTCCTGTTTCTGAGTTTAAGGGGAAAGCATTCACTTTCACCAGTATGATGTTAGCTATTGGTTTTTGAAAATGCTCTTTACAGATCAACGAAGTTTCTATCTATCCTCAGTTTTATAAGAACTTTCATCAAGAATGGTTGTTGGCTAGAATATAGTTTAATATGCACAGGTACATTATGTATTACCTAGATATTTATGTGCCAACTTGAGCATTTAACTATATTATCTAATAGGGTTTAAATCGGAGAACTAATGTCAAATTTCAAACAACCCCTTGCTGAGAAAAGTTCTGCCCTTAACTTTCAATCATGTCAGGAATAACTATTTCCAAAACTTCCTGCCTCTTTTTCAGTTCTAGGACACCTTTTCCTTCAACCCCTCACTTCTCTTGAAAAAGCAGATGTGGGAGCCCTGAACAGGAAAATTGCTGCCACTAGAGAAAGAAACCTAAAAGCCTCTTGAGACAATTATGTTATCAACATTTCCTTCCATTTTTATGAATACTCTTCCAAAGTTAACTTCTACATGATAAAAGAGAACTTTGGAATTCAAATTTAAGAGTTATTAATCTTTGACTTGGGTGGACATGCAATTAACTCTAAATTTTATTCTTAGGATATTTTGGGTCAGACTTTTCGGTTAAGAGAGATCAGCAGAAGAGTGATATTTAGACCATAATTCTTAGATTTTGGATAAACTGCTTCTATTGAGTTATACTTCTATATAACGCTTTTGAATTTTATTAAGGAATGCTATAAGTAGCAGCTCTCTTGAACCAGTGATTATAAATATAGATATAGATATAGATATAGATATAGATATAGATATAGATATAGATAGATATAGATATATAACATTATTTGGGAGACGATTGTTCATATATCTCTTACTCTCTTTTACATGAATCCCCATGAAAGAAATTATTTTGGAACTAGGAGCCAGCCATGTAGCTTCCCCTGAGGAACCTGTTTGTTTTGGGGGAGTTTTTTTAGAGATAATGAAAATCATATAAGAGGTAATGTTTTCCCATTCATCACTTTGCTTTACAGGGAGTTCATAACACATTCAGAGACTTGACTTTTTACCAGCATAAGATCTTATGATCACAAACCTTCATTCTATTTTTTTCTTTTTAAATTCATATGTCTCTTCTTTCTTTGTACATTTTTTGTTGGATACTTCAAATCCTTGATGGAACAAGGAAGGATATAGTAAACTAAAGGCATTTTTAATTAAACATGTTAGTAAATAAGTAATTGCAAGTTAAGAATTTCTTAGAAGGTAGAGATTTTTATTAAGAGGGGATGTATTAATGTGGAATTTTTATTAAGCCTTCCCCTTCGTATATGGTATTGAACAGGCTTCCCCAAAGTTCAGATAAAACACTTTTTATTGTTTCCTAGTAAGTTCTAGATGATCCGATAACACCTACCTCTCCAGTCTTATATACCATTTTCCTCTGGATAGCCAAAATTAACTTTTATTATCTTTGAAAACTCCATAATTATACCTGCACTTAAGTGGAACTTAATTCTCCTAGATCTTTGCATGGCTTTTCTCCTTATTTTGAAATATCACCTCCTCACAAAAACATTCTCTGACCATCTGATCTAAATTATGCCCTATCCTACCCCAACAACTTTTACATTTACACTCTCTTTTATTCTTTTTGTATTTCTTATGACTTCTAGAATTACAGATTTATGCATTTATCTGCTTATTATGTGTCTCCCTCACTAGAATGTAAGTTTTACAGAGGCAGGGACTTTATACATTGATGTAATTCCAGTGCACATCAAAGAGGTAAATAAATTTTTATTGAATGAAGGAATGAAATGCATCAACCGCAGACACCAAATGACCAACTTAGTTTTGACCAAATTGTTGGGCCCAATCACCTAGAGCTGTCATCACATTCCTCTGCATCCATCTTCATCTCAGTATCTTAGAATCACTGACTTTTGCTCTCTCTCTGTTTTTATCTCTTTGGGGCTTTGGCTCAACTCAACCTTCCCTCATGTAGAACTAACCCAAATTCTAATGCCACTACATGCCAATCTTCTTTTAAAATGTAAACCTATTTCCAGATATCTTAATTATGTTTCACAGGTAGTAAAAGGTAAGAAGAATGTACTCTATTTCTTATTTTATAAAGGGAGGACTTGAAGATCAAGGCAGGAAATGAAACTTCTGCTACTGTCATGTGCTTTTCAGAAACCTATAGTGCTCATTGTAACTTCTTTCACTTTTCCCAACTAATATCAGATTTTTATTTGTCTGTCCACGTTATATATTTACTTAAAATAATGGCTCTATAAGTTCAAGGTGCACCAGAATCACCTGAGTAACATTAAAATAGGAATTTCCAGGGCCCTCTTCAAAGATTGTGATTTAGGAGATTTGGAGAAAGGTCTGGGAATCTGCTCTTTTAAAGAGCTCCCCAAATAATTATGAAACAGACAGGTTTGAGAGACAGTGTTGTAGAGCATTATTAGCCTTTTGGATGCCAGTTAAATAAAAATTGGGGGTTCCATTATGATTTGATTGGCACTAATTTCCTTTTTTCTGAATTTAACAAGTGTGAAAGCTCCACTCTTCTGCAGGAGTAGAGCAGAGATCTTTAGGCCAAAAAAAAACAAGTGCAAGAATGGATGCACTTAATAGAGATCAAAAAAGTATGAGGTCAAGGACTAGGTATGTGATCACAGATAAAAGAGTAAACAGTTATTGGAGGTCAGGGTAGAAGAAGCTAAAGTTCAGACATCCAGGTCATTTAACTCAAGTTAACATATACCAAATCCTGATTTGCAGGCAAAGTCTGGTTTAATTGGGTGAACTCTTATCCATTACTTTATTAGGCAGAAATAGATGAATTCACATCTGCATCTCTATGTGCAAAAGAATAAAGACCAACTTTTGGCAATAGAAATGGGATAAAATAATCGTTCTGATCTTGATCCACTCATGAGCTCTCATTCGCTTTGACTAATTTTTGTCCATATCTGCATTTTTCTTAAGGCAGCCTTCATGTCCTTGTTCCGGAGAGTGTAGATCAGTGGGTTTACAAGTGGGGTCACTGATGAGTAGAACAAGGTTACAATCTTCTGTATCCCAGATGGATTTCCAGAGGTTGGGCTAATGTACATGACCATGAGGGTTCCATAGAACAGTGACACTACAACCAAGTGGGAACCACAGGTGGAGAAGGCCTTACGTCTGCCAGCTGCTGAAGGGACATGCAACACTGCTCTGAGAACCAGGGTATAAGACCCAAGGATAAAGAAGAAGGTGAGGAAGATAATAAGAGAGCTCAATATAGAACAGGAAAGCTCAATTCCAGGAGCAGGGATGCAGGACAGGGCCAGAAGAGGACCAGGGTCACAGACAAAGTGGTCAATGGTATTGGGGCCACAAAAGGGGAGTTGTGTGATAAAAGAGATAGGGACTGGATAGCAGAGGAAGGCCGTTACCCAGCAGAGGGCCACCAAGTTCACGCAAAGATGACTGCTCATGATGGTAGGATAGTGGAGAGGCCGACAGATGGCCAAGTACCGATCAAAAGCCATGAGGGGAAGTAAGAAGGTCTCAGTGGTGCCCATGGAGAAGAAGAAGTAGAACTGGAGGAAGCAGGCAGGGAAAGAGATGGTTTTGGTCTCAGATAGGAAGTTCTTTAACATATTGGGAACAGTGGTGTTGATGTAACAGATCTCCAAGAAGGAGAAGTTGGCCAGCAGAATGTACATAGGGGTATGGAGCCTGCGATCCAGCTTCACTGCACAGACAATGGCCCCATTCCCCACCAGTGTCAGGATGTAGGACACAGAGAATAGCATGAAGAGGAGGACCTGAAGCTCTCTGGAGCAGGGAAAACTCAGGAGTATGAATTCAGTCACTGTGTTGACTCCTGACATATTCATGGCTTCTTAAAGGGTGGAGAGGAAAAAATGACAAAGACAAAAATGACCTTTTTCCCTAATGCTCAGGAATACTTTTCTTTAGAGATCTCTAAGTCCCTCAGATTCTATTGTTCTATTAAATAAATAATATAACTATATTGCCAAAGACTATCAAACTTTGAAAGTGCTTGATATGATCAGACTTTGAATTTTGGACTCTCATTCCTCTTCCAGAATGTTCTCACAGCAAAAGACAGGATCTTATGCAATAAGCAGCTTAGAGAAGGTTAATGACAGTACTTACAAATGTAAGTAGGTATGAAACCATGTACTTATATCTATAGGATAAGATATAAATGACTCTTACTATTGAACACAGAATTTCAAATACTTGGATCTTTGGAATCAGAGACATAAATATTAGGCATCATAAGAGAAGAGGCAGAAAGTTAACAAATAACACACTGAAATCTTTATGCATTTCACTTTTATTCTGGATCAGTGTTGAAATTATAAGTGTTGGCATCTTAAGGTGGTCTGATAGCCAAGACAAAAAAATGTCAAATGTGCCATCCTTTCTTCAGTATTCATCAAAGTCTAACTCAAGAAAAGTTTGAACATCCAGACACCTGCATAATGGCTTTCAATTTGGTCCCATCTTTCACCTGTTGAATTAAAATACTTCTTTAAAACCTTGGTCTAGGTTAAAACTCTGCTTATAGGTAGAAAAAGTGAGCAATGTATCTGGTATATTATGTAAGGATTTGGAGGGTTTTACCTGAGGTCTCAGGATTCCTAAAAAGGCTTCTTTTCTTCTGGTTTATAGATAGATGTAGAGGATTACAAATGTCAGATACTCCCAAGCAGAGACCTCTGGGAACCAAGGACAATGGTGAGAGCCATAAACTATCTCTCTCTGGACAAGGAATCCTCTTCCATTTCTCCACCCCTTCTGTCGCCCTCATCATATTATAGATGCGGAAAGTTGGAGTTGTTTTGGGAAGTGGACAGAGAATCTTTGTGAAAACTTCCTTCTCTGAGTTAGTCTTTGATATTATGTGACTTCCATGGAGAGAAAAGCAAAATAAAACCATTGAAATAGGCTAAGACTCTGTTGTCAGTCATTTGGTCTTAATTTGTTAATTTATTTTAGGATCCCCTCCATTAGTGGGGGACAGTCATCATTTGGATCTAAATGACCCAAAGTGACATGATTGAGTAACAATATTTATTCAGGAAAATATAAGCGTAGAATGCAGACCCAGACACTTTTCCTAAAAGGATTCTAGCCAAGAAGATTTATTAATTTATTAGTTACAAAACGTGTTACTTTCCAGATCATGTAATGTCATAGCTTTAAGGATGATCTTGATGATTGCAATTAGTGACACAAGAGATGGGAGAAATTAAGAATTTTCCACATCACACTTCACTGTAAGGCTCCTGTTCGGTCTGTGAATAGATCATATTTGGCACAGTAAAGCTGTCAATAATTTCTCTGTAGCAGGAATTGAGAGTAACTCAGAAGCCAAAGAAACCATGAGGAAAGAGTGAAAACAGCAAGAAATATTTGGTGACTAATGTGTAAGAGGATTTCAATGGCTTGTAAACCATGTGGGAGTGAACTCACCAATCTGGAGTGCTCAATCATCTTGTTGTCCCTCCTCGCAATGGCTGATCATCTGCTCTGTGGCAGAGCCAAACATGGCTAAAAACAGGGAGAGCTTAAGTTTTTTTCTGTCTTGCTCCTCAGAGCCACTTTGTCAGTCATTTCCAGATGTCACTTCGCTAACATACTGTTCCCCCAAAGACCTAGTTCTGACTGGGTGCCCCTCCTGGTTAATAAGGACAGAATTTACATACTATTGAGGATCCTTCCTCATCTTCATCTCTCTCACTTCCCTGATTCCCAGCCCTCTTGGTTTTAAAGATGAATCTGCTTACATTAATTCAAGTAACTTGAGGTGTTATTTTCTCTACGGTCATACAAAAGAAGGAAGAGCTAAAAAGCACACCTAAGAACTGTCCTGTACTTGTATCTCTTCTGAACCCATCTCCTCATAGAACTGGCAGATCTGACTTGTAATCTCTAATTTCACTGCAGCAAAAGGCAAGCAAGATGAAGGGCATGGCATCCTTGGCAGCCAGCAGCCCAGAGAGGATTACATTTGGAACTCGATATTGGTTTGGAGAGAAATTGGCATATTGGCACACAATAGAGACTTATCTACGTTGCTCTGAAACCTACGTCTTATTCCTCCTAAGGGATATAGTCTCTTGTGAATTCTGAGAGTGAGAACTTATGAGGGAAGATTGTCAATCATATCCCAAATGTTCCCTTCCCTCAGGAGCCCACTAACCACCCTTTGGGACCCAATTTCTCCAATGCTGAATGATCATCTCATGCTACTCTTAGAGCAGATGTTTATTTTGTTCTATAAACAGGTTTCTGGTATAGTGTAATCACTATAAGCAAATATAGCAAGCCCTATAAGCAACACCACCTTAGCTGGAACACAAGATTTTTGTTTTTCTTCTTATTCCTTTACATTCAATTTCATTCATTTTTTGAGTCTGTCTACAAGTTTTGGACTCTCTTATTTGTCAATGTCAGAGTTATCTCTTCAGATTTCTCATTCTTTTTCCTATTGACTCACTCAATGGCTTGAAAGGGGTTACTCCCTTTTTTGGTTAAATGCTTTGTCTCTCAGGCCAGGTCTGTGCTTCTAGCGTGATAGTGACAAGTAAATACCATTTCTGGGCGAACAGGTCTCAGGAGTGGAAACCATGGGGCATGGCATGTTGTAAAATGTCAAAATTCTAGAAGATACCTCCCCATCTAGCCCTTTAGGTTACTTCAAACTGTTTTTAGCACATATCCCTAAAAGTTGGCATGATTGTTGAAATTTTCTTGCTTCTTTTAAACAAGGCATTGCTGAGACAGATGACTCAAACTTTTGGACCCCTGTGTTTTCTTTTTTTTGACTGAAGTATAATTGATATATAAAATTATGTTAGTTTCAGGTGTACAATATAATGATTTGATAGTTGTATATACTGCAAAATGATCACCACAATAAGTCTACTTAACATCTGTCACCACACATAGTACAAATATTTTTTATTGTGATGAAAACTTTTAAGATATACTCTTTTAAAATATGCAACTTTCAAATATGCAATACAGTACTATTAACTATAGCCACCATGCCATATATTATAGCTCCTGAACTTAATTATCTTATAACCAGAAGTTTACACATTTTGACTACTTTCTCCCAGTTCCCCCACTGCCCCCCCCACCTCTGGTAACCATCAATCTTTTCTCTATTTCTATGAGCTCATTCTTTTTTGATTCCACATATAAGTGAGATCATATAGTATTTGTCTTTCTCTGACTTATTTCGCTTAGCATAATGTCCTCAACATGCAACCATGTCATCATAAGTGGCAGGATTTTCTTCTTTTTTTATGGCTGAATAATATTTTGTTATACATATATATATATATATCACATTTTCTTTATCCATTCATTAATCAGTGGCCACTGAGATTGTTTCCAAGTCTTAGCTATTGTAAATAACGTTGCAATGAACATGGTGGTGCAGATATCTCTTCAAGATAGTGATTTTGTTTCCTTCATATATATATGCCCAGAAGGGAACTATTGAATCATATGGTAGTCCTATTTTTAATTTTTTGAGGAATCTCCATACTGTTTTCCATAGTGAATGTACCAATTTACATTCCCACTAACAGTGTACAAAGGTTCCCTTTTCTCCATACTCTCATCAGCACGTGTTATTTCTTGTCTTTTTGATGATAGCCATACTAACAGCTGTGAGGTGATATTTCATTGGTTTTGATTTGCTTTTCCCTCCCTCATGAAGAAAGAGACTTGTGAAATACTCCCTCATTTTAATAAAAAGTGATAAAGTAGTAATAAGGAAGATAAATAGCAAGTATAATCCTAGTTCTATCCTAACCGATACAGTTGTAAAAACTAAATAATAATGTATGTAAAATACCTAGAATGTGGTGAGTACTCAATAATCTGAGTCTTCCCTTTTTCCCTTCTTTTGTGTTAAACCTCATGCAAAATTTCCTCTGGAAGGAATATTTCTGTTATTCTGTTTTGTAATTTCTTACATATATGAATAAAACAATTCATGCATATACATATGTATTTATACTCTACCCTTTCTGCAAAACAATACAAATTATGGAAACAAAAAATTTACACCTATGGGCTGGCCTGGTGGCGTAGCAGTTAAGTTTGCGAGCTCCGCTTCGGCAGCCTGGGGTTCACAGGTTCAGATCCCAGGTGCTGACCCACACACCGCTTGTAGAGCCATGCTGTGGCGGCATCCCATATAAAGTAGGGGAAGATGGGCATGGATGTTAGCCCAGGGCCAATCTTCCTCAGCAAAAAGAGGAGGGTTGGCAACGAATATTAGCTCAGGGCTAATCTTCATCACACACACACACACACACACACACACACACAATGTAAATCTAAATGAACAAAGCTAGGAGTAACCATAGGAAGAGAAGGAGATAGAATTGTATCAGAAAACCTAAGTTAAAGAAAGCTATCACAGCTAACATCTCACTTAATGGTGAGAAACTTAAAGCTTTCCCACTAAGATCAGGTACAAGGCAAGGATGTTCCCTCTCACCACTCCTTTTCAACATCAAACTGGAAGGACTTGCTAATGCACTAAGACAAGAAAAGGTATACATATTGGGAAGGAAGATATAAGACTGTTGTTTTTTGCAGATGACATGATCATCTACATAGAAAATCTGAAAGAATTAATAAAAAAAACTCCTGGAACTAATAAGTGGTTTTAACAAGGTTGCAGGATACAAGTTTAATAAACAAAAGTCAACTGTTTTCCTATATACCAGTAATGAACAAGTGGAATTTGAAATTAAAAACACAATATTATTTACATTAGCACCTCAAAAAATGAAATATTTAGGTATAAATCTAACAAAATATGTTCAAGATCTTTATGAGGAAAAGTTGATGAACAAAATCAAAGAAGAACCATATGAATGGAGAGATAGTCCATGTTCATGGATAGGAAGATTAATATTATCAGGATGTCAGTTTTTCCCAACTTGATTTACAGAAGCAATGCAATCATAAATAAAATACCAGAAATTATTTTACGGACATTAACAAATTGATTATAAAGTTTATAAGGAAAAAGATCCAGAATAGTCAATACAATATTGAAGGAGAAGAACAAAGTTGGACAACTGATGCTATCTGACTTCAATACTTACTATAAAGCTGTAGTAATTAAGACATTGTGGTACTGGCAAAAGAATAGACAACTAGATCAATGGAACAGAACAGAGAGCCCAGAAATATAGTGAACTGATCTTTCACAAATCAGCAAAGGCAATATAATGGAGCAAAGACAGTCTCTTCAACAAATGATGCTGAAACA
Source organism: Diceros bicornis minor (assembly GCF_020826845.1). NCBI lineage: Eukaryota > Metazoa > Chordata > Mammalia > Perissodactyla > Rhinocerotidae > Diceros > Diceros bicornis. The sequence continues at coordinate 29,043,975 of NC_080744.1, read as the reverse complement.
ACTGAACCTCCATCCACATGCAAAAACATGAAAATAGATTCAAACCTTTCACCCTTCACAAAAATGAACTCAAAATGGATCATAGACCTAAGTGTAAAATGAAAAACTATAAAACTCTTAGAAGATAACACAGGAGAAAACCTAAATGACCTTGGGTATGGTGATGCCTTTTTAGATACAAGACCAAAGACACAATCTATGAAAGAAATAATTGATAAGCTGGACTTCATTAAAATTAAATGCTTCTGCTCTGTGAAAGACAATGTTAAGAAAAAGAGAAGACAAACCACAGACTAGGAGAAAATATTTGTAAAAGACGTATCTGATAAACAACTGTTATCTAAAATATGCGAAGAACTCTTAAAAATGCAAAAATAAGCAAACAATCTCAACAAAAAATGGGCCAAAGACCTTAACAGACACCTCACCAAAGAAGACATACAGATGGCAAATAAGCATATGAAAGGATTTTCCATATCACATGTAATCACGGAAATACAAATTAACAATAATTAGATACCACTACACACCTATTAAAATGGTCAAAATCCAGAACACCACCAAGATCAAATGCTGATGAGGATGTGGAGCAATAGGAACACTCATACATTTCTGGTGTGAATGCAAAATGGTACAGCCACTTCAGAGGACAGTGTGGTGGTTTCTTACAAAACTAAGCACACTCTTACCATACCACTCAGCAATGGCACTCCTTGGTATCTACTCAAAGGAATTGAAAACTTATGTCCACACAAAAACCTGCACACGGATGTTTATAGTCGTTTTATTTATAATTGCCAAACTTGGAAGCAACCAAGATGCCCTTCAGCAGGTGAATAGATAAATAAACTGTGGTACATCCAGACAATGGAATATTATTCAGTGCTAAAAATAAATGATCAAACCATGATAAGACATAGAGGAACCTTAAATGCATATTACTAAGTGAAATAAGGCAATCTGAAAAGGCTGCAGACTGTATGATCCCAACTATGACATTCGGGACAGGGCAAAAACTACAGAGATAAAAGGATGAATGGGGGGAAGAGGGGCAAAACCACCCCACCAGGGACGTGTCTGCAGTCTCCCAAGATTGGAACTTCAAGGCTCCGTTTGCCACCTCCCCCTCAGGAGAATGTTAGGAACTGAGAGAGAAGGAAACATTAAGAGTGCTCACACGACAAGATTATAAGTCTAAACACCCAGTTGACGTGGATGCTCGCACCTCATACCACAGGCTAACTGGCACCTCTCAGAGGCGGCGCTCCATCCCGCTTTCCTAGCGCAGACTCCGGGCGCCCTTGCGAGGCGGTGACGCGGGTGCCCAGCCGGGCACGCTGACGTCACCGTGGTGGGCGTGCGCTCTGCGGGGGCGGGGGGCTTTGGGAACGCTGGACCTCATCCTGCCTGTTGGCGTCTCGGTTCAGCGCCACTGCTCTGGGGTCTGAGGAGGCTGCCAGGTGGCTCCGCAGCTTCCGTGTTTGCTGCTCGGCACCGTGACTTAAAGCCTGAAGAGTCTACTTTTTTCCCCTGCAAAAATAAATCCGATTTGGAGACCCAGGGGGGAAAAACATTAATGTTTGCCAGGGCTTGGGGAAGAGAGGATTTTTTAGGGCAGTGAGAATATTCTGTATGCTATTATAATAATGGATATATGTCTTTATACATTTGTCCGAAACCTTAGACTGTACAACATCAAGTGTGACCCATGAAGTAAACTGTGGACTTTGGGTGATTATGATGTGTCAGTGTAGGTTCATCGTTGGTAAAAAATGTTACCACACTGGTGAGTGATGTTGATAATGGGGGAGGCTATGTATGTGTGTGGGCAGGGGGTATATGAGAAATCTCTGTCTTCCTCTCAATTTTGTTGTAAACCTGAAACTGCTCTAACAAAATTATCTTAAAAAAGAAAACTATCAAACTTCTGTCAGAAAATATAGTAGCTATAAATGAACTCCCCAATAAAGAACTAAAAAGCTTAGTAAAATATATAATACACCAACACACTCACAACACACAAGAAACAAGATACTGTGAGTGAGAGACAACATAAACAACAAACAGATCAGATCAATAAATAAAACCTTCAATTTCAGAATAAAACATTTTTGAGCGTCCTAGAATCTAAAGCAAAAAAGAAAGCAAAATAAATTATATTGTTCTAATTATATATAATGAGACAATATCAATCGGAGAAGCCACATTTTACATAGCATGATACTTTAAAAAGAATTTCTTTGACTAGATTTCCCATGATTTTATTTAAAAATTTATTTTTTACAGCTTTCTTGTAAAATATAATACATGGAAGAAACTACATAAACATATATGTGAAGTATATTGAATAATTATAAAGCAAACATCCCATGGCCACTATCAAAGACAAGAAATAGGGCATTGAGAGAACTCTGGAAGTCCGTTTTGGTTTTGGTCATATCTATTTTTCCCTCTAAATTCTACTGTAAACTTCTTTGCTTTATAATTTTTATTCATCTACTAAAAAATAGTTTAGATTTATCTGTTTTAAAACTTTACAAGTGGAATTTATTTTTTATTTATTTATTTTAATTTATTTATTTATTTACTTATTTCTTATATACAGTAAAATTTACTCATTGAATTAACTTCACTTTGATCAATTTTTGCTTACGTATTTTGAAGCTCTGTTGTTAGGTACATCGTACATTTGGAATTGTTATATCTTCCTGGAGAAATGACTCCTTTTGAATTACGTAATGTCCTTCTTTTCCTGGCAAAGTTCCTCGTTCTGAAGTCTACTTTGTCTGATATTAATATAGCTACTCCAACTCTCTTTTGATTAATGTTTTCATGGCATATCTTTTTCTAGTATTTTATTTTTAATCTTTCTATTATTTTTAATTAAAATAGATTTCTAGTAGACAGCATATTGTTGAGTCTTGCTTTTTTTCCCCAATTTACAGTCTCAGTCTTTTAATTGGTTTCTTCAGACCATTTATATTTAATCTAGTTTCTGATATGGTTGGATTAAAACCTACATTCTAAATCTACATTCTAAAATCTGCATTCTATTTATTCCATCTATTTAGTTCTTTTTTCCCTCTTTTTCTGCCTTCTTTTGAGTTATCTTTTATGAATTCATTTTAAGTCCATTATTGCCTTATTATTTGTATTTCTTTTTTAAAAAATTTAAATGGTTGTCCTAGGGTTTTACAATATACGTCTTTATTTAATCAGAATCTAACAAAGTAATAACATATTACTTTATGTGTTGTGTAAGGGATCTACACCAGTATATTCCCAATCCCTCACTCTCATCCTTTGAGCTATTTTTTGCCATAGATTTTACTTTCACATATGCTATAAATACACCAAATATTGCTACCATATATATTTCTTTTATTCCATTTCCAATGTTTTTCACTTCTTTGGTGGATCCATGTGTCTTTCTGGTATCACATTCCTTCTGCTTGAAAAAATTAAACATTATTCATAGTGCAGGTCTACTGGCAGTGACTTCTCTCAGTTTTCTTTGTATAAGAAAGCATATATTTCTCCTTCATTTTTTTCCAGCTTTATTGAGATGTTATTGACAAATAAAAATTGTATATATTTAAGCTGTACAATGAGTTTTTTTAAGATATACAACATGATGATTTAATATATATTTACATTGTGAAACGATTGCCACTTCAAGTTAATTAACACATCTGTCACCTTACATAGCTACTTTTTTAGTGTGGTGAGAACACTTAAGATCTACTCTCTTAGCAAATTTCAAGTATACAATACAGTATTATTAATTATAGTCACCATGGTGTATATCAGATTCCCAGAACTTATTCATCTTATAAGTGAAAGTTTGTACCCTTTGACCAACATCTCCCACATTTCCCCCACCTTCCAGCCACCATTCTACTCTCTTGTTTGATGAGTTCAACTTTTTTAGATTCCATATACAAGTGATATCATACAGTATTTGTCTTTCCATGTTTGACTTATTTCACTTAGCATAATGTCCTCCAGGCTCATCCACATTGTTGCAAATAGCAGATTTCCTCCTTTTTTATGACTAAACAGTATTCCATAACTTTGGCTATTTGGGTCTTTTGTGGTCTTATACAAAGTTTAGGATTATTTTTTCAATTTCTGTGAAAAATGCCATTGGAATTTTGATAGGGATTGTATTGAATCTATAGATGGCTTTGAACGGTATGGACATTTTAACAATATTAATTCTTCCAATTCACAAACACAGGATATCTTTCCATTTATTGGTGTCTTCTTCAATTTCTTTCATCAATGTCTAGTTTTCATTGTACAGATCATTAACCTCCTTTGTTAAATTTATTGTTAAGCATTTTTACTTTTTGATGCTTAGCAGCAGAAGTGTTCCTGGCCTACGGCCGAGAGGGGCTTGAGCTGAGTTAAAGGACCATTTCACGATCTGCAGTTGGGCCCAGGTCAGAGGGCCTGCCTCAGGTTTGTCCACTGCTCAGTCCCTGGGCAGGAACAACTGATGCCTAAAAGGAACTAGAGCTGGGTCACAGACCACTTCACAGTGCAGAGCTGGACTGAGGTTGGCGGAACTGTTACCTGGGGCACAGGCGGACCTGACTCTTGCTGGCCCCCTGGTGGATGTGCTGGTGGTGGGACCAAGGCCAAACCTGCCTTAGCCAAGTCCATAGGGAGATGGGGCTGTTTCTGAATCTGCGTGCAGGACCTTAGTCAGTGAATCTGCCACCTGGGCAGGGGTATGCCTTCTCAAAATGGCCCTCTTTGGTCGTGGACTCAACTGGAGTTTCACAACCTCTTATCTAGATCCCAAAGCTCCCACAAAGGCACTTTTGTCCATGAGTGGCTGTCAAATGATTATTGCTGAGGGGAGATACAAAGCCAGCATTACCCAGACACCAAAGCCAGATAAGGGCACTACAAGAAAAGAAAACTACTGCCAATATTCCTGATGAACATACATGCAAAAATTCTCAACAAAATATTAGCAAACCAAATTCGACAACACGTTAAAAGGATCATACACCAGGACCAAGTGTGATTTATCCCTCAGATATAAGGATGGTTCAATATAAGCAAATCAATAAATGTGATACACCACATAAACAAAATGGAGGATAAAAATCATATGGTTACCTAAACAGATGCAGAAAAAGCATTTGACAAAATACAACATCCTTTCAAGAAAAAAAAAAAAACTCTTAACAAGTTGAGTATAGAAGAAACACACATCAACACAATAAAAGCCATATATGACAAGCCTATGTCTAATGTCATACTCAATGGTGAAAGTTGAAAGCCTTTCCTCTAAGATCAGAAACAAGACAAGAGTGTCCACGCTCACCAGTTCTATTCAACATAGTACTGGAAGTCCTAACCAGAGCAATCAGTCAAGAAAAAGAAATAAAAGGGGCTGGCCCAGTGGCATAGTGGTTAAGTTCACGTGCTCCACTTTGCCAGCCCAGGGTCCGCAGGCTTCGAATCTTGGGTGCAGACCTACGTACCACTCATCAAGCCATGTGTGGTGGCATCCCATATGCAAAACAGAGGAAGATAAACACAGATGTTAGCTCAGAGCTAATCTTCCTCAGCAAAAAGAGGAGGATTGGCAACAGATGTTAGTTCAGAGCCAATCTTCCTCACAAAAAAAAAAAAAACAGAAAGAAAAGTCATTCAAATCAGAAAAGAAGGTAAATTGCCCTTGTTTGCAGATGATATGATCTTATATATAGGAAATCCTAAAGACTCCCCAAAAAAACTGTTAGAACTATTAACAAATTCAGTAAAGTTGCAGGTTACAAAATCAACATACAGAAATCAGTTGCATTTATATCTACTAACTATAAAATATCTGAAAAAGAAATAAAGAAAAAACCCCATTCACAATAGCATCAAAAACAATAAAATACCTAAAAATGAATTTAACCAAGGAGGTGAAAGATCTGTACACTGAAAACTATACAACTTTGATGAAAGAAATTGAAGAAGACACTAATAAATGGAAAGATATTCCATATTCATGTATTAGAAAAACCAATATTGTAAAAATGTCCATACATCCCAAAGCCGTCAATAGATTCAATGCAATTCCTATCAAAATTCCAAGGACAGTTTCCACAGAAAGAGAAAAAACAGCCCTAAAATTGTATGGAACCACAAAAGACCCTGAATAGCCAAAGTAATCCTGAGAAAGAAGAACAACTCTGGAAGCATCACACTTCCTGATTTCAAACTATACTACAAAGCTATAGTTATAAAGCAGAATGATACTGGTATAAAAATAGACACATAGACCGATGAAACAGAATCAACAGCTCAGAAATAAATCTTCACATATATGGTCAACTAATATTTGACAAGGGAGCCAAGAACACTCAATGGGGAAATGGCATAGAGTGTCACTGAATATCAAGGTCGCTTACAAGCTGCTCCATTAACCATCAGTGAAGATTTCCTCATTGGTCATCACTGTCACCTTTCCTTAAAAGTCATATTTTAAAGAAATGATTAAAGAGGACCCTAGGAAAAAACTCCAATATTTTTAGAAGAAAACCAAAAAACCAATGATAAAAAATCTCTTCTCACATTTGCACTGGTTTCAAATTCCTCACTCTTAGAAAGTGAAATCAGAGTGGAAACGGACTATTTGACTAGATTAGTCAATTAAATGGCATCTGCTATCTTGGATTTCCTTCCATTTAACTTAAGGTCACTCCACATCATGATTAGGTCATGCAAGGCAGTTCCTACCTAGTACCGAGGTAGTGAAAGACTCCAGGAAAATTTAGTGGATTTAATTTTAAAGTGATCAACAGAATATAGTTCCCTGTTTCTGTGTTGTAGCACTTCACTTAAGCTACAGAGTAAATATTTGTTCACAAACATGTCTCAGGTTCAGAATTAGAGTCATGGACAAAACTTCTATTTATTGCAGTGATCCCCACAAAGGGTGATTCCTTAATGAAATGCAACCTCTGCAATGGAAAGTCTCCTGAAATTTACCCAGTATTTCCCCTGGATTCTCTGTTTCCTTAACTCTGGCCACCCCATAGGAGCTAATCTACTAAAACCTGGATGGGCCCCAAAGATTGGAAAGAGGGTGCACTCCTGGGGAAACTTGAGGAAACCACTGAGACCACTTGGGGAGAGACATGGAGTTTTAGAGTAATCCTTGAGAGGAAACATAGATTAAACACTGCTTCACATGTTAAATATCTCAGCAAACTCCTAGGAAACAAGCCTCTGGAGCCTCCAGAAATGAAGTCCAATGAACCACATATAATGCCCTCACCTGGAGTTCTCCTCATCAGAGTCAGTTCAACTGGATGGTTCTCATCCCTCTTTCCAAGCTGAGCCAGGAAATCCATCATTGTATGTAAGAGAAAAGGACTGATTGAACATTTTACAGCCACTGCTGTAATATACTAAAAAGTGCCCTTTACTTTATAAATCTGATTAGTCATTGTTCCCCTGGAGTAGTATAGTGTAAATGTTCCATATGTGAATACAGGACACTTATGTTCATTGGGTAAAAGTCATGCACCCTCCGTGAAGCCTATCTGTAAAATAATCAGTTAGAATAGATCATCTGCATAATTTTTTTCCAATTCTATGATCTTATGATTACTAGGGACCATCTTTCTGAAAACAGTCTCACTTTCCAGGAGTAATTAGGTGGTATACTCTTCTCTCAGACTACCTGAGAAGACAATATACCAAGTGGGGGACATTTGGAAGGAGGCTATTTAATCAAACTATTATTCTTGAGGTGGGTGGACTGGTGAGTTGATTGGTTAGTTGGTTGGTTTCTTGTATTGGAAAGGAGTGTATGAAAGAGCTGGTCCCTTAGGATTGTACCTCATACAATGATTTATGAATCTCAAAAGCATGAGAAACAGTATGTTTATGGCATAAAATGGTGGCTATTCCATTCTAATACCCTAACTATTCCCAGCAGGTAATTTTGGAGGCCTTGGAGGTTGAAGTTAAGGCAGAAATTTATGGAATCAGTTTATCCATCAGTGGTTAAAAAGAAAATTGATTACTCTGACATTTCCATTAAGCTGCCCACTCTTTATTCATCCCATTATTTATCTATACTTCCACCAAAGGCTACAGGAAAAATAATGTCACTGTTAATAAATCTTACAAGTTATGGTGGTAGAAAAGATGAAATGAGGTGTGAAGTTGTCAGTGTATAATGGAGAGTGTCCTGAACTGTTATTCACATTAAGCAGGCATGGTCCATTTTTTCAGAGAGAAGGACAGAAACACAGATCTCAAGATTCTGGTTCCTGATATAGATCTGTGAGCCTGGACTTAGTTCCTGACCTGTAGCAGGGAAAGTGATTTATTTATGCTTCATAAATAACAGTCTGGGAATCATCTATTGAGCAACTTCTTCAGTGAAGGTAGTAAAAAAATGTCTTTTGAACTCAACATTGATTGGAAAACTGGACAATTTTAGAACTTAGATGCTCAAACCTCCTTTTTTAAGCTTCCCTAAAAACCACCAACAGGGAACTAGTGATATTGAAGCCCAAATCTTGGTTCCCAAAGATCATATACATGATCCTTCTTTCAAATTCTCTGTTTTTTGCCTTTCAAATTTCTTTCCTTTCGATTCCTGACAAAGTTGGGACTGGTGACTTCCAATATACAAGGCAAGAGATCTGAATTTAACAAGAAAACTCAATGTAGAAACTACCATTTTATTTTTTAAGACTCTTAATTGTTGCTTTTTAAATATTAATCAATTACAAGATTACTCTGTTGTTGAAACACAAAGATTTGTACATTTTTGTTCAATTCTTAAATATAAATTCTTAAGTACTACTGAAAAGTACATGCCTGTCCAAATATTTGAAAATATCTTCTCTCCCCTTTCAGAGAACACAATTAATTCTACCAGATAAAATTGCAGATAGAACCCCATTTGAACTCATATCCCTTTATTGTTTTTAGCACTCAAAATACTTACTAAATGAACTAAACCTTTGTATCGAAAACACCATTTTCTTTATCTAGGTAGGATCTGAATATGAAAAGTAAGATAGTTTGTCTTTGTTTAGTATGTGTAAAAATATGAAAATAAACACTTGTAAATAGAGATATTTGAACAATAATATTCTCACTTATTCTTTAGAGCAAAGATATCAGATATGTTGGGTCTTTTGTAAATATTTTTACATGTCACTCAACTGGTTACAGTGATATTTTAAAAGAAAATCTTTAAAGGAAAGTTTAAGAAAAGCCTTGACTCTTGAGTGTAGTGATGTCTGTGACAATTAATTCAGTTGATTATACTATTCTGAAAATCCAGTGTCCTGGAGTAAGTTTCATCTCCATGTGTAAGTCAATTAATTCTGTTGTGTTGCCAAAGGTTTAACCCAACCTCACATCATCTGTCCTCAAAATATATGTCGTGTTTTTTTTTAACAAGGTAAGCTGAATAAAAGAAAGTGGATGAGGATTCATAGTCAACTTTAGAAAAACAAACCAAAATCACAGAATGTTTTCTTAAGGATCAAAGACAAAAAGAAAGAGATTTGTCTGTTTGTACCACTGATGCAGGAAATTCTTGCTGCATTGGATTCTAACAAAATAATACTGAGATTTAGAACCACAATCAGTTCAAAATAAGGTGGGATTTATTCCCACCTGGTCTCAAAATATCTCATATATTTTCCTGTAGAGTTTAAGTTCCCTTCGCAATAAAGACCTTGAGATATGTAGGAAGTAAGGCAACTTGGGTTACACTCATGTCTTTCTTCTTCGTAGATTTAAGACCCATGAACAACAGGTCAGCAATACACGTTGTGACTGAGTTTGTTCTCCTGGGATTGCCTGGTTGCTGGGAGATACAGATTTTCCTCTTCTCACTGTTTTTGATGGTTTATGTCTTAACCTTGCTGGGGAATGGAGCCATTATCTGTGCAGTGAGATGGGTCCCACGACTACACATCCCCATGTACTTACTGCTGGGAAACTTTGCCTTCCTTGAGATCTGGTATGTTTCCTCCACTGTTCCTAACATGCTAGCCACCATTCTCTCCAAAACCAAGGCCATCTCATTTTCTGGCTGCTTCCTCCAGTTCTATCTCTTCTTTTCCCTGGGCACAACAGAATGTCTCTTCCTGGCAGTGATGGCTTATGATCGGTACCTGGCCATCTGCCGCCCACTGCACTACCCCACCATCATGACTGGGAAGCTCTGCGGAAAGCTGGTGTCTCTCTGCTGGCTCACTGGATTCCTTGGTTACCCAATCCCCATTTTCTTCATCTCCCAACTCCCCTTCTGTGGACAGAATATCATTGATCACTTCCTGTGTGACATGGACCCACTGATGGCTCTGTCCTGTGCTCCAGCCCCCATTACTGAATTTATTTTCTATGCTCAGAGCTCCCTCGTCCTCTTTTTCACTATTATATACATTCTTCGATCCTATACCCTGTTGCTCAGAGCTGTTTTTCAGGTCCCTTCTGCAGCTGGCCAGAGAAAAGCCTTTTCCACATGTGGTTCCCAGTTAGCTGTGGTGTCTCTTTTCTATGGGACAGTAATGGTAATGTATGTGAGTCCTACATATGGCATCCCAACTTTGATGCAGAAGATCCTCACACTGGTATATTCGATAATGACTCCTCTCTTTAATCCCTTAATCTATAGTCTTCGTAATAAGGACATGAAAACTTGCCCTGAGAAATGTCCTACTTAGAATGAGAATTAGTCAAAATTCATGAGCCAAAGATATGCCATACTTCCAAGTTCTAATGAATAATAAAATGGAGATGTATAAAAGTTCTTTCAATGGTCTTTCAGTCCTCACTCTGAGTAGTTAGAGGCCATATTTTTTTCCTGGAGTGTGCCCAGCTTAAATAACTATGCTGACTACAAAAACCTTAATTCACTGGACTTTAACATGCAGTGAAATTTTTTTAAAGGCTATTCTTGTTGGAATGATGAAATGGGATTGCTATACAAGGGAAGTTAGACTTTCCTGAAAGATTTACCATCAGTTTTAGGACAAGTGTAACAACCTTTACCAGATAGTTAAAGATGCAGTGACTGTTTTTTAACAGTTATATTTAGGTATAATTGAAATACAAAAAAACTGCACGTGTTTAACGTATATTAAAGGTGCAATGACTTTTAACTAGCCATAAGATGTTTCTGTCATCTTTAACAGACATTCCTTTCTTATACCTAGCGTAAAAATCGTATCTAAACACACTTTCTCTCTATTAAAAGAAAGACGGAAAAAAAGTTCTCTACAAGGAGAAACTCTTTCAACAAACTTTCTTAGAGGTACAGTTCCTTTATAGTAAGTTTGAAATAAAACTTGGATACATGCTAAATAATAATTTGTTGAAGTTGCTTTTAACACTTCTATTACTACACATACCACGCTATAGTGTAATTTATTTATTTACATGTACTTCCCCTTGAGGGAGCTCCTTGAGAACAGGAATTGCCTTTTTCATTTCTGGATCCCCAATGCACAGTGACAGAGAGGAAAGCAGCCCATGGAAGCCAGGAACCCAGTGTTGCCAGGAGCTGGCCTGGCACTCTCAGCCAGGCCATGGTGTAATACTGTTGACCATAAACAACTTCACAGAATGTCAGCATCAGACAAGACCTCTATGTGAGCATGATGGATCAAGACAAAACAAGAACACTCTATAATCATGTCTGAGCACAGACAAAATCAAGAACACTGTCCCAACCACAAAAAATGACCAAACATCCCCCTATTTAGGCTAATATGAGTGACTACTGTCTCTTAATTAAGTATAGATTTAGCCCAACTGCCTTCTAGATAAAAATTGATACCCAATCATAGAATTCTCCTCCAGCATCCAGAATCCATAGAATTTTCTGACAGCATCCAGAGAAAATCTCTGCTTCCTTAAATTCTCCTCAAAGTCAACTAACGCAAGCACAAATCATATAGTAAATCCCTTCTAACATCTTCCTACCCTGATGCCCCCTGCTCCTCATGACATATGTTTTCCATAATTGCAAAAAGACCAATGAACCCATCTTTGTTCAACTACAGGTGTGTTCCTAATGGTCTTTGTGTGTTTAAGAATCAACAGTAGTACAATATCTAGCATAGAGTAAGAGCTCAAAATGTTTGTTAAGTACTTTTATCTCAGTTTTTTTACTTACAAAAATAATATGTGGTTGAAGAAGTGTATGAAGATGATGTATTTCCCATCTTCACTCTCATCCCTGCTAATCCTTCCCTTTGCTCCTCAAAGTCAACACATCTCCTCTGGCATTCAACACCCTTCATAATATGGCCCCACTAACCCTACTTTGTTTTCCATTGCTTTTCAACATGAATCCTCATCTCTAGTCAGGCTGGTCACTTAACTACTCCACTCTCTCATCTCCGCATCTTTGCTTAGGCTGTTCTTTAAACCCAGAGAGCCTTGCTTCATCTGCTACACAACTTGAGAGAGATACTTAACATTTAAATTCTTTGGTCTTATTTTGTAAAATGGGTATATAGCATATCTTATAACAATATCATAAGGGTTAAATGAGACAATTTACACAAGGACCATAGCACAGCAAAAGACACATAGGAGGTTCTCAGCACATGTTTCTTCCCCTCCTTCCTATCTTTCAAATCTGACCAGGGATAATTTGCTAGTTATTCTCTCAGATTTTCACTATGCTCATGCAAAACTTTATTGCCAAATAATATATATACATATGTATATGTAATTAATGCCTTAGTTAAAGTGCAAACTCTGGAGTCAGACTTGTCATATCCTGGTTTATCTGCTAGCTGTGTGACCTTGGGCAAGTTGCTTGAATGCTACAAACTTCAGCTACATCACCCATAAAATGGGATAATAATAATAGCTATCTCATAGGGTTGTTATGAGTCAATACTTTTAAATCACTTAGCACTGTGCCTGGCAAACAGTAGAGCTCAATAAACATTAGCTAAAAGAATAAATATTTTTTAACTCAATAAAATGTCATGGTATCTTTCAAAGTCCATACATATAATTTTACTTCATTCTATTTAACAGGCACGTTGTGTTCCATTATATAAACACATTACAATTTACTTACCCATTACTCAATCAAGACACTTAATTGTATCCAACATTCTACAATTAAGACAATGCTGCAATTAATGTCCTTGACTGTAAGTTTTTATACATTCACATTGGTATTCCATAAATTAGAGGAAGGATTTCTGGGATATAGGAAGTATATATTTTTAACTATGAGAAATACTACTAAATTAGATGTAGCCAAATAGTGTATGACTTTTCAACAAATGGTGCTGGGACAACTAGATATCCAAATGAAAATGAATGAAGTTGGACACCTATCTCACACCACATACAAAATTAACTCAAAATGGATCAAAGACCTAAATGTAAGAGCAAACCTATAAAACTCTTAGAAGAAAACGTACATTTAAATCTTTGTGACCTTGGATTATGCAATTTTTTTAGATATAACACCATAATTACAAACAATAAAAGGAAAAATAGATAAACTGGACTTCATCAAAATTTTAAAATTTTGTGCTTCAAAGGATACTATCAAGAGAGTAAAAGGCCACAGAATGGGAAAAAATATTTGCAGATCATGTATCTGATATTCTAGTATCCAGAATATATAAAAAAACTCTTAAAACTCAACAATAAAAAGACAAATAACTCAATTTTTAAAATGCACGAAAGATTTGAATAGACATTTCTCCAAAGAAGACATACAAATGGCCAATGAGCACATGAAAAAATGCTCAACATCGTTAAGCATTAGGGAAAGGTAAATCAAAACCACAATGAGGTACCCTTTCAGACCCACTAGCATGACTAGAATCAAAAAGACAGACAACAATTGTGAAAAAATTAGAGCACTCACACATTGCTGGCAGAAACGTAAAATGGTGTAGCTGCCTTAGAAGACAAATTGGCAGTTTCTCAAGTTGTTAAACATAGAGTTACCATATGATCCAGCAATTTCATTCATAGGTATAAACCCAAGAGAATTAAAAACATACGTTTAAACAAAATGTGTATACAAAAGTTCATAACAACATTATTCATAATACCGAAAAGTAAAACAACCTAAATGTCCATCAGCTGATGAATGGAAAACAAAATGTGTGTGTACATCCAATGGAATATTATTCAGCCATAAAATGGAGCTCAGTATGATACTGGCTACAACACGAATGAATTTTGAAAACATTATGCTAAATGAAACAAGCCAGACACAAAAGGCCACATATTGTATGATACCATTTACATAAAATGTGCAGAAATGGGCAAATCTATGGAGACAGAAAGTAGATTAGCAGTTGTCAAGAACTAAGCAGAGGGAAGAAGAGGGGACAACTGTGTACCCAGTTTCTTTTAGGGGTGATGAAGATGTTCTAGAATCAGATAGTGGTGAGTGTTGCACAATCTTGTGAATATACTAAAAACTACCTACACTTTAATAGGGTGAATTTTACACTATGTGAATAATATCTCGCTAAAAAATTTGTATGAAAGTGCTCATTTTCCCACAGCCTTCCCAGCTGGATCTTATCACTCTTTTTCATTTGTTTGACAATATGACAGGTGAGATTGATATTGTATTAATTTTCCTTCCTTGAATGTAACATTAAGTGCCAAAAGAGATTAGGAAAATGAGATGTCAGTGTATGCAGTAGACAGAAATTCACTCAAGGAGGAAGTTGTGGTTGATCTGTGGCTTGCAGATAGGAAAGAGAGGGGAACAAATGTGCTGAGAACCTCCTATGTGTCTTTAACCGTGCTATGGCCCTTACATAAATTGTCTCATTTAATCCCAATGACATTGTTACAAGATATAATTTATACCCATTTTACAAAATAATACCCTAAGAATCTAAGTGTTAAGTACCTTTCTCAAATTGCACAGCAGAAGACAAGGCAAGGTTCTCTGGGTTTAAAGAGCAGAGTGAGCAAAGGTGCAGAGATGGGAGTAGAATCAAGTGACTAGCCTGACTAGAGCTGAAGATTCATATCGGGAAGTGATGGAAAACAAAGTAGGTTTAGTGAAGCCACGTTATAAGGTTGTTGAATGCCGGACAGAGGAATTAGGTGTGTCGACTCTGAAAAGCAGAGAGAAGGGAGGTAAAAAGGAAGAGGAAAAGAGCAGAACCCTAGGTAACCTCCTTCACGACTGTGGGTATCCATGATACCTAAATCTGCGGCCTCCTCTATGTCAATAAATCTCTACACCTCTGTCTCCACATCTCCTCCCAAACATTCCCAAGAAAAGGAGTAACCAACATCAAATTACTGCTGCTGAGGCTTTCAAAGCATGAATTTGTGGAACATTAACATCTTTCACCCTTACTTTTGTGGTGAATCTCGGAATACTTTTTACATACTGAACATACAATTTCTGAGGATGGAAGATTGTGGAGAAAGATAAGACCCATGAAAATGAGAATAGCTTTCCTCATTCTCAATGACTTATCCTATTTCTCTCTCTGTGATTTCTCCACTTTTGCCTTCCAAACCCTCTAAAACCTTAGCCCTGCAAATTTTACATAGTAGGGCAGAACATGATCTTACCTATCCACTCGTGTTCTGCTGCCCTCTGGTGGTTATTTTGTTTCTATTGTATTCCTAAACACAAAACAGGAAAAACTTCAACCCACTCAAATATTATGGGGAAAGAAGGATAATGATTAATTGAATCTTCAGTTAACTAGTTAACTGAAGACTAACGAGAAAAATCCTTTTGATATTAAGTATTAAAACCTTCCTAAAGTGTATTTTCCCACTTTTGGACCTTAGTATATTGAAAATGATTTAATCTTTCACTCCACAAGAAATCAGGAAACGTAATGTGTGGGGACAGGCAGTGAACAAGCAATCATGCGGTGGGCATTCCAATCCCAGTTCTACCACCAACTAGCTATGTGTCCTTACGTAAGTCACTTCACCTCTCTGGTCTCAGCTCCTTTATTTGTAAGATAAGAAGTTGAACAGAGTGAATTTTCTAGGGTTGCCTACACTCATTTTTCCCTCAATATCTGATAAGTCTCATGGCACTTACACCATAGGACGAAACAGAGGAGCGAACAGCGCACTTTAATTTAGTGTGTGAAGTGCTATCCTGGAGTAAACACAGAAAGCTATCAGAGCATACAGAAGGAGCACATGACCCAGCCAGGGTCTAAGGGTATACAGAAGGTTGCAGGAAAGTCTTCAGGAAGAAGTAGCATCTAAGCTGACACCTGATGGGTGAATGGGAATTATCAAAAGAGCAGGGATGGAGGAGGAGAGTAGAAAAAGAAGCAATATGTGCACAGGATCAGAAACGAGTGAGTAAGCATTCAAGAAAATAAAAGTAGTTCATTTTCGCTGGAATGCACAGTGTAAGGAGAAATGTCAAAAGATGAGAAAACAGAGTTAAGCATGAACCAGCTCATTTAAAGACATACAAATCAGGATAAGAACTTTGGACTTTATCCTAAGACCAATGAGAAATGTTTGAAGAGTTTTACTCAGGAATGATATGATCACATTTACATTTTTTAAAGATCAAGATAACTAAAGGACGAAGAACCCACTAGAGAGAGATCAAAATTGAAGACAGTGGATCAGTTATAAGGGTATTGCAGTAGATATAATGATGAGAGAAGATATAATAGTGATCTGATCTAGGGTGGTGCTTCTCAAAGTATGGTCCACAACAAGAAAAGAACAGAAATTGAGAGGAAGCTGTAGAAACTTTTATAGCAATTCAAAATTGTTGTAACATCCAAGTACATGATCAATGGACTCATCTCCTTGAACGGGAGGTAGACCAGTTTCGGTGCTGTAATACTGTCTGTATATACTAGTCATGCACAGGAGAACCACATTAAAACAGGACTTTTTTAAAGATTTGCTTGTAAATTATAACCCAAAAATATATAAAATTTGAGAAAATATACACATTTATTTTTACAACTTGGTTTTACAATAATTTTAATGTATCGTTTAATATAAGTTAAATTTTAGAAACATAATATATATGATTTATTTTTAACTCTAATTTATTTATGGCAAAACAAGATTTACTGGAGTCTTTTTCAAGGAAAGACATATCCTTTCTGAATGCAGCCATAGTAGTAAGCCACATGATAACAATGGAAATGTTTTCCATGAAATAAAGACTAAGAGTTCATGCCAGTTTACTCAGAAGTATGAACCTTCATATATTTTTAATTATACAGCTACAATTGAGCATGAAGTACCAAAACCACAGTGAGTTGTTTTCAGAGATATATTAGTTAATGAAACAATGAAACCATAAAAACTTTAAGCATCTTTTACATGTACAAAACATAAAGAAATAAGATAAAAACCAAAAGATTTTTTAGAGAAATATTATTGAATTAAAAATCAGAAAAAAGCAAATGTTCAATATTCCATATGAACATTAGTGCTTTGAGATCTTCTTATAAAGAGGCATTTTGAGTTGCTAAAGCAAAGAAAACATATACAATTGCTGAGTCATTAGTGAACGACTGTATCAAAGATGCTTGCCAGCAAACCTTGAAAACCAAGTACCATTTTTCAATGACTCCAGAGCTCAATGTATATTACAGAACTAGGTCATAGAATAAATAAAATTAGCAAATTATTTTTTCATGCAACTTGAATGTACATCTATTGCTAAAATGGCAATTACTTTTGTATATGTGCAACTTGAATATGATGGTGATATAAGAAGGAATTATTTCTTTTGGCTTCATTCCTGACAAAACAATTAACTCTAAATTGTATATAGCTTTGAGGGATTACATTGTCAACAAATGTGGTTTGGGTTTCAATTTTGAGTATGAGTATATTCTGATGATGCAGCTGCAATGACAGGAAAAAGATTCTTCAGCAGTTACCCAAATTAAGGAATTTATGCCACTCTTGCAATTTGATTGGTTTATTTTAGTCCTTCTAGAGTCTAACTACTTATATGATTTGATGAAAGTGAGTTTCTGGAGCTTTCTGAAAGCTGAGTCATTCTGGTCCTGGCTATGATGAAATGGCCATTATCAGATTAATCTTCCCACCATAAATAACTTTAAAATTTGGACACAATATAGAAAACAATTGCTTGCAGGCATTGTACAGCAACTAAAGCAGGGCTGAAATTCTTTAGATAGGGGAGGGACCCAAGATAAGCCCCACCTTTACCCAGGCTTTCTCCCTGAGAATATTTTAAGGGCTATGGTACAGGGAGGTGGAGCTCAAACAGGGAGCAGAAATCTCACTGGGCAGAAATAGCAGAGATAAGAGTTCCAGGCTGTTGAGCTGGCTGGGATTTAGGGGGCAAATGCCCTGAGTTTATGAGATGATATAACAATGGGGAAAAATGTGAATGATTGTCACTTGAAGATGTATCAGTTATCAACTTTTGAAAACTCCCAAAATTCAATATTAAGAAAACAAACAGCCCAATTAAAAATGGGCAAAAGATCAGTGAAATAGCCACTTCACTGAAGGAAATATATGAATGGTAAATAAACCCACGAGAAGATGCACAATATCATATGTCATTAAAGAAATACAAATTAGAGAGACAGTGTCAAGATAGTGGCAGAGGCAGACTCTGAACTCACCTCCTCCCGTGGACACAATGAATTTATAACTCCTCTTGGAACAATTACCCCTGAGAGAGAACTGAAAACTGGATAAAAAGAACCCTTGCAACAAGGGACAGTGCTGACTGGGGTGGAAGAAGCAGAAATTCCTTTCTGGAGAGAAAAGAGCCACCATCTAGCTGTGGCACCTCATGGCTGGCTAGAAGCAACCTTAAGGTACAAAGCCTTCCCTGGAGGAATGGAGGATCTGATGGCGGGGGAGGGGTGTTACCACAAAAAGCAGCTGTTGCACTCAGTACAACTGAGACAAGTGTCATAATACCTGGCTCTGCTGGCTATTAACAACAACAGGGAGTACCCCCAGAAAAACTATCGGATATAAGGGGGAAAAAAAGCCTGCTCTTAAAGGTCCCAAGCACAACTTCACTTATTTTGGAAAGCAACCTAAAATCACCAGAAAGCAATGTAAAAAGACACTCACCTGATACACTCTGGGTGAATCTTGGTGAGAGGTGAGACTTCTCCAGTGACTGAGACATTGGAAGCAGCCATTATTGTGACCTAGTACAGGCATGCTGACATAGATGCTGGCAGATGACATTGGAGTTCTTCCCCTGGCCTGTTAGCCCAGGGGTCTGCCCCACCCACTAGGGCATCAATTTAATCCAGCTCAGCCAGGGTAGGCAGCCTGCCCTAGGAACTAGCCCCACCCAACAGCAAGCCCTCAGCAACTGTAGGCCCGCATAGGCAGGGTGCCTGGAACCTCTGCGGCTGGGTGAGTGGGTCCTCCTGTGTAGGGCAGGGCTTGCATGAGGAATGGTCCTGCATTGGTGGAATGTGTGGGGCCCCTGCAGTAGGGCGAGTGAGTCCACTTCAGTGGATAGAGGTGCACACACAGGGCAGGACTGTATTGACTGCGTATGTGGCCTTGTGGGCAGTGGGGCATATCAGTTGCAGCAGACTTGTGCTTCTCAAACAGCCACATAGGGGATCGACCCCACCTTCCAAAGCCTGAAATAATTGGGTGTTCCCAGGCCTGTGGCTGACCCCACTAAGCCGCAACCATGAGAGAGGATACAGCAGCCTTGCAGGCTGGAGGCCTGAAGCAATTGTAAGCCCCTGAGCCTAGCAACCAGCCACACTGGGGGCTTACTCACTTAACAGAAAAACTGACACAGGAATGTGCTATTAGACCTTGCATTCAACTGTGCTGGGGTTCCCCATGCCCAATAAAGTGACTGAAAGGACCATAGCAGCCGCACACAGCTGAGCATTACAACCAGGCAGCCAGGGGGACAGCCGAACCTCCTCAGGCACCTGCAGCATGAGCAACCCTGCCACAACAGAAGGACACATGTAGCCCACATAGGGGACACTCCAGGAACATTTGGAGCTGGTGATGAGAGGGAAGCACACTGCTGGGCTTCATAAGGCATCTCTTACATAAGGCCATCTCTTCAAGAGCAGGAGATGTAGCTGACCTACCCAACACATAGATATAAGCACAGAGAAATAGGCAAAATGAGGAGACAAAGGAATATGTTCCAAGTAAGGGAACAGCACAAAACCCCAGAAGAAGAACTAAATGAAACAGAAATAAACTATCTATCAGACAAAGAGTTCAAACAGAGTCATAAGGATGCTCACTGATCTTGGGAGAAGAAAGGATGAACTCAGTGAGAACTTCAACAATCAATTGGGAAATATAAAAAAGAACAAATCAGAAGTGAAGAATACAATACTGGAAATGAAAAATTCACTAGAGGGACTCAATAGCAGAATAGACGATACAGAAGAACAGATCAGCATGCTGGAAGAAAGACTAGAGGAAATCACCCAAGCTAAACAGATAAGAGAAAAAAGAATTAAAAAGAACAAGGACAGGGCTGGCTCCGTGGCTTAGTGGTTAAGTGCACGCACTCCGCTGCTGGTGGCCCGGGTTCGGATCTTGGGCGCGCACTGACGTACCACTTCTCCAGCCATGTTGAGGCCACGTCCCACATACAGCAACTAGAAGGATGTGCAACTATGACATACAACTATCTACTGGGGCTTTGGGGGAAAAAAATAAATAAATAAAATGTACAAATTGTTTATTTAAAAAAAGAACAAGGACAGTCTAAGATACCTCTGGGACTACATCAAGCGCACTAACATCCATGTCATAGGTGTCTCAGGAGGAGAAGAGAGAGACAAAGGGGCACAGAATCTATTTGAAGAAATAATAGCTGAAAACTTTCCTAACCTAAAGAAAGAAAAAGACATCCAGGTACAGGAAGTGCGGAGAGAACCAAACAAGATAAACCCAAAGAGGCCCACACCAAGACACATTATAATTAAAATGTCAACAATTAAAGAAAAAGAGAGAATCCTAAAAGTTGCAAGAGAATGGTAACACGTTACATACAAAGGGAACTCCATAAGGTTATCACCTGACTTCTCAGCAGAAACCTTACAGGCTAGAAGGGAGTGGCACAATATATTTAAAGTGTTGAAAGGAAAAAACCTACAACCAAGAATATTCTACCCAGCAAGGTTATCATTCAGACTGAAAGGAGAGATAAAACATTTCCCAGACAACCAAAAACTAAAGGAGTTTATCAC
This sequence comes from Diceros bicornis minor, assembly GCF_020826845.1. Taxonomy (NCBI): domain Eukaryota; kingdom Metazoa; phylum Chordata; class Mammalia; order Perissodactyla; family Rhinocerotidae; genus Diceros; species Diceros bicornis. Next base: position 29,022,769 of record NC_080744.1, on the reverse strand, counting down.
CAAGAAACCAGCTTTACAAGGAATGCTAAAAGGACTTATTTAAGTGGAAAAGAGAAGATCACAAATAGAAATAAGAAAATTATCAAAAAATAAATAAATAAATAAAATCACTAGTAAAGGCAAATATACAATAAAGGTAGCAGATCAACCACATATGAAGCTAATATAAAGGTCAAAAGGCAAAAGTACAAAAATTATCTATTTCCATGATAAGAGGGTAACAGATACACATGCACAAAAAAAGAGGTTAGATATGATATCAAAAACATAAAATGTAGGAGGAGGGGAGTAAATAAGTAGAGCTTCTAGCAAGATGTCAAACTAAAGAGACCATCAACTTAATATAGATTTCATATATATGTAGGTTATTATATATGAACCTCATGGTAATCACAAAACAGAAACCTGTAATAAATACACAAAAAATTAAGAGAAAGGAAACCAAACATAATATTAAAGAAAGCCATCAAACCACAAGGGAAGAGAGGAAGAGAAGAAGAAAGGAACAGAGAAGAACAACTAAAATGCCCAGAAAAAAAGTTTAAAAATGGCAGTAAGTATTTTCTTATCAATAGCTACTTTAAATATCCATGGACTAAGTGCTCCAATCAAAAGGCATAGGGTGGCTAATTGTATAAAATAACAAGAACCATATATATGCTGCACAAAAGAGACACACTTCAGACCTAAAGACACTCACAAACTGAAAGTGAAGGGATGGAAAAAGATACTCCATGCAAATGGCAATGAAAAGAAAGCTGGCATAGCAATACTTAGATCAGACAAAATAGACTTTAAAACAAAAACTGTGACAAGAGACAAAGAAGAGCACTACAGAATAATAAAGGGAACAACCCAACAAGTGGAAATAACACTTGCAATTATCTATGCACCCAACATAGGAGCACCTGAAATATATAAAGCAATTATTAACAGACATAAAATGAGAAATAGATAGCAATGCAACAATAGTAGGGGACTTTAACACTCCACTTACACCGATGGACAGCTCATCCAAACAGAAGATCAATAAGGAAACATTGCACTTAAATGACACATTGGACCAGTTGGATTTAGTAGATATATATGCAACATTCCATCCAAAAACCGCAGAATACACATTCTTTTCAAATGCACATGGAACATTCTCCAGGAGAGATCATATATTAGGCCACAAAACAAGTCTCAATAAATTTAAGAAGATTGAAATAATACCAAGCATCTTTTCTGACCACAATAGTATGAAACTAGAAATCAACTACAGGAAGAAAATCAGAAAATCCACAAATATGTGAAGATTAAACAAAATGATATTGAACAACGATTGGGTCAATGAAGAAATCAAAGGAGAAATCAAAAAATACGTGGAGACAAATGAAAATGAAAATACGACATGCCAAAATTTATGGGATACAGCAAAAGCAGTTCGAAGAGGAACGTTTATAGCAATACGAGCCTAGCTCAACGAACAGGAAAAGTCTCAAATAATCTAACAGTGCACCTAAAGGAACTGGAAAAAGAAGAACAAAGCACAAAATCAGTAGAAGGAAGGAAATAACAAAAATCAGAGCAGAAATAAATGAAATAGAGACTAAAAAAATAGAAAAAAATCAATGAAACTAAGAGATGGTTCTTTGAAAAGATAAACAAAATTGACAAGTCTTTAGCTAGACTCACCAAGAAAAAAGAGAGAAGGCTCAAATAAGTAAAATCAGAAATGAAAGAGGATAAATTACAACGGACATCTCAGAAATACAAAAGATTAGAAGAGAACACTATGAAAAGCTATATGCCAACAAATTGGATAATCTAGAAGAAATGGATAAATTCTCAGAATTATACAACCTTCCAAAACTGAATAGAGAAGAAATAGACAATTTGAATAGAATGATCACCAATAAGGAGATTGAAACAGTAATCAAAAACCTCCCCAAAAATAAAAGTCCAGGACCAGATGGCTTCCTAGGTGAATTCCACCAAACATTCAAAGAAGACTTGATACCTATCCTTCTTAAATTCTTCCAAAAAATTGAAGAGGAGGGAAAGCTTCCTAACGCATTCCATGAACCCAATACTACCCTGATACCAAAACTAGACAAGGACAACACAAAAAAAAGAAAAGTACAGGCCAATATCGCTGATGAACATTGATGAAAAAATCCTCAACAAAATACTAGCAAATAGAATAGAACAACACATTAAAAAGATCATACACCATGATCAAGTGGGATTTATTCCCAGGATGCAGGGATGGTTCAACATCAGCAAATCAATCAACATGATACACCACGTTAACAAAATGAAGAATAAAAATCACATGATCATCTCAGTAGATGCAGAGAAAGCATTTGACAAGATACAGCATCCATTTACGATAAAAACAATCTAAGTGCCCAACAAGGGACAAATGGATAAAGAAGATGTGGTATATATACACAATGGAATACTACTCAGTCATAAAAAAATGATGAAATCTGGCCATTTGTGACAATATGGATGGACCGTGAGGGTATTATGCTAAGTAAAATAAGTCAGAGGGATAAAGTCAAATACTGTATGATCCCACTCATAAATACAAGATAAAAACAACAACAAACAAACACACAGAGACAGAGATCGGATTGGTGGTTACCAAAGGGGAATGGGGGAGGGAGGAGGATGACAGAGGTGATTAGGTACATGTGTATCACCATGGATTGTAAATAGTCCTCGGATGGTGAACATGAGGTAATCTACACAGAAATCAAAATGTAATGATGCACACCCGAAATTTATATAATGTTATAACCCAATGTCACCACAATAAAAAAATATGGAAAAAAATAAATAGATAAAATTCATACAAAAAAAAGAAATTCAAATTAAAACCACGAGTTACCACTACACATCTATTAAAATGACTAAAATCCAAAATACGAACAATAACAAGTACCAACAAGGATGTGGAATAACAGAAACTCTCATTCATTATTAGTGGGAATGCAAAATGACACAACCACTTTGGAAGACAGTTTGGCAGTTTCTTATAAATCTAAACATACACTTACCATATGACCCAACAATCATACACCATAGTATTTACCCACGTGATTTGAAAACTCATGTCAATACAAAAATCTGTTTACAAATGTTTATAGCAGTTTCATTCATAGTCAGTAAAAGCTGGAAGCAACTAAGGCGTCCTTCAACAAAGGAGTGGATAAACTTGGTACATCCATAAGATGGAATATTATTCAGTGATTAAAAAAAAAAAGGAATGAGCTACTGAATCATGTAGCAACATGGACAATCCCAAATGCATTTTAGACAGTGAAAGAAAAACTCAAAAGACTACATGTTGTATGATTCCATTCATATGATATTCTGGAAAAGGCACAGCTATAGGGACAAAAAATCATATTACTGATTGCCAGGGGATGAAGGAAAGGGAAGTGGTTGACCACAAAGGGAATGCACAGGGGAACTTCTAGGGTGTAGAAACTTTTTTGTACGGTAATGGGGTGGGTAGTAGATACACGACTCTATACATTTGTCAAAACCCATAGAACTGCACATCACAGAAATTGAACTTCTTGTATGCAAACCAAAAAAGGATCAACCAGGATGCATGGGTATCCCAAGATGGAATGCAGACTGTGACAAATGAATCTAACTGTATTGCAAATGTGTGAAGTAACTGCACTGAACAGGGTAGAGAAAAGAGACGTTTACCTTGTAACTTTGCAAAATGGTGTTCTGACTGGAAATTATAAGGCTAAAGGCAAAAGCAATTATACATAAACACTGTACTCTAGTTGGTAAATTTTTTACATGGGTGTGATTAACAATTCTACAACTGCTTCACATCTACAGTGGGGTTGAACAAATAAGTAAATGAATGGTGGATGGTAGGAGCCAGATTTCCTGCTGTCTGTAATAGTTTTCTATTGCTGCTGTAACAAATTACCACAAACTTAGTGGTTTAAAACAACATAAATGTATTAACTTATAGTTCTGAAGATAAGTCCAAAATCAGTCTCACTAGGGTGAAGTCAAGGTGTCAGCAGGGATGCTTCCTTCTGGAGGCTCTAGGGGAGAATCCATTTCCTTGCCTTTGCCAGTTTTTAGAGGCCACCTGCATTCTTTGGCTAATGGCCCCTTCCTGCATCTTCAAATCTAGCAGCATAGCATCTTCCAATCTCTATCTCTATTTCTATCTCTATCTCTCTCTCTCCTTCAGTCATCACATTACTTTCTCTGTTTTTGACCCTCCTGAATCCCTCTTATAAGCACGCTTATAATTACATTGGCCCATGTAATTACAGATAACACAGGATAACCTCCCCCACGGCAATATCTTTAGCTTAACCATATATGTGAAGTCCCTTTTGCCACGTAAAGTAATATATTTACAAGTTATGGGGATTAGGAGGTAGATATCTTTGTAGGGCCATTATTCAGCCTGCCACACTATCAGAGAGGGAATTAGAGTTGAGCAAGAAAACAAGACAAGAATGAACTCTGTGTTACTGGTTAGTATCAGAGACAGCAGTATGAATTCATACTTATCTGAATATATATACAGATGAATAAATATAGAAATAATTATAGATATGTGTGTATACGTGGTGTAGTATACATACATATACATTATGTAGCTCTGTCTGCTGAAAGGACCTGAAAGCGACAACACCCCAACAGCAATAAACAGCCCCCACACCCAGATCTTGGTGTCTAAATACTATTCTTCAAAAAAAGGCACCAGCGCTCCTTGGAAAAATGACTGATTCTGGGACTGAGACAGGGAAAATACAAGATGAACCTAAAGCATCTTGTAGTATCAGAAATAAACTAAATACTCAAAAAGCAAACAGAAGGAGACATGTCAAAAGAACACAGAAGCCAAACTGAAAGAGCTCTCAGGGCCAAAGCTGGAACAATTCGAGCAACAAAATAAATAATGCGGTATTGGATTATAATCCAAAGTATTAAATAAATATATATGAGTCTGTATTCATATATATCGTATATTTTATATTTATATTTTATACATATATATTTATATACTCATATTTTATAACTGATATAAATAAATGACTGAATAAATAAATGAGAGAAAAGTGACAAATATTCCTTACAGAAGAATTCCAAATAATATTCCAATTCCAGGAGGTAGAACTTAATCCCCTTTCCCCAAAGGAGGCCTAGACTTAGTGACTTGCTTCCAAAGAATATTAGGGAGAGGGAAAAATGGCAACTTTACAGTGGAGAAACCTGGCAAACATAACATCAACCAAGTGATGAAGGTTAACATCACCAGTGGTGTCATGTGGATACATGTCCCCTGATGTGATGTGACAAGAAAGGCACTTCACCTCTTCTGTATCTTTCCCTAAAACCCATAAGCATAGTCTAATCATAAGGAAAAACATCAAATCCAGATTGGGGGCCATTCTTCAAGAAACCAGGCCCAGTACTCCTCAAGACTGTCAAGGTCATGAAAAACAAGGAAAGACTTAGAAACTGTCACAGACTCAGAGGGGACTGGAGAGAGATGACAACTAAATGCAGTGTGGTACCCTGGATTGGATCCTGGAACAAAGGAAGGACATTAATGGAAAACTGGTGAAGCCCAAATAATGGAGTTCTGTTACAGTAACGTACCGATGTTGGTTTCTTAGTTTTAACAAATGTACCATGTAAGATGTTAACAATGGGGGAAACTGGGTGAGGGATATACCGGAATTCTCTGTATTGTCTTTGAAACTTCTGTAAATCTAAATGTATTCGAAAATTAAAGGTTTATTTTTTAAAAAATGGCTTACCTGATATTTATACCACCTGAATAATCTAATTCAAAAATGCCTAGGCCCACATGAAAATATCCTGATGTACTGACAGGGTGTATGGATTCAAAACAAAAGACTCAACTTCAAAAAAAGTAAGCTTAAAAGTGGTTCATTAGTAATGTATAGTCGATATTATTATTTGAATCCTGAGAAATATTTATTAAGACTAGTAGAGCAACATCAGTGTATGCTTAAGGAAAATTTTAACCATTTTTTAAAATACTTGATAAGAGAAAGTTTGATTAGATGTTAATGTAATGTTAAGTTTCCTCACAAGACCTTTTAACATTAGATTTGTCAATGACAGAAAAGGAAGAGTTGTGAGATTTAAAGAATGATCACACCCTTAAGTATGATCCAAAGAAACTGAATTATCCACATTCTGGCTAATAGCCAGAAAAGAGAAAAAGTAATATATACCTTCTGCTATTTGCTACCATGTATTTATGCAAAGAAAATTTCTCATCAATGGTGAATATCTAGAATTTGAGGAGACCATCAAAGTCTTGACTAGGAATTGGATGAACTACACCAAGCTTAAAAACTAATATTAAAAAGTTCTATATTTAAAACTTACACAGAAACAAGTCCAAAGTTTTCATTTAAAACTTGGAAAATATTTTATTTAGAAATTCAATATTTAATGTATTTTAATTTATGTTATAAATGTTAATCATATTATATAAACTTTTTTCTTAGAAGGTAAAAATATAATGAATTTTTTCACCAAAATCTATAGAGATGCCTCCAAATCCCTTTAAGTTCATTCCACCATGTCAGACAAACATCATTTTCTTGGTGTACTATTTTCTAAGCATTGCCTTAAGGGACAGCAAATCTGTTCAGTCAATAATTCCCTGTACTACCTTAGGGGAATTAAGTTACTCTAATTCAGTTCCTCCTCCCAGAACTACTCTTGAAGATTAATAGTTTTATAGCTTTAAAACTTTATGAACTCTTGGGAAGTTGATTCTATATCAATACAACTTGTCAATATTATGCTGATTCTTTTCTCTCCTCAGCTCTCCAAACATACTGCCCCCAGGCAACTATCTCTAGCCTTCACAACAGTACTTACCACAACCACCAACTCAATGCCCTCCTTGGTTTAACGAGATTTTTCTTTTTTTTTAAAATAACATTTGCCTTCATTTTGAGGTTTGACTTTGGCTGCGTTTTTCTTCCTAGAGACTTGGAAGATAATTAATATTAAGATAAACTATCACATTGGTTATGTCCTTGTATATGAGCAACTAGACATCCAACAGAAGTGGTCTACTGAAAGGCTGGATTAAGATGGTTTTATCCTCAATTATACATTTTTCTATAAAACAGGCAAGGATAAACATTAAATATATGGAAAACTACATTTAAAAATTAAATCTAAACACCTAAGGAGAATTAGGCACTGCAAACACTAACCTTAACTATTCGAATTTTAGTCCTTCCTGCATTTTCTCTTCATGGGTTTAAACAAGAACACATAATTCCTTTCACTATCTTACTTTAACATAAGAACCCCACAAAACAGCCTGGTTTAGTGTCAAAAGCACTAGACTGGATTTCAGGAGACCTAGATTTAAGCCTAGGCTTACCACTCGCTAGCTATATGACATTATTGATCTTAAAACTCACATATTGATATATCCAATACTAGGTGTTGGTGTAGGGGTTCAATCAACATCTATGAATTTAGTCAGGGACTGAGTCTTGGAGGAACCAGTGAAGAAATGAAAGAGGCCTCTTCTTTGCTTCCAACTTATGCATTGGGCTACAGCAACAGGCAAGTAAATTAAAGAAAGGGTATAGTCCTTTCTCCCAATTGTTCAACCACCTAGCAGGGCAAAGAGGAAATGGCCTGCACCAGGAAAGGAGCACAAAGAGAAAGAAAGCTAGACAGGGTGGAAGGACTGGTAGGCTTAGACACTTACTGGGATTCCTTATCTCCTGGGAAGCACAGTTTTCTCTCACCACACTGGCAACCCATGCACTCTCCCATCTAGTAGGGCCATTCCCTAAAATCCCAGCACTCTGGGTCTACTTCTATATTCATCTGATGGAATTCTGGTTACTGTCTTCTATAGCCATCCTGACCTGAGCAAAGATAAGCAGATCATGTAGCCATTTTGTTTACCTTCTCTATCAATATAAACATGTAAAATACATGAAAAAAAAAATGTGAGAACCTGATCTTCTAAATCTAAAGTAAGAATAGAAAAACGTATGTCCAGAGAATTGTAATCAACAACAGAATAATGTTTATTCACTCAACATTTATTGAGTGTGTACCATAAATAGACACCATACAAGAGTTAGGGACACATTTTAGAAAGACGTATTTCCTACCTAGAAGAGAGCACAATCTCTTGGGAGATATTTATAATAATTTACAAATCCCTTATACATTACATAGTAATAAAAATATACACATCTGGTTGCTTTAAGTAGAATGAAGTTCTCAATGAACACTGACGAAACTGTATAGACAGAGATTTCTGTGGCTTTCTTGGTCTTGTCCCAAGACACAGCCTTGTAGCAACTTGCAGCAACTTTATCCGTAGGCTAACAACTATCCTATCATTCAGTACAAAGGTCACAATTCAACCCTCAAACAAGTGCTTTCCATCCTGGACTTTGACTGTGGCCTGGCCAAAGAATGTTGGTAATAAGGCACTCAAAGTCAAGTCTACTACTGCATTGCTTCTCCCAGGGTGAGCTGGTACCAGGACAATTTCCTTTAGCAGTATCCATTTGTTCAAAAGAGGTCACAGAAATGTGCTTGTGAATGTCAGAAGGAAATACGTTTATTCTCTATTGTAGCTTTAAAATTATACTAAAAGTTATTTTTAAATGTCATTTAAAAATGTAACCCAAGAAGCCAACCTGAAAAGGCTATATCCTCTATGATTCCAACTATATGACATTCTGGAAAAGGCAAAACTATGGAGACAGTAAAAAAATCAGTGGTTGCCAGGAGCTAAGGAGACGGGAAGGATGAAAAGGTGGAGCACAGAGGATTTTTAGGGCCGTGAAACTATTCTGCATGATACTATATTGGTGGATACAAGTCATTATACATTTGTCAAAACCCATAGAATGTACCACATCAAGAGTGAACCCTAGAGTAAACTACGGACTTTGGGTGATAATGATGTATCAATGTAGGTTCATTGACTGTAACAAATATACCATTCTGATGCAGGATGCTGATAGTGGGGGAAGAGTGGGAGGCGGGGCAGAAGATGTACGGGAACTCTCTGTACTTTCCACTCAATTTTGCTGCGAACCTAAAACTGCTCTAAAAAATAAAGTCTATTTAAAAGAATAATTTTTTAAAATGTAACCCAATAATGATTATTGGCCAAATTGCACAACTAGTGCTTACTCTCCTTTGGACAGTGACAAACAGAAGCAGACAAAGTAAGTTTCCCACAAGGCTCTTTGCTATAGAGAAGCAGTCTGTGGATCAAAAGGTCAAGGCTCACATTCCTCAAATAACAGGGTTTTTTCATCTACTCATTTCTCCCATCATTCACCAGGCCCATTTTGGACAGTTCAATCAGATATCTTCTTCTTCTCCCCTCTCTGCTAGCAGGAACAAAAAGCTTCAGGCCAAACACAGTAGTTGGCAAAGTCTAGGCACCATTCAAGCTGCCTCTGTGAAAGCAATGCTCAAAGGATCCCTATCCTCCCAGGTCTAATGCAAAGACAAAGTTATTTTAACAGGTTAGAAAAGAAACCTGAAGAAGCAGAGTCATAGCAGAAGAACTTGGGGTCCCCAGGTGCCAGTTTCGGACTCTATGCAGCATCTCTGCCCTGGTTCATTAAAGCAGGAGTTGGAGGCCCCTGAGAGCCAATTAGGAAAGGAAGTCAGAGTGAGGGAGGGAGAAATGATTCCAGCAACTGCCAATTAAAAGTGAATGGATCCCACAGCACCAAGGGACCGTGACTCAAACTGTTGCATCAGCCAAGTTCCAGTATCAACTCCCTGAACATGAAAGTAAGCAAAGAGGAGGGGTGAGGGAGGGAGGCAGAGGTGTCCCACACTCTGGCAAGCTTCCACTTCTTATCTCAAGTGAATACACACCTGACAATTAAGGTGCAAGTAGTATCACTTGATTAGCCATGTAGAAAACCCCAAGAACACGCCATGAGAGAGACAGGAACTTTAGGCTGGGAAACATACCCAAGCGAGTTAGGCAGGATATTGCTGACACAACAGCTCTGATACCAACTCAGAATTGCTCTTGTCAAATCAGATCACAGGTGACCCATTGTCCTTTGTGTAGAGCAATACTACTCCCATGACTGCCCTCCCCCCCAACCTGTACTTGTAAAATACCTGATTTTCAAGCATGTTCACAAATACTACTTCATCAATTGTCACAAAATCCCTATGGCTTTTGTCAGGTATATATTAGAATTACCATCTAGGAATTTAGAGAAGTTAGTACTGAAGTTCAAGAGACACAGACAGTATTATTTGTATATTTTAAGTGATATACCACTATGCTTATATATACACAGAATATCTCTGGAAGAAAACATAAGAAAATGGAGTGGTTACTATAGCAAGGGAAGCAGGGGTCAGGAGTGGAAAAGAAGCTTTCTTTTGTTACTTTTTTGTAACTTTTTAATTTTACACTATTGTATATATAACTTCCTGAAATCAAATGAAAAGAAAGTTACCATTAGGGAACAGAAAACCACAATCCAATTCTCTTTCCCACTGTATGATGCTGCCTTTCATGTTGAGTCAGAGGCTAGAGCAGTTTTCTTTCTCCTGTATCTTCCCACTTACCCCCATTCCATGAGCCCCATCCACATGTACATATATACACACAAATTTCCATGAGAACTTTCCCATGATTGCTTGCTCTCTGCAAATCTGCCACAAGCTGAGAATGTGCTGAAAACCAACCAAGTGATGGGGAAATTGAAAACGTGATTCTGGCTTATAGGTAGAGTGATCCTAATAAGATCTCATTTGGAAAAAAAAAGAGCATTTTTGTTCAAATATTTTAAGAGAATAGAAAAATAATCTAACACTTCAGCATACAAGATCAAGATTAGAAAGAGTAAAGGTCATAAAACCTTCCAGTATCAGGGAGTGTAGTTCCCTAATCTTTAACAGGCTGGCAAGTTGCTGACAGAAGGGGAAGAAATTGCTTCCCTGGGTATCAAGGGAGATTTCTTGGCCTGATGCAGAGAGACAGGCTCCCACAAGAAGAAAGTTGAGAGGATATATGACACAATGGGAAAAGCAGCTACACACATCTAGAGATAAAATATATAAAATTAAATTGATAGAGTATTGGAAGAAATTGCCTCCCAGATCACTTTCAACACTGACACTCTATGATTCTACAAATCACAGATGTAGGTAGATAAGTAAGTAGAGAAGGAAAGTGCTAACAGAATCTTGACACCAAGGGGCAGTCATTACCATGAACTAAAATTGGAGACTACCATGGAAACAGCATAAACACTCTTTTAAATTTCATTCATTGGTTACAGGTAAGTTTATTGAGCTCTTGTGTCAGGTACTGAGCTAGGATCTAAGACCACAAAGATGAGTACCTTCAAAAAGCTCAGACTACAGGAAACTGGCAAATAATTAAAACACAAGCTCATAGTGCATGACGGTACAGGGACAGACACATCAAAATCTACCTCGGGTATGCTAAGGAAAGTTTTCCAAAGAGGTAACATTTGAGCTGAATCTCAAAGGACAATTAGGAACTCTCTAGGAGTGAGGACAACACATTTCAAGCAGAAGGAATCACGTGTAAAAGTACCGAGAGATGAAAGAGCATGGAAATTTCCAGATATTAAAAATATGTTGGGGTTGCCATGCATTAGGGTTACAAGAAGAAGGCAGAGATGAGGTAATATAGATAAGCAGACCAAAACATGAAGGCTGTAGAAGGAGCGTCTTACTGGAATTATAGAATTCCTAAGAGTTTTTACACAAGGAAATAACATGATCACATTTGTGTTTGAGAAAAGTCAAACTGCCGGCAGCACTTCCCACTTCTGAAACAGGAGAGGAGCATATTAGCATAATGGACAAGAGTACAGCTCCAGAGGCAGGATGACAGGGTTCAAATTCCAGCTCCAAGCCAGCTGGAATTCCAGCATAATTGAATGTTGTCCTGATTGTCTCTGCTTGTCCAGTACCATGGGTAGGATGTATTAGTTCATTTAATCCTCACAACAGTCGTACAAAGTAGGTAGTAATATTATCTCCATTTTACATATAGCCCCACTGAATCTGAGAGAGGTAAGAAACTTGCCCACAGCCTTTGAAGCAGAATAAGTTAAGATTTCAAATCCTGGCTCTGCTACTTACTAGCTTATAAATTGGACAATACTAAAATTATGATCATTATTATTAAAAAACTAAAAAAAAAGGAGAAAGATTTCAGCTATAAGGAAAATAAAAAGACCATTGCAATAGACAGGCAAGAAATGCTAAACTACTGAACTAAGACAATATGAATGGAAAGGAAATGAATGAGTGGACATCTAGGAGATATGATCAACACATCCAATGACAGACTGGATATTAGAAATGGAGAAGGAATTGTCAGAGGTGACTTCCCAGGTTTCTGGTTTAGATAGCTGAATACATAGCGATAACAGCTGCTAGTACGGAAACAAGAGAGGTGGTTGCTAGAGATAATGAGTTCTATTTTAGACATGTTGGATTTAAAGTGTTTATGGCTCATACGACCTGCTAGGCCAATGTAAATTTATCACTAATGCTAAGGTAAAAGATCTGGAAGGATAAATTTAGGAAAATTGGTACTTAGTTTGGTAACTGAACACATGGTTATGAATGAAATGGTCCAAGGAAAATGTTTTGAGGAAGAAAACCAGCAGGCCATGGGTAGAAGTCCTAAGGCCACCATCACTTAAAGATGGGATGAGAAAGAAGTGTCCATGTAGGAAGCAGGACTCAATAAGACTCTGACTCCTTCACTAGGGCTATGCTCATCATATCCATAGATCAGAAACAGTCTGTGCTTTGGCCCTTACCCAGGTTCAGTGTGTTCACGGTTACTCTTGCAGACTCAACACCCTGGGCTTTCCTCCCTTCAGTTCTTCCCCTAATCACTGTAATTAGGTCTCTTTTCCTCTCCCTGTAGAACTTAGTTATAAACCTCACCTCTTGTTCTACTCTTGGAGTATCTTCCTAGAAGTTCTATGTGTTGGTTTGTACTGTGTCAACCTGCTAAGCTGGAACTACATTTCCAAGAATCCTCTTTCCTATACAGTTCAGGTTTTGAGTTGGCCAAAACAGGAATTTTCACAAGACCTGGAAGGTGGAAATGAATCAGTAGCCATTACTCTGAAGGCCACTGTGGCAAGATGTGGTAACAGATAAACATAGAGGTGCCAACAAGTTCCAGCTTGTCCTCACTCTCCTCCACTCTGTCCTGCTCTTCTTTATGGCTGACCTGGCTGGCTAACTGTGGTTGCAAGCCCACAGAGGCTCTGTTTACACAGAGGCATAGCCTCCCATAGACCTCCCCACAAGCCCTCCCTCTGCAGTCCCATGTCAGTGGTTGGATGTTCTTGGCTTCACAGATAGACTGGCTGGAAAGTCTTAACATCCACCAGGACATTCTCTTCTCCAGCCTCTGACAATTGCGTAAGGCCTAATTTGTATAATAAATCCCTTATCCCATAATTCATAAAGGTTCTGCTCCCCACATTGAACAATAACTGATATATTCTATCCTCCTGTTCCCTAATTCTGACCTCCATGCCCCATATTCTGATAAAGAATAGAACGATTTCCACTGTTTCTCTGAAAGGCTAGAGACCACACTGACCCACAAGAAGAGTAACTACCAGAGCAGGAGCCCTGCTCTATAGGCTCTTCAAGCCAATAGAATAAAGTTTCAAAATCATTATTATTCTGCGTACAAGGTGTCAACACTGTCTATATTAGTCTAATATATCCTGTTTTCCTAACCCACCATCTATCTATCCAGCCAGATAGCCATTTAAAAAATCTAGATCTGTGAGAGGTCTAACACTCACAGATGTATATGATAATGTCTAGAACTCAAAGATAAGTATGAATTACTGTCTATCCTTAAAAAATTCAAACCATATAATCAAGTAATTATAATACAATAAAACATGTGCCATATAATATAGAATGTACAAAGCACTCTATCATTTCCTAAACATTCTCCCTAAATTTTTTTCTTTAATACAGTTTCCTTGGTCTTGGATGCCCTCTTGTACATTTCACATCAAATTCACAAGTAGCTAACAAGTACTTTATTAAAAGATGCTCAACATCACAAATAAAGAAAAGCAAACATAAAACAATGGAGTGTCATGTTGCCTACAAGACATAAAAACTATATCCCATCTCATGAATAGGCACTCATAACAGTTGGGAAGGAGACAAAAGGGCATTACGAAGACAAAAATAAAAACTAATAAAATAGAAAAAAACATACAAAAGATGAGGGTAAAGCAAGTCAAGTTCTTTGAAGACTTGTAAGAAACAGGCTGCTGAAAGAAAAGAGATAAGATACAAATAAATAATATCAGTAGAGAAAAAGGGAACAAAATTACTGATACCACAGAGAATAAACACATAAGGAACACATTAAAAATAATTTAGGAGAGTAAATTTGAAAACTTAAATGAAAGGGATAAATTACTAAAAAAAATACAAAATATTAAAACTGAATCAAGAGAAAGCTTGAATAATTCAATCCAATAAACGTTAAAGAATTTAAATCAGTTAATCTTTCCATAAAGAAAATGCCAGGTGCCGATGACTTTACAAGCAAGTTCTACCAAGAAAAAGATAAATCAATTTTATATAAACTTTTCAAATAAATACATAGAAGAAACACTCTTTACTCATTGTATGAGGCAAGCATAACTTCAATACCAAAACTAGACAAGAGTAGATTAAGAAATAAAAACAATAGACTGTATTAGACTCACAAACTAATATCACTTGTGACCCACAGATACAAAAACCTAAATATTACACAAGTAAATCCAGCAATGTATAAAATATATACATATCCTGACCAAGGTTTGTACCAAGAATGCAAGTTTGATTTATTAATTGAAAGTTGAGTGCTCTAATTTACCACATTAACAGATTAAAGGAGAAAAATCCTTTGCCATCTCAACAAATGCAGAAAAAGCATTAGATAAAATTTAACACCTTTTATGATAAAAACTCAAAACAGGCTTGAAATATAGGAGCAGACGTATGTAAAACCATACAACACTTAATGTTGAAAGATTGAAAATATTTTCTTTAAGTACAAAAACAAGACAAAGATGCTTGCAATCATCACTTGTATTCAGCATACTAGAGGTCCTAACTGGTACAAAAAACAAAACAAAATAAATAGTAAAAGGATTGGAAAGGAAGACACGAAAGTCATTATTTGTACACAGAAAACCCAAAGGAATCAACAAATTATTACAATGACAGAGTTCTAAAAAGGTCATAGCTATAAAAAATATATAAACTAGCCAATTGTATTTCTATTCCCAGGCACAGTTAGCAAATTTAATTTTTAAAATTATACACTATTTATAATAGCATCAAAAAAGAGGAAGTATTCAGGAATAAAAGATCTAATAAAAGATACATAAGACTTTTGCAGAAAAAGTATACAATTATATTGAAAGACATTGAAGGAGAACTAAATAAATGAAGAAAATCATGGATAAGAAGATTCAATGTTATAAAGACGTCCATTCTTCCTAAATTAAGCTATCAATTCAATGCAATCCCAAACAAAATCCTAGGGTTTTTCATGAAAATTTACAAGCTGATTCTAAAAAGCAAATGGGCCAGCCCCGGTAGCCTAGTGGTTAATTGGCACACTCTGCTTCAGCGGCCCAGGTTTGGTTCCCAGGCGCAGACCTACATCACTCATCAGTGGCCATGCTGTGGCAGCGGCTCACATACAAAAAGAGGAAGATTGGCACGGATGTTAGCTTAGCGCAAGTCTTCCTCAGCAAAAAGAAAAACATGAAAGAACTTGTCTGATCAGATATTGACTTTTTATAAAACCATAACACAATATGGTATTGGTATAGATATAAACAAAGAGAGGGGCCAGCCCAGTGGCATAGCCGTTAAGTGCTCACGCTCTGCTGCTGGTGGCACGGGGTTCGGATCCTGGGAGCGCACCAATGCACCGCTTGTCAAGCCATGCTGTGGCGGCGTCCCATATAAAGTGGAGGAAGATGGGCACAGATGTTAGCCCAGGGCCAGTCTTCCTCAGCAAAAAGAGCAGGATTGGCATGGATGTTGGCTCAGGGCTGATCTTCCCCACAAAAAAAAAAAAAAAAAAGAAGAAATAAACAAAAAGACCAGAATAGATCAGAATAGAGAGCTCAGAAACAGATCTACATATATATGGCAAGTTGGTTTCAGACAGATTAAGCTTTAAAGATCAATGGTTAAAGAATGAATTCTTTAATAAAAGGTGCTGGCCCAACTAATTACTCATTAAGAAATATATATATATACCAACAACACAACATAAAGAAAAGTCATAATGAAAGAAAAGGATGAAATGATAAAACTCCATAAAACAATAGAAGGAAAACATCTTTATGACTTCAGGATAGAGAAGGACTTCTTAAAACACAAATAGCACTAGCCATAAAATAAAAGATTGATAAACTTGAAATTAAGTTGATTAAATTGATTTATTTATCAATTAATTGATTTAAAAATTTAAATTGATAAACATAAAATTAAGAACTCTGTTCAACAAAAGATCCAACAGAGAGAGTAAAAAGACAAGCTAAAAACTGTTAGATCAGACATTTTTCCAAGGAAGATATATAGATGGCCAACAGGCACATGAAAAGATGTTCAACGTCACTAATCATCAGGGAAATGCAGATCAAAACTACACTAAGGGGCTGATCCCGTGGCTTAGCAGTTAAGTGCGCGCGCTCCACTACTGGCGGCCCAGGTTCGGATCCCGGGTGCGCACCGACGCACCGCTTCTCTGGCCATGCTGTGGCCACGTGCCACATACAGCAAGTAGAACGATGTGCAACTAGGACATACAACTATCTACTGGGGCTTTGGGGAAAAAAAGGGAGGAGGATTGGCAATAGATGTTAGCTCAGAGCCGGTCTTCCTCAGCAAAAAGAGGAGGATTAGCATGGATGTTAGCTCAGGGCTGATCTTCCTCACACACACACAAAAAAACTACACTAAGATATCACCTTGCACCGGTGAGAATGGCTATAATCACCAAGACAAAAAATAACAAATGTTGGAGAAGTTGTGGAGAAAAGGGAACCTTCATTCACTGCTGGTGGGAATGCAAACTGGTACAATCTCTTCCTAGAAAACAGTATGGAGATTTCAAAAAATTAAAAATAGAAATACTTTATGATTCAGCTATCCCACTACTGGGTATTTATCCAAAGAACTTGAAATCAACAATCTAAAGAGGCTTCTACACCCCTAAGTTCATTGCAGCATTATTCACTATAGCCAAGAAGTGGAAGCAACCCAAGTGTCCATTGACAGATGATTGGATAAAGATGTGGTATATATATACATATATATATATATATATATATGTATATATATATGATGGAACACTACTCAGCCATAAAAAAAGACTAAATCGTCCCATTTGCAACATGGATGGACCTTGAGGGTATTATGTTAAGTGAAATAAGCCAGACAAAGAAAGACAAACACCGTATGATTTCACTCATATGTGGAAGATAAACTAACACACAGACAGAACAGTTTGGTGGTTACCAGGGGGAAGGGGGTTGGGGGTGGGCACAAGGGGTGAAGGGGCGCATTTACATGGTGACTGACAAATAATAATGTACAACTGAAATTTCACAATGTTATAAACTATTATGACATCAATAAAAAAACTGTTAAATGTTTGCAGCACATAAAATGACAAAAGATTAGTACAGGGGATAAATAAATAATTTCTACAAATCAATTTGAAATCCAATACAGAAGAGGGTAAAGACACAAATAGGCATTTTATCATGAGAAAATATTAGTGGCTCGAAATATATTCATTCTACTTACTCTTCAAACTGTACATACATATTTGCATACTCGTTTATACATATATTTAATCATTAAATCCTTTAAGTTGTGCTTGTACCACCTACTGGCCATTTTTCTATTGCCTAATCCAACACAGAACATGTCAAATTATCTCATTCAAATTATCTTGTGTAAAAGAGGAACAGTTATTGGATCTCGTCTCTCTACTGACTCTAACACACACACATATCACCACCCTCCGCATCTCCAGCTGCTTTCAACCATTTCTCAAGATATTCTACACCCGCTCAAGTTCCTGATCAGTCTTCCACGACTGCAGGCCTCAAAATCAACAACCAGCATTTAATACAAGGCCCCACATGTGATCTCAAAGACACTGTATGTACTAAAATCTCTCTCTGGCTACCAGATTCATTGGTACAGTCTAAAAAGAGTGTTTTTGCAACTCTATCATACTGGTTACTCATACTGACTTTATCTTCTCTACTAAAATTCCTAGTAATTTTTCATACATGAAGTCGAAGATACATCTCCGAAAGTTGGCCTTTGAGACCAAAAGAATAGACTTCAAAATTTTAGATTCAGCCCTTATTACTTCTTTAGATAGATGCTTATTTGACCATCTATTCTGTGAAGGGTCCTCTGTATCTTACATTCTTTATAAATGGAATGAAGCATCAATGATTTTCAAGTCACTGTCTTGTGACACTAAAAGTCTTCCAAGCTAATCTGTATCCATTAATGTGCCCTCTGGTTAAAACCATTCCATTGGTTATTAATCTTCCTTCACATTGTCCCATTTTTCCACAAGGATATTAAGAGAAACTGTTATAAAATGTATCATCAGAATCTAAAGAAAGTGAATCTCTAGCTCACTCTGTTCTTTCAGCCTAGTAACACTATTAGAATAGTATTGCTGTCATCTTGGACCATGGTGAGGACCACCCCTAGGGATGACAGAATGGAGAAATGGAAGGAAGCTGGTTCCCAACGACTTTGTTGAGCTGTCATCCCTGCCCTGGGTTCCCCTTTGCCAACATTCTTTTAATTGCGAGAGAAATAAACTATTTTGTATAAAGAAAAAAAGGGGGTGAGGATTACTCTAACGGATTGAAGTGATCCTAAAACCAAGCCTGGAAAGAATGAAGCAAGCCACACTACATAGTATTTTCTTCCAAACAAATTTAATTCCATTCCAGCCCCAAAGAAGGGGAAGGTTCTAAATTTTAAAAGTAAAAATAAAATAAAAATTGCTCAAAAACCAAACCATAAAAAAACTAAGCCCCCTCCCTTAGCAATAAATACTCAAACGATATATACACATGAGGCTCAGGAAGGAGGCAAGAACAGGAACCTTGGGGACTCTGTCCCATGGCAAGATCCCAATTCCATGCTCTTTACCTAAAACATAGAAGAGCAACAAAAGAGGCAGCAGAGATATACCAGGGGAGTATGTGGCCCTGGAGAGTGCTGGAACAGAACAGGAGAGAAAGAATGGACACAAAGTGTCTTACAGGGCACAGGAAGAGCAAGTTGTCTTCTAAAATATCCCCCCATTCTAGATGAGACACTGGATGTGGCTGGTCCAGCTGCCGGGTGCCCTGGAGCTTTTCTCCTCGCCTCCACTCCCTCTTTAACACGCAAGTCAAGGAAGATCATTCACACTGTGACCGCGATGCCACTGTGGCAGCAGCCTGGCTGCTGGAGCCCTGAGGCTTTCCATTCACCACTAGCAAGAGGGGCGTCTCCACACGAACACTGGAAAAGGAATAGTCCTGGAAAAGACAAAAATAGAGAGATTCATTACAGATCCTAAGATAGAAGAAACTCCAGCACAGGGATACACTACCTGTGACTTTTTCCCCGTCTCTCTCCCCTCAGTATGTACACCACTTACCTCCATCTCACCTTAAACAAAGCTGAGCTAACAAAGGGGAAGTAATTTTCCCAAAGTTTTCAATCTTCAGAAGGAAAATCTGAGGCAGGCAGACTGCCAGTAGTGTCACTACCAGAATAGGACAATTATCTGATTCAAAAGAAGACAGGTTCCCGGCATGGCCCACCAAAGGGTGACACCAGCTCTCACAGAATCTGTCCTTAACACAGTGTTTGTTGACAATTATAACCAGATACACACAGCAGCCAGACAGAGCCAGTGGAAATTCTGAGAAACTCTTAGTCCAAGCGTTTATAAGGCCCTAAATTAATCTTCCAAATATAAATTAAAGTTAATTCTCCCTTTATATCAACAGGAAGAAAAGAATGTGTGGTGTAGACATTCTCCTACTAACAGAAAAGATATCAACTCACTTTATCAGTTTAAGTGTACTTTAAGTTGTAAAACACGTTGTTAAAAGAGTTTCATCCAAAAAATACTGTTCCACTTGGAGTACGAAGGAGGCTCTTTTAAGTCAAAGTAAAGAGATAAATTAAAGAGTTCTCATAAATCATTTTTTTTTAAACATCCTAACAGGAACATGGGCAAGTGACAAAAAAATGGCAATTTATAAAAGGAATATAGTCAATAAACATGATAAAATGTTCAACCTCACCAATAATCAAGAAACCAAAGCCAAACAATATTGATGCTATATTTTTCATATAAAATCAGCAAAAAATTTTTCAAAGGTTTCTACACAGAGCTGAGAAGAAAACTACAGGGAAACAATTAATCACATCCACTGTTGGTAATAACTGGCACAACCTCCCAAAAAATCATCAGGCAATATGTTATCAAAAGTCTTAGAATTCTGCAGACCTTTAGGAGCCAGGATTCTACCTTAGAAATTCATTTAGGGAAATAATTATGGATAAGGGCAGATACAAAAATATTTACTATGGTACTTTTATAATAGGGAAAAATTGAAAATAATCTACATCTGGGGTCAGCAAATTATTTTCTGTAAAGGGCCAAATAATAAATATTTTAGGCTTTGGGGGTCATATGGTCTCTGTCACAGAACTATTCAACTCTGACACTGTAGTGCAAAAGCAGCCACAGACAATAGTAAACAAATGAGTGTGGCTTCGTTTCAAAAATATTTACTGATGGACACTGAAATTTGAATTTCCTGTAATTTTCCTGTATCACAAATTATTCTTCTTCTTTCAATTTTTTTCTTTTAAAAATACAGAAACCTTTCTCAGCTCACAAGCCATACAAAAACAGGCAGTGAGCCAGATTTGGTCAATCAGCTATGGTTTGCCGACTCCCAATCTAAACGGTGAAAAAGTGGTTAAATACCTAGTCTTATAGAGTTTTTGTGAGGATTAAATGAGTCAGTGCAGGCAGTAAAGTTCTTAGCACATGGCCTAGCGGACAATAAAGAGTTCAGGAAATTTTAACTATCATCATCATCTTC
Source organism: Diceros bicornis minor (assembly GCF_020826845.1). Classification (NCBI taxonomy): domain Eukaryota; kingdom Metazoa; phylum Chordata; class Mammalia; order Perissodactyla; family Rhinocerotidae; genus Diceros; species Diceros bicornis. The sequence continues at coordinate 29,001,506 of NC_080744.1, read as the reverse complement.
ATGACCACCTCCACGTGTCAATTCAAAACAATGTTATAGAATATGTAAAAACACAGGAAGTGTTCACAAACATTTACATATAATATTCTACTTATGATTAAAAATATACATATGAATGTGTGTGCACATATTTATGAAAAGGAAAAAGATTGGAGGTATACATACCAAACTGTAAAGAGTAATAATATCTGAGTGACAATATTCAGTTCATTTTTATAATTTATTTTTATTGAGATAACTGACATATAACCTTCTATAAGTTTAAGGTGTACTAAGTGTTGATCTGATCTGATACATTTATATACTGCAATATGATTACTACCGTGGCGTTAGCTAACAACATCTCTATCACATCACATAATTATCATTTCTTTTTTGTGGTGGGAACGATTAAGAGCCAGTCTCTTTGCAACTTTGAAGTTTATAATACCATAGTGTTGTCTATAATCATTGTGCTATGAATTAGATCTCAGGACTTATATCTACGGGTTGCAAGTTTGTATCCTTAAGCAACATCTCTTCAATTCCCCCACCCTCTAGTAACCACCATTCTATTCTCTGTTTTCACAAGTTCGGCTTTTTCAGATTCTACATATAAGTGATATTATACAGTATTTGTCTTTCTCTGTCCTTCAGTCCATTTTTTTAATTCTTTTTGTTTACCAATAGTTTCCCTTTTTAGTAAAAAAAACAATTCCACATATGTGTATATGTGTGAATATATGATATCTCACACACACACACACACACACACACACACACACAGAAGCATTACTTTACTTTTTTTTTCTGTGAGGAAGATCAGCCCTGAGCTAACATCTGCCAATCCTCCTCTTTTTGCTGAGGAAGACTGGCCCTGGGCTAACATCCATGCCCATCTTCCTCCACTTTATATGGGACGCCACCACAGCATGGCTTGCCAAGTGGTGCGTCGGTGCGCGCCTGGGATCCGAACCGGCGAACCTCGAGCTGCCACAGCGGAGCACGCGCACTTAACCGCTTGCACCACCGGGCCGGCCCCACTTTACATATTTTTTAAAAGAGAGAAACTTGGTCCCACTTTCAGAGCCTATGAGTTGGGAAAGACTCCAGCCATCACTCACCTTTCCCCTGTGCTGAATTCGATGAAGCCGAAGGTTGGGCTCGGGGATGGCTACAGAGTCCCCAATGAGCACTCCCCAACTCTGCACCATATTATACACCATCACTGCATAGCAAGGTCCATCTGAATCTACCAGGCCAAATGTACTGCCAAATTAGGATGAGTTAAAGGGAAGGAAAGAAAAAAAAAAGGAAAGGGGGTAGGGGAGAATAGAAACAGTGGTTTTAAAATATCAGCAAAATAAACAAATGCTTTCTCAGTTACTTATTTAGAAAACCTATGACAGGTACCATCATCTACTATGTACATCTGAGGCCCTCATTTGTCTTAGATATATAATAGTATCTTTCAGAGAACATGCACAAGACTCACCAATCTGTCACTTTGCCGAACTTGAGACACACGAACACTGAAGGCCATTCAATAAATATTAATAATAAACTAGCTCAAAATGTTGCAGCTAACACATTACTCCTGGTCTATCAATTTAACTATCACAACCTTTATCAAACTCTCTAACCACCACTGTCAATTAAATTTAATTCCACAAACCTTCACTGGATACCTATTATGGATCAAGCATTGTGCTTAGCAGTAAAACACCAATCCAGCTATCAGTGAGCTTAGAGTCCAGCAGGTGTCAGACAATTAAACCATCACTTACAGCACAACTGTGATAGATGCTCAAATAGTTTTTCCCTTGTGCTGAATTAAGTGAAGCCAAAGGTCAGGCTGTAGGAACCCAGAGGAGAAATGTCTACATCAAAACTGGAAAGCTAGGAAGGTTTCCGTGAAGAGACACTCAAATTGAACCTCAAAGAATGAAAAATTAGTTGGGTTAAAACAGGAAAACAAATCTTCAGTGGAAATAAAAAACCTATAGGGGGATGGGAGCAGGGATTGACTGGGAAGGAACATGAGAAAACTTCCTGAGGTGGTGGTAATACTCTCTATCTTAATAGGTGTTTAGGTTAAATAGGTGTATGCATTTGTCAAAACTCAGCAAATGTATACTAAGATCTGTACATTTCACTATATGTAAATTTTACAAAAAAAGAAGAAAATTGCAAATAAATACTGAACTCTAGTTAATAATTGCATACTGAAATATTTAGAAGAAAGTATACTGATGTCTGCAATTTATGTTGAAATGCACCAAAAATAAGATGGGTCAATGGATGAATAGGACGATAGATAGAAATGTGATAAACTAAGTTTAGTAAAATAGTAATAGTGGAATATAGGTGGTTGGGTACACAGATGTTCACTATAAAATTCTTTCAATTTTGCTGTATGTTTGAAAAGTTCTATAATAAAATGTTGGGGGAAAAAATGTTATCCAAATCAAGAAGCAGCAAAAGGATTATCCAGGCACAGTAACTGTGTAGAGGCACAGAGGCATGAAAATAGCTGTTCTGAAACCTACAAAATAATCCCATGGTTGGAACAAAGGGCAAAAGTAGGAAAGTGACAGAAGATAATGGAAAGAAGTAGGCAGGGAAATCATGTGTACAAATCATGAAAGGCTTTGTACACTAAGCTAAGCTAAGGAGTTCAAACTATCCCAAAAGCTCCATGGTATTGGTAAAGGATTTTAAATAAGAAATGGCAGTGGTCAGATTTGCATCTGGGAAATATTTCTCCACATTGTGGAACACTGCAAGAAAAACGGTCAGGATACCTGTCTGGAGAAGTGATACGCTGAATTATGTTAGCAGAGACAGAGAAGTAGGGACAAAAGGGCAAATCTATTGGACCTGGTGATTGCCTCAATGCAGGAGAATGGAGAAGTCTAGAAAACTTCCAGAAGTCTTAAGTAAGTGACTGAGTAGAGGTAGTACCACTGATTGACAAGGAACTCAGGGAAGAGAAGCAGGTTGAGAGAGAAAGATGAGGTGAGTACTTTTGAACATACTGAGTGAGAGATTTCTGACTGGAGCCCAGAGGCAGTTGGATATAGAAATCCTCAACTTGGAAATGAGGCCTGGGCTGGAGACACACCTGTGAGTACAGAGGAGGCAGCCAAAGCCCTGGATTTACATGACATCACCAAACGAGATGATCTATAAATGAGATGGTGAAGAATCGGCGCTCAAGCCATCACTTGGCACACCTGAATTCACAGTAAACACTGCAATCGAGCACAGCATTCTCCTGGTGAATCCAGTCAAAGCCTCAGAATCCTTCTACACAGTCAGGCAGCCACTGCCAAGAGATCAAAGTTGGCACCTATTTGCCATCCTGGTATAAAGAGAAAAGAGGAAAGGAACAAAAACAGAGTCCTCCTGGAAGTTAACATTTAGAAGTTAAGAAAAAGGGAAACCAAGGAGTGGCAAGACATTTCTTTGGTCTCAAGGCCCCCAAAACCTATTTTGTTTGTATCTCTCTCTCATTCCTCTTAGCTCCAGGGTCTGCTCTAGTTAACTAAACTTTTCCCAACTATCTCCTTGCTCTTCAACTAATTAAGTACATATACCTCTAGAAAATGCCATGGAGAAAGCTCAGGCACATAATGGGAATTGTGAGTACTTCACTTTGGATGGAGCAGAAGGGATATGAAAGGGAATAGTGAGAGGTAAGTCAGATGTTATGGAGCCAGGTAATGGAAGCCACTGGATCAGACATTGGTGATCCTAGAAAAAACAATTTCAGTAGAAAACAGAAAAAGGAAACCAGTCAACCAGGGATTATGAAGTGAATGAAGGACCAAGGAGTGATGGCAGTGACTAAACTCTAATTTGTGAAGAATTAAAAATTTTCTAAACAAATATTCTTAACTCATTTCCTCTGCTCGACTATAAGCACCCTTGGGTCCTTTACATTTCTTTTTTTTGTACTCCCTACAACACATATAGCAGATCTCAATAAATAAAATAACATTTGAGACAATCTCCCATCAAATTCTCACCCAAAGCTCACCTTCTAGAACTGCCTAGGTATACCTAAGTCCAAACAGGACTGAGAATTCTTCCTTCTTCACCTTCTATAATCATGAAAACACAAAGAGGCAGGAGAATTTCAAGGTTCACATCTGTCTTATAAAAACGTAGCTGTCAAATTTCAGCTATGAATGTAGAAATCTACAGAGCACCACACTCAGGAAAAAAATGGGTGGTGACGGAATCTACAGAGAGATTGCTGGACATCACCTAGACAACACTCGTTCATGGGACATTCAGTCACAGAAGGGAAGCAGAACTCACAAATCTGTGACCACTAACAATGTCCTCAACTATCAGAGGAAGGCCAGGAAGTTAGACCAATTAGTTCAAAAGGATGAAAAAGAGGAAAGGCAAGAGAAACTCACAAGGGGACTTTCTCCTCTGTGGTAAGGCTGAACACCACCTTTCCCAGGACCACAGCACCACTGTTCACACCAGGCCGCAGCGCACTCAGTGGCTTGAGCTCCAGGGACACCTTCTGCCCAGAGGCTGACTGATAGCGCCCATCACCACAAGGGCCTAGATGGGCTGGGCGCAAGCTTCCCAGCATGCTCTGCAACTTTTTGGCCTTCACCTTTCCCTGCAAAGGAAGGGAAAATAGATAAGAAGGGGAAACTAGTCACTCTCCTTGAGAGTCTACTCCTTCCCTCTCACTCCCCATTTCTATAGGGTCACTACTACCAAAGCATATTTTATTATTTTATTGACCCACAACAGAATAAAAAGGTAGGATTCAGCCTTTAGACATTTTTACCTTGCTCTCAAGGAGGCTGGTTAATCTATTCAGGAATTCCAGGAGTTGTTGCTCTCGTTGCCGGGGCTCAGGCCAGGCAGGATCCAGTGCTGCAGCCCGAGAGAAGCCCTCCAGGGCCTCCCCATAATTCTCTTCATACTTATGTAACTGCACAAGAAGGAACCCAAATCTCCCAATTATAAGTGTATTTAACACAAACTATGCCAGGGGGAGTAATGGCACAATGGGCTAGGAATCTAGAGAAATAAACTGTTTTCCTTCTCAGTTTTTTTCCTGTCCTACGATGAACAACCTAAAGAGATAGTAACACGCCTCCATCCTTCTTCCTGGCTAAGGTGATCACAACCCCAAAGATGGAATCATTGCAAAGAAGCTAACTCCCAAACTCTAAAACAGTGAAGTTGCATATATTGGGTTGTACTATTTTTATATTTATAATGAACATTTCAGAAAAGCCTTCTAAACTGTCCCCTAATCCTCTATGTACCCTCCCACCTCCTCAGCCCCTTCTCCTTTCCCTCCAGTGACTCCACCAGATTCTGAAGTCCAACACAGCTGGCTCTTCCTAGAAATAATTTGGCTTTCTTCTCACAGTTTGTCCCCAACCTTGTCCCTATGTCAGTTATCCTCATGGGCTAGGACCTAGATGTCTTATTTATTTGACTTTCAGATGACCTCCACCCCACAGATCTTACCGTTGCCCTGTTCAGATGAAGATCAGGATTGCTGGAAGCTGTCCTGTCAACCTTCTCCTACAGTGGGACAAAAAGATCATCAGCGGATCCTGTCTCAGTCTTAAGGACGGCCACACCCAACACGTCCTAGATCTCCTCTCACAGGAAAAATTCAAGTTTCTTCCTTGTCAAAACGTTACCTCTACTCACACTGTTATACAGCAACTGCTTGTGTGGTATTTCATTCAGTCATTGAAACTTCAAAGACGTAAAAGTTTTTGTATGTCTGTGAAACTTTAAAATACGATTATAATTTATCCATGCATTAGTATAAAGATAGAAGAAATACGTGAAAGTATTCTGATAAAAAAAATTGTTTTTAAAGAGATGATGATATAAATGAAAAAAACCTGGGAAAGAAATGATGTCGATTTAATGCATTTCCTCTGTGCGTGAGCCCCCTTCCAGACACAGGCCAAATTGTGTTTCTACGTCCGAGCCCCCTTAAAACACACACTGAAAGTCAAATTCTGATTCTCTAATTTAAACAGATGGACAGAAACCACATGACAGTGCAGACAAATGTGCTGTGAAGAAACTGCCGGCTATGTTCATGGGTAAGTTCATTTTATTTTCTTAATTCTATTCATTGCCTGGCACATTGCAAAAGCATGAACAACATGAATCAAAACTGTTTAAATGGTTGGTTCAAATATGTTTAAAAATGCAGGCCTGGGTGAAGAAATTCAGAGTTAAAAGCAACTATTTAGCAAAAGACAAATACAAAATTTTAAAGGAGTACACCATACTACTCTTTAAAATGTAAACATTCACCAAATTAAGAAATTAGAGTAAAATATAATTCCTCTGCCTAAAAGTTCCCTGACTGAACAACGGGCAGTCCCTAAACTGCAAACACGAATATAAAGTAGCTGTGCTCTTTATTCTGCCACACAGAGCAAAATCTGTAATGGTAAGACAAAAAGCAATTTTCTATGTAAAGAGAAGCAAAAACGCAAAAGAAAGGTGCATATGAGGCCTAAATAAAAAGTGCTCAGAAGGCCACTGTGAATCTTCTAATAACGAGTCATCAGGCATTCACAGCCTGAAGGAAACCCCGTGCAAGTGGCTATCAATATAAATATGATCTGAAAGCCTGAGCAAAGCACGAGCTCCCCTAGTGAATTAATCCCAAGGAAGTGATGCAGAACGGGCTACTCACTGTTTTCTGTTTTAGCCTGTGGGAAATCCAGAGCCATATTATCTAACAGTTAAGCTGGGGATAGCACTTAATTTATACTTAAGTATTAGAGTTTTCATTTTTCTTTAAAAATGTACAAAAATATTAATAAGCATTATTTTAATATAGACTTTTTCTATTACAACAGATGGCTATGTTGGGATGGGCTCTGTGATTTGGTTATACATGCCTATAATAAATCTAGACAGCTCAAGGAGCCATCTAGCACTGAAGCACCACTGCAAGTGGTTGCTAATACTTAAAGTTATAAGGAGAGATAAGTCACCTCTGCAGACACGGCTTTGCAAAACCACACACACTGGATGCCAGCAAACACTGCCCATGCTGCTTGCTAAAGAGCTACAAGGAAGACTGAACAACACTCTTGCTTCTGTTGCTGCCACTATTCATCTGGCCTGGGTGACCATGAATACTTACTGCTTGGGCATAGGCACTGAGGGCTTGTTGGGAGATCTTAGGGTTCTGGCCAGTATTGAAGTAAAGAGAAAGGTATGCATTCCCCAGAATATCTGAAAGAGAAACACAGGGTTTCTGGTTCCAAATGTAAGGAGCTTGGAAGTCACCACTCCATCCTAACAATGAAAAAGCTGAACAGACTGAAAAATCCACAACTCTTCTTGGATCCATAAGAAAGAGGACAACACAGGACAAACCGCTGCCCCAAAAATTGGAGGGACAGAAGGCGAATACAGGGAGTTATGGCTTACCGGAGCAGAAACTCACCAGCTGCCACAGGAAACAGTGCTGGGGTAGGAAAATCTGAACTGTAATTGACAAATTGCTGGAGACTCAGAGTGGACAGGTCTGGGAATTAAAAACTCCAGGGTCTCAGTCATATGCGAGATTTACCTCCCAGAGTTCAACCAGATTCCCACAACAAATTTGGGAGCAAAATCCCCTCATACTTCTAGCAGGGGGAGGGAGAAAAGGAACAATTCTGAAATATGCTAGAGCACTCTGTTCTCCAGGCCTGATCTCAGAAGAAACTAGTTAACCAGAGTGTAATCTGCTGGGGTATTATCAGAGCCTAAGTGACCTGACGGAGCAAAATAACCAACTCCAGCTGGCTCTAGCTTTCCACATGAGAGAAAGGAAAAACCCAGTTCCAGCACACTAAAGCCATTCTGTCCCACCTAAGGTGGGAGAAAAAACTAAGAAACACAGCGGTGGATCATCTCAGAGCCCAAGTTCAAGATATAACTATTTTAGTCACCCTCAAAAGTCTATTTGAAAGACCCCACATCTGACACAAACCAGTGATGACATTATATTTAGCATACTCCAAATTCCACTGGGATGAAGAGGCAAATATAGACCCAAAGGAGAAAGCTGAACAGGCTACACAAAAGCCCTGTCTCACTTATGTGGAAACATAAGCTTCCTCTCTCGGATGAAAAGATCCAAGAGTTCCTAGAATAGTGGTTCATCAAAACACCTCTCGGGCTTCTTCAAAACAAAGATGCCCTGGCTCCACACTAAGAGTCAGACTCAACGGATGGGCTCCAGATGATTCTGGTGTGTAGCCATGGTTGAGAACCACTACTCTAAAAGAAACTTGTTGGAGATCTTTGGAGAGCACTCACACCAGGAGCGACCATCATGGATATCCATCTGCACGGCCAACTTAGCCTGTCGGACACTGTCCATGACATGGCGAGCATGTTCATCTCCAGCATCAGTCCGTAGCTGGCGAAGCACCATTGACAGGTTTTGAAGGGAAACTTTGTTCTTGCACTGCAAATGGAAAAGACATACGTAGTACTCAACCTTCCTGATTCTACTTCCCCCTCCAGATCTATTCTATCTCAATCTTCTTCTGAATCTAATTTTTCATCTTAATTTCATCTGCCATCTGTATCTTAGACCCCCCTCTGCAAGGATCAACTTGGTTGCTAACTTTTCTTTACTTCTCATCTACCCCTGAACCTGATCCCATCATCATCTTCCCTTCTCAGTCCCTTGTCCTTGTGCTCCTCATCCAGGTCTGCTCCCTCACTCTTCCTCCCTTCTGCTTCTGTTCTCCTAGTTCCATTACACTTCTACTCTGGTATTCATATCCTAGGGAAATTCATAGAACCAAAGGAATCCCATCCTTCCCATCTATGTTTTCCGAGGGATAATGGGCAGCTCACATGGGTGAGGGCTCCTGAGAAGCAGGTGTGGGCAGCTGCAACATCCCCTTTCTTCCAGTACACCTCACCCAGCTGATTCCAGGCTTCCACCAGGTTGGGCTCCAGCTTCACAGCCTTTGACAGAAGCTCCTCAGCCTTAGGGCTATAGTCAGGAGTCACATTCAGTGCCTTCCCAGTTAGCATTAGAACCTGTGCCTTGCCCTGGACAGAACCTAGGAGGAAGGGGAAAAGACAAAGCAAAGTGGAAAATCCCAGGCAGTCTTACAGAAAAGACCAGGGTACTTTCTCTCAAGGAATAACCCCCCACCAACCCCATGTCATAATGAAATAGTTGCAGAAAATCTTTATAAACAAAGCACTTACTGAAAGCCTACCATATGCAGATTATGTAACAAAGAAAGCATTACCCCACCTTTGAGGGGCTTTCAGTCTAGTGGAGAGGATAACGCATATACATGGAAAATTAAAACAACAATGAAAAGGAGCATATGGCTTACACCCAGCAAATGGGCTTTCAAAAGTGAAAAGAAAAAAAGACAAGACCCTCCAGGTAGGAAAATGATATAAACAAAGACATGGAGGCGGAAATACATGTGGCATGTTCATGTGATAATGGATAGCCCAACTAAAATGAAACAAAAAATTCCCCAGTAAGTAAAAAGAGATAAGGACAGAAGAAAAAAAAAAGAGTCAGACAATGGAGACTTGAACACCATGTTAAGGGGTTTAGACTTCAACCAGTCAATAGTAGGAATCTTTGAAGATACTTGAGCAAAGAAGCAGACAAAAGGATACAATTAAACGCAAGAAGTAACGATTTAGAAAGATAATTGCCATGGTCATTGTATAATTGATTTGGAAGTAAGAGAAATTAGAGGTAGAAACATCAGTTAAGAGGATTATTGCAATAGTTCAAGCAAGAAGTATGCTCTTTTATTTCATGGCAGTGGCTATAATCAAACTTTAGGAAAAGTAGTTTAGAGGAATGAAAGGTTGCCATCCCACACAGGGGCCCTTAGAAAAAATATTCCGTTGTAGCATCCTGTAGCAGCCACAAACAGGATACCAAAAAGGCTACAGAGAGAGAGAGCAAAACTCTATCACATTTCCGTGAAGGGCAGGGGGTTGCACGCTCTTTGGAGACTCATACCCACTACTTCCTCCATCTGCTGCAGGGTCTTCTCCATCTCCTCCCGCACATCCTGTTGCTTCCTCTCAGCATCCTCAACACTGTGTGTCTCGAAATAGCAGTCTCGAAATGAATAGAGCTGATCCACCAGTTCCTAGGAAGTATAAGAATAGTACCATTAAGTGGAGAGAACACCAAACAAGGAAATTTGAGATTGGCTAGCCATACCAGCTCTTGACCTACAAATACTGATTCTCTATCTCACCTAGGAATGACACAAGAGGCGGGTAGACAGGGCTCTCAAAATGCCACAGATCCCGAGAGAAAGTAGCCAGTGTCCCAGGCCCACTCTCACATTGTCCTATGCCAGTCTCTGCACCATGATGATAGTTCTCTCTCTCCCAGCCCAGCAGGGCTTCCAATATGACTAAGCCCTTCACAAACTACAGTCAGGAGGGGGGAAACACTTTGCAACTTGAGATAAAACAAAAGTTAATAAGATAATCCTATCTAGTACCGGTACCCAAAGTATAAAACTTTGAAATCTACCCTTAAAACTGGACTTCCTAACAAAAACAATCTTATCCCTGATTTTTCCTATGCTGGTATCTGAAAACACATGACCTTTGTGAATATGATAAACATGTGAGAGTCATTGTTTTCCACCACAAACAGACCAATTTAAACTGGATAATTTTGCACGACTTTGTTTCTTTAAATATTTGTTTTTTGGTGTTTTATTTTGTTTTTGTCAAGTCACTTTCTGGCTGTCTCGCATTCTTTCCAAGTAAGTGTTCCCTTTCCTCTTTTGAATATCTCTATTTCTGAGGCTTTCTGTGACATCAGTCAAAGCTTTTCCATTATCTATTCTGTCCTGAAACCAAATAGCAGCAGAAATATATAATACAATTCCATCATGTCTTAACTACCCCCACAGCACATCCTAAATCTACCTACCTGTCTCCATCCCACTATGACTACCCCGGACTAAAGCAGTATCATTACTTGCCTGGACTACTGCAATAGCTTCTTACCTGGTCATATTGCTTCTACTCTCTCCCATTCTCTCACTATGGTCAGAGTGACCTTACAAAAATGTACATCATACCACAAACCCTCAGAGAGTTTCCCACGGCAGACAGAATAAAATCTAACTCCTTACCACGGCCTCTATAGAAGACTGCATGATCTGACCTCCCACTACTCACCCTGCCACAAATTTCACTTCTTACTGTTCTCCCTCCTACTGTAATCAAGCTATTGTGGCTTTCATTCAGTTCCTCAGATCCACCAAGCTCAATCCCACCTTGGGGTCTTTACATATGCTGTTCCCTCTACCTGAACACTCTTCCCCCAGATCTTCGCATGCCTCATTCCTCACCATCATTTAGATCTCAGTTCAAATATTGACTTCTCAGAGAGGCTTTCCCAGACTACCCAAACTAAAGCAATCCCTTCTTTCTCTGCCCTCTGTTAAATCACACTCTTATTTTTCTTTATAGTATTTATCATTTGAAATTATGTGGCCTATTCATTAACTGTCTATATTGTCTGTCTCCACCACTGGAATGTAAGCTCCGTGATGGGAGGGACTTAAAGTCTGTTTTGCTTAGAGTTATACCTTAGCACTAGAACAGGGCAAGGGACATGATAGGCTTTCATTAAATATGTTGACTGAATGAATTAATGAGTCATCCTGTCTCTAACAAATACTTATACGCTACACTTAATTTAAAATCCTACCCAGAACAAAGAGAATGGACTAGCACCCTCTGCAGCAGTGCTTTTCCAATTTTATTGTGTCTATTATTTCTAGGACCCAGCCTGCAGAAGCTCTGATTTTAGTAGTTTTAGTAGAACTCAAAATTCTGCATTTTAACAAGCACCCTAGATAACTGTAATGAAAATGGTCTATAAAATACACTTTGAGAAATATCTTTTTATACATTCCTTCTACCCTAAATTGTCTATAATAATGAAATCAAAGCCTACCACCATTCCCATGGATAGCAACATCACTATTGTCTTCCTCTCCTCCACTCCATTCCCCTATTCCATTCCTGCACCTTCTCCACCCACCCCAAGACACCCCACGCACCCTCTATCTAGATGCTTAGTGCATCTACCACAAACAAGCCCAGGAAAAGACAGTTCTCAGCAAAAATTACAATCCATTTCCTTGTGCCCTGCAATCAGCATGGATGCAAACTAGGAATTTTAGAGAGGGTCTCATTGTTTGCTTGCTTTTAATTGTTAAAGCAAACATGCAAGAAATTTGTACGGTTTGTTGTTGCTTTGTTTTGCTGGAGTTAACATTTTTAATAACTTTTTTTCATAGCAAAATCAATATATATGTTGTTAAAATTCAAATAGGTACATGTAAAAAATACACAGTAAAAAATTGTTCATAATCATCCCCATACAACCTCAGGGATAACCACTGTTTAGTATAACTTTTCAGACTTTTTTCAATACATATACAAACATACATACACAATGTTTTCAATATGGAGCCAGGATCGAAAATCTCTGATTTCAGCCAGTCACACTCAGGAATAAAATTAAGTTAATCCAAGTCAACTGGAAGTGCAATAAAACTCACACTCTTAAAAAGTGTTATTATTTTAATCTGCTCAAGAAACAAATCTCACGAATGTTTAAACTTTTTCATTAGAAGCCTTTAAGCAAGTTACAAGCCTGTCACAGGTCTAATGTTTAAATTCCAGGCTGTCTTAGAACACAAAGAACTCAGTTTCTGAGATGTGGGGAAAATCTTGGGTTATTTAGAGAAAGGTAAAGAGCCAAGCAACTAGAGAGTTAGCCCCTCTGCATCAGACCTCAAACTAGAATTGCACAAGTGTGCAAAAAAAATCAAAACTGTTAAGTCCTAGGGGGAGTAACCAGGATACACGCGGTGCAAGCCATTACTGGGATTGTTGCCATTTTCAAAGCAGACAAGTGAGGATCAAAACAACATGTGATAATAGCTCCTGCAGATCTACCACACACATGTGTACGCTATTGGTTATGGGTGAATCGAGAAAAAAACTTCATAAGAATGGGCAGGAATAAAGTTAGGAGCTGCCACACAGGACTGAAACTAAGTGCAGTCAGGTCAGCGCAGGAGGTCCCAACACACGGGCTGCACGCCTCCGCTGGCCCCCTCCTGGCGCGGGAGGCTCCCCAAGTCGCCTGCAGCTGCACCCTGAGGGGTTGTTATAGCAACGGCACCGACACACGCAGCGTCATGATGTGCCAAAGAATTCGCAGGTACTGCATAAACTGGACTCCCTGCTTCTTCCCGAGTAACAAAAGCATATGTAGATTTTAATCCATGGCCCCCACCTGCAATTTCGGTAACATCTGCTTGACTTCTTCCTCTTCATCAGCCATCACTGCCCAACCACTCTCGGCTGCTCCGCCCCCAACTTTATGACCACAGAGAGTCCTACCCGCCCCTTCGTGGAGCCACAGCGACATCTAGGGCTCTGGAGGCTTACATGCACCTGCGTTTTTAAGGGAGGGCATCGCTCCAAACCAACTTATCCGAAAGCCTGTAACTCAAAGAAGATGCTCTACAATGACTTTTGAGTTAATAAACTTGTTTCTCTCCCAAATCCTGGAAACAAAACGTTCTCAGTTTAATTGCATGTATATTTTTGTTTCACATCTTCCTGCTTATACCAAGATTATAATACCCCCAAAAAGAAAACAGGTTGAGACAGTAGATGCCTGTTAGAAGTTCAAAATTTTGAAGGAAACATAGTACAATGGGAAGGTAACTTGGTCTGAATATTTTCCAAACTTTATATGATTTTCTATCTATGAGGAATTTTATCATTTTGAACATAGTATCCTAACAAATCTACTTACACTTGGGATAGTATTATGAAAGCCATTACTAATACAATAATAGTATATTAGTAAACTAATAATGCTTATATATTGATAGACTATATCCAGAAGGATATATAAGAAACACTGACTGTCTCTGGAGAGGGAAACAGGGGGACTGAGAGTTGTCAATGGGCAAAGAAAATTCTTCTCACTGTGTACACTTTGAATTTTTTATCAGGTACATGTATTACCTATTCAAAAACAAACAATTTCTAAATAAAAAATTATTTCCGTCCACATGGACTATCTCTGAAAGAGCCACAAGACACTGGCAACAGTAATTGCTTCCAGAAAGGGGAAGTGAGCAGCTGGGGGCACAGGACTGAAAAGGGAGACTTTTCACTGTATGGCTTTTTTGTACGTTTTGAATTTGTACCATGTGAATGTATTAAAACTCTTCAATAAATAACTTTTTAAAAAGTAGCATGTAGGGGCCAGCCCAGTGCTGCAGTGGTTAAGTTCACATTCTCTGCTTCAGTGCCCCAAGGTTTGCAGGTTTGGATCCCAGGCACGGACCTACACACTGCTCATTAAGCCATGCTGTGGCAGCGTCCCACATACAAAATAGAGGAAGATTGGCACAGATGTTAGCTCAGTGACAATCTTCGTCAAGCAAAAAGAGGAAGATTAGCAACAGATGTTAGCTCAGGGCCAATCTTCCTCACCAAAAAAAAAGAAGTAGCATGTAATAGTCTTCAAGTTTCTTCTTACTTTTTAGTTTTAATTATAGCTTACTTGTACTTCAAATTGCTTCTGTGAACGTAACAAAGAAAGAAGCAAAGATTCAAGGCAGAAATCATGAATGTACATAAAATTATTTCCTCAAACTATTTTCCAACAAAATTTAAAACTGCATAGGGAAGAAAAATACTTTGTATTGTAATCTATAAAATCTGTGTGATTAGCTTTGAAATACGGAGGGATATTTTAAAACTTAAGAATTTTCATCCTCTTTCTCAGACACCATTTTAACTTTGGGGTACAGTAAAAAATATTTTTGAAGAGATTTTATATTCTATACTTCTAAGGAAGAAAACATTTCGTGTTTGCTATTCAATTCTGTAAAGCAAGGGTATTCACTAGCCTTTCTACAATGACTAAATATAAATATCCTCAAATGATTTCAGTATGACTTTATTACCTAAAAAACAATGGGATTTAGCATTTAGGGTAATTCCATTGTAATTCCTCCCAAACCAATAAGGATAAATCATAAAATTTAAGAGTTAGAAAAGCCTGTAAGGATAATTTAATTCAATCCCTTATTTTACTGATATAGAAAGAAAGGCCCAGAAAGTTTAAACTTAAACTCGTCAAACCAACATACAGGAAAAAAATATAATTAGAATCCAAATGTTCTGCTTCCGCAACCAGTATGCTTTCAAGTCTTGCCTCTAACAGGACATAAAGTTACTGAACGTGTCCTTCAAATTTCTTTATTGGCTCTATTTTTTAAATAAGTTATCTGTGACGGTAGTCAGAACTGCTCACTATTTAATAAAGGAAAACAGGAAATAAAGCTTTAAAAGTATTTTAATTAATATAATCTCTTGAGATCAATAACATATTGGTAAGTTGTCTGCAGTAGAAGTACATTCCTAAATAAGTAGACACAAGGCAACAGCTGGCAAAAGGGTAGAGAAAGAAGTAATTTTATTTTAAAATAAATGCCAAAAAATCAACTTTACAAAATGACTTTATCAATGTAAATTATTTTTAAACAGAAATAGGAACTGAACATATATGCATCAAATTGTACTCTCATTCACTGACATAAGCACACCTCTAAACAAGTTAATACAAGGGCAAATACATAAACATATGCAAATAAATGTACACACCCAAATAACAAGCTACAGACTCACCTGCCATTTCCTGAGACCAAAATGTTCACATAAATCTACTGGCAAATACAGCAAAATACCAATGTAAAGGAGCACATATACGTATATGCATAAATACCAGAACCCAAAATGACATGTAGACATATAACATGGGTACTTATATACATATGCATAAGTACATAGCTCAGTCAGAAACATCCCAGACAGAAACAAATGGTGATCTACAAAACTCCCAATAATATTGTAACCTTTTCACTATGGTTGAAAACTCAACAGTTCACAGTCAAAGTGAGTTTAATAAAATGCTCATCCCTTTTGGAATGGAAACAGAAAAAGAAACCAAACTCTAAAGCCATTCCCCCACTGCCACTGAGTTTCTTATAAGTTGAAAATGTGAAGACAACTTTTAATACCACAAGGAGGTTGGTGACTCTTAACTAGAACAAAGATTATTTGCTAAATGAAATCAGTGAAAGTGAACAGAGAAACATTCTGTAAAGTGAGCTAAATTCTTTTTACTTTAAAGGCCCTGCTAGAGACTTGCTGCTGCTCTAATTCACGACTTGGGGAGGCAAAACTAAAAAAGCTGTTGCTGGGTTCAGGTGCTGTGGGAGAACCCACAAAAAATGGTCTGAACTGAAAATCTCCATCTCCACCACCCCGATTTCGAACTGGTGTACTGTCCAAAGGAAACTTGGAGTTGTTCCCTACAAAAAAAATAGGGGAAAAATTTAAGCATCTATTTTCTTATAGATCTTTAAGAACAAAAAGACAAAATTCATTCAATAAATATTTTAATAGAACTCAACTCCTATGAGATGGATAAAATATAAGCCTAATGTTGGATAAAGTAAAGGCCTATGATGGCCCCTTCCCCCTATCACAGTATATACTGACCTTCTTCTGTGACGCAGTTTCCAATGACAGCCATTACCTCATGACCAAAAGTAATTTGACACAATGAAATATGTTTTTAGTAGAGCTATAATTTACAATATCATAATTTTATTCGTTATCTATTTAATCTACTTCAAAGGAATATCATATATGTGTGTGTGTGTGTGTGTGTGTGTGTAAAACCTTTTGTCCCAGGTTCTTTAAGAACAAATGTTTTTTAAAAGATTGCCATAAATACTCTAGAAAATATATGACAACTATGAAAACCTGGCACATATTCATGACCCAAGATCAATTAGACTAGTCTTAAGAAAAATCAAACAATAGATTTGATTAAATCAGCATTTAACAACTTCCACTGAACCCTTCCTTGGCTTCTGCAAGTTTTAAAGGGAACATGTAACTATAGTGGAATGCTGACTACATCTGCTTCAAGCCAACAATGGTAGCAAGAAGTAAAAGTAAAAAAGTAAGTGTGCAAAAAAAAAGGACAGGAAAGAATTAGTGACTATGAAAGAAATCAAAATAAGTGTAGACAGTGACAAGAAAAAAATAAGAACATCTACAATGCCAATATACAATAACACTTTGATTGACTAAATTATAATACATGATTAACTAAAAGTCAAGCAGAAACTTGTTTCTGTTTCAGTTCTTATATCTGATATTCCTCATCACATTACTTCATGCCTTTTCTAGGACATCATCTCCTCCACTAAATCTTTTTCCTCAGCCTATAACAAAATTCAAAAATGAGTATTTTGGAAAAGCCAGCACAAGATGATTCACTTTTTTGTATGCCAAAAACACTTTATATTGATAGCATAGTAAAAATCTATTGGATTCTGTTATATCAAAAGTACCATAAAAGGGAGAAGTCAGGAAGAGATATGAGACTCATTGCATCTGTCAAGGCACCAAATAAGCAGAAAAGAGTTGTATCAGCCTAGATTGGGCACTTCCAGAGGGCAGGAATCCTATCTGGATATTCTTTATATTCTCATCGCCTAGGATTATGCCTAGCAGCCTAGCAAATGAAACATGTTTGATAAGTATTTGATGAATGGATGAACGAATTAAAAAAAAAAAACCAACCAACCAGACAACTGCCAGTTACTTAAGAAAAGAACTGTGCAATCCGTATTGCCATTTGAAAGCAACTAAAATATGGCCTTCTTGGAGGATAGCAAATGGTTAAGAGTGTGGGCTCTAAAGATAGCTCTGTGACCTTGACTAATTTACTTAAACTTTCTGTGTCTCAATTTTCTCATCTGTAAATAGGGATAATAATAATACCTATCTCATAAAGTTTTATAAAAATTTTCTAAAAACATGAATACATGTAAAATTATAACAGTGCTTAGCACTCACTAAGGAATCAATAAATGGCAGCTAATATTATTATTATTACCACAACTAAACAGCTTTTCATTTAAAGTAGCAATTTTCAAACTTTTATTTTGGAGAGATTTACTCTCTGTTCAAATTCAAGATGTAACTTAAACGTAAGCAAATAGAATAGACAAAAGCAATGATGTACAGGTTGAGACATGGATGAAGAACCTAGAGCCTACCACCATTGTAGGCCTTTGGAGTCCCCACTGACTGCTTGGAACTGTGCAGAGTGTGAAAAATCACTGATTTAAAGAACAGATATTGGATATTACATGTCCTTTCTTACCTAATGGGAAGCCAAAAACACCAGATTGCGTGATCATGGATGGTTCGAGGGTACCATCTTGGTTAGCAATGGTGATGTTTCGTAGCCTAAGGCTATCATAGAGACCTTGAAGCTTTTGATACTGGCGATTTCGCTCCATAAGCTTCTCAGAGATGTCACTGAACTTTTTCTTGTATTCTTCTAGCACTTTCTTCATGGAGGTGACCTCCCCTTTCATAGAGGTCAATTCTACATCCTTGCTCTGTATTTGCTGAGTATATATCTTCTCCATCTGTTTCAGATGGCCCTCAGCCTTGCTGAAATTGTATTCTTGATAGAGACGCTCCTGATGTACCTGTCCCAAGAGAAAAAAGAAAGATTTTTAAGATGTTTATTAAATATAAAGTTATATATTGTAAAACTTTATACAAATACAAAAAGAAAAGAAAGACTCTTACACTAGGATGTTGTTACTTTAACATTTCGAACCAGGTTAAGAAGCAAGCAGGATGTAGAACAGGACAGTTATAGAAAATAATAGGTTATGTCACTAAATACATAAAAAAAACATCTGGAGGAATACTCTCAAACCACTACCATTATACCAACAAAAGAAATGAGTTTTTGTCTAACCTTAACAAGTGACATGTAGTCCAAAGGTTTTTAAGAAATATAATCCTATATGCCAAGTAATCCATAGTATGGAGAACAGATAAGATAGCCCCCAGTTATTCCTGCCTCCTGGTACTTATATCCTCTCCTTAAGTGTGGACAGGACCTGTGACTAGAATACAGGAAATATGACAGGACGTCACTTCATGAGTACATTACTTAACAATATAAAGTTTGTCTTACTAGCACACTCTCTCTCTTGCTGGCTTTGTGGAAGCAAGCAGCCCTATGGGAAGGCCAAAAAGGCAAGCAATGGAGAGCAGCCTCTGTGCAGTAGCCAGAAAAATACTAAGGTCACTATGAATTTAAACACAGACTTTACACCCTTCACAAAAATGAACTCAAAATGGGTCACAGACCTAAATGTAAGACACAAAACTACAAAATTCATATAAGATAACACAGGAGAAAATCTAAATGACCTTGAGTTTGGTGATGACTTTTTAGATACAACACCAAAGGCACAATCTATGAAATCACGAACTGATAAACTGGACTTCATTAAAATTAAAAATTTCTGCTCTGCGAAAGACAATGCCAAGAGAATGAAAAGACAAGCCACAGACTGAGAGAAAATATTTGCAAAAGACATATCTGATAAGACTTATACAAAGAACTCTTAACCCAACAATAAGAAAACAAACAACCCAATTAAAAAATGGGCCAAAAACCTTATAGACATTTCACCAAAAAAGATACACAGATATGAAAAGATGCTCCCCATCAAATGTCATCACGGAAATGCGAATTAAAACAACAATGAGATACTACTACACCTGTTAGAATGCCCAAAATCCAGAACACTGACAAACCAAATGTTGGCAAGGATGTGGAGCAAAAGGAACTCTCATTCATTGCTGGCAGGAATGCAAAATGTTACAGCCACTTTGGAAGATAGATTGGCAGTTTCTTACAAAAGTAAACATACTCTTACCATACAATCCAGTAATAGTGCTCCTTGGTATTTACCCAAAGAAGCTAAAAACTTATGTCCTACAAACAGATGTGTATAGCAACTTTATTCATAATTACCAAAACTTGGAAGCAAACAAGATGTCCTCCAGTAGGTGAATGGATAAATAAACTAGTACATCTAACAATGGAATATTATTTAACACTAAAAAGAAATGAACTATCAAGCCATGAAAAATCATGGAGGAAACTTAAATGCATATTACTAAGTGAAAGAAGCCAACCTGAAAAGGCTACAAACTGTATGATTCCAATTATGTAGCAGTCTGGAAAAGGAAAAACTATGAAGACAATAAAAAGGCCAGTAGTTGCCAGGGGTTCAGGGAAAGAGAGATGAACAGGTGATGCACACAGGATTTTTAGGGCAGTGAAACTACTCCGTATGATACTATCATGGTGGATATATGTCGTTATATATTTGCCCAAACTCACAGAATGTACAACATAAAGAGAGAACCCTAATGTAAACTATGGACTTTGGGTGATAGCAATGTGTCAATGTAGGTTTATCATTTATAACAATTGTACCACTCTGGTGGGGGATGTTGATAATAGAAAAAACTATGCATGTGCGACGGGCAAGGGACGTATGCGAAATCTCTGTACCTTCTTCTCAATTTTGCTATGAACCTAAAACTGCTTAACAAATAAAGTCCATTTAAAAAAACAAAAACAAAAAAACGAGGCCCTCAGTCTGATACTCCATTAGGAAGTGAATGCTGCCAACAACGATGTGAGCTTGGAAGAAGACCCTCCCCCACTCAAGGTTCAGATGAGACTGCAGCCCTGTCAACATCTTGACTGCAGCCTTGTGAGACCCTAAGCAGAGTCCCTACCTGGAGTCTTGATCCACAGAAACTAAGATAATAAATGTGTGTTGTTTTAAGCCACTAAATTTGTTGTTCAAGCCACTAAGCTTGTTACACATCAATAGACAATTACTACACACAGAAACCAATTTTGGCTTATCTTTGGATTCACTGCCCTTTGAATATTGACAGAAAGATAAATATGAGCACTCTCCTTTTTTTTTTTTTAACCATTTTTAATTTCCCCATTCTACAGTGTGATGTAACTCCATCAAGTCTAGATTACCTGTCCCTACTATGTGGTCCCATAGCACTCTGCACTTCCCTTATCATTGTAGGCATTAAAAATGTATTGTAAATGTCTGTTTTCGGTTGTTTTTTTTTTTAATCTTTATCACCACTAAACCATAGCCTCCTTGAAGCTCATATGTTTTGTTCATTATCGTATACACAGCACCTAAGAAGCTACATGAAATATAAATGTTTCCTGGTACTCGAAAAATACATGTTGAATGACTAAACAGGAGAAAAATGAATAAATGAAGTAAAGAAAAATTCATTTCTGGCTACCTTACTAACTTATTCACTAGTTTCCACCATACCTCAAAAGATGAAAACAATACCACACATAACATGTTCAGTCAATACTACCCCTCAAATAGGAACCTACTTTAAGATACAGTGTCTATTTATTCAGTCAATAAGTATTACTTAAGATCAGTTAACTATCATGGTCACTGAAGACCCAGAGATATACAGGAATCAAAACTTGACCTAAAGAAGTCTCCCAACTAAAGGAGATAAACAAGTATATAGGTAATTACAATATAATATAAAGAATACAATAAAGATAAGTATAAGAAGATACAGGAAGATATAAAAAGGAACGCCTTACCCAGAAAAATATAATGAAAATATTTACTTGATGGATGACAAATAGAACCTTTGAGAAGAATTATTATAAATGCTTATACAAAATATAACAATATACTCAAGGACACGATTAAACGTCTCCACAAGAAGGTCTTTCTAAGAAGGCATCAAAGGCAGAAATCATAAAGAGAAAGAGTTAAGGATGTGAATTTGACGATAAGAATGCTCATCACAGTGTCTTTTTTAATAACTTAGAAACAAATTACAATACAATGCAATCATTAAAATTATGATTACATCGAAAACATAAAAATTTTCAACTTCTGTATGTCAAAAAAATCAATGAAGACTAAGAAAAGATAAGTGAAAATAGAGAAAATTTCTTGCAACATATGAGTTAGGTATATATCAAGAATTTTTACAAATCAATAAAATTCCTGAGACAGGAATTTCATAAAAGAAAAATACATTAAAAATACTTAAAAATGTATTCATCTAAAAGTCATCTAAGAAATGCATATTTAAAGAGCAATGAGATTCCATTTTACTAATATCTCATTGGTGAGTAGAAAGTATAGAGAACTAAGCACGCTCACACACTTTTTAAGGGAACACAAATTGATATGGTCTAACTGGAGGGCAATTTAAAAATACTGCAATTTTTAAAATTTTGAAAGGTATTTATCCACTTTCAAGAATTGAATCTTAGCAAATAATTAAGGATGTGAATTTGATGATAAGAATGCTCATCACAGCATTTTTTAAATAACTTGGAAATAAATTATGATACAATGCAACCATTATTATAATGAAAAATATTTAATAAAATATTCATAATAGCCATAAAAATTATCAACTTTACCTAGCCACAAAAACAGTATGTATGGTATTATCCTATTTTTGTACACACAAAATATATATACAAAATATATATTTATGCACAGAAAAAGTCTGATAATATACAAACAAAAATACCAACAATGATTATATCTGAGTGATGGAATTATAGGTGGTTTTTTATTTTCTTCCTTTTGGATTTTCAACAATAAACATATTACTTTTGGAAAAAAAGGAAATTTATTAAAAAGAAAGTTTTCCATACATTCATAAAAAATAAATACAAACACAGTGAAGGAAAAATATTAGAAGCTTCCATATATGCCTCAAATCATACTCTCAGAGAAACTAGCTTAAGCACTAACCTGATATGTCCAGAAGGCCAGTGCTCGGGAGCTAATGTCCAACACAATCTCTGGTCGAAGTCCCGCCAATACCATGGCTTTATATTCCTCTGATGGACTGAGTTCTGTGCGGACAATATCTAGCTTTCCAGAAAGGGTACTATTGCAGGCAGGGCAGATAGCTGGTGAACGACTAAACTCACCACTGCCATGCTGATCACAGAAGATGTGAGAGCAGGCAGTGACCCATGCATAACCAGAGAGTTTGATGCGACACTTGCGATAATTACAAAGCAGCATGTCTTCACACAAAGACATAACAGACGGTGGGCTCTCCAGATGCTGAAGAGAATCCTAATAAGGGGTAAATGAAAAGGTCAAATAAGTCAAATCGCAGTGAAAATCAAATAAGTAAATAACGAAGCGTGCTTTTATTTTATGACAAAATAATGGACATTTTATTTTGTTTTTGTATTTATTATGATCATATTCATTTCAGTCACTCAACAATATTAATTGTGCTCCTTCTCGGTGCAAATCACTACACAGGCTATGAAAAAAATTTTTAACGAAAGAGTTAAAGACAGGTGGTTCCAAATCTTACTAAAATCAAAAGTAATACGTACATGGGAAAAAAAGTTTAAGAACATTTACAAAGTACAAACAAATAGAAACAAAATAAGTGCATCTGCCATTCCTCAATATCTAAACAAAAATCCAAATTTATTACCCATTCATAGTTTGCTAGAATATTTTAGTATCACTTCTCACACTTGGCAGATATAAAAGTCCAGGCACTGATTTTAGCCATTCTTTAGTGCAAAGTATTTTAAGTTACATTTTTAGGTTTTTCATATATGCTGATTTCTCAGATTCTTTACCTGTGTTGCCTTGACTAAAAAAGAGTAGTAACCTGATAGTATTCAACGGAAACTAACCTAATTCATTCAAGTAATCGACCATTATGAAGCCTGAAAATCTGTTTAAAAGCAGATTTTTTATCACCAATTAAATAATTCACCTATTAATATAAATACTATTCAATGCTACGCTTCTATTTAAAACATTTGTAAAACTATATAAATACTCAAGTTACTTTTCAATATCGTGCCTGCTCTCACTGGAGTCTTATTAACCCAAATTGGGCAGCAATATTCTGGATAAACCAAAATAAGTCACATACTGCATAAAATAATAGCAACACACCAATTAAACACCAAAGAAAAATGTTCACATTTATCAACTGACAAATCTATCAATAATGTTGCCTTGGTCACAGGGATGATAAGGACGTTCTGACACTTTTACCCCAAAAGTCCCCACGGAGTGATCTCCACAGGCATATGGCACCTGGCAGCTGGAGATCTGAGGCCTATTTTGTCTCAAGAGGGTAATGGGCACAGGGGAAGCAGAAGGGCTGAGAACAGTTTTGAAGCTGAGACCCTCCTCCGGCAGAGCGAGAGGCACAGCTAATTCCAAATTTTCCACGAGGTGGGGAAAGGGCCAATACAATGAGCTGTCCAAATTACCGAGGGCCAAGTTTTTGAGAATTAGACTCACAGAAACTTCACTCTGGAATTCTGGGCCCGCTTTCTGCGCTTGACAGAAAAAATAATAACAATAATAATACAAACAAAATACCTAACAATACCCAACCTGAGGCGCCGAGAAAAAGCGCGGGAAAACGCCGCTGCCTCTACAGCTCCGTGAGGAGCGAGGATTCGCTACGCACGCCGCCACTGCGTCGGAGAGCGCATGCGCAGAGTCCTCCCGGGGCCTGCCGGGTCGGGGCGGGGGGTTCCGGCCGCTCAGGATCCTGGGACTCGCCGGGTAGTGGTACCCGGACTCCGGCCGCGCGTCCACCGGGTACGTGAGTCTGAGACGCTGAGGGCGCGAAACTATCTGAGACTGGCCTAGGTTTCCCACTTGGGAGCCCTGCAGATAGTGTCATTGTGTGCCCTTTTCAGCGCTCGACTGGCACGAGAGTAACATCCTAGCTATCGTGGGTGTAATATTTGAGGTCAAAGTGTCCTGAGTAAGAGCAGAGGGGGGCAGTTGAGAAGTCAGCAGGGCCGGCTTGAGCCCCGGCCTCTGAGTACACGCAGGTGTTTGTCCTGGGAAAATTTGGGGAGTACCCACCGGCTGGGCAGTGCAGGCTTTCTAAGTAGTTTCAGGAAGAATTCGCATAAATCGTGTGATACCTATAATTGGACAGCTATCCCTTCCACGTTGAGGTAGATTCTGCCGTTTCATTTTTTTATCCGTTTTGAAGTAGACATCTTTCCAGGTTTTACACATCCTCTGTATACATTTAAAGAAAACAGAACTTTCCTTGATTTAGAAATCTGCATTATGAACATTCATTACAGTGCTTGAAATGAAGCGATAGGATTGGTGTCATAGGTTTTTTGAGTTCGTCTGCCTGTGTGCTCACCTGGACCTGCTTGTAATTGTTTAAATGTTTGTACGTTTTACTTTCTTTTCTGTTCTGTGCTTACTGCTCAGTCTATATTAGTCTATTAGAATTCACATTAGAAATGAAGCTGAGGAGGAGGGCTTGAGGGGTCCTCGGGATATAAGCCTCAATGCTGTCTTTCGTAGCCACCGTTCCAGATGATGTGACCCCAGTATGAATTCGTAACAGATACAGTCCAATAAATCAGCAACACAGTGGACACCCAGCCCTGCAAACCCCTTTGTGGGTTGTGAATCTGTAATACTAAACCTTTCTCCTTCAGACAAAAACCTGACCTAATTAAACAACTTTCTGCTAGTTTTTTGTCTGTTTGAAACTTGCTCACAGTAATTAGAAAGGGCCATCGTGATCTTTGTATACATTTCCTAAAATATTTCCTAAGAAATACTACTTTAAGGACAATAAAAGGATACAATCTTATTTAAAGTTATAAACACAAAACATTCCAATTCGACCAGTACCTAACTTGGTGTTTCTAGCCAAATGACCTTTGCACTGCAGTGTGATCCCTTCCTGCTTCAAGATGATCCTGTCGATTCCCAAAACCTTAGTGTTCCCCACACCATTTTCTCTCTAAATCAGTTTCCAACTTCCAACAGTTGGCTAAAAGCCTATTCCTTTATATATATATATACATAATTTTTTTTCTTTTTCTTTTTTTGGCCAACATCTTTTGCCAGATAGAAAAAAAGGGAGGGAGCTACAAAGTCTTAATATCCCAGTCGTCTGGAACACCAGGAAATGACCTAACCTGCTTCTTGGTGGTATGTGTCTTGTTCTCTCATAGCATAGACAAACCCTTAACTGGCTTTTCTAGGGTGCTCCTGGAGATGAGACCACTGAAATCATTGAAGGCTGGGATACAAAAACCCATCCACCAAAAAGAGTTTTTTAAAATACTGGTTTTTATTATTAAATATCAAGCATATCAACAATATGTGGAGAATGACCATCACTCAGCTTAAATACACCCAAATCTTTCTCACATTTGATATTTTTTAATGAAATAATGCATTAAGATACAATTGAAGCCTCCCCTGTGTACAGCTCAATCCCAATTTCCTCCTACCTCTCTGGAGGTAAACAAGCCAGATTTTAGTATTTATCATTCTCATGCATGCTTTTACACTATTAGTGTATGTGTATACATCTTTGTTTTGCATGTTCTAAAAGTACTAAATCTTATCACACAGCACATATCACTTGGACATTTTTTAACTCATTATTTTTGAGATATAGTCTCAAAGTTAATGAGTCAAGTTAATACACATACTTTCTATTAATTCATTTTAACAGCCAAATACTACAAATACACCACAATTTATTTATCCATTCTTCTAATGGACATTAGTTCCAGATTTTTACAATTAAAAACAATACTGCAATGAACTTTCTGTACATCTCCTTGAGTACACATGTCTAGGTATGAATAGAATATAATACCCAGAGACTGGGTTAGTGTATAAGCATCTTCAAATAAACTAGATGTCACCAAACCATTCTCCAAATAACAGATTTCACTGCCACCAGGAAAGCTGAGAGCCCACACTCCAGACTCAGCAACATGTGGAAGTGTCAGGTTTTTTTGCTTTGTTTTGTTTTCATTTGTGCCCATCCGATGGCAGTGAAATGGTATCTCAATGTTTTGATGTGCAATTCTTTCATTACTAGTGAGAATAAGTATCTTTTCATGTGAATGACTACTCAGGGATCCTCATCTGTGAATTGCCCGTTTATATCTTTTGATCATTTTCTTGATTTATATGGAGTCCTTTGTCAGTTATATGGCATGCAAACATAAGTTTGACTTTTAGTGTACACAAATTTATCAATCTTTCCTTTTTGGCCTTATGTCTACTCCAATGTCATATTCTTTGCTTTTCTGTAGGTTTAAGGTTTGCTTTTCATTTATAGATCTTCAATCCATTCTTCCTAACATAAGGAGTCTGGATAAACTCAGCACAATTTGTTCTTACACATCACTTATACCATTTAATTACAGGTTACTTTCACCTTTCAAAAATGATATTTTTACCATAAAGTTTGATTTTGATCCTGTGTAGATATTCTAAGTAACTATCAGCTATATTATGAGTATTTATGTACCACATTTCTCCGAGAGTTTCAGAGATAATTTTTCCCCTATTATCTTTGAATTTGCGTCTGATAAGCATCATTCTACTCTAAAAGTAATTTAATACTTGTATTTGTTTTAATAGAAGAATCTTAATCTAAAAAATAGGTTTCACATTCTAATAGAAGTTATTATAGTTGCATACCGTTTGTGTTATCCTAAGTATGAATATTAAATCTCATTCCAAAACACAGTGAAGTGTATCAGATTTCCAATATTTGGATGTGGATTTTGTACCCTTTGCATGTTAAATATACCCTTATCAATGCAAATACAGTATATAAGACAAAAAAATCCATGAAGTATAATTTAGCCAAAACAATTGAGAATATTTCAACATTAAATATAAAGTAGAGATAATGACTTTTTAACCATATCTGAGTGGTAGATGCAACTTAAATCAATGATAAATATCCAATAAGGCTATAAATAAAATGTTCATAATAAAAGATTTCCTATTAAATATCAGTAGCTTTTATATATCTATTCTTCACATACATAAGTTGTTTTGACAGTCATTCTTCATTGCCTCTTAAAGGATTAAGTCATAATCAGATATTAAGAGTTTTAAGTAGACTTATTGGTACCCAGATAGTTTAATGTACCTATATATACATTTTACATCAGTCGTAATTTAAGTCCCAGTTATTCCATGTAAATGTCTTGCTGAAATGCCATTAAAATGGTTGCCATTTTCCAGAGATTTAAAAAAAAAAAAAAATCAATGGAGATTTCAATTCACTTCAAATATTTTTTGAGTACCTATTCTGGGCCAGGTATTAGGGATAAGGAAGTTATCCTTCTTTCATGGAATTTACAATCTAGCAAAGAATCTAAGACTGATAGAAGAAAATATTTTACTCTTTCCTTTGCTGCCTCTTACATTTTTGCAAGTTAATTCTGTAAACCATTTCTGATGAGCAAAGTCAGCTTCCGCCTTTAATTTGAAGAATCATCTACCTTCATGCTGCAAAAAAAAAGATAATACTGTCCTGAAATGTGTGAACAAGCACTCAGTAGAAACTGAGTAAACCATTTAAAATTTAAACATGAATGACTTCAGAGTATAATGTTTCAGTGACTCCCAGAATCAGTTGACTAGAGCTCTTTCTTTTACAGCCGTAGATCAGTGCTATTCAAATACTATTGCAATCAAAGTTTGCATATACCATATCCCCATGTTTTAAAATTAGTTTTTTTGATTTTTTTAAAATCACAGGTACATTTTCTTAATCTAGAATTACCATCTGCTCTGTAATTGTTTGACTCCGCAAAAATCAGAAGGCACTAACGGACAGCCAACCCATCCCATGGTGCCCCGAGTGAAGACAAGTCAGCTTTGATTTATGATGGACTAAAATCCCACTACCTAAGGCTCCAGGCAGTGAGAGGAACAGCCATCAAAGTTTATCTCCAATCATTTTAAGAAAAATTTATTAAAAATAAAGACAGGGCCAGCCCCGTGGCTTAGCGGTTAAGTGCGCGCGCTCCGCTACTGGCGGCCGGGGTTCAGATCCGGGGTGCGCACCGACGCACCGCTTGTCCGGCCATGCTGAGGCCGCATCCCACATACAGCAACTGGAAGGATGTGCAACTATGACATACAACTATCCACTGGGGCTTTGGGGGGAAAAAAAAAAAAGGAGGAGAATTGGCAATAGATGTTAGCTCAGAGCCAGTCTTCCTGACCAAAAAAAAAAAGAGGAGGATTGGCATGGATGTTAGCTCAGGGCTGATCTTCCTCACACACAAAAAAAATAATAAAATAAAAAAAAATAAAAATAAAGACATTAAGTGACTCTTATAAGAATCACTACATCTAAATTTTTTTAAAGAGTCATTCAAGAACTAAAAGAACTATTAAGTATCAACTGGTCCAGCTAGACAGACAAAATGAGGAATTAGATGATAAATAAATTAGTGCCAAAAACAAGATTAATTAATTAAAGAAAATGTTATTGAAACAATTATATAGGGATATACACTATAGTCCTCATTACTATACTTTGCCTAATTCTAGAACTAAATTAGGGTTTGGGTGCTAGGGGTAAAGATAATGAGGGATAGGCCAATTGGCAGAAAGATGTACAGAAGCAATAAAAACAAAGAATTTCTGACAACCTATTATGCAGATGTCAGAAATTGCCAGGTAGTACAAAGTCTAAGATAATATACACATGGGCTCTGATGACAAAATAGGTAACATCTATTGAGCATTTACCACATGCTTAACAATGTTCTAAGCACCACACATTTATTACCTAATTTAATCTTCAAAGTCAAATACAATTCCTTTGAGTCAGGCACTATTGTTATCATCTTCTAAGATATAAAGACACTAAAAGACACTGAGATGTTAAGAAACTTGCCAAGGTTACACAGCTGGTTAAGTGACAGGATGGGTTTGAACCCAGTCTGATTCTAGAACCCATGTATAACTACTATAACTATGCTACCTCTCAACATCTTTAATTGACTTTTTAAAAAATACAATTTGTAGCACCTTAGCAGCTAGCCATGAAGTCACAAAGCTGAATTTTCAAAGATTCTTATGTACGTCAGAGCTTCTCAATTTCAACATAAGCCTTACCATAATAGAAAAATGCTGTCTTCATGTATTATATTTCCAGGATTCACAGCACCCAAGAGTTCGAGGCTGGGAAAGAAGTGAGACTCAGATCTAGTTTCGGTAACCTGAAATTTCATTTCTGCAAAAGCTAAAAAAATCATTTCAAGTGCTGATATTACTTTGAATTATTTGTGTTTCCTATATTTCACACTCCTCTGTACCCCATTCTCTGCTGAAACATGTAGGCATAGGTAAAGAATACAAGCGTATCCCATCTAGGTTGCTTAAAATAACTTTAAATTATACAATACATGAAAATAATAAAGTCAAAAAATGGAGGTTAACAAGATCACCTATAGAACCCAACTCTAGAGACAATCATCCCTAGTATTTGAGTACAGATATTCCTCAACTTATGATGGGGTTACATCCCGATAAACCTATCATAAGTTGAAAATATCATTAAGTTGAAAGTGCATTTAAAACACCTAACCCACCAAACATCATAACTTAGCCTAGCCTAACTTAAACATGCTCGGAACACTTACATTAGCCTGCGGTTGGGCAAAATCAAACACAAAGCCTAGTTTATAATAAAGTGGTGAATATCTCATATAATTTATGGAATACTGTACAGAAAGTGAAAACCAGAATGATTGTATGGGTACAGAATGGTTGTAAGCGTATCAGTTGTTTACCCTTGTGATCTCGGGGCTGACTGGGAGCTGTGGCTCGCTGCCACTGCCCAGCATCACGAGAAAGTATGGAACCGCCTATCCCTAGCCCAGGAAAAGATCAACATTCAAAATTTTAAATATGGTTTCTACTGAATGAGTATTGCTTTTGCACCATTAAAAAGTCAAAAAATCATAAGTTGAACCATTGTAAGTCGGGAACCATCTATATATCCTTTCAGACAATTTCTCAAGTAAACATAAGTATTAAAAATGTTTAAGCAGAAAAAGGATTATACATATTGCTCTGTAACTTGTTTTTAACTTAATGTATCATGATTACCCTTCCATTTCAAGAAAGATAAACCTGGGGCCGGCCCCGGGGCTTAGCGGTTAAGTGCCCGCGCTCCGCTACTGGCGGCCCGGGTTCGGATCCCGGGCGCGCACCGACGCACTGCTTCTCCGGCCATGCTGAGGCCGCGTCCCACATACAGCAAGTGGAAGGATGTGCAACTATGACGTACACTATCTGCTGGGGCTTTGGGGAGAAAAAGGGGAAAAAAAAAAAATGAGGAGGATTGGCAATAGATGTTAGCTCAGAGCCGGTCTTCCTCAGCAAAAAAGAGGAGGATTAGCATGGATGTTAGCTTAGGGCTGATCTTGATCTTCCTCACAAAAAAAAAAGAAAGATAAACCTGTATCATATAACTTTTAAGTGACTGTATAGTGTTGCATTATATGATCCTGACAAAATTAATTTAACCATCTCTGAGATACTCTTAACCTTATATATAGACTAATAAAATAGTGATTAGTTTAAAAACTGCCAAGGTAAGTGTTGACAGAATTATACTAGTTATCAGTGCTTTTTCTGTAGTGTTTGAATTTTTAGATTAAGGATCTTGACCCTAGTTCTGTCTATCTCAAAGAGATATCACAAAAGATCAAAGCACAACAAAGTGCTTTGTTGATCAAATTCATAATTCAAAGATTTAAGAATCATCTGGTATCACAGGCTAGATCCCAGTAAGAATTCCAAGAAGCAGAATTCAATTCCAAGTGTTTGCCCTAGCTGTAGTCTGCTCAGAGCATGTGTTTAATCAGAGTGATCAGCTGAAACACGGACTTAACATGCATTTCATCATGGCAAACTGCAAATGACTGACTGGTGAAGGGCAAACCACCACCTGCTACTTGTCCCTAAACCAGGAAAACCCTGTTAAAGTAGAACTAAGGCTTCTTCAACTACCAAATGTCAGCCACAAAGAACACTGACCCCAAAATTTTTCTAGGTGATTAGAAATCCAAATGAGGTAAAAATGAAGGTTTTCTTTTACACTTACCTCTGGTATCAGATGACTCCAGCTTCTATCTAGGAATCAAGTTGAACTACAGGTCTATCAACCACCTAGCATCATCTCTGGAAAATAAAAAATAAGTGAAAAATACACAAAGGTTGTGATTACAAACCTTAAATGCACACCAGCCTACTCCACACCAAGTCACACCCACATAGCCTCAAGGAAAATTAACCTCAAGGAAAACTGTTCATTATTTGAATCTCCATTCAGTAATATAAATTGACCCATCTATTTGGTAAATGTCATCAAATGCCCAAACTCAATATTAGATTAAGGTGGGACTTCTGCAAAAGCTTAGCTTGTGGTATAAATTTAAAAGTTTGGGTAAAACTATACAGTAACTCTAACCAACCTCTGAAAGGTTATAAAAGCCAACAGTCTCACAATAAGAGAACAGGTATGCAAAAGAAGGAGCCATGTGCTGGCTGCAACCAGAGCTTGGAAGCCATGGGAACAAATTCAGGGAGATGGGGCATAAACGGCATGGGTTACTGTCAGCCTCTCCAAGTCCGTGCAGCATGAGACTGCAGAAGACACTTGTAACCACAGTCAATAAATTCACAAAATCCTAAAAGGGGGGTGGGGGAGGAAGGATGAAGCCAAGAACTCATAAGATTCAAATAAATGAGAAGGTTATCCAAAATAGCCTTTTTTCAAAGCATATTTCAATTTCATTTGAGCCAATGCCTATTGTATTTAACCTTTACTCTTGGTAAACTTTTATAGCAATAAACTAAAGAAAACCTTCCCTTGACATAGCAAAATTGAATTAGCATCATTTGGAGCCCAAGTCGGCCACAAGATGGCAATAGCTTTAATTTCCTCTTCCAGAGTTTGAATGTAGTCTGAACTTTCAGGTGAAATAGACTGGACATGAAGTTCATCCCTGCAGGCAACCTTCAGACTATTCCCTATTCTTCACCTAATTACTAACTAGAAAATTTTTTCTATTACATTTAAGGATTATTTAAAACTTATTAACTAAAAATATTTACAATATACTTTTATCATATTCCTTTTCATGCAGCAATGTGGAGATTTAAAAATCCATAACCTCAAATACAGTCTAGCTAGAAAGACAAGATTCATGAAAAATTAATGTCCATGGTAAGTACCAAATAAGTGATAGAGCAAGACATGAAATGTTAAGAAAAGAAGAATCATTGGTCAAGGAACACTTCATCAAGAAAAAAGGTCTGTCTTGAATGAGCTTTAAAATTGCACTTAGGTGTGTGCGCTCCGCTACTGGTGGCCCGGGTTCGGATCCCGGGCGTGCACCCGGGCGTGCACCGACGCACGGCTTCTCCGGCCATGCTGAGGCCGCATCCCACATACAGCAACTAGGAGGATGTGCAACTATGACATACAACTATCTACTGGGGCTTTGGGGGGAAAAAAAAAGGAGGAGGATTGGCAATAGATGTTAGCTCAGAGCTGGTCTTCCTCAGCAAAAAGAGGAAGGTTAGCACAGATGTTAGCTCAGGGCTGATCTTCCTCACAAAAAATAAAAAATAAAATTGCACTTAAAATAATACTGTATTGTATGTTTGAAAGTTGCTGAGAGAGTAGACCTTAAAAGTTCTCATCAGAAGAAAAAAATATTTGTAACTAGGTGTGGTGATTTATGGTGATCATTTCACAATATATACAAATATTGAATCATTATGTTATACACCTGAAACTAATATAATGTTATATATCAATTATATTTCAGTAAAAAAAATTGCACTGTCCAATAGGTAACACCACATACAGCCATTTAAATAAAAATTAAATTCCTCAGTCATACCAGTCACATTTTAATTGCTCAAGAGCCACATGTGGCTAATGGTACCATATGGGACAGTACAAATATAGAACAGTTCCATCATCACAGAAAGTTCTGCTGGACAGGAGTGCCTTAAAGGATGGGTACAACTAAAATAAGCTGACAAGAAGTGGCAGTTGTAATTCTTAAAAATTCCTACTGTCAAGAAGTATAAGAATCATTTCACTCAAACTTTACATCAGCCCCATATTTACAAGGAAATTTGAGGCTCAGAGAAGTTAAATCAAGTTTCCTAAGGTCACCTAGCTATTAAGAGCTAGAATTTAAGCCCAGTTCTGTCAAAACTCCATATCTTCACTTTACCGTGCCACTTCCTGCGTGAAACAAGCAGAGCTACAGAAGATGGTTTGCTTTAGAATGTATTAAGAATGACATACTGGCTCAGTAGATCAGAAAGAAACTGAGATGTTTTAAGTCCCTCAGAGATATAATCAATGTTATTTTACTCCTTTCTTGTCCTATACTTGAATAGTGCATTAATTATGTAAAATGTTTTCAAATCAACAGCATGTGAGATTAACTAAGGGAACATAGAGAGGAAGCAAGAAAGGAAGTCACAGGAAAATAATTATAGATTTAAAGGTACAACTTCTCTATTTGTCTCATCTCACAGACAAAACCCAGACTGCAAAGGGCCTGGTCTTTGCATGCTTGGCACATTCACAAAGCCTAGCACATAAATCCTGATATGAAATATATGATGTCTTTGCCAATGATGCTCCCTGCAGGACTCTAGTCATGCTTCAGCAAGGGTCATTCTACCACGTCAAGGCCATTTAATACTTACTGAATTATTTAGGGAGCTAAAGTAAATATTTAATAAATACCCCATAAACAATCAATGACCCATTCATTTTGTTCCTCGTGGGCAGTAAATGCTTTAAAGTACTGGTGCTCATGGCCAAAAGGTATATTTTCTATGTGTGACAGATAACTTCATGAAGGCCTGACATAAACTACAAATTGGTAATACTAAATCAGCTGATGCTTCCATTTTAAGATTATATTACCACTCAATTTTACTTAGCTCCATTCCAGTTTCCTCGGTGCCTCTGTGTATCCAGCATTATGGGATACAATGGTAACTCAAAGAACCTCCTATCTTTTTTAGATAGAAAAGACACATATACATGTGACACGGAGAACACTTGAAGGCATCACATCTTGGTCAAAGTTAAAGTACTTGCCTGTTTGCTCCCATCAGCCTTTAACCATTCCTACTGAGAATGTCCAAATCCAAGCCCACTTGATTTTTAGGGGTCTGCAGCAGATGTTATAGAGGCTTTCACAGTGCCACTTCTGGGCTGGCACACAGGGTGCTGAACACCTAGGCATTCTTTCCTCAGTGACCTTCCTTCCATCTTTAACCTGAAGCAAAAGGAAAACAATACAAAACTTTGTATAGAAAGCACATGCTAAACCGGTTGTTTGGCATAGTTCCCTTTTACAGATAGCTCTATAACACACTGCTATCAGAACAGACTCCCACATGTTGTTTCCCATTCACTGTCAGCTATTTTAGCCAAAAATACTGATTGTTTTAACCTCTCAGCACAAGAGGAATCCAATCAGCGCATATATGAATAAAAGTGGTGAGACAAGAAACACTGACTCATCATGCAGCTCATTCCAAGAGACCACCATTGCACCCAGTCCCAGGCCCACTGCTGGTGGAGCAAATGAAAATAGAGTACCTGAGGGCTTTGGGTCAAAACAGCAGGAAGGAGTAACTTGAAATCAGGATGTAAGAGGCGATAAAACCTACCCTGTTAACTTGATATTTTATTTCATAATACTTTTGACTAGCTTAGAATTTATAAAGCACTTTCCATATATTACCTCATTTTGCAAGTATTATGTTATCTCCATTTTGTAGGTATGTAAGCAAGGTTTAGAGACTAAAATGACAGGCAACTTAGCTTCGTGGTTAAGATAACGGGTTTTGAAGTTGGACAGAACTGGATTTGCATCCTGGCTCCCCCACATATTTGCTGTGACTTTGGGCAAGTTATGCAACTCCTCTAAGCCTCAGATTCCCTTTCTGTAAAATGAGGACAAATACCACCTACCTCTTAAAACTGTTATGAAATGAGGTAAAAAAATATATATAAAATACTTTGCACAGTAGCTGGCATGTAGTTAAATGTTTAATATGTTGTTTCTATTATGAAGTGTCTAAGCTCAACCAGCTAATGAGTAGGAATGCAGATATTCTGCCTAACAATTTCAGTTTTCACAATAATCTTGAAGCCAGGAAAGTCACTCATATACTCATAAGGGCCCTTCCAAATCCAAGATTCTGTGTCTTTTAAGAAAAACAGAGAAAAGTTTGCTCCTTCTTCCTTCATTCCCTACTTAACAATGAAGACTCCAATGTATTCTATATAAAGTTACTCCTTAACAACAGAAGCGTACATCCATTGGAACAAAACGCATTTTCTCCCAATCAGCACAACTTCCTAACTGGAAAACCAGATATTTCACAAGACATGATCTTAGCCTTTTAAGACTTTTAAAATAAATAGCTTTGGAGGAATTCTCAGAGGCTTCCTCTTCTATTTTGCATATTTACAACCCAAAAAACATTTCAGCTTTTCCTAACTTAATGCAAAAATGTGAGTTTACTCACTCAACACCATAATTTCAGGAGGATATCCAGTACACATTTTGCTAAGTAAACACTGCAAGCATGCCCCATCTGCCCTTGTGAATACAAAGACCACGTGGTTTCTCTGGTTCATGCTGTCTTTCCTTCTCAACATTAAATATACGTTCACAGCAAAATAAACCACCCCTTACTTAAACTGAAGTGAGCCAAGATATATTCACATAAAAGCCATCAGCGTGGTTTTGCTTTTAATAGAAAATCCTTGATTGCTCAATCAAGATATTTAGGGTATTGGTTGGTTTCCAGTCTTAACTATGTGACAAAATAAATACAAGTAACAGAAAGCACTGCATATTTAGAGTCCTTATAAACAAGAATATGTCAAAACCCAACTGAAATGTCACATGTGACAACTGACTTATGTACCAGGTTATGCATTTTGGGGGAAATACAATTGTAAATTACCTAAATGTCCACCAATAAATGTTATATAAATTATGGTATGTACATACATTAGATTACTATGTAACCATTATAAAGAATGTGGTCGCTCTTTATTTACTCATTTGGAAATCTTAAGTGGGAAAAGTAAGATACATGACAGAGTATGTACATGGAAGAGGGGAGGGATAAGTACATATATTTGTTTATATCTGCATAGAACATCTAGGAAGGATACACAAGAAACTGTTAACACTGTTATTGGGGAGGGGAATCAGATGACTTAGATTTCATTTTATACACTTTGACCCCTTTTGAATTTTAAACCATGTGAATGTATAACCTATTCAAAAAAATAACATTAATAATAAAGCTTGAGAATTATAAGGATTATGAGAGGTCTACAAGTAGCTATTACTACATTCTATCCACTAGTTTATGTCTTTCTCACACCTGCCTGTGAGGATAACCAACACGTAAATTATATTCAAACTAATGTATAGCAAAGAGAAAAATGGGAATCTGGTGAAATTAAACTCAAGATTACTAGGAAAAAAATTGTGAGAGTAAAGATATCCAAAATAAATTTATTGGTTACTTCTAGAAGGTACCTGGCATTTATTATACACTTTATACACTCAGTAGTGCCTGGCCTTCATATATTTTGATCTCCAAAAGGTGAGCCTCAGAATGGTTCCCTGACTCGCCCAGGGTCAGTAGAGTAGTAAACTGTGGTGCTGGAATTTGATTTAGGCTTGTACTAAGCTAAGGCCCCTGATCTTTTCCAGTATATCTCAAGCTTTTTAGAACACCCTCACCACAGTGGTGACATTACAATTGGGACCTCTTCTTAGGGCTCACTGAAATCATCTGACTTCAGAGTTTGCTGCCTCATCTCACTAGAAAAGCCAGAATACTCTGAGAAAAGATGACATCCACTGCAGCTCCCACAAACCCAGTGAGGACCTGGGCCCTGCAGATACAGGAGAGTTAAAATGTACTCATCTGAACTCCTTCTCCCAAGATCTACCTTCTCACCCAGGGAGATATAAGGTAAAACAGCATTGGAATAATAACAATTACCCCCAAGCAAAATTTATCCAGGCATTTTCCCAGAACACATGCACTCTGTATGTGAAGCAGAGTCTATTGTTCCTAGGTCACCAGTTCTCGGGGAAGGAAGGCAGACCCAGAACTGCAGAGGCCCACGTGGAAACCAGCCAGGCAGAGCATTTCACTGCCTTCCTCCAATCTCCACACAGCCAAAATTAATCACCTTGCGACTCACACACAGTCCAATGCTGGCTTGAAATAAAGGTCTGCCACCAGGATACATG
The DNA here is from genome assembly GCF_020826845.1 of Diceros bicornis minor. Classification (NCBI taxonomy): domain Eukaryota; kingdom Metazoa; phylum Chordata; class Mammalia; order Perissodactyla; family Rhinocerotidae; genus Diceros; species Diceros bicornis. The sequence continues at coordinate 28,963,279 of NC_080744.1, read as the reverse complement.
GCTCAAATGGAAGAGAAATTCAAAACAATTAGGGAGCAAAATTAAGTGCACACTCACCAGCCCACCACCAAAACCGAGAGAGAGAGAAAGAGGAGAGACAGGAAGTGGCTTTAGAAAGTGGCCTCAGAGCCTGATTGGCTAATGAGTTAAAGGCAGATTCCCTCCTCCTCTACCCTAAAAGGTGCTGACATGACCAACCCCCTCCTTCACCTGCTTGTCTCTTTATGCACCAGTCATGCTACTTGCACTGTTTCTGGTTTGAACTTTTTAAATGAACTTTCCTTGTGAGTTAATGTACTTAGCACAAGCAAACACAGGCTAATTCAAGCTATTTATACACGTTTTTGTTTAGATGGGTCTACTGCAAACAATTTTCACTCCTTTGGGATAATTTCCTATCGTTTATGACCTGAACATGGTTCATTTATGCAAGGTAATAGGTTTCATTATAAACAGTCTAGATCTATCAAGTTAGAACTTAGCTTCAGAGTAATATTTGAGTTAACAGGCCTAGTGGATAAAAGATGGGTGGTTAAGGGTTTAGGCTTTGAAGTGAAACTTAGTTGTATAGGGAAAAACGTTGTTAAACTCACCCTTAACTTTCTTGTTACTTCTTCACCATTTACTACCCCTAGCTCAAACCCTTTTGTCTTGCCAATTCTTCATAAATTTATTGTTTCTTTATCTAAAAGGTATAAAAGCTTTTGCTCTAGTCATTTCTTTGGTTCTTCATTCTCTTGTGAAGTCTCCCATGTACATGAAAAAAAATCAATAAAATTTGTGTGTTTTTCACTTGTTAATCTGTCTTTGTCAGTTTAATTTTCAGACCAAGCCAGGAACCCTAAAATTGAGGAAAACTTTTTCCTCCCTTACAGTAGCAAATGAAAATCTCTATTTCAAGGTGCTGGACAAGGATAGTCTGGGACATGTTTCAGGTAAATTGAGATAGTTTTCAGAATACTTTATAGCTGCACAATCTGGAATAAACTTCTTAAACTCTGAGACTCAATTTTCTCTGCTGTATCATGGGCATAGTAATACCTACCTCCCTAACATGTATACAAATGTATGAAAGAATCTAGCATAATGACTAGTCCATAGTACATGCTCAATTCTGTCCTCCTTCCTTGCTCATATACATTGTTATGTATAGAGGAGATGAAAAAGCAAGTGACTGCATGCCTGAGTTCACTTATGCTATTCTATTTGTGCACATATCGTACAATTCTTTCTGGATACAAGCAATGGAAATCAATTTGTGCTCCTAAATTCTGTGTGGTTACAGGAATTTCTTGCTTTTAATAATAGCATGGTTATATTGCAGATTTTCTTCTTCCCCAATGAGAGGTGCCAGCAGATCATTTTGGAATTCCAAAAGGATGAGTGTAGGGCTCTCTGAAATCACTGTGGGAGAACCACTTTAGTAAAGAGCTTTGGAATACCAAGATAACATATGAAGGCAAAGATTCACAGACCTTATGTGTTTTAAGGGTTGAAATGGAAAATCTCTAATGTGTTTTTCTGAAGAGGTGAATGATGAAAGGATCTGGGTCCTGGATCTATTGGGTTGCAGACGCTGAAATTAGCTGACTCTACAATCTTATGGGGGGTATTAAAATATGGAGCATTAAGTGGCCCTAAGTGGGACATCTTGGGCCATGCTTAGAGCTCAACAATGGCTCATATGCCCTCAAAGAACCTTGCTTACCTATGCAATGATCTACTTGAACAAGATCATCATTCCAGCACCATAGTGGAGCCACACCATGTGACAGTGAGTGAGACAGACTGTGTGTTAGGATGGATTCAGGAGTCAGGCTGCCCCTCCCTAACCATAGGCCTAAGGATTCTTGGACAATTCAGGGGAGGAGAGAGGCATCTTCTTAGTAGAGTGTTGGGAAACAACAATCTCCCCACCCTCCACACACATCCTGAATTTGTGGAAGAATTCATGTTTGTTACATATCTATAGTTACGAAATGGTATAAAGATTATACAGTATGACAGATTTATCCCATTATCCCCAATTCTTGATGGTACCATTATAAACAAAAACAAAAAAAGCAAAAGAAAGCAAACAAAACTCCCCCCAAAACACCCTTTCAGAAACTTCCCTTCTCATCCCCCCTCTAGTCACATCCTGTGGCAGCTACTCTGTTCATCTCTCTTCTGGTCCTGCACTTATATTTCTCTGCATCTCTTCTCTACTTCTATTCTTCCATAGAACTCATTTCCTTCTTCCATAAAGTCCCTGACCTTGAGATACCTGGGATGAATTTTAGGCCCCTTTGCCTTTTTTTTTTGCTGAGGAAGACCAGCTCTGAGCTATTGCCAATCCTCCTCCTTTTTTTTTTCCCCCAAAGCCCCCAGTATAGTTGTATGTCATAGTTGCACATCCTTCTAGTTGCTGTATGTGGGATGCAGCCTCAGCATGGCCAGAGAAGCGGTGTGTCAGTGAGCGCCCAGGATCCGAACCCGGGCCACCAGTAGTGGAGCGCGCACTTAACTGCTAAGCCACGGGGCTGGCCCTAGGCCCCTTTGCTTTAATCACGATCCTTCACCAGGCTTTTTGGCTAACTCCTTCCTACTTCTCTGGACCTATAATTCCTTTCCCTTCCCACTTTATCACATCAGTACCCCTGCTGATACCTCTTCTCTTCTATTTTTTTTTTTTTAATTTTTTGTTTATTGCAGTAACATTGGTTTATAACATTGTATAAATTTCAGGTATACATCATTATACTTCTATTTCTGCATAGATTACATCATGTTCACGACCCAACTACTAATTACAACCCATCACCACACACATGTTCCGAATTATCCCTTTTGCCCTCCTCCCTCCCCCCTTCCCCTCTGGTAACCACCACTCCAATCTCTGTTTCTATGTGTTTATTTATTGTTGTTATTATCTACTACTTAATGAAGGAAATCATATGGTATTTGACCTTCTCCCTCTGACTTATTTCATTTTGCATAATACCCTCAGTGTCCATCCATGTTGTCACAAATGGCTGGATTTCATCGTTTCTTATGGCTGAGTAGTATTCCATTGTGTATATATACCACATCTTCTCTTCTTTCTTCCCCATCGGTCGGGGTCTGGAGGTCTCCTGAAACTTTGCTACTGTTTTGCTTTCCAAAAGTTGAACAAATTTATGATGCCACAGCAATATGAGTATTGCTGGTAAATCCACGGAGATGGTATCTTGTTTTAATGTGCTTTATAAATAATAAATATTTAAAACTTTTAAATATTTAATTGAAATGACAAATTTAAAATATCAGATTTTCTCTAATGATTTATGCTTCTGAAACAACACACAAATATAATAATGATAACAAGGCCAAGCAGTACGTTCATATTTACACTCTATAAATATTATTGTTTACATTTTTTATCTCTTCTTTTTCCCCTTTCTCTTTTCCTCCTCTCTCTTCCTCTTCATTTTTCTTCTTCTATTTCTCATTATATTTTATGTATTTTATATATTCTAGGATTTCAGAAATTTTACCAGAAAATATTTCTAGGCTTTCTTGGAACTCAAATCAGGAAAATAACATATATATTTATAGATTGCTTCAGCCATTTGAGGTTGCATGATCTTATGTGTGAACTAAATGATTCTTTATTAGGACATGGGTGCTAGTTGCTCAGTCCAATATGATATACACCCGAACAACTGGTCACTAGGAAGAGTCCCTTTCTATTTTAAAGGCCTATTTGTTTAATCTTGGCCATCATAAATCCCTGCCTTTCATACATTTTGCTTTTTGAAATATGTAGACTTTCCCAACAATTATGTACTTTCTACATTTAATGACCATTTTCCTGTCATTATGATATGTTGATCTAGACTACAGATAAAAAATTTAAATAAATCTTAGGACTATCTCATTATAACCAGTAAGGCCACCTAAAATGTTCACTTATTAGAATATGAAGTCTTGATTTGCACAGTTAGCTCTTCTCTAGTTATACTTATTTTGACTAATTTATCATTTTTTCCTTAATATTTTTCAATTTATTATGGCAATCTTAAGCATATAGAAAAGTAGAGAAAATAATATAATGGAGGGGCCAGCCCCGTGGCTTAGCAGTTAAGTGCTCGCGCTCCACTACTGGTGCCCAGGTTCAGATCACGGGCGCGCACTGACACACCGCTTGTCCGACCATGCTGAGGCCGCGTCCCACGTACAGCAACTAGAAGGATGTGCAACTACGACATACAACTATCTACTGGGGCTTTGGGGAGAAAAAGGGAAAAAAAGGAGGAGGATTGGCAATAGACGTTAGCTCAGGGCCCGTCTTCCTCAGCAAAAAGAGGAGGATTGGCATGTATGTTAGCTCAGGGCTGATCTTCCTCACAAAAAAAAAAGAATATAATGGATATCTATATGCCTATTACCTAAATTTAACAAGTGTCTGTATTTTGACATATTTGCTTCATTTAATTGTTTTGGCTGAAGTATTTTAAAGCAAATTCCAGATATCAGGATATTTCACCGCTAAATACTATAACATGCATTTTTTAAGTACATTTTTTATCATAACTACAATACCATTATCACATCTAATAAGTAATTCCCTAAAATCATCTAATACTCAGTCCATATCTACATATCCCCAGTTGCTCCCCAAAGGTCTTTCATTGCTGGCTTGTTTAACCCAGTATCCAAATACCAAACACTGCATTTGGTTGTTATGCCTCAAAATTCTCTCTTAGGGCCAGCCCTGGTGACCTAGTGGTTAAGTTCGGTGCACTCTGCTTCCGAGGCCCAGGTTTGGTTCCCGGGCATGTACCTATACTGCTCTGTTAACGGCCATGCTGTGCTGGCAGCCCACATACTAAAAAATAGAGGAAGATTGGCATAGATGTTAGCTCAGGGCGAATCTTCCTAAAGAAAAAAAAAAGTCTCTTTTAATCTAGAGCAGTGCCAATCATTATTTTTTTTGAAGACAGTAGGCCAGTTCCTGTGGAATATTAATTTGCACTTTTAAGCTATGTGAGCCTCAACATTTTTCCATGTATTTGCTTATCATAATGCAAACTGTTTATTCATATCTTTTGTCCACTTAGCTACAGAGGTTTTGGTTTTTCTTATGACCTCGAGACAGCTCTTTATATGTTAAGCACATTTAATTCAACTCTTAAACACTCAGTAGCTTTCCATTGGGCATTTTCTCAAGTTCTTTTCTAAGAATAAGTAGTCAAACACGTTATTTTTCTCCGTATTTTTGCTTTGTTTAAAACCTAAGAAAATTATCATCTACCATGCATTTGTTAAACAGTTTCTTCTGGTTATTGATGATATGTTTCACTACTATTTTAGTTATACTTATTTTGTATCTGACTATAAAAAAGTCATACCTTCAAAAAATATTTTCAGTAATTCTTACTCTGACCACCAAAAAAAAAAAACTAAAGAGAAGAAAGAAACTAAACAAAAACTAAAGAAAAAGAAATTTTTTTGCATGTATAAGGTGGTAATTACTGTCATGAAAATGAAGAATACATTAGCCTAGTGGATAACAACAAAATTTGGAGTTACCCAGATCTGACCCTGCCTCTTAGGAACTGTGTGTTATGGGCTGAATTGTGTCCCCCCTCAAAATGCATACGTTAAATTTTTAACCCCCAGTACCTCAGACTGTTGCTGTATTTGGAAGTAGTGCTTTTAAAATAGTAATTAAGGTAAAAAAGATCATATGAATAGGCCCTAATCCCATATCACTAGTGTCCTTATTAGAAGAGGAGATTAGGACACAGACAAGCACAAAGACCATATATGGGAAGGTTGGGAAGAAGACGGCCATCTACAACCCAAGGAGAGAGACCTTAGAAGAAACCAACCCTGCTGACACTTTTATCTTGGACTTCTAGACTCCAGAATTGTGAGAAAACAAATTTTTGTTGTTTGATCCACCCAGCCTGTGATACTTAGTTATGGCAACCCCAGAAAATTAATGAACTGTGTGACCTTGAATAAATTACTTAAATTTTTCTAAAGCTCAATTTCCTCAGCTGTAAAATAGGGATAATAATAAATCTACCCTGTAGAGTTGTTGTGAGAATTAAATAATGTGTGTAAAGCGCATAGCATAGTAAGCACTAAACAAAAATCTGGCTTTTATCATTATGAAGATTAAATGAGATTATGCACGTAAAGCACTTAGCTCAGTGTCTAGTACACAAAGACAGCTCTACTAAGTATTAGCTATTTTTAATAAATTTTCCTTTTTTATTACATTTTCCTATCTCCAAATTAATGCCTTTTAGATGGGTCTAGCTTATTTGTGCCATAGTTAAGTCAGATGCAATAGGCTGTATTTACCACTGAAACAGATTAACCAACCCAATTCAATTCTACAAATATTGGTTGAACACCTACATTTTGCCAGATTTATTCCCAAGTACTTGACATGATTTGCTGTTATTATAAATGGTATCTTTTTAAAAATTCTATTTCTACTTATTTGAAGCTTTTTTTATAAAGATGCAATTTATTCTGTTATTTTCTATCAGCCTTGCTAAACTTTCCTATTAAGTTATCCTGTAGTTTCTTCTGGATTTTTTATATTCATAATCAAATCACATGCAAATAATGTGAATTTTGTTTTCTTCTTTCTAAACTTTACATATTTTGATGCACAAAAATTCTCAATTTTAATATAACCAAATTTATCAATATTTTCTCTTATACTCAATGACTTGTGTGTCTTAAGAAACTCCTTCCCTACCTCAAAGCCTAAAAGATATTTATGTGTATTTTCTGCCTAAGAGTTTTCTTGCTATGTTTTATTTTTTATTTTATAAGTTTCATTTTTGAATGTTAGTCTTTAAGCCATCCACAGTTCATACACACACAGCCATATTAGGACAAAGCACGATTTTTGGAAAGCCTGGCTTGCTGTGGGCATTGGCTGCCACTCCAACTCATCTCACACAACACTTCCATTGTTTTCATTGCTCCAGCCACAACTTGTCTCCCCTCTTCATTTATTGATTCTTCGGACACAGCTCAACTCCTGTCATTAGTGATGAGTTCCCCAATTTGCTCTCCCATTAAACTTCCCTTAGTATTGTATGCTTCTCCTTATAGCGCTTATCGAAGCTGTACTTTTACTTTTGCTTGTGTGATTACTTGATTAATGTCTGTCCCTCCAACTAGACAGTATATAAGCTCCATGAAGACATGAACTATGTCTATTGGAGCTAAACTATTGCATACCCAGAACCCAGAGAGGTATCCAATAAATATTGTTCAAGTAATGAATATATACATCTATACCTATCTATGTAATGAAAATCACCAATATCAGAGTTCCCCGGTGTTCTTGTTAAAAATGTAGAGTCTCAGTTTTTGATTCAGAGGGTCTGAGATGGGGAATCAGGGATCTGCTTGTTAAGTGCGCTGCCCCCACCCTCCGTGGGGTTGTGGCACCCAAACATTTGAGAACCTCTGACCTAATGTCACCAAATACCTTTCTAAAATTCAGATGACCAGCTTTCTCTGCCTTCACGGGCTCCAGATTTCATACGTATTCTTGTATGCTTCCTCGCCCGCTGCATCCCCTTCCCTAGTCAAACAACTTTTCTCAAATTTTCACCACCCTATGCTATGCTTCTGTTCTATATTAGCGCATTCTATTCTAACGATGCTTCTAACTCTCTTCCAATATTTTTCTTCAAAACAGGGCGGGGGAGAGTAGTCTGAATTGGGTTATGAGGCCCCCGTGCAGGGTACCTCACCTCAGCCATTGAACTCGCTTCGCTGGCCGTGAGTCTGTTCCAAGCTCCGGCTAAGGAGGCATCCGCCGGGCCCGTCCCCGAGGGCGGGGTCCACAGCATCTCCTGCCCATTCTGCCCTCGCGCGGAGACCCGTTCTCTGGGAACTCACCTCCCTGCAACTCAGGGAGGGCCCTGTTAGGGCCGCTGTTGGCCCTGGTCTCAGACCTTCCCAAGGGACATGGGGGTAGAGTGACGTGACGCACTCAGCTCGTAGCCCCACCGATGAGCTTCCCTCCGCCCTACGGAGCAAACACGCAACATGCAGCCTTTATAAGACTCACATATCTAAAGACATTTCACAGTTAGGGTGACTTCCCACAGGACACAGCGATATGCAAATATCGTGGAGCGTGCCTCCCCAGTCTCTGGCGGGCATCTTCTCGCCTACACGCACGCGCGCCGCGTGTTCCCGCCCTGTGACGCTAGGTGGGCCTTTCATGGGAGAGGGTTGATGACGTCAACATTCGGACTCCATGGCGGCTCGGCGGCGGGGGACGAGCAGCGGCAGGCGGGCGCGAGGTTCGAAGCTCTTTGTTGGGGGGCGGGAAGTCGGAAAAGGAACGGCGCCCTCTAGTCTAGCCCCGCCCCCTTCCGTCGCCCGTGACCCGCGCTTGACTACCAAGCTAGTTTTGGTTCTAAACTTTTAAAATTTCAGTTTTCAGAGTTATTTAGATTACAGAATTGTGGGCCTGTAACGATTAACATAGTGCCAGCACTGTTATTCCAATTAAAAAAATTAATTGTAAGGTGCATCATTTTATGTACCACTAAGAAAGGAAAAACGCTTCCAATTAGAACATGATGCACGTGACTGAACATGACTGTTCATGTCATCTATTGTAAGATGCCTCCCGGTTCAGAGAGAGTAAACTGCAAGTCTTAGAACTGATGAGATCTCGTCATCACTGTGTATTGTATTATCTTAAATGCATAGGTCCACCCTCAGATCTGGTACTATTGTTGTCATCCTCCGGATTTTACATTTGGGGCAACTGAGGTACAAAGAGATGAAATAACTTCTGCAAGCTTCCACAGCTACAAGAGACGGAGCTGGGCTCTAAGCTAGGCTCCAGAGCACTCTACTAACCATTGTCTCATACCACCTTAGGTAGTTTGAGGATAGATATTTGGGGGAGAGGGGGTTATTGGGGCACAAGTAAGCAGAAAAGATAAGCAGGCTATGAGACTCATGCCTCAGGCTATGAGCTCACAAGAGCCCTGGGGCTCTCTTTTTTTTTTATTTCATTCTTAAATTATTTCTTAAATTATTTTATTTTAATTTACTTTTTTATATTTTATTGTATTTGGCTAGAATAGCAATTTTGGAAGCGATTACTCACACTGTTATCAAGAGTTGTTATTAGGGACAGCCCAGTGGTGTAGTAATTAGGTACCATGCCAGTTCCACTTCCACAGCCCAGGTTGGGGGGTTTGGATCACCATGCAGACCTACACCACTTGTCAGCCATGCTGTGGCGGTGACCCACATATAAAATAGAGGAAACTTGGCACAGATGTTAGCTCCGGGCTAATCTTCCTCAGCAAAAAAAAAAAAAAAAAAAAAAAGAATTGTTATTATTTCTTTGTAAACTTACAAAACCATTTCTTTAAACAGATGATGTTTTGGGCCAGCCTGGTGCTGTAGCCATTAAGTGGGCGCGCTTCACGTTGGCCGGCTCCAGGGTTCGCAGGGTCCATCCCAGGTGCGCACGGAGGCACAGCTTGTCAAGCCATGCTGTGGCAGCGTCCGTTATAAAGTGGAGGAAAATGGCACAGATGTTAGCCCAGGGCCCAGCTTCCTCGGCAAAAGAAAAAAAAAAAAAAAGAGGAGGATTGGCATGGATGTTAGCTCAGGGCTGATCTTCCTCACCAAAAAAAAAAAAAAAAATGATGTTTTTTCAAAGTAGGATCACATTCAGTGTGTACTCATTCTTTGTTTTGCTTCTTTGCCCATTCTTCTTGCCCATAGCTTCTGTAGCATTAAATGAAACTAAAAGAGTTAATAATGGCAACACAGCTACAAAAGACCCTCCTCCTGCCAAGAAATCTCGAAGATGCCAGAGTCAGGGGGTGAAAAAGGAGCCTGTGGCTGGAGGAAAGGCTGATAAGAACAGGACAGAAGACAAGCAAGGTCAGCTTCTTGTGGTAGGCCCGGCACAGAGGACATGGGCTGGCAGGAGGGTCTCTGGGAGGAGTGAGAGTGGGGGATATCTTGTCCTTTCAACTCTCGTTCTTTCCTTTCTTAAAGACATAATTAACTTTCTATCCTTTGGACATACCACAGGACTAATCTGCTTTCTTGGAATCTTCAGTTTTGTGTATTTGGGATGGATTGAGGCCTGGACAGATCAAGATTGCTTGGGAAGGGCAAAGTTAATTATGACAGGTTTCTGGCTAACCAAGACACCTATTTTTGGTTCTCGTGCAAGTAGCCATAGTTCATATCTTTCTTTCCTCAGAGTCTGTGAAGACCTTGCTGTTAAAGGGCAAAGCACCTGTGGACCCGGAGTGCACAGACAAGGTGGGGAAGGTGAGAGACTCCTCAGCCCATTGATTTCTCAGAGAGCAGTGTTCTGTTGTTATTGGGATTCTCCTCTAGAACGTTGCTAGTATTCATTTTAGGAATCCTCTCCAAAATATTACTAGTGATTAATTTTCTTCAAGGCTCAGAGATGGGAGTGGTGGGGTTTGGGGTTAACAATCAGAATGTTTTTAATAGGGTTAACTTCTGGGGTTGTGATCAGACTTCCACACCTCATTCTCTTTCTCAATTAGAAAATTATATCATTATCAAGGAAGAAATGAGAAACTATACCCTGGTATGGCATGAGTTACTGATGAATGGGAGAAGGATTTGAGGAATACAAAAGAAAAGCTTCCTCTGGAGCAAGTTTTTTTTTTTTTTTTTCCCTGAGGAAGATTAACCCTTAGCTAACATCTGTTGCCAATCTTCCTCTATGTTGTATGTGGGTTGCTGCCACAGCATGGCTGACAGCGAGTGGTGTAGGTCCACACCTGGGAACCAAACCCCAGCCACTGAATCAGAGCATGCTGAACTTAACCACTAGGCCACAGGGGCAGCCCTGGAGCAGGTTTCCTTTAAGTGAAACCTTTGTATTTCTGTAATTACAAAAAGGCAACATGTTTTCATTGTAGGAATGACAGGTTATGTGTAGAAGAACATACTTTTGCATTTCTTTCCCATGTAGTGCTGGAGAATGACACCTTGAGGCATGAGAAAATTTAGAGCCTCACTTAGGATCTCATCAGAGCTGAGACTATACAAACGTCAGCATTTTCTTTTCTCTCTAGGCCCATGTGTACTGTGAAGGGAATGATGTCTATGATGTCATGCTAAATCAGGTAAGGGGAGGAGCCATTCTATTTATGGGAATTTCTTCTTGATAATTATTGATGACAGTGTCCCAATGCCTAGGTCTTTAATTCTGAAGTCCCTTATATTAGCCACTGTGGTTCCTACTTCCAAGTATTCAGCCCTCATGCACTCTACCTGGTAGTCAAGTCCTCTGTGAGAAGCAGATCTTTTTGTAGATTTCATGTCTTGTTGAACCTGTGAACTCTTGGTTCATATCGTTTTGCATGCTTTCTAATAGTTTGTTGGTCTTTATCTTACTGGCTTCAAGGATCTTTATATGATATGGAGACTAGTCCTTTGTCTATAATCTAAATTGCTTATATCTTTTCCAAATTTGTCATTTGCCTTTTGATTTTCTTTATGGTATACTTTTTGCCCTTATTGAAGGTTTAAATTTTTGTGTAGTTAAATTTGTTAATTTTTTCTTTTTAAATAACCTTTCTCTATTTGTTTATTTTTATTGTTTAGAATAAATAATACCTTTGCCTGGTTAATATATTTCCTGAATATCTCTTCATATTTGAATTTATTGATCCAGCTTATATAATTTTAATTTTAGCTACCAGTATTCCTTTGTCACTACTTCTTTCACTTAAAGTATCATGAGCAGATAGAAAAGATCGTAAGGCCCTTTTTTGTTCTAACATCCTGTGGCTTTATAATGTGAGCAGGCAGGAGGTAGGAAGGGGCAGCTTGACAAAGAAGAGTGCCTGGGTACCCAGGGCTTGGCCTTACGGCACAAGCTGCTGTTCCTTATCATGGACCGCTCCTTCTCTTCACTCAGAGTTAGTTACTTGCAGGAGACCTCCCTTCAGATACTAGTCACATTCTCTCTCAGTGTCTCTAAGTCGGGTCAGATTAGGTATGGGACAGATGTGGCGGTGGTTCTGCCTATCCTCTGTCCCCTCCCAACATCATCCTGCTCTCAGCTCATTGTCAAAATGCTGCAGCTAACAAACCAAAGCTGCAGTTAGAACTATTAAAGAGTAAGTTGTCAAAACACACAAGCGTAATAGTTGTAGACTTTTGGGGCATCAAAATTGTTTTCACTTGGAAAATAATAGTTGGGAATGGATTGGGAACTGGAAAACACACAGGGCCTAGAAAATATCTATTGAGGAACTGAGGCAGGAAAAAATAGGAGCCAATCAATAGAGGATATTTGAGGTTGGGTAGAGGGTTTTAGGAAGCATCCAGGCTCCAGCTTTAATTTCTAGGAATCCAAAGTTTAATATAGAAACCCTATGCCTTCCTTATATCCTTACTCTTACAGGAACCTGATTTTCTTGCCCCCCTGCTATCCTTTTCCTTACAGCAGTTACTGGCACCATAAACATGGAAGAATCATTGGTTTACGTGGCCTCCATTTGCAAACCTCTCTTTTATGTTCATATTTCTCTCACTCATCATAGACCAATCTTCAATTCAACAACAACAAGTACTATGTGATTCAACTGTTAGAAGATGATGCCCAGAGGAACTTCAGTGTTTGGATGAGATGGGGCCGAGGTAATGACTTTTATTATGGATTTTATGAGTTGTCATTCAGAAAGCCAGAAGCAGCTTAGTGAATGGACAAAAGATCCTCCGGGTTTAAATTGGTGGAATGGAGGCTCTATAACCTGGGAGGGGGCTTAGGAATCATTAGGAAGCACATTAGGAATGTGCTTCTTGAAATTGAGGAATGGCAGACTGTCATTAGGAAGTTCCCATTGGAAAAACTAAGAGCAGCCTGTTGAGGCTGAGAACTCTACTGCATTGGTCTGCTAGTGCTGCTCAGAGACCGTGGCAGTTAACAAGTAACTAATATCAGGAGGATCAGTTCCCTAAGCCCTTTCACCTTGCCCTTCTCCCCTTCCTGCCCATTTGTCAAGTGCTAAGTGGAGAGACCTTAGAGAGCTGGCTTGTTACTATTAGAGAACTTTTCTTGGGTTGGGGGGCAGGGAACCATCTTATGTGTGGCATTTACTTTGCAGTTGGGAAAACAGGGCAGCACAGCTTGGTGGCTTGTTCAGGGGATCTCAACAAGGCCAAGGAAATCTTTCAGAAGAAGTGAGTGCTAAGAAATGAGTGCAAAAAAAAATACCTTTCTTCTTCTTGGATGTATCTTCTTTAAGAATTTTATAGTAAGTGTGATCTGGCCTAAATGTTAATGTCTTCCCACTACAAAGATTCTGTGACTGGAACACCAAACTGCATCCTTAGTGATTACATCACCAAGAACTTTGAAATTGACTAAAAACAGAAGAATCTAATGTATTTAGCACATGACCAACAATTTAGGAAATTTTGGAAAAGTGGGATGAGAATATCCAGTTAGAGTTTAAAAAATTATTTTACTATGATATGGATGAAGAACTTTCTGGAGTCTCTGGGAACGTTTCTTTTGGAGAAAGGGATCAGATAGGGATCTTTTATCTTAAATCCAAATGGCTTTTGTGGTATTTTGGGGCCTTTGGGAAGCTCAAGGGTCCTTTTTTCCCATTTTTTGTTCCCTTTGTCTCCAAAGCTTTTCTAGTCCATTCAGGATCCTAATTGAGAATCCAGATTTATGGAAAGTTCATGTGTAAAAGAGCTCTGTTATGCAAAATAAGTTTGGAGATGTTCTGTCTGAGGACATAATTGTAAACCCATCCCTGGTAGCAGACCCTTATTTGTAAGATTTTCTTACCACCTTGGACTCTACAGATTCCTTGACAAAACAAAAAACAATTGGGAGGATCGTGAGAAGTTTGAGAAGGTGCCTGGAAAATATGATATGCTACAGATGGACTATACCACCAATACTCAGGTAAACTCTGACTGTATGTTTGAGGGAAAACCTGTTTCCTCGGAACCAGAGTGAAATCTACCAGAATGGCTTAGATCAGGTCCTAGACTAGAACAGACCAGGATATCTTGAGTCTTGCTGTTTCCCACCTAAGGAAAGATTACAGTTCCCTCAGGAGTAACTTTCACTGATCTTTATAATTTTGAAGAGACTATAGAAGGAGCATACAATGTGCTTTTCTAATCTCTGTGATTTACTAAGGTTCTTATTAAACCTTGGGTCCTGTTTCCAGAAGTTTAATGTTATGGATCAAGAGAGGAGTAATAAATAGTCAAACTGATAAAGCCACATTTAAAGTTGTCTTCACTTCTGGTTATGCACTACAGTAAAAAAAAATTAATTTTGACAAACTGAGGTGCAAGCAGGATGCTGAAAACTGTGACATATCTGAAAAATGGAGAAATACTAGTCTTTTAAGATGAGAAGATTTGAGACGTACTAGCTGTCTTTACGTTCTTAACAATGTCTTATTAGGAGGGCCTGTTAGACTTATTTTCAGTGTTTAACTACGGGAGGCAGAAGTAGGACGAGAAGGCGGAAGTCACAGTGAGTACTCTAACCAGGTTAATCATGGAATGCGACTGTGTTCAAGCAGAGGCTGATCGATGTTCACCTGCCCAGGATATTGTAGAGCCAGTCCTTGCAGGGAGCTTAAGACAGGTCCTTTCAGATCTTAGGATATATATATATTTTTTTGCTATAGAGTGAAGAGGAAGCAAAAAAAGAGGAATCTCTTAAATCCTCCGTGAAACCCGAGTCACAGCTAGATCTTCGTGTCCAGGAGCTGATAAAGTTGATCTGTAATGTCCAGGCCATGGAAGAGATGATGGTAGAAATGAAATATGATACCAAGAAAGCCCCACTTGGTAGGACTTCAGATTATATTCTACATTCTCTCTTCATATTTCCTAGTTCCTCTAATGGGATACTACATCACCATCATGATTTAAAGCTTGCTGATATTACTGAATGAAGAAAAAGAGATTTGGGATGAGAGGTTATGTAGAGGGAGGAGGAACTATTTTGAAAGTTGAAAGGTGAGAGTCTTTGTTGGGCAGGGACATAAATACAATTTACAGGATGGGACCCTAGTTGTGGAGTGTGATCTCTTGCTGGGCCTACAGGGAAGCTGACAGTGGCACAAATCAGGGCAGGTTACCAGTCTCTTAAGAAGATCGAGGATTGTATTCGGGCTGGCCAGCATGGACGAGCTCTCGTGGAAGCATGCAATGAATTCTATACCAGGATCCCACATGACTTTGGGTAAGGCCAGTGCTATTACTTCACTTTGGTCTTTTACCCAACCATATCCACTACACCATATCCACTCAGCAGCAACTATATTCTTTTTAATCTTTCATTTCTAAGGAAATGATCATCTTGAATAGATGCAGAACCAAAATGATTTATAGGTAGCCTATTTAATCAGCTTATGAGTATGGCATGCAATCTGGCCTGATTACAACCATATTTTCTGACCAAGTGGAAGTTACTAACTCAAGAGAGAATGGGTCTGGCTATCCAACCAACAAATAAAACACCTTCAGGCATATCACCCCCCATTTCCTATTCTTTAGGGTGACTATAACCACACTAACACCATTTCTGTGAACTCAAATGATATTAGGTCTATAAAATACATTTTATCTTTGTTGATTCTGTATTTTTGTGCTTATTCTATTTTTATTCCTTCCATTGCTTTATAGAGCCCTGTGACCTAGAAATAACCCTGAGTGTTCAACAGGTCTACTTCTAGACAGGACTATATCCAGACTATTCCTTATTGATATGGATGTATCTTATTTAAAAAAGTATCCGATAAAAAAGAATTTCAACTCTGGTCCCAAATGTCAAAATCTATACAGTTTGTTTATTTTATAATACTCAGAGTATATATATCATATTTCTTTATATATTTTAAGTTAAAGTCTCTTTTCAGATCTCTCTCTCTCAGTTGGAAAACCCTAGTTTCTTATACCTATTTTCTAAAGGACCTATCTTTAGTCTGTTACTTTTAGTCATGTGCCTTTTCACCACACATCAGAGAATTCATTATGGGTCCTATCTCTGTCCTTAGACTCCGTACCCCTCCATTAATCCGGACAGAGAAAGAACTGTCAGACAAAGTACAGCTACTAGAGGTGAGATATGTATGGATTGGGAAGTACTGAATTTCTTGTCCAAGTTCCTCCCACATTGATTCTGTATCTCATCTCATCAGGCTTTGGGAGACATTGAAATTGCCATTAAACTGGTAAAGACAGAGCTGCAAAGCCAGGAACACCCATTGGACCAACACTATAGAAAACTACGTTGTGCCTTGCACCCTCTAGACCATGAAAGTTATGAGTTCAAAGTAAGAAAAATGATCATTTATTTTCCTACCTTTAAGACCCACCCTCCCATTCTCTCACTACTTCTGGTTAAGAGCAAACTTTCCTATAGGCCAGAATTTCTGTTTACTAGGAATTTGGGAAGGTAGACGTCTTTCTAACTGCCTTGTGAGACCATTTAGGAGCAGAAAGGTCTGTCGGTTTATAACAGAAGCCCTGAGGTTCTTCAGCTCAGCCTGGTCTCTTGTAGAGTCCATATCAGCCATTTCTTTCATTCTTCTTCACAGGTGATTTCCCAGTACCTACAGTCTACTCATGCTCCCACACACACTGACTATACCATGACCTTGCTGGATGTTTTTGAAGTAGAGAAGGAGGGTGAGAAAGAAGCCTTCAGAGAGGACCTTCATAACAGGTCTCACTTTAGCTTTGGGTTTGGGAAGATATTCCCTTGCCCGAAGTGTAGTTATGGAACTTATAGAGAAGGATGGCAGAGGTGGCTGTTGTTTTTATGCTTATGGCCTGTGTTTGCAGGAGAGCAACAGAGAGTATAATAATAATGGCTTTTCCTCAGGATGCTGCTATGGCATGGTTCCAGGCTGAGTAACTGGGTGGGAATCCTGAGCCATGGGCTTCGAATTGCCCCACCTGAAGCTCCCATCACAGGTTACATGGTAAGTAGAAATTGAACCCTGGAAGGAGGCACAAGGGAAAAGGATTCAATAATTTTCTCAGTCCTTTTTTCCTTTTTTTTCTAGATTAGGATTAGGTGGTGCCCTAAAGAATTAAACCAACTCAATGATAACCCTGACATTTCTTACTATGTCCCTCTTTCTTTAAATTCCTAAAGATATTCCTCGTTTCCCCCTAGAAACCAGAGATTCACCAATGCATCTGCCTTGGAACAGAATTGTGAGGGGAAATGAAGGGTCTATATTGTGTTTAAGATGATGGAAACACAAGATCAATGGTATGAGCCTCCTTTCTAACACAATGGGTTAAGCAACAGACCTTGCTGTTTATATATTTCAGTTTGGAAAAGGAATCTACTTTGCCGACATGTCTTCCAAGAGTGCCAATTACTGCTTTGCCTCTCGCCTAAAGGACACTGGACTGCTGCTCTTATCAGAGGTGAGGCAGGAACACATCTGTGATCTCTAGTTTATTGTTAGTTCCTGTTTTTCCAAAGAGAAAAGTTTGACTGCAGTGCCAAGAGGTTCGTGTGGGAGAACTTAAGAGGGGCGCCAAGGGCAATTTCCATTGTATTGGATTCCTCTGCTGGAGTAGGGGAAGAAAGTACTGATGGGATTTTCTGTTTGGCCTTAGAGCCATCCAATTCTCAGTAGGATGTGGGTGTTCAAAGGTGTTTTGTTTTGCAGGTAGCTCTAGGTCAGTGTAATGAGCTACTAGAGGCCAATCCTGAGGCAGAAGGATTACTTCAGGGCAAACATAGCACCAAGGGGCTGGGCAAGATGGCTCCCAGTCCTGCCTCCTTCACCACGCTGTAAGTACTCAGAGCGTGGAGGGCCAGAAGACTCCTTTTGGGCAGATAAGACTCTACTTTCTGTATTCCAGCTTCTGAACCAGGGGCAGATATTGACACACTTTTTTGCATTTGGCAGGAATGGGAGTACAGTGCCCTTAGGACCAGCAAGTGACACAGGAATTCTGAATCCAGAGGGTTATACTCTCAATTACAATGAATTTATTGTCTACAGCCCCAATCAGGTCCGTATGCGATACCTTCTAAAGGTTCAATTTAATTTCCTGCAGCTGTGGTGAATGTTGATATTAAATAAACCAGAGAAGACATGATCTACAAGCAAGAAAATAGGCAATGCTGTACTTTTGAATTTTCTGATATTTTATGTAATAAAAATAGTACGAATCTACCACTGGCTTCTTTGGGCTTTACTTCTCCAAGCACGTATTTGTTCTGGGGTTAATATATCTTTATTTCGAGGACAGAAAGTACACATTGCTCTGTATATCCACAGCTAGCTGCATGTTACTGAGGATCTTGTTCTTTCACACTAGAATAGCCTCTCTGCATTGAGGGATGCTATTGGAGACTGATGCTTTTCCCCCATTTATTTCAATTTTTTTGTCAACCAGAGTTTGTTGAGTATTATTGCAGGAAGGGTAGAGGCAGCAAAGGCTAAATTATTCACCTTTTTCCCATCCAAATTTTCTCGCTTGCCTTTTCCCCTGTTTACCAACTGCAGACCCTTAACATCATAAGACTCAACAGATGTCCAAAAATTTGGGAAGCACTTGGACAACTGTTTCTAAGCCTAAATACATCTCAGGGAGGAAAGGAGAGAAGTAGAGTGAGTTTTGACGTACAGTGCTCCATCTGAGAGTACCAAAGTCCAGTCAGATCCAGAGACTTCCTGATTATTTGTAAGCACATGCAACACAGATAGACGCACACAGACACACACACACTACAGTTAGATAACAGTGAAGGTTATTTAAATGAAAACAATAGCTTGTAACATTTTAGAGACTAGATTACCAATATCTATCAAAATTTAAAATGTACACACCCTTTGACCTAAAAATTACAGATGTGCTTGTTTGCACAGATGATGTCACAGCAGTATTGTTATTTGCAAAAAGATCCATAGTGGGGGGCCAGCCTGGTGGCACAGTGGTTAAGTTCGCATGCTCCACTTTGGTGGCCTGGGGTTTGCAGGTTTGGATCCCAGGTGTGGACTTACACACTGCTCATCAAGCCATGCTGTGGCGGCATCAGACATACAAAATAGAGGAAAGTTGGCACAGATGTTAGCTCAGGGACAATATTCCTCAAGCAAAGAGAGGAAGGTTGGCAACGGATTTAGCTCAGGGCCAATCTTCCTCAGTAAAAAAAAAAAAGAGAAAGGAATAATTCCCAACTCATTCTATGAGGCAATATGAAACCAAAACCAGATAAAGATGTCACAAGGAAAGAAAACTATAGATTAGTATCCCTTAAGAATATAAATTCAAAATAAAATACTGCCAAGCCTAAATCAGCAACATATAAAAGGAATTATACACCATGACCAAGTGAGATTTATCACAAAAATGCAAGGTTGGTTCAACATATGAAAACCAACCAATGTAGACAATCACATGACCATCTCATTAGATGCAGAAAAAGCATTTGCCAAAATCCAACACCCTTTTATGTTAAATATTGAACAAACTAAGAATGAAAGGGAACTTCTTCAACCTGATAAAGGACATCTATGAAAAACCCATAGAAAGACAGCTTTCCCCCAAAGATCAGGAACAAGACCGGGATGTCCACTCTCACCACTTCCATTCAACAGTGTATTGGGTTCTAGCCATGGTAATAAGACAAGAAAAGATGGGGCAGGGGGAAGGCATCCAGTTGAAAAGGAAGAGGTAAAATTATATTTCCAGATTACATGATCTAATTTATATAAAAAGGCTCAAATAATACAGACACACACACACACACACACATTCAAAAACATATTAGAGATAAGTTCAACAAGGTTGCAGGATACAAGATCAATATACAAAAATCAATTGTTTTTCTATACACTAGCAATGAATAATCTGTAAAGGAAATTAAGAAAATAATTCCATTTACAATAGCATCAAAAAATAAAATAATTAGGAATAAATTTAACCAAATAAGTACCAAAATTGTACACTGAAAACTACAAAACATTGTTGAAAGAAATTTAAGAGCTAAATAAGTGAAAAGACATTCTGTGTTCAGGGATTGGAAGACTTAAGATGGCAATACTCCCCAAAGTAATCTGCAAATTCAGTGCACTTGCTATCAAAATTCCAACAGCCATTTTTGCACAAATGGGCGAGACAAACCTAAAATTCATATGGAATTGCAAAGGGATCCTGAATAGCCAAAACAATCTTAAAAAGGAACAAAGTTGGAGGACTTACACTTCCTGATTTCAAAACTTACTACAAAGCAATAGTAATCAAGACAGTGTGGTACTGGCATAAAGATGACATATTTGAGAGTCCAGAGATAAACAACTCATGCCTCTATGGTCAATTGATTTTCAACACGGATGCCAAGAGTATTCAATGGGGGAAATAACAGTCTTTTGAACAAATGGTGCTGAGTCAACTTGGATAGCCACATTCAAAGTAATCAGTTTGGAACATTACCTCACACTATATGCAAAAATAAAATATATCAAAGACCTAAATTAAGAGCCAACGTTACAAAACTCTTAGAAAACATAGAAGGAAACCTGTGACCTTGGATTAGGCAATAGTTTCTGAAATATGACACCAACAGCACAAGCAACCAAAGAAAATAACAGGCAAGTTAGTTGTCATCAAAATGTAAAACTTTTTTTCCTTCAAAGGACACTATCAAGAAAGTAAAAAGACAATGTATACAATGGGAGAAAATATTTGCAAATCATAATCTGATGAGGATCTAGTATCCAGAATATATAAAGAACTTTTACAACTTAACAAAAAGACAAATAACCTAATTAAAAACCAAGCAAAGGGCTTGAATAGACATTTCCCCAAAGAAGAAATAGAAATGGCTAATGAGCCAAAGATGCTCAACATCATTAGATATTAGGGAAATACAAATCAAAACCACAGTGAGGTACCACTTCACACCCACTACCTTGGCTATAATAAAGAAGACCAACAATAACAAGTGTTGGTGAAGATGTGGATGAATTAGAGCCCTAGTGAATTACTAGTGAGAATGTAAAATGGTGCAGCTTCTTAGGAAAGTAGTTTGGCAGTTCCTCAAATAGTTAAACAGAATTACCATGTGATCTACCAATTCCATTCTATCCTAGGTATATAACCAAGAAACTTGAATAGAAATGTTGACAGAAAAACTCATAAATGAATGTTTAAGCAACATGGAAACAACCAGAATGTCCATCAACTGATGACTGGATAAACAAAATGGTATATCTATATGATGGAATATTATTCAGCCATAAAATGGAATAAAGTATTGATACATGCTACAACATGGATGAACCTTGAAAACATGCTAAGTGAAAGAAGCCACAAAAATGACCGCACATTGTACAACTTTGTTTATATGAAATGTCTATTTTTTTAAATTTATCTATTTTTTTGTGAGGAAGATCAGCCCTGAGCTAACATCTATTGCCAATCCTCCTCCTTTTTTTCGTTCCCTTTTTCTCACCAAAGCCCCAGTAGATAGTTGTATGTCATAGCTGCACATCCTTCCGGTTGCTGTATGTGGGACGCGGCGTCAACATGGCCGGACAAGCAATGCGTAGGTGCATGCCCGGGATCCGAACCTGGGCCGCCAGTAGCGGAGCGTGCACACTTAACCGCTAAGCCACTGGCCAGCCCCTGAAATGTCTTGAATAGGCAAATCCATAGGGACAAAAAGCAAATTAGCGATTGCCAGTGGCTGGAGAAAGGGGTGAGAGCGGAGTGACTGCTAATGGGTACAATGTTGCTTGTTGGGGTGATGAAAATGTTCTGAAATTAGTGGTGATAGTTGCTATTAGTGGTGAACGTTGGAACATACCAAAAACCACTAATAGTACACTTTAAAAGGGTGAAAATGAATTATATCTTAAAAAAATGTACTGAATTTTTGTGATATAAATATATATATTTCCTTTAAAAATATTGGCCAAAAATGATGAATTGAAATATACATATGAAGTTTGAGTATTAAAATTCAGGAGGTTCCCAAAGAGTAAAATAGACATTCATGAGTCCATAGTAATATAAGTGAATGACTTGATAAATGAAAAAATGGGGGAGAGGGATCAATATTCCTTTCAGAAGAATTTCAATTAATGTAGAAGGCCTACGGGAAATAGAAAGTCATTAGAAAACCACAGTAATACTTGCTGCTGTCACGATTGATGGATGAATGCTAAAATTCATCAGTGAAATGGGACATTTGCATGGTCTCAAAAACCTACCTCAAAGTTTATTAATTACTGGGTGATTTAACATATGACCTCAAATTCTTTGCTACCTCTCCCTCCTGGAGGTTTAATTCCCCTCCCCTTGAGTGTGGGCTGAATTTAGTGACTTGCTTCTAACCGAGTATGGAAAAGGAACAGTAAAAAAACCTGGCAAACATTACTTTCACCTTAAAAGTGATCAAGGTTAACATCACCAGTAATAAGTCACGTTGATATCATGTGCCTCTGATACGAAGTAACAAGAAGGGCACATTATCTCTTGTATTCTTCCCTTAAATCCATAATCTCAGTCTATTCATGAGAACACAGCAGACAAAGCCAAACTGAAGGACATTCTACAAAACACCTAACCAGCTCTCCGAAAGTGTCAAGGTTATGGAAAGACGGAGAAACTCACAATTTTAGAGGAGACTAAGGAGATACGATGGGTAAATGCAATGTGGTACCCTGGATAGTGGAAAAACTGGGAAATTCCAAATCATATCTGTAGTTAACAATATTGTACCAATGTTAATCTCTTAGTTTGGATAAATGTAGCATGATTATGTAAGATGTCAACATTAAAGGAAGCTTGGTGAAAGGTATACAGGCACACTCTCCTATAAATCTTAAATGATTCAAAAAAATTAAGAGCCATTCTACTGGAAAAGCACCAACACAAATAGGTTCTTTGGGGGTATAACTGTGTAGTGTCTAGTTCCTGGTTCTCCTTCCAAATACATGTAGGATGATACTTCCCTTCCCTTTGACATTAAGTAGGGCCATGTGACTTGCTTTGCTCATATTTATAAAATACGAGCGGAAATGATGTGTTTTATTTCCAGGTAGAAGATTTAGAGCCAACAGGGTTTTTTTTTTAATATGTATATATTTCCTTTTTACTGCTTTTGCAGCCATTGAAGCACAGATCTCTAAGTGTGAGCAAAGTAGAGCAGAGGCCCCTCAGTGACCCTCACTGGGAATGTGGCATGAGTAAGAAATAAATCTTTTCTATTTTACGCTGTGGAGATTCTGGGATTGTTACCATGTCATAAGTTCAATATTCTAACTGATACAAAACATACCCATTGTCCTGGATGGAAATATAAAGCATTTGAAAGAATATCAGTTTCCCATATATACATTTTGAAAACTGAAGAATTGAGTCCAGATTTCATCTGACCGATTAAATATATACCAATAATAAAGACATTTTTGAGGAAGAGTAACAAGGTGATACTTGCACTGTTGGAAAAGTAAAAGAACAGTCAAGCTAGCACTTACTGGACACATACCAGTAAGTGTCAGCTACTGTTCTAAGTGTTTTACACATCTTGAATCTTTTAATCCTCCCAGTATCCCCACGAAGTAGGCACCATTATTATTCTGTTTCACAGATGGGCAAGGGAGGCATGGAGATTAGAACTCAGGCAGTCTTGTTCCAAGTCCATGCTTTTAGCCACTTTGTTACCCAGTCTCTTTAGAGTAGTGGCTACTCAAACCTTCCGTGATGAAGGACCAGTTGTCGGTTTCTTTGTTTTAATTTCTGATCTGTCGTGGAACAATACTTTTGTAAAATATAATAAAAATGATTTACTAGGAAAATGAAATAAAAAGCATACAAAATATAAGCCTCAATTTTTACTATTAAATCTGTCAGATATACTACTTTTCAAATTCCTATAACAGTTTCTAAATGCTCTCAACTTCTATACTTATCTCATTGTGAACCGTTAACAATTTGTGGACTGGCACGGGTCCACAAGCCAAACTTTGAGTAGCTCTGCTCTAGATTTCAAAAACAAAATGTGCATAGATGTGTAAAAACAGATGTATAAAAATTTGGTATATGAAAATGGTGCTTTTGTGGATGGGTAGGAGAAGAAGACTGTTCCAATGTCTATAATCCCACAACCCAGTGGCTAGAATTGTGGAACTCATCCAGGCACTGGGAGACACTGAAATTCTGTTTAATGACAAGAACTCAGAAGATGCTTAACGTGAAACCTAAATTGGTTTTCCCTTCAACTCCCTTGGGGACATATTTATTTACTTTTACCTAAAGTCTGTTCTTATCTTCACTCACAGCAATTATAATATGACCTCGCTAGATATCTCCAAGAAAGACACAAAGAAACCTGCAAATGGACCTGGTCAACCAAGCTGAGTCTATTGAGCAAGTTAGTCTTTGCTTAACTTTCTCCATTCCCCCTCCTCCAGCCTTAGCTGGGGTGCTGGCGTAGAATTGTTAGAGCATGGAAGACAGACATCTAGGGCTTCCTCCTGTCCTTGGTTCATGATTTCAGGGGAGCAAAAGGCAAAAGATTGAAACCAGCAATTTTTAGGATACTGCCAGGCCATGGTTCTCTGTAGCATTTCTGGGAGTATTATGAATCATAAATTTCAAATTACCTTAACTCGGACTTCTAGTCACAAGGTACATGTGGAGGAGGTGGTCTACAAGGTATATTTAGAGCCCTGGTATAAGGCACAGGAGAAAAGATAAAAGCATGACCTATGATTCAGACTTATCAGCTGATGGCATTCCTATGTCTTTATCCTCTGGCTGAAGGAGACCATGAGGCATTGGTAAAAATAAAGTAAGGGCCCTCACCTGATTTCCTCATGTAAAACCTGGAATCAAGGCAAAGTGACAACAAAACTGAGTACCCCTCAAGTCCCCAAGTCCCCAAAACCAGAGAGCAGTGGTATTTTCTCTGAGAGAATCCCATCAACCCAGGACAAAATCTTGTAATAGCCCTGTCTTATCATATACAAGTCCTTGAATTCTTGGACACAAAAGGCCCTTAACCCTTAGAAAAAAAGGGCCTCAGAGAACTTCCTCTTCCATAAAATAGAATTATAGGAAAATAAGAGGGTTCTAGAACTTTTACTTAAGAGGATCATAGTCCATGGTAAGTCCGTGAGTATGATTGTTCCACTTTCAACTCATTTTAATCTGTGAACTTCAATTTGAGAGAGAGAGGCTTTTGTGATCTCTTCCAAGAATACAAATTACTATATTGACTAATGCTTGCAGGTCAAGTGGCTGCTGCTGCTCTGTCAGCGGCTGTGAAAGCCAGAAGACTCATTCTGCTTTCAGCGCCTGGCTTCCCACCTTTCATCTGGGCAGTTAGTGCTGAGTAGATGAGAGGTTGTTTCTGTGAGAGGCACCTAGTGTTGTCCAAGTTCTATCGAAGTTCTTGCTAAGTGCCCTGACTGGGGGCACTGTTGACTCACTCTTCCTCCCCTTATTCTTTCTTGACCAAGTGAGAGGTCTTTAGCTCTCTATTCAGACTAAGTGCTGGCCAACATCACTTTCATTGCTCCTCCCGGCAGGAATGGTATCTTAAGATCCTGGAGGGGCCAGCCCAGCTGCTTAGCGGTTAAGTGCGCGTGCTCTGCTACCGGCGGCCTGGGTTCAGATCCCGGGTGCGCACCGACGCACCGCTTCTCCGGCCATGCTGTGGCGGCGTCCCACATACAGCAACTAGAAGAATGTGCAACTATGACATACAACTATCTACTGGGGCTTTGGGGAGAAAAAAGGAGGAGGATTGGCAATAGGTGTTAGCTCAGAGCCGGTCTTCCTCAGCAAAAAGAGGAGGATTAGCATGGGTGTTAGCTCAAGGCTGATCTTCCTCACCAAAAAAAAAAAAAAAAAAAATATCCTGGAGCCAGCAACGACACAAGAATTCTAATAATTTCAAAGAATATCTACTAAAGATCGGTTCCCTTTCTTGCAGTTCTAATAAGGATTAATGTTAAATCCAAAAAGAAACATTAGAATGTCCATATTTTTCCCTCTTGGTCCAAATCCACGTGAGAACGCAGGCAGGACTACACTTGAGGTTTTCTGACACTTTATTTTTATAATTTCATCAAGAAAGTAACCACTGGCGTCTTCAGGCTTTGCATCTCTGGCACAACCGGTACCTTTACGCTGAGTAGTTGCATCTTCATTCCCAGGAGAGAAAGTATACATTGCCCTGCGCGTCTCCCACTGCAAGCTGCAGGGCAGAGTTAGGACCCAGCCAAGGTTCCAGGCAGCTCACTGCCCCTTCGCATCGAAACAGGCCCAGCTACAATGGGAACAAAAACAGGGATGACGAGAGCTACATGACTAGGGCCTTACTAACTTGTTTTTCTCTCACATTAATGCCTTTATTTAGAAACAGGTTAGTTGCACATTACTGCAAGAAAGATATAAGAAAACAGAACTTTGCTCTTTTGTCCTTTCTCACCCCAAGTTTGCTCTCTTGTGACATCCCTTTAGCCCTCCGTGCATACCCATGCTTACCAGTTGCATACTGGGTCTCTCCCACAGCTTAACATCTCTGTCCTTTGAAGCTGTCACCAGCAACTCAGGCAGCACATGGAGGGCTGTGACAGAGCCCGAGTGAATCTCAGAAAGGAAGGGGAAGCGGTACAGTGAGTTCTCAGAGGGCCCTCCTCAGTCCAGGAAGCATCAAAGTCTGCTGGGTCAGACCTAGAGCCTCCTCCCCTGTATTTGTGACCCTTCCCTCAAACTTACCTTTCTGCGCTGCCGCGTCTTTAGATTTGTGGTTCTGGGCCAGCCATCCACATCGGTATCTATAGATGGGTCCGTCCCTGGAGTTTGAGTTTCAGGTATTTTTGCTTCTTTCTGCCAGATGTTATCTGTGGCCCATTGTCCTTCAGGCGTGCATCTGGCCAGGCTCCATAGCATCCCATTAGAGCCGGCACACAAAAATGAGGACTCTGCCATTTCAAGAGCAGAGTTAGAGTGAGGCCTCAGGCTTCGAAGGATCCACCATCCTCCCTAGGCCATCTCTGAGCTCCTCTGGTCCTCCCATCACCACTCACCAGATTCAGGCTTGGCCTGAGTTACCAATATTAGGGTCCCACTAGGATTCTCTAAGTTCACACAGAAGTCCAGTGTCTCTGCAAACTCTCCTGATTCCTTCTGCCTCTGTGAAAGGATAGATCATTTTGTTCAGCGTACTCGTATTGCTTAACCCTACCCAGCCAGAGCAACTGTTCTCTGCTCTAGGCCGGTTAGGATTCCTTTTTTAATTGTAACTTAGATACAGTAAAGTGCACAAATCTTAAATGTACATCTCAATAAATTTTTACACATGTATACATCCATGTCACCACCCAGATCAAGTTGTAGAACATTTCCATCACCACAGAAAGTGGTCTTCAAGCCCCTTTGCAGTCAATACCAGAGCACCACAACCCCAAGAGCTAACAATATTCTAACTTCTATCACCATAAATTAGATTTGCTTGTTCTTTAACTTCATTTAAGTGAAATCATGTAGTACATACTCTTTTGTGTGTGGCCTCTTTTGCCCAACATAATGTCTATGAGATATTTCTGCATTGTTACAGCCACTGCTAAAACAGTGGCAAGACAAGAGAGACATAAAAATATGCAATTAAGAAAACTCCTAGGTTTATGGTTTCCCATGATTTTTTTAAATGCTAGAATCCTTTTTTTTTCCTTTTCTTTTTTTTTTTTGTGAGGAAGATTAGCCCTGAGCTAACATCCATGCTAATCCTCCTCTTTTTGCTGAGGAAGACCGGCTCTGAGCTAACATCTATTGCCAATCCTCCTCCTTCCCCCCGTCCAAAGCCCCAGTAGATAGTTGTACGTCATATTTGCACATCCTTCTAGTTGCTGTATGTGGGACATGGCCTCAGCATGGCCGGGGAAGCAGTGCCTCAGTGCGCGCCCGGGATCCAAACCCGGGCCGCCAGTAGCAGAGCGCGCGCACTTAACCGCTAAGCCCCGGGGCCGGCCCTAGAATCCTTTTTTATATCAGTGAAATGTTAAAGGGAAACCCAGTATAGAACGCTCTTAAGTAGAGCTGCTCCAGTTGAAGGAAGAGAAGGGGATTTGGAACTAACTGCCTTTCTCTTCCTCTTATCCTCCATGATGGCCCCAAGGTTTTAAAATATTGATCCTGGGCAAATGTTTAACACACACCCAAACAGTACTTACTAAGACAGAGAGAGCTCCAGGGGCCATTGGCTGTAGGACGAACACACCATAGTCCTGGTGGGTGGACAACATCATAGGATGTTCGGCGAAGCTAGTCCTGGTTTATAAGAAAGACAGAGGCTGAGCCTCTTATCTCCCCAGTGTTTTGTTCTAAGTTAGACTCAACCTCAGGGTAACCACTAACCCACCTCTCCTCTTTCTCTAGCCTGAGAGGAAACAGCATTTTGGATCTTACCAGATTCCAGAGGGAGCATCCCCTGGCTTCATGCTCAGTAACTGCAAATCCGCTTTGGCCAAGATGAGGGAGTGACCATCAGGGGCCAGGGCCATACCCGTCAAGAACCCTAAGTCCTCCTGCAGAACTCGGTTCAGGTGAAGACTGTAGCTCAAAAAAGGTACATGGACAGAGAAAGACCCCACTTTAGTGCATCTCTCTCAGGCTCCTCAGTTCCCCGTGAATTGCTCAGGAGTGAAGTATAAAACAAGATGTTTTACCTTCCCTACTAATTTTGTTCTTTTTTTCTGTTTTTCTTACATCAGTATTCATCATCACCATTCCCTTACTTGCTCAAACTAGGAATCTCTAACATTCATGTCTTTTCCTTCCTTTCTGACCTCTGACTGCCCAATAAACACTGTGGATTCTACTTGTAACACATGTCTGAACCTCTCTCTCTCCTTCTCATCCTCAGCGCCCACGTTATGTCCCCCTGGACTATAGCAACAGCTGTAAAAGTGGCCTCCTTGCCTTTAGTATCTCTCTACTACTATGCATTCCCTATACTGCCACCAGAGTTCTCTTTCTAAAATTCAGATAATTATTCTGCTCAAAATTCTTAGCACTGTGCTCTCTCCAACCTCGCTCCAGTTTATCATTTCAATCTAATTCCCTGTCCCCCCACTCCCACCAAGAACCCAAAGACTTTGCTATACTCAGAATACACCATGCACTCTCCTGCCTTCATGGCTTCTGTTAATGCTACTTACTCTTCCTGAAACACCATTCCCTTCTCTTACTGGTCCAGAAAACTCCTACTCATCCTTTAAGCCCAACCTCAAATAGCAACTCTTTTGTAAACTGTAAATATCTCAACTTCTGCAATCCCAGGAATTTTATATATATCTATGTCTTCATTAGAGTACTAATTACTCTGAATACTGTTGGTGGTTTACTTATATGCACATTTCCTCCACTGTGAGCTTCCTTAATTAAAAACTACATTTCAATCTGGTTCACACTGCCTGGCCCAGGGCTTAGCATAAAGTAGGCACTTGATAATTATTTAAATTGACACGATGGGGCCGGCCCCGTGGCTTAGCGGTTAAGTGCGCACGCTCCGCTGCTGGCGGCCCGGGTTCGGATCCCGGGCGCGCACCAACGCACCGCTTGTCCGGCCATGCTGAGGCCGTGTCCCACATACAGCAACTAGAAGGATGTGCAGCTATGACATACAACTATTTACTGGGGCTTTGGGGGAAAAATAAATAAAAAAAAAATTAAATTGACACGATGAGGAACAGAAAAGAACTTCCAAGGGACTTTTTTCTGCCTAATAACTAACATCCTATTGAGTGAGCTGAGTAAAATCCTAGGTGTAAGGAGACACTGTTCCTATCACATTAACCCAGCTGCCTCATTTCACCTGAAATTTCTGGGTGTGGAACCCTTCTGCCATTCCACTTGCCACTCGCTGACTTTTTCATCAGCACTGAGAACAATCAAGGTGTGTGCCGAGTACCAGACTAGAGCGCTGATGCGGCCGGGAGCCTGGTGAATACAAGTTCATTTCAGAGGAGACAGGATTAACCCTCCGTCCTCTCCCAGGCATGTATCATTAAATACATAGACAAGTTCACATAGACAAAGAACTGAGGTGGCCCCAACGCACCTGTGCTGTGGCCACCGCCTTAGCTTCCTGCCACAAGGTTAGTTCCCCAGTTTGATTCCCAGACACTGCCACAGAACCATCTGGGGCCCAGGCCACAGCAGTGATGGCTGTAGGACTCCTGGGTACGTATGCGTCATCTGGAGAAGAAGGAAGTGATTCATTAGGAGCTGGACCACTGCTGGGATACAAGAGGACATAACAGCCTACCCTTGACCTTCTTGGTCCCACTAACATACCCCTCTTTCATACCTTGCCTCTCTCCACGAGTTACTCACCTGCTTCCTTAGGTACCTGCCAGAGCCGTACAGAACCATCCTCTGAGGTGGTCAGCAGGAGGCCTGAGGTTTCTGAAACAGCGGCTGCACTGACTGAGCCACTGTGTCCCAGGAGGGTGTGTGTTTGAAATACCTAGGAGGAAAGGATGGAGATGGGACAGTAGGGGGTTGACACAATAGAAGGTTGTTCCACACACCCTCTCCACCTTCCCCGACCCCAGGCCTTTCAGGGAACTCACCAAGAGTGGATGCCACAACCGTGTGGTCCCATCCAGTCCAGCAGTCACCACCAGAAGCTCTGACCCAGGCTGACCAGCTGATAAGGCAAGAGACTGAGTCAGAAGAAGGGGAGAAAGGAAGAGGCAGCGGGGAAGGGAAGGTGGCTGACTTGTTGTCACCTGCACGGGGCTCCAGGGCAGCTGCACAGTGGCTGATGGGTCCTGAGTGAGCAGGGATGCTGGTCAGCTCCACGCCCTGATGGTCCCACACTTTCAAGGTCCCATCCCGGCCCACAGATACCACGTGCTCCTCCTGCCCCAGAGCAAAGGATGACAGCAGAGTCACGAGAGCAGGACATGGGAAGTATTAGGGGCTTAGAAGATGTCAAAGAGCGAGGAGAACTCCGGGACAATGAGGCTGGGTGGCTCAGCACTGCAATCTCACCACGAGGTCATGAGACTAAGATGCTGTGTTTTCATGCTCTCCCTCCCCTCTCACCGACCCATAGCCTCAATACCCTAATCCTGGTCTAATCTAGGCCCAAGCATCTCACTCTTTATATTTCTTCTGCCTTTGGGATTAGATACCCAATGCATCCAGTCTCCCAAAGCCCCCTTATGCTTCCCAGAGACCCCCAGTGAGCTCTCCATTGCCTTCTCACCACAGCCACCACGGCGCTCACGGCACTCTGATGACCCAGGAACTGACCAAGCTGCTGTCCCGACTCTGGGTCCCACAGCCCCACAGAGCCATCACTGGAGCAGGAGACCTGCAGAGTCACAGGTTAGAGGAATGGGATTAGCAGTATCCCGCCAGCATTTCTGTAAGTTTATAATGTCAGGTGGAGGGCAGTAAGCTTTGTGATTAAGAGCATGGGCTGTCCCGGGTTCAAATCCTAGCTCCACCATTCCTTACTCTGTGACCTGGGGCAGGTTCATCTCTCGGAGCTTAGGTTTCTCATCTATTCAATAGGATAATGACAGTGTACCTATCTGATGTGGTTGCTGTGGCGCTGATGCATCTATATAAAGGACTTTGCACACTGCCTGGTACATAGTGAACCCTTAATAAACAGTAGCTATTGTTCTTGTTATTAACACAATGTCGTCAACAAACCCAGACAAAGGTGAAAAGTCTGCAATGCCAAGGAAAGACCTGGCTTCCCAGAAGGCAGGGGTAGGGCAGACTAGGACAAGTTTCTTCAACTGATATGATACTCACTCCTTTCTCATCTCTTTTTGAGAACAACCTGAGAACTCTGCATTAGAAAACTAGGTTTCACCAACCCAGAGTGCATAATTTGAGACTCATCTTTGTCTTAGGACCAAAGAAATCACAGCAGTACCCTTTACCTGCAGGGTCAGGACATCCTAAGCCCTTGGGGAGACAGTTCTGTGTTCTTGTTAAGAGCATGGGCTTTCTATTTTTTTTTTTTTCGTGAGGAAGATCAGCCCTGAGCTAACATCCATGCTAATCCTGTTTTTGCTGAGGAAGACCAGCTCTGAGCCAACATCTATTGCCAATCCTCCTCCTTTTTTTTTTTCCCCCAAAGCCCCAGCAGACAGTTCCATGTCATAGTTGAACATCCCTTTAGCCACTGTATGCGGGACACGGCCCCATCATGGCTGGAGAAGCGGCACATTGGTGCGCGCCCGGAATCCGAACCCGGGCCACCAGTAGTGGAGCGCGTGCACTCAACCGCCAAGCCAAGGAGCTGGCGAGCATGGGCTTTCTTATCAGAAAGTTTACTGGCTCAGCTTCATCACTGACGTGACCGTGGAAATGTTCTATAATCTATCTGAGCTCAACATCCTTGTCTGTGAAACGGAGATAATAGTAGTATCTACCTTATAGGATGTTGTACAGATGAAATGAGGCAATGTATATGCAAAGAGTTTACTCCAATGCCTGGGTCATACTAAACGCTCAATCAATGTTAGCTAATGCTATTATAAATGGGTGTTAGGAAAAGGATGAGATGCGAGTGTTGTCCTCCCCCAGGAACCCTGCTGAGCTTTGTGCCACCCCCCAGCCCTTCACTCACCAGTAGGTTGTGTTTGGTCCAGGCACAGCCAGTGACCCAGTCACGGTGACAGGCAGAGAAGGAGCAAATCAGAACAGGGGCTTTGGTTGTCCTCACGTCCCAGCAGAGAAGATTCTGGATAGGTCCCAAGAGAGGGAGCCGTCAGGACCATAGAAGGAAGGTAGGAACACCAGGGCCACTTCAGGCAAGACGTTTCAAGGAAATTATTAAGGAAGGGAGCCGCACACATCCAGTGCAGGAGGTTTGGCAAAGCAGAAAGCCAAGGAAGAATTGGGAAATGGGCTGTTCAGGAATCTAGGAACCAGAGGGGCTGTGGGGCCAGGGGAGGAGGGCCAGGGGTTGCATCCTTCTGCGGCTCACCTGATCCCTGCCCCCAGTGGCCAGCCTGCCTCCATCAGTGCTGAAGCTACAGCAGCTTACGGGGCCCTCGTGTCCCTGGAGCTCAGTGCCACAGGGAAAGTTTTCTGCCTTTTGTGGCAGCGTCAGCAACTGCCTTGGCCACAGCCGCACTGTGAAATCCTCTGCATTGGAAACAGGGAGAGAGGACGATTCCCTGAAAGAGGAAGTAAGACAGGCCTGGGAGGCCAAAGGCAAAAGCAATCATGTGGGCTGAGGGTGATGTCTAAGGGAATCAGGGTTAGGGAGGGAGAAGAACCAGTCTAGACTGATCATGCAATATAAGCGCATTTAAAAGCACTTTGAAAATTGTAAAAAAAAAATTACGTACGTGTGTGTATTCTCATGCATACATACACACATAAATTGGAGGAAAGTATTAGCATATTTAAAAAGAACAATGATTCATTACCCTGTGTACTGTCCAGCAGTACCTGAGGCAGAAGCCAAGAGTTCCTGGGAGGTGGCCAGCCCCAGCACAGCCCTCTGGTGCCTGGACAGGAGCCAGAGGGACTGAAGGGAGCTGTCCTCGAGCGCCCAGCCCTGCAGGGAGCCATCTTCTGCACCGCTCACCAGCACCTTAGGGCTTAGCCAGGCCAGTGTGGACACTGCCACATCTAGAGCTTGACACTGAGCCCCCTGGGGACCTAGGGAATGAGAGAAAACAAGAGAGGAAGACACTTGGAAAGGGGGTCAGGGGAGGGGGTTCAAACATCCCATCCCTTTTCCCTTCCGTACCTGAAGAGATTTGGTAGATCCTAATGCCATCTGCTCGGTACCCAACAGCCACCC
This sequence comes from Diceros bicornis minor, assembly GCF_020826845.1. Taxonomy (NCBI): domain Eukaryota; kingdom Metazoa; phylum Chordata; class Mammalia; order Perissodactyla; family Rhinocerotidae; genus Diceros; species Diceros bicornis. The sequence goes on along the minus strand of NC_080744.1, from coordinate 28,929,423 downwards.
GATCACCATCTGGGCTGAGAGCCACGGAGAGGGCAGGAGAGAGAGAGACGGAACCTAGGCACCCCCGGGGCCGACCCAGAGACCCGGACCACACCTGAACCTGAGGGCCGAGAAAAGTGCTTAAAGATAACCCTACTCCCACTCCCAGAGTTACAGCCACCCCATTAAAGGCCTCCTTCCAGAGACTCTTCTGAAAGCCGCCCATGCACACACTGACATCCCTCTCCCTGTGCCTCGCACCAGCCAAGCTCCTCCAGCCTCCTCAACAAAGGCCCCACCCTCACCCAAATATTCCCTGCCTTTGCTGCCCTCTCTTTGTGAGCCACCAGCCCTCTGTAACCTGACCTTGCCATCCTCTCCAGCCGTCAGTAACTGGCACCCAGCACGCAGGAAAAGGGCAGCAGCAACAAAGCCATGGTGGGCAGCGAAGGCAGCCAGCCGTGCCCCCTCTTGCCAGGCCCACAGCTCCACCATCCTGTCCAACCGGCCCACAGCTACAACCCGCCCAGGCACATTGAAGGCCAAGGTACGAACAGAGGCTCCTGGGGCCCCTAGGTCCTACATGGGGAGATAGAAATTGAAATGTCAGGGCCTGCTCTCAACACAGGCCCAAGTGGCACTCCCACCCTCTTGTGCTTCCTCCCCCAGGGCTACACAGGATCTTCTCACCTTGGTGACTCTGCGCCTGTCCACCTGGAAGAAGCTGAAACTGCCAGCCCAGCTGCCTGTGGCTACTACTTGCCCCTCTGGGTGGAAAGCAACGCAGTTCAGGGGCTTGGGACAGGTGTGCTGGAAGGCCAGCTGCCCACGCACTGTGTCCCATAGCTGGAGGAGAGTGGAGAACATCAGGGTGCTGAATACAGATGCCTGAGCTACCCAGTCCCAGAGATCCAGGGGCCACTTTGTCCAGTCTCCTGCCCTCAGCAGGGAAGGCCTCCCAAGCCCAGCAGTCAGCAGCCTCTGCCACGCTACGAGAACAACTTCGCTGGGCTGACTTGGAGCCCCCCGGTCATTACCTTTAGGCATCCCCCCAGGCACACGGTGGCCAGCAGCCGGCTGTCTGGGCTCAGGCAGCAGCCGGTGATTTGGTACTGGTGAGCCTTGGTCTGGAGCACCCTATCCCAGGGAGACAAAATCAGGGCCCCCGGGCTCGCGGCCACTGGCTCCCTCTTTGTTCCCCTCCCTCCAGGGCTTTTGAGAACCAGGGAAGGCCCTCACTCCAAGGCATGGGGGAGGCTCCCTTACCGACAACCGTGCTTCAGGTCCCAGAGCTCCAAGAGCCCATCAAAGGCAGTAAGAAAGAGGGCATTGTCCGAGAGGAATGAACAAGAGGAGACTCCATCACAGCCACTCACCACAGACTTCTCCTCCTGTGGGAGCGAGCGGGGAAGCACGCTCAGGACATTCCCCTGACCCCACTGTCCGGCCACTCTGACCCCCAACCAAAAAGGAGGCCAAGGTGAGAAGGGCTGGAGCCCTTGGCTCTCTACATAAATCTAAATGTGGCCCTCCAGCCCCACACCAGGAACACCTGTTCAAAGTGCAAAGCTTTGGGCCCCACTCCAGACCTAGGCCAAGCTCAGGGTCAAGTGGGGCCTCATGATCCAAGTGGGGCCACATCCCCCCTCCTCCAAACCCCATACATATCCCCAAGTCACAGAAGATTTTGATGGGTCTGAGGTGCATGCATATATACATGCATGTATATGCATGGGTAGGGGTGATATGGGTGGGAAGAGGAGAGAGAGTGGTTGTTGCTGTGGGACCCACCTCTCCAGCCTAATCTACTATTACCTCCCTTAGGTATCCTCTGCTGCTCTCATTCCTAGCAATTTACAGGAAACATTCTCCCTACATCTCTCACTCTACCCACTTGCCTGCCCTTCTCCATCCTATGTCCTCCTGTAACTACACAACTCACTCAGCTCTTATCTATGTCACATGGCTATGTTTTGGTTTCTTTGTATCTTATATGTCTTATCTTTCAACAAAACCGATCACTTGGTGGGCAAAGACAATGTCCTAAGCCCCGTGTTCCTTGCAATGCTTAGTAAGATGCCTTGAATGGAATGCCGGCGGCAAATATTTGCCGTGTGATTAACTTTTTGACCAAGCGCTTTTGATCGGATGTGAGGGAAGTCAAGTTGCTGAATGAATCAGGGTGATAACAGGTGGGTTTGGCTGGTCTAGAGCCTCAGGGCATCCGGCGAGGCTTTTCGGAAGGTAAACTCTGCCCTGCTTTGAATATCATACCTGCCAGGTTCTCAGGTCCAGCAGGTAAACGGTCCCACTGGCAGTGCCCACAGCTGCTCTTTGCCCACTGGGGGAGAAGGCCACGGCTGTCGGGGATGAGGAAACTGCCAGAGACAGGCTGGAGCTAGAGAAAAATGGGAAGAAAGGGAGGAAATGAAGAATGAGGGGAAGGAAGTGAACAGGAATTCATTTTTGCATTTCTGTGACTGAATCTCCACTTGACTGTGACTCTGGTCTGTCCTTTATTCTCTAGTTTCAGAAAGAGCTGCCGCTTGCTCTCTGGGGGGTCATCAGGGTCTGGGGTCAAGGGTCTTACATTTGCTGGCCCCTCATGGTCTGGGGTTTGTTAAGCCATCGTAGCATGCGCTGGAGGTGCCATCGCTGGGAGAGCTGGGGGGCCTGGTGGCAAAGAGGTGAGTCCAGAGGCTGGTTGGCTGCCTGCTGGGGCAGCAGCAGGGGGTACTGGCTGAGGACTGGAGCCTGCTGCCTCAGGAAGGAGTGAAATACAGCAACGTCAGCCTCAGGAAGCTTCTGTCCCTCTTCAGGGACTGAGGAAGCTATAGAAGAGATGTAGAGTATCACTGGGGAGCCAGCCTGGACCCCCATTAACCCCAGCACCAAATACAATTATATGGCATGTCTGACACGGTAAGTCTCGAAGTATGGCCCTCTGGCCCCACATGAGGAACAGCTGTTAAAAGGACAAAGCTTTGGGCCCCACTCCAGACCTAGGGAACAAGAATCTGGGGACCTGGAGATCTGCAATTTGAGGAAGTTTCCCAGGAATGTTTATGCTCACTGAATAAAGGTTGAGAACCTCTGGTCTAAGAAATCTAGGCAAAAGGTCTCCTGGGAGTCACTTGCTTACACACTGGGCATTCTCAACTTGGAATGGAAATTCAACTATTCTTTCTGTTACACCTCCCCAGGAGCAGGCCCCCCGTGAACACACCCAAGAGCCCCATATTTCAGAGAAGAAGCCATCCAGTGACTCATCTCACCATAGAGGGCATGGGCCTCCAGGAGCCGAGAGATCAGACCCAGTTCCAGGTGTGCAGCCATCACATGGAGATTGGTGAGAAACTTTGCAAGAAGGCCATGGTTCTCGCTCTGGACCTGGGAAGGTCAGATGGAATTCATTAGGGACGTGAAGAGGCTGATGAGGAGGGATAGTCTTGTCTTAGACCCTGCCTGTGCAACTGGGACCTAGACCTAGGAGCTGGGACAAAGGACCTGAAGGAGAAGGGCAGCAAAACTGAAAGGAGAAGCATAGAGGGAGTTTGGGAGGAGAGTAATTAATGGCAGTGGTGATGGTGGTGGTGGTCAAGGCGGAGAGGGGCCTCAGAACAGCCAAAGCAGTTGCTCGGGAGAAGGTGCCTATGGGATGTGAGGACTCACCAGGTGGTAAGGCAGGTCTCCCAGAGCCTCAGGAGGGCAACTTCGGAAGGTGTCTGAGGCATCGGGGTCACATGCCTTCCAGAGCTGAGCTGCAGGTGTGGTTATAGGAACAGACATTGAGACGGGCTCAGTGCTGAAGCATCTTCAAAGATCCCACCCCTCAGGTACAGCAAGAGCTATCCACCCACTGGGGTGGTAGACGAGGGAGACAGCTGATGGGGAGCACAGTGGGTGGTCCTGGCCTCCAGGTCCAGGCCCCACACTCAGTGCCCCAGGGTTAAGCTGGACTGCAATCACCTGCGATGAAGATATGTGCCGTCTTCTCCAGCCCTCGCCTCTTTCCATAGCGACATTTGGCTGCTGTTCTCAGGGGACCATCAGGGAGGCAGAGCCGGGCACCAGGGCGCTCCAGGGGGCCCTCCCCCAGCAAACTGTCCTCGTGTGAGGGAAAGAAGGCAGGAGGGGAGAGGGAGGAGGCCTGTGAGTGAGCATCCTGGCACAGCTGTGGGCTCCATTCCCACCTCAAACAGTGGTAACTTGAGTGACAGCCCCTTCAAAATCTGGGAGACAGGTGTCAGGGGCTATATCAATGGAAGGGTGGGATGAAGAAAGATCTCATGGGGGCCAGCCTCAAAGACGGAAAGCACAGGAGGTCGATGCGAGCTCAGCTGGGGGCACCTGTACCTGTGCAGACTCTGGACAAGGTAGGCAAATGGGCCCCTGGGGTAGGGGTCCCCGCTGTTACCAGCAGCCACTGCTTCCTCCCAGGTCTTGGTCCCCATGGGAAGTATCCGCCATGCACTCAGCACACCATGCAGCTGGTCCATAGTCAGACCTGAAAACCGGAGCTCTCTGAGGTCCTCGCCAAACCACACAGCATACCCATCCCTGTGACACATGGTCCCTCCTTGCACTGCTCACTGAGACCCCAACTGAACCAAGGTCACCCTGAGCCCTTAGCCTTCCAAACCACCCCAAACACTGACCGCTACGTGTGACCTCAAGGGTGGCCAAGGCTTGGGGAAGGACATCGGGGCCATGCTCTTGCTCCAGTGTGCCCAGGATATGCTGCAGCAGCAGGGGGACAGTGGCGGGCAGCGTCCGGAGTCGCTCAGACACCTGGCAGAGGAGAAAGATGGGCTTCAGCCAGTGGGGTGGGGGGAGGATGAGAGCCAGCTTTGGTTGTGGGGAGTGGAGGGAGCAGCAGGAGAAGCCCTGGGAGGCGAAGAAAAAGGAAAGAGAAACGGGTGAGAGAGAAGAAGCAGGTACGGGCAAGGTGAGGATGGGAAACAGGTGATCATGACATGGCAAAGGATGAGGGGGAGAAGGCGAGGGATGGACAGGAAAGACGCTGAATGGAGAATGGGAAATGTGATTAGGACTTAGAAAATGGGGAGTGAGGATTTACACCCCCAACCGACCTGCTCATAGAGTGTGAAGAGCCTCAGGTGATCGGTGACCAAGCGCAGGTAGAGCGGCAGGGCTGACCCGCGTTTCACCAGCAGCAGCCGCATCTGAAGAGACTCACGGGACTCAGCATGGGGACCAGAGAGCCTGCCTACAGCCAGCCCTTGGCCCCCTGCCCACCATCCCAGCACCAGGACCACTGCAAGGTACCTCCTCCTCTGAGCGTCCCCAGCAGGCATCACCCAACAGCATCACCTTAGGACCCAGCCATCCCTTCCCTACACTGCTCTGCCCAGCCAGCCCCTCTTTCAGGGAAACCCCCAGGGCTCAGCCCCCACAACACGATAACCACAGCTTACTCCTCCCCTCAGCCAGACAGGCCCTGGGAGGCGGTTCACCAGGGGAAAAAGGCTGGGTGATATTATAAGGAATCACAGTTATCTTGTTAGCAACTTCCCCTGGCACAGAGTTCCTGAGAAAACAAAGGAGCAGGTCTGTGTAGGGCAGCTGGCAGCCTCAGCACCCTGGGTCCTCACAGCTCCCTGGTTCTCCCCCAACACCCAGTAGCCCAGGCCTAGATCCAACCTGGTTGTTAAAAGGCGACTCCTCCAGCCGCTTCCCGTACAGAGCCAGCTCCTCTCTCACCAGCCGGGCCCGAGCAGACGGCTCCAGAGCGCCCAGGGCTACCACATGGGCACTTTGGCTCTGCTCAAGGGTCTCCCCCAGGCTCGCGTCAGTAGACATGCTCAGCACCAGGTGCACCCGCTGTGACATTTGGGAAAAGGGCAGGGAGGTAGGAAGGAATAGGAGAGCAATGTTGGAGAGGCCCCGCTCCTCCTTACTGCATCCCACCCCCACCTCCTTCTCACATTCACCTGGGGAAGGGTCTTGGGGATCCAGTCTGAGATCAGCTGCCCATGCTGGTCCACCAACCTGTCGGCCCCATCGATGATCAGCACCAGGGTCTGGCCGGATTGCAGGGACTGAGCAGACTTGGGCAGCAGCCTCTGCTGCAGCTCCCACACAAGGCCCCTGCGTGGGGAGGGGAAGGACCAGGGTCAGTGGTGGAGGGAGAGGAGGGGTGGTGTCACGTGGCATCCACAAGGCTCGGCTAATGGGGGATACACACCGGTAGGTGTTGGGGAGGGCACTCGGCTCCTGCAGTTGGCTATGCAGATAGGCACAGAGGCGCCTGAGCAGGGTGAGGGCAAGACTCTGGTCAGGGCGGGCCCCTGAAAAATGGAAGAAGACTAAGGGGAACACCTTGGCCCCAGTGGGAGCCTGCAGGGCTGACACAAGGGACGCCTGCAAGGAAGGAAACAGAAAACACAGTCACATTTTATGTGCACAAACTCCCTGTGCCCCACCTCCTCAGCCCTCCTTAGCCCACACAGTCCTTCCTCCCTCCTGCCAAGGCCTCTGAGACTCTGTACCAGGAAGGTGGTCTTGCCCTGTCCCGACTGCCCGGTCACCAGGCTCAGCCTCCCTCCGTGCAGCATTAGCTGCTGTACTGTGTCCTGAAGGAGACGTGGTCGGGCAGGACTCGATGGCTTCTGCAGCTGCTGAAAGGTGGTCTGGACCAAGTCATCATCTGGGATGGACACTGGCTGTTCCAGCTGGGCCCCTGGCTGAGGACACATGGGGCATTGATTATCCATGATTCCATGCTCCTCAGGACCCCCAGGCCTAAAACTCACAGAGCCCCCTACCAAGTTACTTCCCACCCAGGACTACACAGACCACCCTAACCCCTCTCCATTCCCCTGGCTACCAGTGCTCCAGCTGACCTGTAGGTAAAGCTTCTGGATCATATTCCACACATCCTGCAGAACCAACTGCCCAAACTCCTCCAGCCCCCCAACATAGGGCCGGCTGGCTGACACACCACCCCACTCACAGGGGTATCTGTGGGCAAAGCAAGTACAAGCAGAGTCACAGCAGACCCGGCTCTCTTCACCACATCTCTCTGTGCAGGGGCTCTCTATCTCTCCCAGCTTACCTGCGACAGGTAATCCCTTTCTGTCTGCTCAGGGAGCTCTTCAGTTCTGAGATTCGATGTGCAGCCTCTTCAGACTCAGAAATGAAGTCAGATTTCCAAGCATCTGGCACAGAGCTGAACACCAAAGATACCCCAAGAGTGGGGCTGGACTCAGACCCCAGCCTCTCTCTACCCCCAAGCACAGACCTGGCTATAGGTCCCAGAAACTCCTCAAGTGGAGATCGCCTGACTTCAGCTGCAGGGCTGATTTGGTGCTGCAAAGGCAAGCTCTCTGAGCCCTGTTTCTCTCTTCCAGCTCCCCCACCCCTATACTCTGAATGCTGGGGAGAGAAGACACGGCCAGTGAGCCTGTCGGGCCTTCTGTGGAGAACAAGGCCCGGAGGCAACAGAAGGTACCTGAGGAAGCTGGAATCCCGGAAGTAGATGAGAGCTTGGGCAGACGGCTGCAGGCGTAGGCCGCGATCCAGGAACTGCATCACCTCCATCTCTGTCACAGAGCGACCTGAAGGGTACTGCTGGGCCTGCAGGAAGAGACAGAGAACAGGTAGGTCCAGTCCTAGGTCACACTAACCCCTCCCTCGAGACCTGCCAAGACCCCAGGGCTCCCTCATCTCAGTAACGTTCCTCTTTCCCTCCAGACACGAGCCAATAAAACGTAGCTAATAGCTAACATTTATTGAATGCCTGTCATGTGTTGAGCATTTTTAAAAATAGATCTCTAATTCTCATAGTAACCCTGCAAGGTAGACATCACTTTTCTCTTTAATATATGGGGAAGTTGAGGCTAGGTTAGGATAAGCCATTTCCCACAAAGCCACGCTATCTGTAAATGACAGAAAGAAGATCAGAACCCAGATCCCTCTGATGGCAAAACGTAAACAGACCTACCTCCTACCTCTTGCATCCTTGGCCAACCCAGAGGTATTTCGCAAAGGAATTCTCTCATCTAGTACTTGGCCACTCACAGAACCTTCTGCTTGTGTTTCACTTGAAGTCTCAAGGACCTGCCTGCTCATAGTCCCGGAGTTCCTGACAGACATGGCTTCTCACCACCCCTGCCCCAACCTTGGTTTCCTCCCCAGACCCTGCTCCGACCTTGGCCTCTGCCTTACCCAGCGGAAGTGAGGATGGTCAGGGAGGTTGTAGCTGGGGGGAACGTAGCCATAGCGGGAGCCCAGAATCCCCACAAACAGCTGCGAGTTCTCCACCTCCCCGAGGCACACTTCCAGTTGTCTGCAGGCACGGTTATGGGGACACCATATCAGGGAATATAGGCACAAATGGGGAGATGGGGCCCTGCTCACAACTGAGTAAAGTGAAGGCAGGCTGCTCTTGTTCACATCCAAGGAGCACCCCTGCCCTCGGCCTTCAGCCGTTCTCACAGCCCCAACCCTGCCCACCTCAGTTCTACCACTCGATCCCCTCATCCCTGACTCAGCCCCTCCTCTCTGTGGCCCCCACACCTGTTCCTACGAGTCTCCTCCTCGGTGATGCCCCAGCGCAGGTCAATAGTGTGAAGGCTGATGCGGTGAGGGGCCACCCGGGCCTGCAAAGCTGGCAGCACAGACCTCAGCAGCAGGTCCCGCTCCCCGTGCATGTCCCGGAAAGTGGAGGAAATGAAAAGCCGGATGCTGCGCCATCTGGGGGGAAGTAGAGGGCTGGGCTCGGTCTCAGGATCAGCCCCACAACCCAATTCCACAGACACGGCTGTGACTGCCCTTCAGCACTGAGCACAAACCAGGGAGGATGGCTAGCAGGCCTCCAGAGAATAACCTGCTCAAAGCCTCAACTGCAGAGCCCTGGAAATTAACCCCCCCTTGCCATTTCTCATGCACCCCTCCTTTGTCAGCTAATAATTATTATGCACATACTATTTGCCCATGGAACGCTCATGCAAACACTGTGAGGTAAGCACAATCATTATCTCCACTTTACTGATCAAGAAACTACAGTTTTAAGAAATTAAGCAACTGGCCCAAGATTCAAGCTACTATTTGGCAAAGCTAGGATGAGAAAGCCAGAGCCTGTACTCCTTAGCCTTCTGCCTGAGCCCTGGCTACATGTTCACGGTGCCTGCTGCCGGCCTCACATTCTAAACCCTTTCCTCAGAAGAGAAAGGCGCACGCTCACAATCTGACAATTTCCTGTGTCCGAGAAACCCCTGCCTGAGAAAGAGGAAGCACACCTCAGTGAATAGAACAAGCAGCATTTCAACAGCCAGAATTTCAGTCACCTGAGTTTTTCCAGGTTTTTCTGGCAGCGCCCCAGCCCTTCCTATTTCACAAAGGCAAAGAAACACAGACTGACCCAGGCTGGGAAACAGGAGCCAAGGGGCTTAGAGTATTCTCTTCCAGTGGCCGGAGAGACGGGGCCTCTGTCTTTCCTGGGGGTGGTGGAATCTTGAATATTTTGTCCATTTGGCCCACATGTTCTAGAAGACGGGAGGCCCCACGCTCTGCAATGAACCTGACATAAATAGTGACAAAATAAATGAGAGCAGAATACTAGAGTCAAAATCAGGAAGGTCTTCCAAGGGGGCAAGGGACAAAGATATGGCTCAGTTACATCACCCAGTCAACTAGAGCTCCTTAAGCAGGGCACCATAAGCAGTGACTATAGACTTAAAATAAACGAGGGTGCAGAGCCACAGGAATGAAGGAACAGAGAAGAAATGCAGCTCTAGCCCCTCCTGCTGTGCATGGTTATCACAGGCTTTCTGTTGGGCCAGGGGCAACGGGGCTGGGTGAAGGTGTAAAGACTAAGGCCATCCTAGTCTGGGCTTGATCAGTTCTGTACTAGCCATGAAAGCTCCCTGGAGGAGGAGGAATGTGCACGAGGCTTCCTAGTAGGAATCGGGGGCAATGGGTGGCATCCAAATGAAAAGACAGGGGAGAACACAAGTAAATGGGAAGGCTAGCAGTAGAGAGAAAGACAAAGTAAAAAGATTTATGTAAATTTGGCACAAATAAATAAATTTGGCATGGGGTTTTCTCTGGATCAAGAATGGAACAGAGGCCACAGAGAACGAATAGAAGTAATGTGACCAACCCTTGAGTTGTTCCCTTAAAAGCAAACAGTGCAATCTCCCAGGTCTCCTTTTCTTCTTTCCTACTAGATGTAATATAAAAATGATGGCTGGAGCTGGAGCAACGATCTTGAACCACGAGGTGGAAGCAAAATGTTTGAGGATGGTGGAGCGATAAAATAGAAGATGTCTAGGTCCCTGTAACACTGTGTTGTTGCTATGCCTAGACAGCGGTAAAAGAGGAATAAACTTTTATCTTGCTTAAAAAAGGAAGTGAATGGAGTAGAGGCCACAGATAATCTCTGAAAGATGTTCTAACAAAGCCCCAAACGCATTCGGTGCTCGTCCTGTACTCACTTCAGTATCCCATCAGTACAGCCTAGGAGTGTCACATCATTGGGATTGGCATCTGAAAATCTGGCAAAGGAAGAAGCAGCACTCTCCATCAGAAACAGTGCCAGGAACACAGAGTCACTGCCCCCTAACACCCTAGGATGGACACCCCACCTCTGCACTTTCAATAGGGATATGTGCTAGGCTGGGGCTGGGGTGGACCTCCCACAGGGGTTTAGAGCTAGGCCGAAGACTTCAGAGAAGGTTCTAGCACTTAAAGTGCAATAGACCTAAGAGGCAGAGATGCGGAGGTGCCTGGCAAGTGGGAGTGTCCCACGCTTCAGTAGGGTAGAGAGGAAATACGGATCACTATAGTCTGGCACTGAGCAAGGAGTGTGAGCATCCTTACATGTAATATATCCTTTTTAGGCAAACACCAACAAAGAGGCACTTGGAATTCACATGCTGCCAGAAAAGCTGTTTGGCCTCATTTATCAGTCTGTCATTCATAATGTGGCCAAAGAGGATGACCCTGTCCACCTGTAAGATGAAAGGGGATGGGCTGAGACAGGGGGACAGAGGGATAAAAGAGACGCTAAAGAGCTCAGGACATCAAGAGAAGAGATCTCTGAGGATTGGGGGATTGAGAGAACTCTGAGAGGGATGGAAACTGCCTCTCCTGAGACCATCAGGATGGGGGAAGCCACTTCACCCTGACCTGGAGGGCCATCAGAGCAGAGGGCAGGGAGGGGCAGCCAGGTGCTATAGCTGGCTCCTTCAGGCTCACAAGAGCTGACTGCCAAATCTTTAGGAATTTTGTGAGCTAGCTGTTAAATGTGGCCACTATTAAATTGTATAAACTGACAATTAAATAAACTCTATTAAAAGCAAAGTTAATAACTCAAAACTCATCACTTCCTAATTATTTTACCACATTTTACCATTATCTACTCTTGATCTTATTAACATCTACTTTATCTGTATTGTGGAACTACTATATAAAAGTGCACTACTGGGCATCTCTTCTCCACTCTGTCTTCACTGACATCATGTTGGTCACTTGAAATCAGCCATGGAAGGAGTATTTACACCATGGAAATTAGCAAATGCTATTAACGATGACTTATTTTTCCGGACTGCTGGTTGATTAACATTTACCAGCACACCACAGGGTAGGGAGTTGCAGGCAGCAGGGAGCTGACCTGGGTACTGCACAGAGTTTGAAAGGTTAGCTTTGAGAAATGAGATACATCAGTTGTGGAGGAAAATGTGGGGGAGGGAGGGTTTCTGGGGGACTAGGCAGTACTCACAGGGACCCTTTGGGCAGCCAGAGACAGCAAGTACTTCCCAAAAGTATCCCGGGAAAATTCATAATAATTTCCATCCAACTCCTGAAGGAAAGAGGCTCAGGTTACGTGGTTGCATGGAAGATGATCAATAAGCAACAAAGATCATAGTCTGCTTGGGAAACCTTCAGAACTGTGTACATCTAGGCCTTTCCTGACTATTCAGGCTGTTCCCAGGCCTGTGTCCATTCATATATTTTGCCCAGTGGAGGTGGGTGCCTGACCTGGACTTGCGCCTGGAGGTCGATGGCAGTCTTCAGGATACCTTCTTCTGCCTTAAGCACAGCGGTCTTCAGAGTGCCGCCTCCGCACAGCAAGAGATCCGCGTGCTCCGCCCGCGCGATCATCATTCCCATCAACAGCAGCACATAGTTCAGGGGGGGCTGATTGGACAAGCATCAGGATACAATAAGGCTCCCCTATTTTGGAATCCACTCTTGCCCATCCAGCCCTGGAGGCCAAACACCTCCATTGGCTAGAGAAAAGGGGACAAAATCCTCAGTTAGGAGGGGACAGCTTCAGCAGCCCTCAGGAAGAGCTGATGGGGAGGGAGGTGGAAAGGGGCCAGATTCAACCCAAATTCTGCCCAAATTCAACAATGGGATGTATGGAGGTGAAAGTGAGACATATTTGAGCGACAGAAATTTAGAGAAGATTAAATACCAGCCAAATGTGCAATGTTAGTACTATAATCCATGAACAGGCTTGAGACCACATTCTAGGAATTGTTCCTAGGAACCAAGGTCTGATACTAGGAAGCAAATGCATGTCATTTATCTCAGTTCTGCATGCTTGTTTGTAAGAACCAGGACTGAGAATAATACCTCTCAGGATCCCCAGCATCCTACCAACACCCCACCTTTTTATTTTTTTTTACCCCTTGTGGGTTGCTCTTGGGACAGAGCTTGTCTGCATCAGCATCTGTCATATAGACCAAGAGGGTGCGTCCTGGCAGCGGGGGCAGGCTGTGCTTCACGGAGAGGTTCACAGCTGTTTCCAGGGCCTGTCGATACCGAGCCAGCATCTCACTGTCATATTTACACTGTCTGTAAGCAGGAAAGACAGAGACAGAAGGGCTCAGGGGCTTCTCTGTTTGCCATCTTGTGGCAGGTAGGAAGATGAGAACTTGCCACTCAAGGACTGAGTCTTCACCCCTCTCCACAGCCCACTTCCAATGCTGGTAGAGACAACTGGGACAGAGCTTCCCCTTGTCCTCACTCTATGGGACTCCTCCATTCTCAAGGCTGGAGAGGAGAAGGCTTCTGTAGACTCACTCTCTGAAATCGCTTGCCATGCTTACCATATCAATCCACGCTTACTTCATGAGGCAAGATTTAACTGCTACATATTTTTAAATTGTATTTTAAAGAACAAATACTAACTCCTTACTCTGAAAACTGGCAATTAAAGGAGAAAGAGTTGAACATTCATCTCATCTTTCCAATACAATCTCTATGTCAGGGTAACTAAATAGCTTTAGTTGATTAGGGAGGTTCTTTTTAGAACGCCAGCTAATAAATGTGGGAAACGACAGAAATCCCCCATTCTGCAACTGCTAATGAAACAATTGGTTCAGGCAAAGATCATCAATGGACGAACCACTAACTTTATGTGGAGAGATCAGGCAATCATCACCTAAGAGCACTGATCAATCTTAGCATCACTATGAGTGGGACCACCAGACTTTTTGTGACTCCTCATCCTGTATCCTATTAGGAGGCAAAAAATGTCTGGTGGTCTCACTCATAGTGTACAAAGGATCACCTATAAAATATTCTTGCAGGAAAAAAAGTTAAATCTGAATCTATTCAAGCCTTTAGAGTTAATGCTCAGGGCACATGAAACAGAGAATCAAGTTAGATGACACCACAAGGAAGTAGACAAATCTAGAATGTGGGACATTCTGTGGGAACCCTGAACCTGGTTTCCACAGCAAGTCAAAGGCATGAAAACAATTCAAAAATTAAAAAAGATTTAAGAGACTTAATAACCAAATGTAATGTGTATGCCTTGTTTGGATCTCGATTTGAATATAACTGTGAAATGATACTTTTTGAGACAAAACTGAGAAATCAGAATATAGACTAGATAATAAATGATAATACCAAGGAATTATTTTCAGTTTTCTTAGGTATATTAATGACATTCTGATTATAAAAGAAAATGTCTGCTTGAAGAGATACAAGAGAAGTAGGGAGGGGTGAAATAAAATGTGTCATATTATTTGGTATTTGTTTTTAAAAAATCTTCAAAAAAAAAGGAAAAAAGAAAAAGAAGAAAGGGATCAGGAAAGTATGGTAAAATCTAGATTATCACTGAATATGGCCATTACAGTTTTATGGGTGGCCATTATACTATTCTCATTATTTGTGTGCATGTTAAATTTTTCATAAAAATTTTTTTAATCTAGAGAATTCAGTAGTCTCTACCAGTGCCATCCAATAGAATTAAATTACAATTAATTACATTAAGTTAAATTAAAATTATACATGTAATTTAAAATTTTCTAGTAGCCATATTAAAAAAGGTAAAAAGAAACAGGAGAAATTAATTTAATATGACATTAATTTAACCTAATATATACAAAAATATTTTCATTTCCACTGGTAATTAACACAAAAATTATAAACGAGATATTTTACAACCGTCTTGATTCTGTCCTCAAAATCCAGCACCATCTCAGTTCTGGCCAGCCCCATTTCAAGTATTCAGTAGCCACATGTGGCTAGTGGCTACTTTACTGGCAGCAAAGGTATACTGTTTGGACTGTGCCCTGGGCTTCATTCTTAATGGCCCTGTGTTCAGTCACTGACTCAGTGATTCAGGAGATTCCCGGCCACTGAGTCCTTCTGGAAGGTTAGAGGAGCCCTGCTTTTGTCTTGAATGAAAATGAATGAAGATACTGTGGAAGCATCTGAAAGGACAGAGTACGGGGACTTCATTAAGCTTACAGAACAGGTGTGATGTCTGTCTTTGAGCCTGCTTGATGATAACTATCTTTATATGTATCAAAAGAAAAAAGAAAGTGAATGGGTCAGAAAATACACAGAGAGAGACCAAAAGAAAAACAAACACACAACACAGAGAAGAAAAAGAAAGAAAAATGCGAACCCGAGTAGAAGCAGAGAGGACACTAGCATGCACTAAGAAAGAGAAAGGGAGACGCTACCCAGACTCATGGAATCCACGGAAACCAATAAAACAATCACAGACAGTAGACAGGAGGCCCGAACATAGATTTTGTTTCATGATCTCTCTATAGGACAATGTTAAAGACAAGGTTTCTTGTGCAAGAGATGATTGGAACCAGACAAGTCTGAGCCATTGGGATGACTGACAAGCTTGCCTTAATGGAATAAAAGTTGGGGTTCCCAGGTGACTCCCAAGCCCTGTCAGGGTGCCTCTTGTGCCCACCCTTTGCTCCCAGGCAGCACACACGCACACACACATATACCTGGCTTTGTGTATTTTCAACTTCTCCCGCTTGAGCTGCTCATACATGACAGGCATCATCATTGCTGCCCGAAGTTCCTGACGACTTGGGTTGCAAAGTTGCCTCTGATAGGCGTGCCTCTTGACATGTCTTGAGTTTCTAATCATTATCCGCCTCATCAGTTTTGTGTTGGAAGGAAATGGCAATGCTGTGTGGCAAGAGGTAAATATCTGAGTCAGGCAGCTTCTATTCCCTCATTTTGTCTTCCCATCAGTACCTGTCCTGCGCCCCCACCCTTGGGGCTGACATGTATCTGACCTCTGCCCACCCCACGCCCCGACACTGGAAGGCAAGAGGCTGAAAAATCCCAGCGCTGCTGTCTCGTCTATTCTCAGACAAGAGAGACAAACAGGAGTTGGAAGAAGAGCGATAATACCTTTATTTTTGAGCTGAGCCTCAAGGTCATTGATGGAATCATGGGCATTAAGAAATCTGAACGGAAATTGCCGACTGTGAATCACCGATTTCTGAAAAGCAAGGTGAAAAGCAGAGGTGAGGAAGGACAAAATGAATATTAGAGAAGAGATACAGAGAAAGGGGGAGAAGATTAAAGAAAAAAGAAAGTCGTCATGTGAGAATATGAGAAGAGGTAAAGAAAGGAGAGGAAGTAACAGAAAGAGCCTGTTTCTTTTATATCAGAGTCCCTCTGAAGTCAGTTAAATCACAGAAGTGCCTCTTCTTGGGAAGTCACTGATCTCAGAAAATATAAAGGAAAGTTCTTATACTGTAATCTCTCAAAGAGCTGATGAACCCGTAGACCTGCATCCCCCACTCTACCTGTATCTTCATACCTGTTTACAGCCCACATGGAAACAGCGTGGCGGCCATGACCTTTCCCAGCCACTAGGAAAAGCCTGGCTACCTGCCCCTCACACGTACCTCATGCTGGAGTCTCTGGAGGACAAGCTCGTGGTGGCGGGCACTGATTCCAACCCGCAGGAGGTTGCACAGATTCCGAAGCATGGCCATGAAGGGAAGCTTCCCATTGTCTGTGGAAGGTCAAGCGTAGGGTGAGAGAAGCAGATGGAGGATGAGTGAGGGAGGTCAGAGACCCGAGCAAGAAGCTCAGAGGCCATGTAGAAAACTCAAGATGAGGGAGTGAGGTGCTTACATACGATCTACCCTACTCAAAATGTTTTAAAGGTCTGAAAAAATAGAAACAGGGCGGCCTGAAGCTTGGAGCAAAATTTATACAACACCGTCTATGGGATGGCTGTTTCAAAAAACAACTTAGGTTATAACTTTCTCTGTCGGCTCCAGTCCTGAGATTGGGCTCAACTGGCAAAATATATTCTCTAATCTAGAATAGTGATTTCCAAACTTTTTAGAAGGCTAAAAGACAAATTTCCTAGTGTAAGTTTATCTATAAATTGTATACATGTAGTACAATAATAAGTTAATATTTCAAGGCAGAATACAACCTTAAGGTAAGGTTCACCATTAATAATAGTGAGTGTAAATCCATATTTCAAATAGTTTTCTTGATACTTTTTAAGTTTTCTAGCAAACTTCTTGCAACATATGATTAAATAGTCATTATTTTTCATTTAAATGTGGGTGAAAAAGATTTGCACTGAAGCAGAATTTCACCTGTCACTCTCTTATTGTTTGCTTGTCCCTGTGATATTAGTATTATCTTCATGTCATAGTTTTTAAAAAATAATCTTTTTAAGGCTTATGTCAACTTTAGAGGGTTAGTTTGGTTAATACTGAATAATAATTCTAAATCCATTTACAATTCGAAGTTAAGTTGCAATAAGTCACATTATGCAGAAACCAAAGAGTGAGGAGGCACCACCAATGGCCTCATATTATGGAACTCCTACCCAATAAAGCTCAACTATCATATGTGTGACACATAACCATATACCATATGGACAAAGTGACTAGAGGGGTTCAATCTGTAGAGTGAATATTGGAAAACTTCTTTCTTTCTTTAGATAAAGGCAAACATAAATAGAACGTGGGATATTTTTCCTGGGTACCCCCAGTGGTTCACTCAGACCACTTTGGAGACCAGGCCTGTCAGCTCCCCAACACAGACACACATCCCAGGCACTAGCCTACACTATCAGCAGCTTTCATCAGGAGAGCAGTGGTGCCTTTTTTAAGACAATGTAAGTCTTACTTGAATTATAGCTAGAAGCTTTCAGGCTTCTGGAAGCCCTGGGGTTCTCCAGTCATGATTCTGATTTGCAAACTGTGTAGAACAACAAGGTTGTGTACAGAGTGTAAATGAGGTGTGACAACTGATGAATTATTGTGTCCTTTGTCAACTCAAAAGTTTTTCTCAACCGTTGCTATGTATGAAAGGTTTTCTAGATCATTTTGATAAGAACTTAAGTCCAATATCATATTTATGATACTAGAAAATAAATTTTTATCCTGTAGATTGAGAAATTCAGTGATTTCATTCCAAAAAATTGTTGATGAGTTATTAATGAGCCCTGTGGTCTCCAAAGAGAAGTCTGTATATCTAATTACATTTTACTTTATATTTTATGCTTATATTTATATATTTTTTTTTCATTTATATTTACTTTATATTTATATTTACATTATTATATTTTATGTATTTCCTAAAGTACATAATTTATTAGTGCATGTATAAAATTTTTTAAAATACATATACATATATTTCGGTATATTCCAAAAATTTTTTTTAATATATGATCAAAAAACTGCATTAGAGACCACTGCATTAGACTATGGGCATTTGTCTCAGCCAAAATAAATGACACAGTTTTAATTTTTAGAAGGAGGAAGTGGAGATGATGCATACTAGAATAATCCACACATACTGGCTGCCATCCAGGACCTTTGATCCTCCTCCACCCAATGTTGAATCAAATACAGGGGAAGAGGTTGTCAAGCATACGTCAGTGTGCGTATGTGTGTGTTTTGTTTCTTTGTTTGGTTTTGGTGAGGAAGATCAGCTCTGAGCTAACATCCGTTGCCAATCCTCCTCTTTTTGCTGAGGAAGATTAGCCCTGGGCTAACATCCATGCCCATCTTCCTCCACTTTACATGTGGGACGCCGCCACAGCATGGCTTCATAAGTGGTGCACAGGTCTACACCTGGGACCGAACCCACAAACCCCAGGCCGCCAGAGCGGGGCACGCAAACCCAACCACTACACCACCGGGCCGGCCCCCGTATGTGTGTGTTTTTAATTCCCATGTGATTCTGACGCATACATCCCCAGCGACAACCACACAGTGAGAGGGGTAATAAGCAGCTGCGTAATTCGGGTTTCTGAGCAATCGAGCTTCTGAAGCTCCAGAACACGAAGTCTACACAACTCAAACGGTCAAAAGGTCTACAATTAGACACTTTTCAACACAAAGAGGTTGACTTTAAATTTTCAAAGATGAAAGAGAAAGTAAAAGAAAACAAAATGGAACAGAAAGAGACTTCTATAGTTAAAAATAAACTAATGAAAACACAGAGAGAAGGAGAAGATTGAAAGTAACTTGGTCCTCCCCAATTTGAAACTTTTTTTTCTTTATCAGTGTGGGCAAGTGACTGAAAATGTCTATATCCTAAATATTTGTTTCTGTGGAGATTCCAATATGCCATGGGCCAGCCCTACCTTGTTTGGATGAGTTACACAGATGTTAATACAATCAGAGAGAAGGTACCACTGTCACCATGCTGTTGATAAAGGTTTGTGTACCACCTAACCACCTCTGGACTAATGATCTACCTATGATGCCAATGCTACTCAACACAGGCACCACTGTCCACTTGCTGTGGTCAATGGTAGACCTCATAAATCCAATCACTTTTAGTGACGTAACTACCAGGCAAGAGAATAACTGCATCATGCCATGGAAATCTTCTAGTCAGGGTCCAAAATGTAGAGGCATGAATGGCAAAGAGAGGAAGGGAGTACGATGGTCAAGGTTACTCTACCGATGAGCTCTTCCCAGACGGAAGCTTTGTTCCCCCGCAAGCTCAGCTCCCGCTCCCAGGTCTCTGGCTGAGAGAGCTTCATCCGCTTCCCAGCTCTGCTAGAATCCCAGGGCCCAGGGAGGTGACTTCGAGAAAAGGCTTGTAGGTTGGAGGGGTATCTGGGACAGAGGAAAAGTTTATCACTTCAAAGCCAGCTGAAAATAACTCAGAAAAGGAAAGGTGAGTCAGTCAATGCCAGTCAGTCATGTTTACAGGCCATGTCTGCCCAAACTAATGTTGCTGGGGTTGAGAACATCAGGGATTGGGGCCATGGATGCTGAAAAGTCAAGGGGTTACCCAGATGAAATGTACGTTCAGGTGTATCTTCTCACTTGTAGCCCAGCAGGGCTTGCACGTGCTGGGCAGGCTCCTTGATATGCAGTCTCTGTACCAACTTCTTCAGGGTGAACCTTGGCTGATTCTTTTTCTCTGGCACTGCATTGTAGGACGCCTCAAACTGCAGAAATATCCCCAAGTCCCACAAGGGTCACTCAATCTATGACCATGAACACTTTCTTCAGAAAGCAGAACCTAAGACCATCCTATACCCATGAGGTAATTTCTTTCCCCAAAGTAGATCTGGGTGAACGGTAGGAACATGAGGTAAAAACATCCAGTAACAAGAGCCCCTGTGGTGAGCATAAGATAGTGGCTCTTTGTGGTCACTGTGTTTCATTTACACAAGACTGAGCTATCAATGGTTAACAGAGGATGATTGGCTTTTGAAGAACAAGATGGGGATAGAACCAACAGAGAACACCTTGCTCTTAGAGAGAGGGAAAGGGAAAAGAAGCTCTATTTAAGTCACTGAGACTTGGAATAGGTAAGTGGAGGCATCAGCACAATGCAGGCTGTGAGGAGTTAAAAACTGCAAGAAGTTGCCCCTCAGAATCTTCTATGGTAGAAGAGCTAAGTGTGGGATATATTAAGGAAGAAGAGAAAACATCAGTTGATCAACTGAGAATGTTTTTTTTTGTTTTTTTGTGAGGAAGATCAGCCCTGAGCTAACATCCATGCCAATCCTCCTCATTTTTGCTGAGGAAGACTGCCCCTGAGCTAACAACCGTGCCCATCTTCCTCCATTTTATGTGGGATGCCGCCACAGCATGGCCTGACAAGCAGTGTGTCGGTGCGCGCCCTGGATCCGAACCCGGGCCACCAGCAGCGGAGCACGCGCCCTTAACTGCTAAGCCATGGGGCTGGCCCAGAGAATGTGTTTTCTTGTAATACTAATATACATTTTTCTAATAATCTATTTTAATGACGATGATGGTGACAGCTAACACTTATTCAGTGCCAGGTATTGTTAGAAATACTTTAAATATAGTAACTGATTTAATTCTCACAAAAACCCAATGAAGTAAGTACTGCCCTTGCCCACATTTTGTATCTGAGGAAACTGAGGCAAGAGAGGCTAAGTCATTTGGCCAAGGTTGCATAGCCAGCAGGTGGTGGTGGTGGCTGTGGTGGGATTCAAACCCTGGTGATCTGAATCCAGATTCTATGCTCTTAACCACTAAGAGCAGTGCCTTCTTTGTCATTAATGTAGAAAAATTTTGTTTGGTTTGTTTCTAAAACTTCCTATGGAAAGTAGATATTTCATAATGTTTTTATCTCACTTGTCCAGCTGGACATGCCACCTGTCAGTAAAGTATAATACCAAGAGGAGCAAAATGGGAAAAAAAAGGAGCCTTTCCAAATGGTCTCAAAACCTGACCCCATAACCACAGCTGAGAAGTGCCCAGGCATGTGCTATTAGTAACAATATACTATTAGTATTTCTAAACCTAACAGAATCCCTGTTCCAAATATTAGTTGAGAAAGATTGCACATGCACATATAGAAGCCCAGTACAAGGCACTCACCTTCTTCTGTTCATCTATAAGAGGCTCAAGGCACTTTGGCAAATGTCGTGTCTCAGAAAATGGATGCTCTGTCTTCTGCAGGGTCAAGAGAAGTAGTTTCAAAAAGAGAAATGGAGGCTGTCCCTGGAGAGACCCATTCCAATAGCCCCAAAGGCCCATCTCTACCAAAAAGGGGGCCAGCCAGGAAAGAGGCAGGCCCTGCCCTCTCTGCCTCCTGAGCTCTACCCAGCTCCTCTGCCTTTCTCTGACTCCCTTTGTTCTGGGTGGTAGGAACACGTCAGATGCTTACTGTGGGACTCCCTGGGGGTCAGCATGTTCTTTCATCCCTCCCTTTCCAGAGAAAAGGGGCCTGGGCTGTGAATGACCAGGGTTGAGGGAGGGACTGACTGGAGGGCGGGGAGGCCGGCGGGGGCGACTCTTGGCCCGGTGCTTCCGAGGGTTGTACTTAGCCAGTTGGTACTCATCAAACTGGGCAAACTTGTCAGTCATAGCAGCACGCAGGCAGGCGGGCAGCGGCACCAGCCTGTTCTCCTCTCCTTCAGCCAGGCTCTGTCAGAGAGAGAAGAGACCATCAGGAGGGAGACCCAAAACAAAACAAGACCACTCTGTGGGGTTACATGAGAGCACAGAACAGGGAACAAGTCCCAACCTAGCTCTAAAATTACAATTTCTGTGGTACTGGGCCCGTCAGCAGACTTCTCTGATTCTTGTTTTCTTCACTGTAAACACGAGGACCAGAATAAGACCAATTTTTCTCAAACTGCAGCCCAGCCCTTCTCCATCATATTCTCCCTGTTGGGCAACCCAGCCTGTACAGGGAGAAGCTGTCCTGTCTGTCCTGCCAGAAGTGAGGCCAAACTATCTGAGAACGTTTTCCAGGGATGCAGTGAGCAAAGGAGAGGGAACCAAGTGAGGTCCAAAGCTCAGGAAAGTGAGTGCCATACCTGGTAGAACTCAGCTACCTGGATCCAGTCAGAAGGTAGTTGGACAATGGCACAGAAATATCGTCGCAGGTGGGGGCGGCAGACTGGCAAGAAAGCAGCAATGGCCAAGACTTTGTTGGCCACATCCCGGAGGTTCAGCTGCTGCCTGGTGTACAGAGACGCCTAGGGCACAGGGTGGGGGGGGTCAGCATCTCAGCCTCTTCTCCCACAGCCTCATGCCCTAAACTAACTTGCTTATCTAATCTGCCTGCATAAAACCTTTCCTGAGCCCTCCATATTGTCTATAAAATATGAAGTCCAAGCCTCTGGGCTTGGCATACCACATCCTCCAGCATCTAACCCTTATTCCCGTTTGTAGCACGTCTTCTCCTAAGTCTACTGAGCACCTCCAAAGTCAACCAGGCCCTTTCCCTCCCTCTTTGGAAGACCTCTCACCATCAATGTCCATCAAAAACTTACCCAGGGTTCAAACTGCTGAATAACCTGCCATCTTCCAAAGCCTCATAGAAAACATTTTTCCTCTCTTCTCTGCTTCCAAAACATTCACTATCCAGCTACTGTATTTGCATTTATATAATATTTTGGAGTGTTTTGCTTCCCTAACAATATCATAAGCTCCTTAAGAGCCGGATCCAAGTTTCATTATATCTGTTGGTATAACCCTCAAGGCCTAGCATTGTGTACTCAGCCTGTGTACTTACTAAACAAATGAACTCTAGTATACTCTTTCCCAGTCCCATGCTCCCCACTCCTCAGACAACACCAGGGACCAGGCCTCAGGCTCACCTCGAGATCCCACTCCCTTCCTAAGTGAAGCTCCTTCCACCTCCAAGATGAGGCTGGTTACTATCCCCCTCACATACCACAACCACATTCCTTACCTTCTCACTTCCCACTCTCATTCCCTCCTTCAGGCCACAATACCTTGAGGATAAACTCAGGTTCCAAGGGGGCAAGTTCACTACAGACTTCGAAGAGGGAAGCCTGGGTAGGGTCAGCTGCATCTTTCATGTTTACACTTGATGCCAGAGTAGAGCACAGCAAGCTCATTAGAGCCATCTGGGAATTGGGAACGAGAGGGAAGAAAGGAGGAGAGAGGGATATGGACCAACTTAAGAACTCACTCAGGCTGACTTACAAAATCAAGACAGAGGGACTAGACCCCAGATTCAAGAAGACGTTTGTCCAACCAAGAAGTTAGAAAAGGGAACTAGAAAGTCAGAAATAAGAGCTGGGTGATGCCCCCTCCTTCCCCTTCCATCTGTGGAGGGGATCTGGTTCAGCCCTTGGTCACCACTCCTCCGACCCCACCCCAATCCCCCCTCCACCACAATCAGCCTCTCCCCAACTCTGGAACTTTTACCTTCTTTTCCTGAAGGGCCTGGTCAGTGGGCTCAGGACAAGACTCAGAGTCCCCAGGGGTAAGCTTCAGAGCCAGCTCCTCCACCTCCTCCTCCTCTCCCAAGCTTAGACTATAAAAAGGCATTGGAGCCTCTGCCCATTCTTTCTCTTCTGGCTTTTTCTCTTCTGAAGAGGACCAGCGACCCTGGGGATGGTGGCAGTTATTAATCACAGCATGCACCTATAGCCCCTCAAACATAGACAGATCTGAAAGCAGCTCCCCGGGACAGGAAGAGTCCACATCTATCTTCCAGCACCTAAACTCCTTTCCCGTCATACCCCAGTACTGATCTGTCCTGTTGGACACAGTGATCTCTCATTGTCACACACACCACCTCTCCCAACTCAACCTTCTGAGGCTTTGCTCAGATGCTTCGTGATCTTGCCCCTGCTTTCATCTCCTTATTGATGTCACAGCCTAGGAGCCTGAGGACCCTCACAACACACTTCCTATGATGCTATTAAGGTATTCTGGAGTCAGAAGAAAAAGGGCCAAGTCCCAGATCAATCCTCCACCAACCTTGGAGTGCTTAACCTTTGAGTCTCAGCTTCCTCCTTCCCTGCTACCTACCTAAAGGGGTCGTTAAAAGATTCACTGGGATAATGTATGTATCACTCTATCAAATTGCAAAGCCCTCAATAGATGTCAGATGGCAGTAGCTGTAATCCTGACAATGACACTGTGAGGTAGATTTTCAATGAGGTAGAGCTCATTTTGAAGGTGAAAAAATTAAAGCTTCAAAAGGTTAAGAGTCTTGCTCAAGGTTATATGGCTTGCAATTGGCAGAGACCGTATAGGGCTCAGATTAGCCTTTCCCTCAGTCCAAATCCCAAGTCTACACAGAAGGAATGTGTGTTTCTCTACTGATTCTGACCCATACAGTAAATGTGCTTATACAGATGTGTACAAGTGGACATGTGTTTGCACATGCACATAGAGGGGAGTGGGCTAGGGTGTAGCAGATGTGTCAAGACCTCAAAAGCACTTGATTGACTCTGCTACTGCAATATCATGCTGGCTTTCCTCCTAAGCAGAGGGTTTCTAAGGACAGCGCCTATTTTCTCTCTATTGTCCAGAATCTCTGAACTAGATGTTCAATAAGAGTAATGATGCTGATGAAGACAGCCCTGGGGTAAAGGGCACCTCAGGAAGGGGCTCTGAGGAGAGAAGGTACACAGACACAGAGAAGCACAGAGAGACACTGTGGCACTGAAAGCTAGGGACTGAAGCATCCAACAGACATGGCTAGAGTCAATACGAGTGCCTGGAGCTATTACCACAGCTGCTTCCTGAACTGTCTCTGTGGCAGAGATGGATTTCAAGGCCTTGGGGCAGGTCAGAAGGCCTAGGCCCTCTGAGAGGCACTGAACCCTCCAGCTTGGAGGCTCAGAGAGCAGGTGGTTGCTAGTGTTCAGGTTGCACAGATCAGCGTGCACTGGGTGAGATATCTGGAGACACTGGAGCAAGGGGCTGGCAGACACAGTGCTCTTTAGAATGGGGAGTGTAGCCAGGCACCGGTTCTCCAAAGACAGAATGTCTGGGTGGGCAGACACATGCCCATGTGGTTTCTGCATGGTCTTCAGGTCAGGAAGTGTGGCCATGCACTGATTCGTCAAAGAGAGAACGTCTGGGTGGGCAGACACATGCCCATGTGGTTTCTCCATGGTCTTCAGGTCAGGAAGTGTGACCAGGCACCGGTTCTCCAAGGAGAGGATGTTTGGGTGGGCAGACACATGCCCATGGAGTTTCTCCATGGTCTTCAGGTCAGGAAGTGTGGCCAGGCACTGGTTCTCCAAGGAGAGGATGTCTGGGTGGGCAGACACATGCCCATGGAGTTTCTCCATGGCTGGAGCCCCACCAGTATATGCCTAGAAGGAGAGAAAGACAGGTGATGAGCACCTGGCTGTACTGTTTGCACTGGGAGTCTATCTTTCTCACAGCCCTCCTGGTAATGCCAGTGACCTGCAGGCAGAGAACAAACAGTGTTTCTTTTTCCAGGTCTGGGTTCACTCTAAGGATGTATTCAGGGAGTACTCTACAGAGAGAACACAAGGAGTATTCTAAGGGAGAAGAGCAGGGAAAAGGTATGGCAGAAGCTTAAGAGCAGGGAAGTTTAAAAAGAATAAACCAAGGGCTGGAGAGGAAAGGGACATGTCTTCTCATGAAGGCGTAAAGGAGAGCCCAGGACTATTGGTGAGACCCCAACATAGTACAGGGGCCACACTTGTAATCTGGACTCTGGATTCTTAGCTCCAGAGGAACAAACATTTTGATCAAGCTGTCTATATTCACCACCTCAACTTTCTTGCCTCCTACCCACTCTTCAACCAACTAAATGGGACTCTACCCCCACTGTTCCTCCAAGGCTGTCCTCTTAGGTAACTAATAGAATTCCTGTTACTGTAGGAAAAGACACATGTTGGCCCTTTTCTTACTTCATCTCTCAAGTAGAATATGACACTGTTGATCACTCTCTCATGAAACTCTTTTCCTTTGGCTTCCATGGTGTTACTGTCCTGGTCTTCCTCTTACAACTCTGACAACACCTTTTTGGGGGTTCTTTATCTGCCATTTCTTGAATGTTGATGCTCCTTAGAGTTCTATTCTAATCTCCCTACATACTTTCCCAGGGTGGTCTCACCTACTCTGTGGTCCAAATAACATTTTATGCTGGCAACTCACAAATTTATTCCTTGACCTAGATCTTATCTGAGCTTCATACTCATTTATCCATTTGCCCATTGGACATCTGCACTTGGATGACCTCAAAGGTTCCCAAAACTCCATAGCTCCCAAATGTATCATCTTTCACCCACTCATACCTCTTCCCCAAATCCATTCCCCCTCCTTTGCCTCCTCTGCTTACAGGGGTTTGGAGTGAAACAGACTTGAGTTTGAATCCTGATGGGACCTTGGGCTAGTTACTTAAACTCTCTATGCCTCAGTTTCCTCATCTAAAACTGAGATAAATGCCTACCTCACAGAGTTGATATAGGAATAAATGAGGAAAAATATATTAAGCACTTAGAGCAGTGCCTGGCACTTAGTAAATATTCAATAAATGGAAGTTATTATTATTTGTTATTATTATTATCATCCAGTAAACTACCAAATCCTATTGATTCTACTCCCTCAATGTATCTCCAATCTATCCAGCTCTCTCCATTCTGCCGGCCACCACCTTTGTTGAAACCCTCCAGGACCGGCCTGGTGGCAGCGTAGTGATTAAGTTCATGTGCTCCGCCTCTGGCGGCCCAGGGTTCACAAGTTTGGATCCCGGGCATGCACCCACGCACCACTCGTTGAGCCATGCTGTGGCAGGCATCCCACATAAAGTGGAGGAAGATGGGCATGGATGTTAGCCCAGGGCCAATCTTCCTCAGCAAAAAAGAGGAGGAGTGGCAATTGGTGTTAGCTCAGGGCTAAGCTTCCTCACCAAAAAAAAAAAAGAAAGAAAGAAAAGAAAAGAAAAAGAAACCCTCCAGTCCAGGTGGCGCAGAGAATGTAGGTCTGCCTAATGGAGCGCCCTGATACACACCCCACCACCATTTACTACATCACCTGGCATATTTTATCATGATAAAAACATTATCTTGTTTGCTTATTTGCCTACTTTCTCACTGTTTCTCCTTACTAAAATAAAATCTCTGAGGGTCAGGGCTCCTTTGTCTTGTTCACCTCTGTATGCCCAGCATCCCACACATAACCTAGCTTCTGATCATCTCTCAGCTTCATCTCTTACTCCCATCTAACTCTAAGCTTCAACCACACAAACTCTTCTTAGCTTATGAATTACCAAGGTATCTCTTGACTCTGGATCTTATCACAGGCAGATGCCTGGAATACTCTTCCTTCCACCAAGACCACTCTCTTCCCTAACCCCTCCTTTGCCAGGTCAAATTCTACCTTCATCTCACTCTGCAGGCCTCAATTTAATAGTCAATTCCCTGAAGGAGCCTTTGGTGACACCCAGCACCCAGCTGGTTTAGGTGGCCCTCTCTACGTTCTCACAACACCCTACCTCTTCTATCATAGTACACATCCCCTGTATTGTAATTCCCTGTTTATTTGTCTTTCGTCCCACCAGACTACAAGTTCCTGAGGACAGAGACCCTTTTAGCCTTGTTAGTCATTGTTTCTACAATGCCTAGTCTGTGGGATTCAAAGGCTTTTGAGAATGTGGTGAAAGCTATGGAAGCTTTTCACAGAAAAACATGAGTATATACTATTTTGCACTCAATTTTCAGGAAGTCCATCCATGGATCTCGTAGACTCTCCACTAACTGCAAATTAAGAACCTCTGCCTGAGAGAATGCTTGAACTTATATCATTAGGAATGTATTTACTTATTTGGGCAAATGTTTTCTCCTATTTACATTTAAGTATTTTGGAATAAGTATTTCGTTAAGTCAATCACTTCATCCTTAATACGCAAGAGCTTATGGACAGGAATGTGGAATACTTCCAAGAAGACTTGAACAGACTGACAATCCAGGACCAGAAAAGGACAGTGGATATCTCACTGGACATCAGTGTGGACACATTACATCAAGAATGATGGCCTCTGTGCCCTGTACTCATGTCTTTGCACTATGTAAGCCCCCAGGGAAAGGAGTGGGGAATTTCAGAATTGACTTAAGAAGAGTAAAAGTCCCTGCCTCCCCATCTCTAGTTCCATTCTCCAGAGATAACGACTGCTAACAGTTTTATATGAACAGCTTCAGACACTTTCTACGCATATACAAATATATGTATATACCCCCACCCCCTGCCTTTTTTTGCTTTACACAAAGAGGAACATACTTTGGACACTATTCAGCACTTAGTATGTCTTGGAGACCTTGCCGTGTTAACACATTAATAACCACCTCCCTTTGAAGTTGGCTGTATGCTAGTCTGTCCTGTTTAAGCACACCCCAGGCTTCGTTTATTACAAACCGTGCTCGTCCCACTGTGTGCTTATGGCAGCTACTCTCCTTCCAAGGAGCACACAGAGCAGAGACTCATTCGCACTTTGCTCTTCCTCCCGCCTTTGCTTGTGTCCCTCTAGCCACTGTCCCTCCCCTTCTCTCATCCTGCTCTTCTAGCTTTCTCACTTTGCCTTTTCACTTTCCCTTTCACACACCACGACCCCTCCCCGAACTGCCGGGAGGAACCGGGCAGATGCACCGCGCCCGACGCCAGCCCCACCCGAGTCTCCGGAGGTTACCACTGGCTGCGCCAGGCCCTTGCGCCCGGCTCCCGGCTGCCGAGCCCAGCGCCCTAGACCCAGGGCCAGGGCCAGCTTCTACCTGCGCTCGGACCCGCCCCGGAGCCACCCGGGGCTCGAGAAGCTGGCTGGCAGACGCGGGGCTTCACGGTTCTCGGCAGCAGGATGCCAGACCCGAGGTCCTCGCCTGGCTAGTGGGAAGAGAGGAAGCCGGAGGAGGAGCCGGCCGGGAAGAGGGGAGGAGACTGCCCGCGGGCGGAGACGCGCAGGTCCGGGCGGGGCGCGGGGCCGATGGGTGCCGAGGGCCTGGGGCTGCCCG
Source organism: Diceros bicornis minor (assembly GCF_020826845.1). Classification (NCBI taxonomy): domain Eukaryota; kingdom Metazoa; phylum Chordata; class Mammalia; order Perissodactyla; family Rhinocerotidae; genus Diceros; species Diceros bicornis. Next base: position 28,900,475 of record NC_080744.1, on the reverse strand, counting down.
CGGGGAGATGAGATGCCCGGCTGCAGTGCGGCTGCGGTGAGGGCATTGCAGCTTCTGCTGGGGCCTGAGTTTAGTCTCTCCCCACTCCATTTTTTTTCCCTTCCTGGTGCTCTTTTCTCCTGCCCTTCAGGCTTCCCTCTCTGCCAAATTCCCCTCTCTGGCTCAATTTCATCTCCTTTCTCCTGTCATATCTTCCATCACCGTTTCTTAAAAAAGATTTTGGCATGTTCGCTGCCTAACTGGACACCTTTTTTCCTTGTATCAAAGATAGTTGAATTTTTAATTCATCCGAAAGTCACTTGGTGAAAATAGAAATAAAAGGAGAGGGCAAGTCTACAGCAATGGCTGTAACCAGGTGCAGATATCGATCGAATTGAGGCAGAGGGAACTGAGAGCATGGCCAATGTCCATCTGGGAGAGATCCGTGATTACGAAGAATCTATTTGGAGCCATCCTGAATGGCTAACGCAGACTGTTTTCCAGAAGGTGGGACCAGGCTCAGGAAAGTGACAAGTGACCTGTAGGATAGTAATGCTGGTGCTATTTCATAAAGAGCAGGGTCAAACAGAGAATAGCAGGAGAAATATGCTTATCTGGGGTAAGACAGGTTATCTGTCTTCTGGAAAATATCCCTTTCCTTGGAAAGGTTCCCTTCATTCTCAGGTAATGACTGAGCTTCAGCTCAGAATGAGGGGCATCCTATCTTCTCCATTTATTGAGCCAGATCCCACCTTCCTTCCTTAGATGGCCCCCTTACCACCTACCCCATCAGTCCCAACACTCTCTCCCTCTTTTTTTTTTCCTTTTTTGTTTATTTTATTTTTTTATTGAGGTCACATTGGTTTATAACGTTGTGTAAATTTCAGGTGTACATTATTATATTTCAGCTTCTGTATAGACTGCATTGTGTTCACCACCAAAAGTCTAGTTTCCATACATCACCATACACATTGCCCCTTTACCCCTTTTGCCCTCCTCCCACCTCCTTCCCCTCTGGTAACCACCAATCTGTTCTCCTTATCTAGGTGTTTGTTTATCTTCCAAATATGAGCCAACACTCCTTTTTTATAACAAATGTTTTTGTCCCCTTTACAATCCTGAACTACAATTTATAAATAATGTATTTTACCTACACACACCATTTAGTTATTTATTTTATTATTATTTTTTTTTTAGTGAAGAGTTTCTTTTTTTTGTTTTTTTTAAATTTTTTGTTTATTGCAGTAACATTGGTTTATAACATTGCATAAATTTCAGGTATACATCATTATACTTCTTTTTGTGTGTATGTGTGTGTGTGCGTGAGGAAGATCAGCCCTGAGCTAACATCCATGCCAATCCTCCTCTTTTTGCTGAGGAAGACTGGCCCTGGGCTAACATCTGTGCCTATCTTCCTCCACTTTATATGGGATGCCGCCACAGCATGGCCTGACAAGCGGTGCATCAGTGCGCACCCAGGATCCGAACCTGGGCCACCAGCAGCGGAGCGCATGCATTTAACCACTATGTCGTGGGGCTGGCCCCTACATCATTATACTTCTGTTTCTGCATAGATTACATCATGTTCTAATACTAATTACAACCCATCACTACACACATGTGCCGAATTATCCCTTTCGCCCTCCTCCCTCCCCAGTTCCCCTCTGGTAACCACCAATCCAATCTCTGTCTCTGTGTGTTTGTTTGTTGTTGTCATTATCTACTACTTAATGAGGGAGATCATACGGTATTTGACCTTCTGTCTCTGACTTATTTCACTGTGCGTAATACTCTCAATGTCCATCCATGTTGTCACAAACGGCTGGATGTCATCGTTTCTTATGGCTGAGTAGTATTTCATTTACACATACAATTTAAAAATTTATAAAATGTCTAAAGCGATATAAAGAGATAGTAGAAGGAAGGTGATTTATTATAAAATACTATGTGTTTATCTATGTAAATATTTGGGCATGACATTCAAGAAGACATAATGTGGTACTCAGAGGCATGCTTCTCTATAAAGAATCCACCTTGAATGTAACAGCTACAAATTCAGCTTATACAGGGATGTTATGATGGTGATTCAAATACCATGAACATAGTTGCTGATGTGGCATGATTTTCCAAAATGACGAATAATTTTTGGCAAATTTTTGAACAAAGCAAGGTATGGTCATTCTATGATATTCATGGTCGTGGCATTCCTGAAAAGTTCAGTGTATATTAAACTATGCATAAAATGCTTTGTGTTTATGTTTAAGATAAGGTTAGATCCTAATTACAATGAGTTTTCAACTACCTGAGTGACCGGCAAGTCATTCAAAGTTGCCAGAGATGCGGGAATGTTCCTCATAGTGTAGGAGTGCCCTGCACAGCTGCTGAATGTCTAGCAATCTTGGGCCCTGCCCATTAAATGTCTATGGATAACCCTAACCATTGTGAGAGCCAAAATAAAAAAAAGCCTCCACAAATTTCTGAACCACCTCCTAGGGTGTATACAGGGGAAGGGGAGGAGTTTGAGGAGGGAACACCAGCCCTAGGAAACTTGAAAGAAGAGGCTGTGCAGGGAGAGTACAGTGGGGGTATATTGAGAAGGAAGTAAGAAGAGGGGAGAGTCCATATAGGACTTTCCTTCGAAGGCCTAAATCTATAAGGCCTCCTCTCCTTGGAATGCACCTTAGATAAATGTCCCAACCTTAGGGCCTCCTGCTCTGTAGCTCTCTGTGGGAACTCCCTGCCCCACCAGTGAAAGAACAGCATGTGTAAGCACTTCCATGCTAGGCCGATGAACATTGAAGCATCTGATCTGAAGAGACCGGTGATGCAGGCTGTGACCACCACTTCCTGATTGACGAGGAGGATCTAGAGTTTACTTTCTGGTTGGCTGCAGCAGCAAAGAAATTCAAGGAGAGCAAGGCCTGGACTTTGGAACTGCTGGAGATCTTTAAAAGATTCCAAAACCCAGCCCATGCCCCAGATCAATTAAATCATAATCTCCAGAGCAGGACCAAGACTTCAATAGTTTTTGAAGCTCCCTAGATGATACTAATATTCAGACAAGTTTGAGAACCTCTGCCCTAGGGTCTTGCTAATCAAAGTGTGGGCTGTGGACCAGCAACGTCAGCATCACCTTGTTAGACATGCAGACTCTCGAGCCCCACCCCAGACCTATTGAATCAGAATTTGTAATTTAACAAGATTCCCACATTATTTCCACTCATGTTCAACTTTGAGAAGCACTGATCTAGGCCGCGGGACGGGTCCTGGAGTCTGCATTTCCAAATACTGAGGGCTTGCTCAGCAATCTGTGTTTTAACAAGCTCTCCAGGCAATTTTGATATATGCTAAAGTGTAAGAACCCCCGAGTAAAACTAGGATTGTTGCTCACCCCACCTCGAAAACTTCTGATTCAGTAGGTCTGGGATAGGACCTGAGAATTTGCATTTCTGGCAAGTTCTCTGATAATGGTGACCCAGGGACCAAATTTTGAAAACCACTGGTCTAGAATGATTACCCAGACAGAGACAGTAACTACCTACCCCACTGCAGTTTAATAAGAATGCCCTGCCACACCTGAATTATATATATAACTGGGCCCAATTCCCAAAGATTCTGTTTCAGTCGGAGAGCCACTGACTGATCCCTAAAGTATACTTCAGTTGGATTTTGAGGGAGCCAGATAAACTATTTCTGCCCTGCAACAGAGAAAATCTCTCAATTGGCAAGATGTTTACAAAGTCAAAATTCAGCTTTTCTTTCCAGTGAACAGTGCTAAATGCACATTGCCATTATTTGTTCCTTTGAGTCCTGCTTTTCTAAACTAGCCATGCTCCTTGTTTTTTTTTTTTTCTTGAGGAAGATTAGCCCTGAACTAACACCTGTGCCAATCTTTCTCTAGTTTGTTTATGGATCGCCACCACAGCATGGTTGACGAGTGGTGTAGGTCCGTGCATGGGATCCGAACTGAATCCGAACTCGTGAACCTGGGCCGCCAAAGCAGAGCATGTGGAACTTTAACTATTTGGCCACGGGGCCAGCCCTAGCCAATCTCTTGAGTTTAAGCAATGTTTCTTCAGATTACTGCCATTGATTAAATCAGAGAGTTTTGCCAATCAAATAACTATACCAGAGCTGAGGTGGCATTCTGTTCCCCACTGGGTTAACTCGCATGGAGCTATCTTATTTTCCTTATTTCCAAGTTCTTAGAAGACGACTCCCTTTGTCCTCCATATACAGACTACACCCCTAACTATTGATCAGCAACACTGAGCTGCAGTGTCCAACTGATTAGTGTAGTGTCCAGACTTATTCCTCTCTGGGGCAAAGGAGTGCCATCCCCTCAGCCCTTAGGAGCCCCTTTATTAACGGCCCTATGATTATTAAAATTGCTCACCTCTTCTAGTCAGTTTTATTGCACACTTTTTGTCCTCCCCCACTTTGATTCAACAAAAATCTGTTAGGCACCTATCAAGTACAAAGGGTAGAATGTAAAATGTATATAACATACCTTCTTCTCAAGGCTTCATGGTCTTATGAAGGAGACAGACACATGCAGAAGGCACAAAAATACAAGGCAGATTATGAGAAGTGCTGTATTCCACTAAGGGAGGAAATACAGGGTTGTGTGGGGGAGGGACCTTGAGTAACTTCCTGGAGGGAATAGACTTTGAACTGGGAAGGCCAGGCCTCTGATAAGAAGCTGAGAGGGTGTGAGCACCCAGGGAACACAAAGGCCTTGATTTCTCCTAATTTTTTTCTCCTTTATGAATAATTACGTTTAGGTTCACAGCTTGTGTTTCTGCTCAGTCTAACCACTGCCAACTTCAAATCATCACACAAGTTGTGATACATGGACAAGTGCTTACTCAGGAGCACTCAGCCTCCTAGAGCAGCTCTTCTGGGCCATCTGACAACTGCAGAAACCAATCAGCAGGTTACAAGAACTACAGGGCCTTCTTCTTTCTGACTCCTCTGACTCAAAACAACCTTGCATTTGGTCTCCAGCCTGTTGACATGTACTAACATCTCTGTTCACCTTCCTTCAAGGGACATTTCCACTGTAAGCTTTCCTTCCCTGACTTGTCTCCCTTACCAGGTATGGTAGATTAAAGTAGGCCACCAATTCTTTGATTCTCCTCCCATTGAGAAGTGGAATCTGATTTCTTACTTCTTGAATCTGGGATGATCTAGTGACTTGCTTGACCAACATATGTGGCAGAAGTGATATTCTGGGACTTCTAAGGCTAGGTCAAAGGAACCTTGCACCTTCTACCCAGAACTCTTGGAATACTCCTTCTGAGGGCCCTGAGCAGTAAGTCCACATGGACTGCCACATGGAAGAAGCCATATAAGTGCCTCAGTTAGCAGTTTTGGTTGAGCTTAGGTTCGTAGCCATCCTCCCTAGGGCACCAAACATGAACAAAGGTGTCTTGGATCCTCCAGACCAGCCCATCTACCAGCTGAATACAAATAAGTAACTTCCATCAATGAACATGGAACAGAAGAATCATGTAGCTGAACCCTGCCTAAATTTAAGTGAAAACAATGACACATAAAACCATGAGAATTACAGTAAAATGGTCATTGTTTTAAGTCACTAAGTTTGGGGGAAGTTTGTTATTCAGCATCAGATAACTGGAACACTAGATCTGCAATGTTTAAGGCTAGTTTACATAGGATTGTGTTGTGGTCATCTCACTCTCCTTAACCCTTTTAAATCACCTAATTCCTAACACATTGGTACTGTGCAATGGTTCCATGTATGGAATTGCTCACCTTGGGAGGTGGATTAGCTAAGGTAGATGCCAACCTATGGACAAACATATCTACCTGGACAAGGAGACTCATACCCATGGAATCGATTACACTCCCTCATCATTCATTCAACAAATATTTGTTAATTGGTATCATCAAGTTAATCAACATCCAAACCAACCCCTGGGATGTATGCAGTAAGGTCACATTTCCCTAAGAGCTGTCCAGCCCCAGAGTTAGGGTCAACAACTACAAGGAAACTCTGTGGTGATCTGTAAAGTTCAGCACCCCCTCCCACCCTTGTGCCCTAACATCTGGTCTTTGTAATCTGGGAAACAGCCCTGTTTCTCAGCCTACAGAGGTATTGGGAAGAGGTCTTGACACAAGACAACGAACAGATTTAATATGTTGTTCCTGTATATTCTTCTGTCTTTTGCATAAAACTTTAATATCAACTTCCATGCCCTCTTGGGACATTTGTTAAAGAGTATTAGCACTAAATAACCCCTGCTGTCTAAAATTCAGTCAACGGGTAACTTCAGTACTTGCTCCTTGCATATTAGCAAACATATTTGAATGGACTAAGTGGTCAGAAGCCATTTTTGGTGGCAACATTCTACATTTGTAGCCACGATAAAAACTTACCCAAATTAACTACAGAAGTTACTATGGCTGGCACTAGCCAACCTCATTATCAGAGCACTAGCCTCTGAGTTCCCTTTCTTAGGCACACTCTGGAGGCTGCCGTAAAACCAGCTGGACTGGTGCAGCCATTTAGGTGATGAGGGGCTGGCATTGTTACTTTAGCTTTTGGCAAATCCATAAAGAGAAAACGTGAAACCACCTGGTCTACAGGGGAGGGACTAGAACACATATTACAATCAGATAACCCCTTGAGACTGCCTCTTGTAAGGGCCTGGGAAGGGGATTTCCATGCTGTGGTCTAGTGATCCTAGAGGCTCTAAACAGAGCCTGAACAATCCTGCCTGTAGCTTGCTAGTCACAATTTAGCAGTTGGAGACAAACAGCTATCGTCACTTTCCTAACTGCTTATTCATTTCTTGCTGGATGGTGAGTTCAAAGGGTTCAGATGACTTCCCCAGGTTGAAACAGCCAGTCAGAGACAGAGCTAAGACTAGAACACAAATCTCTTGATTCCCAGTCCAGCGATGGCCACAATAGCACCTGCTCCCTCTGACATTTTGTTAGCATTATTGCCTACAGAAGGCCACTGTTAAAATGAACTGTTGCCCTTTTCATGAACACATTAAAAAGTGTGTCAGCAGTCCACACATCTTGGAAGATGGGGCCTGCCTGAGGAGTACAGACTCATGTCAAAAAAGTAATCATATTAAAACATGATCAGGACACCTGATCTCACATAGGATTTGAGTGCTGCTTCTGGGTGGACAGGGCATTTCGAAGGAAACTTTGGATGTCAAAATAGTGGACTTGGGGGAACATTTTAATGGCTTGGAGGAATAATGAAACAAAATATGGGAACTAGGATAGTCCCTGGAATACTTGGCCACCATTTAGAGTAATCTAAGATGGGGTGGAGATGGTATAATATAGTATAGTAATTCAACGTGCACTCTGGAGTCCAACAGATCTATGTTTAAATCCTGCTCTGCTATTGATGAGCTGTGTGACGTAGGCTGCAGAAGGAAATAAGGTAAATAATCTCATAAACCCTGAATGCAGCAAGCAACTGGTCCTTGAGTCTGCAGTAAGATCAGATGATGCTGATACTGTAAAGGGCCCAGTCAAGGGCCTCCATTTGAAAAGTTTCACCTGGTGTATCATACTTGTAACAGTCCCTGGCTCCACACATCCTACTAAATGAAACAGATTACTGGAAGGAAGAATCCGTTGCCCTGGCTGAGCTTCTTTGAAATTCACAGCTAGGATGTGTTACAGAAGTTGGATGTTAGACTCCTCAGGACAGTGTCTCTAAGCCTCCACTGCCATTTATACCCTCTAACTGCTCCCACTTGTAGAGTTCAAGTATGAATTTCAGGAATAAAGCCTGCCACTCTGTGGAGGTGGATCTACATTGAAGAGGTGGCATAATAAAGAAAGTAGGCTCAGAAGTCCTTCTACCTGAGTTTAAATACATGTTCAACACTTACAAACAGTGTGACCTTGGGTGAGTAAATTCACTCCTCTGAGGTTCAGTTTTCTTATCTAAAATGAGAATAGGGGGCCAGCCCAGTGGCATAGTGGTTAAGTTCAGCACGCTCTGCTTTGGCAGCCCAGGTTCCCTGGTTCGGATCCCAGGAACAGACATACACATACCATTCGTCAAGCCATGCTGTGGCGGCAACCGACATATAAAATCGAGGAAGATTAGTACAGATGTTAGCTCAGGGCCAATCTTCCTCAAGCTAAAAAGAGGAAGATTGGCAGCGGATGTTAGCTTAGGCCCAATCTTCCTCACCAAAAAAAAATAAATAAATAAAATGAAGATAATAATAGCACCTACTTTTTGTGGGTCGTATTGGCATTTAAATGAGATAATGTATATAAAGCACTTAGCACACTGCCTAGTACATAGCAAGCACTTAAACAATGTCAGCTATAATCTCAAGCAATCAGTTCTTCCCCTGTTAAGAGAGAGCTGGCTTTCGTCAGTAACAGTATGCTTAAAAAGTATGCATTGGGGTTCAGATTGCCCCTCTGGTGATGAGTCAAGCTGGTATACAGTTAGAAGACCTTTAGCCCCCTAAATGCCTTGGCTGCAGCTGGAGTCCAGATGAACCCACATCCCTCGCTCAGGAGCAATGTCAGGCTGGAGTAGCTGGGGATAAACCTTATATCCTCTGTATGGCACTCACGGTCTCAGGGGCTTGTCACTACAACACATTGCCCACCTTGTTTGGCATCATCTAGCTACCTGATCTAAAAGGACGTGGCCTGGGAACTTGATTTACAGACTACCAGGGCACACTTTTCCAAATGTGCCTAGAGGTCCTTAGGACTATCCCAAACTCCAGGGCTCATGACTGTAATAACACTCTTGGTCCTTAGGTACAGATATGACACTTAGAGACTGCTCTCTTGAAAAGCCTTCCTCTTCATTATCCAGACGGTGCCACATGCCTTGGCTTCCTACACTGTATAAAGAAGAGTTTGAGGGCCAGCCCGTGGCTTAGCAGTTAAGTGCGCGCCCCGCTAAGGGGGTTCGGATCCCGGCCGTGCATGGACGCACCGCTTCTCCAGCCATGCTGAGGCCGTGTCCCACATACAGCAACTAGAAGGATGTGCAACTATGACATACGACTATCTACTGGGGCTTTGGGGGAAAAAAAAAGGAGAAGGATTGGCAATAGATGTTAGCTCAGAGCCGGTCTTCCTCAGCAAAAACAGGAGGATTAGCATGGATGTTAGCTCAGGGCTGATCTTCCTCACAAATAAATAAATAAATAAATAAATAAATAAAACTGTTAAAATAAATAAAGAAGAGTTTGAATTACATGATCTCCAAAATCTCTGAACCTGAAAGACCGTGATTCTATTAAACAATATGTCTGTGCAGTTTTTCACTCTTTTGGTTGGACTTTGTTGCTTTTACAGCCCGGACCATCTTTCTGGGTAAATGATGGTGCTTGGTTTTGCAGCTAGTAGGATTTTCATGTGACTTTTACCTTCCTATTTTTTTTTCATTTTTAAATATTTCTGCTATCAATCTTTCAGGTGTCCAGGATATAATACATATAATATATCTGATAGAGAAAATATTGGGAGAAGAGACCAATTAGGTTTTTATTTCAATAGGTCAGAATTACATGATAAGTCACGTGAAGAAAAAAGATAAGGGGAGAACAAGCTCAAGATGATTACTAGGAAAAAGGGGAAATGATGGTGCCAGCAAAGCGGGATGAGTCTGAACTGAGGATAGTGGTACATCCAAGTGGAGGTGAGGGCTCATGAAAAAAATAAAACTAGAACCCAGGTGAGTCATTAAGGCTTGAGATAGAGGAGAGGTGACTTTCTGAAGAGGAGCGTAAAGCGGGATAGATAAAGGACCCACATAGCCAACGCACTTATTGGTACTAAACATTACCCTGCATGCCGAGTCCTATCCAGTTCCTGAGTCAGTCTTGAAAAGATGGGAGCAATAGTAGAAATTCCACCCTCACCTACAAAGGAGCCTGAAGGAAGAGTGTGGGGGGAGCTAAGTATATAAAACACCTTGGCTCATTATCTGATTGACCAAAGATAAGAATCTTGGGCCTCTAACATTCACCACACAATAGCCTAAGTCCTGGATTGCCATGACTGCCCATTCTGTAGGAAATGGTTTCTGTCCCAATTCCTGAGTCTCACTCCGCTTCCCTTCTGGGGTCAAAATACTACCCCGAATCTCAGTCCACTTGGCTAGGACGAGGGCCACAACTTGTTTCTTGGCCTACATCAGGCGCCTCTCACTGAAGAATAGACCCTCGACTAGTGTCTTGCTTCAAATCAGAGAACTCCTCCTTTCTTTTCACTCCATCCTCAATTTAAAAACTAAATAATGGGCCAGCTCCAGTGGCAGTGGTTAAATTTGGTGTACTCTGCTTCAGGGACCTGGGTTTGGTTCCCAGGTGTGGACCTATACCACTTGTGGCCATCGTGGCGGGTGACCCACGTACAAAATAGCGGAAGATCGGCCACAGATATTAGCTCAGGGTGAATTTTCCTCAGCAAAAAAAACAAAAAAACAAAAAACTAAATAATGAAAACTAGAGACTTCTGCAACTAACTAACCCCATCTGCATACTTTTAGACCCTGGGCTGTCAGCTTCACCTGAGATGGAGCCACACCCTCGGGGACACGATGATTTGGCTTTCTGCCACCTCTCTGCATTGGAGAAAGAAGAGAAAGCCCAAGAGAGCGTGCTACCTCTGGAGTCAGGGGAGGAGAAATTTTGAGGGTAAGCACCTGTTTTCAAGTCAGTCAATTCCCGCAGAAAGGTGAAGGAGAATGAAGATGGCCTTAGATCATTTGATTTGTTGAGAAGTAGGTCATGGTCACAGTGAGGGAGGGCGGTTGTGTGGTGAAGAAAGAAGCCAAATTACAGGGGATTTTGAGTGATTTTTATAATACAGAGAGTCATAAAAGAAGAATTCAATCATGGTGAAACCTTTATTTAAGCCTGTCTTTGTATACAAATCACAAAGAACATGTTCACCGAAGTTCACCCTAAAGACTCAATCCCTGTAGTTTCTCAGTGCCTCTAATTTCCTTCTTTCTTGTCTTCTTCAATATTTCTTCTCTTTTCTCTTATATATCCTACTTACCCCTACTCATTTTCAACTATGTTCCTAAATAAATATAGAACAAAACTTAATAAAATAATGAAATCTCAAAAAAATAAACAAAAACATGTCAAGTACCTGCGGGACAGGAAGAAGAAAGTTGCAAGGGAGTCTCCTTCATCTCATATTTAGAGCATGAGGATCTTAATAAGCAATAGCAATAGCAAATTGACCTGGCCTTTCTTTGCCCTGGGCTGCTCAGGGGTCAGCAATGAAACTACCAGATAGGAAAGATTTAGGGGAGTTGTTCACTTAACGTTGTTAAGCGAAAGCCATTGTCTTCAGAAAGGCCCCAGAGAAGACAGTAGGCTGACAGCAGCAGCAGAATTCTCTGAAGAGCCTCTGGAATACTGACTTCCTTTTTGCTATGGAGACTCAGGGCACTACATGCCCCACTTGCTTCTTTTCTCCAACTGGAATGCCTTCTTCCTTCTCTGACTGGAGAGTTTCTGGGCAGCCTTCAACAGCCAGTTCAAACGACAACCATTGATGATGCCTTCCCTCCCAGAAGCTTTCCCTGGGCAGAGTTCTCTCCACCATCCTCTGGGCTCTCGAACCTCTAAATCTGAGGTATGAGAGGTATGAGGTGAGTGTCCACAGCTCTAAGTCCACTGTAGGACTTGTATTTGTTTACAAGTCTGTCTGCTGATCAGCAGCTCTCTGAACTTTGTATCCTCAGAGCCTCATATAGTGCCTGAATAGTAGGAAATTAATAACTGTCAGGGAGAAAGGAGAAAAGAAAGAAGAAGAAGAAGAAAAAAAGGAAGAGCAGGATGGAGGAAGCATCTGACTCAATCTTCCCCAGCCAAGAAAAAGGGAAATAGATTCAAAAAACTCTGGAGGAAAGGGACAGAGAGGGAGAAAACCATTTTTCTGGATCTTCTCTGCCTCTTACTCTTCTCTCTGCCACTTCCTCTCACAACCTAGGGCCTCACACCACAACTGCCCTGTTTTCACTCATGATCCCTCAATTCACCCCAAAGGGAAGGAAAGAAGTCATTCAGGCTTCTGACTTCTTCCAGTCTGTCCCCGAAAACCTTGTATCACCCGTTTTCCACCATGGACGCCTCCCTCCTTTCCCTCCACCCTCCTCGTCTTCCCCACATGCAGCGCTCCCACCTCATCACCCCGGCGTCTCAGTCTCCGTGCTGTGCCACGACCAGACAGGAACTTCTGCTTCAGAGTGAAAACCAAGAGGCTCTTAGGGGCAGCCTGCGGGGTCTGTGCTGAGGAAATCCTAGTCTGGGCCTACGAGTTACCTGAGAAAGAATACTGTCCAGAGGGTTTAGGCCTCCCAGGGATGGGAGAGCAGAGAGGAGCTAGTCCTGGAAAAGGGAAGGGCTCAGCAAGTGCAGTCCTTCCCTCTACACTCCTCAAACTCTTTCCTGGATGGCCTTTCCACATTTTTCTCCTTGATCCATGGGTCAGAATCATCATTTTTCTGACTATCCTCTCATGGCCCCTACACCTTGGCTACTGGAGCTTCTTGACTGTCTTTCCAGCCAGATGTACCTTCCCCACCAAGAGTCATGCCAGGTTCCCTAAACGTCGCAGAGCTGCTCCTGGGTCTCCTCTCCTTGCCTAAGTAATCAGCCGCATCCTCCTCCAGCCCATGCCCTTTCCCCAGGAATTCTGCAGCCACCTTTTCCTCAATGAAGATCATATAGAAAGGCAGTTTACGAGTTGTAAAGCACTGTGCTAGAATAAAATGCTATTATGAATAAAGCCTTCTCTTCCTCCTCCCATAACTCTGTCCTTCTCTCATGATGTTTCTCATCCTTTCCTCCCCTCATCCACTGCCACTCCCCCCTCACCCTGCAGGTTTGGTTTGGTGCCGCGTGGGAACCAAAGCTATGTGCTGCACAGTGGGCAGTGTCAGGATGCAGGCAGGCATCTCAGCCCGAGGTCTTGGCAGAGTTCCCAGGCAGAGCCATCGGCCCAGGCCAGGACAGTAAGCATGAATAAGGTGGGAGAGGGCATAAGTACGGTGGCTGTAGCCCCCCAGCACCAGTAGCTCCCCCTGCAGCACGGCACCTGCAGCCCCCACATGGGGGGAGGGCAGGGGGGCCAGGTGAGACCAGCTATCAGTCCTTAGTTCATAGGCCTCAAAGCTCAGCAGGTCTCCGGTCTCACCTAGCCCACCTGCTACATACAACCGCCCTCCCAGAGCAGCCATGACATGGCCAGCCCGAGGTACCCCCATTGGGCTCAGAAATGTCCCCGGCTTCTCAAGTTTGGGGTCATAGTGCAGCAATGAGGCCAGGTATTGGCCAGTCCCGCTGCAGCCACCGCTCACGAACAATCGGCCCTCCAAAACAGCAGCTGCGTGAGCGAAGCATGGTGCAGGAAGTGCAGGTGCTAGCCTAAGGGAGAACAGGCACATGATCAGGCAACAATCATCTTCAACTCTCCTTCTCTTCCAAGTCCCCTACTCTCTCCCTGATGCTTAGAAACACCCCCTTCCCTGCTCACCTCCACACATCGAGCTCAGGGTTATAGGTCTCCACAGAGTTGAGGGCAACACCATTGTCTCGTCCACCCAGGGCATAAAGTAGTCCATCCAGTGCCACCAGGGGAAACAAGCTCCGAGCCTGGCACAGAGGTGACATCTCCTCCCAGTCCTCTTGACTGGGGTCCCACCTGGACACAGCGGGACAAGAGATGGGAAGACTGACCCTAGGAGTCTGTGGTTGCCCGGACCAGCAATTTCCCTCCGCTGCCCTCCTTGGGGCCTGCCACTCTCGGGGGCCCATACCTGAGAGTTGAAGCCAGGGTGTTGGTACGGCTGCAGAAATCCTGTCCCCCACACACGTAGAGTTCACTTCCCGCCAGGCTCGCAGCCCCATGCCGGAAGCGCCCTGGGGCAGGCAGGGCAGGCAGCCAGCCCCACTCCACAGTTCGAACCAGTCCCACGCCGCAGCGGAAGGCCCGGGCCCACCACACTCCTCGGGATGGCTGTGTCATGGCCATGTCTGATCTCATCTCATCCCCACCAATCACTACCAGTGCCTGGTCAGGCTCCCTCCGCCTCTCTTGACCCGGAACCTCAGCCTCCACCATCAGCTGATGCAGCAAGTCCGGGGGTAGGGGTGGAGGCAGCCCGGCTGCCCGTACCCTCCGCAGCTCCCTGGTGGACATACGGCCAAAGCGGACACATCGAAGTAGGGCCTTGGCTTCTGACTCCTGGGTCTCAGGGTTGGCAGCTAGCCAACACCGTGCAGCCACAAAGGCCTCGAACTCCTCCTGCACGTGCAGCTCGTCGCTATCCAGGAGCTCAGCCAGGCAGGCAGCCGGTAAAGAAGGGAAACTGGGGCACAAAGCCACAGCGGGCATGTGGGTGAGGAGGTAGTGATGGGCTTTGCTCCAGAGCCTCTCCAACCCAGGGGTTTCAGCCATGGGGAACAGGGCCAGGCACCGGGCAGGGCTGAGGCCCCGTGCCAAGGCTCTCTGGCACAGGGCCAAGCAGGAAGAGCTCTGGTATTGTAGAGCAGCCTGGGCAGCTCTCAGCAGTCCTGGCCACGTTCCCCGCACAACCCCGGAGTAGGCAAAAGAGACAAGGAGTCGCAGGTCCTGGGCAGAGATGGTGTGCAGAGACACCTCTGTGCCCTGGGATTCCCTCATCCCGCTCAAGAGCATGGCCCCAAAGAACTCGCTGCCACAGGCCAGGGCTGCTCGGTGCACTGCAAGAGGGAGAAGCAGAGAGGGATGCAGAGTGTTGCAAACTGCTAGGCACTATCCCAACTTCACAACCCCAACTTTGGGCCAACCACCCAAGACCACAGGCCAAACTGTGGTGTGCCTCAGAATACCACGGGGTGCTTGTTCAAATGCACGTTTCAGGGACCCATCCCCCTGATTCTAATTCAGTAGGTCTGGATGGCGACCCTGGGAATTTGTATTTTAACATTTTCAAGCACCCTGCATGATTCTCATGCTAGTGGCCTGAAGACACTTTGATAAACATTGCTTTAGTCTTTTTGATCCAGGTCAATTAGAAAAAGAGTCTTGATGGGTCAAGGTGAGAAGATGTTATAGACAGTATTTGCTAAAGGGGGCACAAAATAAACTGCAAAGACCAATGTGTCACTTGTATAGGTCGGTCATTCTATATTGTGCACAGAATAAAGTCCTTTCCTTTACAGTTGTAAGAGCCACTGACATCAGCCATTTTGTTAGCTTTTACTCAGAAAGTGGTACCACACTTGGGAATGGCTGTGACCCAACCTCATCTAACTGCCATCTCCTCTTGTCCAAAATTGAGTGCTTAAGATTTCCCATGTATTCCAGCTTTTCTCTGCACATCCGCCTCCATGTCTCGGTATAGTTCATGGAATCATGACATTTGAAACTGGAAACCTTCAACATTATCTAGTTCAACTGCTCCTTTTAAGATAAGGAAACTGAGTCCTTGAGAAAGGAAGTGATCTATTTTCTCTTCCCATGCAGAGGTTGCCTGGGCAGATCTTCACCATCCACTGTCACTGGTGTCAGGCTGCAATGAGCACACTTGTGTATCAGTACCCCACTCATCTGCTTGGCGCTCATGACATTGAAACTGTCCTATTAACAAAGGCTGTTAAATAGCTAGACCTCATATGCTTCCAAATGTAACTCAGTTTGAGGTACTTGGCATCAAGTACGGAGAATTCTGACCAAAGTACTTTACCTAAATCTAATCAAAACTTTAGATCTAAATTCAAGTTTATAGGAAATTGAGAGGCTAAAGGAACAAGTTAAACAAAACCATGAGGGAAAATTCATATAAATCGAGAAAATGGAATGTTCTATAGGATAACTAACCTTGTTTCTTCAATAAGTGAAGTCATAAAAATGGGGACAGAGGACCATACAAGAGTAGAGAAACTTAAGAGACGTACATCTGAGTACAACAGAGTCCTTGATCGGCTCCTGGAGTGAACAAACCAACTCTAAGATACATTTTTTGGATGAGTGGGAAAATTTCAAAGTGGACCAGGCAATATTAAGGAATTATTGTGAACTCCGTTAGATATAATAAAGATATTGTGGTTCTATGAGAAAATGTCCTCTTTTTAAAGAGACACATCCTCAAGTATTTATGAGTGAAATGTCATAGATTTACTTTAAACTTCAGCAAAAAATAAATTAAATAAAGAGATGAAGCAAATATAGTAAAATGTTAATTGTCAATTCTGGGTGATGAGTGTTTGAGTGAGTGTTCATCTTAATATTCTCTGTACTCTGTTACGTGTTTGAAATGCTTCATATTAAAAAAGGGGGAACATGCTTCTAGAAGTCCTCTCAGGCAGATCACACAAGGCCAAGCTCTCAGGGAGGCTTATGAACCTCAGGCTGCTTTGACCAATTGTGGCACGTTCACCTCTCAGAGGGGAGGTGATGTCAATATGGCTTTCCGTTGTCTTTTTAAGCAGTAGGTGGCTCGGGGCTTCCCAAGTAGTAAACATCAGTGGTAGCTTTCACATATACATTGCCTGAGAAAATCTGCATTCTTTGAAGCAGGTAAGCCGTCTCATCTTCCATATCATCAATCAACCTATAGCTCAGAGCCAACAGTGAAAAGGCTCACAATCACTTGTATTCCCCTTCTTACTCATCATTATTCCCTGGAATTTTAAGTGGAATGCTTCTTAGGGAAATGAAAGGAGTGATATAAGTATGTGTAAATTCCAAACCCTAGTGAGAATTTTATAACTATGAAATTTTAAATTCCCCCTCCATCTAGTGCTATCAGATAACAAACAGAGATCTGCTATGGACTGAACGTTTGTGTCCTCCCAAAATTCATATGTTGAAACCCTAATCCCCAATGTAATGGCATTTGTAGGTAGGGCTTTTGGAGGTAATTAGGTATGAGAGTGGAGCCCTCATGAAAGGGATTTGTGCCCTTATAAGAAGAGATGTGAAAGAGATGCTCTCTCTCTCTCTGCCATGTGACAATACAGTGAGGAGGTGGCCCTCTGCAAACCAGGAAGAGGGCCCTAACCAGAACCCCACCATGCTGGCACTCTGATCTTGGACTTCTGGCCTCCAAAACTGTAAGAAATAAATTTCTGCTGTTAAATCACCCAGTCTATGGTATTTTTGTTAGAATAGCCCAAGCTGCCTAAGACAGGATGCTTTTCCTTCTGGGAGTCCCAGAGGCACTTTGGGCCCCAGTCATTCCTCTAATGGGCAGTAGCTGTGTGACTTTGGACATGTCTTCAAGTCTGATTTCTTTATCAATAAAGTTTAAGAGCTGAACTAGATAATCTCTACACTAATCTCTTTTAATGTTAAACTATTATATGTCTGCACTTCAACTCCATTTGCCAGGTCTTATGTGTCTTTGGTTTGGCTGCATAGGAGGCAATGCATGGCTTAGTGAAAACAGACTAAGCTAGTAGATTTGGGCTTGTATCCTGGTTCTCACCAGTCAACATCTCTGGGTTTAATGTTCTTTATCTGCACCTAGGGATAATGGCACCTACCTCACAGGTTTTAGTGAGAATTAAAAGATGTGGCATGGGTAAAAATTCCTGGTAGCCAGTACCTCACTAAATGTTAGGAGAATCTGAATAATATTCAATTTATTAAACCTTCCTTAGCTTTCCTGGTGATGAGCTGAATTAGCTTCAAAGTGCAATGGCCTGGTAGCCTTAAGATTTTGGCAAAACAGTACCAGACCTTGCTCATTAGCAGTAGGACCCATGTCTGCCACGGTGTCAAGCACACTTAGGTGAAAGCGTAGCTCTAAGGTTTTTCCACGGTGTTCCCCTGGCTTTTCCTGTGTTCTAAATAGGAGATGCCAAGAAGAGCCTTTGGTTAATCCCTGTTTGAGTCAATCACTTTCTGCTGCTTCTTCTGGCGCGGACTATACCCTTAGCTCCAGCCAGCTGGCTGGAAATCCCTTGTTACTGGGCACAGGAAAAGCCACAGCGTGGAGGGTCAGCCTAATTCTGTCAGTGCTCTGAGGAAAACAACTCAACTGCGCATGCCCCACTCTCAGTGGGTCAGGAGAGACATCAAAGGCTACCCCAGGGAAATTCTGACTGCAAGAGGGATCAAAACCCCTATGGTAGGGATCAAACCACCTGCTGCTTGCACACACCATTCCCGTAGCACATGCACCTACAGTAATGTAATGCTCCACAGGCCCTCACCCCGCAGCCGGCAGCCGCCTGCCTCCAGCTCCAGGTCACACCCGGCGCCCTCTTGGTATAGGAGCTCGATGCTGCGCAGGTTCTCCCTCAGCTCCTCTGCCTGGCTGGGCTGCTTTTCATCTTTCCGGGCGTTTCCAGCCCCCTGGTGTCTCCTCTGGGCGGCGGCCTTCACCCGGGGCGCTCCCAGGGCCTCGGCCGCGACCAGCACATCCCCCAGCGGGGCGGGGCCCAGCACCCCCTCATAGGCAAAGGTCAGCACGGCCTCCCAGGCCCCGGGGTCCACATCGAGGCTAAAGGGGGGTCGCGGACCCCCGCTGCCCAGCAGCCTGTCTCGGAAGAGGCTGCTAACTGCGGCCAAAATCACCCGATGCACCCCATATATTCGCCCCCCGACTGACACCTCTTCGTCCAGCAACAACCTCTGCTCCCGCAGCCGCTGTGCCTCCGCGAAAAACTGACTCGGATGTTCGTCGCTGCACAGCCCCTCGGGCTCCTCCGCGTCTTCTTCGTCCTCATCCTCTTCTTCCAGGGATAAGGCTGGAAAGGGAAGGTTCCCTGCGGCCATGGGACTGGAGCCAGGCTCTTCCAGAGGAAAGGAGGGCAAACCGGTATCCTCGTCCGGGGACGGAGGCCAGGAGGGGGTTCTTGCGGCGGGCGAAGGGAGGTCAAGGCCGTCTGTCTGGACCGGAAGAGAGACGCGCGCCGGGTCCGAGGGACGATGTGCGGAGTCCGAGACGCTCATGGCCCAGGTTGCTGCAGGTGAGCAGAGGAAAGAGCGGGGTGGGCAGAGCTGGACCTGGAGGCCCGAGGAACCCCTGCGTCCAGCCCAGCGACATGTCAGTCTCTCTCCCTACTTCAAGTCTACCCCCCCCACCCCCCATTCCAAGGTCGAGCAGCTAGGCTATACTGCGCAACTATGGGATTCAGGAGGTGCAGCGAAGAATTCAAGTAGCATGTGTAAAGATCCCGTACCTGGGGCCGTACCCCTCCCATCTTGCCCCCATCCCAATAGTCACCGTCGTCCCGCTTGCCCTCTCACTCGAGCCTGCTCTGCTTCGCACCGCGAGGCAGAGGGAACTCGCTCCGCATCCGGGTCAGTAGCCTCGCTCGGCTAATTATAGCCGGTGCTGGCGGGCTAGGAGCTGGGCTCCGGGTGCCCGAACTCTGACACTCAATCCCCTGGGCCTGGTCCCGAGATGACCTCGTCCCCTCTTCCACCTGTAGGTCACGGTGCTGAACGAGGCAAATTCGGAGGCCAAGGAGGATGTGCGGATCGGACGGAGTGAGCCAGGCCAGAAAGTCTTCGTTCACCTGACCAGGCTGAAGGGGGCGGGTAAAGAGAGTCCAGACTGCGCAGACCCTCGAGAACCGGGCGAGAAGAGTGAAGTGTGTGTTTTGGGTCAGTCCTGGGCTTTGACTGTCGATTTTTCTGTGCAATGAAGCTGGGACCCTGAAGCGAACAACACAGTACTGACATAAACGTAAACGTAACCCGGCTGGGTCCACCTAAGGCGGGGGTGAGGGTGGCGGAAGGTGAAAGGGCAGGAATCAGGGCTACGGACCCTAGGTGACCCACCCCAGCTCAGAATATCCTTCCTGTCCCGAGGAGGGGTCGGTGGTGAGATAGCTAAACGCAATCCTGGGTCTTCAGAAGAGTCTGGAGGAGTCTAACCCTCACCTTGGTCGCTGGGATGAGGCCCAGACAACGGAACGTGCAGGCGATCTCAGCTGCTGCGGGGACCGGAGTCCTGGACTGGACGGATGGGCTGGGGGCGCGCAAGCATTCTCATTGTTTGAGGCAGCACACCAACGGCCACTTCCTCTATCTGGGACCACACCCCTTTCTTCTGAGACCCCCTAAATCCGGGCAATCACTTTTCACTGCAGTTCCAGGTATCCTGATGGGGAAGGAAATTAGGAAAGAGCGCAGCAATGCCCCTTCCCTCCCCTCTCCTGGGAGGTAGGACTGGCCAAGGGCTGCTAGGGTGGATTCCCTGGCCTATAAAAGGGCTAGTCCAGGCTGGATAGATTGACTCAACAAGCGGGCTTAATCAGGGAGCGAAGCAAGATTGTTCCTCACGGCTCAGGTGAGAGAGGCGGCGTTCGCGTTGGGGAGGAATGGGAAGTTGGGTTGCTCCGCACAGCACGCCTCTGGTTTTCAGAGCTGTCCCCGTTCTTTCTCCATTTGGGTACCCTCTCCGACCCGGGATAGCGTTTTCCGGGCGAGCCCAACACGCGGACTGCACTCTCCAAAATAGTGCGATGGTGATAGTGACCAGTCTGCACCGTCTCTCCCAGCTCAGACGTTTCGGCCTCTTCTTATGGCCTCCCGGCAGAGAGACTACGAGACCAGCACCTTGAGCCTCCGCCAGGAAGAGGAGGAACAGCCGTCTGGCGGAGACTCACCCCAGTGCAGCCTCTGCCCTCTCCTCGCCGACGAGGACAAGGACACTGGACCGCGTTCTGGGTTCTATGCTAACTCTATGGTCCTGGGATGTCTCCGCCGCAGCCGCCTGTCTCTGAAGTCTCTGCGGGGCTCCGCCTCCGAAAGACCCATTCCCCACAGTGAACCCCTGAAGGTTGGATAAAACCCGCTGTTCTGGGCCATCGTCCGTCCACCCTCCATTAAAGCCTTGGGTCTGATCTCTCCCAATAGCTCCTCCAGGTCTGTTAGCCGTCCTCCTGGTTGCTGACAAGGGGATGGGGAGAGGTCTTGGAATCTCAGCTGCGTCTGTGCTGTCTCTTTCAGCCAGGGGATGGCGCGGCTTCCGCCTCTGCAGAGGAGCCTTGCGCACAGCCGCACTCCCAAGAAGATGATCCAGAGAATTCTGGAGCCAGGCCTGGCAAGGCCCCATTGTACTTCGACTGGGTCAGGGGAGTCATGGTAACGGATCGGGAGCTCAGGGTTTCCAAAGGGTGGGGATCTAGGTGGGGGAGACAGAACTTCACTCCAGAGGAATTCTCGGAGGGTAGCAGCTGAGGGAGAGAGGAGGGACCTGAGAGTTACCTCGGTTCCTCCCTCACCGCTCTGCTCCTCCAGATCTGCTGCATGCTCAACATCTGGGGCGTCGTCCTCTATTTGCGGCTGCCTTGGATCACTGCTCAGGCCGGCATAGGTATGAGTTTGGGACTCTGCTGGGCAGTAGGAAGGGATTCCCCGCCACAGCCTGAATGAATTAAAGGAGCCCCATTCCCATACCCATTCCAGGGCTCACATGGCTCAGTATCCTGCTCTGGGCTTCAGTCACTAGTATCACCGGCCTGTCTATTGCAGCCATCTCCACCAACGGCAAAATCAAGGCTGGTGAGTTTGTTGCGATAACCCTCTCTCTCAGGACTCCCAGTCCTGTCAGGAATTGCTGAGACCTCAGACTGACTCCTCTTTCCTCTCCATTCAGGTGGCAAGTACTTCCTTATCTCAGGCAGCCTGGGTCCGGAGCTTGGCGATTCCATAGGGATCATCTTCGCTTTTGCCAACTCAGTAGCTGTGGCTATGCACACGGTGGGCTTCGTGGAGACCCTTTCGGATCTGCCCCTTGTAATGCCCATCCTCTCCCTTGGTGCACCATTTTCTCAAGTTTGCTGACCACTCAGCTTGCACTTTTTGTGACTCCAGCCTGGGCAACTCATTTTAAGCATCAGATGGAGGCATCAAATCAGCCAATAAGGTCTCTGTGACCCCCTAGCTCTGTGTTCTGCCGCTCCAGGAGCATGAGGTGTAGCTGCTGAACACGGATCTGGAAAATGAGTTGCGGGTGGTGGGCATGGTGATCTTGACCATCCTTCTGGGTGTGGCGCTGGCCGGTGTGGAGTGGGAGTCTAAGGCAGGTGCAGGGGAATCGAGGTGGGGGTGAGAAGGCTGAGGGGGTGGTGGTGCCAGCTGAACAGATCTGGGAGGGGCCAAATGTGAGGAATTGTAGGAGTGTGTGGGTATGTAGCCGGTAGAGCAGATTTTCAGGAACCCAGACCTGAAGTTAGACGGTTCTGCTGGGAGAGACTCCACATATCAGTTCCTCAAAGGGAAAGTAAGGAGGACTCATTCTGAGGATCTGCTGGGATGAGCACTAGACAAGACTACCAGATGAGAAATGCCCTGTTTCTTGCTCCCAGATATTTACAATCTTGAGATTCACCCCTCTGGCATGGGAAGGGACACTTTGCGGTTTGAAGCAAGAAGGAAAAAGACATCCAGTTAGCCAGACTCTTTTATGGGAAGAGGCTGGTGGGAGAGAGAACTGGAGGATTGGAGAGGAGAGTGAAGATGAGACAAGGAGAATGAGGAATGAGGAGGCGGAGGAGCAGTTACTCCTCCCCTTCCACTCACATTTCTCTTTTTCTTTTTTTGTCTCTCATGGTACTCCAGGCCCAGATGATCTTCTTCTTCTTGACCCTCCTCTCTTTTATCAACTACCGGCTGGGGACACTCCCCCCCCCCACACCCCAGGCGACAAGCCACTGGCTTCTTTGGGTACCACGGTGAGACAGTGGGAACCTGGCTGAGAAATGTTTGAAAGGGAATGAATGCCTCAGAATGTCACCTCCCCTTGGAGCAGGGGACATCATTAGCCCAAAGCTCCTCAGAAAAGACCCCTTGACTTCTGATTCTGTATGTCATTTGCAAGTTGAACATCAGACAATTCAGAGTCCCGTTAAGTCCCTGGGGTGGCCAGTTTACAAAATTCCCTTATTCTTCCCAGCCTATCCTAAATTACTGACACCAAACTGGGTAAATGATCTTGGCTGAATGAAGGGAAGCCAGGAAGTGCTCCTCAAAACTCCATCTTTTCTCTCTGTTCTTTTACGTAGGAAGCGTTTTCTTGGAAAATATGGTCCCACAGCGGCGTGGTCCAGGGGGTAGTTTCTTTGGTATGTTTTCCATCTTCTTCTCCTCAGCCACTGGGATACTCCCTGGGACCAATATTTCTGGGGACCGCAAGGTGAGAAGGATGTCCAGGCACAGAGCACACTCTCTGTCTCCTCTCTTCTCTCTCCATTAATGGTTCAACTTTTGTTCTCAGGACCCTGCTACAGCTATCCCCAAAGGAACCCTCCTTGCCATCATGTGGACCACACTTTCCTACCTGGGTGTCTATGCCATCATTGGTAAGGCCCTCTACTCTTGCCTTCTGTGCAGAGTGACCTGGAGCTCTGGTTTGTGCCTCTCTGAGGGGCTAGGGTATAGGTGATGAAATGAGCAAGAGGCATTCATCAATCACATTAAAAGTAGTTTACTAGTAGCATCCCCCTTCCTTCACCATTTGTCCTCATCCTCATATCATTAATAAATTTTATGGTGTTCTTTGACTATTAAATTTGGTCCCCCACTCATGCACACACATTTCCATTCCCCTCTTTGGCACTGGTGGTACCTAGATAGTCCTACTGCTTTGGAATGGGGGTCTCTCCCTATGAAGAAGTGTGTGTCCTCAATCTCATTTCCAGGCTCCTGTATGATTCGAGATGCTTCAGGAAATAGGACTGACATGGGTGTGTGGAATGAGAGCTGCCTGAGGCCAGAGCGCCAGTACAGCTGGGATTTCAGCAGTTGTCGAGAGGAAGGGTCCTGCCTCCATGGGCTCTCTAATCACTACCAGGTGAGTGAACCAGAGGGAAAGAGCAGGCAGATAAATCTTACCTAGCCCATTGCCTGGCATAGAGGCTCAAAAACCAGTAATGACATAAGTGGATTCATGTGGGTGGGTAAAACCTTCCAAAATGGGATAAAATTTAATATGCCCTGCAACTTCTGGGAAAGCTAGGTGAAAATATGGGTGGAACGCATTGCTTCTGGAATGCATTGATTTCTGCCTCTGCTTGCCCTTCTCCTCAGGCCATGAGCATGGTGTCTGCCTTCAGACCCCCGACGTCTGCTGGGGTCTTCAGTGCCACTCTGTCCTCTGCCCTTTTCTGCTTTGTTTCAGCCCCCAAAGTCTTCCAGGTTAATATCTTACCAAGAGGCTTGGGGGAGAAAGGAGAGAATGTAAGTAGACAGGGCCATCCCAAGAGGATAATTTTTGGGGACGAGCAAAAGAAGGCTCAGTCTCAGCAAACCAGGAGTTAGATGGTGACTTAGGGAGATGGAGATGACTGTAATTGCCTGGTGTTTAAGAGAGGATCCAAGTTCACACAGCAAAATTCAAAGTCTGCCCGTAAATCAAGGCAAAGTTTGGGGAAGATGTCACTCTTCCATCTGCCTCCTCTGTTTTTCCCATCCCACATTCCAAGGGGTCTGACCACACTCTACTCCTTCTATCGTTTCTTCCTGTTAAGGCCCCTAAGCTCCCTCAACTCTTTCCTCTGTGCTTCCCGCTCCCTTCGACATCTTTAGAGGACTAGGGGGCTATTATTCTCCTTCTTCCTGGGACCCTACCCCGATGATCGCCATGCCTTCTTATAGGGGCTGTGCCAGGATAAACTATACCTAGTCATTGGCTTTTTCGGGAAAGGCTATGTCAAGAACCATGAACCTCTGCGAGGCTATCTGTCCACCTTCCTCATTGCTGTAGGTTTCATCCTTACTGGTGAGTACTCCTCCTTCGCCCCCTCCATCGGGCTTCATTAAGTCACTTGTCCCCACACTCCCCCCACTGCCCTAGCTTTGGCTTTTAGGGCCTGACCCTAAAGCCTATTTTCTATCTCTCTAGTCCTGAAAGTGGACAGAAACTTCTGCTAACTTGGTGGTGGTGGTGGTGTGTGTGGAAGGTGGAGTGGGGAGTAGGGAATAGAAACTGTGGGGAAAGGGAAGCCAGAAGATGATGTCCTTGACTCTCCAGACCCAGATCCCACGGCTCCAGTTTGGAGACTGACCCTCTGACCTTTCATCTCTCCCAAAGCTGATCTGAACACCACTGCTCCAACTTTTTCCTCTGCTCCTATGCCCTGGTCAACTTTGGCTGTTTCTGTGCCTCCCTTAGCCAGTTGCCTGGTTAGTGTAGGCAGGTGTTGGGGTCAGGCCCAGGGCTGGAGGAACATCCTTGGGGTGCAAGGGTGGGTGGTACCAAGGCTTGGATAAGGGATGGGCTGCATTCACTCTCCCCTGCAGGCTGGCACCCTTCCTTCCACTGGTATAGTCCCTGGCTCTCCCTCCTGGGCTCTCTGCTCTGCCTGCTCATCATGTTCCTCCTCACTTGGTGGGCAGCACTCATTGCTGTGTTGCTTATCCTCCTGCTGCTTCTCTATACATTCCACAGGAAACCTGGTGAGTAAGTGGGCAGGTGGGTAAGGGAGTGACCTACAGCAAGAGGCTGACCCTGTAAGAAACCCAGAACTACCAACAGTAAATCTTGTTTCCTCTCTTACCTGACAAGTGAGGCCCCACCTCTAACCATTCTGCACCACCCCTTCCTCTGCACAGATGTGAACTGGGGCTCTCCAGGTGGGTACTTATCATGTGGCGCTGTCCTACTTAGAGAGCCTGACCAATGTGCAGGACCACGTCAGGAACTTCTGGTGAGGTAGTCTCTAGAACACAGGTTGAAAACTGGTGGCCTCTGGATTGGATTTTGCCGGCAAATGATTTTTGTTCAGATTGGACAGTGTTTACAATTTTTAAAATTAATTGCCAAATTTTAATATGCATCTGGTAGTCCTGGGCCTCCACCCCACATAACACACTTAGTTGCTGTCACATAGGACAGGGAAGGTTCTCTCCAATTTTCCACTATTCCCACCTGGCCCACTTTATTCTTTGATATTATATGATTGATTCTTGCAGGCTTTTGAGTTTGTAGTCCCTGCTGTGGATATAAAAGGAAACCAGCTTCCTAAAACCTGGAGGCAAAGGAAGGGAACAGAATTCTAGTGGGATAGAGAGAGTAGGACTGAGGAAGGGGTGCTCCATAGCAGGACAGATGCCACAGGAACCAGGATTCCCAGCTTCCCTCATCATGTAGTGAGACAGAGAAGCCTCTCTAATACTCTTGGTTTCTCCCTAAAATCCCCCAATGGGTGGGGAAGAGCTGATCACAGCTCTGAACACTAACCCTGCCTTCTTCTCCATAGGCCACGGTGCCTGGTGCTAAGTGGCCCCCCAACCAGCATCCAACCCTGGTGGATTTTGTGGGGGACTTCACCAAGAACATGAGTCTCATGACCTGTGGGAATGTGGTCTTGGTAAGTGAAGTGGGAATGGACTCTCAGTGGGAAGGGACTGAGGTAGCGAGGCTCCATACTAGAGGGAAGAGAAAGGGGAGATCAATAGGTAAGTTGATCAACAGGGAGCTCAGAGAACTTGGAAAGCAGCGAGGGGCAGGCAGAAGGATGCCTTAAGGGAGGGACAGTCCCCAGCCTACATTTCTGCCTCCTCCTCTGAGGGTCCCCAAGCCATTCAAGAGTCTGAGAATCATGTCAATTGAGTAAATGTCCAGAAGATTCGTTCATGCTACACAGTCACATCTGCCCCCAGGCTACATTCTGGGGCCCAGAGCCTCATGCAGGTCAGCCTGCCAAACTGCATCACTTCTGTCACCCCTGCCCAGTGTACTACATCCCCTTCTTTCCTCATTGCCTCTCCTTTCAGGTTGCAGGTTTGGGCCAGCTGAAGCCCAATTTGCTGGTTTGGGGATATAAGCAAAATTGGCAGGAGGTGCCGATATCAGCTGTGAAGGACTATGTCAGCATTCTTCAGTAAGTGTTGGGAGAAAGGTGAAGATGGGCTTAGAGATGATCAGGAACCAGAGGAAGAGGAAATATCCTTATGGTGAAGCCCTGTTCCCTCCAGCTGCCCAGGAGTACCTGTGTTACCAGGAAGGGGAGCTCCCCTCTCTTCAGCTCTTGCTCCTAATCTCTTTTTTACCCCCATAAAGTGATGCCTTTGACTACAACTATGGCATCTGCCTCTTAAGGATGCAAGGTGGCTTAAGCCTGGCTACCCAACATCAAGCTCAAGGTGAGTTGAAAAGGATGGGCCTAAGAGAACGATAAGGTGTAGGAGGTATAGAAATTGGCTGTCAATGACAGACACAGGAGGTAAGTGCACTTGGTTTGTTACCAAGGCTTGAGACCGAAGAGAATCAGGTACCAGAATGTGAGAAAAATGAATTTTTCTTTGAAGACCCTACCTATATATTTAGTTCTCCTGAAACCTTAGGGGAGGAGGGAAAGCTTTAAAGGTATCTTAATCAGGTGGGAGAAATGTGGATCTAGAGATACAAAGTAGCAGGATGGGTGTGCCAGGAGGGGGTGGTCTAATTCCAGAGCAAGCTTTCTGGCACTACCCCAATTCTGATACTACCTCACGTCTAACTAGCTTGCACTTGGGGTGTCCACACTGAATGGGTGGCTCGAGGAAGGATGCAAAAAGACAACATTGTTTTGTATTATACCCCCCACCTTTCCCAGTAAACCCAAGGTTTTTGGATTCCATAGGAATGGATACTCAGAAGGAAGAGGAGACCAATCTTAAAACAGATCCTGAAACAGAGTTAGGCGATGGGGAAGAGAAGAAATAAGCACCCAGTAAAATGAACAGAAAAGGGTGTGTGGTTAGTCAATGGAGAGAGAAGCCACGTGACATTTCTCTGGGATAGCAACAATTTTCTTCTGGGAGGGAAAGGTATGATATTGAGTTGGGAGCAATTGCTCAGCTGGATAAGGAATCTGTCTCATTCTTTTCCTCTCTCTTCTTGGGCAGTATCCTTACACCGGCAGCCTCAAACCTCATTGCAGTCCAAGCAGGGCCGGTGGACATTGGACCTGTACGGGCTCTGTGAGGATGGAGGTAGAGACTCTATGGCTCCCTAAAAAGCCCCAACTCTTCTCCAAGTTCCAGAGGAGAACAGGAAAGGGAGGATGGGGATATAAAAACCAGGGAGGACTTGAGAACAAACTCTGCATTTACAAAGTACCCAATGCCTTCCTCCCACCTCAGAGGCCTTCACACTTTGCTCCCTTTCCCAGTTCCGAAGAGAAGGCGGGCAGGGAGGCTGCCCATTTCCTCTCCTCTTATCTTCACAGGGCTGACTATGCTGATCCCCTATGTACTGACACACACAAAAAAATGGGCTCGATGTCCTGTACGAGTTTTTGTGAGCAGTCCCCCTGAGCAGCTGGAGGAGAAACACAAAGAGTGAGCACTTCACGAAAACCCAAGGTTATGGCCTAAAGACAGGAAGGGGAGGGGAGGGTATTGGGTCACTTGCTACAGATGGAGGGATAGGAAAGGAGCTGGGAAATGTAGGCAAAATGTCCAGTTCCTCTCTTGTCTTGCCCTAGGACACATTCCCTCCTCAGAAGGTTCAGGCTTGGCTTCCAACATGTGACTGTACTACCTGAGCTCACGGGCAAACCTCAAGAGACGAGGTCAGGACCAGCCCGCTACCCCATACACTTCTTCCCTTCCTGTCTTCCTTCTTCAGAGCTAAGAACGTAAGGTTGCAAGTGTGAGACAAGCTATAACTTAACTGATTATTCTGGCAAGCAAAGTGGGAGAGAGAGAGGAGGAGCTGAAGTCTGATGAAAGAGGACTGCAGTGGGGAGTTCTGGCTGCAACAGAGTAGATGTAGTCTCTACCTACATCTGAATGGGTTTATGGTTACCAGTTTGAAAGAAACTCAAGAGTTTAGGCAGCAAAATAGAGAAAAACTGAAGAGTGAAGAAGCCCTATTTTTCCTAAATCCCCCAGGACAGAAATTTGAGGGGACGACAGACACTCTCTGCTTCTTGCTGAATCTGAGGTTTCTTTTCTCTGTAGCCAAAAGGCTTTTGAAGACTTGGTGGCCTTACACTGGTTGCAGAAGCCACCACCAAAGGGGGACCTGGAATCTACCTCTCTCAACACTCCTGATCCTTCGGGCTACATCTCTGAGCAGGACCTACAGGGGAACCAAAAGCAGGTACACATGAACAGGGCCAGCAGTGGGGCAACTGTCCCAGAGTAGGAACTGATAATGGCACTCACCTTGTCTTCTGCCCGTTCTTCCTAACCACGTAGATGGAGTGGCACATGTGTCTTCATGAAGTCCTATGGCAATATTCCCAGGATGCTGCCCCCATAGTAATGTGAGTCTGGGAAAATTCCAAACTGCAGGGGTGTAGATCCCAGGGGCAGGGCTAGTCTGATGGCTAGAAAAACTGAGGAACATGTTCCATGCCTCACACTGCCTTCCATAACAGGAGCCTACCTGTCATCCCTTGGTCAGCCTGCCCTGGGGCCCTCCACATGACCTGGCTGGAGATGCTGTCCAGGGGCCTGACATGCCCCATTGCCTTCATTCATGGAAAGCAGCAGGACTTGGCAGTAAGCGACTCAGGAAAGACTGAGCTAGGAAGAGTTGCCCACAATTTAGGACTCAAGGAGCCATGATTTCTTGGCTCCACAAACTTTGAGGCTACCCTTGGGAAGCCTCAGACAAGAGCCCAAAACTCCCTGAGGAAAGAACTTCCCTACTACGCAATACCAACTGGGACTACAGTGCTAAAGAAGGTCCTCCCTCCAAGATCCATTTCACCCCTTAATATTAATAAAAAGTTACAAACAAAACCCTGAGGCTAATGTAACATACTTGCTGCCCATTTATAAAATTAACTCTCTAAGCCTACAGAAGAGTTTGCTCTTCTCCTCAAATACATTCAAGGAGAGGAATTTATCTTCTATCTTCCATCCCAAAGTTTCTGACTTGAAACCTCCACGTCTTTGTGCATTGTCAACACATTTATGTGTCTATCCTTCATAAATGAAAAGTATTTATCACTATCTACTTAGTAAGACATCAGAAACTTACTCTTTTCCCAAGCTCATATAATCTCAATTCTTTTATCTTTTGGCCCAAGTCTTACTTTATAGTCCTTTGATTATCTCTTTGGTTTACTTCCCCATTAACTTATTCATTCATTCAGTGAACCCTAATTGAAGGTCTATTATGTGTGAGATCCTATTCTAAATACTGGGAGATGCCATGGCAATGAATAAAAGAAGATAAAAATCCCCTCCCGTATGGAGTTTATATTCTAATGGGAGGAGACAAACAATGAACATAAATTAATAAATAAAAGTATTAGATTAGAAGGTGGTAAGTGCAATGAAGAGAAACAAAACAGGGAAAGGGCCTAGAAAGTGCTAGAGGAATGCAGTTTTACGTAGCATTGTCAGGAAGGCCTCACTAAAGAGAAAAAAAGTTGAGCAAAGATTTAAAGACTATGATGGAGTGAGCTAAACCTGAGGGAAGAGCTTTCCAGGTAGAAGGGACAAGTATAAAGACCCTAAGGGTCAGCACACCTTCAGTGTTTAAGGAAGACAAGGCCAATGTTGCTAGAGCAGAGTGAACAAGGAGATGAGTCACAGGAAACGAGGTCAAAGCAGTAAGTGGGACGGGGTTGGGCAGATTGAGGAGAGTCTCATAGGGCCCTGGTTTTTACTCTGATATAGAACACAGAGGGTTTTGAGCAGAAGAGTGACATAACCTGGCTTCCATGTTAACACTATTCACTCTGGCTGCCATGTTGAGAACTGACTATACGTGGACAATGGTGGAAGCAGAAAGACCAGCTACTGCAATAATCTTGGAAACTGATAATTCTGGCTTGGTCTCGGGTGGCAGTAGTGGAAGTGAGAAGAAATGGGACTCTGGATGTATTCTGAAGGTAAAATCAACGTGATTTCATAAATTGAAGGGGATGAAAGAGAAGTGACAAAGATAATACTGAGGTGCTTTGACATGAACAACTAGACAGATGGAGTTGTCACTAACTGAAATAGGAAAGACTGCAGTAGTAAGCTGGGGCGAAAGTAAGTTCAATTTTGTACATGTTAAATTTGAGATGACTATTAAGCATCCAAGTGGAGATGCCAATGGGCAGCTAGTCAGGACAGAAATCCAGGTTGGAGCTGAAAAACTGGGAGTCATCCACACTGAAATGATTTTAATGTATAAGACTGGATGAAATCACTGCAAGTATGTGTGTAAATATAGATGCGGTCCAAGGACTGAACTCTAGAGAGTTAACAGGTTGTGGAGATGAGGAGAAACCAGCACAGGAGACTAAGAAAGAGCAGCCAGCAAGCTAGAAGGCAAACACCCAGAGAATATGTCCTAAACCCAAGTAAAGAAAATGTTTCAAAGAGGGAGTGTCAGATGCTGCTGACAGCCTATGGAAGACAAAGCAAGGGCCTGGCTCGGTGACGTAGTGGTTCAATTCACGTGCTCCACTTTGACGGCCTGGGGTTTGAGGGTTCGGATCCCAGGCGTGGACCTACACACCGCTCATGAAGGCCACAATGTGGCGGCATCCCACATACTAAAACAGAGGAAGATTGGCACAGATGTTAGCTCAGAGCCAACCTTCCTCATAAAAAAAAAAAAAAAAAAAGATGAAGCAGAATACACCATTAGATTTAGGTTTCTGCAAGTCCATTGGTGACCATGGTAAGAACAGTCTTAGTGGAGTGAAATTAATAAGGAATTGGTGGAGAGGAACTGGAGGCAACTCTTTTAAGATGTTTTGCTATAAAATAGAGCAGAAAAATGGGAAACAATGGAAGGGGAAATGGTGTTGGGGGGTTTATATATTTGTAAGATGAGGAAAATGATAGCATATTTGTGTGCTGATAGTAAGATCCAGGAGAGAAAGGGAAATTCTGACTCTACAAGAAAGAAGGGAAAATTATTGAGAAATGTCCTTTAAAAGCTAGAGGATGGGATCTACTGCACAAGTATTTGTACAGGAGCACGGACAGTTTATTGCAGGGTTTCTCAACCTTGACACCACTAACACTTTAGCCCAGATAATTCTTTGTTGTGGGGGACCGTTCTGTGCATTGTAAGATGTTTTGCAGCATCCCTGGCCTCTACTTGGTAGCACTGCCTCCCAGCTGTGACAACCAGATGTCCTCTGGGGAGCAAAATCAGACCCAGTTGAGAACCATTCATTTATAAAAACAGGAGGGAAAGCAGAGTATATGTGTATAAATGCTGGAAGGGGGTTAGATGTAGTGGTGGGAGCTTGTGAACATTTTCTGATTGTTTCCATTTTTTCACTGAAATGGGAACCAAAGAAAGATGAGAATGAGTGAAGATGGTGGAGATTTGAGGGGTCAGAACGTATGAAACGGTTATCAGAGAAGAAGGCAAGTGAAAGGACTAGGGGATATTGCTAGGGAGCATAAAGGATCACTTAAGTTTCATGGTGATGAATTTAAAGACAAGTCAGCCTGGCTGTTTTTCGCTAGCCCTTTCAGCTGTATGGGTCTAGGCGTAAAGTAGGTGAAGAGTAGAGTATGACAAAAGCAAAAGAGAGGCAAGGGAGATACGTGTTTGCAATGAAGTGCTGGTGACTGGAATTTAGCTGGAGGGGGACATGAAGACATGTGGAAGATGAGGTCAGCGGAAAGGAAGGAAGATCAATGGATGGATTGTAGGTCCTGGTGAAGGGATGAATTGCTGGATTCAGTGCACTAAAGGGAATGAACTGGAAAGACAGGAGGTAATGGTAGGAGAGTGGAATGTTTTGAGATTGGGATATGGAGCAGTTGTAAGTCTAGAATATAACCAAGGGAATGAGTGTCTGGAGGACAAGATCACCAGAGGAGCAAAGAACTGAGAGACCAGAGTGTAAGAAAGATGATCTACATGGATATTAAAATCACCAAGATTTCTGAGAGAAGTGGTATTGGCACGAAATAGTCTAATGACGTACGTTTCAAAGCTGAGGTGTGTTAGGGATAAGAGAAAACAGTCTGGGGGCCAGCCTGGTGGCACAAGCAGTTAAGTGCACCTGCTCCACTGCAGCGGCCAGGGGTTCACGGGTTCGCATCCCAGGCGCACACTGACGCACTGCTTGGCAAGCCATGCTATGGTGGCGCCCCATATAAAGTGGAGGAAGATAGGCATGGATGTTGGCCCACAGCCGGTCTTCCTCAGCAAAAAAGAGGAGGATTGGCAGATGTTAGCTCAGGGCTGATCTTCCTCACCAAAAAAAAAGAGAACTGTCTGAAAATAATATGAGGAAAAATGAGGACACCCACACTGCCTCCAGGCCCAGTGGTACAATGGGCACCACCAGAGGCAGTAGGAAAAGCAGAGTCCTCAGGGGAAACCAGGGCTCAGAGCAGAAATGTAAAGGGAACATTCAGAGAAGAGGTTGAGGATATAGGAAATTTTGCTAATGACTGGCTATTAGTTCAGAGAGCAAAGAATTTAGGAAGTTGGAAGAAGGAGGTAGACGGGGACAAAAAAGGGGGTGGACAATAAGGGTTATTAGAGTGTAAAAGATGGAGGTGGCCTCGTGGTTCGGGGCTTTGTGTAGTGATTGACATAAACAAGATAAGGGCATGATGAGATTAGTTCTGGTCATTGTGGTAGGGTAGGCCTGGCCTTCCCTTCAAGGCTGCCAACAGAAGTGTGTGTAGGGGTAAGTATACGGAGACGGAACACTTTTACTCTTGAGTTATAAATTAGTGTGAAATTAGACCTGGTTCCAGGCTATTTTGAGGGAAGTCCTGAGTATCTACTTCAAAGAATTTAAATGAGATGATGACTGTAAAGCAGTTAGCACAAGGCCTGATACTAAAATAATATTAGTTATAATACCATTATTAAGGGGATGTTACAATAGTACCTAAGATCCCCTCAATCTTATCTCCAGAGCAGCAGCCCCCAAGGCGACTTGCAGTCAGCTTGCAGAGGATGCTGCTCTGATCCCTGCCTCTTTATCCATTCACCTCATCACCAAGGATTTATCCAGTGCCAACTCTATACTGTTCCTGAACAACACAAGCTGATTACCAACATACAAACTCCAAAATATTTTATTGCTGAGTCATCTTGAGTTCAAATGATGGGAGAGGGGAGTCCACAGCCTTGCTAGGACTCCCATGTCAGGACAGAGATTAGGACCAGAGTCCCCTGGGCTCCTCTTAGGCACTATCCACCTCGATCCTGTTAACCTTCTTAGTCTCTCCAGGTTACTTCTACTTCATCTGTCCGATATCTGTGAAATAATAGGAGAAATCTGGTGGACGGCTATCCCTGAGCATCATCCATCCTTCTCTGCCCTCATGATTCTGGACCCTCTTCCCTGCTGATTTTTGCCTACCTCCCATATAATCCAATCTAGCCCCTCCACAGGGGTACTCACCTCTGTGTGATCCCAGAGTCACTGAGGGGGGTCCTGTGTCCAGCCCGAAACATCTCCCAGCCAGCCTGGGCTATCATGGCTCCATTGTCAATGCAGAATCTGGGAAAGAGATAATGAAATTTGGGGTCTAACAGTGGAAAATCACAGTAATTGGGAAAAAAAAAAAAAAGAAATCCAGAAAGGGGAAGGGCCTTTACCTCTCATCTGTGGCAAAAAGCCGGGCTCCACGTTCCTGGCACATTGTCTCCATCATTTCCTGTAGCCTCAGATTACCTATGAAGAGGTAGGGGTCGGGTTAGCTTAGTTTTAGCCATTTCTCCACGGTCCAGCTGTACACCTCATGTGCATTTATTTAGGAAAATGAAGTAGGGATCTAGGTGGCAAGGACTGGGAAACATAGGACAAGAAATGAGACTAATAATTTCCCCAAACCCTTAGGATTTAGAATGTCAGGAGGAAGACGCACATGCCCAACGATAAGAAAGAGGAGCACTGTTCAATGATACATACACCCCACACCTCCCACGATGAGGGCCTCCTGGGAGCCACAATGTGCCATGGCTCGCTCTGTGATCTCTACCAGCATGGCAAACACAGTTTCCTGTGGGGGGCAGACAGGGTGAAAACATCAGAGGGGATCCCAGCTTAACTCTACTATATAAAAGCTTCTTCAGCCCAACTTTCTGCCCTAGCTTTTTAGTCCATTACCTGCAGAGAGAAACATAGATCCTCAGGAGTACATTCGCCTGTGGCTAGCATCCGCTGGGCTGCATCCTGTAATTAAGAGGGAAAACAAACAGATGAAACAGCGAATACTGGTTGGGCGATGACATGAGAGCAAAAATTAGCGCACTTGGAGGATCACCGTGTTTCACCACAATTCACCTGACCAGCACATCCAGTACCACACTTTGCCCTTCTCTGGCACGAAGCTACAGAATGGGCAGCATTCATTCAAGAGTCAATAATCATGAATGCCTGCCCTGGCACCTCCAACCCCTTACCCTGCTTAGCACTCACCACTGTCTGACCCTTTATATTTGATTATTTTCCTCTCTTTCTTCCTTTTTTTGTTTCTTTATCTGTCTCCCCCATTAGAACCCAAGCTCCATGTAGGCAAGGATTTTTATTTTGCTCTATGCTGTATCGCTGTTGCCTGGCACACAGATGTTCAATAAATATTTGCTAAATAAATTTATTCAGCATCTAATATGGGCCAGTACTATGCTATATGCAGGAAATACAATGGTGAGCAAAACTGATATGCTTCATTAAAAAGCATGACAGTTCCCGTCTCCTCCCCTCCCCCACACTCACCTCAATGAAAGACAGGATCCCTGAGAACGAGACGTCCATCCCCTTTACAGTGTATGGCAGCTCAACTAGCTTCTTGCCTCTATGTGGGAGTGAGTATATGAGGCGCTAAGCCTGTAGTCAGCTGGCTGCTTACCGTCCAAAGCCCCTCCCAAATCTCATTAATATATATACAGGGAAATCCCTGAATCCCCACCAGTCAGCCTCCTTTCACCTTGTATCTCCTTACCGCTTTGCCATCTGTTCAATGTTGTAGCCTGGACTTGGGTCATTGGAAATCTAGTAGAAGGAAAAAGAGGATGAAGTCAGATATCCAGGAAGCATAAGAGGCTAATTTACTACTTTCTCCCTCTATTTCCATGACTCCCCAGAAATTCACCCACATTTTATGTTCTCTGCAGCCCCAAAGGCTTACCTTCAGCACTCGAGCAAAACGATCCAGACAGTTACCCACAGCAATATCGATGGTTTCCCCAAAGATGCGGTAGCGATGTTCTGAGTATGCAATCACCTAAGGGTGATGAGGATGTCCATGAAAGCTCAAGTCTGTAAAGAGGAGCATTTGGCTTTGGGGAAGAACACAGCAGAGGATCAACAGGGCCACCAGAGCTTCCAGTAAGAAACAGAAAAAAGTACTTTCCCAAATCCTAAATGGGTAATTTTTTATAGCTTTTATCTAAGAAGAAGCCCATATACACCCTGAGGATTCCCAGGGCAGATTCCTAATCCACAGAAGATAGTCTAGGTCAGGGCAGAGCCAACTGTCCTTTCAAACACATTTTTCTAGCTTGGAGGTTCCTGACCTATCCCTTAAAGGCAGTCTTGACAGCATGGACTAGGGAACAGGCTTTCTTGCTTGGAGGCAGGGAACCAGAGTCCTTCTAGATTATCCTACCAGGGCAGTGGTATTTGGAAACAAGAGAAGAGGCAGAGTTGGAAAACTCAAAAATCTCATACTGGGTCAGACTAATGGCCCCTTCAGCTCAGCACTGGTCATCAACTTATGCTCATCTTCATATATGATCACCTTCTGGCACAGAGAATAGTTATCACCCACTGACACATATGCTCCATGCTTCTGACAATGAGTGCTCCCTAGGGACCCTAAGAAGTCCCCTTCCCTTCCTGGTGCTGCTGGGGATTTCCTCCCTTCTGATGTAGATCCTACTCTGCTGGCAAAGGCTGGCAACAAAAGGGGAAGGAAAAAATCCTGCGTTTCCACTTCTGTTATCTACTTCTCTCTACCTAATCATCTTCCCTGTTTTTGACACCTAAGCAGGCTTCAAAATGGAAGAGGAAGAGAACAGAAGCCTCTATCACTGCTCTTCCGAGTTAACTCTTGTAAGCCTCTGCTGCAGCTCACCACACCCCAAGTCTCTACCTTTGTATGTCATCCTTCAGGCCTCAACCAGCTACTAGGCCTCTACCTGTTAAAGCTCCCACATCGATTTCACGGGAATGTATGCTTCATCTCTAATAACTATTTCACAAAATGAAGTATTAGAACATAACCCTTTCATAAGCTGGGGACAAAGACTATTACTCACACTAACCCCATCAGGTGTTCTGTAGG
Organism: Diceros bicornis minor; assembly: GCF_020826845.1. NCBI lineage: Eukaryota > Metazoa > Chordata > Mammalia > Perissodactyla > Rhinocerotidae > Diceros > Diceros bicornis. Next base: position 28,863,338 of record NC_080744.1, on the reverse strand, counting down.
AAAAGAAAGGCTGGAGTTTTCCAATCCCAACCTAAAAAGGTCTTGTCAGGAATCCCAAACAACTCTGGCTTTACTTATGAACTTAAAATACCATCTATAATTTATAAAGTGTTTTTTAAAGTTATTTATGTTTTCACACTCTTTTTTTTTTTTGTGAGGAAGACTAGCCCTGAGCTAGCATCTGAGGCCAATCCTCTTTTGGCTGAGGAAGACCGGCCCTGGGCTAACATCTGTGCCCATCTTCCTCTACTTTTTATATGGGACCCCGCAACAGCATGGCTTGACAAGAGGTGCGTTGGTGTGCACCTGGGATCTGAACCTGCGAACCCCGTGCCACTGAAGCAAAGCGCACGCACTTAACTGCTGTGCCACCAGGCTGGCCCTTGTTTTCACACTCTTAGAATAACAACTTTTATACATTTACCACCAGTAATGTAAAACAAAACATGTACTTGTCCTAAAGAAACAAATTGGGTAGTGTCCCTTACTTTTAATTGCTAAGATTCATCAAAGAAATAAGCTCAAAATAATGAAAGTGAAAATCCTTTCATTATTTTGAAGGCTTCAATCCTTACCATTCTTTCCTTTTTTAAATTGGAAATTCTTAATCTTTATAACCACATATTGTTCTGATCATCCTGCTCAAATCTGCAATGTTACAAACTTTATTGTGGGTTTTCTAGTGCATAACATTTTAGGTTCATTTGAGCCCCACTTTGTTATTGCTGTTCCTGTTACTCAGGCAGAACATGAAAGTTGCTGGTACAGTGCCTTAGAAATTAAGAAGGAATGGTGGGGTACTGTAAATACCTGTGTATTTCCTCCACTGACATACAGCACAGTTGGGCTGGTGGCTCCAGTGATGAGGCGGCCCATCTCAATGTGGCCTATACAGTGGTTCACACCCAGCAATGGCTTATTCCACAGCTGGGCCACAGTACGGGCCACAACAGCCACAGATGCCAGTGGGGCACCCATGCCGGGTCCTATGGGGATAGAAATGGGAGTTAGAATCCTACAGAGATTGGGAAAAACAGAGCTGGGGGAAGTAAGGGATGTGAGAGGTGGGTTAGGGGTAGTGGTGGTAGCAAAGGTGAGCAAGAGGCTGTTTTGACCTGGCCAAACCCTAGGTACAGGCATACCTCATTTTATTGCACTTCGCAGATATTGTCTTTTTTACAAATTGAACGTTCGTGGCAACCCTGTGTCAAGCAAGTCTACCAGCGCCATTTTTCCAACAGCATTTGCTCACTTCATGTCTCTGTGACACATTTTGGTAATTCTTGCAATATTTCAAATTTTTCACTATTATTATATTTGTTATGGTGATCTCTGATCAGTGATCCTTGATGTTACTAATGTAATTACTTTGGGGCACCATGAACTGTGCCCGTTTAAGATGGTGAACTTAACTGATAAATGTTGTGTGTGTTCTGACTGCTCCACCAACTGGCCACTTCCCCATCTCCCTCTCCTCAGGTCTCTCTATTCCCTGAGACACAACAATATTGAAATTAGGCCAATTAATAGCCCTACAATGGCCTCTAAGTGTTCAAGTAAAAGCAAGAGTTACATGTCTCTCACTTTCAATCAAAAGCTGGAAATGATTAAGCTTAGTGAGAAACGCATGTCAAAAGCCAAGACAGGCCAAAAGCTAGGCCTCTTGAGCCAAGCTTGTGTTAGCCAAGTTGTGAATGCAAAGGAAAAGTTCTTGAAGAAAATTAAAAGTGCTACTCCAGTGAACACATGAATGATAAGAAAGCACAACAGCCTTATTACTGATATGGAGAAAGTTTAAGTGGTCTGGATAGAAGATAAACCAGTCACAACATTCCCTTAAACCAAAGCCTAATCCAGAGCAAGGTCCTACCTCTCTTCAATTCTGTGAAGGCAGAGAGAAGTGAGGAAGCTGCAGAAGAAAAGTCTGAAGCTAGGAGAAGTTGATTCATGAGGTTTAAGGAAAGAAGCCATCTCCATAACATAAAAGTGCAAGGTGAAGCAAGTGCTGATGTAGAAGCTGCAGCAAGTTATCCACAAGATCTAGCTAAGATAATTAATGAAAGTGGCTACACTAAACAACAGATTTTCAATGTTGATGAAACAGCCTTCTATTGGAAGAGGATGCCATCTAGGACTTTAATAGCTACAGAGGAGAAGTCAATGCCTGGCTTCAAAGCTTCGACAGACTGACTTTCTTGTTAGTGGCTAATGCAGCTGCTGACGTTAAGTTGAAGCCAAGGCTTATTTACATTCCAAAAATCCTAGGGCCCTTAAGAATTATGCTAAATCTACTCTGCCTGTGCTCTATAAATGGAAAACAAAGCCTGGATGATCCAAAACCTGTGTTAGAACATGGTTTACTGATAATTTTAAGACTACTGTTGAGACCTACTGCTCAGAAAAAACAGAGTCCTTTCAAAATATTACTGCTCAGTGACAATGCACCTGGTCACCCAAGAGCTCTGATAGAGATGTTCAATGAGATTAATGTTGTTTCATGCCTGACACAACATCTATTCTGCAGCCCATGCATCAAGGAATAGTTTCGACTCTCAAGTCTCATTAAGAAATATATTTCGTAAGGCTATAGCTGCCATAGATATTGTCCTCTGAGGGATCTGGGCAAAGTAAATTGAAAACCTTCTGGAAAGGATTCACCATTCTAGATGCCATTAAGAACATTAGTGATTCATGAGAAAAGGTCAGAACATCAACATCAACAGGAGTTTGGAAGAAGCTGATTCCCACCCTCATGGATGACTTTGAGGGGTCAAGACTTCAGTGGAGGAAATAACTACAGATGTGGTAGAAACAGCAAGAGAACTAGAATTAGAAGTGGAGCCTGAAGATGTGACTGAATTGCTTCTCTCATGATAAAACTTTAAAAGATGAGGAGTTGCTTCTTATGGATGAGTAAAGAAAGTGGTTTCTTGAGATGGAATCTACTCCTGGTGAAGATGCTGTGATGACTGTTGAAAAGACAACAAAGGATTTAGAATATTACACAAACTTAGTTGATAAAGTAGCAGCAGGGTTTGAGAGGACTGACTCCAATTCTGAAAGAAGTTCTACTGTGGGTAAAATGCTATCAAAATAGCATGGCATGCCACAGAGAAACCATTCATGAAAGGAAGAGTCAATTGCTGCAGCAAACTTCATTGTTGGTCTTATTTTGAGAAACTGCCCCTCAGAGAGAAGGGGCAGAACCAGGGTGACCACAGTGAGTACCTGGCCAGGGCTTGTCTTGGGCCCCAGCCCCAACCCCCCTAAAAAGAGAAATTGCCCTAGTCACCCCAACCATCATCAATCACCACCATCATCAGTCAGCAGCCATCAACATGGAGGCGAGACTCTCCACCAGCAAAAAGATTATGACTTGCTGAAGGCTCAGATGATGGTTAGCAATTTTTAGCAATAAAGTGTTTTTTAATTAAGGTACGTACATTGTTTTCTTCAGACATAATGCTATGGCACACTTAATAGGCTACAGTACAGTGTAAGCATAACTTTTATATGTACTGGGAAACCAAAATACTTGTGTGACTTGTTGTATTGCGATATTAGCTTTATTGTAGTGGTCTGGAACCAAACCTGCAATATCTCTGAGGTATGCCTGTATATTCTTCCACTGGCGACCACGCTCCCAGCCATACCTTTGGTGTAGGCAATGCAGTCAACATCCTGGGAGGTTAATCCAGCCTCTGTTAGTGCCTCCTGCAGCAGGTCCAGGATAACGGCTCGGTGGTGCCTGGCAGTATCACCTGGAAGGAATCCTAGGAGATGGACACAGGTCAGAGATCATAGGGCTTTTCTATAGCAAAGGTAGGTAGAAGTAAAAAACAGGCATTTTAGTAGTGTAAGAAGAGTCCCTTTCACTCTCCTCATGCATCCTGTCTTCCAGGTTTTCAGATCTACTTCTTCCAGCCTGTTCAGCCATGCTGAACAGCTCTCAGAAATGCCCTTCTTCATACTCAACTCCTACTCAGCCCTCAGGACTTAATTCAAGTGACACCTATCTCATAGCCTTTGGAGATCTTCTCTGCAAGCCTACAGAACCTTGTGCGTGATCACATCATTGTATTTAACAAATAACTATTATAGCATTATAATTATCTGTGGTTTCCCAAGTTTTAACCATGAGCATCTCAAAGCACTGGCTATTTTATTTATCTTTGTATTCCTGGTGTCAAAATGCTTAGACGAGTGAGTGCTAAACATACACATGTATTGGTTTTTGTTTTTTTTTTACTTTTGTTTTTTATTCATTTTATTTTATTCTTTTTTGTGAGGAAGATCAGCCCTGAGCTAACATCCGTGCTAATCCTCCTCTTTTTGCTGAGGAAGACCGGCTCTGAGCTAACATCTATTGCCAATCCTCCTCCTTTTTTTCTCCCCCAAAGCCCCAGTAGATAGTTGTATGTTGTAGTTGCACATCCCTCTAGTTGCTGTATGTGGGACACGGCCTCAGCATGGCCGGAGAAGCGGTGCGTCGGTGTGCGCCCAGGATCTGAACCCCGGGCCACCAGTAGCGGAGCACGTGCACTTAACCGCTAAGCCACGAGGCCAGCCCCACATGTATTGTTAATGAGTAACCTGTCACAACATCGCCTGTTCACGGAGGCTTTTCAGGTATATGCAAGTCAATTACCCTTCCCTATGTATGCAGGTAATTTGGAGGAGGATAGGCAAGACGTAACATCATAACTTACAAATAACATTTATTACAAGTGCAATGTGTCTGGTACTTTTATTTAATTCTCAAGACCCAATGACCCAGGTACTATTATTATTCCCATTTTAAGAGTAAGGAACAGAAGTCCAAAAACAAATACTGAACATGAATACTGCAAAGCCAGCCAGTTCTGTCTGACACCTAAGCTGAGAGTCTTTAAACTTCTTCTCATTCTAGAATATTTTGATTGCATCTATATTACACTATTTACCGTACTGTAAAGTTCTGTTTATATGTCGGATTCCATAGCAGGCTCACAACACCTATTTTTGTATCTAGCAGCCAGCTGATTATTAGCACATAAAAGGCACTCAATAAAAGCTGAATGTACCCAAAAGATCCAGGTCCAAGTGCCTGCGACTCTTCTATTATCAGCCTTGTGACGTTAATACTGTCAGAATCTCAGAGACTCGGATCAAAACTCTACGAAGCGGACAATGCGCTCCACTCCCTATGTCACTAGTGTTTGAGGAGGAGGAAGGTCATGCTGTGCAGAGAAGCGCGCCGCAAACTACAAATCCACTACTCACGCACCTGTGCCCGGAGGCGTGACGTAGGTCCGCCGCGGGTTCGCCAGCACCGTGCCATCCCGCACCACTCCCACGCCAATCTTGTTGGCGCTGCCTTCAAAACCCAGCACCGTAGGCATGGCCAAGCTTGAGAGAAAATGCCGGCAGGGCTCCTAGCTGCCAAAGGATCCGCGGAGCCCTCACCAGGCCCTGCAAGGTCGCTGATTCCGGAGCGCAAAGAAAGACCACGAGCAAGCCGCCGCTAGGTAGCGGCGCGCACAGACAGACACTAAAGTACTCCTGCGGGTGGCGCGCCCGCGCCGGCCCCGCCCCCGTGTCACGGCGACCCGTCAAGGCCCCTTCAAGGACCTGTCCTCCTAACTGCCAGAGACGCTGAGCCGGCATCTCCTCCGTACGTTCCCATCCGTTCTTCTGCCTCTCTCCCGCGGTTCAGCCCAGGCTTCTCCACTGATTTTCTCCCTCTTGCACAGTGTTGGGGTCTTCGGCCAAGGTGGCAGAATGAGTCGGGCATCTGGCACACCGATAAACAGCCCGAGGATGGAGGGTTAGGTCCTTCCGATTCCGGGAGACAGGGCGAAGGGCGGGAAGGCCGAGCTGCCCCGTCATGTGGTGCCAGACAAACCAATCACCAGCATTCCTCCGCCACCTAATACATACCTCAGAACACGTGACCACGCCAGTTACCCACGTGGGGCCACAACGTGCTGCATTCTTTGTGCTCGGGTGAGGAGGAGCCAGGCTGGGACTCGGGGAGGTCAGATCCGGGGTTGCTGTTCTTTGCCCATCACAGGGGCTTCTCTGGACGTCTGATCGGCCAGCCTAAATCGGCACCCTTAATTAAGGCCCTGGATTGGCCGGAGGGCAGATCTCGCGAGGAGGGTACAAGGCAGTATAGAATGATCTAGTCTTGTGGGTGAGGGGCTGAAGGGCCTATAGTGCGCGGAGGCGGGGAAAGGATTCTGAGATAATATGGTTTCAAAGGCGGGACCTAGTGCGAGGGCGCCCGAGGGAGGAGTTTTTTCCTCAGCCTCAGCTGGTTTCATGATTTCTTTGCGTCTGTAGGCAACGCGGTAAAAATACTGATTCGGTGGGCGACGCGGAACGGGTGCCGAAGGGCGTTTGTTACAGTGATGCCGAAGCGTGGGAAAAAGGGAGCGGTGGCAGAAGACGGAGAAGGGCCCAAGACTGGTAAGAGAATGAAATGAGCCCGTCTCCCTAGAGGCTGCGATGGGGTGTTTCTAATTGCTCCGATGAACGGAAGTAGGCCAGACTAAATATATTTTTGCCGAGTTTCTGAAAAAGGCGCGGCAACTGCAGGCTGTGGGTCTGTAGTTAACTCTGGATCAAAATTAAATACCGCCAAGTTTTATCACTATGTATTACTCATTTATAGAGCCAGAGGCCAAGAAGAGTAAGGCAGGAGCAAAGAAAAACGAAAAAGAGGCAGCGGGAGAGGGACCAGTCCTGTATGAGGACCCCCCAGATCACAAAACCTCACCCAGTGGCAAATCAGCCACACTCAAGATCTGCTCCTGGAATGTGGATGGGCTTCGAGCCTGGATTAAGAAGAAAGGTTTAGATGTGAGTGCAATTCAAGGAGGGGAAGAGACAGCCTTTAGTATTGAATGATCTACGGGTTTAATTGCCTTTTCTCATTTTAGTCCCAAGCATGTAGGTTTTATTTTTCCCTTATTGGTAGTTTTCTTGGGGGAGAGGCACAAGGAGGGCCTTCACCAACTCATACCAGTTGTATTTCCTAAAGGTCCATTCCTTCAATTCCCTTAGCATTGTTTTGATGTCCTCATCTCTTCCCCAGCATGTTGCAAAAACCTTGTTACTGGACTTGCTCCATTTTATCTCCAGCATATCCTCCATTTAAATTACTGCTTAAAAATCTCAGCTGGCTATCCATTGCCTGTAGAAAACCACATCTCAGTGTTGCCTGTACCACTCTCCCTACCTCCCTCCATCAGTGGCAGTTACATAATTTATCATTGTTTAAATTATTTAAATATTGTGCCTAGACTGTTACACTCCTTTTCCACAAGGACTGTCTCACTTGTGTATCTCTAGTACTTAGAACATAACTTCTTCAATAAATGTCTGCTGAATTGATGATACTTTTTCTACCTGTCATTTCACTCAGTGGGTAAAGGAAGAAGCCCCAGATATCCTGTGCCTCCAAGAGACCAAATGTTCAGAGAACAAACTACCAGCTGAACTTCAAGAGCTGTCTGGACTATCCCATCAGTACTGGTCAGCTCCTTCAGACAAGGAAGGGTACAGTGGTGTGGGCCTGCTTTCCCGCCAGTGCCCACTCAAAGTCTCCTATGGCATTGGTGAGACCCTATTGATTCCTAACGCCTGAGCTCTTTCAAACCAATTGCTAATACCCGACTGAGCCCCAATTCTTGATTCCTTTATTCTCTGTTTTCCCTTTTATACCTCTTTATTCTGATTGTTTCATCATTTCTGTAGGTGAGGAGGAACATGATCAGGAAGGCCGAGTGATTGTGGCTGAATTTGATGCATTTGTGCTGGTAACAGCCTATGTACCTAATGCAGGCCGGGGTCTGGTGCGCTTGGAGTACCGGCAGCGCTGGGACGAAGCCTTTCGCAAGTTCCTGAAGGGCCTGGCTTCCCGCAAGCCCCTTGTGCTATGTGGGGATCTCAATGTGGCTCATGAAGAAATTGACCTTCGTAACCCCAAGGGAAACAAAAAGAATGCTGGCTTCACGCCACAAGAGCGTCAGGGCTTTGGGGAATTGCTGCAGGCTGTGCCACTGGCTGACAGTTTCCGGCATCTCTACCCTGACACGGCCTATGCCTACACCTTTTGGACCTATATGATGAATGCACGCTCCAAAAATGTTGGTTGGCGCCTTGATTATTTTTTGTTGTCTCACTCTCTGTTACCTGCATTGTGTGACAGCAAGATCCGTTCCAAGGCCCTGGGCAGTGACCACTGTCCCATCACCCTATACCTAGCACTGTGACACCTCCCCCAAATCACTTTGAGCCTGGGAAATAAGCCCCCCAAACTAGCTTTAAAACTTCTTACCCCCGCTCCCAAACTTCTTTAAAAACTGCTCTCTAGAGAAATCTGCACTGTATTTTCTTTGTGAAAATATGAATCCTTCAACCAGGCTCCTAGTGACAGACTTAGGTTTTCTTTAAGCCAGAGGTTTGGTTTTGTTTTTGACGGGTTTTTTTTTTTTTACATTAAACAAAAGCTACTGATGACTTCCTTGACCTGTCCATGTGAAAATAAAGAGCCATAGTTTCAGCCTTGCTGTCTTTGTATTCTACCCCTTTGTAGGGCTACAAATTCCCCTCCTCATCTTTTCATACGTATAGATTAACAACTGGAAAAGGACAGTCATAACCTTATTTATTTACAAGCACAGGATGAGTCCCTAACTTCCCCCAACAGAGAAGAACCCTACCCAGCCCAGTTAAATACTGCAACTGAGAGGTAAGGTTAGGAGGAATGAAGGAAAACACAGGACTAGGGGAACATACCCCACATTAAATAGTTATATACACATCAGTTCCTGTGGTTCTGTACAGAGCAGCAGCTGACCCCACCCCCACAGGACACAGAATGGGGGGAGAGGAGACTGAGGGTACTGAGGCCAGAGCCAGCCCCTGGTGAAGTGCAATAGCAGCAGCAAGGTCCTAAGAGTGCACAAGAGGGAGGGAAACCCCCAGGGCTACCCACCCCGACCCTGCCCTGGAATGTGTAAGGGACAGGAATGGCTCTTGGGGAGCACATAGGAAGAACGAGGCTAGAACCGTCTTTTAGGGCCCAGGTTTAAGGGCAACATTTCACCTACTTCACTCTCAACAGCAACCCCTGGGGGAAAGCAGATGGCCAGCAGTGGTCTTATCTACCCTTCCAAACCTAGGTGAGGGCCTGGTTCCTTCCTACCTCTCCCCAGGGAAAAGGAAGGCAGCTGCTCGGCTCCTCTTACAGAAGCCCTGGGGAGCCTTTTACCACGGCTCCCTCTGTAGTGTCACTGTCCCCACCAGGGAGGGGCCAGGCACAGTCTGTGGGTCGTCATGGGGCTCAGGAGAAGTTCTGGACAGGGTGGCTGACCTTCATACAGGCCCAATAGAGGGCCCGGCCCAAACACAGCACAGCCAACAGGATGACAAATGCCCAGGCTGCATAGATGCCTCCATATCGCCGTGCATGCTTCCATGTGCCAAACTGATGAAGGTGAAGAAGAAAAAGAAAGATGGGGTTACTGCTGATCTCTCACCACTTTCTAGGAGCCCCGGTAACAGTAACACAGAACTCAAGCTTCAGTTCCTGTTCCCTGTCCACATGTAGGCACCTTCAGGGACCTTTTTAAAGGCCCAGTTGTTCAGCTCCCTCCTCCTAGGCAGGAACATAACTCATACAATCCTAGACAACTGTCAGATTTTCTCAATATCTTAGGTTTCCTAATACCAACTCTTTAATTTAAGCCATTTCTCTGTTGTCCTATCCTCTGCATAAAAAAGATGGCTGGTTTTTACTCCTTTAGTAACAGCGAGGACTGTTTATCAGTTAGTTCAACTTCAGCTCATCTGCACATTAAAACAAGACAAAACAACCCAGCCCTCAGTTTCACTTTTTTGGGGAGTAGCCATTTCCCAAATCTTAGCCTGTGGAGATGAGGCTGAAGAATGAAGGGTCTGATCAAGGTTACTCACAGCAAGGCCAGTGGCAGTGATTGCCAAGAGTAAGCCAAGCAAGAAGCAGCAGATACATCTCTTTCGTGGATATCTGCGCCCAATAGATGACCTGTGGGGAGCCAAACAGAAATAGACGCTTGTAATGACCCTGTAGTTTTCACTCTACACATTACCCCATTACCAGCCCAACGATGCCACTCTTTAATCACTTACACTTTCCTGCAGTGAGGGCAACGGGCCAAGGTTCGATCTGTGAACTCTGTCCACTATGGAGAAAGAAAAAGGGAGAAAGCAATTAATAGTAGAAGCTTTAATAGTAGAAGTCATCTTCAATAAGAGCCCTAGGGCAGGGAGAGGGTGAGAAATAGGTCCTCATAGAACAGACCTTTTCAGGATTCATTATCATCATTCAGAAATATATTCATGATTACTCTTGTTTTTCTTTTTTCCAGGGCTTCCCAATATCTCTCCTCACCAGAAAAGTATTCTTGCAATGTCCACAGATGACCCTGACACCCACGGGTTGTGGTTCTGGACTCAGAGGCCCTGGATGCACAGGCCCAAGATTGATGATTCTTTTGCTGTACAGGAGAAAAAGACTATGTTCAAAATATTCTTAATCCTAAGGATCCCCACGCTATCCTTCCTTCACATCCCCTACTCCCTGCCTCTCTGAGTTCATCTACTTCTCTGTGCATTTAAGGCTCTGCCCCCCAACCGTACCCCAGAGAATCATTGAAGAAGAGCACTGTTTAAACTTCAGGTCTCTAATTCCTCTTTTACTTTAGGATAATTCTCCCAGTCCCCGAGACTCTCCGTTCTCCTAAAGGAAACCATTTCATCCCAATCTTTTTATTGAGAGATGAGAAAGATGGCTATGACATTCTAGAGACACCATAGTCCTTAGCTTTTTCTCCTTCTAAAAAAACACCAGGCTCTCTCACTTTTACCTTCTCTATAAACATTCATCCTTTTTTTAGCTTTCCAATTTTCCTCACTAGGGAAAATGCCCTTCCCCACCTTATGCCTCTTACCAATAGGGCCTAGGGCAGGCAATCCGCTGGGAAGTCACTTTGCAGATAAGGAGACAGTTACAGGGGCATCGAACATATTTTTTCCCTGGGGGTGCATTCTTGATAGGCTAAAGAATAATGGGGACATCAGTAAGCAAACCTGTAATCCCAACCTCTTCCATTTCCTACAAAAACACCTTCTGAGGAGAGAAAAGGTCTTAGCCAGGACAGAGAAATGTGCAAAAAGCATATAACATGAGATCTGCAAATGAAAACTAGGCTTCAGTATCCATGATAGGTATGAAGGTGAGGGATGGTCAACACCAGCTTTGGTGAGTGGCTTCTGGGGAAATGGCTGTGTGAAACTCCAGGAACTGAAACCTGGGTTTCATGAAGAGCACTTGGCTACCGTCTGAAAGTCAGGGTCTAGAATCTAGAGATCAGAAAGAGGATCCAGGAAACAGGGCCCATTTCATAGATAGGTGTAACTCACAGTGGCTTCATTGCAGACGCCACATTTGACTACATGCTGATGCATCTTGCCTTCCACGTTGATGAGAGACTGGCAGACTCGGCAGGTGATCATGGGGGCACTCCCACTGTCCGGGCTGGTCAGGGGCGAGTACGGGGGTGGGTCCTCCCCAGGCAACACGGCTGGGTGCCCCTCGGGGAACGGGGGAAATGCTGGAGAGGAAGGTAAAAAGAAGAATCGGCATCACTTGCAGACACCCCCACTGATGCTCCATGGGGTCAAGGAACTCCTTCTGGTCCTCAACCCTTCTGACCAAGCTTGGCGGGCTTCTTATAATCCGTGCTTCGATCAGCTTCCTCAGAACCCCTTTCTGTTCCCAAGCTCCGGTCGCGGTTAAGGAGGGAAGGAAGCCTCACCCTGTCACAGGTGCAACAGCTCCGCACCTGCGCATGGGACCCGCCCCCTCCCCGCCTCTCAGCGTTCCCGCAGGAACACCTCGGACCCGCCCAGCTTACCCTGGGGCGGGGCATGTTTACCGGCTCCGTACGGTGGTGCGGAGGGGGTCAGGCCTCCCCCGGGCCCAGCCCCACTCCCGCCCGGCCCCACTAATCCGTTGCCGCCGGCGCCACCGTCGATGGGCTCGGAGAGCAGCGGAGATCGCTCTCCATCTGCCGCCATGGCCGCCACCACCACCTTCCGCTTCGGCCAAGGATCCGGCTCCCTCCTCCGCTGCTGTCGCCGCAACCACCGCCGCCGCCGCCGCCGCCGCCGCTACCGGGTCCCCAGGGCGCCTGCGCACCGCCCGCCCAGCTCGCCCCGCAACCAGTGGCCTGCCCCGCCCCGTTCCGTCCCGCAGCACGTGATAGGCGGTCCCCGCCTCCGCCGGGCTATTATTCGTAGAGATACACCAATTCCTGGTCCTGTGAAGGCAGCTCTTCTTTTCCATTGGGGAGCGTCGCGCAACGTCAACTGTCACATGACCTTCCGGAGGCTGCTCGGGCTGCAAACACTGCACGTGACGAGAAGCGCTGCGAGCCATTGGAAGCGTGGCCCATCGCGCTACCTCCAGACCAGGGGGTGGGGCGAGGCTGCTTCAGGTCTCGGGTCACGTGCTTGGGGAAGCCGCGCGTCCTCTGTTACGCGCCTACGGCGGGCGCACAATCATTGCTCCTCATTGGTCCAAAGACAACACTAAAAGACTTTTCTCTCTCTTTGGGATAATACTTGGCCTCCCATTGGCTGGAGGCTTCCCTTCCCTCTTCCTGTGATCCTTGGGGCGCAGCTTTATTGGCCCCAACTTAGCGCCAGAACCCGGGGGCGTGGCTCAAGGGCGAGCAATGAAAAAAGGCGGGAGCTTAGGCTGTTCTGAGCGGCAGGAGGAGGAACGGTAGGCAGCAGTTAGCAGCTCTACTCAAAGAAATACCTGTAAAAAGTCAAAGTAAAGATGTTCTAGGAAGAAATGGATGAAAACGTTCAGATTGTCACCCCAGCCTTTCTCGCTGGAGTCTCTTCTGGGCTAGGACACAAGACTGGCTTCTTCAGGAAGCTTCGCTGCAGACTCCACCCTCCCCTCCACACCTGATTAAGTTATGAAATTGTCTTTTTATGCGTCTGTCTCTACCACTGCAAGGAAATCTCATCGTTTTACTCAATTTTATGAGCCCCCCCCCCCACGTCCTAAACACATTGTATATGATAAGTTGTTTTTTATTGACTTAACCAATCAGGTCCAAGGATATTTTAGTTAACCTTGTTTGGTAGCTGAGACAGTATTCAGACTTGTCTCATCTTTGCCCTCACCCAGGAGACTGCTGATGGAGGTTATTCTGACAAGTATTGGAAAAGATCTTAAGCAACTCAGATGGTTAAACCAATCCACCTAGCCACTCTCCTGTTAATCTATATTCATCTGACTCAACTTGCACAACAGATAAGAGTAATTTTCAAACCTTTCAGGGTGCTCTACTAAATGGGTACCTAGACAGAGATGAAATGTGGAGGTTTCCCACTGTTAGCTGAAGGGAACTTTTTTCTTTGTTGTGATGTGGCTCAGGGCAGGCTGCCCCAAGATGTGCCACTTGGTTGTGTGGATTATTTCTAGCTGAATACAATAAAGGCTCAGAAGACTCAGGAAGAACATTTGGCCTTCCCCCAAACTGCCTAAAAGAATTTAAGATAGAAGCCCTGTCCCTAGGACAGGCCATCACCATAGATAACTCTGGGTATGGATAGACTGTGAGGATCCTTGCTAAGCCCATTCTTATCAAAGCTCTGAAAACCATGTAAAAATAGAAGTTATGCTTTGTAAGAGACATTTGTGTTTATAAGGGAAATCTCCCTTTGTAAAGGTATCATCTCCCTCTCTGTACCAGGAAGAAGGGGGGATGACCTTATCTCTAGAAACTCTTATCAGTGCAGAAGGCAAGGACTTAAATCTGCATATTAACCTTACTCTTGTTTACTGTGCTTTTCTGGTAATCTCCCATAGCTGACTCTTCCACCGCCAACATCCTCCTTTGTCTTTAGCTGAAGATAGTATTTAAGATGAAAACCTCCACCATTTTGGCGAGTTACCCAGTTTCCCCTGGGTCTCTCCCATGTATACATGTTATAAAGCTTTGTTTGATTTTCTTCTACTATTCGGTCTTATGTCAATTTAATTTGTAGCCCAGCCAGAAAGGACTCAGAGTGGGTAGAGGGTCGTCTTCCTCCCCTACAGTTGTTTCGACTATATTGAGTGTTTCAGGGTAGAGCAGGGACAAACAGTTAAGGTTGAATGGTCCGTTATTTGAAAGGATAATTTAAGAGGATTTCCTTAATTATGTAAGTGTAGCATGAGTACACTATTATTCTGGGATTAGTGGTGGATGATAGAGTAAAATTGAGTCACCTTAAAGAGATCTTCTTTGTTTTCCAGTGTTACTGAAGTAATTTCCTTTAATTAAGCAAGTACAGGATAGGGAAGGCCCTGTTGTCATAAGAGAGGGAGTACTAGGACGTCCAAGGGAGATGGTTCCAGCTCATGCTCTTGGGAAATATCTAATTGCTATGAATGGGAACTTTTTAGCTCAAGTCTGTAAAATGTAAGGGCTCCTTGACTGAGAATAATGCTGAGATGGCTGGCTTTTCCTGAGGAACACCTCAGATGAGAATTCTATCTTACCCCTTCCCCAAAACCAAAGTAGAACCCCGAGAGTCTATCAGTAACCACTGAACCCAACCTTTGGGGAGAGTACCCTGCCAGCGCACTTCCTCAAGCTCATGTGATCTTTATGGAGCCTGAACCACAGCTGGGTTTTCCACATATTGTAGCCCTCACATCTGGAAGGCAACAAGGAATTGAAGAAACAGCTCTGAGGACCATGACTAGTTTAGCTAGAAGCCTCACCACTGTGCCTAACATTGAGGAAAGGGCAGCCCACCCCAAATATTTAATAATAAATAAACTACTGCTGATCTAGCACTTGTGGTTGCTACAGGGACTGGAGACTTCACCTGGGTTCTCATTTTCACACACAGCTTTCCCAGACCAGCTTCTTCTCAGAAGCAAATATCCTTCCACCAGTTAGGGCCCACAGACACTTAAAGAACCAAGGAACCTCTGGATACAAAGTGGGGAAGGGGTTGTAGTTCTCCAGGGGGACAGACCAGTGTGCTGCTCCTTCTGGCACACATGTGCTCAAGTGTACACTCTGGGGCAGAGTGCATTCACTGTGTACACCTGGTTACACATACATTCCAAAACCTGTCCTTTTGAGACTCTTCCCACCCTCACCAAAGCCATATTTAATGTTCATTTAAATCTAGTTTTATCTGTATAAAAACGTGGGAGAGGGCCGGCCCCGTGGCTTAGCGGTTAAGTGCGCGCGCTCCACTACTGGCGGCCCCAGTTCGGATCCTGGGCGCGCACCGACACACCGCTTCTCTGGCCATGCTGGGGACGCGTCCCACATACAGCAACTAGAAGGATGTGCAACTATGACGTACAACTATCTACTGGGGCTTTGGGGAAAACAAAAATGTGGGAGAGATGGAGAATTGGATACAGTACCAAGGATCCTAGAGGGGTAGATGAGCAGAATGGCTCATTTTTTTAGTAGTGTGGGCTCTTGGTGATGTTTTCATTGTAGGTTAAATAGAGAGATGTGTGGCTAGAGAAGAAAATGTTAACCAATAGGAAGAATGTTTTCTCTGACAGGCATGTGAGGCACTGAAGGAAAAGTGTGATGGAATAATCCATGAATATGTCCTGTTCTAGATCCCTTTTAGTGCCAGACTAACCTCCGCCCACGTAGGTGTGAGACACGGTTAAGGGAAGCACAGTGACTCTCCAAGTGCTCTTGTGATGAAACTGCCTTATAATATATTCCTATGGGACTTGAGTTCCAAAACTCTCTTGGAAAGAGCCATTACTTATTATGCAAATGGACTCATCCACCCACTATCTACAATCTGGGCAGAGTACTTCAGGAGAAATCTTGGATCAGTAAATTCTGTTTCACTCTCAGTGACATTAGAATCTGGTAGTGGTCAGAAGATACATGCCCAGAAAGCAAGGTCATTTGTGAGAAGGGCCATGAAAGAGGCCATAAAACCCTGTCAGCGTGGAGGAGAGGAATATCTCTTCTGGTCTTCGGTTATCTATTGCTGCATAATGAACAACACCCAAAGTGATGTTTTTTCCTCATGATTATGTGGGTTGGCTGGATGGTTCTTTTACTGCTCTCACCTGGGCTCATTATGAGCATGCAGTCCAAGGTGACTGGAAACGACTGAATAGTCCAAGATGGCCTCACTCACATGTGTGGCAGTTGTGTGTGCTGGCTTGGCTGGGCTTCTTTATAGCATGGTGGTACTTAGGGCAATGGTCCAAGAGGGTGAAAGGAGAAGCTGCAAGGCGTCTTTAGGCCTTCATTCCTACCACACTCTAGTGGTCATAGCAAGTCGTAAGGCCTGCACAGATTCAAGGTGTGGGGAAATGGACTTCAAACCTTGATGAGAGGAGCTGCAAAGTATTGTGGCCATGTTTTCCCACCTACTATAAATGGTAGAATTTCAGCAATCAATACCTCTACAAATATTTGCTACATATCTACTCTTTGTGAAAGATACTCCTTAAGAAATTAAACTCTGGGTAGGGAGAGATAATAATGTAAAAATACACAGTCTAAAATATCAGCACTAGTAATTTTTTACTACATGGAAAAAATAGCAATACTAGAAATTTATGATGGAACACATGCTTCATAACAAATGAATTAAACAGTGTAATATAAGTTCAGGGAAAGAAGAAATCCCTTCTAGCCAGAGCAGCCAGATAAAACTTTAAAAATACTTTAAAAATGGGGGGTCGGCCCGGTGGCGCAAGCGGTTAAGTGCGCGCGCTCCGCTGCGGCGGCCCGGGGTTCGCTGGTTCGGATCCCGGGCGCGCACCGACGCACTGCTTGGTAAGCCATGCTGTGGCGGCGTCCCATATAAAGTGGAGGAAGATAGGCACAGATGTTAGCCCAGGGCCGTCTTCCTCAGCAAAAAAAGAGGAAGATTGGCGGATGTTAGCTCAGGGCTGATCTCCTCACAAAAAAAAAAAAAAAAAAAATACTTTAAAAATGAAGAAGAATTATTATATTACTGTGCATGGGGATAACTTGGATTTGAGCTGTGTCTTAAGTAGGTCAATTGGCAGAGACATGCAAAAAGTAACGATAATATATATAGTTTTCTCACAGTTAATAAAGCACTTTTATATTTGTATTCATTTATTTCAAAACCCACTATGAGATGGACAGGGAAGGCAAGACTCCTTATTTTTTAGATATGGAAACTGAGGCTCTGTAAGTTCGAGTCACTTAAGCTAAGTGAGAGATCAAAATGGGACTAAAAGTCCAGGTCTTCTGACTTACGGTTTAATGCTTTTGCACTCACATCATCTGCTAGGCTGATTGACAAGGCCACGACAGAGGTGGCAGAATGCACGGTGTTTGGAATGGAGCCCTTCCTATGTTCAATGCCTGGCACATAGAAGTTGCTTGATAAATGGCTATCAATTAATTAATTAACTTAAACCCCATCTTGAGGTAAATTTGTGTACTAAGAAATATTGTCAGCTGCAGTCCTAAGCAGGGTGGATATTCAGCCAGGGCACTCCACTGTGACTGGCATCAGTTGTTTATGGCTGGCAATGGTTTTGGTTGGCTGGTACCTGTACTGTACAGGTAAGTCATTTCAATATTGCCCCTGGTGCTAGGTATCTTACTTATGGGGTGGAGTCTTCTCACTTAGACTGAGAAAAATTAGGCTATAGAGGTGTATTAGTTTGCTAGGGCTGCCATAACAAAATACCAGACTGGGTGGCTTAAATTTATTTTCTCACAGTTCTGGAGGCTTGAAGTCCAAGATCAAGGTGTTGGCAGGCCTCTCTCCTTGGCTTGCAGATAGCCACCTCGTCCACTGTGTCCTCACGTGGCCTTTTCTCTGTGCTTACACAGCCCTGGTGTCTCTTCTATTTCTTATAAGGACCTCAGCCATATTGGATTAGGGCCCTTTATGACCTCATTTAACCTTAACTACCTCTTTAAAGACCCTATCTCCAAATACAGTCACCTTGGGGTTAGAGTGTTAGAGTTTCATCACATGAATTTTGAGGGGACAGTCCATAACAGTCCATAACAGGAGGATGTCATGAAAGACACTGCAAAGATTTGGAAGCATTTTTTCTGCAGGTTCCAAGCAGATGGTAACTACCCCTCTGCAGGGATGGGCAGAGAATGGGGTGGGAAACATCTGCCTGGCTTCTATGGCCCACAGTGTCCCAATTTGATTTCTTTTCCACGTGCCCTGTTTCCTCTTTCCCCTCTCCTAAAGTGGTGGTTTACCCTGTGTGAAAACAGAACAGTCCCTTACTCCATTTCCAGGGTGGAGAATGTTTTTGGTAACATGCGGAGTAAGTTAACCAAGCTGAGGAGTAGTGTGGGGGGGTTAGATGGGTAGGGTAGAGTAGAGTGGGTTCTAGTTTTAAGGGATTAATTTCTATTTATTACACTGAGCCTTTGTTCCCTTGTGTTCCATGCCTGTCCCGTGCCCCAGTTCTTTGCCCTTTCCTTTAGGGTATAGTCAGCTTCCCTATCTGGGAGCCAAAGTCTTTGGAATTGAGACTGTTAGGTTAATCTTTTTATCTGTACGCTGTTCCTGCCTCTGAGTGAGGCACAAAAAGGGATATAGTGATCTCACTCTTAGAAAAGAGAAATGAAAGTGATCCTTTTAACCAGGGGGCAGGGGGAACTAAACTAAAATAAGATTTTAATTTCAGGAATTGGAGAAAATGGAAGGTCAAAGATTCTAGGTGGTGGTGGGGGGTAGGTATTTAAAGAGGAGAACATCTATCTTGTGGTCTAGAGACAATGAGAAATTTCAGTCGAGAGAGCAGGAATAAAATAGATTTCTCGCCCAAAAAATCCTGAGAAGTTGAGACTGTTTCTATAAATGTTGACATTGGGAGTCATTATCTGAAGACATCTCCTCATTCCAGAAGGCAATGCTGAGTGACTTAGAACCTGTCGCTTCTGTTCTTCAGTTTCTTTGATCTTGAGCATGGAGGATGGGTGTGTTACTGAGTATGTGCCTGGACATGGGAGTCCCTCAGAAATTAGAAGAGGTGATAAGAAGATAGAAGAAAGGGCACTAACAACAACAAACAAACACATAGAGACAGAGATTGGATTGGTGGTTACCAGAGGGGAAGAGTGGAGGCAAGAGGGCAAAAGGGATAATTAGGCACATGTGTGTGGTGATGGATTGTAATTAGTATTTGGGTAGTGAACATGATAACATGATGTAATCCATGCATAAATAAAAGTATAATGATGTACACCTGAAGTTTATACAATGTTATAAACCAATGTTACTGCAATAAACAAAAAATTTTAAAAAAAAAGAAGAAAGGGTACTAAGGCAGTGATAAGCTATAATCATTCTAAGGTTGTTGATTGTTTGACTCGTGACTACAGGAACTCTAAAAGTATGGAATAAAACAAGTTTCAGCTTCTTTTATGTGGATACAGGGTAGCAGTGACTAGAAAAGATAAAAGCAGCGCTGTTCAGTAGAACTTTCTGTGATGATAGAAATGTTTTCATGCTATGAATATGGTAGCCACTAGCCACATGTGGCTATTGAGCAGTTGAAATGAGGTTAGTATAACTAAGGAACTGAATTTTTATTTTTATTTCACCTTAATTAATTTCAATAAGTTTAAATAGCCATATGTGGCTAGTGGCTACTGTTTTGAACAGTGCAGGATTAGAGTTGGTGCTGATGGGCTGGTATACTTCTAGTTTGTCGTCTGATCCAATTCATGGTTAGGTGGCCGTAGAGAAGTCAAAAGGAAAAAGAGACAACGGGGGATAATAGTAGCCAATATTTACTGTGTGCTTACTATAATCCCAGGCACTTATCTAAACACTTCACAGGCATTTTATATAATCCTTGCAACAGCAGGAAGTAGTATTATTGTCACCATTTTACAGGTGAGAAAACTGAGGCATAGTAAGAATTTTACTTGCCTGGGATCACACAGCTGGTAAGTAAGGGGGGAAGATGGAATTCATACACAGGTAGTTTGATTACACAGTCCACTCATTTACACTATATAGATGCAGGAATGAGGTAGCATGGAGTAACTGGGGCCATAGTTTCCAAACTCTGTGCTAAGGTGCAAATTCACAGGGGTACCATGGGCTATCTTAAAATTTTAAGGGAAACATAGTGATATTCGACATCTCTTGTATACCATGCAAACTGCTAGCTTGAGGTAATTCACAATTTGAACATTGGATTGTGCTGCATTGCTTTCCATGACAAAATGTCTTTGCGAAGCTGGGTTTTAGGAGGTCCCTCGGATAAAAAAGTAAGTCTTGTGTGAAAATCAGCACAGAACAGGAAATGAGGGAGCAGTGTTGGATTCCAAGGGTCAAGAGGTTGTGCAGTGCCCAACAGGTACGTACATACATCCCATTAGTAACTATTTGTGGCTATGTAAGAAAAAAATTAAAAAATATCTTTTCTTTTAATTTGTATGTATTATTTTTTTCAGATGGTTACTAAGTTGTTAGGAACCAACTACTTAAAAAGCAAAACTGTTAGGTATTTCTTTTGACCTAGGGATGCTGTGAAAAAATTGATGAGATACTAGGCACAGTATAAACTGAGAAATTGGAGTCCTCTGGACTGGGGTGTTGAAAACAGATCAAAATGGTCATAAAGGAATAGAGTGTGGGGACTTGCCTTGAGATGGCCTAAAGAGATATAATAGACATTTAAGACATGTCATATATTTGACCACTAAGTATGTGCTGTTTACCAGTGTTCACAGTACAGCAGATCCACACACACAACACCTGAATCCATACACTTCAAAGGTCAAAAACCTGTGAGGAAAGCAGTAAGAGATGTAAACAAACCAACGTTAGGGTTAGGACGGGACCCAGGGTAGGCTTAGATGCAACCTGGAGCCTGGGCCCTCTTGTTGGATAGACCACAAGATAAAGATGTGGTCTCAGGAGGCCTGCTAGGCCTTGTAGGGTAGACTCCCCTCTGGACCACTGATAAATCCGAGATTAAAGAGATTGGGGATCCAAGTGATTATGAGGAAGGTTGGTTGCTGAATTCGAATTCTGAATAAAGCATGTTGTGTAGTTCTGAACGTTATGTCACCGAGGCCAAGGTATGGTCTGGTAAACTGCCCTTGCCTGTCACATAATTTCTTTGGTGACCAGAATGTTTATGTATATACATACTGCAGATTCTTCCTCACACGACACCAGAGAAACACTACAGAAGATTAAACATTGTCCTCCAATTTTCCTGTTGTAAATATATTGCAGATCATCTCCTTTTGGTTTACATACACTACTTTAGACAGATTCCATTAAAATTAATTGTTTGCACTTTTTAAGATGTAATCACATTCTAATCTTGTCTTTTGTGTAAACGGGATTGGATTTTCAGTAATCAAATACAGTTAGATATTTCCTTGGGCTGATTTTTACTTGTGACTGATCTTATCCATCATTTAAAATCATGCTTTCAATGTTTCAATTGTTCATAGTCTCATTACTAAGATCACGAAGATTTATTTAGATCACCCTGTTGTTACTTTTGCTAAAACTACTGGATGAAAAAGGATAGTAATAAGAATAAACCAATAATAACAATAATGATGACAGAATAAACCGTTCACTTGGCACTGGGCTCAGTTCTTTATAGTTATTTTTTTTTTCTTTACATATATTGTCATTACTCTTCTGTCCCAGCACTAGAACAGTTCAGGTACACAGTTGATGCTCAATAAATAATTCTCCCATGAATGAGATAGAAACAGGGTTGGGAAAGAGTGGCTTGGGCCATGGTGGTGGGTAAAATGGCAAGCAGCAAAGACAAGAGTTCAGGAGAGTGGAAAAGGGAGGATTCCAACAGCTAAGCAAGGGCCATTGATTTGTGATTTTATGTGAGGCTGGTTAAACTTGTAAAAGTAGGGAGAAGAAACAGCTGAATTCTTACGAAGACGTTATATGTGTTGTTCTGTTTCAGGAATTTCCATCTTGGGAGGAGTCCTTCTCCAGCTATGTGAATTGCTTCCGTCCAGTTTTGTGTAAATCAAGGGATTGTCTGCATTTTTCAGTGTCATCCTCACTGCATCCCCATCCTTTCTCTGTCGGTGTCCAGGATCCAGGAATTCTTGCCCCTAGAACTTTTTTCTACTCCCCATCTGGGCCTGGATTTAGTCCCCCGATGTCTTCTCACAAATCCTGTAACCTCCATGTCAGCAGTTTTGCTTGGGTCGACCCTGCAAGGAAGCAGCTCAGACACAGGCTCACTTAATTTTATTCTGGCGTTGCACGATCTAAGGTTTCAAATTTTCTCTTTTCAGATCTCTCACAGTTTGCTGTAGACACAACCGTAATGGGTCTGCAGACAGATGGTTCCGGGCTCTCCTCCCGGCTTCTAGCTCTCTTCCTCCAGAAGCTTCCTTGCCGGAAACACGGGGCCCTGCGGACCGGAATGGGTGCAGGGATGAAACGCTTGATTTCAAGTGTTTGAAAATGCTGACCCTCCCGGGGTGAGGTGGGGCGCGAGAAAGGATCCAGCCCGGGGAAGAACTCGGATTGGGTTTACCGCCAAACCTGGGCGGATTGGATCAGGGTGTGTCACCATGGCGACAGGGCCGGCCCGCGTGCTCGACTGCCATTGGCTGGGGACTTTCCGGCTGGAGATGTAAGCCAGCACACGGCAGGCAGTGCACTCACTGTGCTGACGCTACCCGCGACGGCAGCTCGGCGTAGCGGAGCGGAGAAGGGTGGGCTCGTCGAGAGAGCGGCGGCGGCACCATGGAGACCGAGTAAGGCGGACCCCAGGCCCGGGGAACCCAGGAGGCCCCTGGGGAAGGGAAATGGCTGTCGTCGAGACCTGGAAACCCGGCCCTGTGGGCCCCGAAGGAGCCGGGAGAGGGAGCGGGCGCCCTGGAGTTGCAGAGAGGCCTGGCAAGGAGCCCGCTGTCAGGGCCAAGGCGGCGGAGCAGTGGGGCGGGCGGCGCGGGCAGGGACGCACGGGGGAATCGAGGCAGGATGGCGCCACTGGAGCAGGAAGGGGACAGGTCGGTAGACTGTAGTGTACTCGTAAAAGGAGCCAGTGTGTTTGTGTGTGTGTGTTTGTGTGCTGGCGCGCGCCCGTGATGGGGCTGTGAGTGTAGAGGGAGGCGTACCCCTCTCCGCCCAATACAAGGAAAAGGTCTTCCCACCGCAAGTGCTCTTCACACATTCCTGTCCTAGAGTCTAGGTAAAGCCGCGAGGGAGTTTTGGTGCCCATATCTGGAGTTCCTCCTTCAGAGGAGAGATTGCTCAGGTTCCTCGCCAACACCACCCTTCCCTTCAAATTGAAGTGCCAATGAATTTGGGGATGGAGTCTCCAAGGAGAGAAGGAGACTGTATTCCTTGAACCGGACAGCAGACCCTGCCCACTCCCCCTTCCTTTGAAAACGCTTCTCTCTGCTTTGGTCCTGGAAATCCCTGTCCAAGACATCACCGTTAGGGGTCACAGTGGCTTTTGGTTGCCAGGGATCCAAGGTATTCTTGGGGGAATAATGGCCAATGAGGAATTCCTATAAATTGTGGCCAGAAATGCTAGGTGGCCAACGCTTCACATGTCCTTCATTTCCTTTGCACCTCTTGAGGATGTTATTTGATTAACTTTTTACCATTTCGTTGCTTCTCTTCTCCATCATCCTGTGACCCCAACTCTATTGCCCTCGCCCCTGTCCCTTACCCAGCTACTTCCCCTGAGGGAAACCCAGTGTATTGTAGAGTCATCTGGTTTCAAAGGTTCTGCTTTTGAAGAAAAGAATTTTTGCTGGTTGGTTGTGTTCATAGGTGTAAGAGAATTTGACTGGAATTATGAGAAAAATTCTAGATTGATTCTTTGAATGTATGGGTTCTGGGGAAGTGTATGTCCCTAGGTCTGAAGGGCAAAGAACGTTGGTGAAGAGAAGGGAAGATGGGGGAAGGCTGGGAGGAGAACAGAGAAAGAGGGGAAAGTGGGAGAAAGGTTCAAGTGCTGGGGACATGAACCATGATCTATGAAGTCAAAAATCTTTGGAGCTTGTTAGCAAATTTTTAATTCATTTTCATACTGACCCTGTAAGATAGGCAGGGCTGATTATATTGCCTTGCTTTATATCTGAGGAAAGAAGTTGAAGCACAAGTTACTTGCCTAAAAAGGCAAAATTGGGACTAGACTCCAAGTTGAGTTCTGCTTCCATTTAGACCAGAAATTCCTAAACCTCGTTTTTTGAATCAGAATTACCTGAGGCACTTTTGTAAAAAATACAGATTCTGGGGCCTCTCTGCAGAATTACGAGTCTGGAGGGGTGGGCTCCAGAATCTATTTTTAAGAAGATGCTGTGAGAAATTTTTGCAGTCGATTCTGCTCCAGCACTGACAACCAGAGTGTGAACGGAGTCTGCTTTTGTGTGGGGTAGCTTGTCTAGTCTCCAGGCTTGAATTGCCCCTTGCAATTCCATCTGACAGGGCTCTGTGTGGGTCTGGGGATCCCAGAAAGAAGGATCCAGGCGAACTGACACATAGACCTCCGCTAGGAGTGTTCCTATCACTTCTTCAATCAAAACATTTAGCCCTCCGTATTTGTCTGAGGGAGGAGCTGGAGGGTGAGGGTCCAGAAGGCAGTTGGATTTATCCCTTGCCCTCAGGGTAGTTAGTCTTAATTACACTTTGAGTGTCCTTAGCAGGTAGGTAGGGTACCACGAGGGTTGTATTGGGTTTGTCTCTGCCCTAAGGAAGGTCTTAATCCCGTTCTGAGTGTACTGCAGGGCCTGCCTCCTCAGGCCCAGCACTTTTACCCTCCTTGATTCGATTATGTCACTGTACTTGTCTGTACTCGATGGTCCCTTCCTCTTCATCTTTGTCGGAAGGAGAGATATTAAACCTGCCAGTGGTAACAGAACTGGAGTTGGGGGGCGGGTGGTGGAGACATAGGCATCATCAGTGTTTGCCAGGAGAGGAGGGTGTTTCATGTCTATTTTTAGTGGTTCTGACAGAAGGAGGAGAGGGTGGGTGGGTGGGTGAGCTTAGTGTGGCCTCTCCTGGGCGAGAGGAGCCTCCCCTCTGGGGCAGCTGTTTGGCCAGCTTCTCTATCTCCTGCCACCTTGGTACACCTGCCAGCCTTTCTGGTCATTAGTCTGTGATGCCCATGGAAGGGGAGCGAAACTCACCTTGAGTTTCCTTTTTTCCTAGATTCACATATGAAGATTATCAGACGACCGCACAGTGGCTTCTGTCCCACACAGAGCACCGGCCTCAAGTGGCAGTGATCTGTGGTTCTGGGTTGGGAGGTCTGGCTGATCGAGTAACTCAGGCCCAGAGCTTTGACTACAGTGAAATACCAAACTTTCCCCGAAGTACAGGTACTGGCCAGGGGGAGAGAGGGAGGGGACTGAGGGATATTGATGCGATTCTGATGGGAGGGCAATGCTTCTATGCCTGGACCTGGTTATTCTCTATAGCACTTGACTAAAGACAACTGTTGTGAGAGAGGTCAAAAGACCACCAAGAATCAGAATGGCTTGAGAAGGAAATTTGCCCAGTGAGAATGTCACAATAGACAGGGCATGTGTGTCAGCGATCCTATATGACATGTTTCCTGTGCTTTAATGATTCAGAGCTCCTTAAAGCTCTACAACACCTCCCCGGAATGCTCCTCCACCACACACACCGTGGTCACCACATGCTTACCCCCCCCCCCCATTTCTTTCAGTCTGCAGCATTCATGGAAAAAGCAGTGCCTGTAACCTCCCAGGACAAGGTCAGGCCGTCCTTGTCCTCCTGCCACTCCCAACCTCCCAGCTCCAGCTTGCCTCCCAGGATGAGGCAGACGCTGGTGCGCAGCAGCAAATGGGCAGACAGACTGCCGTGTTCTTGCAGACAAATACACAGTTAACACATGAATACACAGACCTGATTCACACTGACTCTTTGAAGGAGGAAAGGGGCAGATGTCCCCTATGCAGAGTGGAGCTCAGAGGGATCTGAGGATAGCATATCCAGCATCCTTTTACCAGCCAGAAAACTCTGAGGCTAAGGCTTAGAAAAGGGCCAGGTGAAATAGGGGCAAGTGAAGTACAAAGGTAGTTTATTTGGTTTACTGATTAATTTCTCAGATCACTAACTTCTCTTGGTTTATTTATTAATTTTTCTAATTTCTACCTTCCTCTTTTCTCTGGAGAGTTACAACTTTTAACAGATGTTTTTCAAATCCTTTGGAGCAAGACTGGGAGACTAGAGCGGGGAGGTGGGATGGTGGGTTGGAGAAGGAAATACTAAAAAGAGAAAGAGGGCAAAGTTTTCAAAGGGAGGTAGTCATGACATTGGCTTCACCTGCCACTCCTACCCCCAGCGAGAAGGGCATTGCACTTAGTGATAAGTGGACTAATTTTTAAATTTTATCAACCTATTTTTATACTCCACTTGAGTTTTCCTAACTCTGTCACCTCTGCTCTATTACTGGTAACTGTTTTTTTTATAAGCTCCTGTATCTTCGTGTGTCCCTCAACTCTTCCTCTTGGTTTTGGTCCCTCTCCCAGACCATCCATTCCCTAAGGGAGAGGTTGACCATGTCCATTAGAGGAGAAATGCCAGATAAGGGAAATGGTAATTATGGTTATTATGTCTGGATGGGAGTTATCTTTCTACTCCCATCCCCTGCATGCCCCATCGTGGGCATGTATTCCCACAGGACTGTTTTGTGGGTCATAACAGAGACTTGCAGGGATCCAAACTCAGCCCCTTTCCCCCTTGTTCAGTAGCCTCTTTAGAAAGCTAGAATACACCATGAGCTCCCTTTCAGGAATGAGGAGGCATATAGTTAGGGTAATAAATAAGAAAATACACTTTGAGAATTTTGAAAATTTTGAGAAAGAGTTCTATAGTTACTATATTCACTGTATTCATTATTACCCATTTATTCTATTTTTTACTCCTATTCTCTTATGGTATGGCTTTCTCCTTCTTTGAAATTTCTTTAAAAAGCCTGTCCTTCCTTTGATAGATGTTTACGTTGAACATCCTTACCTCCATAGCTCTAATCTCAGGATGTACTTATACACTTATTTGTAAGCTTGTGATTAATTTCTATCTCCCCCACTAGACTCAAACTTTCTGAGAGCAGAGATGATAATGTCTTCTTTTGCCTAATTGTACACTCACATGTTGAGCACAGTGCGTTGGTGCACAGTAGGTGCTCAGGGGCTATGCGTTGTATGAAAGGGTCGTCCCATTGTTTCCCCTTTCTCTCTTTCTCTCTGTTACACAGTGCCCGGTCACGCCGGTCGGCTGGTGTTCGGGTTCCTGAACGGCAGAGCCTGTGTGATGATGCAGGGCAGGTTCCACATGTACGAAGGCTACTCGCTCTGGAAGGTAAATCAAGGGTGTGAGTCTAGATGACTCTGGAACAAGGGGCAGAGAGCCATCTATCCTATTTTATTACCTAGCTACCTGGTCTAGTTAGATTTTTGGTCCCCTCTTTTCTCTTTCATGATGTATATCGTGCATCTCTGTGTGGGTGGATTAGTGAAATTTTAAAGAACAGTTTATGATCTTTCATCTTTTACTTCTAAGGTCACCTTCCCAGTGAGAGTTTTCTGTCTTCTGGGCGTGGACACCCTAGTGGTCACCAACGCAGCTGGAGGGCTCAACCCCAGATTTGAGGTTGGTGATATCATGCTGATCCGTGATCACATCAACCTGCCTGGTTTCTCTGGTCAGAACCCTCTCAGAGGCCCCAATGATGAAAGGTGCGGATCTTGTTCCTTTGTTTATAGATGGGTAGGTTGTAAGGACTTGCCTGGGAATTAGCAGAAAGCTCATTGTATTCCATTAATCTGAGATAATCCAACGCATACCCTAGGTTTGGAGTTCGTTTCCCTGCCATGTCTGATGCCTATGACCGGGATATGAGGCAGAAGGCTCACGTTGTCTGGAAACAAATGGGGGAGCAGAGAGAGCTGCAGGAAGGCACCTATGTGACGCTGGCAGGCCCCAACTTTGAGACTGTGGCAGAGTGTCACCTGCTGCTGAAGCTGGGGGCGGATGCTGTTGGTATGAAGGGGAACGTGGCTGGAGGCTTGAAGAGGGAGGGATCTGGTAAAATAGGGATGGGCAGAAGTGAGAGACTGTAGAGCTGATGGTGGATTGAGAGAGGATCTAACTTGAAGGGAGAGTGAATTAAATTGACTTGTAGAAAGAGACTAAGGTAGTGAGGTTTGGTGTGTTGTCCCATCAGACCTCCCCACCCAGCATCAAGGGCTTTAACAGCTGTAATGCTAATGACCAATCTTGATTTGATAATTGTTTCTAAGGATTATTCTAATGAATATTATTATAGCCACCTTCCATACCTTGGCTGGAAGATGGAACTGCATCATTAGAACTGGCTTCACAATTGCCGCAGACAGATATGGAAATAAAGTATTACAATGGTAATATTTGTAAGAAAAGTATAAGGCCCTCTGAGGCCCCACTCCTTCAAGCAATACTGAACAACCTAAGCTCAACTCTAATTTAGCTGCTTCCTTGGATGTTTTGTGAGATGTCAAATTGTCAGTGAGGTGATGCATAGAGGTTAGGCCAAAGGGTGAGGACAAGAGTCACTTGAGGATCCCGACGGTTGGTGTCTCTCTTTCTCCCCATCAGGCATGAGCACAGTTCCAGAAGTGCTAGTTGCAAGGCACTGTGGACTTCGAGTCTTTGGCTTCTCCCTCATCACCAACAAGGTCATTACGGATTATGAAACCCATGAGAAGGCCAGTCACGAGGAAGTACTAGAGACCGGGAGACAAGCGGCACAGAAACTGGAACGGTTTGTCTCCATTCTTATGGCCAGCGTTCCACCTCCTCGCAAGGCCAGTTAACCAGCCCTGGAGTGGTTTGGCCTCCCCCTCATGGCATCCAAGTAGCTGCTACCTGCTTTGGCCCTTTGCTGTGTCCTGTGCCTCTGCCCTTAGGCAGTAGCAGACAAGAAAGAAAGACCCCTATCGTTCACTTTCCCCGCTTCTCCCAGCAGACTTTCTGGTGCTGGGTCCTCTTTTGCTCCATGGTCTTCTCAGAACAGTTCTTCCCCAAGAGCTGGAGCCCAAGCCCTCCCACACATCCATGGATATGCCCAGGATGTGACTTGCACCCTTGAACTTGGCACAGTAACTGCTCTAGCTTTTTGAGATGATGCTCTCACATTCCTGGGGGCTCGGTTCTGAGTCCCCTAAAGCACAGGAGACCATGTAAGGACCAGCCCAATGCCTCTTGGACTTTAATACTGTCATACTTTGAGAATAAAGAGAAAGATGAAATAATGTCTTCATTTTTGTGTCATTTGGGATAATGCTGTGACACAGGCAAAGACCAGTCTGAAGGGCCGTGGGACCACATGTCTTTGTGACTATCTGTGTCTCAGACAAGTAGCTAAGAACTGAGATGAGATTCTTAGGTAGGTAAGGCAAAGTGATGAAAGATAAAGATGTTAGAAGATGATAAGAAAGGAAGGGCTAGCTTCTGGCACGTCGTGGCCACTTCCCTCAGACCAGTCTGCTTCTGTCACTTGCCTTCCGATTGTTTCACCCCCTGTCTGCTCTCTCATGAATCTTGAAACTCGGTTCACGGATCTTGAAACTGAGGTTGAAGGAGTTAAAGTTTTTCTGGATTAGGATGAAACTGTGCCTGTACTCACAAGGTTAACATAGGAAACAGTAATTAAAGTTTCTGAGCTTGCCTTGCAGAACAGCAGGAGGACCACTGAAAAGACAGTAGCTTGCTGACAGCTCTCCACCTGACTATGCATCATGCAGGACTATTGAGAAGCTAAAATGACCTATAGTAAGCTTGACATGTCATAGACTAAAGATCCACTGCATGCAACACATAGAACCCCCCCAAATTTGCACAGGTGACCCATGAAGAAGTGTGAAATACAGTTGCCACTCTGCAGATGACATACTGCCCCTTCCCATTTTATTCTTACAATATGCTTTGGAAAAATGCTTAGAACTATACCTAGGCAAGCTAATCTGTAACTGGTAGAAAGAATAACTTGTTAGCAAAAAAATTATGTTCTCTGCCCAAAGTGTTCCTTCTGTCCCAGATGATGAAGGAACTGAGGTTTTCTTAGATTCCTCAGGAATGTCACATTCAGCACATCCGCTACAGAGAGGCGCCCAACCATCTAGGGTCATCTGTCACCTGACATTTCTGAGTCCCCTCTCCAACCCTGTTTGCTTATATAAGTCATTTCCAAATCAATTCCCTTTAAGATGTTCTTTTTTTAGGATGATTGTCCACCATCTTCTGATTTGCAGGCTTATGGCTTATTAAAGTTCTTTCTCTACCACCACCTGCTTGGCCTTTTATCTTGCAGTGAGCAGATTGAGCCCTGGCTCGATTTCAATCTCAGCTTCTGTTCATAGCTGCCACTTCTTTGTTAAGCCCTAATTATGTTTCCTCTTGATTTCCTTCTCTCCACTACTCTACCTGCCACCAGCCATGGACTTGCTTCTCTTGTCTTGCCTAAACTTTAAACTTTTTTTGTGTTTGGCCTAATTCTCTTGTTTAAAGGTACAGATATTCCTTTCTCTAATGACTTTGGGGTATTGAGCTTATGTGGTTTCAGCTATGTTCCAGGAAGAAGCTCTAAGTGACATTCGCCCTGGACTCATCCGTTCTGATCTGGGCAAGACTGGTCCAGACTGCGACCAGAAGAATGATACCTGTGCAGACAGGGAGGGAGTTGTACTTAAGTAACCTGCCCTCATTAACATCCTAAATTCTCTTCTGGGAGGGGAGAAGCAGCAGTTTTTAGATCATGCAATGTATGTAAAGGCATGATTTCAAACCACACAAGTGCAAACTTATGCCAACTTCTACATGTGATGATGAAACTTCCCCTTTGAATATTCATTCCCTACCCCAAGTAAGGGTATCCACCTCCCCGTGCTAGAGGAGCCGTAGCTTTGTGAAATTATTCCCTATAGTCTCTATTTTCTTTGCTGCGTGCTGCAAATAAAATTCCTGCTTTGTGTGACAACTACTTCTGGTATAGTTTGATTAACTTGCCAAGAAGGGGACTCACGTTTGGTTCAGTAACAAATTAGCAACCTAGATGGAACCTCTGTCCCTCTGAGGCTCTGTTCTTCCCACCATCTGGTTTACGCTACCAGAGGTTGAAGGATAAGCCTCACGGGGAGGGACTTTCTTCTTGGTGTTGGTGCTGCTGGTCTGACATCGCCTCCCCGTTGGGGGACCCAGTGGCCACAATGAGCATTTTGCTCAGAGGGTCTCTTGATGGAGGTAAGGGGCACCAACCCCATGGCACAACTATAAGAGTTATTTCTTTAAGTCGTCTCACTAAGTCAGGCTACCTGAACCTAGGGTTTAATGCTGCCCTAGCCTTGGGTTTGAGTCCCAAGGTTTGCTTGTTAGAGCCTGGCTTCAGGGTTCAGATCCCTTTCTGGAGGTAGCCTGGCTCAGGAGAGTGAGAGTCCCCAGTTGGTTGGAAGGATTGCATGACCCAGCCACTCTGGAAGAGCCGATGCTGGACTCTGGCAAATAGGAGCAATCTCTGTTGTCTAGTCATTGGGCAGTGAGGGCTCAAGGCCCGTTTGAGTTTGTCACTGCTGGGACTTGATGCCCATCTGAGGGCCCTTTTGTGTCTGTGTTGTGAAAGTGACAAGAGGTGGGTTTGAGCACCACCACCCCCAGGAGCCACTGAGTGTATGTTTGTGTAGTGTCTGTGACATAAAGAGCTGATCTCCTGTGGTTGGGGTTAATTCTCTCTGAAGTTACAGAGTCTGTCTCTGAGTCTTGTCTTGCAATTATGGTAAAAGGCAGGGTTAGATACCTGCAAGCTGAGTTTTGAATGTTTGTGGTTTGTGGGGGTGCTGGTCAGGGATGCCCAAGAGAAGATTGGCCTTAAAGTGACAGAAACTTTATCATGGTCTCTTCCTCCATTTCCTTAACAAACTGCTTCTAGACCTCTCAGATCTCTCTCTGTTCCTCAGTTTCTTTGCCAGCAGTCATTGGGGAAAACTCAACGTCCCCTGTTCCTCTTTCCCTCACACTTTCTGCTCGAGGATTTCCATTGACCTCTCCCCTTCCGGATTTCCTCCTAAAATCTTCCTGGTGTCATTTAGTCTCCCTAATCATCCACATTCAAGAGGTTGCTTTTGCTTTTGCTGGTGAAAGAAGCTAGACTTGGCACTTGAAAAGATGTCTTTGGTAAGTAACAGAATTCGCGCACAGCAGTGCCAAGGTACTTGCCCTTCAAGCACTGATCTGATTTTTCTTTTACTGGATATTGGATCTGTCAGTTTTTTGTTTTTGTCTTTGCACTAATCTTTTCCATAGGACTGGCCAGGAATGATGGACTTTATGTAAAATGATTACATCTCTTTTACCTAATTATATTTTAAATATATTGTGGGCATTATGAAAGCATATAAATCCACCCTTCAGACAATGTTAATTAAACATACTAAAAGAGATTTCACTTTAAAATGGCCAAAATGGGCCAATTTGGGCCAAATGGGCCATTTCAGTTTACCCAAACTGGTCTATTTACATATGTAATTGGAAAAAAAGCTGGCTATAAGAAAAATTAAACAACCATTAGGAAGCCTATTTTAATTTTTGAGACTTCCAAACAAGATCAGAAATCCCAAACTGTCTCTTTAAGAAAAAAATATTTAAATAAACAAACAGGCTAGAGAAAAGAAACCAAATCTGCTGCTCCTCACTCCTCTCCTGCTGAACTCCCCTACTTCGACTTCCTCAAAATTCCAGATCTAAAATTAAGCAAGTCAAAATGACTAAACTTTTAAAATATTTTAAAATTGTAATGGCCGTTTTGGGGAACCTGTGTTTCAGATACTTTCACCCTAAGGGTCACCTTCGGGGAAAAAAAGAGGATTCAAAACGTCTCACAATGGAATGCATTCTTTGATTAATATACGGAAGTTTCTAAAAGATAAAATGACTTTAAAAACAGCTATAAAAATGATCCTTACAGCAAAAAGAAGAAAAAAAACTTTAATAAAAATCTTTAGCCATCTAAACAGTCCCTAATTTGGATCCAGATTCTTTGTGTTTTGTGCCTAATACATGGCTAAAATTTTAAAGATCCCTGTTCATGTTTGTCTACATGTCTTTTTTTTTTTAATTTTTTTTTATTCTTTTTCTTTTTCTGTTTTTTTTTTTTTGTGTGTGTGAGGAAGATTAGCCCTGAGCTAACATCCGATGCCAATCCTCCTCTTTTTTTTTTGCTGAGGAAGATTGGCCCTGGGCTAACATCCGTGCCCATCTTCCACTACTATATATAGGACAGCGCCACAGCATGGCTTGATAAGTGGTGCATCGGTGTGCGCCCAGGATCCGAACCTGCGAACCCCAGGCTGCTGAAGCAGAGCACGTGCACTTAACCGCTGTGCCACCAGGCTGGACCCTGTCTACATGTCTATGTGTGTGTGTCCGGATGATATAAATTTTAAAGAAAGCTCTATTTAATTGACTTAAAATAAGCACTTATCTAAATTATTTCTAAATGTAATAAAAACTAGCCCAAATGTCTTTCAAGTTAACATGATGTAAAATGATCTTTGGTAAATAAAACTTGTTTAAGTTTGCTGGGTTAATTAAAATAGACATGTCCTCAGAGTTATCAACATTGGATATGATGTAAACGTACAGCCTTAATAAGTCAAATAAACTTATATTATCTCCATTACAAAATTTGTCGGCAAAAATAATAACTTAATAGCTGATTTTGTCTGATGTCTCATATAGTTTTCATAGACAATCTAAATAATTGTTGGAAACAGGTAAACTAATAGATATAAAAAAGATAAATTAAAAAAGGTAAAAGTTTTGGGAGAAGTTTTTAACAATAATTATGTATTCTGATGTATATACTTAAAACAACTTAAAGTGATGGCTAACTGCTTTAGTGTCACTTGAAAAAATAGTATCAAATGGTCGTGTACTGTATGATTCCATTTATATAACATTTATGTAACACAGAAAACATAGTAGTGGTTGCCAAGGCTTAGGATGGTGCAGATAGGGATACAAGTATGACTAAAAAGAGGTACCACAAGGGAGATATTTGTGGTGATGAAATAGTTCAGTATCTTGATTGCAGTGGTGGTTACATGAACTCACACAAGAAATAAAATGACATAGAACTACATGCACACACACAAACACACACACACACTATGCTAATATCAATTTTCTGGTTTTGATATTATGCCGTAGTTAAGTAAGATGTAACCACTATGAGAAACTGGGTGAAGGGTACACGGGACCTCTGTGTACTGCCTTTGCAACTTCCTCTGCATCATTGATTATTTCAAAATTAAAAAGTTTTCTTAAAGTGTTAACGCTCGTTACAGAAGTTTTACATAATAGTGTAGAGAAACACATACAAGACTCTCATCGAGACTATTATTGACATTTTGGTGTATATCCTTGCAGTCTTCTTCCACCCCAGTAGAGACTGAAACCTAACCCATGCTCTGCTCAACAAACTGTACAAACTGGCACAGAGTTGACCTCGCACAGAGTTGACCTCCCCCAGAGGAAGGGGCTTTTCTTCCAATCCTTACACAGGTGGTGCTTAAGCTCTCTAGGGACCC
The DNA here is from genome assembly GCF_020826845.1 of Diceros bicornis minor. Classification (NCBI taxonomy): domain Eukaryota; kingdom Metazoa; phylum Chordata; class Mammalia; order Perissodactyla; family Rhinocerotidae; genus Diceros; species Diceros bicornis. The sequence goes on along the minus strand of NC_080744.1, from coordinate 28,828,674 downwards.
AAATAGATGGCTTTACATTTTAGTTCATTTTCACATAAATGACCTCATATGACCCTTAAACTTCTCCACCAAGTAAGAAGAACTAGAATCACTTCTCCTGTTTTACAATAAATCTGAGGCCACAGGATGATAAGTGACTGGCCTAAGGCCACATAGGTTGGGTGACAGAACAGAAATGGGACCCTGGTCTACTGACTGCCACACACTGTTCCCTCTCTCTGCCTTGCCCCTGATAGTCTGTTCCAGTTGAGGTCATTTTCTCATGGATCTAGAGAACAACTGGTTACCACTGATGCCCAAAACAATCTTGCATATATAAGATGGATATTTTTTAGTTACTATTAAGAATCATAACAATTCATATTTGTAAAATGAACTCACATAAACCATCTGACAACCCACAGAACCTGACCCTTCTAACCTCTGCCAGATCTTTTCCTCTTATAATCCTTTCATCCCCTCTCTCATCACTGCAGTTCCCCTGATTTGGGCTCTTACCTGTCCAGGCCCTGCATAGCCCCGGGTCCACCTGGCAGACGACCCTCTGGGGGAGTTACCACACTATGTCTTGTTCTTTCTAACTGAATGATTTTGGCAGCTTCTGTAACGTTGGAGGAGTTTTGTTAATAACATATGATCAATAAAATAGACCACAACCACCTGACTCTGGTGCAACAGGAACTTCCAGACCCAACAAATTCTACAGAAGGAGCTCCCAGAAATCACATCTAACCTACGAATCCTTCTTGCCAAGTTCTATGTCTTCTCACAACCTACACCTCTGCCAGGAAAGATGCCGGCTCACTGACATTCTGAGTTGTATCCTCTATAAAAATTACATTCAGGGCCGGCCCTGTGGCTTAGCGGTTAGGTTCGCGCACTCCGCTGCTGGCGGCCTGGGCCCGGATCCCGGGCGTGCACTGCTTCTCCAGCCATGCTGAGGCCACGTCCCACATACAGCAACTAGAAGGATGTGCAGCTATGACATACAACTATCTACTGGGGCTTTGGGGAGAAATAAAATAAATAAATAAAATCTTTAAAAAAAAGAAAAAAAATTATGTTCATTCATTTTTATTAAGCGGCATAAGTAACATTCACTGACTTCTTTGAAATAGGCTTAATAATGATCTTTAGAGACATTTTGTCTAAAAACTTTTTTGAAATGGCTTTATTATCTGGTTTTAAACAACGAAATTTCCTTGTAAGTTGCATTATTCTTATTATGAACCTTCATAAATTTTCACGTTTGAAAATTATCAGATATAAATTGACCACAGGCATTTTAAGGCTCTGTCACCTACAGGTAGTTTTCGGTTTACTCTAAACTTGCCTGCAGGCTCTGCTATACACTACAGGCCAGAATTCGTGTCTTCAATAAAGAAGGAGGGTCGCAGAGCCTCGTAAAAAAGACTGTAGCAGATACTTCAAGCTATTGACGCTTTACAGCGTGGATTGTTAAATAAAGGCCTTTGAGTTAATGTCACTTAGACAAGTTTTATACCAAACCAGTAGACTGAGTCAAGATTTCCAGAACTCTTTTTAGTCAAGAAGCAGACAGCTCCATGAGACTGCTAATCAAAATCCACCAGAACAAGAATTAGTTGTGTAGGACTGAGTGAACTGCTAGGAGAAATTTGTGGTTATTTGTTTGGCATATTGTTTTAATGTTCTACCTTAATGTTGGTGTTGTTTTAATGTTCTGTTTTGAATATATAAAGAATGTTTCTTTCTTCTTAAACTCATGTAATCCATAATAAATTACTAGATTTTGCTTTTTTGAACTGAAATAAACATTTTTAAATCATATCTGATTCTCTCTGATTCACATATCCCAGGCAAGAATTCATAAACTCTTACCAAGTTCCCTTACTTGTCATGACAGTAAGTCATTTGCACAGGTTCAGTAAGGATTTGTCCTCCTTTTTACTGGGATATAATGGAAAAATCAGTTATGCAACCAAGGCCTTGCCCAGAATGTCATTTTTGAGAATGGTGCTCATTTAATCCCGTATGATGAACCAATGTCTACAAAGTCCTCTCAGGAAAACTTGCCTAGGACCTCACTTACAGGGTCGCAGCTTTGCAGGAGGTGGGGAACATCAGCACCTTACAAGCCTGGAAATTTAGGAAATTGTGGGGACCTTGAGAAGAAAGCAATTTACCCAAATTTATAGGTATTATGGGTGAAATCTGGTGGAAAGAGTTTCTTTGGCTTGGTTTTTCTAAATTCAAGATAGCAAATAATAGACGCTTTAAAAGTCCAACCTGTGATTCCTTAAGGAAACTTCCAGAAAGAAGTTAGTTTTGTGGCCTTGTCAATAATACATGGCTCTAGACTTACAAAGCAAACTTAAGGAGGCCTATACAGTAAATTAACACTCTTGCTGCTACTGTATAAATAATCAGGCCAAACAGACAGTACAGCTTTTTTGCTTTTTTCTTTCCCACTGATCTGAGAGTTTCTTATCCTAGCGCTCTTCTTATACTCACTGCCTAGCACAGTGTCTGGCCTAAAGAAGGTCGTCAAGATTATACCGGAAGAATAAACACCAAGCTATGAAATTGTACTTGTGCCTGATTTCCACTGTGAGGCAGTGATGGAGAGCTAGGGAAGCAGGGACAGGGGCTGAACTCACTAAGCTGTGTCTCCTCTGCCCAACTCTCAGCTTTAACTCGGGAGAGAGGGAGAATTTATTAAAAATAAACTCAGAATTAGCTTTAAAAATACTCTAGGAATAAATGAACACATAAAAAATAATAAAATAGGGAGGAGAGACGAAACCAGATGGGCAAAATGTTGATTGTTGTTGAAGTTGTGTGTGGCAGGCACATGGCGATTGTTTATACTCTTCTCTCTACTTCAGCGCATTTGAAAATTTCCATAATAAAACATTTTTTAAAAATGACCTTAAAGGAGAAGGAAATTACAAAAAGGAAATCTGAGGGCTTGGTGAGGAAGGAAGAGAAGGATAAGCAAGTTCAGGCATTTTTTTATTTTGTTATTGGGATTTTGCACCCACAGTAGTTTTTCAAACACAGTGGTTCAAACTACTCCCTGACTCGCATCTGCATTCCTCTTCTGACCTCCCAGTTCTGGGAAAGGATCTGCAAAAACAGCAGATTTTCCAGGAATACAAAACCTAGAGAGGGATGCACTCAACTGGCATTGTTTCAGCCCTGAATCCTGGCAAGCCTCACTCCACACACTGGTCCTTTGTCTGAGCCATATCAGGTCCAAGGCTGAGCAGTGGCCAGATACTGTCATAGGGAGAATGGGAATGGAAGGCTCTAAGGGCTCAGGAGGTAGCAGGAGAGGGGTGTATGTATGTAGGGGGAATCAGTGCTGGAGACCCTAGGAAGGCGGGAAGCACTGTGCCCTCTATTCATTATCGCCTACCCCTAACAGCGACTCTGGAGGGAAACAGGAGAAGTGGAGTCAGCCTGGCCCTGGGTGTGAGGAAGCAGGAGTGAGGATGGGCATTGCTTACTTGCATTGGACTACAAACCATCCTTCAGACCATCTTCAGGTCTCCATGGCTGCACACAGGGCCAGCCTTATTGGTAAACACAGGATAAAAATCACCTAATGACATATGACTCTTGAGGTTTCTTGCCATTACACTCCAAAAAAATTCTCTCTTACTAGCTGTGTAAGATTCACACTGTGTAAGGTTCCACTGTTTGAGAAACATTCCTTTAACACTCATCTCCTTTCCCTGTCTTTTTTTTTCAAATGAAATTATCCCTGAAAAGGTTGACACGTTTAATTGAGCTTGTAGTCCATATTGATTTATTGTGATTTCCTATAATGGACTGCATTGCCTCGGGGAGATGTAAAGAAATAATAGCCAGCATTTATAAAGTGCTGATTAAGCGCCAGGGAATTGTGTTAAGCACTTTATTTACATTTTCTCATCGAACACTGTGAGGTGACTGATATGATATCCCCGTTTTATAAATGTGGAAACAAAGCATTAGGAACCTTCAGTTAAAATACCCAAGATCATCCAGCTAGTAAATGACAGATTCAGCATTTGAACTCAGATCTGTCTGACTGAAAATCCATGTTCTTGGAAGTTCCAGTGTGGACAGGAAAAAGTATGGAGATAGACTGTCAGGTCAGGGAGAGATTGCTGGCAATCCCTGAGGTCATAATGGTCCTAGACACTAGGAGTGAGAAAGAGAGAACACTGGTAAAGAAATGTGTCTGTGTGTGTGTGTGCATGTGTGTGTGTGCCTGTGTGTCTGGTGGAGTGGAAGATGACCATTTGTGAAATGGTTGATAGGTAATAGTAACACAACTCTTTTAGAATGGCCACAAAATGCTGAAACAGCGAACTTCACAGAAAAAGACTTTCAAACAATTGTCATGATGCAGTATTTCAACTTGAGGTAGTCGTCAAACAGGTTTTAGTGGAACCACATGTAATTCAACTGGCAAAAAGCCTCTAAAGTCAAAGTAAGATAAACCAGCTAAACTCGTGGCTTCTAATCTTTCAATCACGAAGAACACTTTTTATTATTCCCAGCCCCATTGGCTCCCTGTAAATTACATTTGCTAAGTTACAGTTATTTCTCTTGCTTAGACTGAGAAAACAAAATCATCCAGAAAGGTCAGATGGCCGCCCAGGAATGGCTCCAGGAGGTGGAGGCAGCACAACTATCCAAACACAGTGGATCCTGTCCTCAACTCACAGGTCCACATTCCGTTTTGCCTGTGCATCTGGAGTTTTTCAGTCTCACAGGATTGACTCCCACAAACTAATCCCAAAATAAAACTGTAGACAAGATCTACAGTGAAAAATGCGTGCAGTGGAAAATAAATCTGCCCCACACATTCTCTCCCTGACTTAAGTGGAAGACCAAACTATGAAGAAACGTTTCCTTAGTGAGCAGGGCTGGTGAGTAATGTTGAGATTCATTCAGGCCAGGATGGGGGTGGGGAAACATTCCTGACTCAGGATTCAAGACTGAGCCAGTGTCTTACCCCTGAGCAGTGGTGGCTTGCAGGGAAGCAATTCCCAAAATTTAGAAGTTCCCTTTCTAATCTCCAAGCTCCCCAATCTTGCTCTCAGAATATATTCTCATAGTTGTTGGTTTGTATTCTTTTACACTCCACTTTGTTCCAAGATAGCATTAAAGGCAGCTTGCAGAACAATCTGCAATAAACGATAACCCAAATCAAATTTTAGGTAAGAGAAAAGAGGAAGGATAGAGTTTACTTGATTGAACTTTAGTTGTGAGGATGCTAAAATCACTGTACTTGGCTAAGCCTGCATTTTGGTCCCCAAAGCTGGAGTCTGTGGGTTCTTGGCGCCTCCCCCCATTGATAGATTAGGAGTTTGGGGAGATTAGGAGTTTGATTTCACAAATGGTGGCTACTATTTACCAAAGGCTGATCTGACCTGATTTAATCCTCAGATGGCACCAAAACTTTCAAGTTTTGAGGAAATTTTGCTGTTATGAATTACTACAGTTTAATTAATTCAATTTTCTCATTCCTATTAAATTTAAAAAAATTTTACCAAACAAAATTTTTGATAAGAATGGGATAACTAGGTTTGCCATGACGGACTGATACAATTTAAATAAACTTAGTTTTAGTTAGCATGTTATAGTCTTATTTAGAATAAATGAGTGGTTTCCATTAATTTTCTGAAACCTTAAAATTAGCTCACAGACCTCCGCTTTTACGTTCTGACATCTAGGAACAATATTGAAATGACAGCCAACAACTATATCAAAAAAAAAAAAAAAGTACTAGGTCAAGAAAGTAGACATAGGTGTCCCTCAATCTGCAAATCAGATATTTTCCCTGCACAGAGAATCATCCCATGGGAGAGCAACTAAGCTAACATTTCAGGCTAAGGAGGCTTGCTTTCTCTTCTTGAAACTGTGCCTGGTGCTCTGATCAGATAATGATGATCTTCGGGGCAACTAGTGGGCCAAGGAGCAGAGGCTTTTTCCACGGGAAGCCCAGATGCCCTGGTAAGGTGACCAGATGGACAAGCCAGTCCTATGAGCATGATGCTCCTAAATGGCAGGTTACAGAGCCAAGGACAGAAACCTCTCACCAAGGAGAAACTCTGCTGTTTCTATACTTTCTTGAGATCAGAGACCAAGTTCACTTCGGTCAGCAGACTCTGGTGCAGAAGCTAGCACAGAACAGGCGCACAGTACGTTTTGGTGAAGGAGAGAGGAAGGGAGGGAAGGAGAGAAAGAGAAAGGGAGGGTGGCATCCTGGAGCAATGCTCTAGCCCACGGCCTGGAGGAGAGCGTGAGATGAACTCAGGAGAAAGGAAGAGTAATGGCTTTGAGAGCGAGAGGCCCTTCTGACAGCTAACAGGTTCCCACACTCTCAGAGTCTTTCTTACCTTCCCCAGCATGTGGTTACTCTGGCCTAGCTGGCCAGATTGATGACTGAAGTTTTGCCTTCAAAGATGAGAGCTGGAGAAATAAGAAAAAGGAAAGCTTTTAGAATCTGTAGGAAGACATATTGAAAAGTACGCCTTATGCAGACCTTACTGAATGAATATTGATCTTCTCAGGTGAGACAATGGTAATGTTATATAGGTGATGTCCTTGTTCTTAGAGACGCGTGCTGCTGGGTTTACAAGTAAACTCACATGACGGCTGCAGCACCTTATTCACAAATGGCTTAGGAGATACCAAGAAATGTGTATGCATGCAGCAAAATGTTAACAACCGAGGAATTAGGTGGAAGGTATCCTAGTTCATTACACTATTCTTTCGACTTTTCTACAGGGTTCAAGATTTTCAAAATAAAAAGTTGGGGACAAAGTGAACGTTAAAAATTTACAAAAAATATATCAAATTCATGGTAAGTACACCGAACTGGTAACAGTGCATATCTTGCTAAGGGGCTATAGGGACTCCTTTTTGTTACTTATTTTGTTCTTTATATTGTCCAATTGTTCTATATGAAGATGTATGGGTTTTGTAATCATATAAGATTTTTATTTAAATTTTAAAGGTATATGTGTGTATAAATATATATATTTTTAAGGCCACAGCAAGGATTCTTCCTTCTGTCCCTGTGGCCTCTCTCACTGCACCAAACACCCCCTCAGCCCCCAACCCCGCCCAAGCAAAGCAAGCCCCCTACAAACCACATTTCTCAACAAGTTCTCCCATGCGTATCACTAGCCCCATAACCCTCTTCCCCACAAATGCTTCTCTCATAAACTACTGCCCACACAAACCACACTCCCTCTAAACTGCTCTCTCAGAACAAATGGCCTCTTTCACCACTGACTACATGTCTGTGCAAGGCTTCCACCCATAAACCTCTTCTTCCTAAAAGTTCCTTTGTAACCCTTCCTCCACCTCTCCTCTCTGAGTCACTGCCTCAGTCCCCTGGTGAATTCCTCCTGGTGTGCTGCTGAAGATTTCTCAATTGCTGAGCTAAAAGTTGGCCCTTCCCTGCCTGCTGAAGCAGTGAATCGCTTCCACTTTTGTGTTGGATCAGCCACAGCTTCCTACTCTTCCTAACTTAGCCCCTCAACTCCTCACATCCCACCCTGCAGTGGGTCAGGAAGAAATGGACGTGAATGGATATATAATTATTGCAACATGAAAGTACAGTGTACCCCCCCACCATCCCCCATATAACTAAGTGTTGGGAAAGTGTACTCTGTTATTCAGGCTTTTGCAAACAAGTCCCAAGTGACTTGATTTGAATAGAGTTTTAGAGGTTGTCAGGTCAAAGATTTCCCCCAAAGCTTTGCCAAATATTCATCTGGTGCCTGCTTCACGCCTTTAAGAATACAATACCACAATTTCCTTTCTGTGGAGCTCTTCACAAATTGAGTGGAATCTGTCTCCCTGTTCTAGTCTTAACTCTCCAAAGTTGCACAGAATAAATATGATTCTTCTTCTACATCAACAGTCCTTTTAAAATGATACAAGACAGTTTCTCACCTCCCTGTTTCATCCCCAATTTGCCACCAAGCTTAACTTCCCTTGGACCTTTCATAATCAGCCTAAACATGTGATGTGTCTCCACATCACTCTGTAGATTCAAAAATATGGAGACAAAAGTCCTGAATCTGAGTCCTGGCTTAGCCATTCATTCACTGTTTGATGGTAGAAAAGTCAGGTGACCTTTCTCTAAGCCTCTCTCTTTTCATCTGAAGAATAAAATTGAGAATAATATGAATGATACTTATTCAATGGTCTCTATAAATATCAAAACTAAAAAGGACAAGGAATATGACATCTTTTGTAGACTGCAAAGCACTGTGTACATGTGACATTCTGTGGTTATTCACATTAAAGGTCCAGTCACAGCAGGAGTGTCTTCCTCTCTCTCATCATAGGTTAGGTCCTTCTCTACTTGGCTTTTTCAGTAAAATTTGGCACACACTTTGGGATTCAGCATCAATGATTCTTTTGGAATGATTGTGGTGGTGATTACTGCAGGGAAATAGTATATTTATAATAAAAATGGTCGCCCATTGTTCTATTCTTTTTTTTTTTTTTTGTGAAGTTTTTTTTTTTTTTCCTTTTTTTTTTTTTTAATTTTTGTTTATTGCAGTAACATTGGTTTATAACATTGTAAAAATTTCAGGTGTACATCATTGTACTTCTATTTCTGCATAGATTACATCATGTTCACCACCAAAATACTAATTACAACCCATCACCATACACATGTACCAAATTATCCCTTTCACCCTCCTCCCTCCCCCCTTCCCCTCTGGTAACCACCAATCCAATCTCTGTCCCTATATAATTCGACATAATTGCTACAACATCCCTCTGTAATGGCCATTCCTCCACACTCAGTCAACCTCATAATTGCTTCCTTTCCTCCAGATCTCGAAGCCTGGCAACATTATCCACGTTATGTCCCAATGTCTGGAGCCTTTGTAGTCTCTAAGCTGGATTTAAGCACTGAGATTCTGGGGAGGAAGGGCTGCATTCCCTCTAATACCTCTGTAGAGGATGTAACAGAGACAATACTCTGCAGGAACCACCTTGCAGAACTCTTTCTCTGCTACACTCTTATGAACAGCTATTAAGTCAAAGCCAAGCTCCCAATGTGGACTCATTTACTTTCATTATCAAGAGTCCCTATCGCATGGCACAGTTGTGACTGTATTATAAACAAGTCACAGAGTATTCTATCAGTGATCAGTTAATTGTGTCATTGAACTCCCAGACAATAGTACAAACCTTCTTGTCTCCTCTCATATCATACCCAAGTCCCAGCTGGGTTCTTTCCATTTCAAGATGTCTCCCATCATTAAAAAAATTTGAAAACAAATTTTAAAGCCCCTTCTCTTGACCCTACATCCTTCCTCCAACCATCACTCCCCTTTAACAAAATTTCTCAAAGGAGTTGTTTGTATATGCTGTCTCTATGTTCTCATCTCTCATACCTTCTGGTGTCATCCTGTTGCTTCACTGAGACTCCTTGTCAAGGTCAGCAGTGACCTTGACACTTGCTCTCTGAGACATCCTACTTCCTGATTTTCCTCCTACTTTACTAATGGGTCATTCTCAAACTCTTTGCTAAAATCCTTGCCCTCATCCTGATTTGTGTCCCTAGATGGTATCATCCAGATCGTTGGCTTTAATGCCATCTATATGCCAACGTCTTCAAAATTTATATATCTAGCCTAAATCTCCTCTCTGTGATTCCTGATTCATCTATCCAACTGCGTACTCCACATGTCCACCTGAAGTTCTAGACTTTTCAAACTTAACAGCTGTGAAAGCAAACTCTTGATTACCCGCCAAAACTGCTCTTCTCTTAAGGGTCTCATCTCAGTAAATGGCAAATCCATTCATCTAATATATAAGGAATAAACTTAGGAATGATTCTTGATTCTTCTTTTTCTCATATCCTATTTCCAATATATCATCAAGACCTGTCTGCTCTATCTTCACAAATATCTCCAGAATCTGACCTCTTCTTACCACCTCCATCATCACTGATGCAAACTCGAACCGACTTTTAGCTTAGTCTACCACAGTGGTCTGCTATCTGATCTCCCTACTGCCATTTTTGTCCCCTACCATTGATATTCTACAAGTAGACAGTGAGGGGATTTTTAAAGGTAAATTAACTCAAAATCCTTTCAGCAGACTCCTTTGATGCTCAAAATAAAACCCAAACTTCTTATCGTGATCTACAACACCTGCCCACATCTCTGACCTTATCTCCTACCACGATTCTCATTGTTCACTCTAGTCTAATAATGTTGGCCTTCTTGCTGTTGCTAAATTGCTAAGTTCCCTGAGACCCTTTATACCAGCTGTTCCTTCTACTTAAACACTCTTCCCTAATCATTGCATTGCTCACTCCCTCATTTATTCAGCCTCTGTTCAAATGCCAGGTCCTCAGAGAGGCCTTCCCTGCACTAAGCTGTTTAAAATCCCTTGCTCCTTTATTACCAGTTTTTTTAAATAGCTTTACTGAGGTATATTTTATGCATTATAAAATTCACCCATTTCAAGTGTACAACTCAGTGATTTTTACTAACTTTAGTCAGTGTTGCAATCATCACTATAAGTCAGTTTTGGAATATTTTCACCCCCCAATAAGATCTTTTATGCCCATTTACATTGATCTCCTATTCCACTGTGAGCCCCAGGGAACCCCTCATCTACTTTCTGTCTCTATAAGTTTGGCTTTTCTGGACATTTCGTATAAATAGAATCAGAGGATACATATTGTTTTGTATCTACATTATTTTATTCAGCATGTTTTTGAGGTTCATCCACGATGTAACGTGAGTCAGTAGTTTATTCCTTTTCAGTGCTGAATAATATCCTGTTGCATGGATATACATTTTGTCTATCCATCCACCAGTTGTTTCCAGTGTATGGCTATTTTGAGTACAGTTGCTGTGAAAATTTGTGTGTAAGTCTTTGTGTTGACATGTTTTTGCTTCTCTTGGGTAGATACATAGAAGTAGACTTGCTGGGTCATATGGTAGTTTTATGCATAACTTTTTGAGAAACTACCAAATTGTTTATCCAATGTGGTTACACCATTTTACATTCCCACCAGCAACGTGCGAGGGTTCTTGTTTCTCTGCATCCTTGACAATATTTGTTAATGTCTGTCTAATCTATTACAGATATTCTAATGAGTATGAAATGGTATCTCATTGTAGTTTTAACTTGCCTTTCCTTCCTCTATTACTATCCATCCCCTTACTTTGATTATTTTTTCTTAACACTTATCATTACCTTAGATATTTTTACATATCTATTTATTTTCAGTCCAACTCCTCCAATTTAATGTAAGCTCCATGAAGGCAGAATCATTGTCTTATCCTTCACAGCGTCCTCAATCCCTAGAACATTTGTTGAGTAAATGAAGTAACATACCCTCCTCATGAGTTCAGATTTCTCAATGCTCAGCAGCCTGAAAAATACAACTGGTGAGTATCTTGTCCATGACATTGAAAAGCTTCAGGCTTCCTCAAGGTTTTATGGACAGAGAAAGGTTTATAAATTGATAATTTTGGTTTTTGCATATGTATATGTGTGTATATATATGTGCACACACATGCACATACATACACACACGTCCTGGAGTTTCTATATAAGGCTTAATACATCTGACTATCAAAAGTCAAAGTTCAAAGTAAATGCAGAGAAAACTGACAAATATCAATGCAATATGGGATTGTCAGGTAAATGTGATGGTTATCTGAGTGGCCACTATATTGAAAAATGTCAATACTAGGAGCAAATTGATGACAAGACCTGACAGAGGCATCACTTGAATAAATCAAACAGGGTTATTGATTCAAAAGACACGGAGTAAAGTCAGCTCAATCAGAGAGATGAACAAATTTTCCAACTCTCACGGAAGTACAAACATCTTGACTCCAACACCTTCACCAGAAGGGTGCATTGTTACTGAAAACTCAAAGTAAGTTAGGGTCATATTAGACTTTATGGAAATATAACAGTATCTCTCAGTCCACTCTAGTTGTACTCATAAGCAAGTGTGAATGTGCCCAGAGACCTTCCCTGGGCCGAGGTACCTCACGTGTTTAAGGGTCACACAACACACGATCCTATTGCCGGATATAGTTTGGTTCTCTAAGACATCTCTCTCAGATTCCCCAGACTAGTACATCCTGGTCAGAGAACATTCCTGAACTTAGTATTTTGGAATCATAACAGGGATCAGTTTTCTAGATCTTTGGGAGTCCTGCTAACAAGTTGTTAGGCCAGCCATAGTGCTATCTTGAAGTGAAAAGTTCGTTATTAGGAAATATTTTAGAAGCTGGACAGCTACAAAGAATGGCAGATTGGGTGACATAGCATCGTGGTGGAATGAGATGCTCCCTTTGTTTCTCCCCTTCAATCTACAACTAGTAAAACATCCACAACTCAGCAAAGGTTCCTCTGCCCAGCACACCAGGACAAGGAGAGATCTATACATCTGTACAACTGAAGATGGGTGGAATGGAAGACAGAGAAGAGGTGAAAGTAGGGGAACAGCTGAGGCAGTGCCCACGAGCCCCGGCTGCAGCAGCTAAGGCCACTGGCCCAGGGAACCTGGTAGCAACAACAGAGGAGGTGCACCAGACACAGGCCTCCAAGTCACAGTGGCATCGGCAGCCACAGGGAACCGAGTAGCAGCAATGGCAGGGAGGGGATCCTGGTCCCTCCAGCCATAGCGGCACTTGTGTTTCCAGTCCCCCAACCCCTGGTAGTGACGTCCATGAATCCAACAATCCCAGGTGGGGCTGAGGCACCCACAACCCTCGCTCCCCACTCCCCACACCACATGGCAGAAACTGCAGCACAGGCAAACTGACATAATCAAAAGTGTGCACACCCAATTTTGACAAAAGTACACCTTATGGGTTTAAATGTGTTTATAATTAGCAAAGTGACTGTGTAAAATAGCATCCTTGTATGCAATATCTCTGCACACTGAATGAGTCACCCAGCTAGTTCTGCCAAACACATGATCTCATTTTTAATTTGTTTACAATTTCAGCATGTTATGTAATTCTGAATGAATAAGTCAGAGAATTAATTTCTAAATGAAGTAATTAACACGTTAAAGGGCTATACTTTAAATTTTCACACTGTGAGGTTTTATATCAGTGTAAAATGAGCCTGAATCAGGAGTCAGGATGATCAGATCCAGGCTAAGGCCTGCCAATGACAGAATGACTTTGGGCCATCACTTAGCTCTCTGACCCTCAGTTTCCTTACCTCTAAAGTGGGAATATTAACCTTCCCCTGTCAGTCTCATAAGATTATTATCAGAATCAAAATAGGTAGGGTATGTGAAAGTGCTTTGTAAACAGAAAAGCACCACACAAATGCAGGCTGTCATTATTCTAATGGACTTGTCTAACATGTCACAATACAATTCAAACTGTCATCCAAGATGTTATGCCAAACACAGTGGAAATAAAGTGAAATCTGCTTTGTTTCTCAAACTGTTTTGTAGGGTTGGAAGATAAACTAAACATGATGGAGCAGACACTTTGAAAAGAGTAAATGTTAAGTTTTGGGGGAAAAAATGACATGAACGGAAATTCTAGAGTTGAAGAACTCAATGAATGAGATGAAATATGCATTAGAAACATTGGAAATAGAGCAGACAAGATGAAAAAGAGAATTAGTGAGCTCAAAGACAGAAGAGTAGAAATGATTCTGGTAGAAAAGGAGAGAACACTAAGATTTTTTAAAAATTAAGTAGTTCTACAAGCACTATCCAACTCCGTTAGGAAAGGCAACATAAGGAGAATGGTATCCTATGACAAGGAAATGGGAGGAGTGAGCAGAGAGCACACTTAAAAAAAATAATAGGTGAAAACTTCCCAAACTTGGGGAAGGAACTGGATATACAAGTCCACAAAGTTAATAGAACACCAAATTATCTCAACGCAAAAAGTCCTTCTCCAACACATTATATTAAAACTGACAAAAGTCAAGAATAAAGAAAGGATTTTAAAGGCAGCCAGGGGTAAAAAAGACAGTAACCTACAAAGGAACCCGCATTAGGCTATCAGCAGATTTCTCAGAAGAAAATTTACAGGCCAAGAGAGAGTGGAATGACATACTCAAAACACTGAAAGATAAAAACAGTCATCCAAGAATACTCTATCCATAAAGTTATCCTTCAGATATGAAGGAGAAATAAAGGCTTTCCCAGACAAAGAAAAGCTGAGAGAGTTCATCACCACTAGACCTGACTTACAAGAAATGCTGAAATGAGTTCTTGTACATGAAACAAAAAGGCAAAAGTACACAAAACTTTGAGTATGGTGATAGACAGACAGAATCAGGAAATTGTCACTTTATATCAGAATAGGTTGTTAAACACTTAATTATAGCATAAAAGTTCAAGGGGAATAAAAGCATTAAAAATAATGATAGCTACTTCAATTTAGTAATAAACTCACAAGAAAAAAAGAGATAATTTGTGGCAAGAAAAACATAAAAGAGAAGAGGAAAAAAATGGAACCAGTATAGAAAAAAGAGGATAAGATGCTATCAGCAGAAAAAGAACTATCTCATTTATGAGATGTTTTGTATAAACTTCATGGTAACCACAAAACAAAAGCTAGCACAGAGATACAAAACATAAACAGAGAGGGAACTGAGCAAAACAGCACAGAACAACATCAAACTGAAAAGGCAGACAGAAATACAAAGAAAAAGAAAAAATGGAAATAGAGAACAATCAGACAACACAAGATAAAATGGTAGTATTAAGCCCTCACGTATCAATAATCACCCTAGATGTAAATGGATTGAATTTTCCAATCAAAAGACACAGAGTGGCTGGATGGATTAAAAAACAAGACCCAACTATTTGCTGCCTCCAGGAAACACATCTCAGCTCTAAAGACAAACATAGGCTCAGAGTGAAGGGATGGAAAATGATACTCCAAGCAAATGGCAGCCAAAAGAAAGCAAATGTAGCCATACTTATGTCAGACAAAATAGACTTCACGCCAAAAAAAGGTAACAAAAGACAGATAGACACTATATAATGATAAAGAGGAGAATCATCAGAAGATATAACATTTATTAATATATATGCACCTAACATAGGAGCACAAAAATATATGAAGCAATTATTAACAGACCTAAAGGGAGAAATGGAAAACAACACAATAATAGTAGGGGACTTTAACACCCCACTTACATCGACAAATAGACCATCCAGACAAAAAGTCAACAAAGAAACATTAGCCTTAAACGAAACATTGGACCAGATGGACTTAATAAATACATACGGAACATTCCATCCTAAACTAGCAGAATACACATTCTTCTCAAGTGCACATGGAACGTTCTCAAGGATAGGCTATATGTTAGGACACAGAACAAGTCTCAATATATTTAAGAGATTGAAATCATATCAAGCATCTTTTCCAATCACAATGGTATGAAACTATAAATCAAATACAAAAAGAAAGCTGGAAAAATCACAAATACATGGAGACTAAACAGCATGCTATGGAACTATTGTTGCATCAGTGAGGAAATCAAAGGAGAAATCAAAAAATACCTGAAGACAAATGAAAATGAAAATATGATATACCAAAATCTACAGGATGCAACAAAAGCATTACTAAGAGGGAAGTTTATAGTAATATAGGCCTACCTCAAGAAACAAGAAAAATCTCAAACAATCTAATCTTACACCTAAAGAAACCAAAAAAAGAAGAAAAAATGAAGCCTAATGTCAGTGGAAGGAAGGAAATAATAAAAATAAGAGTGGAAATAAATGAAATAGAGACTAAAAATACAATAAAAAAGATGAATGAAACTAAGATCTGGTTCTTTGAAAAGATAAAATTGACAAACCTTTAGCTAGACTCACTAAAAAAAAGAGAGAGAGAAATCTCAATAAATAAAATCAGAAATAAAAGAGAAGTTACAACAGATATCACAGAAACACAAAGGATTATAAAAGGCTATTATGAGCATCTATATCAACAAATTGGACAACCTAGAAGAAATAAATAAATTCTTAGAATCATACAACCATGCAAGACTGAATCATGAAGAAATAGAAAATCTGAATAGACCAGTCACTAGTAAGGAGATTGAAACAGTAATCAAAAACATTCCAAAAAAACAAAAGTCCAGGACTAGGCACCTTCACTGTTGTATTCCACCAAACGCTCACAGAAGATTTAATACTTATTCTCGTCAATCTCTTCCAAAATATTGAAGAGTTTTATGAGGCCAATATTACTTTGCTACCAAAACCAGATAAGGACAACCCAAAAAAGAAAATTACAGGGGGGTGCTGGCCCTGTGGCTTAGCGGTTAAGTGCGTGCGCTCCACTACTGGTGGCCCGGGTTCGGACCCCGGGCGCACACCGATGCACCGCTCATCCAGTCATGCTGAGGCAGCGTCCCACATACAGCAACTAGAAGGATGTGTAACTATGACATACACCTATCTACTGGGGCTTTGGGGAGGAAAAGGAGGAGGACTGGCAATAGATGTTAGCTCAGGGCTGGTCTTCCTCAGTAGAAAAAAGAAGGGGATTGGCATGGATGTTAGCTCAGGGCTGATCTTCCTCACAAAAAAAAAAAAAAGAGAGAGAAAGAAAACTACAGGCAGCCGGCCCCGTGGCTTGGTGGTTAAGTGCGCGCACTCCGCTATTGGTGGCCTGGGTTCAGATCCCGGCCGCGCACCGACGCACCCCTTCTCCAGCCATGCTGAGGCCATGTCCCAGATACAGCAACTAGAAGGATGTGCAACTATGACATACAACTATCTACTGGGGCTTTGGGGAAAAAAAGGAGGAGGATTGGCAATAGATGTTAGCTCAGAGCCGATCTTCCTCAGCAAAAAGAGGAGGATTGGCATGGATGTTAGCTCAGGGCTGATCTTCCTCACACACACACACAAAAAAGAAAGAAAATTACAGGCCAATATCTCTGATGAACACAAATGCAAAAATCCTAAATGAAATATTAGCAAACCAAATACAAAAATACATTAAAAGGATCATACACCCTGATCAAGTGGGATTTATTCCAGGGATGCAAGGATAATTCAACATCCCCAAATCAGTCAATGTGATATACCACATTAACAAAATGAAGGACAAAAATCACATAATCATCTCAATAGATACAGAAAAATCATTTGATAAGATTCAATATCCATTTATGATAAAAACTCTCAATAAAATGGGTATACAAGGAACATACCTCAAGAGAATAAAGGCACATATGACAAAACCACAGCTAACATCATACTCAATGTTCAAAAACTAAAAGCTATCCCTCTAAGATCCAGAACAAGACAAGGATGCCCACTCTTGACACTTTTATTCAACATAACATTGGAAGTCCCAGCCAGAGCAACTAGGCAAGAAAAAGAAATGAAAGGTATCCACATAGGAAAGAAAGAAATAAAACTGTCACTATTTATAGATGACATGATTTTATATATAGAAAGCCCTAAAGATTCCACCAAAAAAACTACTAGAAATAGTAAGCAAACACAGTAAAGTTGCAGGGTACAAAATCAATGTGCAAAAATCAGTTGCGATTCTATACGCTAACAACAAACTAGCAGAAAGAGAAATTAAGAAAGCAGTCCCATTTACAACCACAACAAAAAGAATAAAATACCTGAGAATAAATTTAACCAAGGAGAAGAAAGACTGGTACACTGAAAACTATAAGACATTGTTGAAAGAAGTTGAAAAAGGCACAAAGAAATAGAAAGATATTCGGTGCTCATGGATTGAAAGAATTAACATTGTTAAAATGTCCATATTATCTAAAGCAATCTACTGATTCAATGCAATCCCTATCAAAATCCCAATGACATTTTTCACAGAAATAGAAGAAAAAATCCAAAAATTTGTATAGAACCACAAAAGACTCTGAATAAACAAAACAATCCTGAGGAAAAAGAACAAAGCTGGAAAAAGAACAAAGGAAAAAGAACAAATCAGGGAATGAATCACACTCCCTGATTTCAAATTATACTGCAAAGCTATAGTACTCAAAACAGCATGGTATTGGCAGAAAAACAGACACACAAATCAATGTAACAGAATTAAGAGCCCAGAAATAAACCCACACATATGTGGGCAACTAATTTACAACAAAGGAGCCAAGAACATACAATGGAGAAAGGAAAGTCTGTTCAATAAATGGTGTTGGGGGGCCGCCCCTGTGGCATAGCGGTTAAGTGTGCATGCTCTGCTGCTGGCAGCCCAGGTTCGGATCCCAGGCGCGCAGCAACGCACCACTTGTCAGGCCATGCTGTGGTGGCATCCTGCATAAAGTGGAGGAAGATGGGCATGGATGTTAGCTCAGGGCTGATCTTCCTCACATAAATAAATAAATAAATAAATAAATAAATGGTGTTGGGAAACTTGGACAGCCACATGCAAAAGAATGAAAGTAGACCACTATCTTGTACCATACACAAAAATTAACTCAAAATAGATTAAAGACTTGAATGTAAGACCTGAAACTATAAAACTTCTAGAAAAAAAACATAGGCTGTACACTCTTTGACATCAGTCTCAGCAATATCTTTTTGGATATGTCTCCTCAGGCAAGGGAGAAAAAAGAAAAAAATAAACAAATGGGACTACATCAAACTAAAAAGCTTCTGTGCAACAAAGGAAACCATCAACAAAATGAAAAAAGAACCTACTGAAGGGGAGAAGATATTTGCAAATCGTATATCTGATAAGGGGTTAATATCCAAAATATATAAAGAACTCGTATAACTCAACAACAACAACAAAACAACCTAATTATAAAATGGGCAGAGGCTCTGAATAGACGTTTTTCCAAAGAAGGTGTACAGATGGCCAACAGGCATATGAAAAAATGTTCAACATCACTAATTATTAGGGAAATGCAAATCAAAACCACAATGAGATATCACCTCATGCCCATTAGAATGGCTATTGTCAGAAAGATAAGAAATAACAAGTGTTAGAGAGGATGTGGAGAAAAGGGGACACTTGTACACTGCTGGTGGGAATGTAAATTGGTGCAGCCACTATGGAAAACAGTATGGAGATTCCTCAAAAAACTAAGAATACCACTACCGTATGACCCAGCTATTCCACTTTTGGGTTTTTTTTTTTTTTTTTTTTTGGTGAGGAAGATTCGCCAATCTTCCTCTTTTTTTGTTTGTGGAAGATTAGCCCTGAGCTAACATCTGTACCAATCTTCCTCTAGTTTGTATGTGGGTCGCCACCATAGCACGGTTGCCGACCAGTGGTGTAGGTCTGCACCCGGGTTCTGAACCCGCGGACACAGGCCACCAAAGCAGAGTGTGCCAAACTTAACCAGTACGCCAGGGGTCCAGCCTCCCCACTTCTGGGTACTTATCTGAAGAAAACGAAAATACTAATTTGAAAAGATTTATGCATCCCTATGTTCATTGTAGCATTATTTACAACAACTAAAATATGGTAACAACCTAAGTGCCCATCAACTGATGAATGGATATAGAAGAGGTAGTATCTATACACAATAGAATACTACTAAGCCATAAAAAGATGAAATCTTGCCATTTGTGACAACATAGGTGGACCTTGAGGGTATTATGCTAAGTGAAATAAGTCAGACGGAGAAAGACAAATGCTATATTATTTCACTCAGATATGGAACAGTAAAAAAAACAAACTAAACAAACAAACTAAACAACAACAAATACATAGATACAGAGAACAGATTGGTGGTTACCAGAAGGGAAGGGGGGTGGGAAGAGGGCAAAACAGATAATGCGGGTCAATTGTATGGTGATGGATGAAAACCAGATTTTGGTGGCAAGCATGCTGTAGTGTATGTCAAGCTATAATGTTGTACACATGAAACTTATTTAATGTGTTTTAAACCAATGTTAGCTCTATTAAAAAAAGAAAAAGAATTCCCTTCCTCTCAACTCCCAAAAGAAGATCCAACAGAACAAACAAAAAGCCAAAGGTCAGCCTTAAAATGTGTTCATGGGTTGACTGGGAAGTGGCAGCTGGGGCTGCGGTTCTGCTCACTGCTTTGAAAACATCTGACAAAGGAGTGGCTGGGAGGTCGGGGTGAGATGGGGAAGTAGGGAATCAAGTCAGCCCAGAGTTTGGGGGAAAATTAGGGGAAGTGGGAGAAGAAGAATAGGGAGGTCGGAGCATCTGGAAGAGGGAGGAGGCAGGAGGGATTTGGAGTTCACAGAAAATAACAGCTTGCTATTAACTATGACCATATGTTGATCATGAAGTTGCAACACATCCTGGCTTTTTTTTTTTTTTTTAAGCAAAGTCCAATTATTATGGAGCCTGAATCTTAAAGAGCTGGCAAAGCAGAGGCTTTACCTGTCCACCCAGCACAAGGATTTCCTCTGGAGGCCCTCTGTGAGGAGTGGTCTCTTTACACAGATTTGTAAACCCAAAATGTCAGGGCAGAGTCTGCTCTATAACCAGAAAGAGATTTCTTTTGGGTGGGGTTAAAGGCCCCTGGGACATATGTCATCTTTTCCATCTTCAGACCAAGAAGTGAGCAGGCCAGACTTCACCACAAAGCAAAAAGCACTACTTAGTGGAGCCAGGGTTCTCCTTGGGCAACTCTGCCCCATCTTGGCTCTCACAGGTTCCCACAAGCTCCAGCCCCATCTTCCCCAGTCTCTAACCTGGGCTGTCCACCGCACAGCAAAGGGTGAGATGCACCCTTGGATCCTGTCCACACCACTCTGGAGCACACTCTGGCCTCCGTCCCTGCCCCTCCCCCTTGCCATCACTTTTGCTCTAAAGTGGTTGCCCTTATGCCTACAGCCCTCAAGGGAGAAGGCTGGGACACATTTAACCAATGCAGCTATGCTTTAAAGCCAAGGCTTCTGCTCATGCCATAAAATTTCAAAAATACAAAAGGATATTGAGTGAGATCAAAAACAAGTGTCCTTTCTTCCATATTCCCTGGCCATTCAGTTTCCCTCTTCAGGAGCAGCCTCTTCTTCCCCCATACCAACGTCTTGTATGTCCTTGAAGATACATACTATGCATCTACAATCATAACCACATATTATTTAAAAAAATTTTATAACAGTAATATATTTTACATACTGTCTGTATCTGTCTTTTTTTGCTTAATAATATATCTTGGATATATATTCATTTCAGTGCATGTAGAGCTGCCTTTCCTTTTTAATGGCCACATAGTATTCCATTCATACCTGTCATGGTTAATTTTATGTGTCAGCTTGGCTGGGCCATGCAGTGCCCAGATGTTTGGTCAAACATCATTCTGAATGTTTCCATGAGGGTGTTTTTGGATGAAATTTACATTTAGATTGGTGTACTTAGAGTAAGCAGATTGCCTTCCATAATGTCGGTAGGCCTCATCCAAACTGTTGAAGGCCTGAATAGAACAAAAAGCTGATCCCCCCCCCGAGCAAGAGAGAATTCTGTAAGCGAACTGTTTTGAATTTGAACTGCAACATCAGCTCCTTCCTGTGTCTCCAGTGTGAGTGCGTTTGGACTTGAACTGCAACTCTTTCCTGAGTCTCTAGCCTGCTGGCCTCCCCTATCAGATTTTAGACTCAACCATCTTCCACAATCACATGAACCAATTCCTCAAAATAAATCTCTTTCTATATACCCACACATCCTATGGTTCTGTTTCTCTGGAGAACCTGACTAATACAATATTATAATCTATTTGGCCAGGCCTCTATTAATGGATACTTAGGGTTTTCATTTTTCTGCTATTGCAAACAATGTTGCAATGAATATCCTTGTATATATGTTATTAGGCATATGCCATGCCCGTGTTTTAATCACTATGCTATTTTGCTTCAGTATAGAACTTAGAAAATCCTCCCCCCAAGCAACAGCCAGGCCAGCTTGGGTCATGTCTTGCCACAAATCTTATTTTTAATGTCATTAGTCATTAGGGAAGTGTAAATTGCCACCATAACTGAAATAGCACTATACACCCACTAAAATGGCTAAAATTATAAAGTTTGGCCATATTAAGTGTTGGTGAGGATGTGGAACAACTGGAACTCTCATACCCTGCTGGTGGGAGTACAAAATCTTACAACTACTTTGTAAAACAGTTTGGCAGTTTCTTAAAAAGATAAAAATACACTGAGGTTATGACCCAGCCATTTCATTCCTAGATATTTTCCCAAGAGAAATGAAAGCTTATGTCCACACAAAGGATTGTACACAAGCGTTCGCAGCGCTTTATTTCTAATAGCCAAAACCAGAAACAACCGAATGTCCATCAATGGGTAAATGTATTGTGGAATACCCATACAAAGGAATATTACTCAGCAATAAAAAAGAATGACCTACCAATTCATGAAACAACAGGAATGAGTCCCAAAATAATTATGCAGAGTGAAAGAAACCAGACAAAACACGTGTTAAATACTGTGTGACTTCATGCATCAAAAATTCTAGAAAATGCAAATTAATCTAGAGTGAAAGCAAACTGATGGTTGCCTGGGAACCGAGTGACAGAGCATGGAAACTTTTGGGGGTGATGAATATGTTTGCTGTCTTGATTGTGATGACTGTTTCACAGATGTATACATATGTCAAAACATCAAATTTTACACTTTAAATATGTGCATTTATTGTATTTCAATTATATATCAACAAAGCTATAAAAATCTTATTTTGAATGTCAAAAAAAAGAAAAGCAGATTTGCAGAAAATATCCAAAATTACTCCTACCATAATTCTTGCTTTGTTTTTTCAAACATTAGTGGTTCCTATCCATTTGTGAGGGAGGAAGGAAACGTAACAGAGGAAGCATCCAGGGAGATGACTTTCTCCTGCCTCCAGAAATTCACACACACATACTCTTGCATTTCAGGGGCTTCATAGGCTCCCTAACACCCTGTCTATGGATGTCCAGAGTGAGAACCTTCCCACTCCAAACAAGCATATCAAAAACAACTACTGTGCCAAATATCGACTTTATCCCCTGATGGCAATTAAATTATTTTTATACTTTGTTAGATGGAGTTGTAGGATACTAACAACAGTGGTAACTATATATTATTGTATCAGGGGAGCAGTGGGGACTAATACTGTGAGCTGGAAATGACCACAGACAACCTTTGATGAGTAAAAAGAACACTTGAGAGAACTAGAACAGGTCAGGCTACATGTAAAATAGTGCTCTTTTCCTACTAATCTTTTATTATAAAATTATAGCAGGAGCTCAGGTAGAAAGAGTTCAAAATAAAATAGGAAAAGGCCAAAATAAAATACCTGACAAGCAAAATTGCATAAAAAACATGAATAACAGAGAGAAGAGAAAGAGAATAAGAAAAAAGAGAGACTGGCAAGTGAGATAAAGTCAGCTTCCTAAGCTGAACCAACTCAGAATGGAAGTGAAAGTGAGAACCAAGCGGAGGGGTGGGGGTTCTTTGACCTAAAAACAAGAGAACAAAGGCAGATTAATCCCAAACAATATTAAATATAATTTATGCCAAAACTAAAAATCTGGCAAAAAGATTGAAGACAGGAAATTTTTCATTTTTATTAAAATCCAAATTTACAAAAACAGAAAAACCAGGCAAATGGCCAGTGTTTGTTCAAAAGGCATCCTTTAGAAACAAAAGGTAATTATGAAAAGCAGAGGCCTATTTACAAGGAAAAAGTCAAAGCAAATCCAAGCCAAATCAAATTTAGATGGAAGGCAGGGCACAGAATGAACAGTTCTACTCCCCTTCCCCTCCTTGTTTTAAAGGGGCAGCAGGTGGCATTATCTCTTTATCTCTATTCCTATTAGTAATCAACAAATGGACTGGGAAATGGCTAAAAAAAAAAAAAAATTAAGACCATATTCTTCTTTTGCTTCTAAAAAATTTGAAGTGAGAGACATGTACCCTTGACAGCACTGACCTAACTCATCAAGAAAAAACAAAGCCTACTGATGTGACAAGATCTCCAAGATATATTAAGATAAAATAAAATAGTAAGATGCAGAACAGTACACATAGCAAACTCATTTCTGTGTACAATAAGAGGAGAAAAATAGGAATATGTATTTCTGTTTGTTTATATTTTTATAAATCCTGGAAGAATGCACAAGAAACTAATAAGTGGGTACCAGTGAGGCGGGGAAGGAAGGGCAGATGGAGGACAGGATGGAGGTGAAACTTTTCACTGTATACGTTTTATGTTGCTTAATTTTTAACTATGTGATTATATGACCTATACAAAATTTTAACTTAAAAAAAAGAGAAAACTACTAACTTATTGACTTAAGTATATATTGTCATTTCTGAATTGCTTGCACCTTTGCCTTTACATTTTATTTTATAACAGCATATTCTTTTAAACAAAAGACCTCAACCTGATTAAAAATAAAATACTTACCACCACCAATTATGCTATTCTTTACAGCTAATTTAGGGTGAAAGTAATGCTACCATCAAAACAAGCCTCCCTGATTCTAGTTAGGCTTCAATCCATCAAATACTACAGTGTAATTTTCACCTATCAGTCCTTAGTTTAAAAGCCTTCAATGGCTGTCTATGTTGCCTAGAAAATAAGGTTCTTACTCCTCGGCCTGGAATCAGACCCTAAACAATCCAGCCCCTCTCCAGCTTATCTCCCGCTGCTCCCATTCATGACTTTTTCACTTTAACCATTTCAATCTATTAAATGATTAAACATTCCTGAATTTGCTGGTGTGTAGTGCCTTCTGCCACATCCTGTCCACCTATCTTCCCTGTAAGGCTTAATCAAGTCTCACCATCCTGTTCCCACTTCCCATCCCACGTTAGTTCTCTTCTCAGAATTTCTGTAGCATATGTTATCATTGGCGCTTAGCCTATGCTACTTTCCACATGATACATATTGTATTCCTTTTTCAGAACAATTTTTCTAAACCATCACAATAAACATCTGAAAAGACTAAAAGTGGGCATAGAGGGCACAACTAAATCAGCCTTGTTTGTCTTTTTATATCACATATATCCTGTCACTGTCTAGGCTGCAAGCACTTTGTCTCATCACCAATTTGTATCATGGTTTTAGGACAATGTTCCATGCAAAGTACATGATTAATAAACATTATTGATGTTGATACAGATGACCATGATAGGGTCAGGGAAGAAAGCCTGACTTGAAGAAATGTGTGTGTTTTGACACCCATCACAAGACTCAGGAAAATCAATCCATTTTGCAGGCATTCTACAGGCCCCTCTAGAGAGGAATAGTCTCATCACCAGTTTTTTCCAAGAACTACCTGACCCTAGGTGGCCCTCCCAGAACTATCTCCCCTGACATTTTGCTTTCAGTCTCTTGCTCACCTAAACTGATACATTCAGTTTGGGCTGGGTTGGTTGACACTTTGATATTGAAGACACTTGATAAACAAATTGTGGTGTATCAGTACAATGGAATGTTATTTGGCTGTAAAAAGTAATGAAGTACTGATACATACTACAACTTGGATGAAGCTTGAAAACACTATGCTAAGTGAAAGAAGCCAGTCACAAAAGTACACATGATTCCATATATGATTCCATTCACATGAACTCCAAAATAATTCAATCTATAGAGCAGAAAGTAGATTAGTGGTTGCTTGGGGCGACGGAGGTGAGGGGTGGGCAGAATGATAGCTAAAATGTACAAGATTTCCTTTGGAGGTGATGAAAATATTCTGAAATTGACTGTAGTGATAATTGCACTTATCTGTGAATACACTGAAAACCATTGAATTACATACTTTAATGAATGAATTTTCTTATATGTGAATTATATCTCAATAAAGCTCTTTTAAAAAAAGAAATTGAAGACATTTTATGTGTTCATGTTTTCTCTCCCCAATCCATACACCCTCGAACCTAGAATTCTAGTGAATTTAGAATTAATACATATTACCTATAATTAAATGACTATTACTTGCCTGTAGCTACTTTCCTTGTCATACCTCCTAGTTTGGACTATAAAGAATGTATAGTTTTCTTTTCTGTCATCACGGGGGTACATTTAATACCCTAACAGGAATATAGTAATATGCACTTGTATAAATCTACTTTTTGTACTTTAACTTAGAACTAAGGAGTTAGCAGTCAGCCCCGTGGCATAGCGGTTAAGTGCGCGCGCTCCGCTGCTGATAGCCTGGGTTTGGATCCCAGGCGCGCACCGACCCACCGCGTGTGAGGCCATGCTGTGGCGGTGTCCCACATCAAGTGGACGAAGATCGGTAGGATGTTAGCCCAGGGCCAGTCTTCCTCAGCAAAAGAGGAGAATTGGCAGATGATAGCTCAGGGCTAATCTTCCTCACACACACACAAAAAAGAATTAAGGAGTTAGACTCTTGAATTAAGACATCAAATGCATAATCTTCTTGAGTCTAGTATTTCATTATGAACTACATGACACCCACTACAGGGTAAATGGGTAAACTTGTTTACTAAATGTATAAAACTAGAATGCCCTTAAATATTCCACTCAAGTCTCTCTGGGACATATTTTTCAGGTGGCACCATCCCGGTTCCCCATCCACCTCACCAAGGGGCAGATCAGGCGTAAGAAAGCAAAGCACCAGATGCAGCCCTCTTCTAACCTCCACGTCTGTTCGCCCACATCTCACTAGAGCCCTTCGTGTCCTCTGGTCTAGTCACATCTGTTGTGACTATGAGCCTGAACATGTCTAGTACTTTTCATAGCTCTGTGCTTTGGCTCACCCTGGTGTGAAATCTTCCTCCCTTCCATCCTTTGAGACTAAGCTCAAAGTTTTCTATGAAGCTTTCCCTAAACAACCAAACCTCATGGTCCAGTGTATACGGTCAGTGTGAACTTTGGACTCCCATCACATGTGACTTGTACCTATTTTATACTACCTTATATGAACAGTTAACAGCTTTACAAATCTATCTCTTACTATTGTAAGGCACTTGAGAGGAAAGACCAAACAATATTTTTATATTCTCAATTTAACATTTTCTGAGCTGAGAGTGTTATCCAGAGATATTTAACAACTTGATTAAAAAGAATTGTCTACAAGAAATCGCAACAGATAAACAAGTTATAGTTGTGTTTATATCTAAAGGATGCACAGTACTTCCCTCTAAACCAGCTCTCTCAGAGGCGAATGACAGATTCTAGCAGATTGCCTAAAGGTCCAGGTCGGGTTTTAGAGCTGGGTGGAGGTAGAAAGAACTGATGAAAGAATGGTGACAAGGCCGCTCCGGGACGCTTTTTCTCCGTGGTGGGCCCAGCGAAGCAGGTTAGCTACCAAACAAAGGATGATTTGAAAGACTTTTCAAAAGCTTTCTGTGCAAAATGGCTCTTCCATTTTATACTAGTAATAACTGAAATGTCACACTATTAGAGGCTCATCCACCACTACCCTGACTCAAAAGGCAAAGAGGCCTGGGAGGGTAGAGTGGTTTTCAAATACGCCAGCCAGCTGAATGCAAGTTGATAAGCACAACTAGTGCAGTGAGCCAACAAAGGGCAATGCCTGTGAGCCCCATCACAGGGAGGTTCTGAACGAGCGAAAGTGAAGAGAAAGACTAGAGCGCAGACAGGAAGCAATAGGATGGAAAATGGCGCTCAAAGAGAAGAAGCTGAGTATCAGCCAACTTCACAGGTTGCCTGAGGCTGGCAGGACTCTAACCAACAGTGCAGTGGCCAACAGCAGAAAAAGGCCTATGTGCTGCTGCACCGTCAGGGTGAGGGAGAGTATAGTTGCAACTAGTTATGGCAGAGGGTAGAGTAGCTGAGAGAAGGAAATCGAGAGGAAATATAATTAGGGCTTAACAAGGAAGTGGCAACTATGAACAGAAGCTGAGATCCGTGAACTTAGTCAGATATTCATGAGAGAGCAGACAAGGCGTGAAACGATCAGAGGGAAAAGCACAGGGGCAGACTGGTGTGAGGGAAGTGGCCATCCTGTGCCAGAAGCTAGCCCTCCCTACCTTATCATCTTCTAATTTTTTTTTTTTTTGAGGAAGATCAGCCCTGAGCTAAGATCCATGCCAATCCTCTTTTTGCTGAGGAAGACCAGCCCTAAGCTAACATCTACTGCCCATCTTCCTCCTTTTTTTCCCCAAAGCCCCAGTAGATAGTTGTATGTCGTAGTTGCACATCCTTCTAGTTGCTGTATGTGGGACGCCACCTCAGCATGGCCGGACAAACAGTGCATCGGTGCGCGCCCAGATCCGAACCCGGGCGGCCAGTAGTGGAGCACGCGCACTTAACCGCTAACCCACGGGGCCAAACCCCACATCTTCTAAGTCTTTATCTTTCGTCAGGTTGCCTTTCCTTTCCCCTTTCCTGCATTCAGGTACCACCTCTTCTCAGTTTGTAGCTACTTGTCTGAGACACAGATAGTCACACAAGACGTGTGGTCCCATGGCCCTTCAGACCAGTCTTGGCCTGTGTCCCAGCCTTATCCCAAATGACACAAAAAATGAAGACATTATATCATCTTTCTCTTTATTCTCAAAGTATGACAGTATTAAAGTCCAAGAGGCATTGGGATGGTCCTTACATGGTCTCCTGTGCTTTAGGGGACTCAGAACCGAGCCCCCAGGAATGTGAGAGCATCATTTCAAAAAGCTAGAGCAGTTACTGAGCCAAGTTCAAGGGTGCAAGTCACATCCTGGGCATATCTATGGATGTGTGGGAGGGCTTGGGCTCCAGCTCTTGGGGAAGAACTGTTCTGAGAAGACCATGGAGCAAAAGAGGACCCAGCACCAGAAGGTCTGCTGAGAGAAGCGGGGAAGGTGAACGATAGGGGTCTTTCTTTCTTGTCTGCTACTACCTAAGGGCAGAGGCACAGGACGCAGCAAAGGGCCAAAGCAGGTAGCAGCTACTTGGATGCCATAAGGGAGAGGACAAACCACTCCAGGGCTGGTTAACTGGCCTTGCGAGGAGGTGGAACGCTGGCCATAAGAATGGAGACAAACCGTTCCAGTTTCTGTGCCGCTTGTCTCCCGGTCTCTAGTACTTCCTCATGACTGGCCTTCTCATGGGTTTCATAATCCGTAATGACCTTATTGGTGATGAGGGAGAAGCCAAAGACTCGAAGTCCACAGTGCCTTGCAACTAGCACTTCTGGAACTGTGCTCATGCCTGATGGGGAGAAAGAGGGACACCAACTGTCAGGATCCTCAAGTGACTCTTGTCCTCACCCTTTGGCCTAACCTCTATGCATCACCTCACTGACAATTTGACATCTCACAAAACATCCAAGGAAGCAGCTAAATTAGAGTTGAGCTTAGGTTGTTCAGTATTGCTTGAAGGAGTGGGGCCTCAGAGGGCCTTACACTTTTCTTACAAATATTACCATTGCAATACTTTATTTCCATATCTGTCTGCAGCAATTGTGAAGCCAGTTCTAATGATGCAGTTCCGTCTTCCAGCTAAGGTACGGAAGGGGGCTATAATGATATTTGTTAGAATAATCCTTAGAAACAATTATCAAATGAAGGATCATTAGCATGAGAGCTGTTAAAGCCCTTGATGCTGGGTGGGGAGGTCTGATGGGACAACACACCAAACCTCACTACCTTAGTCTGTTTCTACAAGTCAGTTTAATTCACTGTCCCTTCAAGTCAGATCCTCTCTCAATCCACCATCAGCTCTACAGTCTCTTACTTCTGCCCATCCCTATTTTACCAGATCCCTCCCTCTTCAAGCCTCCAGCCACGTTCCCCTTCATACCAACAGCATCTGCCCCCAGCTTCAGCAGCAGGTGACACTCTGCCACAGTCTCAAAGTTGGGGCCTGCCAGCGTCACATAGGTGCCTTCCTGCAGCTCTCTCTGCTCCCCCATTTGTTTCCAGACAACATGAGCCTTCTGCCTCATATCCCGGTCGTAGGCATCAGACATGGCAGGGAAACGAACTCCAAACCTAGGGCACGGGTTGGATTATCTCAGATTAATGGAATACAATGAGCTTTCTGCTAATTCCCAGGCAAGTCCTTACAACCTACCCATCTATAAACAAAGGAACAAGATCCGCACCTTTCATCATTGGGGCCTCTGAGAGGGTTCTGACCAGAGAAACCAGGCAGGTTGATGTGATCACGGATCAGCATGATATCTCCAACCTCAAACTTGGGGTTGAGCCCTCCAGCTGCGTTGGTGACCACTAGGGTGTCCACACCCAGAAGACAGAAAACTCTCACTGGGAAGGTCACCTTAGAAGTAAAAGATGAAAGATCACAAACTGTTCTTTAAAATTTCACTAAGCCACCCACACAGAAATGCACAATATACATCATGAAAGAGAAAGAAGGGGACCAAAAATCTACCTAGACCAGGTAGCTAGGTAATAGGATAGACGGCTCTTTGCCCCTTGTTACAGAGTCATCTGAACTCACACCCTTGATTTACCTTCCAGAGCGAGTAGCCTTCGTACATGTGGAACCTGCCCTGCATCATCACACAGGCTCTGCCGTTCAGGAACCCGAACACCAGTCGACCGGCGTGACCCGGCACTGTGTAACAGAGAGAAAGGGGAAGGAATGGGACAACCCTTTCATACAACGCATAGCCCCTGAGCACCTACTGTGCACCAACGCACTGTGCTCAACATGTGAGGGTACAATTAGGTAAAAGAAGACATTATCTTCTCTGCTCTCAGAAAGTTTGAGTCTAGTGGGGGAGATAGAAATTAATCACAAGCTTACAAATGAGTGTATAAGTACATCCTGAGATTAGAGCTATGGAGGTAAGGATGTTCAAGATAAACATACTATCAAAGGAAGGAAAGGTTTTTAAAAGAAATTTCAAAAGAAGGAGAAAGCCATACTGCAAGGCAATAGGAGTAAAAAATAGAATAAATGGGTAATAATGAATACAGTGGATCCATTAACTATAGAACTCTTTTGCAAAATTTTCAAAATTCTCAAAATGTATATTCTTATTTAGTACCCTAACTATGTGCCTCCTTATTCCTGAAAGGCAGCTCATGGTATATTCTAGCTTTCTAAAGAGGCTACTGAACAAGGGGGAAAGGGCCTGAGTTTGGATCCTTACAAGTCTCCTCCATTCTGACCCACAAAACAGTCCTGTGGGAATACATGCCCACAATGGGGCACGCAGGGGATGGGAGTAGAAAGATAACTCCCATCCAGACATAATAGACATAATTACCGTTCCCCTTATCTGGCATTTCTCCTCTAATGGACATGGCCAACGTCTCACTTAGGGAATGGATGGTCTGGGAGAGGGACCAAAACCAAGAGGAAGAGTTGAGGGACACACAGAGATACAGGAGCTTATACAAAAAAATTACCAGTCATAGAGCAGAGGTGACAGCATCAGGAAAACCCAAGTGGAGTATAAAAAATAAGTTGATAAAAATTTAAAAATTAATTCACATATCACTAAGTGCAATGCTCTTCTCGCTGGGGGTAGGAGTAGCGGGTAGAGCCAATGCCACTACTATGTCCCTTAAAAAACTTTGCCCTCTTTCCCTCTTTTTAATATTTCCTTTTCCAACTCCCATTCCCACCTCTCCACCTTCGTCTCCCAGTATTGCTCCAAAGGATTTGAAAAACATCTGTTACAAGTCATAACTAAGGGCCAGCCTGGTGGCACAGTGGTTAAGTTCATGTGCTCTGCTTCAGCGGCCCAGGGTTGGCAGGTTCAGATCCTGGGCAAGGACCTGCGCACTGCTTATCAAGCCAGGCTGTGGCAGGCGTCCCACATACCAAGTAGAGGAAGATGGGCAAGGATGTTAGCCAAGGGCCAATCTTCCTCAGCAAAAAAGAGGATTAGCAACCGGTGTTAGCTCAGGGCTAATCTTCCTCACCAAAAAAAAAAAAAAAAAAAAACAGAAAAATTAATAAGTAAACCAAGAGAAGTTAGTGATCTGAGAAATTAATCAGTAAACCAAATAAACTACCTTTGTACTTCACTTGCCCCTATTTCACCTGGCCCTTTTCTAAGCCTTAGCCTCAGAGCTTTCTGGCTGCTAACAGGATGCTGGATACGCTATCCTCAGATCCCTCCGAGCTCCACTCTGCATGGGGGACATCTGCCCCTTTCCTCCTCAAAAGAGTCAGTGTGCATGAGGTCTGTGTATTCATGTGTTAACTGTGTATTTGTCTGCAAGAACACGGCAGTCTGTCTGCCCATTTGTTGCTGCGCACCAGCGTCTGCCTCATCCTAGGACGGGTGCTGGAGCTGGAAGGTTGAGAGTGGCAGGAGGACAAGGACGGCCTGACCTTGTCCTGGGAGGTTACAGGCACTGCTTTTTCCATGAATGCTACAGACTGAAAGAAATGAGAGGGGGTTGTGTGTGAGTTTGTCGTGACACGGGGTGTCTCGGGGAGGAGCATTCCGGGGAGGTGTTGTAGAGCTTTAAGGAGCTCTGAATCATTAAAGCACAGGAAACATGTCATATAGGACCGCTGACACGTATGCCCTGTCTATTGTGAAATTCTCACTGGGGAAATTTCCTTCTCAAGCCATTCTGATTCCTGGTGGTCTTTTGACGTCTCTCAAAACAGTTGTCTTTAGTCAAGTGCTATAGAGAATAACCAGGTCCAGGCACAGAAGCATTGCCCTCTCATCAGAATCGCATCAATATCCCTCAGTCCCCTCCCTCTCTCCCCCTGGCCAGTACCTGTACTTCGGGGAAAGTTTGGTATCTCACTGTAGTCAAAGCTCTGGGCCTGAGTTACTCGATCAGCCAGACCTCCCAACCCAGAACCACAGATCACTGCCACTTGAGGCCGGTGCTCGGTGTGGGACAGAAGCCACTGTGCAGTGGTCTGATAATCTTCATATGTGAATCTAGGAAAAAAGGAAACTCAAGGTGAGTTTCACTCCCCTTCCATGGGCATCACAGACTAATGACCAGAAAGGCTGGCAGGTGTACCAAGGTGGCAGGAGATAGAGAAGCTGGCCAAACAGCTGCCCCAGAGGGGAGGCTCTTCTCACCCAGGAGAGGCCACACTAAGCTCACCCACCCACCCACCCTCTCCTCCTTCTGTCAGAACCACTAAAAATAGACATGCAACGCCCTCCTCTCCTGGCAAACACTGATGATGCCTATGTCTCCACCACCAGCCCCAACTCCAGTTCTGCTACCACTGGCAGGTTTAATATCTCTCCTTCCGACAAAGATGAAGAGGAAGGGACCATCGAGTACAGACAAGTACAGTGACATAATCGAATCAAGGAGGGTAAAAGTGCTGGGCCTGAGGAGGCAGGCCCTGCAGTACACTCAGAACAGGATTAAGACCTTCCTTAGGGCAGAGACAAACCCAATATAACCCTCGTGGTACCCTACCTGCCTGCTAAGGACATGCAAAGTGTAATTAAGACTAACTACCCTGAGGGCAATGGATAAATCCAACTGTCTCTGGACCCTCACCCTCTAGCTCCTCCCTCAGACAAATACGAAGGGCTAAATGTTTTGATTGAAGAAGTGACAGGAACACTCCTAGTGGAGGTCTATGTGTCAGTTCGCCTGGATCCTTCTTTCTGGGATCCCCAGACCCACACAGAGCCCTGTCAGATGGAATTGCAAGGGGCAATTCAAGCCTGGAGACTAGACAAGCTACCCCACACAAAAGCAGACCCCGTTCACACTCTGGTTGTCAGTGCTGGAGCAGAACCAACCGCAAACATTTCTCACAGCATCTTCTTAAAAATAGATTCTGGAGCCCACCCCTCCAGATTCATAATTCTGCAGAGAGGCCCCAGAATCGGTAATTTTTACAAAAGTGCCTCAGGTAATTCTGATTCAAAAAACGAGGTTTAGGAATTTCTGGTCTAAATGGAAGCAGAACTCAACTTGGAGTCTAGTCCCAATTTTGCCTTTTTAGGCAAGTAACTTGTGCTTCAACTTCTTTCCTCGGATATAAAGCAAGGTAACATAATCAGCCCCCCCCCCGCCATTTTAGAGGCTCAGTTTGAAAATGCATTAAAAACTTGCTAACAAGCTCCAAAGATTTTTGACTCCATAGAACATGGTTCATGTCCCCAGCACTTGAACCTTTCTCCCACTTTCCCCTCTTTCTCTGTTCTCCTCCCAGCCTTCCCCCATCTTCCCTTCTCTTCACCAACGTTCTTTGCCCTTCAGACCTAGGGACATACACTTCCCCAGAACCCATACATTCAAAGAATCAATCTAGAATTTTTCTCACAATTCCAGTCAAATCCTCTCACACCCATGAACACTACTAACCAAGCCTCCAGAGGAAATTCTTTTCTTCAAAGCAGAACCTTTGAAACCAGATGACTCTACAATACACTGGGTTTCCCTCAGGGGAAGTAGCTGGGTAAGGGACAGGGGCGAGGGCAATAGAGCTGAGGTCACAGGATGATGGAGAAGAGAAGCAACGAAATGGTAAAAAGTTAATCAAAATAACATCCTCAAGAGGTGCAAAGGAAATGAAGGACATGTGAAGCCTTGGCCACCTAGCATTTCTGGCCACAGCTTATAGGACTTTCTCATTGGCCATTATTCCCCCAAGAATACCTTGGATCCTGGGTCACCAAAAGCCACTGTGACCCCTAAAGCTGGAGTCTTGGACGGGGATTTCCAGGACCAAAGCAGAGAGAAGGCTTTTCAAAGGTGCGGGGGAGGGGGAGTGGGCAGGGTCTGCTGTCCAGTTCAAGGAATAGGGTTTCCTACTCTCCTTGGAGACTTCATCCCCAACTTCATTGGCACTCCAGTTTGGAGGGAAGGGTGGTGTTGGCGAGGAACCTGAGCCAATCTCTCCTCTGAAGGAGGAACTCCAGATATGGGCACCAAAACTCCCTCGCGGCTTTACCTAGACTCTAGGACAGGAATGTGTGAAGAGCACGTGCGGTGGGAAGACCTTTTCCTTGTATTGGGCGGAGAGGGGTACGCCTCCCTCTACACTCACAGCCCCATCACGGGCGCGCGCCAGCACACAAACACACACACAAACACACTGGCTCCTTTTACGAGTACACTACAGTCTACCGACCTGTCCCCTTCCTGCTCCAGTGGCGCCATCCTGCCTCGATTCCCCCGTGCGTCCCTGCCCGCGCCGCCCGCCCCACTGCTCCGCCGCCTTGGCCCTGACAGCGGGCTCCTTGCCAGGCCTCTCTGCAACTCCAGGGCGCCCGCTCCCTCTCCCGGCTCCTTCGGGGCCCACAGGGCCGGGTTTCCAGGTCGCGGCGACAGCCATTTCCCTTCCCCAGGGGCCTCCTGGGTTCCCCGGGCCTGGGGTCCGCCTTACTCGGTCTCCATGGTGCCGCCGCCGCTCTCTCGACGAGCCCACCCTTCTCCGCTCGGATCTGCTCCGCTGAGCTAACCTGCCGGCGCCGGTCTGGTCCGCACAGCCACTGCATTGTCTGCCTGGCGCTGACTTATATCCCCAGCCCGGAAGGCCCCAGCCAATGGCAGCCGAGCACGCGGGCCGGCCCTGTCGCCACGGTAACACACCCTGATCCAATCCGCCCAGGTTTGGCGGTAAACCCAATCCGAGTTCTTCCCCAGGGCTGGATCCTTTCTCGCGCATCCCCCTACCCTCTGAGGGCCATCAAGCATTTCATCCCTGCACCCAGTGCCAGGTTTCCGACAAGCCCCGTGAGGAGAGCCCCGAACCATCTGTCAGCAGCCCCCTTCCCGGTTGTGTTTACAGCAAACTGTGAGAGATCTGAAAAGAGAAAGTTTGAAACCTTAGATCGTACAACGCCAGAATAAAATTAAGTGAGCCTGTGTCTGAGCTGCTTCCTGGAGAAAGGACACAAGCAAAACTGCTGACGTGGAGCTTAAGGATTTGGGAGAAGATATCGAGGGTCTAAATTCAGGCCCAGATGGGGAGTAGAAAAAGTTCTAGCGGCAAGAATTCCTGGATCCTGGACAACAACAGAGAAAGGACGGGGATGACACTGAAAAACGCAGACAATCCCTTTATTTACGCAAAACTGGACGGAGGCAATTCACATAGGAGGGAAGGACTCCTCCCAAGATGGAAATTCCTGAAACAGAACGACAATATAACGTTTTCGTAAGAATTCAGCTGTTTCTTCTCCCTACTTTTACAAGTTTAACCAGCCTCACATAAAATCACAAATCAATGGCCCTTGCTTAGCTGTTGGAATCCTCTCCTTTCCACTCTCCTGAACTCTTGTCTTTGCTGCTTGCCATTTTACCCACCACCATGGCCCAAGCCACTCTTTCTCAACCCTGTTTCCATCTCATTCATGGAAGAAATATTTATTGAGCATCAACTGTGTACCTGAACTGTTCTGGTGCTAGGGACAAAGGAACAATGACAATATATGTAAAGAAAAAAATCATATATATAAGGAACTGAGCCCAGTGCCAAGTGAACGGTTTATTCTGTCATCATTATTGTTATTATTGGTTTATTCTTATTATTATTACTATCCTTTTGCATCCAGTAGTTTTAGCAAAAGTAACAACAGGGGTGATCTAAATAAATCTTAGTGATCTTAGTAATGAGACTATGAACAATTGAAACATCGAAAGCATGATTTTAAATGATGGATAAGACCAGTCACAAGCAAAAGTCAGCCCAAGGAAATATCTATCTGTATGTGATTGCTGAAAGTTTTTTTTTAAACTTCCCAAATCCAATCCAGTTGACACAAAAAACAAGATTAGAACGTGCAAACAATTATTTTTAATGGAATCTATCTAAAGTAAGTGTAAGTAAACCAAAAGAAGATGATCTGCAATATATTTACAAAAGGAAAATTGGGAGACAATAATTATTCTTCTGTAGTGTTTCTCTGGCGTCATGTGGGGAAGAATCTGCAGTACGTATACATATAAACATTCTGGTCACTAAAGAAATTATGCGACAGGCAAGGGCAGTATACCAGACTACACCTTGGCTTGGGTGACATAACGTTAAGAACTACACAACGTATTTTATTCTGAATTCAGGTTCAGCAACTAACCTTCTGCATAATCACTTGGATCCCCAATCTCTTTAATCTCAGATTCACCTATGGCCCAGAGAGGAATCTACCCAGCAGGCCTCCTGAGACAACATCTATTTTTTTTTTTGTAAGTGTCTTATTATTTTATTTATTTATTTATTTACTTATTTATTTATTATTGAGGTAACATTGGTTAATAACATGTAAATTTCAGGTGTACATCATTATATTTCAATTTCTCTGTAGATTACATCATATTCACCACCCAAAGACTAATTACAATCCCTCACCATACACATGTGCCTAATCACCCCTTTCGCCCTCCTCCCTGCCCTCTTCTCCTCTGGTAACAACCAATCCAATCTCTGTGTTTGTTTGTTGTTGTTATTATCTTCCATTTATGAGTGAGATCATAAGGTATTTGACGTTCTCCATCTGACTTATTTCACTTAGGATAATAACCTCAAGGTCCATTCATGTTGTGGCAAATGGCAAGTTTTCATCCCTTTTTATAGCTGAGTAGTATTCCATTGTGTATATATTACCACATCTTCTTTATCCATTCGTCCTTTGGTAGACACTTAGGTTGTTTCCAAGTCTTGGCTATTGTGAATAATGCTGCAATGAACATAGGGGTGCATATATCTTTATGCATTTGTGTTTTCACGTTCTTTGGGTAAATAACCAGCAGTGGAATAGCTAGATCATATGGTAGTTGTATTCTTAATTTTTTGAGGAATCTCTGTACTGTTTTCCATAGTGGCTGCACCAGTTTTCACTACCACCAGCAGTGTATGAGAGTTCCCTTCTCTCCACATCCTCTCCAACACTGGTTTCCTGTCTTGTTAATTATAGCCATTCTGACAGGAGTAAGATATCTCATTGTAGTTTTGATTTGCATTTCCCTGATGTTAATGATGTTGAACATGTTTTCACGTGCCTATTGGCCATATGTACATCTTCTTTGGAGAAATGTCTGTTCAGATCTTTTGCTCATTTTTTAAGTGGGTTGTTAGTTTTTTGTTGTTGAGATGTATGAGTTCTTAATATATTTTGGATATTAACCCCTTATCAAATATACGGTTTGCAAATATCTTCTCCCAGTTGTTAGGTTGTCTTTCATTTTGTTGATGGTCTCCTTTGCTGTGCAGAAGCTTTTTAGTTTGGTGTAATCCCATT
Organism: Diceros bicornis minor; assembly: GCF_020826845.1. NCBI lineage: Eukaryota > Metazoa > Chordata > Mammalia > Perissodactyla > Rhinocerotidae > Diceros > Diceros bicornis. The sequence goes on along the minus strand of NC_080744.1, from coordinate 28,790,655 downwards.
TGTTTATTTTTTCTATTGTTTCACTTGCCCGGTCAGACATGGTACTTGAAAATATACTGCTAAGACTGATGTTGAAGAGCGTACTGCCTATGTTTTCTTACATTCAAGTCTTTAATCCATTTTGAGGTAATTTTGTGCATGGTGTAAGATAATGGTCTACTATAATTCTTTTGCATATGGCTCTCCAGTTTTCCCAACACCATTTATTGAAGAAACTTTCCTTTCTCCATTGTATGTTCTTGGCTCCCTTGTCAAAAATTAGCTGTCCATAGATGTGTGGGTTTATTTTTGGGTTCTTGATTCTGTTCCATTGATCTGTGTGTCTGTTTTTGTGCCAGTATCATGCTGTTTTGGTTACTATAGCTTTGTAGTATATTTTGAAATCAGGGAGTATGATATGTCCAGCTTTGTTCTTTTTTCTCAGGGTTCCTTTGGCTATTTGAGGTCTTTTGTTGTTCCATATAAATTTTAGTATTCTTTTTTGTTTTTTAATTTTTTTGTGAGGAAGATCAGCCCTGAGCCAACATCTGATGCCAATCCTCCTCTTTTTTCTGAGGAAGACTGGCCCTGGGCCAACATCCATGCCCATCCTCCTCCTCTTTATATGGGATGCCCCCACAGCATGGCCGGACAAGCAGTGCGTTGATGCGTGCCCGGGATCCGAACCAGTGAACCCCCGGCCAGCACAGCGGAGCACACGCACCCAACCACTTGCGCCACTGGGCTGGCCCCAAATTTTAGGATTCTTTGTTCTATTTCCATGAAAAATGTCATTGGAACTTTGATAGGGATTGCATTGAATCTATAGATTGCTTTAACAGTATGAAGATTTTAACTGTGTTAATTCTTCCAATCCAAGAGTATGGAATATCTTTCCATATCTTTGTGTCTTCTTCAATTACTTTCAACAATGTTTTATAGTTTTCAGTGTACAAGTCTTTCACCTCTTTGATTAAATTTATTTCTAGGTATTTTATTCTTTTTATTGCAATCATAAATGGGATTGTATTCTTAATTTCTCTTTCTGCTAATGCTAATTCATTGTTAGTGTATAGAATCACAACTTATTTTTGAATGTTGATTTTGTATCCTGGAACTCTCCTGTATTCATTTATTATCTAAAAGTTTTTTGGTGGATTCTAGGGCCAGCCCCAATGGCCTAGTGGTTAAGTTCAGTGCACTCCACTTCAGCAGTCCAGGCCTGGTTCCTGGGCGCGGACCTATACCACTCGTCTGACAGTGGCCATGCTGTGCCAGTGGCTCAAATACAAAAGAGGAAGATTGGCAACAGATGTTAGCTCAAGGTGAATCTTTCTCAGGAAAGAAAAAAAGGTTTTTGATGGATTCTTTAGGGTTTTCTGTATATAAAATCGGGTCATCTGCAAATACTGACAGTCTCACCTCATCCTTTCCAATATGGATATCCTTTATTTCTCTTTCTGGCTAGGTCGTCCAATACTATGTTAAAAAAGAGTGGTGAAGGTGGACATTCTTGTCTGGTTCCTGTTCTTAGAGGGATAGCTTTCAGTTTTTCACCATTGAGGATGATATTAGCTGTGGGTTTGTCACATATAGCCTGTGTTATGTTGAGGTACTTCCCTTCTATTACCCATTTTATTCTGAATTTTTTTCATAAATGGATGCTGTATCTTGTCAAATATTTTCTCTGCATCTATTGAGATGATCTTGTGATTTTTATTCTTCATTTTGTTAATGTGGTGTATCACGTTGATTGATATGCAGGTGTTGAACCATCCATGCATCCCTGGAATAAATCCCACTTGATCATGGTGTATGATCTTTTTAACATACTGTTGTATTCAATTTGCTAGTATTTTGTTGATGATTTTTGCATCAATGTTCATCAGTGATATTGGGCTGTAATTTTCTTTTTTTGTGTTGTCCTTGTCTGGTTTTGGTATCAAGGTAATGTTGGCCTCATAGAAGGAGTTAGGAAGCCTGACCTCCTCTTCAATTTTTTGGAAGAGTTTGAGAAGGATAAGTATTAAGTCTTCTTTGAATGTTTGGTAGAATTCACCAGGGAAGCTGTCTGGTCCTGGACTTTTATTTTGGGGGAGATTTTTGATTACTGTTTCAATTTCCTTACTGGTGATTGGTCTATTAAAATTCTCTATTTCCTCTTGATTCAGATTTGGAAGCTTGTATGATTCTAAGAATTTATCCATTTCTTCTAGGTTATCCAGTTTGTTGGTGTGTAGCTTTTCACAGTATTCGTTTATAATCTTTTGTGTTTCTGAGGTGTCTGTTGTAATTTCTCCTCTTTTGTTTCTGATTTTATTTATTTGAGCCTTCTCTCTTTTTTTCATGGTGAGTCTAGCTAAAGGTTTCTCAATTTTATTTATCTTATCAAAGAACCAGCTCTTAGTTTCATTGATTTTTCAGTCTCTGTTTCATTTATTTCTTCTCTGATTTTTATTATTTTCTTCCTTCTACTGAGTTGGGGCTTTGTTTGTTCTTCTTCTAGTGCCTTTAGGTGCACAGTTAGATTGTTTATTTGACATTTTTCTTATTTGTTGAGGTAGTCCTGTATTGCTATAACCTTCCCTCTTAGAACTGCTTTTGCTGTATCCCATAATTTTTTTTTTTTTGTGAGGAAGATCAACCCTGAGCTAACATCCATGCTAATCCTCCTCTTTTTGCTGAGGAAGACCAGCTCTTAGCTAACATCCACTGCCAATCCTCCTCCTTTTTTCCCCCAAAACCCCAGTAGATAGTTGTATGTCATAGTTGCACATCCTTCTAGTTGCTGTATGTGGGACACGGCCTCAGCATGGCTGGAGAAGCAGTGCATCAGTGCGTGCCTGGGATCAGAACCCGGGCCTCCAGTAGCAGAGCGCGTGCACTTAACCACTAAGCCACCGGGCCTGCCCTCCCATAAAATTTTGCATGTCATATTTTCATTTTCATTTGTCTCCAGGTATTTTTTGATTTCTCCTTTGATTTCTTCATGGACCCAATCGTTGTTCAGTAGCATTTTGTTTAATCTCCACATATTTATGGCTTTTCTAGTTTTCTTCCTATAGTTGATTTCTAGTTTCATACAGTTGTGGTCTGAAAAGATGCTTGGTAGTACTTCAGGTCTTCTTAAATTCATTGAGACTTGTTTTGTGGCCTAATATGTGATCTATCCTGGAGAATGTCCCATGTGCACTTGAAAAGAATATGTATTTTGAGGTTTTTTTGATGGAATGTTCTGTATATATCTACTAAGTCCATCTGGCCTAATGTGTCATTTAAGGCCAATGTTTCTTTATAGTTCTTCTGTTTGGATGATCTATCCACTGATGTAAGTAGAGTGTTAAAGTCCTCTACTATTAGTGTGTTACTGTCTATTTCTCCTTTTATATCTGTTAATAATTGCTTTATATATTTAGGTGCTCCTATGTTCGGTGCATAGACATTTTCAAGTGTTATATCTTCTTGTTGGATTCTTCTCTTTATCATTATGTAGTGCCTTTCTTTGTCTCTTTTTACAGTTTTTGTTTTAAAGTCTATTTTGTCTAATCTAAGTTTTGCTACCCCAGCTTTCCTTTCATTGCCATTAGTATAGAGTATCTTTTTTGCATCGCTTCACTTTCAGTTTGTGAGTATCTTTAGGTCTGTAGTGTGTCTCTTGTATGTAGCATATATATGGGTGTTTTTTTAATCCAATCAGCCACTCTCTGTCTTTTGATTGGAGCATTTAGTCCATTGACATTTAAAGTAGCTATTGATAAGTATGTACTTATTGCCATTTTAAAACTTTTTTTCTGGGTGTCTTAGAAGTTCTTCTCTGTTCCTTTCCTCATTTCTTGCTCTCTTCCCTTGTGGTTTGATGGCTTTCTTTAGTATTATGTTTGGATTCTTTTCTCTTAATTTTCTGTGTATTTATTATAAGTTTCTGCTTTGTGATTACCATAAGGTTCATATATAACAAGCTATGTATATAGCAATCTATATTAAGTTGACGGTCTCTTAAGCTTGACCTCTTTCTAAAAGCTCTACTCTTTTTTACTTCCCTCCTCCCACATTTTATTTTTTTGATATCACATTTAACCTTTTTTTGTGTGTGTATATCCATTAACCTCTTATCCTGGAACAGATAATTTTAGTACTTTTATCTTTTGACCTTCATATTAGCTTCATAGGTGGTTGCTACCTTTACTGTGTATTTGCCTTTACCAGATTTTATTTATTTTTTTTGATACTTTTCTTATTCCTATTTGTGGTGTTTTCTTTTCCACACAAATAAGTCCCTTTAGCATTTCTTGTAAGGCTGGTTTCTTGGTGACAAACTCCTTTAATTTCTGCTTATCTGGAAAACTCTTTATCTCTCCTTCCAATCTGAATGATAACTTTGCAGGGTAGAATATTGTTGGCTGTAGGCTTTTTTTTTTCAGCACTTTAAATATATCATTCCACTCCCTTCTAGCCTGTAGGGTTTCTGCTGAGAAATCAACTGTTAGCCTTATGGGATTTCCTTTGTGTGTAACTTGTTGCCTATCTCAAGTGGATTTTAGGATTCTCTCTTTGTCTTTAGTTCTTGACATTTTAATTATAATATACGTTAGTGTGGGCCTCTTTGGGTTCATCCTGTTTGGTGCTCTCTGTACTTCCTGTACCTGGATGTCTGTTTCCTTCCTCAGGTTAGGAAAGTTTTCAGCAATTATTTCTTTGAATATATTCTCTGCCCCGTTTGTCTCTCTCTTCTCTTTCTGGGACACCTATAATATGGATGTTTGTGCACTTGACACTGTCCCAGAGGTCCCTTAGACAGTCCTCATTCTTTTCAATTCTCTTTCCTTTTATCTGTTCAGCTTGGGTGATTTCCTCTAGTCTTTCATCTAGCTCACTGATCCATTCTTCTGTATCATCTACTCTGCTATTGAGTTCCTCTGGTGAATTTTTCATTTCCATTATTATATTCTTCATTTCTGATTGGTTCTTTTTTATATTTTCCAATTCTTTGTTGAAGTTCTCACAGAGTTCATCCGTTCTTCTCCCAAGATCAGAGAGCATCCTTATGACTATTAGTTTGTACTCTTTATCAGGTAGATTGTTTATCTCTATTTCATTTGGCTCTTTTTCTGAAGATTTGTCCTGTTCCCTTATTTGGAACATATTCTTTTTTCTCCTCATTTTGCCTATTTCTCTGTGTTTATATCTATGTATTAGGTAGATCAGCTACCTCTCCTGATCTTGGAGAGGTGGCCTTATGTAAGAGATGTCTTATGAGGCCCAGCAGTGTGCTTCCCTCTCATCCCCAGTTCCAAATGTTCCAGGAGTGTCCCTTGTGTGGGCTATGTCTATTTTTCTGTTGTGGCAGGGTTGCTCTTGCTGCAGGTGACTGGGGAGTCTAGGCTGTCCCCCTGGCCAGCTGGTTGTAATACTCAGTTGCATGTGGGTTCTATGGTCCCTTCAGTCACTTTATCGGGTGTGGGGAGCCCTGGCACAGTTGGCTGTAAGGTCTAATTGAACATTCCTGCTGCAGGTTTTCTGTTAAGTGAGTAGACCACCAGTGTGGCTGGTTGCTAGGCTCGGGGGCTCAGAATTGCTGTAGGCCTCTGGCCTGCAAGGCTGTTGTCGGCTCTCTCAGTAGTGCAGCTGGGTAGGGCCAGCTCCAGGCGTGGCAGCACACAGTTGTTTCAGGCATTGGAAGTTGGGGCAGATCCCCTATATGGCTGTTTGAGAAGCACAAGTCTGCTGCAGCTGACAAGTCCCACCACCTGCAGGCCCACACAACACGTCAATGCAGTCCTGCCCCATGCACATGCCCCACCCCACTGAAGCAGACCCAGTCGTCCTGCTGCAGAGACCCCACACACTCCACTAACACAGGCCTACTCCTCACACATGCCCTGCTCCACAACAGCGGACCCACTCACCTGCTGCAGAGATCCCACCCACCCCACCTATGCAGGCTCACAAGTTGCCTGTGGGCTTACTGATGGGTGGGGCTTGTTCTTAGGGCAGGCTGCCTGCGCTGGCTGAGCTGAATTAAATCGGTGCTCTAGTGGGCAAGGCAAACCCCTGTGCTAACAGGCCAAGGAAGAGCTCCAACGGCCTCTGCCAGTGTCTGTGTCAGCATGCCTGCACTAGGTCACAATAATGGCCGCTGCCAACGTCTCAGTCCCCGGGGAGGTGGTCCCAGCCACCTCCTGAGATTCATCCAGAACCCATGAAGTGAGTCTTTTTTAGCTAAAGCACTGTGCACCTTTCTTTCTGGTGATTTTGTGCTGCTTTCCGAAACTGGTGAATTTGTGTGTGGGTCCTTTGAAGACTGTCTTTCTTTTATGTTTGATAGCTTTTCTGGGGGTGTTTCCTGTTGTTGTTAGTAGCCAGCAAAACCAGATGTTATTACACTCATCTCTGTTGTGCTAATTTCAAAAGCTGCTTATTGCGGCAAAGCTTTCCTGCTCAGATCCCCTGCTCCCCTAGGGAAAGCTTCATACCTTAAGATTGCTCTTGGCTGTGAAGCGTCGCAGCTAGAATGTGGCTTTTTTCCTCTTCAGAAAGGTATTGCTACCTGCTCCCCCGCAGTCAGCACTGTCCCCTGTTGTGGGGGTTCTTTTTATCCAGTTTCCGGTTCTCTCTCAAGAGTAATTGTTCCAAAGATAGTTGTGAATTTGTTGTGTTCATGGGAGGAGATGAGTTCAGAGTCCTCCTATGCCACCATCTTCCCAGCAATCAAGACCACATCTTTATCTTGACACTAGACCTTGACACTTGACACTAGACACAAGACCATATCTATCCAACAAGAGGGCCCAGGCTCCAGGTTGCATCTAACCCTACTCTGGATTCCGTCCTACCCCTAACATTGGTTTGTTTACATTTCTTACTCCTTTCCTCACAGATTTTTGACCTTTAAAGGGTATGGATTCAGGTGTTGTGTGTGTGTATCTGCTGTACTGTGAACACTGGTAAACAGCACATACTTAATGGTCAAATATATGACATGTCTTAAACATCTATCATATCTCTTTAGGCCATCTCAAGGCAAGTCCCGGTACTCTATTCCTTTATGACCATTTTGATCTGTTTTCAACACCCCAGTCCAGAGGACCCCAATTTCTTGGTTTATAGTGCACTTAATATCTCAGCAATTTTTTCACAACACCCCTAGGTCAAAAGAAATACCTAGCAGCTTTGCTTTTTGAGTAGTTGATTCCTAACAATTTGGTAACCATTTGAAAAAAAATAATACACACAAATTGAAAGAAAAGATACTTTTTAATTTTTTTCTTACATAGCTGCAAATACTTACTAATGGGATGTATGCACCTGTTGGGCACTGCACAACTTCTCAACCCTTGGAATCCAACACTGCTCCCTCATTTCCTATTCTGTGCTGATTTTCACACAGGACTTACTTTTTTACCTGAGAGACCTCCTAAAACCCAGCTTCGCAAAGATATTTTGTCATGGAAAGCAATGTAACACAATCTAATGTTCAAATTGTGAATTACCTTGAGTTAGTAGTTTGCATGTTACACAAGAGGTGTCAAATATTGCTGTGTTCCCCTTAAAGTTTTTAAATATCCCACGGTACCCCAATGAATTTGCACCTTAACACAGAGTTTGGAAACTATGGCCCTAGTTACTCCATGCTACCTCATTCCTGCATCTATATAGTGTAAATGAGTGGACTGTGTAATCAAACTCCTGTGTATGAATTCCATCTCCACCCCTTATTTACTAGCTTTGTGATCCAAGGCAAGTAAAATTCTCACTATGCCTCAGTTTTCTCACCTGTAAAATGGTGACAATAATAGTACATCCTGCTGTTGCAAGGATTATATAAAATGCCTATGAAGTGTTTAGATAAGTGTCTGGAATTGTAGTAAGCACACAGTAAATGTTGGCTATTATTATTTCCCATTGTCTCTTTTTCTTTTTGATTTCTCTAGGCCCACCTAACCATGAATTGGATCAGAAGACAAACTAGAGGTACAGCCAGCCCATCAACACCAACTCTAATCCTGCAGTGTTCAAAACAGTAGCCACTAGTGTCAATGCAAAATAACCAATAACCATCCTATAGCTAAGAGAAATAAGGTGAGTTTCCCTTGAGCCAGAGTGAGGATTATAACCTGGGAAGGCCTTCAAAAGCATTCCAGAGAAGTGTGGTGTTTAGTACAGTCTTATATCTTTTATAGAACAAAGAACATACATTAAGAACACCCATGATACATTTACAAAGTTTTGAAGAGATATTTAGTTACGAATTAGCAGGTCAACATGACCCTGACATTGGGAAAGGGCCTAATAGCGTCGTTATCAATGGGGCATTACCAATAGGGGAAGTATTCTTACCTTGAGAGTGCATTATTTACTTTAATGGTTAAAGCGGATGTACAATGTATGTTTGATAGGCCATAAATCAGGCTTCTTTAGTTCAAGCTGTATCCGTTTTGAACTGGGATAGTTATCCCTTATACCTCAATATGTGAACATCTCTTGACAGAAGAGAGAAAGAACAAGAGAAAAAGAGAGATTGGCAAGTGAGATAAAGTTGGCTTCCTAAAATGAACCAACTCAGAAAGGAAGTGAAGGTGAAAAGCAAATGGAGGGGTAGGGGTTTTTTGACCTAAAAACAGGAGAGCAAAGGCAGATTAATCCCAAGCAATATCAAATATAATTTATGCCAAAACTAAAAATCTGGAAAAAAGATTGAAAACAGAATGTTTTCCATTTCTATTAAAGTCCAAAGTTACAAAAACAGGAAAACCAGGCAGATAGCCAGTGTTTGTTCAAAAGATGTCCCTTAGAAACAAAAAACAAATATGAACAGCAGTGGCCTATTTACAAGGAAAAAGGCAATGCAAATCTAAGCTAAATCAAATTTACACTGAATGAACATAGCACTGAATGCATAGTTCTATTCTCCTCCCCCTTCTTGTTTTAAAAGGGCAGCAGGTGGCATTATCTCTTTGTGTCTGTTCCAATTAGTAATCAACAAATGGACTGGGAAATGGCTAAAAAAAAACAAATTAAGACTATATTCTTCCTTTGCTTCTAAAAACTTTGAGGTGAGACATGTATCCTTGACAGCATTGACCTAACCCATCAAGAAAAAACACTAATTTACTGATATGAAAAGATCTCCAAGATATACTAAGATAAAATAAAACAGCAAGATGCAGAACAGTACCACAGCAGGCTAACTTCTGTATATAATAAGAGGAGAAAAATAAGAATATGTATTTGTATTTATTTTTATTTTTATAAATCCTGGAAGAATGCACAAGAAACTAATACGTGGTAATGAGATTTTCATATGTTGGGGTATATGTGGTAACTATTCTGATTCAAAACTGATTTGGCTTGAACTAAAAAGAAAGCCTGATTTATGGCCTATCAAATGTACATTGTACATCTGCTTTAACCATTAACCAAATAAGAATGCATACTTCCCCTCCTACAAAGCCAGTAATGCCCTATTGGTAAGGCCCTATCAGTAACGCCTCTGTTAGTACTCTGAAAATAAGTTCCCTTTCCCAACATCAGGCTCATGTTAACTTCCGAATTTGCAACTGAATACATCTTTGAAATTTTGATGAATATATATCCTGGGCATGTTTAATGTATGATTCTTACTTCTAAAGAGGTACAGGACTGTACTGAAAACCATGCTTCTCTAGAATGCTTTCTTCCTTTCTGGAGAAGTCCTTTCCAGGTTATAATCCTCACTTTGGCTCAAGTAAACTCACCTTATCTCTCTTATCTATAGAATAGTTGTCGGTTATTTTGCATCATCCACAGTGGTTACCAGTAGAGTGGAGAAGGAAGGGCAGATGGAGGACAGGATGGAGGTGAAACTTTTCACTGTATATGTTTTATGTTGCTTAATTTTTTAACCATGTGATTATATCACCCATTCAAAATTTTAACTTAAAAAGAAGAGAAAACTACTAACTTGACTTAAGCATATATTTTCATTTCTAAATTGTTTCCACCTTTGCCCTTACATTTTATTTTATAACAGCATATTCTTTTAAACACGACAAAAGACCTCAATCTGATTAAAAATTAAAGACTTAACACCACCAATTATGCTATTCTTTACAGCTAATTTGGGGTGAAAGTAATTCTACCATCAAAACAAGCTTCCCTGGTACTACTTAAGCTTCAATCCATAAAAATACTACAGTGTAATTTTCACCTATCAGTCCTTAGTTTAAAAGCCTTCAATGACCATCCATGTTGCCTAGAGAATAAGGTTCTTACTCCTCAGCCTGGAATCAGACCCTAAACAAGCCAGCCTCTCTCCACTTTATCTCCCACTGTTCCCATTCACAACTTCTTTAATTTAACCATTTCAATCTATTAAATGATTAAACATTCCTGAATTTGCCTGCATGTAGTGCCTTCTGCCACATCCTGTCCACCTATCTTCCCTGTAAGGCTTAATCAAGTCTCACCATCCTTTTCCCACTCCCCATCCCACATTAGTTCTCTTCTCAGAATTTCTGTAGCATATGATATCATTGGCGCTTAGCCTATGCTACTTTTCACACGATACATATTGTATTCCTTTTTCAGAACAATTTTTCTAAACTATCACAATATAACATCTGAAAAGACTAAAAGTAGGCATAGAGGGCACAACTAAATCAGCCTTGTTTGTCTTTTTTTATCGCATATATCCTGTCTCTGTCTAGACTGCAAGCACTTTGTCTTATTACTAATTTGTATCATGGTTTTGGGACAATGTTCTATACAAAGTACGTGATTAATAAACATTATTGATGACGATACAGAAGACCATGACAGGGTCAGGGAAGAAAACCTGACTTGAAGAAATGTCTGTGTTTTGACACCTATCACGAGACTCAGGTAAATCAATCCATTTTGCAGGCACTCTGCAGGCCCCTCTAGAGAGGAATAGTTTCCTCACTAGTTTTTTTCAAGAACTACCCTTCTCCAACTGGCCCTCCCAGAACTGTCTCTTGACTTTTTGCTTTTAGTCTCTTGCTACCTAAACTGATACATTGAGTTTGGGGTGGGTTGGTTGGCACCTTGAAATTGAAGACACTTGATAAACAAATTGTAGTGTATCAGTACAGTGGAATGTTATTTGGCTATAAAAAAGAATGAAGTACCGACACATACTACAACCTGGATAAACCTTGAAAACACTATGCTAAGTGAAAGAAGCCAGTCACAAAAGTCCACATGATTCCGTATATGATACCATACACATAAAGTAAAAAATAATTCAATCTATAGAGCAGAAAGGAGACTAGTGGTTGCTTGGGAGCAGTTAGGGAGGTTGGGGGGTAGGCAGAATGATAGCTAAAAGGTATAAGGTTTCCTTTGGAGGTGATGAAAATATTCTGAAATTGACTGTGGTAATAATTGCACTTATCTGTGAATATACTGAAAACCATTGAATTATATACTTTAATGAATGAATTTTCTTATATATGAATTATATCTCAAGAAAGCTGTTTTAAAAAAAGAAACTGAAGACATTTTATGTGTTCATGTTTTCTCTCCCCAATCCATACACCCCTCGAACCTAGAATTCTAGTGAATTTAGAATTAATACTTATTACCTATAATTAAATGACTATCACTTGCCTGTAGCTACTTTCCTTGTCATACCTCCTAGTTTGGACTATAAAGAATGTACAGTTTTCTTTTCTGTCATCACGGGGGTACACTTAATGCCCTAACAGGAATATAGTAATATGCTTGTATAAAGCAGATGAGTCCTACTTTTTTACCTTAACTTAGAACTAAGAAATTAGACTCTTGAATTAAGACATCAAATGCATAATCTTCTTCTTGAGTCTAGTATGTTATCATGAAATACATGACACCCTCCACAGGGTAAATGGGTAAACCCACTTACTAAATGTATAAAACTAAAATGCCCTTAAATATTCCACTCAAGTCTCTCTGGGACATATTTTTCAGGTGGCACCATCCCGGTTCCCCATCCACCTCACCAAGGGGCAGATCAGGCGTAAGAAAGCCAAGCACCAGATGCAGCCCTCTTCTAACCTCCAAATACCTGTTCGCCCACGTCTCACTAGAGCCCTTTGTGTCCTCTGGTCTAGTCACACCTGTTGTGACAATGAGCCTGAACATGTCTAGTACTTTTCATAGCTCTGTGCTTTGGCTCACCCTGGTGTGAAATCTTCCTCCCTTCCATCCTTTGAGACTAAGCTCAAAGTTTTCTATGAAGCTTCCCTAAGCAACCAATCCTCACGGTCCAGTGTATACGGTCAGTGTGACCTTTGGACTTCCATCACATGTGACTTGTACCTATTTTATACCACCTTACATGAACAGTTAATGGCTTTACAAATGTATCTCTTACAATTGTAAGGCACTTGAGAGGAAAGACCAAACAATATTTTTATATTCTCAATTTAACATTTTCTGAGCTAAGAGTGTTATACAGAGATATTTAACAACTTGATTAAAAAGAAATGTCTGTAAGAAATCTCATTAGATGAAGAAGTTATAGTTGTGTTTATATATAAAGGGTGCACAGTACTTCTCTTTAAACCAGCTCTCTCAGAGACAAATGACAGATGCTAGCAGATTGCCTAAAGGTCCAGGTAGGGTCTTAGAGCTGGGTGGAGGTACAAAGAACTGATGAAAGCATGGTGACAGGGCCACTCCAGGATGCTTTTTCTTGGTGTTGGGCTCAGTGAAGTAGGTCAGTTACCAAACAAAGGATGATTTGAAAGACTTTTCAAAAGCTCTCTGTTTAAAGTGCCTCTTCCATTTTATACTACTAATAATTGAAATGTCACCACTATTAGAGGCTCATCCAGTACTACCTTCACTCCAAAGGCAAAGACGCCTTGGGAGGGTAGTGTGTTTTAACTTCTCCTCTTTCATTTCTGATTTTATTTATTTGAGCCTTCTCTCTCTTTTTCTTAGTGAGTCTATCTAAAGGTTTCTTAATTTTATCTTTTCAAAGAACAAGCTCTTATTTTCCTTCATCTTCTCTATTTTCTTTTTAGTCTCTATTTCATTTATTCCCACTCTGATTTTTATTATTTCCTTCCTTCTACTGACTTTGAACTTCATTTGTTTTTCTTTTTCTGGTTCCTTTAGGTATAAGATTAGATTATTTCAGATTTTTCTTGTTTCTTGACCTAGGCCTGTATTGCTGTAAACTTTCCTCTTAATACCGCTTTTGCTGTATCCCATAGATATTGGTATATTTTCATTTTCATTTGTCTTCAGGTATTTTTTTATTTCTCCTTTGATTTCCCCATTGATGCAACAATTTTTCAATAGCATGTTGTTTAGTCTCCACATATTTGTTATTTTTCCAGCTTTTTTCTTGTATTTGATTTGAGTTTCACACTATTGTGATCAGAAAAGATGCTTAATATGATTTCAATCTCTTAAATTTATTGAGACATGTTTTGTGTACCCACATATGGCCCATCCTTGAGAATGTCCCATGTGTACCTGAGAAGAATGTGTATTCTGCTGGTTTTGGATGGAATGTTCTGTATGTATTTACTAAATCCATCTGGTCCAATGTTGCATTTAAGGCTAATGTTTCCTTGTTGACTTTCTGTCTGGATGGTCTATCCATTGATGTAAGTAGGATGTTAAAGTCTCCTACTATTATTGTGTTGCTTTCCATTTCTCCCTTTAGGTCTGTTAATAATTGCTTCATATATTTTTGTGCTCCTATATTAGGTGCAGATATATAAATAAACGTTATATCTCCTGATGGGTTGTCCTCTTTATCATTATATAATGTCTACCTGTCTCTTGTTAACTTTTTTGGCTTGAAGTCTATTTTGTCTGACATAAGTATGGCTACATTTGCTTTCTTTTGGGTGCCATTTGCTTGGAATATCATTTTCCAGCCCTTCACTTTAAGCCTATGTTTGCCTTTAGAGCTGAGACGGGTCTCCTGGAGGCAGCATATAGTTGGGTCTTGTCTTTTAATCCATCCAGCCACTCTGGGTCTTTTGATTGGTGAATTCAATTCATTGACATTTAGGATGATTATTGATATAGGAGGGTTTAATACTGCTATTTTATCTTTTGTTTTCTGGTTGTTCTATCTTTCCATTTTTTCTTTCTTTTCTTTCTTTTTTTTTTTTTTTTGTATTTCTGTCTGCGTTTTCAATTTGGTGTTTTTCTGTGCTGTTTTTCTCAGTTCCTTCTTTTTTTATGTTTTGTATCTGTGTGCTAGCTTTTTGCTTTGTGGTTACCATGAAGGTTATAGAAAACGTCTCACAGACGGTATTTTTCTGCTGATAGCATCTTATCCTCATTTCCTCACACAGGTTCCATTTTTCCTCTTCCCCTTTTGTGTTTTCCTTGTCACAAATTATCCCTTTTTTTCTTGTGAGTTCATTACTAAATTGAAGCAGCTAAAGTTTTTTTTTTTTTTATGAGGAAGATCAGCCCTGTGCTAACATCTGCCAATCCTCCTCTTTTTTTTGCTGAGGAAGACTAGCCCTGGGCTAACATCCATGCCCATCTTCCTCCACTTTATGTGGGATCCTGCCACAGCATGGCTTGCCAAGCGGTGTGTTGGTGCATGCCCGGGATCAGAACTGGCAAACCCCGGGCCGCCACAGCAGAGCACATGCACTTAACTGCTTGCGCCACCATGCCAGCCCCACTAAAGTTGTTTTTAAAACTTTTTTCCCCTTTAACTTTTATGCCATAATTGTGTAACAAGCTATTCTAATATACAGTTGGAATTTTCTGATTCTGTCTGTCTGTTTATCCCCTTAATTAAAGTTTTTTTGTACTTTTGCCTCTTTGTTTCATGTAGAAGAACTCCTTCAGCATTTCCTGTAAGTCAGGTCTAGTGGTGCTGAACTCCCTCAGATTTTGCTTGTCTGGGAAAGCCTTTATTTCTCCTTCGTATCTGAAGGATAACTTTGCTGGATGGAGTCTTCTTGGCTGACTGGTTTTATCTTTCAGTATTTTGAGTATGTCATTCCCCTCTCTCCTGGCCTGTAGAGTTTATTCTGAGATATCAGCAGATAGCTTAAGGGGGTTTCTTTTGTAGGTTACCGTCTTTTTTTCCCCAGGCTGACTTTAAAATTCTTTCTTTATCCTTGTCTTTTGACAGTTTTAATATAATGTGTCTTGGAGAAGGTCTTTTTGATTGAGATAATTTGGTCTTTATTAACTTTGTGGATTTGTATATCCAGTTCCTTCCCCAGCTTTGGGAAGTTCTGACATTTTATTTTTAAGTTTGCTCTCTGCTTACTTCTCTCTTTCTTCTCGTTCTGGAATACCCAATATCGTTATGTTGCTTTTCATAATGGAGTTGGATAGTTCTTGTAGAATTACTTAATTTTTAAAATATCATAGTGTTCTCTCATCTTCTACCAGAATCATTTCTACATTTCTGTCTTCAAGCTCACCAATTCTCTCTTTCGTCTGGTCTGCTCTATTTCCAATGCTTCCTAATGCATTGTTCATCTCATTTATTGAGTTCTTCAGCTCTAGAATTCTCTTTGTTTCATATTTTTCCCCAAAACTTAACATTTATTCTTTTCAAAGTGTCTGCTCAATCATATTCGGTTTATTTTACAGCCCTACCAAATGGTTTGTGAAACAAAGCAGATTTCGCTTTATTTCGCCTGTGTTTGGCATAACACCTTGGATGACAGTTTGGATTGTATTGTGACATGTTAGACAAGCCCATTAGAATAATGACAGCCTGCCTTTGTGTGGTGCTTTTCTGTTTACAAAGCACTTTCACATACCTTATCTATTTTGATTCTCATAATAGTCTTGTGAGACTGACAGGGGAAGGTTAATATTCCCACTTTAGAGGTGAGGAAACAGGCTCAAAGAGCTAAGTGATGGCCCAAAGTCATTCTGTCATTGGCAGGCCAGGACCAGGATCTGATCATCCTGACTCCTAATTCAGGCCCATTTTACACTGATATGAAACCTCACAGTCTGAAAATTTAAAGTATAGCCCTTTAAAGCGTTAATTACTTCATTTAGAAATTAATTCTCTTGCTTATTCATCAGAATTACATAACATGCTGGAATTGTAGAAAAATGAAAAGGAGATCATGTGTTTAGCAGAAAACTGGACTCATTCAGTGTGCAGAGATATTCCCTACGAGGATGCTGTTTTGCATAGTCACTTTGCTAGTTATAACCACTTTTAAACCAATGAAGTGTACTTTTGCCAAAATTGGGTGTGAACGCTTTTGATTGTCAATTTGCCTGCGTTGCACTTTCTACCATGTGGTGGGGGGAAGTGGGAGCCAGGGTCATGGGTGCCTCAGGGCCACCTGGGGTTGTTGAATCCACAGATGTCACCACCAGGGCAGAGATGGGGCGGAGCCATGGGTGGGGATATGACTGGAGGGACTGGGATTTTGGACCTGCCTTTGTTGCTATTTGGTTCCCTGTGGTGGCAGATGCTACTGAGACTTGGAAGCCTGAGTCTTGTGTGCCTCCCTTGTTGTTGCTACTGGGTTCCCCGGGGCTGTGGACTCAGCCACTGCAGCTAGGGGCTGGATCGTGGGCACCGCCTCTCCTGTTCCCCCAATTCACCTCTTCTGCACCTTCCAATCCACCCACCTTCTGTTGTACAGATGTGTGAATCTCTCTTTGTCCTGGTGTGTTGAGCAGAGGAAACTGTTGAGTTGTGGATGTTTTACTAGTTGTAGATTGAAGGGGAGAGACAAAGGGAGTGTCTCATGCCACCATATGATGCTGTGTCACCCAATCTGCCATTCTTTATGGCTGTCCAGCTTTGAAAATATTTCCTAATAACCAACTTTTCACTTCAGGATAGCACTAGGCTGGTCTAAAGGCTTATTATTATGATACTCAAAGATCTAGGAAACTGATCCATGTTATGATTCCACAATACTGAGTTCAGGAATGTTCTGTAACCAGGATGTACTAGCCTAGAGAGCCTGAGAGACACGCCATAAAGAACCAAACTGTAGGGGGCTGGCCCTGTGGCTTAGCGGTTAAGTGTGCGCGCTCCGCTACTGGCGGCCGGGTTCGGATCCCAGGCGCGCACCAATGCACCGCTTCTCCGGCCATGCTGAGGCCGCGGCCCACGTACAGCAACTAGAAGGATGTGCAACTATGACATACAACTATCTACTGGGGCTTTGGGGGAAAAAAAGGAGGAGGATTGGCAATAGATGTTAGCTCAGGCCCGGTCTTCCTCAGCAAAAAGAGGAGGGTTAGCGTGGATGTTAGCTCAGGGCTAGTCTTCCTCACACACACACAAAACAAACCAAACTGTAGTTGGCAATAGTATTGTGTGTTGTGTGACCCTTAGAGACTTGAAGTGTCTCTGCCCAAAGAGGGTCTCTGGGCACATTCACACTTGCTTATGAGTACAACCAGACTGGACTGAGAGATACTGTTATATTTCCACAATGTCTAATATGACCCTAACTTACTTTGAGGTTTCAGTAATAATGCACCCTTCTAGTGAAGGTGTTGGAGTCAAGACGTTTGTACTTCCGTGTGAATTGGAAAATTTGTTCATCTCTCTGATTGAGCTGACTTTACTCTGTGTCCTTTGAATTAATAACCCTGTTTGATTTATTCAAGCGATGCCTGTGTCAGGTCTTGTCATCAGTTTGCTCCTAGTATTGACATTTTTCAATATAGTGGCCACTCAGATAACCATCACATTTACCTGACAACCCTCCATTGCACTGATGTTTGTCCATTTTTTCTGCATTTGTTTTTAACTTTGTCTTTTGATAATCAGATGTGTTAAGCCTTATATAGAAATGCCAGGATGTGTATGTGTATGTGTATGTGTGTGCATATATACATACATATACATATGAAAAAATAAAAATTATCAACTTATAAACTGTTATCTGCCCATAAAACCTTGAGGAGGCTGGAAGCTTTTCAACTTCCCAAATAGGACACTCATCAAGCGTACCTTTCCAGGCTGTTGAACATTGAGAAATATGAATTCATGAGGAAATTATGTTTATTCATTTACTCGACAAATGTTCTAGGGATTGAGGACACAGAGAAGGACAAGACAATGTTCCTGCCTTCGTGGAACTTACATTAAATTGAGAGAGTCGGACTGCAAATAAATAGAAATTTAAAAAAATCTAGGTAAAAATAAGTAAAGGGGATGGATAGTAACAGAAGAAGGATCGGCAAGTTACGACTGTAATGAGATACCACTTCGTACTCACTAGAATGTCTATAATAGATAAGACAGACGTTAACAAATGTGGGCACAGATACTGAGAAACAAGAACCCTCAAAAATTGCTGGTGGGAATGTAAAACGGTGTAAATACTTAGGGTAAACAGTTTGGCAGTTTCTCAAAAAGTTAAGCATAAAACCGCCATATGACTCACCAATTCTACTTCTACGTATCTACCCAAGAGAAACAAAAACATATCCACACAAAGACTTACACACATATGTTCACAGCAACAGTACTCAAAATAGCCATACACTGGAAACGACTGGTGGATAGACAGACAAAAAGTAGATTCATACAATGGAATACTCTTCAGCAATAAAAAGGAACAAACTACTGACACGTTACGTCATGGATGAACCTCAAAAACATGCTCAGTAAAATAATCCAGGTACAAAAGAATGTGTATCCTCTGATTCTATTTATATGAAATATCCAGAAAAGCCTAACTAATAGAGACAGAAAGTAGATTAGTGGTTTCCTGGGGCTCAGAGTGGAAAAGCAGATCAATGTAAATGGGCATAAAACATCTTATTTGGAGGATGAAAATGTTCCAAAACTGATTTATGGTGATGGTTGCAACACTGAGTAAAGTTAATAAAAATCATTGAATTATACACTTGAAATGGGTGAATTTTATACTGTGTAAAAATATACCTCGGTAAAGCTATTTAAAACAAAATATAATAAAGGGGCAAGGGATTTTAAACAGCTTAGTGCAGGGAAGGCCTCTCTGAGGACCTGGCATTTGAACAGAGGCTGAATAAATGAGGCAGTGCCCAATGCAATGATTAGGGAAGAGTATCCAAGCAGAAGAAACAGCTGGCATAAAGATTCTCGGGGAACTTAGCAATTTAGCAACAGCAAGAGGGCCAATGTCATTAGAGTGAAAATGAGAATCATGGAGAAAGATAGGGTCAGAGATGTAGGCAGGTGTTGTAGGTCACAGTAAGAATTTTGGGTTTTATTTTGAGCATGAAAGGAGGCTGCTGAAAGGACTTTTAGATAATTTACCTTAAAAAAGCCCCTCACTGTCTGCTTTGTAAAAAATCAATGATAGGTGGCAAAAATGGCGGTAGAGAGATCAGATAGCAGACCACTGCGGTAGACCAAGCTAAAAGTCAGTTTGGGTTTGCATCAGTGGTGATGGAGGTGGTAAGAAGAGGTCAGACTCTGGAAATATTTGTGAAGATAGAGCAGACAGGTCTTGATGATATATTGGAAATAGGGTGCGAGAAAAAGGAGGATCAAGAATCATTCCTAAGTTTTTTCCTGATATATTAGGTGAATGGATTTGCCATTTACTGAGATGAGATCCTTAAGGGAGGAGCAGTTATGGCAGGTAATCAAGAGTTTGCTTTTACAGCTGTTAAGTTTGAAAAGTCTAGACTTCCAGGTGGACATGTGGAGTATGCAGTTGGATAAATGAGTCTGGAATCAAAGAGAGGAGATTTAGGCTAGATATACAAATTTAGAAATCATTAGCATGTTGGAGGCATTGAAGCAAATGATCTGGATGATGCCATCTAGGAACAGAAATCAGAATGAGGGCGAGGATGTAGTAAAGGAGTTGGAGAATGACCCATTATGAGGTAGGAGGAAAATCAGGAAGTAGGGTGTCTTGGAAGGCAAGAGTCAGGGTCACTGGTGACCTTGACAAGGAGTCTCAGTGGAGCAACAAGGATGACACCAGAAGGAATGAGAGAGGAGAACATAGAGACAGCATATATACAAATAACTCCTTTGAGAAATTTTGTTATAGGGGAGTGATGGCTGGAGGAAGGATGTGGGGTCAAGAGAAGGGGCTTTAAAATTTTTTTTAATGATGGGAGGCATCTTGAAATGAAAAGAACACAACTGGGGCTTGGGTGTGATATGAGAGAGGAGACAAGATGGTTTGTACTATTGTCTGCAAATTCAGTGACACCATTAATTGATTACTGATAGAGTACTCTGTGACTTGCTTACAGTACAGTTACAACTGTGGCATGCGATAGGGACCCCTGATAATGAGAGGAAATGAGTCCACAATGGGAGCCTGGCTTTGACTTAATAGCTGTTCATGTGAGGGCAGCAGAGAAAGAGCTCTGCAAGGTGGTTCATGCAGGGTAATCAATCATTCTTTGCATTCTCATCAAAGATATTAGAGGGAATGCAGCCCTTCCTCCCCAGTATCTCAGTGCTTAAATCCAGCTTAGAGACTCTAAAGGGTCCAGAGTTTGGGACATATGTGGATAATGTTGCCAGGTTTTGAGATCTGGAGGAAAGGAAGCAATTACATCTCTGATTGAGTGTGGAGGAATGACCAGTACAGAGGGAGGTTGCAGCAATTACGTGGAAGCTTTTTTAAAACAAACAGAATGAGGCTGGACCATTGTTCTTATAAACATACTGATTCCCCTGGAGTAATCACTGTCACAGTGATTCCAAAAGAACCATTGATGCTGAATCCCAAAGTGTGCAGCCAAATTTTGCTTAAAAAGCCAAGTAGAGAAGGACCTAACCTATGATGGGAGAGAGGAAGACACTCCTACTGTGACTGGACCTTTAATGTGAATAACCACAGCATGTCACATGTACACAGTGCGTTGCAGTCTACAAAAGATGTCATATTCCTTGTCCTTTTTGGTTTTAATGTTTATAGAGACCATTGAATAAGTATCATTAATATCATTCTCGTTTTTATTCTTCAGATGAAAAGAGAGAGGCTTAGAGAAAGGTCACCTGACTTTTCCACCATCACACAGCAAACGAATGGCTAAGCCAGGACTCAGATTCAGGACTTTTGTCTCCATATCTTTGAATCTACAGAGAGATGTGGGTGGGTAACGTGTAGAGACACATCACATGTTTAGACTGATTATGAAGGGTCAGAGGGAAGTTAAGCTTGGTGGCAAATTGGGGATGAAACGGGGAGGTGAGGAACTGTCTTGTATCATTTTAAAAGGACTGTTGATGTAGAAGAAGAATCATATTTATTCTGTGCAACTTTGGAGAGTTAAGACTAGAACAGGGAGACAGATTCCACTCAATTTGTGAAGAGCTCCATAGAAAGGAAATTGTTATGTTGTATTCTTAAAGGCGTGAAGCGGGGGCCAGGTGAATATTTGGCAAAGCTTTGGGGGAAATCTTTGACCTTACAACCTCTAAAATTCTATTCAAATCAAGTCACTTGGGACTTGTTTGCAAAAGCCTGAATAACAGAGTACCCTTTCCCAACACTTAGTTATATGGAGGATGGTGGGGGGTTACACTGTACTTTCATGTTGCAGTAATTATATATCCATTAAGTCCATTTCTTCCTGACCCACTGCAGGGTGGGAGGTGAGGAGTTGAGGAGCTAAGTTAGGAAGAGTAGGGAGCTGTGGCTGATCCCAGACAAAAGTGGAAGCAATTCAGTGCTTCAGCAGGCAGGGAAGGGCCAACTTTTAGCTCAGCAATTGAGAAATCTTCAGCAGCACACCAGGAGGAATTCACCAGGGGATTGAGAGAGTGACTCAGAGAACATAGGTGGAGGAAGGGTTACAGAGGAACTTTGGCGAAGGAAGCGTTTATGGGTGGAAACCTTGCACAGAATTGCAGTCAGTGGTGAAGGAAGCCATTTGTTCTGGGAGTGCAGTTTAGAGGGAATATGTTTTGTGCCGGAAGTAGTTTATGAGAGAAGTCTTTGTGGGGAAGAGGGTTATGGGGCTAATGATACTCATGGGAGCACTGTTGAGAAATGTGGTTTGTAGGGTGCTTGCTTTGCTGGGGTGGGGTTTGGGGGTGGGGGGTGTTTGTTGCAGTGAGAGAGGCCACAGGGACAGAAGGAAGAATCCTTGCTGTGGTCTTAAATATATATATATATATACATATATATATAAATACACACACATATGCATTCAAAATTTTAAATAAAAATCTTACATGATTACAAAAACAATACAAATTAATGAAGAACAATCGGACAATATAAAGAACAAAAAAGAACCCCCATATGCCCTCAGAAAGATAAGCACTGTTATCAGTTTGGTGTGCTTACTACGGATTTGGTATAATTTTTGGAAATTTTTAATGTCCACTTTGTCCCCAACTTTTTACTTTGAAAATCTGGAACCCTGTAAAAAATTTGAAAGAATAGTGCAATGGACTAGGATACCTTCCACCTAATGCATCAGTTGTTAACATTTGACCACATGCACACTCCTTGTTTATCCTGAGCCATTTCTGAGTAAATTGCCGCAGACGTCATGTGAGACCACTTGTAAACCCAGCAGCACGTGTCTCGAAAAACAAGGACATCGCCTATATAACAACATTACTGGTATCTCACCTGAGAAGATCAATATTCATTCAGGAAGGTCTGCATAGGGCTTACTTTTCAATACGTCTTCCTACAGATTCTAAATGCTTTCCTTTTTCTTAGTTCTCCAGCTCTCATCTTTGAAGGCAGAACTTCAGTCATCAATCTGGCCAGCTAAGCCAGAGTAACTGCATGCTGGGGAAGGTAAGAAAGACTCTGAGAGTGTGGGAACCTGGAAGCTGTCAGAAGGGCCTCTCTCTCTCAAAGCCATTACTCTTCCTATCCCCTAAGCTCATCTCATGCTCTCCTCCAGGCCATGGGCTAGAGCTCCAGGATCTCATCCTCCCTTCCTCTTTCTCTGCTTCCCTCCCTTTCTCTCTCCTTCACCAAAACGTACTGTGCACCTGTTCTGTGCTAGGTTCTGCACCAGAGTCTGCTGACTCAAGCAAACTTGGTCTCTGATCTCAAGAAAGTACAGAAAAGGCAGAGTTTCTCCCTGGTGAGAAGTTTCTGTCCTTGGCTCTGTAACCTGCCATTTAGGAGCATCATGCTCATAGGACTGGCTTGTCCATCTGGACACCTTACCAGGGCATCTGGGCTTCCCATGGAAAAAGCCTCTGCTCCTTGGACCACTAGTGGCCCTGAAGATCATCATTACCTGACCAGAACACCAGACACAGTTGTGTGAGGAGAAAGCAAGCCTCCTTAGCCTGAAATGTTAGCTTAGTTGCTCTCCCATGGGATGATTCTCTGTGTAGGGAAAACATCTGATTTGCAGATTGAGGGACACCTATGTCTATTCTCTTGACCCAGGCTTTTTTTTTTTTTGATATAGTTGTTGACTGTCCTTTCATGATTGTTCTTAGATGTCAGAATGTAAAAGCGGAGGTCTGTGAGCTAATTTTAATGTTTCAGAAATCTTGATGAAAACCACACATTTACTCTAAATAAGACTATAACATGCTAACTAAAACTAAGTTTATTTGAATTATATCAGTCCATCATGCAACCCTGGTTATCTCATTCTTATCAAAAATTCTGTTTGGTAAAATTTTTTTAAATTAATACAAATGAGAACATTGAATTAATTAAATTGCAGTGATTCATGAGTATAATAGCAAAATTTCCTCAAAACTTGAAAGTTTTGGTGCCATCTGAGGATTAAATCAGGTCAGATCAGCCTTTGGTAAATAGTAGCCACCATTTGTGAAATCAAACTCCTGATCTCCCCAAACTCCTAATCTGTCAGTTGGGGGAGGTGCCAAGAACCCACAGACTCCAGCTTTGGGGACCAAAATGCAGGCTTAGGCAAGTACAGCGATTTTAGCATCCTCACAACTAAAGTTCAATCAAGTAAACTCTATCCTGCCTCTCTGCTCTTACCTAAATTTGATTTGGGTTATCATTTATTGCAGATAATTCTGCAAGCTGCCTTTAATGCTATCTCGGACCAAAGTGGAGTGTAAAAGAATACAAACCAACAACTATGAGAATATATTCTGAGAACGAGATTGGGGAGCTTGGAGATTAGAAAGGGAACTTCTAAATTTTGGGAATTGCTTCCCTGGAAGCCGCCACTGTTCAGGGGTAAGACAGTGGCTCAGTCTTGAATTCTGAGTCAGGAATGTTTCCCCACCCCCATCCTGGCCTGAATGAATCTCAACATTACTCACCAGCCCTGCTCACTAAGGAAACGTTTCTTCATAGTTTGGTCTTCCACTTAAGTCAGGGAGAGAACGTGTGGGGCAGGTTTGTTTTCCACTGCACATATTTTTCACTGTAGATCTTGTCTATAGTTTTATTTTGGGATTGGTTTGTGTGAGTCAATCCTGTGAGACTGAAAAACTCCAGATGCACAGGCGAAATCAAGTGTGGACCTGTGAGTTGAGGACAGGATCCACTGTGCTTGGATAGTTGTGCTGCCTCCACCTCCTGGAGCCCTTCCTGGGCGGCCATCTGACCTTTCTGAATGATTTTGTTTTCTCAGTCTAAGCAAGAGAAATAACTGTAACTTAACAAATGTAATTTACAGGGAGCCAATGGGGCTGGGAATAATAAAAAGTGTCCTTGGTGATTGAAAGATTAGAAACCACGAGTTTAGCTGGTTTATCTTACTTTGACTTCAGAGGCTTTTTGCCAGTTGAATTACATGTGGTTCCACTAAAACCTGTTTGACGACTACCTCAAGTTGAAATACTGCATCATGACAATTGTTTGAAAGTCTTTTTCTGTGAAGTTCGCTGTTTCAGCATTTTGTGGCCATTCTAAAAGAGTTGTGTTACTATTACCTATCAACCATTTCACAAATGGTCATCTTCCACTCCACCAGACACACAGGCACACACACACATGCACACACACACAGACACATTTCTTTACCAGTGTTCTCTCTTTCTCACTCCTAGTGTCTAGGACCATTATGACCTCAGGGATTGCCAGCAATCTCTCCCTGACCTGACAGTCTATCTCCATACTTTTTCCTGTCCACACTGGAACTTCCAAGAACATGGATTTTCAGTCAGACAGATCTGAGTTCAAATGCTGAATCTGTCATTTACTAGCTAGATGATCTTGGGTATTTTAACTGAAGGTTCCTAATGCTTTGTTTCCACATTTATAAAATGGGGATATCATATCAGTCACCTTACAGTGTTCAATGAGAAAATTAAAAAGAGTGCTTAACACAATTCCCTGGTACTTAATCAGCACTTTATAAATGCTGGCTGTTATTTCTTTACATCTCTCAGAGACAATGCAGTCCATTATAGGAAATCACAATAAATCAATATGGACTACAAGCTCAATTAAACGTGTCAACCTTTTCAGGGATAATTTCATTTGAAAAAAAAAAAAAAGACAGGGAAAGGAGATGAATGTTAAAGGAATGTCTCTCAAACAGTGGAACCTTACACAGTGTGAATCTTACACAGCTAGTAGGAGAGAATTTTTTTGGAGTGTAACAGCAAAAAACCTCTAGTCATATGTCATTAGGTGATATTTATCCTGTGTTTACCAATAAGGCTGGCCCTGTGTGCAGCCATGGAGACCTGAAGATGGTCTGAAGGATGGTTTGTAGTCCAATGCAAGTAAGCAATGCCCATCCTCACTCCTGCTTCCTCACACCCAGGGCCAGGCTGACTCCACTTCTCCTGTTTCCCTCCAGAGTCGCTGTTGGGGGTAGGCGATAATGAATAGAGGGCACAGTGCTTCCCACCTTCCTAGGGTCTCCAGCACTGATTCCCCCTACATACATACACCCCTCTCCTGCTACCTCCTGAGCCCTTAGAGCCTTCCATTCCCATTCTGCCTATGACAGTATCTGGCCGCTGCCCAGCCTTGGACCTGATATGGCTCAGACAGAGGACCAGTGTGTGGAGTGAGGCTTGCCAGCACTCAGGGCTGAAACAATGCCAGTTGAGTGCTTCCCTCTCTA
Organism: Diceros bicornis minor; assembly: GCF_020826845.1. Classification (NCBI taxonomy): domain Eukaryota; kingdom Metazoa; phylum Chordata; class Mammalia; order Perissodactyla; family Rhinocerotidae; genus Diceros; species Diceros bicornis. Next base: position 28,764,759 of record NC_080744.1, on the reverse strand, counting down.
GGTTTCGTATTCCTGGAAAATCTGCTGTTTTTGCAGATCCTTTCCCAGAACTGGGAGGTCAGAAGAGGAATGCAGGGGCGGATTATGGTGTGGTTTGAACTACTTGGTTCCAAAATCCAGAAACAAAACAAAAAAACTGCTTGAACTTGCTTATCCTTCTCTTCCTTCCTCACAAAGCCCTCAGATTTCCTTTTTATAATTTCCTTCCTGTTAAGGTCATTTTTAAAAAAATTTTAATTATGGACATTTTCAAACATGAGCTGAAGTAGAAAGAAGAGTATAACTAATCCCCACGTGCCCACCACACTCAACTTCAACAATAATCAGAATTTTGCCCATCTGATTTTCTCTCTCTTCCCTTTTATTATTTTTTTATGTGTTCATTTATTCCTAGAGTATTTTTAAAGCTAATTCTGAGTTTATTTTTAATGAATTCTCCCTCTCTCTCAAGTTAAAGCTGGGAGTTGGGCAGAGGAGACCCAGCTTGGTGAGTTCAGCCCCTCTCCCTGCCTCCCAGCTCTCCATCACTGCCTCACCGTGGAAATCAGGCGCAAGTACAATTTCATAGCTCGGTGTTTATTCTTCTGGTATAATCTTGACGACCATCTTTATGCCAGACACTGTCCTAGGCAGTGAGTATAAGAAGAGCGCTAGGATAAGAAACTCTCAGTTCAGTGGGAAAGCAGAAAAGCAAAGAAGCCATGCTATCTGCTTGGCCTGATTATTTATACAAGTTATTTATTATTATATATTGTCCATCTGTCTCTGGTTACATTATTTGGCTTGAAGTGTATTCTCTCTGACATGAATATGGCTACATTTGCTTTCTTTTGGTTGCCATTTGCTTGGAGTATCATCTTCCACCCCTTCACTCTGAGCCTATGTTTGCCTTCAGAGCTGAGATGGGTCTCCTGGAGGCAGCATATTGTTGAGGTATGTTTTTTAATCCATCCATCCACTCTGTGTCTTTTGATTGGTGAATTCAATCTATTTGCATTTAGGGTGATTATTGATAAATGAAGCCTTGGTTTTGCCATTTTATCTTTTCCTTTTTGGTTGCTGTATATCTCCATTGTTTCTTCTTCCTTGTGTTTCTGTCTGCCATATTAGTGGTGGTGTGCTACAATGCTTTTCTCAGTTTCCGTTTTTTGTGTGTTTCATGTCTCTGCTCTAGCTTTTTGTTTTGTGGTTAACATGAAGTTTGTATAAAATGTCTCATAGATGAGATTTCTCTGCTGATAGCATCTTATCCTCATTTGCCTCTACAGGTTCTATCTTTTTCCTCTTCCCCTTTTATGTTTTTCTTGTGGCATATTATCTCTTTTAATGTTGTGAGTTCATTACCTAATTGAAGTAGCTATCATTTTTTTAATGCTTTTTTCCCCTTTGAACTTTTATGCTATAATTAAGTGTTTAACAACCTATTCTGATATACAGTAGCAATTTTCTGATTCTGTCTGTCTGTTTATCACCTTACTCAAAGTTCCGTGTACTTTTAGTTTCAGGTTGAAGAACTCCTTTCAGCATTTCTTATAAGTCAGATCTAGTGGTGATGAACTCCCTCAGCTTTTCGTTGCCTGGAAAAGCCTTTATTTCTCCTTCATATCTGAAGGATTACTTTGCTGGATAGAATATTCTTGGCCGACAGTTTTTTTGTTTTTTTTTTTTAAAGATTTTATTTATTTATTTTCCCCCCAACGCCCCAGTAGATAGCTGTCTGTCATAGCTGCACATCCTCCTAGTTGCTGTACGTGGGACCCGGCCTCAGCATGGCCGGAGAAGCGGTGCGTCGGTGCGATCCCGGGATCCGAACCCGGGCCGCCAGCAGCGGAGCGCGCGCACTCAACCGCCAAGCCACGGGGCTTTGGCCGACAGTTTTTATCTTTCAGTATTTTGAGTATGTCATTCCACTCTCTCTTGGCCTGTAGAGTTTCTTCTGAGGAATCTAGTGATAGCCTAATGGGGGTTCCCTTTAGGCTACTGTCTTTTTTTCCACTGGCTGCCTTTAAAATTCTTTCTTTATCCTTGACTTTTGACAGTTTTAATATAATGTGTTGGAGAAGGTCTTTTTGCATTGAGATAATTTGGTGTTCTATTAACTTTGTGTACTTGTGTATCCAGTTCCTTCTCTAGCTTTGGGAAGTTCTCAGCTCAGTGTGCTCTCTGCTCACTTCTCCCTCTCTTCTCCTTCTGGGATAACCATTATCCTTATGTTGCCTTTTCTAATGGAGTTGGATAGTTCTTGTAGAATTATTTAAGTTTTTAAAAATCTTCGTGTTCTCTCCTCTTCTACCAAAATCATTTCTACATTTCTGTCTTCAAGATCACTAATACTCTCTTTCATCTGGTTTGCTCTATTTCCAATGCTTTCTAATGCATTCTTCATCTCATTTATTGAGTTCTTCAGCTCTAGAATTTCTGTTTTTTTATTTTTTCCCCAAAACTTAACATTTATTCTTTTCAAAGTCTCTGCTCAATCATATTCTGTTTATTTTCCAATCCTACCAAACAGTTTGAGAAACAAAGCAGATTTCACTTTATTTCCACTGTGTTTTGCATAACACCTTGATGACAGTTTGGAGTATATTGTGACACATTAGACAAGCCCATTAAAATATTGACAGCCTGGGGGCCAGCCTGGTGGCTCAGTGGTCAAGTTCACGCACTCTGCTTCTGCAGCCTGGGGTTCGCAGGTTCGGATACTGGGTGCAGATTGACACACTGCTTGTCAAGCCATGCTGTGGCGGAGCCCCATATAAAGTAGAGGAAGATGGGCACTGATGTTAGCCCAGGGCCAATCTTCCTCAACAAAAAATGTGGAGGATTGGCAAACAGATATTAGCTCAGGGCTAATCTTCCTCCCAGGAAAAAATATAAATAATGACAGCCTGCATTTGTGTGGTGCTTTTCAGTTTACAAAGCACTTGCACATACCATACCTATTTTGTTTCTGATAATAATCTTATGAGATTAATAGGGGAAGGTTAATATTCCCACTTTAGAGGTGAGGAAACTGAGGCTCAGAGAGCTAAGGGGTGGCCCAAAGTCATTCTGTCATTGTCAGGCCAAGGCCCAGGATCTAAACATCCTGATTTGTATTTCAAGCTCATTTTACCCTGATATAAAACCTCACACTCTGAAAACTGAAAGTGTTAAATACTTCATTTAGAAATTAATTCTCTGGATTATTCATTCAGAATTACATAACATGCTGAAATTGTAGACAAATTAAAAATGAGATCGTGTGTTTGGCAGAACTAGCTGGGTGACTCATTCAGTGTGCAGGGATATTGCATTCAAGGATGTTGTATTGCGCAGTCACTTTGCTAGTTATACCTACATTTAAACCCATAAAGTGTACTTTTGTCAAAATTGGGTGTGCACACTTTTGATTATGTCAACTTGTCTGTGTTGCAAGCTTTGCCACGTGCAGGGGGAGGTGGGAGCCAGGGTCATGGGTACCTCAGCCCCATTTGGAGTTCTTGGATTTACCAACGTCACCACCGGGGCTGGGGGAACCAGAGTCACAGGAGCCACTGTGGCTGGAGGGACTGAGATCCCGTCCCTGCCATTGCTGCTATTCGCTTCCCTGTGGTGGCAGATGCCACTGTGACTTGCAGGCCTGTGTCTTGTGTGCCTCCTTTGTTATTGCTATACAACTCCCTGGGGCAGTGGCCTCAGCTGCTACAGCAGGGGGCTGGATCGTGGGCACCACCTCTGCTTTTCTCCCAGTTTCACCTCTTCTGTGTCTTCCAATCTGCCCACCTTCAGAGGTACAGATGTGTGGATCTCTCCTTGTCCTGATGCATTGGGCAGAGGAACCTTTGTTGAGTCGTGGATGTTTTACTAGTTGTAGACTGAAGGGGAGAGACAAAGGGAGCATCTCATGCCACCATGATGCTATGTCACCCAATTTGCCATTCTTTGTGGCCATGTGTGTGCACATATGTATATACATACATATACATATGCAAAAACAAAAATTGTCAACTTATAAACCTTTCTCTGCCCATAAAACCTTGAGGAAGGTTGAAGTTTTTCAGTGTGCCAGACATGCCATTCATCAGGTGTATCTTTCCAGGCTGCTGAGCATTGAGAAATCTGAACTCATGAGGAGGGTATGTTACTTCATTTACTCAACAAATGTTCTAGGGATTGAGGACACTGTGAAGGATGACAATGATCCTGCCTTCATGGAGCTTACATTAAATTGAAGGAGTCGTACTGAAAATAAATAGAAATGTAAAAATATCTAAGGTAATGACAAATGTTAAGAAAAAATAATCAAAGTAAGGGGATGGATAGTAATAGAGGAAGGAAAGGCAAGTTAAAACTACAATGAGATACCGTTTCATACTCACTAGAGTGTCTATAATATATTAGACAGCCATTAACAAATATTGACGAGGATGCAGAGAAACAAGAACTCTCACACATTGCCGGTGGGAATGTAAATGGTGTAACCACATTAGATAGACTGGTAGTTTCTCAAAAAGTTAAGCATAAAACTACCATATGATCCAACAATTCTACTTCTAGGTATCTACCCAAGAGAAATAAGAACATATCCATACAAAGACTTACACACAAATGTTCACAGCAACAGTATTCAAAATAGCCAAACACTGGAAAGAACTGGTGGATGGATAGACAAAATGTATGTCCAAGCAATGAAATACTATTCAGCACTAGAAAGGAACAAACTATTGACATATGTTACATCATGGATAAGCCTCAGAAACGTGTTGAGTAAAATAATCCAGATACAAAAGAACATGTATCCTATGATTCTATTTATGTGAAATGTCCAGAAGAGCCAAACTTATAAAGACAGAAAGTAGATTAATGGTTCCCTGCGTGAAACTGGAGATCAATGTAAAAGAGCATAAAAGATCTTATTTAGGGAGGGAAAATATTCCAAAACTGACTTATGGTGGTGGTTGCAACACTGAGTAAAGTTATTAAAAATCATTGAGTTGTACACTTGAAATGGGTAAATTTTATAATGCATAAAATATACCTCAGTGAAGTTATTTAAAAAAAAAAAAGGTAATAAAGGAGAAAGGAATTTTAAATAGCTTAGTGCAGAAAAGGCCTCTCTGAGGACCTGGCATTTGAACAGAGGCTGAATAAATGAGGGAGTGAGTAATGCAATGATTAGGAAAGTGTGTTTAAGCAGAAAGTACAGCTGGCATAAAGCTTCTCAGGGAACTTAGTAATTTAGCAACAGCAAGAAGGCCAATGTTATTAGAGTGAAAATAAGAATCATGGAGAGAGATAAGGTCGGAGATATAGGCAGGTATTGTAGATCACGGTAAGAAGTTTGGGGTTTATTTTGAGCATGAAAGGAGGCTACTGAAAGGATTTTTAACTAATTTACCTTAAAAATACCCCTCACTGCCTGCTTTCTAGAAAATCAATGGTATGGGGCAAAAATGCTAGTTGGGAGATGAAATAGCAGACCACTGTGGTAGACCAGGCTAAAAGTCGGTTTGGACTTGCATCAATGGTGATGGAGGTAGTAAGAAGAGGCCAGATTCTGGAGACATTTTTGAAGATAGAGCAGCCAGGATTTGCCAATATATTGGAAATAGGGTGTAAGAAAAAGAGGAATCGAGAATCATTCCTAAGTTTTTTCCTGATATATTAGATGAATAGAGTTGCCATTTACTGAGATGAAACCCTTAAAGGAGGAGCAGTTTTGGCAGGTATCAAGAGTTTGCTTTTACAGCTGTTAAGTTTGAAAAGTCTAGACTTCCAGGTGCACATGTGGAGTATGCAGTTGGATAAATGAGTCTGGAATTAAAGAGAAGAGATTTAGGCTAGATATATAAATTTGGAAATTATTAGCACATAGATGGCATTAAAGCAAACAATCTGGTAGATACCATCTAGGGACAGAAATCAAGATGAGGGCAAGGATAAAGTAAAGGAGTTTGAGAATGACCCAGTAGTGAGGTAGGATGAAAATTAGGAAGTCGGATGTCTTGGAGGGCAAGCCAATCTGACTTTGACAAGGAGTCTCAGCAGAGCAATAAGCATGAAACCAGAAAGAATGCAAGATGAGAACACAGAGACAGCGTATGCAAATGACTCCTTTGAGAAATTTTGTTATAGGGGAGTGGTGGCTGGAGGAAGGATGTAAGGGCAAGGGAAGGGGGTTTAAAAAAAATTTTTTTTTTTGAGGAAGATTGGCTCTGAGCTAACATCTGTTGCCAATCTTTCTCTTTTTTTTCCTTTTTTCTTCCCAAAGCCCCAGTAGATAGTTGTATGTCATAGTTGTGCATCCTTCTAGTTCTTCTATGTGGGGCACCGCCTCAGCATGGCTTGATGAGCAGTACGTAGGTTCGCGCCCAGGATCCAAAAGGACGAACCCTGGACTGCTGAAGTGGAACACACAAACTTAACTGCTATGCCACCAGGCCAGCCACTAAAAAAATTTTTTTAATGATAGAAGGCATCTTGAAATAGAAAGAACCCAACTGGGACTTAGGTATGATATGAGAGAGGAGACAAGATGGTTTGTACTATTGTCTGCGAATTCAATGACAGCATTAATTGATTACTGATAAAGTACTCTGTTACTTGCTTATAGTACAGTTAACGACTATCCCCAGGCGATAGAGATCCTTGATAATGAAAGGAAATGAGTCCACATTGGGAGCTTGGCTTTGACTTAATAGCTGTTCATAAGACGGCAGCAGAGCAAGAGCTCTGCAAGGTGGTTCCTGCAGGGTAATGTCTCTGTTACATCCTCTACAGAGGTATTAGAGGGAATGCAGCCCTTCTTCCCCAGTGTCTCAGTGCTTAAATCCAGCTTAGAGACTCCAAGGGCTCCAGAGTTTGTGATGTACTTGGATAATGTTGCCAGGTTTTGAGATCTGGAGAGAAGGAAACAATTATAACACTGATTGAGTGTGGAGGAATGGCCAGTCAGAGGGAGGTTGTAGCAATTATGTGGAAGCATTTTCAAAAACAGCAGAATGAGGCTGGACCATTGTTGTTATAAATATATTGATTCCCCTGCAGTAATCACTGTCACAGTCATTCCAAAAGAACCATTGATGCTGAATCCCAAAGTGTGTGGCCAAATTTTACTCAAAAAGCCAAATAGAGAAGGACCTAACCTATGATGGGAGAGAGGAAGACACTCCTGTTGTGACTGGACCTTTAATGTGAATAACCACAGCATGTCACATGTACACAGTGCGTTGCAGTCTACAAAAGATGTCATATTCCTTGTCCTTTTTAGTTTTGATATTTATAGAGACCGTTGAATAAGTATCATTAATATCATTCTCGTTTTTATTCTTCAGATGAAAAGAGAGAGGCTTAGAGAAAAGTCACCTGACTTTTCCACCATCACATAGCAAACAAATGGCTAAGCCAGGACTCAGATTCAGGACTTTTGTCTCCATATCTTTGAATCTACAGAGAGACGTGGGTGGGTAACGTGTGGAGACACATCACATGTTTAGACTGATTATGAAAAGTCAGAGGGAAGTTAAGCTTGGTGGCAAATTGGGGACGAAACGGGGAGGTGAGAAACTGTCTTGTATCATTTTAAAAGGACTGTTGATGTAGAAAAAGAATCATATTTATACTGTGCAACTTTGGAGAGTTAAGACTAGAACAAGGAGACAGATTCCACTCAGTTTGTGAAGAGCTCCACAGAAAGGAAATTGTTGGGTTACGTTCTTAAAGTGTTGAATCAGGCACCAGATGAATATTTGGCAAAGCATTGGGGGAAATCTTTGACCTTATAACCTCTAAAATTCTATTCAAATCAGGTCTCTTGGGACTTGTTTGCAAAGCCTGAATAACAGAGTACACTTTCCCAGCAGTCTAGTTATATGGAGGATGGTGGGGGGGTTACACTGTACTTTCATGTTGCAATAATTATATATCCATGCATGTCCATTTCTTCCTGACCCACTGCAGGGTGGGAGGTGAGGAGTTGGGGAGCTAAGTTAGGAAGAGTAGGGAGCTGTGGCTGATCCCAGACAAAAGTGGAAGCAATTCAGTGCTTCAGCAGGCAGGGAAGGGCCAACTTTTAGCTCAGCAATTGAGAAATCTTCAGCAGCACACCAGGAGGAATTCACCAGGGGATTGAGGCAGTGACTCAGAGAGCATAGGTGGAGGAAGGGTTACAAAGAACTTTGGAGAAGGAGTGGTTTATGGGTGGAAGCCTTACAGAGAGGTGCAGGTGAAGGAAGCCATTTGTTCTGGGAGAGCAGTTTAGAGAGAGTGTGTTTTGTGTGGGCAGTAGTTTATGAGGAAAGTCTTTGCGGGGAAGAAGGTTATGGGGCTAGTGATACTCATGGGAGCACTTGTTGAGAAATGTGGTTTGTAGGGTGCTTGCTTTGCTGGGGTGGGGTTAGGGGGTTGGAGGGTGTTTGGTGCGATGAGAGAGGCCACAGAGTCAGAAGGAAGAATCCTTGCTGTAGTCTTAAATATATATATATACACAAAGATATATATGTGAAGTTTTAAAGAAAAATCTCTTTATGGTTACAAAAACAACACATATTCAGATAGAACGATTGGACAGTACAGAGACCAAAAAGCACCCTTATATCCCCTCGGCCAAGATAAACACTGTTTCTGGTTTGGTGTACGTACTATGGATTTGATATATTTTTTGGAAATTTTTAATGTCCACTTTGTCCCCAACTTCTTCTACTTTGAAAATCTTGAACCCTGTGAAAAAGTCGAAAGAATAGTGCAATGAACTAGGATACCTTCCACCTAATGCGTCAGTTGTTAACATTTGACCACATGCACACTCCTTGTTTATCCTGAGCCATTTGTGAGTAAATTGCCGCAGACGTCATGTGAGACCACTTGTAAACCCAGCAGCACATGTCTCGAAAAACAAGGACATCGCCTATATAACAACATTACTGGTATCTCACCTGAGAAGATCAATATTCATTCAGGAAGGTCTGCATAGGGCTTACTTTTCAATACGTCTTCCTACAGATTCTAAATGCTTTCCTTTTTCTTAGTTCTCCAGCTCTCATCTTTGAAGGCAGAACTTCAGTCATCAATCTGGCCAGCTAAGCCAGAGTAACTGCATGCTGGGGAAGGTAAGAAAGACTCTGAGAGTGTGGGAACCTGGAAGCTGTCAGAAGGGCCTCTCTCTCTCAAAGCCATTACTCTTCCTATCCCCTGAGCTCATCTCATGCTCTCCTCCAGGCCATGGGCTAGAGCTCCAGGATCCCATCCTCCCTTCCTCTTTCTCTGCTTCCCTCCCTTCCTCTCTCCTTCACCAAAACGTACTGTGCGCCTGTTCTGTGCTAGGTTCTGCATCAGAGTCTGCTGACTCAAGCAAACTTGGTCTCTGATCTCAAGAAAGTACAGAAAAGGCAGAGTTTCTCCCTGGTGAGAGGTTTCTGTCCTTGGCTCTGTAACCTGCCATTTAGGAGCATCATGCTCATAGGACTGGCTTGTCCATCTGGACACCTTACCAGGGCATCTGGGCTTTCCATGGAAAAAGCCTCTGCTCCTTGGACAATTAGGTGCCCCGAAGATCATCATTACCTAACCAGAGCACCAGACACAGTTTTGTGAAGCCTTAAATGTTTGCTTAGCTGCTCTCCCATGGATGATTCTCTGTGCAGGGAAAATATCTGATTTGCAGATTGAGGAATACCTACATCTACTTTCTTGGCCTAGGATTTTTTTTCTCTTCTTTTTTGGGTACAGTTGTTGACTGTTCTTTCAATATTGTTCCTAGAGGTCAGAATGTAAAAATGGAGGTCCGTGAGATAATTTTAACGTTTCAGAAATCTTCATGAAAACCACACATTTACTCTAAGTATGACTATAACCTGCTAACTAAAACTAAGTTTATCTCAATTATATCAATCCATCGTGGCAACCCTGTTTATTTCATTCTTATGAAAAATTCTTTTTGGTAATTTTTTAAAAAATTAATGCAAATGGGAAAATGAAATTAACTGAATTGTCGTGATTCATGAGTATTAGCAAAATTTCCTCAAAACTTGAAATTTTGGTACCATCTGAGGATTAAATCAGGTCAGATTAGCCTTTGGTAAATAGTAGGCACTATTTGTGAAATCAAACTCCTAATGTCTCCAAACTCCTAATCTATCAATGGGGGGAGGTGCCAAGAACCCACAGACTCCAGCTTTGGGGACTCCACCTTTCCCTCCAGCTTAGGGAAGTACAGCAATTTTAGCATCCTCACAACTAAAGCTCAGTCAATCAAACTGTGTCCTCCCTCTTTTCTCTTACCTAAAATTTGATTTGGGTTATCGTTTATTGCAGATTGTTCTGCAAGCTGCCTTTAATGCTATCTTGGAACAAAGTGGAGTATAAAAGAATACAAACCAACACACATGCTAATATATTTTAAGAAGGAGATTGGGGAGCTTGGAGATTAGAAAGGGAACTTCTAAATTTTGGGAATTGCTTCCTTGGAAGCCATCAGTCTCAGGGGTAGGACACTGGCTCAGTCTTGAATCCTGAGGCAGGAATGTTTCCCCACCCCCATCCTGGCCTGAATGAATCTCAATATTACTCACCAGCCCTGCTCACTAAGGAAATGTTTCTTCATAGTTGGGTCTTCCACTTAAGTCAGGGAGAAAATGTGTGGGGCAGGTTTATTTTCCACTGCACATATTTTTCACTGTGGCTCTTGTTTATAGCTTTACTTTGGGATTAGTTTGTGTGAATCAATCCCGTGAGACTGAAAAACTCCAGATGCACAGACGAAATCAAGTGTGGACCTGTGATTTGAGGACAGGATCCACTGTGCTTGGATAGTTGTGCTGCCTCCACCTCATGGAGCCCTTCCTGAGCGGCCATCTGACCTTTCTGGATGATATTGTTATCTCAGTCTAAGCAAGAGAAATAACTGTAACTTAACTAATGTAGCTTACATGTGTTACCCAGCCCATCAATCCTATAAGACATTAATCACAACCCTGCTCAGAACAAGCCTAACATGTTATCTTTAGCTTACAGGTAACCAAAATGAGAGGAAGGAGAAGATAGCTGAGACTAGGTCAAAACCAGTTGTAACTGGTTGAAGACAACATGGCAGTCTGACTGGAAGTGACACAGACCCCTCAGCTCATTACCTATTCATTGTAATATATCACTATACTAAATAACACATCTACCCTCAGCTGTGTCAGGAAACACCAGACCAACTAATGTGAGGAAAAGAGATGGCACCCCATTTCCCAGAAAAGCCTGCCCATTTCCCTGAATAACTATGAATATTCCTCCCCTTCATTATCCGACCCCTTACAACAACTGCTTAATAGCCCTAAGAGCTGAGAAGTTGATTTGTGAACTTTGTTCTCACTTCTCCATTCTTTGGCCATTGAATAAAACGTGTGCTGTTGAATGCTCAGCTTTGGTGTATCTCAAATTTGCAACACTGAACAAAGGAAGGACCCTTGGAGGTTGGGAGGGAGCTCAATTAGTAACCCAGGGACCCAAGGTGGCTGAGTATAATAAACAGTGTCCTCAGTGATTGAAAGATTATAAGCTGGTTTTATCTTCTTTTGACTTCAGAGGCTTTTTGCCAATTGAATTAAATGTGGTTTATCGCTATACTTTTTCCTGTCCACATTGGAACCTCCAGGAACATGAATTTTCAGTCAGACAGATCTGAGTTCAAATGCTGACTCTCTCATTTACTAGCTGGATGATCTTGAGTATTTTGTCTGCAGGTTCCTAATGCTTTGTTTCCACGCTTATAAAATGGGGATATAGTATCAGTCACCTCACAGTGTTAGATGAGAAAATAAATAAAGCGCTTAACACAATTTCCTGGCATTTAATCAGCACTTTATAAATGCTAGCTGTTATTTCTTTTTATCTCCCCAGGGCAATGCATTCCAATATAGGAAATGACACCAAATAGATATTGACTATAAGCCCAATTAAAAGTGTCAATGCTTTGGGGGATAATTTCATTAAAAAAAAAAAAAAAGCAGGGAAAGAAGAAGAATGTTAAAGGAATGTCTCTCAAACAGTGGAATCTTACACAGTGTGACCAGCTAGTAGGAGAGATTTTTTTTGGAGTGTAATTGCAAGAAATCTCAAGAATCATGTCACTAGGTGACTTTTATGCTGTGTTACCAATAAGGCTGGCCCTGTGTGCAGCCGTGGAGACCTGAAGATGGTCTGAAGGATGGTTTGTAGTCCAATGCAAATAAGCAATGCCCATCTGCCCTCCTGCTTCCTCACTCCCAGGGCCAGGCTGACTCCACTTCTCCTGTTTCCCTCCAGAGTCGCTGTTGGGGGTAGGCGATAATGAACAGAGGGCATAGTGCTTCCCGCCTTCCTAGGGTCTCCAGCACTGATTCCCCCTACATACATACACCCCTCTCCTGCTACCTCCTGAGCCCTTAGAACCTTCCATTCCCATTCTACTCATGACACTATCTGGCTGCTGCCCAGTCTCAGACCTGATGTGTGTTAGCTGTCCACACAAATAATCCATAATCAATCTGTAATTCAAAATTGGGGTGAGTTCATTATGAACCACATCTGAGGACTAGCCTGAGGCCTTTCTCCCTGAATGAAGGAAGGGCACCAAAGAAGTAGGGTGTACAGAGTGGTTATATACCATCTTGAAACAAAGAACATACAACACATATGATAGGAATGTCCCTTTTACAATAGTCATGAGATTGCTTTGCTGGCACAGCAGATGGGTGAACACAGCAGGTCGGTGGTCACAATGTGAGCAGTCACAAGTTCACAAGGTCACAAGCAGGTCAGTAATTAATCCTTAGTTTAGGGAGACGTGCTTATCTCAAAGGAAATGCCGACACATCCCTATCTTTAAGGACATCATGCTTGTCTTTGGGACATAGTAAATATTTAAAGCAGAAGTACACTACATGCTCAATAGGCCATGGCAGGCCCTCTTAGAAAAAGAAGGTCAGGCTGAATTAGTTTTAAACGAAATGGCTTCCTCATATACTCCAACATATCTTATCGCTTTTCATTTAAGTATCACAGCCAAAGGACCAGTGTGTGGAGTGAGCTTGTCAGCAATCAGGGCTGAAACAATGCCAGTTGAGTGCGTCCTTCTCTCAGTTCCGTATTCGTGGAAAATCTGGTGTTTTGCAGATCCTTTTCCAGAGCTGGGAGGTCAGAAGAGGAATGCAGGGGCAGATTATGGTGTAGTTTGAACTACCAAGTTCCAAAATCCAAAAACATTCTTGAACTTGCTTATCTTTCACTTCCTTCCTCACAAAGACTTCAGATTTCGTTTCTGAAATTTCCTTCCCCTTTAAGGTCATTTAAAAAAAAGTTTTATTTTGGATATCTTCAAACATGCACGGAAGTGGAGAGAAGAGTATAAATAATGCCATGTGCCCACCACACTCAACTTCAACAGTAATCAGCATTTTGCCCATCTGATTTTCTCTCTCTTCCCTTTTATTATTTTTTTATGTGTTCATTTATTCCTAGAGTATTTTTAAAGCTAATTCTGAGTTTATTTTTAATGAGTTCTCCCTCTCTCCCGAGTTAAAGCTGGGAGTTGGGCAGAGGAGACCCAGTTTAGTGAGTTCAGTCCCTCTCCCTGCATCCCTAGCTCTCCATCACTGCCTCACAGTGGAAATCAGGTGCAAGTACAATTTCATAGCTGGGTGTTTATTCTTTTGATAAGTAATCTTGACGACTTTCTTTATACTAGACACAGTGTGGTAGGATGAGAAACTCTCAGCTCAGTAGGAAAGAAAAAAGCAAAACAACAGTACTGTCTGTTTGGCCTGATTATTTATACAGTAGCAGCAAGAGTGTTAATTTACTGTATAGGCCTCCTTAAGTTTGCTTTGTAAGTCTAGAGCCATGTATTATTGACAAGGCCACAAAATTAACTTCTTTCTGGAAGTTTTCTTAAGGAATCTCAGGTTGGACTTTTAAAGCCTCTATTATTTGCTATCTTGAGTTTAGAAAAACCAAGCCCAAGAAACTCTTCCCACCAGATTTCACCTATAGTACCCAGAAATTTGGGTAAATTGCTTTCTTCTCAAGGTCCCCACACTTTCCTTAATTTCCTGGCCTGTAAGGTGCTGATGTTCCCCACCTCCTGCAAAGCTGCGACCCTGTAAGTGAGGTCCCAGGCAAGTTTTCCTGAGAGGATTTTGTGAACATTGGTTCATCATACTGGATTAAAGGAGCACGATTCTCAAAAATGACATTCTGGGCAAGGCCTTGGCTGCATAACTGATTTTTCCATCATATCCCAGTAAAAAGGAGGACAAATCCTTACTGAACCTGTGCAAATCACTTACTGCCATGAAAAGTAAGGGAACTTGGTAAGAGTTTCTGATCTTGGCTACGTGTGTGGGTCAGTGAGAATCAGATATCTTAAAGATGTTTGTTTCAGTTTAAAAAAGCAGAATCTAGTAATTTATGGAGATTAGTGAGTTTAAGAAGAATGAAAAAGTCTTTTTTTTTTTAAACATCATTATCTATATTTCTTTTTTTTTCCTTTCTTTCTTTCTTTTTTTTTTTTTGGTGAGGAAGATCAGCCCTGAGCTAACATCCGACGCCAATCCTTCTCTTTTTGCCGAGGAAGATTGGCCCTGGGATAACATCCGTGACCATCTTCCTCTACGTTTACATGGGATGCTGCCACAGCACGGCTTAACAAGCGGTGGGTTGGTGCTCGTCCAGGATCGGAACCTGCGAACCCCGGGCTGCCAAAGCAGAAAGCGCGCACTTAACCACTACCCCATTGTGCTGGCCCCTGAAAAAGTCTTCTTTATATATTCACAATAAAACATTAAAACAACACCAACATTAAGGTAGAACATTAAAACAATATGCCAAACAAATAACCACAAATTTCTCCTAGCAGTTCACTCAGTCCTACACAACTAATTCTTGTTCTGGTGGATCTTGAGTTAGCAGTCTCATGGAGCTGTCTGCTTCTTGACTAAAAAGAGTTCTGGAAATCTGGACTCAGTCCACTGGTTTGGTATGAAAGTTGTCCAAGTGATGTTGACTCAAAAGCCTGTACTTAAGAATCCATGCTGTAAAGCGTCAACAGCTTGAAGTATCTGCTACAGTCTTTTTCACGAGGCTCTGCGACCGTCCTTTATTGAAGACACGAATTCTGGCCTGTAGTTTATAGCAGAGCCTGCAGGCAAGTTAAGAGTAAACCAAAAACTACCTGTGGGTGACAGAGCCTTAAAATGCCTGTGGTCAGTTTATATCTGATAATTTTCCAATGTGAAAATTTATGAAGGCTCATAATAAGAATAATGCAACTTACAAGGAAATTTCGTTGTTTAAAGCCAGATAATAAAGCCATTTCCAAAAAATTTTTAGACAAAATGTCGCTAAAGATCATTATTAAGCCTATTTCAAAGAAGTCAGTGAACATTATTTACGCTGCTTGATAAAAATGAATGGACATAATTTTTATAGAGGATGCAACTCAGAATGTCAGTGAGCTGGCATCTTTCCTGGCAGAGGTGTAGACTGAGAGAAGACAGAGAACTTGGCAAGAGGGATTCGTAGGTTACATGTGATTTCTGGGAGCTCCTTCTGTAGAATTTGTTGATTCTGGAAGTTCCTGTTGCACCAGAGTCAGGTGGTTGTGATCTATTTTATTGATCATATGTTATTAACAAAACTCCTCCAACGTTACAGAAGCTGCCAAAATCACTCAGTTAGAAAGAACAAGACATAGTGTGGTAACTCCCCCAGAGGGTCGTCTGCCAGGTGGACCCGGGGCTATGCAGGGCCTGGACAGGTAAGAGCCCAAATCAGGGGAACTGCAGTGATGAGAGAGGGGATGAAAGGATTATAAGAGGAAAAGATCTGGCAGAGGTTAGAAGGGTCGGGTTCTGTGGATTGTGAGCAGGTTTATGTGAGTTCATTTTACAAATATGAATTGTTATGTTTCTTAATGATTACTAAAAATATCCATCTTATATATGCAAGATTGTTTTGGGCATCAGTGGTAAACAGTTGTTCTCTAGATCCATGAGAAAATGACCTCAGCTGGAACAGACTATCAGGGGCAAGGCAGAGAGAGGGAACAGTGTGTGGCAGTCAGTAGACCAGGGTCCCATTTCTGTTCTGTCACCCAACCTATGTGGCCTTAGGCCAGTCACTTATCATCCTGTGGCCTCAGATTTATTGTAAAACAGGAGAAGTGATTCTAGTTCTTCTTACTTGGTGGAGAAGTTTAAGGGTCATATGAGGTCATTTATGTGAAAATGAACTAAAATGTAAAGCCATCTATTTGGGTCCCTAGAGAGCTTAAGCATCACCTGTGTAAGGATTGGAAGAAAAGCCCCTTCCTCTGGGTGAGGTCAACTCTGTGCCAGTTTGTACAGTTTGTTGAGCAGAGCACAGGTTAGGTTTGAGTCTCTATTCACCCCCGTGGCTGGCCACTCTTGAGCAGAACATAACTAACCTTCAGAACTTTTCTGTAAGAAGAATTCCACCACGTAATATCATAAGGAACCATTCACTATCAAGATGTTTGCCGAATATCCTTAAGAGGCTAGATCCCTTTGTGTTTGGTTGGTAAACTGATGCTGTGCTCTGCACACAACTGAGCACTCTGGGATCCTAATGGAGGTCAGTGTTTACATGTGGGATCTCAAATAATGTATCTGTTTCTGAAAAAATGCCTCCCCGCTACTGCCTCTGCCCCAGACTTTAGTGTATCTGGTGGGTATGTGAGTGACAAAAACCTTGGGAAAAAAAGCTAATGGCTTATTTGGGACCCACAGCAGGGTTGGATTCCTTATTAGTAAAACATTATTCAGTATCCTTTCCCTTCTTTTGTTTCCGTGTCTCCCATCCTAAGACACTCTTCATAGCTGGGGATCCTCCAACCCAAGGCTGACCTGGATTCTTCTATCCAGTCAACTGTCACTACACAGTAGCAGCTGCAACTGCAGAATGAAGGGAAAGCTCCCGTGTGTACAGTGTAGCAGAACCCCTGACCATTACTGATTCTTTCAAACCAGTGGTTCTCAACCGTGTCACCAGATCCAACCTTCTATAGCAAGCATGTTGTATGCCCCGTTTACCACCTTGAAGTGTAATTTATAGATAAAGTGACACATTTAAACACATAAACTCAGGCAATCCGTCTCCAGAGTCTGAATGCTCCATATCGTTGCTCCAACAGTTCTCTCCTTTCTTTCCTGTATTATCAGTTTTTCGTCTCTACTTGGTCCTTATTGTCAATAAACAAGTAGCTATTTTTCCCATATTAAAAAAAAAATAAAACAAAAACCAACCTTCTCTTGATACTTACTCTCATCCAGTCTCATGACTGTAGATGCCTAGTCATACGCTGATGTCTCTCAAATATATATCTCCAGCTCAGACTCTTCTGAACTCTAGACTCCTGCATTCACAATATTCAACTACCATTTGACATCTCAACTTGTCATTTTAATCGGCATGTTGAACTTAACGTCAACACAGGGTTGGGTGGGGTGGGAGAAGACTGCAAGGATATACACCAAAATGTAAATAACAGTCTCGATGAGGGTCTTGTGTGTGGATATGTGTGCTTCTCTATACTATCATGTAAAACTTCTGTAATGAGCATTAACACTTTAAAAAACTTTTTTATTTTGAAATAATTATTGATGCATAGGAAGCTGCAAAACAGTACACAGAGGTCCCATGTACCCTTCACCAGGTTTCTCCTAGTGGTTACATCTTACTTAACTATAGTATAACATCAAAACCAGGGAATTGACATTAGCATAGTGTGTGTGTGTGCGCGTGCGTGTGTGTGTGTGTATGTAGTGCTATGTCATTTTATTTCTTGTGTAGATTCATGTAATCACCGCTGCAATCAAAATACAGAACTATTCCATCACCACAAAGATCTCCCCTGTGGTACCTCTTTATAGTCATACTTGTATCCCTATCTCCATCATCCTAACCCCTGGCAACCACTACTCTGTTCTCTGTGTTATATAAATGGAGTCATACAGTACATGACCATTTGATACTATTTTTTTTCACTCAGCACAATGCCTTTGAGTTCTATCCAGGTTGTTGTGTGTATCAGTAGTTCATTCCTCTTTATTATTGAATAATATTACTTATCTGTAGCATCTGAGACATTAACCTCTTCGAGTCTCTTTATTTGTAAAATAAAGCATCAGTCTATATGAGCCTTAATTCTTTCTCTGAGATTCTAGGATATTGTTTGACTTCTAGGAGAAGTCTCCTTTCTAGGAGAGGCAGTGAGCAGTGTTAGTACCTGCAGTTGTTGCAGTTCTTAGTACATGTTATTTCTAAATAGGAAAATAGCATTGATAGGGTAATGAGAATGTTTTGGTAATTGCCATATGATAGAAATAATAGTAATAATAACAACAGTAGCCAATACATTTATTCTTTTACATGCAGTGTCTTATATGATATTCCCAACATCCCAATGAGGTAAGAGCTACTATTATTCAAATTTAGAAAACGAGAAAACGGTAGCCTATAAAAGGAAAAAACGGAAATAAAAACCTGCCCAGTCTAAAGGTTATACTTGGACCACAGACGTAGGTCCTGTCTTCATATTTAATCAAGGGTTAATTTCAAACAATCCCTACTAGTAACCAAACACCCCAATAATAAAGAAGCAGATGATGCGTGTAGTTGAATATATTCTCCCTGCTGACTCTACACAGCTCCTGGGTTCAGCAGAGGATTCTTTATTTCCTCATCATGTTGCAAATAGACCTCACCAGAAGGAATGGGAAGAATGGACACCAAAGATGGGTAACACAGGCAAACTGTGAGGGTGAAATGCAATAAATGCCTAGCATGAGGGTAGTGCTCAATATTGGTTAGTTGTTGTTGTTGTTGTTGTTATTATTATAAATTATCAACATCAGCACTGCAAAGGGTCAGCCTGATAGACTTTGCAGATCACAGAAGTGGTTCCCAGACCACCATCTGAAAACTCCTGCCTGAATGACAAAGCAAAACATCCTCATAAAGGGTATTGTTTATGTCTAGAGAGGGTTTCTATAGTGTTTTAATAATCTGCAGAGTGCTTTTAAAAATATTATTTCATGATATCACTTTTAGCTAAAGAATTGAATAGAATCAACATTGGAACCCTCCTGGTTTTATTCACCCAGGCTACAGGGACTGATGGCGATGGTGCTGCTTTGGATATTCTCTTATCTAGGGCTGAATTATCAGGTTTGCAAAATCTGAATGTTCTTATGGGAATGCGGTTATTGGCTGAGGGCTGGAAAGAGGGAGTGGAGAGTGGAGGGCTGGGATAGGCTTCGTAGGTCAAGATGTGGAAATTTGTGATTGACTCAGATACTCTAAATCTTCAAATGAAGTCATGATACAGTTCTAAAATGTGAAAAGCAAAATGACCATGTTGGAGAGATGGCCCAAGCAAAGGCCAAAGATCTTGACATTCCAGAAATGACAGGAAAGGGCTAAAGGAAGTACGTGTGGAAAATATAATGAAATAACTTGGTTTGAAATTCATGGGCAAGGCAAGACTGTATAAACCACAGGATAGTGGGTGTAACTCAGGAGAGGAGCAATCAACTGACAAAATAAAACTATCTGCAGTTTCCCAGACTGGAGACATTTCCTGTCTTGGATGTCTGGATCTACTTCAAAGTGCTCGTGGGAGCAGGAAGGAAGTTGGCTGAGCGTGTTTATTCAGTGCTGGGTAGGGAGAGTGGAAGGGGGCGTGGGCTTAGAAAGTAAGTCTGGATTTAAGAGCACATGGACCACAAGAAGATAACCATTCTTCTGCAGACCAGCATCCAGGGCACTTCTCAGAGAGAAGGAAACCCTGGGAGGGAAGAACTTGTTGAACGGGAAGACACAAGAATCTTTGAAGCTCCTTAGGTATGTAGGTAAGTCACAGTGGTGTTGGGAGCCCCAGAGAACAACATGAGAAACCTTCTCTCTTTTTAACATTTTAAAAAAATTTTTGAAATATTTTCAACTTTAAAGAAAAGTTACAGGGGGCCGGCCCAGTGACATAGTGGTTAAGTTTGGGCACTCCACTTCGGCAACCAGGGGTTCGCAGGTTCAGATCCTGGGTGCAGACCTACACACCGTCATCAAGCCATGCTGTGCAGTGTCCCACATACAAAATAGAGGAAGACTGGCACAAATGTTAGCCCAGGGACACTCCTCACACATAAAAAAAGAAAAGTTACAATAATGATACAAGGAACTCCTGAATACTCTTCACCCAGATACATTATTTTAAAAAGCTTTTTCCCACAATTTTTTGATCATATTCTTTCTTTCTCTGTAAACACACATGCATACAGATACATATAATCTATATTTTGAACCATTTGAGGGTAGGTTGCATACATCATGCTCCTTTGCTCCTTAATGTTTCAGGGTTCATTTTCTAAGAACAAAGATATTCTCTTAAATAATCATAGTAAAATTTTCAAATTTAGTATATCAAACATTGATATAATACTCCTATTCTGCAGACTATATTCTAATTTTATCAATTGTCTCAATAATGTTTTTTATAGCAATTCTTTTATCTGATAGGGAAGGTCTCTCTTTGATAAGGGCATGAGACTGGCCTAGCAGGACAAAGATACATGCTCCTTCTGTCAGCTTTCGTTAGAATCTTCATCAGTAGGGGAGCCTCAGCAGGTCAGGTCAGGTGTTTGTTTTTATTTTTTTATTTTATCTTATTTATTTATTTATTTGGTGAGGAAGGCTGGCCCTGAGCTAACACCTGCTGCCAATCTTCCTCTTTTTGCTGGAGGAAGAGTGGCCCTGGGCTAATATCTGTGCCCATCTTCTTCTATTTTTTTGTATGTGAGATGCTGCCACAGCATGGCTTGAGGAGTGGGTGTAGGTCCACGCCTGGGATCCCAACCTGTGAACCCTGGGCTGCTGAAGCAGAGCACCTGGAACTTAACCACTGTGCCACCAGGCCAGCCCCAATTGTTTTGTTTTTTTTTGGTTTCATTTTTATTCTGTTTCTTCCCCAAAAGTATAAAGCTAATCAGTAGGAAATACTCAAGTGCTAAGAGATCTTGGTAGTAGAAGGGATCTGGCACAACGAGATGTAGTTTTAGCAGGGTCTTGAGGTTGAAATTGGGCATATCCCCATCACCACCCCCCTCCCCCCTGCCTGGCCTCAGCTTAGGAGTGAGAATGGACTATAGCACATTTTGTACTCCTTTTAATCTTTTTGTGGGAGAGTGAGTAGCCAGGGGAGCAATAGATACTTGAATAAGCAAAAATAAATTTGGGCTAAAATAGAGAAATGGTCTCCTATGGTCAATCTAGTCCTTTATAGAGAATAGGCTTTCCACAAGAATTTCTCTCAAGAAAAATGTGACACTGTACTTGTGAGTTTTCTCAACCATTCTCTTGGGTTATTTGGAACACTTTCCTGTTTAAAAGTCAACCGATATCAACTTTCTCCACTGATTCCTCATATGTGATCCAATTTCAGAACTGCCTCCCCGGTCATCTTCCCATTCTGCAGGACCCACATGTTATTATACAGCAACAGGGAATGTGGTGGGGAGGGACAGGGGAAATGGGAAATGAATGAGAAAAAGATCCCTGCCTTGAGGGGGATGGGGTAATGTTAGGAAGGGAGAGGAGACCCCAAAGACTATGCTGTCAGGGTTTAGGGAGTCTAGGGTCTCTACCAGAGCCAAGTTTCACCTCACAGTCAGTCCTTCCATTTCTCTCCTCCCCTCTAGGCAAAATGAAGCTGACTCTGGTGCAGATCTTCTTCATGATGTTGCTGCTGTTGCTGGGCCTGGGGTTGGGCCTGGGGTTGGGGCTTCAGATGGCCGCAGCAGTCCTGGAGGATAGCAATCAACCACTGAATGACTTTTGGTCCAGTGACTCACAGGAGAAGACCGAGACCACTAAGAAGGGAGAGGGCACCCAAACCGCAGAAGCCCTGCTGCTTAGCAACAAAGGAGTGGTGCAACCTGGGTGGCCAGAAGATACCATCCTTGGTGAAGATGAAGTTGGAGGAAACAAGATGCTCAGAGCTGAGGCTCTCTTTCAGAGCAACAAAGACTATCTTAGGCTTGACCTGACAGCCAGGGAATGCAATGCCCTAATGGCACATAAAGTGAAGGGGCACAACCACCCATGCATAACCCAGTACACATTCATCCATGAGAATCTAGATACAGTCAAAGCTGTCTGTAATAGTCCCGTTGTTGCCTGTGACCTCAAGGGAGCCAAATGTCACAAAAGCTCCCGTCCTTTTGATCTGACACTCTGCAAGTTATCCAAACCAGACCAAGTCACTCCTCATTGCAATTACCTAACTTTCATTTTTGAAAAGTTCGTTATTATATCCTGTAGTGACATGAAGCTCCAGGTAACATGAAGGTCTGGACAAGGAAGCAATTTATCTTCTTCCTCTTTACATTTTCCTCTTCTTTCCACTTCTTTCTCACACTATTTTCCTCCTCTTAGGTATTCCGCAAAAAAGGTACTGGGAAGAGAAGCTGGCCTATTCTTTATCATTCTCCCCTGAAAATATAATTTTTCTTTGCCCTGGGGTTCACTCAATTTGCATTTTATTCCTGGGATTATAGGTGGCAGAAGAGGGTAATGATGTCTAGTCTCTCTAGGTTCTCATCTCTTGGATTTTATCTCCTGCCCTGGAAAGAGATAAGTGAAGAACTGCTCTAGTCTTTCCTGTGATCCTGGTCATCAGTCTGCTCCCTGCTCTGTTTGTCTTTGGGTGTGGATTATACAAGTTTAATGCATTCTTTACCCATCTCCTTCCCTGCCACCAACCATGAGCCTCTAGGGCAATCACATCAGCCTCCGCGGCTTTCCACACAGCACTTCTCTGCTGTGGATTCAAATTAAAGTGATTCTATCTGTGAATGCATCTGGAGAACAATGTGAATTGGGTTTCTTTTCCTGAGTTCAAAAAAATGTAGGGCCTGGGTGTAGGGGTCTGCTGGTAAGGTGTTATGGTGGTACGGACCATGTGCTGGGGCAAGGACAGAACTCATTTTCTTGAGCCTTCTCAACCCTTTTCCCTTTCCTCCCATCTTGTACCACCTGCCTCTTTCGTTTGCTTCTTTTTTCCCTCTCTTTTCTCTGTTCTCCTTTTCCTCTTCTTTTTGGGCCCCCCCTGTTCTTTCTCTGGATCCATTTAGAAATTTATTCAGCCAACACTCATCACTTATGCCATGCCAAGTAAGAAGATGTTGGTCCTATAGCCAAAAAGTCTGGGGCCAGCCCCAGTGGCCTAGTGGTTAAATTTGGCATGCTCTGCTTCAGCAGACCTGGGTTCAGTTCCTACACCACTTGTTGGATGCAGACCTACACCACTTGTCTGTCAGTGGCCATGCTGTGGTGGCGGCTCACATACAAAAAAAAAGAGGAAGATTGGCAATAGATGTTAGCTCAGGGCAAATATTCATTCCTCAGAAAAGAAAAAAGTCTGGCATAGGGGGTTCGAGGGAGGGTGGGTCAAGAGAGTGATAGACACAGAAATGAAGAGAGAGAGATCCTTTTTTCCCAATTAGGTCCAGAAAGTAGAATAGTGCTCACATGAGGTGCTCAATAGATATAGAATGAATGGGATCAGTGAGTCTTATTCTTACTCAGCACCACTTTCCCTTTTTTGCTCTGAAGAACAAGAAAATTGGTGAAAGAATAATTTCAGCAGAGAAGAGATTAGATCTAATCAAGCTATGGGGTTGAGTAAATAGAGGATGTAAGCGGCTGCCCTCAGCCTGTTTCCTCTGAATTCAAATCTATCAAAAATAGTGTGGTTAAAGATGCACGGGCGCAGGAGGGTATCTGAGAAAATGGCTATGGGGATTCACTGTGTGACTGACTTTGAGATTTCCTCCCCACTGGGGTGCTTCTCTACTTCACCCTCCTAGACTGTAACACACTCAAGAGTCAGGGACATACACAAATGGGAGACTGGAGGGAATAAAAAGTTTGTTGTACTCTGACCTGGCTTTTACTTTCCTGTTCTTTCCTCATTCATTCCCCAATTTCCTTTATCCTCCCTGTTCTCGCAGGCAGGTAACCACTTAAAGCTGTTGCCTCTAGTATCCTCTCAGACTCCCCCAATTCAACATTTCCCTTCATACCTCTGACTCATCCCTCCTGGCAAGCACCTCTTAGGAATAGTGTTGTTGGGCAGGAAGTGTGTCTGCATCTGTGTGCTGTCCTGACATTTTAAAGGTGGTGAAGGAGTGGCGAGAGGTGAGGACCCAGACAAGGTAGATTCCTGCTCTTCCTGATGCGGAATCCCTTTCAGGGGAAACAGGCAAAAGATTATCTAAGGCAAAGGAGAAAATGAGAAGTGAGGCCAGATAAGAGGAAAGAGTGGATGCCAGAGAAAACCAGTCATGTTAGGAATTTGTCCAGTGGGTAAACCAAAGGCATTTAGCAATGAGAATGGAATGTGAAAGGGTTCCAAGTCTAACTTCTTAACCAAAAGCCAAAGGATCCGTTGTATGGAGTGAACTATTAAGAGACTGGAGTTACCAAGGAATTGAAGCCTATATTCCATCTTTCAGAGATGAGACTACATCCTCTTCTAGGTTCCCGCCAGCTTCTCTCCTGAAGACTCCCACACTGTCCAATGAGTACTCCTATCTCCTCCTTCCAGTTTCCGCTTTGGATAAATCTCAGTGGTCAGTCTTTTTTCTAACTATGGAGGCTATCTCAGGAAAACACCTTAAAAACACCTTGTGGGCTCCTAGCAGCTCAAGCAGAAAAACACAGCTGCCATGGCTAATGTAACATGTAGACAAGACATTGTGGATACTTCACTCACAAGGGATAGAAAATTAACTCATTATAGCCCAGATTCTACCTCATTCACAAAACTTTCACCAACTCTTGCAGCTCCGATGTAGCTCCCTCTTTGCACTTCCAGCGTATGTACTTTAGCCTATTTAACAGGTCCTCAGTCCCTCATCCACTGTTCCTAAGTCCCCAAAGCTCAGAAAACTGAAAGATTTTCTTTCCAAGTGGCCTCAAAACTCATTTAGATGTGAAATATGACTTAATCAATGATGCAAGCCTATTGATTATGTTTATTTGTCCTTTATTTATGCTATATGACCATTACACCTTTCACTGAGAAAATATCAATGTGTTTGATTATGAATACTGCCTCAGATAGATTCTTATAGAGATGTTTAAGTAATATGTGACTCCCACAATATTGCTTTTTAAAATCGGAAAAATTCTAAGTTTCAAAATGCATTGGCCCAAAAAGTTTCAGGTAAGGGATTGTGGACCTTTGTATACTATTTAATTAGCCCTTAATTTATATGAGTACACAATATTTGACCCTAGTTAGGTCATAAGCATCTTTGTGGAACCAACTCTAAATTTCTTCCATATTCTTTGATACATTTATTGATCAAGGATTACCTGCTTATTGATTATCCAGTACCTCCTCAGAAGTTATAAAAATTGCATGAAACATAGAATCACTTATGAGGAGCAAGTTTTCTGGCTCCTGTCAAATGCTGCACAGTCAAATAAAAAAACTGAGTAGCCTAATTCATGTTTCAGAGAGCTCAGTATGAGTTCTTTTCTTTTCAAGACAAGCAGGAGGGAAGCTATCATTGTATGCTGGGCACTCTACCTGATGCTGATGCATATTTGGTTTTATGTAATCCTTGTAAGGAGGTGATATTATCTTAGCTCCATTTTACAGGTGATAAGTAACAGGCTCAGAGAGGCCAAGTTTACCTTGACCAAGATGACCCAATTCATAAATGGCTGACCTGTAGTTCAAGTGGAGGGCTCCTGCCCTTCCCTCCATTTGCTGCTTCCCAATTTGAGGCACCATTCAGTTTGCTCACCTGTGCACCAAAAGGATGAGATTCAACTTGAAGTAGAGTTTGGGGCCTGGATTCTGGATTCTTTGTCTTTGTGTCAGTCCAAAAGCATTTATTGTGCTAAGCACATATGTACTAGGTACTATAGGAAAATGAGAGAGAGGGAGAGAGAGAGAGGGAGAACGACTGCGCAGGAGAGAAGCTCTGGTTCTGAGTCCTTCTCTCAGAGCATGAATACCGGCCAGAGTATGACTTCAGAGGCCCAACATTCTGGATGATTATGGACATTCCCTAACATGATATTTAAAAAAAAACACCAACCCAACTAAATCATAGTATACGTATGAAAAAGTTCAACAAAGTTTGGAATTTTACCAGGATGACTACTTTAATCCTTTTGAAAATATGAAACATAATTTTTTTCAAAATCAGTCTCCTTCTAGCTCTCATTATCATTCTTGCTGTCTCTCTGGCCTCTGCTTTGCTCGCATCCTTCGTCTGCCTGTTGGGTAATGCAACACTGAACATAGTGAAGGTGGCTGCGAAGGAGGAACCAAAGCCAAAAAATGACCCCTTACCATCTGCAAGGCACTCAAATATTGTCTTTAGAACACTCTATACAAGTTTTTCCTCAATCTTGGATGCTTCTTAGAATCATCTTGGGGAGCTTTACAAATACAATAAATATAATCCCAGGATTCTTCTTCCAGAAATATTGATTTAATTATCCTGGGTTGGACCTGACCATCAGTGGAGTCCAGGCATCTTGTGGCTTCTATTTCTATCCCTCCAATGGAAGTTTTTCTGTAAATTGGCGTTTCAAAGACTGTTAGCAGAAATGTTGAAATGATTTGAGAGATGCTGGGTTAAACAGAGTTAAGCAGGTTTCTTTCATGCAGATCTTACAACCTTTAATATTAACATGCTTTGTGACTCTCTAATAGGCAGAGATCGTATTCAGCATTTCTGAATTTATTTCACCATGAAATTCATCCTCCCTCCCTCTTTTAATCATTTAATAACATTTTCTAAAACTAGTGTTTCTAGTTGGGAAAAGTTGTTGTAGACTTTTCTAAGCCCTTCACCTGGGTTTGTTCATCTAATACAGCTATCACGGGGCCTACCTCAAAGACTAACATCTAGGTAAGACTATAAAGTAATCTACAGTCAGATTACCAACTAATCTCATGTGGTTTGCTAGAGGAGAAAAGAACCAGTTCTTGGCAGTCAGATAGATATGGGATAAAATCAAAGCTCTGCTGCTTAAAAGCAGTTGTGACCACGGATAGTAGCTCTTGGCTCTCAGAACCTTAGGTCACTTGTTTTTAAAATGAGATAATGATAGTACCTACTTTATAGGGTTGTTATGATTGTTGAGATTAAATTGCCCACAGTGAGTCTCAGTGCATGTAGCTGCCTTGGGTGGTGGTATTGCTAGGCCCACTGCCCATAGAAAGCACACAAGCATTTTGATAGCATCCTTCTGGAAGCAGTACTATGATACAAAGTGCAATACCATTAACATGGATTTCGGTTTTGGTCACATTGGCTAGTACATGAATGTGTGGGGTCTTATAGAACTCCTCAAATTCCATCTCTTGGATGGCCACAAAATTTATGTACCTGAGGCCAGTGTAGTCCTTACAGCTGAGCAGACATGGTCCCTTCCCTGGGCCTAGCCCCTTGGGGTCCCCTATACTTTAGAGTGCTTTTCACATGGGAAGTCCCCCTCTAGTGTCTGAGACTACCTGGGGTCAACAGTGCCATCTGGGTCAGGTACCCTGAGCTTGGACTGGGACTTCTGTGGGCCTGAGTCCCATTTCTCACCTTCAGGGGACTACTCCCCTACCCCATGTGTGGGGCCAATCAGCTGCCCCCAAAAAGGTCTGGGACTTGTACCTGTGGGGTCATCCTAGGACCCTAAAGCTAGGCCCTGTTTCCAGGAAATAGTCTGGTCAGTGGATAATCCCCCTGGCTGGTGTGGTATTTCCTTTTTGGGATCATATGACAGCGGGTTACCAGAATGGTGCTAATATATTGATTTTGGGTGACACAAACACTTCTTGGACACAGGAAGAATTTAGGACTCTTGGTTACCAATGGTCACTACTGACGCTTGGACTTGAGTGTATACATGGGAGGCTTTCACCTTTCCATGTTCCTACTGCTCTGCTACTTCTGGTCTATAGCACTTGAGGGTGGCAGGGGTAACAGCACATTTTCCTTACCCTGTGAGCCTCCCACTGTTGGCACCCAAGGTGGTTACTCCTCCCCTTTGCAAGCTGTACACTATTTGGAGGTATGGGGTGGCTATTCCTGTCTCTGATAAGCACTTTTGAGACCATTGCTCTGCGGTGCCAATGGGGACTTCTGATCAGTGTCCTCTCTTGCCTCTGAGTGACAGGTGATGACGTACTCTCTTGGGTTGGTCTTAATCTATGCAAGATGAAGGATAGTCATTCCTTGTATAAATGCTACTGCTCTTTTTTCTCTGCCCATGGGCCCCTTGCCTATCCTCCTGGCTGGTGGCAATGTGTGGAATGCAGGAGTGTGGTCTGGTCAGTTACGAAAGAGCTCGTATTCTGAGAACGCAGTAATTATGGGCTAAAGAGTTCAAGAGAAGATATGTTATGTTTGGAAGATGTGTTGTTTTATGTTTACACTAGAAAATTCCAAATGGCAAGCTCCACAAAGCCAGAGATAAATTATCATTCTCGTGTTTCTGCATAGTTTGGGTGCTATGGTCCGAATGTGTGTCCCACCCAAATTCACATGTTGGAATCCTAATGCCCAATGGGATGGTGTTAGAAGGTGGGGCCTTTGGGAGGGGATTAGGTCATGGAGTCCTCATGAATGGGATAAATGCTTTTATAAAAGACATCCCCTGGAGCTCCCTAGCCCCTTCTGCCATGTGAGGATACTACGAGAAGTGTGCAACCCAGAAGAGGGCCTAGCTGACCATGGGGGAACCCTGATCTTGGACTTCCAGCCTCCAGAACAGTGAGAAATAAATCTCAGTTGTTTATAGGATACCCAGTCTGCGGTATTGTGTTATAGTAGCCTGAACCAACTAAGACACTGGGTAAGACTTGCATTTGTGGTCATTATCAACAATGTAAGGTAACAAAGTAACCTTTGAGAGAGTCGTTGGAAGCTGGTATTCAAGGGCAGCGCAGTGGATGATTCAGCGTCATGAGCCATAACAGAGCCAGCAGGAAATAAATGGCGTTAGGAAACTGCAGAGGCAAGAAGATCTATATTGTTTCAATTCAGAAAGGCTTTGAAGAGCCATGACATTGTGCTACCTTTTTCTGGTGGTGGGAGACATGAAATTATCCAAGAATGATACATTTGACAATAAAGAACATGAAGAAATGGTTCCTAGAGCTAACAGGAAGAGATGGTGCCTGGACACTGCAAAGAGTCTGCATGTGCATTGATTGGACAATAAAAAAGATATGTAAGTATCTTTTCTTTACCCATAATTCTAAATCTTCGTTGGTAAATCACTATACTACACTTGGGCCCATGAGTTTTTAAATATATTCAAAAATCCAATTGTTTATGTAGATAGGGGCCCCATTTCCCTCTCAAAAAATTTGGCCAGGGCCACACACACGCTAGAGGCAGCTCTCTTTGTAGCCAAATCCTGGGTAAATTCTCTTGTTTCATGTCCTTGTCAGGCTCTTGACGTGGACTCTCCTTCTTAGATCCCTCAAGTGCTCGCTCTTGGCAGGCAGAGTAGACTGTGCTGGCCCTCTTCATCCCTTCTTCACAAGGTGGTAAAGTTATATCACCTGGCAGAGACTCATTCCTGGTGGGATGAAAAGGGACTCCAAGGAACAGCGTTGTTGCTGTTTTCAGCAATACTTTGATTTAGCATGTAATTTGTTGATGTTCCTGCCTCTGTACCCTGTATCCTACCCACAGGCCTGCCCTTTCCTCTTCACATTTGCAGACTGGGCTTCAGTTAGTTTCCAGAAAGTGATTCAAATCACAGAGATGACACCTCCAGGAGCAGCTGGGCTGGCTCCTTATTAGAATTACGATTCAGAAACCAGGCAAAAGTTGGATTTAGGGGAAGAAGAAGGAGAAAGGAAGATGGTGGTATTAAGATGAAGCAGAAGGGACAATAAGGGAAATGTGAGTGCCCATGTCAAAGCGTAATTGCCCTTGACCTCTTTATATAGGATTTCAGGAGGCATTGGGATGCCCCACTGTTTGAAAATGTCAGCTCTCCAGCATTAGCATGAGGCTGGTGTTTGGAATTATATCCTATAAACTTATTGTGTATCCCTATACACAAGAATATAAAATTTTTAACTTCAAAAAATGAGTGGGATTTTCAGCACCTTTATAAGGTGACAACAAGAGAAACAAAAAGCAAAACAGCACTTACTCTATGAATGCTTTTGCGTGAGTTTGGCAGTGTGCTAGTTACTGGGTATACATTTATTAAAAACAAAAAAAAGTCTAAAACCAAGCACTGCATCTGCTATTGTAGCACATCCACAAATGAGATCCATAAGGGATCATTGTGATGATAATTAGATTCAGCACTTGACACTGCTCTAGAAAGCTGGTCTGGTCAAGATCAGTATACAGCAAGCAACTGCAGTAGGAGACTGGGGATAGAAAAATGTATTTCCAGGTTAAGGAAAGGATACCTAAAGGATCAACTGATAAAGATAGATGTCTTTTACCAAGCAGGTGCAGCCATCCCCCAGCTGCTGTGAGTGTTACCTGCCAAGAATTCACAGGTGCATTTTTCTCCAGAGACTCGCCTCCAGCTTGAGGGGGCCAATGAGTGACTGATACAGATGTACAAGAACCTGGACCTCTCGCCTTTATTTTACCTTAGTATTGTTCTAGAGCTCCTCATGGGGTCAGGTTTGGGGTGAGACTTCAGCTAAAATCACATCTTTGTTTACTTTTTTCTTCTGCCCTATCCTGCTTCTGTTGCTTCCTTACAGGTTTCTCCTGAGAGCGCTCCCTCAATGAATCACTAGCTCAAGAATGTCCATTCTAGGCTCTGCTTTTAGGCCACTTGGCCTAATACTTTTGCTAAGGGCAAGCCCTGACAGATACTGGTTCTTTAGGAGGTACATATTGTAAGGAAAGAATAGATAACTCATTTTACTTGAAGGTCTCCAAGGAGCTGAAGGGCAAGGGCCTAGCTTGGAGGTCACTTCATGCAAGGAAGCAGGCAGAGTAGACTCTAGAATGTCAGTGTGGCATAATGGTTAAGCACATGGAATCTGGAACTTCGCAGCCTGCATTCAAATCCTAGTTCCAACATTTACTAGCTGATCTTGGGTAAGTAACCTCTTGTTTATCAGTAAGTGAGGAATATTGTCAGCAGAACTGACAGAATCCTTGTACATTTTAGGTGCCCAATGTATATGTATTGAATTGAATTCATAATTTTTGCGTGACCCATTGGCAAACATTGGCTAATATGCCCTGATTGTCCTTTTATATATAGCCAATACCACTCATGAGAAAGATGGACTAGATCTCCTGGCCCTGAAATCAATAGTATTACCACTATACCATGTTTCCAACTTTCTTCATCTGGGGACAGTCAGCCATCTCTCATCAATATCTGAGACTGACAGATGTGCCTTGATAAGAGCTTTATGGTTTTTAGTTGTTGTGGTAGCTTTAATGTTCATATCTTCCTTGGTCCTCTTCCCTTCAAAAGGTAAGCTTAATTTTCCTCTCCTTGAGAGTGGGCTGATTCAGTGATTCGCTTCTGATGAATAGAATGTGATCAAAGTGATGGCGTGCTGTTTCCAAGACAGGTGAAAGAAAGCATTTGGCTTCCTCCTTGCTCTTGCTCTTGAATCACCTGCTCTGGGGTAAGCTAGCTACCAAGTCATGAGGACACCCAGTCAGCCCTAGGGAAAGCCCCACGTGGTGAGAAACTGAGGTCTACTGCTAACATCAGCAGGGAACTAAGGCTTCCTCCCAAAGTCATGTGAGTGAGCCTTCACGGCAGTGGATCCTCCAGCCCCAGTTAACCCTTCAGATGACTGTAACCTCATAAGAGACCTTGACTCTCCCAGATAACCTGCTTTCAAACTCCTGACCCTTAGAAACTGTGACATAATAAATATTTGTGGCTTTAAGCTGCTAAGTTTTGGGGTAATTTGTTACACAGCAATAAATAATCAATATAGTTATGAAATGCAAGATTTCTCCCCTGGAATGGCTCTTTATCTTGTTTTTTCATTTCTCCATTCATGATCATTATTTTCTTTTCTTTATCTGGGACCTAAAGAATGGTTATACTTCCCTCCCACCTCAGCTAATAACTGACCTAGCAATTTAGTTGAAAACCATAGAAAGTCTATTATTTCCAGGACATTTACAAACTGTTGGAATGTGTTTGTTTATCAAGTTGTCTCCAGAAATGTTAAAGATTACTATTTAGTCTGGTTATATAAAGTTTCTTACAAAGAAAAAGAAGATAATATTCAATTGTGTCATAGGTTAGGGTACCAGGCTAGTAAGAATACAAACTGATACATATTTTCTAGAGGGAAATTTGGCAATATGCAGTAAAAGCTCCAAACATTTTTTTCATACTCTTTGACCCAGGATTCTCCTTTTTACAATTTATCCTAAGGACTTAATTTGTCATGTATCAAGTTGTATGAACCAAGATGTTCACTGTAGCATGATTTATAATAGCAAAAAGTGAAAAATCCTAAATATCCAACAATAGGGATTATTTAAATAAATAATGGTAGTCTAACAGTGAAATACCATTCAGCCCCTTAAAGTGATAATAAAGACCTATGTTTATTAACATGGAAGAACGTAGATGAGTTCAGTGAAAAAAATTTATACTGTGTTTATTATGATTGCATTTTATGGAAACATGAATGTATTTTAAAAAAATTATATGTATATATTTGCATGTAAAAAATCCTGGATGTCTGTCAAAATATCATCAGTGGTTAACTTTCAGTGATGAGATTTAGGGCAATTTTAATTGATTAATTTTTTGTTTATCTGTATTTTCTAGTTTTTCTTCTAGTGATTTAATGAAGCAAGAAAAAAAGCAATAAATTCATTGTAGAAAATTAGAAAAATATGGAAGAAAAAGTTATGGTCAAATGCACTTAACACCATTTAAAGTTAATCACTCAATATTTTGGTGCATATACTTTTAGTCTTTTTATATGCAAATATACATACAAACATGTGTATCTTTAAAAGCAAAATTGGAATCAAATATTATTTTCAGATTTGTATTATACTTTAAGAACATATTTTAAAATGTCTGACATAATACCAAACTCAGAGGAAAGTTGCAAGTATGGTACAAAGAACTTTTTTTCCTGAATCGTTTGAAAGTAACTTGCTGACTGCTCCTTCACCGGAGTACTTTAGAGTATCTTTCTTAAAAACAAGGAAATTCGCATATACAACCACAACATGACCATCAAAACCAGGACATTAACATTTTGCAGCCATCTAACTCAGATCCTATTAAAATTTAACCATTTGTCCCAAAAATGTCCTTCATAGCAAAAAGATACAATTCAGAGTCAGGTGTTTCTTTTAGTTGTCAGGTCTCTTTATTCTCTTTGGGTCTGATATAGTTCCTCAGGCTTTCTTTGATTCATTACTTTAGCTCTTTTGAAGATTATAGGCCAGTTATTTTGTAGAATTTCCCTCAACGTAGGTTTGTCCTGATTAAATTCAGATTCTGCATCTTTCATAGAGATATCACAGAGATAATACGTGTTCTTCCCACAGCATTCTAGCAGATCCCGTTCAATTTCAATTTGATCCATTACCAATGATGTTTACTTTGTTCACTTGAACAAGGTGGAATTTACCAGGTTTCTCTGCTGCTGTTGAGGTTACCATTATTTTTCTCTTGTAACTAATAAATATTTTGTGATGCATGTACTTTGAAACTATGCAAGTTTAATTCCTCATCACATTTTAAATGTATGTGTTTATTTATATCAGTATGGACTCACGTTTTCTTGTTTTATTCAATGAGTTACGTAATCTGTCGCAGAAGTAGTCGGTGGAAGCCCTTTTAATCTGGCTTCAGTGTGCTTTTGACATGTCCCCATCATTCTTTAGGCACTTTCTTGCTCTGAGAAACGAGATGGTCCAAGATCATCTTGAATTTTCCTTGCCCTGGAACCAGTCATTTCTCTAAAAAGATCTGGTAGTTTTAGTGGAGAACAGTTCTTTGAAACTAAGATCTGGGTGCTAGATGTGTGCTCATTGTTGTTGGAGTGAGAGAGCTCCAAGGTGCTCTCAGTGGACAGAGCTCGGGAAAATGGCAAAAAGATCCAATCACACACACACTCACACACTGACACTTACATGTATTTTATTTGTGTACTTACTTTGCAAACCATGAGTTCACACCAATACCTCTAACTCCAATCCAATCCCACAGAGCTCACATTAGTTTTCTCCCTTTCCATACTTATGTCTCCATTTCCACATTTATAACCCACTTCTCCCATATTTTCTTTAATATATTTACTTATTTGCTCAATCTTCATGTATGTAACCAATCTTCCATTGCAGCCTCTGTCCCCACTTCCATGTGGATGCCCTTTGCCCACTCTGACTGAGACTCTGTGCCAGGCTGCCCCCTACATGGATGCTCCCCATTTGGGTTTCCATAGCCCACACGAGGTCTCCCGCTGAGTGGATACCTCCTCTACCTGCTCAGGCTCTGACTCTGCCTTCATGCCTCACCCCTACTCCCTTCAGCCCCCATATAGACACCCTATTCACCTCTTTCAGGCTCTGACTTCCTAGTCCTCACGCCAGGCCAGCCCTCCTTGTTGATGCCTACCTTGCTCTGCCTCATTTCATGGCTTCAGGCCTAGATTGTTTAGGAAGGGAAGAGAGAGGAAATAAAGGAAGGGAGGGAAAGAGGTGTTATATGATTTGAAAATTAAAATTATATATTAGCATTTCCATATTTTAAAGCTTTTGCTAGCTATGTATTATTCTATTTTATTAATGCAATATGATTTATTTAACTACTCTGCTACTTTTGGACATTAAGGTGACTTCCAACAATAAATAATTTGCACAGATTCTTTTCCTTAAAACAAATTCTTCCAAGTGAAATTATTAGGTCAAAGAGTATAATAATCTTAAAGCTTTAGGTACTTATTCACATATTCCCTTTCAGTAAAGTTGTACTTATACTCTCATTACCAGTATACAGAGTGAACCCACGTCACTATATCCTTTGCATAATTTGGTATTATCTTTTATTTTACTCTCTGACAGTTTGATAGGCCAAATATGGCATCTCATTATTATTTAACTTTGCATACCGTTTATTGAACAGGCCATTTCTAAGTCAATTCTTAGTGATTTAGTGTCTCCTCTTCCCAGAGATTCCACTTCCTGACACAAACTCTCATGAACCCTCTTTTTGCACACACACCCTTTGTTACTCTGTAAACACAAATTTAAAACTCTTTAAATTTGAGTGGATTATTCATGATGGCTGCATAGTATCATCAGTCATGCATTCAGTGTGTTGAATCCGGGTTCATTTAGGAAGATATACAGAGAAGGAACGGTTCAGAATTCTCCCGGAGGAAAATTACATCATAGTGCTCAGGTTGTGCAAGTGCCATGGATGTCTCATTATTCAGCCACCTTCAGTCTTGTCACTTGCCCTCCTGGGGTAATGCCACCACCGGTGTTTACTGTTCTAGAGATTATCAGCCTGGACAAACAGCTCCCACACCCTGGCTTCTTTTCAGTGGCTTTTCTCTTATAACATTTATTTTGCCCAGCTTAGTCATCTCAACCACTTTTTGAAGTAACTCTTTTAATGTTAATCTTATGATGGAAAAAGATTTAGTTAAAATCTCAAAACTAGATGTACGAAAAAAAAGTCCGTCAGTTGTAAGACGGGACCTTTCTCCTTTGGCACACTCTGTTTAATGGTGACTCGGGTTTTTTATTCTGAACAGGCAGAGTCACATCTAGAAATAATCAAATATCTTCACAAAGGCTTGTGTAATTCCCTGGTCCCACAGTTCTTCAATCTTCACAGTTGCGGTCACTTAAATCCATCTTGTGGAATTCTAGGACTAATCATTTACCTAAGCAAAGGTATTATAGGAGGTGGACTCGCCTGATGAATGATGTATCTTACTTCAGGTCACACTTTTTTTTATTGTGGTAAAAGATATGTAAACATAAAACTTGACATTTTAAGCATCTTTAAGTATACGATTTAGAGGCATTAATTACATTCACAATGCTGTGCAACCATCACTACCATCTATGTCTAAAATTTTTTCATCATTGCAAACAGAAACTGTCACTCAAGTCATGTTTTGTATTTATCAAAATAATACATGCACACAGTTGAAACCTACAGTCTCTTTTCCCACCACTTTCCGGCTCAAGTGGCACTACTTCTAGCTCTTACCTCAATGTCTCTATAATAAAGTCTCTTCCTCTACTTATTAACCCCTCAAGTGTCTATTGACTTCATGTTATGACAGATTAACATTTAGCACTACACTCCACATCACTCCCTTCTCTTCTTCCTCCTAATAAAGCTATATTTTAGTTTCTCTGTTGCTTATCTTTCTAACCTAATATACTAACCCTTTTAGTATCTGTTTAATCTATACACTGTATATGTTGAGTCGTTATTTCGTAAAATGAAGATATTAGCATCCTTATCCTTTCTTTCAGTCTCTTTGCCTCTATCTCCCAACTTCACTCATCTGTACTTTAGTTTTACATTGTCATGACTGTTAATATTAATATTTCATTCTATAACCAAAAGTAAGACTTAGGTTCATTGACTGTAACACTGAAAATTGATACAAAGTATTTATATTATTTAGAATGCACAAATAATGTTTTCTGAAAATCCAATAACACTGTAATTTTTAAAACAACATTTTGTATCTCCTGGAGTTTTTAATTTTATT
Organism: Diceros bicornis minor; assembly: GCF_020826845.1. Classification (NCBI taxonomy): domain Eukaryota; kingdom Metazoa; phylum Chordata; class Mammalia; order Perissodactyla; family Rhinocerotidae; genus Diceros; species Diceros bicornis. The sequence goes on along the minus strand of NC_080744.1, from coordinate 28,727,984 downwards.
GTTAATATTATTTTATTTATTCTCTTTTTTATTTTCTTACACTTTTTGGAAGTGTCAAGTTCTTGAATCCTCAAGTTCATCCATCCTCTCAATCAAATTGAGTTTCCTAGCAAGTACTTGCCTTTCCGCAGAGATTTCACTCCTACAGCCTCTGCTCCAGGAGGCCTGTTTCTCAGCTGGAATCCTGTAATCGCCATTGCCTGGATCCCACGTCTTCCTCTTTCTTGTTCTACTTACTTCTTTTTATTTTCCTGGGAGCATATTCCACAAGTAGATTCATAAGAAATTGTGCTTGGGAGGTACATTTTGTGAGTTCTTGCATACCAAAAAATGTATTTATTCTATTCCCAGATTTGGTTGATAGTTTGCCTGGGTATGGAATTGTAGACTGACAATGATCTCTCCTGAGAATTGTGAAAACACATGGCTACATAATCTTCTATCACCCAATACTATTGTTGAGAAGGCTGATTCCATTTTGAGTCTTTGTAAATGGTTTTTTTATTTCTCTGGCAAGCTTTTGGGATCGTTTATGCCCGTGTTCCCAATTTTCACATTGATGTGCTTACATACAGGTTATCGTATCCTGCACTGGGGCCAGGATGGTGGTGGTGGTGGCAGTAGGGTTTAATTTGGAAACTCAAATGTTCAGGTCTGGGAAATTTACTTCATTCAATTTTCCTTTTCCTTTCTCATCTCTTTCTGTAACTGTATTAGTCAAACACTGGGTCTCTTGGATTACTCTTCTACATTTCTCATCTTTTGTTCTAGTTTTTTCTCATATTTTGGAACTAATTTCTTGGAAATTTCTTTGACTTTATCTTTTGACCCTAATACTGATACTTTTGTTCCCCCTGATATTTGTGTACTTATTTTCCAAGAGTTTATTCTTTTTCTATTGTTACTTTTTCATAGCACCCTGTTTTTGTTTTATGAAAGCAATAGCTCCTCAAGTAGCTCAGAATACATGGATTCGAGGTCTCGATAACTTGTAATTATTAATTATTAAGACTTTATCCTCTAGTCTTTGCTTTGTGATATTTGCTTTTACTTTATGTTTTGTACATGCAATCTTCAAAGAGATATGGAGACAATTCAGTATGTGAAGAGAATGGACTTTGCAAACAAATAGAACTCATTTTGTAGCCTTGAGAAGTAAATTTCTCCTTAAAATAAAGATAATTCAATGTTCTTAAGAGGATATATATATATATATGTACATACATATGTGTGTCTGTATATAATACCAGGGAAATAGTAGTTGCTGAATTTGCGTAGGTCTAATTTTTCTCTATTATGTAGTCACTTCTCAAAAATAACAGAACCCCCGGCATCTACAATGTGTGTGAGTTGTGCCAGCAGATGGCACCAGTGCTCTAGTCTCATGACTGGAGCAGTAAAGTGGGTGCCTGACTTTCACATGTCTCAAGCTTTCTTAATCAGTTTGAGTACTCCAGCAGTTTACAGAATAAAATATGGGAAGATATATGCCAATAAGTTAATCATAATTTTCCCTGGATGATGGAATCTGATTAATTTTTGAATAGTACTCTTTTTAAGTCTTCAACAATTAATATGCATTATTCAAGTGATATAAATAAAAATGATATTATCTCTGTAAAACAGTTGAATTTCAATATTAAATGTTACAATATATAGCTCTTAACATTGGGGAGCGAAAGAAATTAATATATAGGTACAAATTTGTGGCTCACTAATTATTTTCCTGCTGCTATTTTAAATTATCATTCCAAAGCTAATCTCATGAGTAGACTCATCAGAATGTTTCTTTTGATCTAATCCCATTTAAAAAAATTAAAGACACTCCCTCTCCTCCATCTCCCATCTCAACATTTAAGACCTCTATAATTAGTTCTCTTTGATTTCTTTAAAAATATGACAATATAAATCAAACATATAGAAAAGAATAAAAATAATAACATAACACAGCCACACACTTCCATCAATATTTTAAATGTTAATATTTGACCATGTTTGGTTCAGATATTTTTATTATTTTTTTATACAAACTGGTGCAGCCATTATGGAAAACAGTATGGAAATTCCTCAAAAAATTAAGAATAGAACTACCACAAGACCCAGGTATTCCACTGCTGGGTATTTATCCAAAGAATGTGAAAACATGAATGCATAAAGATACATGCACCCTTACGATCATTGCAGCGTTATTCACAATAGCCAAGACTTGGAAGCAACCTAGGTGGCCATCAAGGGACAAAGGGATAAAGAAGACGTTGTATATATACACAATGGAATACTACTCAGCCATAAAAAAGGTGAAATCTTGCCATTTGTGATAACATGGATGGACTTTGAGGGTATTATGCTAAGTGAAATAAGTCAGATGGAGAAAGTCAAATACTGTATGATCTCACTCATAAATAGGAGGTAAAAACAACAACAAATAACCACAGAGAGACAGAGATTGGATTGGTGGTTACCAGAGGCGAAAGGGGAAGGAAGAAGGAGGAATGCGGTGATTAGGCACATGTGTGTATTGATAGACAGTAATTAGTCTTTGGGTGGTGAACATGATGTAATCTACACAGAAATTGTATGATTTCCTTCATTAAGTAGTAGATAATAACAACAATAAACAAACACATAGGGACAGAGATTGGATTGGTGGTTACCAGAGGGGAAGGGGGGAGGGAGGAGGGTGAAAGGGATAATTCGGTACATGTGTGTGGTGATGGGTTGTAATTAGTATTTTGGTGGTGAACATGATGTAGTCCATGCAGAAATAGAAGTACAATGATGTACACCTGAAATTTTTACAATGTTATAAACCAATGTTACTGCAATAAACAAAAAATAAAAAAAAAGAAATATAATGATACACACCTGAAATTTATATAATGTTATAAACCAATGTTACCTCAATAAAAAAAAGAATTAAAATGTTACTCCCACATTCTTTTCTCTTCATTCCCCAGAAATAACTACTAAAGGAATGTTGGTGACTGTTCTCCCTGTGGATGTTTTTACACTTTTATTAGCTATGCATATATCATAAACAATATATATACATATAGTACAATATTTTTTGTTTTTAAAATGTACACAAATCATCTCATGTTGTACATATCCTTTTGCCACTTACAGTTAACAATCAACATTGTTATTGAAATTAACAACACTAATATATATAGATCCTGTTCATTGATTTTTACTATTGTATTCTTTATTATAAGTATCCTGGGTTATTTATTTTTTCCTTTATAAATGGGCATTTAAGTTTCCAAATATTTATTATACAAATAACCCTTTAATGAATTGTCTTGTGCATCTTTCTTTGCCTATATGTGTGTTTCTCTTGAGTATATACTCAAGAAGAATTACAAATTATGATGCATATGCTGTTATATCTCATTGTCATAATAGTTTACATTTCCCATATTACCAGTGACATTGAACATCTTTAAGTGTTTAATGACCATACATATTACTGCTTCTGCCACTTCTGAGAATTGCTAGTTCATATCAGACTTAGAGAAAATTTGCAAAAATAGTAAAAAAAAACTCCTACATACCTTTAACCCAGTTTCTCCAATTGTTAACATTTTACCACATTTTTTTTTTATAACTCTATTTATCATTTTGGGGGGAACTACTTGAAAGTAAGCTTCAGACATGATGCATCTCTATCATTAAGCGCTTCCATGAATTTTCTAGGACAAGAATAATTGTTGAAATATCCATAATTATCAAAATCAGGAAATTAACATGCTATAATAATATTTTTTAATCTAAAGACCTTATTCATAATTCACCAATTGTCTCAATAATGTTATTTGTTTTTAATTTTCTAAATGTCTTTGCTGGCAAATACCAACGCATTTGATTTTTTATTGAAGCAAAGTTTACATACTATACTATTAACATTTAAAAGTGTAAAATTCAGTGGCTTTTAGTATATTCACAATGTTATGCAACCACCACCTCTATATAGATCCCAAACATTTCACATCCCCAAAGAAAACCTCATATCCATTGAGCAGTCACTCCTGATTCTTCCCTCCCCTCATTCCTTGACAAACAACGATCTGCTTTCTGTCTCTATGGATTTACCTATTCTGGACATTTGACACAAATGGAATCATACAATATAGACATTTTGTGTCCAGCTTCTTTCACTTTGCATAATGTTTTCCAGTTTTGTACACAACGTGACATGTATCATTATGTCTTTAATTTTTGTGGTTGAATAATATTCCATTGTACACATACACCACAATTTGTTTATCTATCATCAAAAAACTATGAAAATAGCAAGTGTTGTCAAGGATGTGGAGAAATTGGAACCCACCTACATTGCAGAGTCCAATTGTGTCTATCTCCTTTAAAACCATGCACTGAGTTTTTTATTTCAGCCATAGTTTTTAGTTCTGGTATTCTATTTATTTCTTAGGCATTGTTTTTTGTTGCCTGCCAAAATTCTCAGTTCTGTTGTATTGGTTATTTTATTGCTGTATAACAAATACCACAAACTTAGTGGCTTAAAACAATCACTATTTGTTATTTCACAGTCCTGTAGGTCTGAATTTCGGCTCAACTAGATTCTCTGCCCAGTGTCTCACACTCCAGGAGTCAGCGGGGCTACATTCTTATTTGGAGGATTTGGGGAAGATTTCACTTCCAAACTCATCCAGATGGTCAGCTGGATCCAGTTCCTTTTTGTCATAAGACTGAGGTCCTTGTCTTTTAGCTGGCTGTTGGCCAGGAGTTACTCTCAGCAACCTGAGGTCACCTGCTGTTCCCAGCCATGTTGCCCACTCCATCTTAAAGTCACTAATGGAGAATCCCTTCACATAAAATCCCTCCCAAGCTTTGAATCTCTTTTTTTAGAAGAGCTCCAGTCCACCTAACCAAATCAGGCCCACAAAGGATAATCTCCCTTTCTTAAAGTCAACTGCTCAATAAACCATAACGTCATGAAGTGACTATCCCATCATATTCACAAGTCCTGCCACACTCAAGGGAAGGAGATAATGTGGGGCATGTACAACAGGAGTGGGCATCTTGGAGGTCATCTTGTGGTACTAGAACTAGCCTACCACACTGTATTTGTGTTTGGGCGTATATTTGTATATTTGGAATTTAAAAATTCTTGTTTTGTAACCCGGTTTTCTGGATTATGTGAATATCACCTGTTTTCTCAATCTCTTTGTTCTTGACTTTCACTATCATGACTTGTCTTCTTGTATATTGATAATTTTTCATGGGATGTTGAATATGGCATATGAAAAATTGTAAAGCCACTTTGAGGCTCCAGAAGGTGTTATTTTCTTCCATGAGGTTTTCCTTTTGTTCTTTCAGGAAGTAGGGCTTGGACCATTAGCAATCCTAGTTAAACTTCTTCATCAGGATTTTAAGTGCTTCAAGGCTGGGATTTAGTCTCTGCGAGGGTAGATCTATTTCTGGTTCTTACCGCTAGAATATCTCAGCATTCTAACTAAAAGCCTTAGATATCACCAGATGGCTCCTCATTCTGGGGTCTTAATTTTAATTTTTGTTCTCTCAGGCCTGTGATTCTGAATAAAGTTCTTGTCAGCTTCTCACATGCCACTTTTGAAATTGGCATTGCCTTAGGGGGGAAAGTGACCCCAGATGCCAGGCTCAGCTATCTCCTTTCCTGACATTTGACCCCGCAATTCGTCACTAACTTGCCACTCTCTGATGCCTTCAGAGAAATCTAAAAACTTTTTGTTCACCTCTTGCAGTTATTTTAGCAAGAGGTTGGTGTGAAACCATCTATTCTACCGTACAGGAAGCTGAAATAATGGGATTTCAAACTGGTGAAGACACTTTGGACCATCCTTTGAAAGTCAGTAGAGTTGGATTTCTACCTCGCATCATACACTAAAAAAGATTTCCTATATGTTAAATATTTTAAATGTAAGACATTTAAAAACTACATTATAAAAGCAAAGCAAAAAATGTAGGAAAATGTATTTATAATGTTAAAGGCTATGCAAACCATCAGTTGTAATTCAGTGCATAAATTTTAAGACCTCTGGATGACAAAAGATATCACAAACAAATTTGTGAAAGAAACATCCGAATAGAAAAACTATTTGCAGCATATATTAGAAGAAGAATTAATAGCCATTGTATGTAAAGTGCTCCTAAAAATCAATAAATAAACATAAACTACCCAGTGGAAAAATATGCAAAGTATATGAATAGGAGATTCATAAAAGAAAAGAATAAATTGGCAGTAAACATTTGAGATGTTTAACCTTATTAGTAACCAGGCAAAGAAAGTTTTTTTATCTGTTAGGGTGGAATATGATATATTTGCTAATAATGTTAGAAGGATTTAGAGAAACTCTTTGTGAGAGTATGTATTAATATAGCTTTTTGGGAGAAAATTTGTCAATATGCATTGGGTTTTAAAGTATGATTTTGCTTTGATCCAGAAAAAATTTAAACATTAAAATTGAAGTATAACAGTTATAGAAAAGTGCACAAAATATAAGTGTGCATCTCAGTGACAACCACACATCAAATACGCATGTAACCCATGAAGTTTACTTCTAGGACTCTTTCCTCTGCAAATATCCCCAAAGGCAAACAAAGAGATTTCTACAAGGATGTTAACTTCCACATATTTCATTACTGTCTGAATTTTTTTAAATTCTAATTTTCTTAAAATTTAATTTTCAAGACTTTCCTATCTAATCATAGCTCTGCTCTGGGTAATTAAGGGAAGGACCTAAAAGTAAAGGGGAAGCAGTGCTCTCTCCCTGGAAGGTGAGGCAATGTTGGAAGCAGCATCACCAGTGTGGAGACAGGCCTGCGACACCCTCAGACTGGACAGTCAGTGGCCATGGCCCCTGGAGAGAGAGAGCCGTGGGAAGGAACTGAAGAACTGTGAGAATGCATGAAGGCAGCACCCCCAGGAGATTCAGAAATTACCCAAAGACATCAAAGGGAGATTACATTCCTGTCTGGATATATGGGCATTTGAAATCTCTAAACTTCGGTTTTTAATGGAAGTGTAACCTTATTTTATACTTAAAGGCTATTGAAACTTGTATATGTTGCTTTCATGATTTTTATCACTACTATTTGTAATAAGAAGGAAATCAGTACCTGTTCCCACTGAGGGACAAGAGTTGAACTCTGACGTATCCTGAATAATGAGGCAAATGAGCTCAATGTGTGCATGGACTGCACATATCAGAATGTTCTGTGTCTCCTACATTATCTTTTTTAAACCATCAACTCTGCCCTTTGATCATGCCCAAGCTGTGCTCCAGTGCTTTCTCAAGGTCTCCCAGTAAGGTCTGGAGTCGTCATTCTACTTGTCTCGGCTCTCATCCAGGAATAGAAAGCCCAGGGCAGGCTCCAGGCTTAACACAATTAGGCTTTTTCTGTACACTAAACACTGAGCAGCAATCAAGGGCATGCCAATGGTATCAGGCTGTTGAGGAACAGACGGTGTGAGGGTTGATGTGACTTTTTTGATGCACTTAAAGCAGTTTTTCCAGAACACTTATTGAGAAGTTTATCTTGGTTTTAACTATGGGAATTAAACTGCTTAAAATAAAAAATTAAAACCTGTAGTTCTTCCTTAGGCTTTTAAATTTAACTTGCAAATTTTATTATTTAATTCATAAATTTGGCAGATATCTGACTGCATTTTCGGTATCTCACAAAGCTTTCTAGTGACCTGTCATAAATCACGAGATGGACACAGAGGATGCAGGACACTGGGAATCTCAATTTGGGTCTTGGCTTGGGGTTTAGAGAGTGAAAGGGTTGACCAAAGAGCCTCACTTCTGCCTGTAATAGTCTCAAGATAAGAAGAATCACCAGAGGCTAATGAAGCGCAATGAATTTCTGTGGTCCTCCACACTCATAAATAAGTCAGTGATACAGCCCAAACTGTAACTCCAAACCTAAGAGTTATTTCTACTAAACCTTGTATTTGAATTTTCTTTTGTTGTTCTCCCATGCCAGAGCATTTGAGGTAAGGAGTGGGGATTGGACAGTAGTTAGAAGAAGAGGTTCACCATTTTTCTAACATAGTGTCACTGTTGTGCTTCTGTTTTTATAATTATATCATTACCTGTAATTCTTAAAATTCACGCCAGGCCTGTGCTTGAGCAACCTAAATATCCTCAGGCCTCATCAGTCTGGGTTATTGATGGGTTCATTTAATAGTAACCACCTACATCTCTCATGATTTTGCTCTCCTCCCCAATTCCTGTATGTATTAATTAGAGTTGGCTTGACAGTGATAGAAACTTCAAGTAGCAGTGGCTGAAACAAGATAGGTGTTTATTTCTGTCTCACATTTCTTTTTCTAAAGTCCAGGGAGAATCAATTCAGGTCTGGTATGGTGCTCCATGGTGTCAGATATCCAGGCTTTATCTATTTTGTTGCTCTGCCAAACCTAGCACGTGGCTTCAAATGTCAGGGCCCAAGATGGCTGCTTTAGCTTCAGCCATCATGTCTATATTTCAGCCATTAGGAAAAAGTAAAGGAAAAATAGGGGCATTCCCTTTTCCTTCAAGGACACGTCCCAGAGGTTTCTTTCATTTCACTTATTTTCCATAGACATACCATTGTTTAGAAATTAGTTCACAAGGCCAATTTTACTTGCAAAAAAACCTGGGAAATATCTCTTTTACTTTGGGTGGCTATGTGCTCGGGTAAAATTTGAAGTTTCTATTACAACCCCCAGAGGAAGAAAAGGATTACAGATATTGAGTGACAATGGTTAGTGTCTACCATATACCCTCCAGATGCTCTTAAAATATCACCCATGTAATATCTGTCATATCTAGGGTTTTCCAGGGGAGGTCTCAAAATGCTCCCAGACCAGTAGGTCATGTGTACCAGGTGGTGTCCTTTTTTCTTCACCTCTGTTCCTTCTTGTTGGCATGCTTTACCCATGAAGACACGTGTGGGAGCTTGATCAATGTCATGGCTGCCCATGCCTCTATGACACTGGGCTTCTATACCAAGATGTGCTTTCTTCCAATAGCGTCAAAACTGTGTAGGCGGAAGTCTTATGGCTGTGTGGTTTTCCTTTGGGAAATGGAGAGATTATGCCTTTATGGTTATGCTACTTCTCATCCCCTGAGCGCCAAAGCAGTGTTGTTTGTTCCTCAGTCTCTCAGAGGCTCTCATCAAAATAACTCTATCACATTCTATTTAAAGCTGCTCTCTCCATAGTGTTCAAACACTAGTCAGAAAGGCCAGGTGTGTGTTAGTGTGTATGTGGAGTGTGGGATAAGGAAGTTGATGGAGGTGAAACATCATTCTTGCTTCTCTGCCCCAGTTTTCATTTTCTTTTCTGTGGTGCAGAGTCCTTCCTCTTCAGCAATCTCCTCATGCAACTAGAACCCTTTCAAACACTGCCTCACCAGGTAACCATGTATGCCTGAACCTGTTTGAATTCTACTTTTAGGAACAACTTGACCTATATCCAGATTTCACTTTGTGTGCCCAATAGCTGGCAAAGTGACCGGCATGCAGACAGTAAAGAAATGTCTATTGAACAAATGAATGAACATACGTTTAAGTAGGGTCAGAGAGGGATGCTTGCAGTGCCATGGATAGTCACGGGGTTAGCCACCCTTCACAATCTCAGTCAGAGCACTATGCCATTCCCAAGTAGACCTGTAGTCTAAGTTAAATCACAAAACTGAATAATGTGCTTCTTATTGAGGAAGATAAAAAATCATCTCCAATTTGGGGAAAAACAAAATGACAACTTATTTTTTATATAATTCTAGAGTATTTTCTAATAAGTTTGCTTAAATAAAAGCAGGATCTACCTTTCACTGATTAATTGACCCTCATTTGTCACTCTGGATCCCTATCTAGCATGGTACATCTGATTGATATTCACAACAGTGGAGACATGGATGGATTACCGTCTTCTAAGGTAAGAGGTAACTTCAGAATCCAATAAAGTCTTATGATTTTATATCCCAGGAGAGAGGTTAACTTCAAAAGTGTTCTCTTGTATAGTCCATTAGAGAGTAAATCAGATTGTGTTTAACCTAGTTATTATTTCTTAGATATTCATTTTACTAACTGTATTTATTTCTCCTTTCCAAAACTTGGAGAACCAGCTCTTTTTATCTTCTGTGCTGGTTCTCTCACTAAAAAGTAAAATATGGGGCCGGCCCAATGGCATAGTGGTTAAGTTCGCGTGTTCCGTTTTGGCGGCCTGGGGTCCCGGGGTTCGGATCCCAGGTGCAGACATACACACTGCTCGCTAAGTCATGCTGTGGTGGTGTCCTATATACAAAGTAGCAGAAGACTGGCACAGATGGTGCCAGTCTTCCTCACCAAAGAAATAAAAATAAAAAGTAAAATAAAACTTTGACATGTGTTCACTCTAAATTTGTTAAGAATTTTGCTTTCACACTGTGCAAATTCAACTTCAGTTCAAGTCCTCTAGTTCCCCTTTCCAACCGGACCACAGCCTCCGAGCCCCGTCTGTAGTGAAGCTCTGGGGCACGTGTAGTGAGGTGCTTTCTTGTATTTCTTTGGAATCCAGGGAGTTATAGTGATGTAACATTTCATGGGGAAAAAAACAAAGGATATTTTGAAACTGACAGTGTGGCTGGGTGTACTGAGATTAGCAGCTGTGAAGAGGACCCCCATTTCCCGGAGAATATCCTGGGAAGACTAGGGACTCCTAACACCACAGAAGAAAATTGAAACAACTGTAAAATTATCATGAAAAGTAGTTTGCAGCAGCAAAAAATGTGAGTGATGTAGAATTGGGTCAAATCTTTCCATGTCCTATTGTTTAATTTCTGAAAAATTTGTCTCTCTCCCCATTCCTCAATAGAGGTCCCTACAGAACTGAGAAAGTGAGACCCAACTTTTGGGGATCTAAGGACCTGCAGTGACTTTGAATTGAGAACATTTAGGTTGGTTAAAAGAGCTATAATCACCTGGTCCAAAAATTCTACACGTGTAGGTGAAATCAATGAGGGACAATTTGTCATATACCAAGTTAAGAGATTTAAACAAAAAGCAGTTTGGACAACATTCATGAAAAAAGAGCCTCGTATATTATTGATGAGACTATAAATTGATACAATTACTTCTGGAGAAAAATTGGCAATGTGTCTGATGTCTGGACAACATGAAACACAATGTCGTTTTCAGAAATTTACCCTAAGGAAGTATTTTTCAAGTGCACAAAGATATCTACACGGAGATGTTCACTGCCACTCTAGCCCCAGGGAGCACACGGGGAGTGGCTGCATTAATTAGGACCAACTCTCATCTCTCAGAAGTGCTTGGCTAGTATAGCGTAGGGAGTGCATGGGAAGAGAGTATCCTAAGCTTCTTTGTATTGATCACTGAGGGTGGAAAGATGCTACCAGGTTAGGGCAGAAACAAAAGACTCAGAGATACAGGATTATGAAAACGGATCTAGGTTTAGTCCTAGAGAGCCAAAGAGAGGCTAGACTGGACCGAAGAGCTTTTGCCTCTCCCCATAACATCACTATGAGACAGAGGATATACCCTCCTCCCTTTTGTTTTTTAAAATCCCTGCTTTTCTTCCATATTTATTTTCCCCACCTTTTTCATTATGGGAAAATATAACATAAAATTTACCATTTTAACAATTTTTAAGTGTACAGTTCAGTGGTGTTGGTACATTCACATTGTCATGCAGCCATCACCACTATCCGTCTCCCAAATCATTTTGATCATTCCAGACTGAAACTCCGTACCTGTCAAACAATAACTTGACATCCTCTCTTCCCTCTAAGTCCCTGGTCACCACTGTTCTACTTTCAGTCTTTGTTCTCTTTTCTTTTCAGTTTTGGAGGTTTCTATGGAGATTCCTTAAGCTCAGAGATTCTTTCCTCAGCCATGTCCAGTCTACTAATGAGCCCATTAAAGGCATTCTTCATTTCTGTGACAGTGATTTTGATCTTTAGCATTTCTTTTTGGTTGTTTCTTAGGCTTTCCATCTCTCTGCTTACATTACCCATCTGTCCTTACATGCTGTCTACCTCATCCATTAGAGCCCTTAACAAATTTCTGGTCTGATGATTCCAACATCCCTGCCATGTCTGGTTCTGATGCCTGCTCTGTCTCTTCAAGTTGTGTTTTTTTTGCCTTTTGGTATGCCTTGTAATTTTTTCTTGACAGCCAGACGTGATGTACCAGATAAAACGAGTTGCTGTAAACAGCCTTTAGTAATGTGGTGGTGAGGTGAGGGGGAAGGGGAAGCATTCTAGAGTCCAACGACTAGGTCTCAGACTTTTAATAAGCCTATGTCTCCGGACTGTGAACCTCACAAGTGTTTTTAATTTTTTTCTCCCCTCCCTTAGGTGGCAGAGGCCTGCCAGAGTGGGCTGGAGCTGAGTAGTTCCCTTCTCGCAGGTCAGTTAGGCTCCAGTTAACTAGTTTCTCCTGAGGGCAGGGATTGTTAAGACAAATAGAGTGCTTCTGTTAAGAAATCACAGTGCTAAGAAGAACAGAGAGAAAATGGTTCCTTTCCCCATCTCCCTGCCAGAAGCACCAGGGAATTTTTCTCCGATATTTACCCTGGGAACCTGCTTGAGCTTCTGGAGGTAAATCTCACAAAATTGTGGTGGCACCTCCATGACAGGGTCCCCTGGAATTTTTAATTCTCAGAGTTGTCCACACTGAGCCTCCAGCAATTCATTAATTACAGTTCTGGTTTTCCTAGCACAGCACTGGTTCCTGCAGTGGTGTCCCCTGTTAAAATATAAAGTGACAGATATTAAATTTTTTTTCCCAAAAGGAAAACACAGCTTTATTAGCAAAAGTTGCGCTGTTTCTCACTGATAAAAGTGTCAATGCTACGTCAAAAATGGATTGGCAGAACACACTGGGGGACACAAAAATGGTGACAGGAAATCCTTTCCTTCTTAATAAGAGACAAGAGGGCTAAAAGAAATATTTTTGGAAGAAATAATCCAGTGGTGTGAATGAACTTGAGATTTAAAAGAAAAAGAAAAAGGAAGAAAGAAGGAAGACCTGTTCCTGGATAGAAGGAAGATCAGAAAGCAAGATAACCCTGGAGACTCAGATGGGCAGAGTAGGATTAGGGAACATGATCGAAGTGAACCAAAAAATGGAAAAGGGAAGCTGGAAATACTAAAAGTAGACTTTCCTGTGAACTAATCCAAATAATTTTCATCTTTGTACTAACAAATAGAAATTGTGAGCAAAGGACTTACTTGGTTGGCTGACACATCAACAGGGACAATGCTTATAACTTGAAAATGGTAGGTTTTCATTTTTTCCTCTGTGTATGCCCTGTGAGTATAATTGGAAAAATTGTGTATGATGGTATTCTATAGTATAATTTTGTTTGAACTGAAATTCAATGTGGTGAGCAGGAGGAAGATTTTGGAGATTTCTCCTAACACCCAAAGGCCTTTAAAAGATTTCTGATAACTCAAAGCTTCATATTCACTTGTATATTTATTTATTTTCTTTTACTCTTTTTTGTAAAAGATATGAAAAAGCTCTGTCCATACTCACAGTTTGGTAAAATATAATTGCCTCTCTTCATCCTACTTATTGCTTTATTTATTTATGTATGTATTTATTTATTTATTTAGGTGCAAGCTTGTCTTTCTTCTTTATAATTTAATTTTTTTCAGCATCAATAGTCCAGATTTTATCCATCACAATACATATATGTGCATACAATATGTGCCCCTCTACCCCTTTCACCTTCCTGCCACCCACTTTTCCTCTGGTAACCACTAATCTGTTCTCTTTATCTACGTGTTTGTTTATCTTCCACATATAAGTGAAATCATACAGTATCTTTCTCTGTCTGACTTATTTTGCTTAGCATAATACCCTCAAGGTCCATCCATTTTGTCACAAATGACACGATTTTGTCTTTTTTATGGCTGAGTAGTATTCCATTATATATATATAACACATCTTCTTTATCCATTCATCCATTGATAGACACTTGGGTTTCTTCCACGTCTTAGCTATATTGTGAATAATGCTGTGATGAACATGGGGTGCAAAAATCTGTTTGAATTGTTGATTTCATATTTGGATAAATACCCAATAGTGGAAGAGAGGAATTATATGATATTTCTATTTTCAGTTTTTTGAGAAATCTCCATACTGTTTTCCACAGTGGCTGCACCAATTTGCATTCCCACCAGCAGTGTATGAGGGTTCCGTATTCTCCACATCCTCTCCAACACTTATTATTTCTTGTCTTGTTATTATAGCCATTCTGACAGGTGTGAAGTGATATCTCATTGTAGTTTTATTTGCATTTCTCTAATAATTAGTGATGTTGAACATCTTTTCATGTGTCTGTTGGCCACGTGTATATCATCTTTGAAAAAATGTGTTCATATCCTCTGCCTATTTTTCGATTGGGTTGTTTATTTTTTTGTTGTTAAGTTGTAGGAGTTATTTATATTTTTTTGAAATTAACCCCTTGTCAGATATATGATTTGCAAATATTTTCCCCCAGTTGGTGGGTTGTCTTTTCGTTTAGTTGATGGTTTCCTTTGCTTTGCAGAAACTTTTTAATCCGATTTAGTCCCATTTGTTTATTTATTCTTATGTTTCCCTTGCCTGAGTAGACATGGCATTCGAAAAGATACTGCTAAGACCGATGTCAAAGAGTGTACTGCCTATATTTTCTTCTAGGAGTTTTATGGTTTCAGGTCTTAATTCATGTCTTTAGTCCATTTTGAGTTTACTTTTGTCTATGGTGTAAGATAATGGTCTATTTTCATTCTTTTGCACGTGGCTGTGCAGTTTTCACAACACAATTTATTGAAGAGAATTTCCTTTCTCCATTATATGATCTTGGCTCCTTTGTCGAAGATTAGCTGTCCATAGATGTCTGGTTTTGTTTCTGGGCTCTCAATTCTGTTCCAATGATCTGTGTGTCTGTTTTTCTGACAGTACTGTGCTGTTTTGATTACTAGAGCTTTGTAGTATAATTTTAAATCAGGGAGTGTGATACTACCAACTTTGTTCTTTTTTCTCAGGATTATTTTGGCTATTTGGGATCTTTTCTTGTTCCATTTAAATTTTAGGAGTCTTTGTTCTATTTCTGTGAAGAACGTCATTGGGATTCTGATTGGGATTGCATTGAATCTGTAGATTGCTTTAGGTAATATGAACATTTTAACTATGTTTATTCTTCTAATCCATGAGTGTGGAATATTGTTCTATTTCTTTATGTCTTCTTCAATTTCTTTCAATAATGTCTTATAGTTTTCAGTGTATAGGTCTTTCACCTCCTTGGTTAAATTTATTCCTAGGTATTTTATTCTTTTTGTTGGGATTGTAAATGGGATTGTATTTTTGACTTCTCTTTCTGTTAGTTTGTTATTAGTGTCTAGAAATGCAACTGATTTTTGTATGTTGATTTTGTATCCTGCAACTTTATTGTATTTGGTGATTATTTCTGATAGTTTTTTTTGGTGGATTCTTTAGGGTTTTCTACATGTAGAATCATGTCATCCACAAATAGTGAGAGTTTCACTTTTTCCTTTCCAATTTGGGTCCCTTTTATTTTTTTTCTTGCCTAATTACTCTGGCTGAAACTTCCAGTACTATATTGAATAAGAGTGGTGAGAGTGGGCATCCTTGCCTTGTTCATGTTCTCAGAGGAATGGCTTTCAGTTTTTCTCCATTGAGTATGATGTTGGCTCTGGGTTTGTCATATATGGCCTTTATTATGTTGAGATACTTTCCTTCTATATCCATTTTGTTTAGAGTTTTTATCTTCAATGTATGTTGGATCTTGTAAAATGTTTTCTTTGCATCTATTGAGATGATCATGTGGTTTTTATTGCTCATTTTGTTAATGTGAGGTATCACATTGATTGATTTACAGATGTTGAACCATCCCTGCATCCCTGGAATAAATCCCACTTGATTGTGGTGTATGATCCTTTTAATGTATTGTTGTATTCAATTTGCTAATATTTTTATGAGGATTTTTTCATCTGTGTTTGTCAGCGATATTGGCCTGTAATATTCCTTCATTGTGTTGTCTTGTCTGGTTTTGGTATTAGAGTAATGTTGGCCTTGTAAAATGAGTTAGGAAGTGTCCCGTCTTCTTCAATTTCTTGGAATAGGTTGAGAAGGATAGCAATTAAATCTTCTTTGAATGTTTGGTAGAATTCACCAGAGAAGCTGTCTGGTCTTGGACTTCTGTTTTTTGGGATATTTGTGATTACTGTTTCAATTTCTTTGCTTGTTATTGGTCTTTCCAGATTCTTCATTTCTTCTAGGTTGTACTATTTGTTGGCATATAATTTTTCATAGTATTCTCTTATAATCTTTTGTATTTCTGTGGTGTCCATTGTAATTTCTCCTCTTTCACTTCTGATTTTATTTATTTGAGTCTTCTCTCTTTTTTTCTTAGTGAGTCTGGCTAAAGGTTTGTCAATTTTGTTTATCTTTTCAAAGAACTGGCTCTTAGTTTCATTGATCCTTTGTATTGTTTTTTTAATGTCTATTTCTTTTACTTCTGCTCTGATTTTTATTATTTCCTTCCTTCTACTGACTTTAGGCTTTGTTCTTCTTTTTCTAGTTATTTTAGGTATAGGGTAGACTTGTTTACTTGAGATTTTTCTTGTTTCTTGAGGTAGGCTTGTATTGCTATAAATTTCCCTCTTAGTACTGCTTTTGCTGCATCCCATAAGTTTTGGTATGTTGTGTTTTCATTTTCATTTGTCTCTAGGCTTTTTTTGATTTCTCTTTTGATTTCTTCATTGATCCAACAGTTGTTCAGTAGCATGTTGTTTAGTCTCCACATATTTGTGACTTTCCCAGCCCTTTTCTTGTAGTTGATTTCTAGTTTCATAGCATCGTGGTCAAGAAAGATGCTTGATATGATTTTAATCTTCTTAAATTTATTGAGCCTTGCTGTGTTTCCCAACATATGGTCTTTCTTTGAGAATGTTCCATGTGCACTTGAGAAAAATGTGTATTCTGCTGTTTTTGGATGGAATGTTCTGTTCATATCTATTAAGTCCATCTGGTCTAGTGTTTCATTTAGGGCCACTGTTTCCTTGTTACCTTTCTGTCTGACTAGGTGTTAAGGTCCCCTACTATTCTTTTGTTGCTGTCCATTTCTCCCTTTAGGTCTGCTAATAGTTGCTTTATATACTTTGATGCTCCCGTGTTAAGTGCATATATATTAACGTGTTATGTCTTCGTGGTGAAATGTCCATTTTATCATTATATAATGGCCATCTTTGTTTTTCACTATCTTTTTTATCTTGAAGTCTGCTTTGTTTGATATATATTATGGCTACATCTGCTTTCTTTTGCTTTCCATTTGCCAGGAGTATCATCTTCCATCTCTTCACTCTGAGCCTATGTTTGTCTTTACAGCTGAGGTGTGTTTCTTGGAGGCAGCATATTGTTGGGCCTTGTTTTTTAATCCATCAAGCCACTCTGTGTCTTTTTTTTTTTTTTTTGCGAGGAAGATCAGCCCTGAGCTAACATCCGATGCCAATCCTCCTCTTTTTTTTTTTTTTTTTTTACCAAGGAAGACTGGCCCTGGGCTAACATCTGTGCCCATCTTCCTCTACTTTATATGGGACACCACCACAGCATGGTTTGACAAGCGGTAGTCGGTGTGCGCCCGGGATCCGAACCTGCGAACCCCAGGCCACCAGAGCAAAGTGCGTGCACTTAACCACTGCTCCACCGGGCTGGCCCCCACTCTGTGTCTTTTGATTGGTGAATTCAATCCATTTACATTTAGAGTGATTATTGATATATGAGGGCTTAATACCGCCATTTTATGCCTTGTTTTCCAATTGTTCTATATTTCCATTGTTTCTTTTCCTTGTATTTCTGTCCACCATTTCAGTTTGGCAGCTTTCTGTGATGGTTTTCTCAGTTTTCTCTCTATTTATGACTTGTGACTCTGCACGGATTTTTTCTTTTGTGGTTTCCATGAGATTTGTAAAAAAGATCTCATAGACGAGATAGTCCATTCTCTGATAGCCTCTTATCTCCATTAGCCTATGCAGGTTCCATTCCTTTTCTCTTCCCCTTCAATGTTTTTGTTGTCACAAATTAGTCTTTTTTTTGTGTTGTGAGTTTATGACCAAACTGAAGTGGTTATAATTATTTTTGACACTTTCTTCCCCTTTATCTTTTATTTTATGATTAAGTGTTTACTAACCTATTCTCATATAGAGTTGCAATTTTCTGCAAAAAAAAATATATATTTTATTTGAATATTTGTCTCCTTGCTCAAAACTTTGTAAACCTTTGCCTTTTTGTTTCAGTTAGGAGGGCTACCTTCATCATTTCTTGTAAGGCAAGTCTAGAGGCAACAAACTCCCTCAGCTTTTGTTTTTCTGGGGAAGCTTTTATTTCTCCATCAAATCTGAGGGACAATTTCACTGGATAGAGTATTCTTGGATGATAGTTTTTGTTTTCACTGTTTTGAATATATCATTCTACTCTCTCCTAGCCTGTAAGGTTTGCTGAGAAATTCACTGAAAGCCTGATGGGGGTTCATTTGTAGGTTATTTTCTTTTCTCTTGCTGCCCTTAATATTTTTTCTTTCCCATTGACTTTTGACAATTTTAATATCATATGCGTTGGAAAAGATCTTTTTGCATTGAAGTAATTAGGAGTTCTTTTAGCTTCATGTGTTTGCATGTCCAGTTCCTTCCCCAGGTTTGGGAAGTTCTCATCTATTATTTCTTTGAATAAGCTCTCTGTTCCTTTCTCCCTCTCTTCTCTCTCTGGGATACCTATAATCCTTTCATTACTTTTCCTAATTGAGTTGGATACTTCTTGAAGAATTTCTTTATTTTTTTTTAAATCTTCTCTTTCCTCCTCCACCTGGATCATTTCTAGGTTTCTATCTTTGAGCTCACTGATTCTCTCCTCCATAAGGTCTGCTCTATTTTTTATGCTTTCTACATTATTTTTTTTGTCTCATGCATTATGTTCTTCATGTCCAGAATTTCTTTTTGTTTTTTTTCTTAGAGCTTCAATCTCTTTGGTGATGTATTCCTTCTGTTCGTTAATTTTATTTCTGAGCTCATTGAACTGTCTGTCCGAGTTTTCTTGTAACTTGTTGAGTTTCTTTATGACAGCTATTTTGAATTCTCTGTCAGTCAAATTGTATTCTGTGACTTCAAGTTTTGTTTCTGGAGAGCTGTCATTCTCCCCCTGTTCTGCTGTGTTACTGTAGTTCTTCATGGTGTTTGATGAATTGATCCTCTGCTGGGATATTTGTGGTAATAACCTCCTTTCTTGTTTGGGTATGTCTTTGGTTACTTTGGTTCTGAGCTGCTCCTGGTTATATTTGAAAGCCTTCACCTTCCACCCTCCATGCCTCTGCTAGAGGCATCATCAGTGCCCTCCTTGTACCACTTGTGCCTCAGGTTGCTGATGCCTTGCTGCTTTTGATGTTGCTGCAGTTTCAGGTGTTGTCACCACAGTCACCAGGCTGTGAGCATTTCTGTTGCTTCTGGGGTTGCCTGGGTCTTGTGTTCCACCACTTGCTTTCTGTGAGCTCTCCATGGGCTCAAGTGCTGTTGCCCTGGGCTCCACCTTTGCTGCTGCTCTTTGGTTATCTGGGGGTGCTAGCAGCACTGCTGCCAGGGGCACTGGGTTCACAGGTGTTGCTCTTGTTGTCAGGGGCCCAGGTTCTTGTATATAGCCCCTGCTGCTGGTAGAGCTGGTGTCAAGGTTGCCACCACTTGGGGCTGGGTCTCAGGTTCTGCTGTGGTTCCTGAAGCTTCAGGTCACAGATGCCACCTGCCACTGCTTGGGAAGGAGTAGGGACTAAGCTGCACACATTGTGGCTGACCCTGCAGTCTCTGGTTACTGGTGCCCACCAGTGTGCTTTTTGAGACCTCAGGTCAGGGCACGCTGCTTCTGCTGGTGAAATTCACGTTTTGATTGCTGTCTCCACTGCTGGAGAGAGCAGCACCACTAGAAAGTGAAGGGGGCTGGGTCACCAGCACTGCCTGTGTCCTAAAGCCTCAGGACATGGGTGCCAACTGCCACCACTGGGAGGGGCAGGGGCCACAGTGCTGCATGCATGCACTGGTAGCATACTCTAAGACCTCAGATCAGGACACCCCACCCCAACCAGGGAAATTTACATCTTAGATGTAGTCCCCACTACTTGAAAGACTGGCCCCACTGCTGGGGGAGGGGAATGGAGCTGGGCCACTGGATCCACTGTGTCCTGGAGCCTCAGGATGTGTGCACCGCCTGCCACTGCTGGGAGGGGGCAGGAGCCAAGCCACGAGTGCCATGCTTGCTCTTTAAGCCTGTGGTCACTGTGTCAGTGTGAGGATCCACACTTTGGGTCACCGCTGCTGCCAAGTGAGAGAGAAGGGGCTTCTCCCCTACTTCTACTGCCTCCCAGAGGTCCAGTCTACCCACCTTCAGCTGTATAGTTGCATGAATCACTGAGGCATTCTGGTGTGCTGTGCAGGGAGTCCTTTGTTGGTCACTGGATGTCTGACTGGTTGTAACTTAGAGGGGAGAGACAATGGAAACAACTCACTCTGCCATGATGCTGACGTCACTCTTCTATATTAAATTTTTTGGAGATTATTTGAGCAAAAATCAATTCAAATTGGATGCCAAACCAGAAGTTGTTATGAACCCTTCACCAACAGGAGCTAGGGGAAAGACTTTTATAGAGAAGAGGTGGAAGCAAAGCAAGGAAATTATTTGATTGGATATAGCCTAAGCATTTGCCTGATTTGGGAAAACCTAGTGGGCTGTTTGTGATTGGTTGTCCTTAGGTTTTGATTTCTTAACCTTGAGGCATTTCAGGCTTAGGTTTTGTTTTGCTTATATAGACTACTAAGGCATTAAAGCCACCTCAGTCTAGTGGCCTCTTTGTTTAATTTAACACCCCTCTTATAAGTCTCAGCTCCTGTAAGTTGTTATTCTCTGTATTTGCTTGTCAATCTCTCCAATTGTGGGGGCAGCAGTTTGCCCTGTGTTCTTACCTCTCTTACAGATCCTAGAAGAGTTGTCGATTTTTCAGTCTGTTCAGCATTTTATTTGTCCTTAGGAAGAAGTGGCATCTTATAAGGCCCTTACATGTGGAAGGAACTCCTTGCATCTAGAAACCGGAAGTTCCCCGCTACTCTACTTTATCTCTATGAATTTGATTATTCTAGGTATTTCATTTAAGTGGGATCATACAATATTTGTCCTTTTGTGTCTGGCTTATTCACTTAGCATAATTTCTCTTCAAGGTCCATTCCTGTTGTAACATGTATCAGAATTTCATTCCTTTTTAAAGCTAAATAATGTTCCATTGTATGTATATACCACATTCTGTTTATCTATTCATCCAAAGATGGACATTTGGTTTTTTCCACCTTTTGGCTATTGTGAATAACTGCTATGAACATCAGTGTACAAACATCTGTTCGAGTCTTTGCTTTCAATTTTTTTTTGTGGATATACCCAGAAATGCAATTGTTGGATCATATGGTAATTCTATGTTTAATTATTTGAGGAACACCGCATTGTTTTCCACAACAGCTACACCATTTTATACTCCTACCAGTAATGCACAAAATTTCTAATTTCTCCACATTTGTTGTTTTCTGATTTTTGTGTGTGTGTGTGAGGAAGATTAGCCCTGAACTAACATCTGTTGCCCGTCCTCCTCTTTCGGCTCAGGGGCTAACATCTGTGCCCATCTTGCTCTACTTTATATGGGATGCCGCCAGAGCATGGCTTGACAAGCAGTGTTTTGGTCCGCTCCCGGGGTCCGAACCTGCAAACCCCAGGTCGCCACAGCAAAGCCTGCAAACTTAACCTCTCTGCCACTGGGCCAGCCCCTTTCTGAATTTTTTGATAATAGGCATCCTAATGGGTGTGAAGCGGTAAATCATTGTGGTATTGATTTGCATTTCCCTAATAATTAGTGATGTTAAGCATCTTTTCCTGTGCTTATTGGCCGTCTGTATATCTTTTTTTGAGAAATGTTTATTCAAGATTTTGCCTATTTTTGAGTTGGATTGTTTTGTTTTTTGTTGTTGTTGTTGAGCTTTAGGAGTTTGTTATATATTCTTAATATTAATCCCTTATCAGATATGTGATACACAAATATTTTCTCCCATTCTTTGGGTTGCCTTTATACTCTGTTGATACTGTCTTTTGCTGCACAAAAGTTCTTAGTTTTGTTGAAGTCCACTTTGTCTAATTTTATTGTTATTACCCTTGGTTTTGGTGTCATATCCAAGATATCATTGCCAAATCCAATTTCATGAAGCACTTCCCCTCTTTTCTTCTAAGAATTTTATCGTTTTAGGTCTTACATTTAGGTCTTTGATCCATTTTGGGTTAATTTTTGTATATGGTGTTAGGTAAGCATCCAATTTCATTATTTTGCCTGTGGCTATACAGTTTCCCCAAAACCTTTGTTGAAAAGACTGTCTTTTCCTCATTGAATGGTCTTGGCACCATTGTTGAAAATCATTTAACCGTATATGTGAAGGTTTATTTCTGGGCTTTCTATTCCATTCCATTGGTCTGTATGTCTGTCCTTATGCCAGTACCACGCTGTTTTTGTTATTGTAGCTTTGCAGGAAATGTAAGATCTCTAACTTTGTTCTTTTTCAAGATCATTTTGTTATTTGGGGTCCCTTTAGATTCCATATGAACTTTATGATGGATTTTTCTATTTCCACAAAAAAAAGTCATTGGGATTTTGATAGGGATTGCATTAAATCTGTAGATTGCTGTGGGTAATATTGACATCTTAACATTATTAAGTCTTCCAATCTATGAACATGGGATTGCTTTCCATGACTTCCCTTTTAATGAATAAGACCACTGAGGCACAGAGAGACATTCTAATTTCCAGCAAGTCAGGGTTGCATCAGGATTGTAATTTCCTGACTCAAGAACTATGGTTTAAACCATTGGAATCCGTGCCATTGTGAAACTGGTTTTAATTTGATATGTCTGCATTGGCCTAGAGAGGGAAAGGGCTGAGGGCTGGGACAGGAGGGGTCTGGGTGTAGGAAGATGTGATGGGAAAGTAACTTGATTTAAGATAATATAAAATTGTATTTTGAGGTTTTAAACTAGTTTTCTCTCCCTTCCCTTCCTTGAAGGAAAAAAAATGTGTTCTGTGCTCATTGCCCCAGAGAATGCAGACAGCAACAAATAATCTCCTTTACTTTGTGTTCCAAAAGCTAAAAGGAAAATTGGAGATTTTCTAGAGTAGAAAAAAGAGAAAAATAACTTATGGGCAAAGAGCTTTAGCTAGAAATATGAAAATAGAAGAATTTCAAAACAGGAAATAGATACCCATTGGGATAGGGGAATGGGTGGGAAGGAGTGGAGAGGAAAATTTAATACCTATTCTTCTCAAACTTTAATACCTATTTCTCAAACTCTTCCCAAAAAAATAGAAGAGGAGAGACCACTTCCAAACTTATTTTACAAGGTCAGCATTACCCTGATACCAAAGCCATAGAAAGACAGTAAAGAAAAGATGATGACAGACCAATATTCCTGATGAACATTGATGCAAAAACCCTCAACAAAATATTATCGAATCAAATTCCACAATACGTGAAAACAATCATACACCATGATCAAGTGGGATTTATTCTAGGGATGGAAAGATGGTTCAACATTCACAAATCAATCAATGTGATATACCACATTAATAGAAGGAAAGACAAAAATCGTATGATCATCTCAATAGATGCATAAAACGCTTTTGACAAAATTCAGCCCCAATTTGTGACAAAAACTCTCAACAAACTGGATAAGAGGGAACATACTTCAACATAAGTATGACTGTTGTATATGACAAGGCCACAGCTAACATCATAATGGTGAAAAGCTGAAAGCTTCACTCTAAGATCAAGAATAACACAAGGATGCCTACTCTCACCATTTCTATTTAACACTTTTTTTTTTTTTTGGTGAGGAAGATTGACCCTGAGCTAGCATTCATTACCAATATTCCTCTTTTTTTTGCTGAGGAAAATTGGCCCTGAGCTAACATCCATGCCTATCTTCCTCTACTTTGTACATGGGACAACATCACAGCATGGCTTGATGAGCAGTGTGTAGGTCCATGCCTGGGATCTGAACCAGTGAACCTGGGCCACCAGGGGTGCACGCGAACCCTCCGCTACTAGCGTGTGAACTCAACCACTATACCACCAGCCAACCCCTATTTAACACTTTTATTTAACTAGAAGTAATACTTTTATTTAACATGTAACTTTTATTTAATGTATATTGAAAGTCCTAGACAGAGCAGTTGGGCAAGAAAATGTTGAAATAAAAGGCATCCACGTTGGAAAGGAAGAAGTAAAACTGTCTCTATGTGCAGATGTCAGGATATTATATGTAGAAAACCCTAAAGACTCCATCAAAAAACTATTAGAATAAACTAATTTATAAACTAATATATAAATTAATAAGCAAATTTAGTAAAATTGCAGGATATAAAATCAATATGCAACAATCAGTTGCATTTCAATACACTAAAAAACTGTCAGAAAGAGAAGTCAAGAACACAATCTCATTTACAATTGCATCAAAAAGAATAAAATATCTAGGAATAAATTTAACCAAGGAGGTGAAAGATCTGTGCACTGCAAACTGTAAGACATTGATGAAAGAAATTGAAGACACAAATAAATGGAAAGCTATTTCATGCTCATGGATTGGAAGAAATAATATTGTTAAAATGTCTGTACTACCCAAAGAAATCTACAGATTCAATGCAATCCCTATCAAAATTCCAATGTCATTTTTCACAGAAATAGAACAAACCTAAAATTTGTATGGAACCACAAAAGACCCTGAATAGCAAAAGCAATCTTGAGAAAGAACAACAAAGCTGGAGGCATCACAGTTCCTGATTTCAAACTATATTACAAAACTATATTAATCAAAACAGTATGGTATTGGCATAAAAACAGACACATAGATCAATGGAACAGAATACAGAGCAAATACACCCATACACATAAGGTCAATTAATTTGTGACAAAGGAGCCAAGAATACTCAATGGGGAAAAGATAGTCTCTTCAATAAATGGTGTTGAAAGAACTGAACATCCACATGCAAAAAAATGAAACTAGACCTGTATCTTACACCATACACAAAAGCCAACTCAAAACAGGTTAAAGACTTGAATGTAAAACCTGAAACCATAAAACTCCTAGAAGAAAACATAGGGAGTAAGCTCCTTGACATTGGTCTTAGCAACGATTTTTTGGTTTTGATACCAAAAGCAAAGGCAACAAAAGCAAAAATAAACAGGTATGACTACAACAAACCAAAAAGCTTCTGCACATCAAAAGAAACCATCAACAGAATGAAAAGGTAACCTGCAGAATGGGAGAAAATATTTGCAAACCACATATCCAATAAGAGGTGAATATCCAAAGTAAATAAAGAACTCATACAACTCAATAGCAAAAAAAAACCCACAACAATCTCATTAAAAAATAGGCTAAGGAACTAAATAGACATTTTCCCAAAGAAGACATACAAATGACCAACAGATGAATGAAAAGGTGCTCACCATCACTAATCATCAGGGAAATGCAAATCAAAACCACAATGAGATATCACCTCATTCCTATTTGAATGTCTATTATCAAAAATACAAGAGATAACAAATGCTGTTGAGGATGTGGAGACAAGGGAACATTTGTGCACTGTTGGTGGGAGTGTAAATTGGTACAGCCACTAAAGAAAACAGTATGGAGATTCCTCAAGAAATTAAAAATAGAACTACCATATGATCCAGCAATTCCACTTCTGGGAATATATCCAAAGAAAAGGAAAACACTATGTTGTTGAGATATGTGCACCCCCATGTTCATGGCAGCGTTATTTACAACAGCCAAGACATGGAAACAACCTAAGCATCCATTGATAGATAAATGAATAAAGAAAATGTGACATACATACATATATATATATATGTGTATATACATAATGAAATATTATTCAGCCATAAGAAAGAATGAAATCTTGCTATTTGCAACACAAAGGATGGACCTTGAAGGCATTATGCTAAGGGAAAGAAGTCAGACAGAAGAAGACAAATATCTTATGATCTCACTTACAAGCGGAATCTAAAAAAAAAAACAAGCTCATAGACACAGAGAACAGATTTGGCAGAGGTCGGGGTGGAGGGTGGGTGAAATGGGAGAAGGTAGTCAAAAGGTACAAACTTCTAGTTACAAATAAGTTCTGGGGATGTAATATACAGCATGGTGACTATAGTTAATAATACTGTATTGAGTATTTGAAAGTTGCTAAGAGAGTAGACCTTAAAAGTTCTCATCATAAGAAAAAAAAATTTTGTAAATATGTATGGTGATGGATGTTAATTAGACTTATTGTGATGGTCATTTCACAATATATACAAATACCAAATCATTATATTCTACACTTAAAACTAATATAATGTTCTCTGTCAATTATACCTCAGCAAAAAAATCAAAAAAGAAAGAAAGAAAGAGTGCAGTTAGAAATGTAAAAAAATAAAAGACTGACCATATCATGTTTTGGTGAGGATGTGAAGGAATTGAATCTCTGATACACTGCTGGGTGGGAATCTAAAATGGCACAACGAACTTTGGAAAATAGCTAGAAGTTTCTCAAAAAGGTAAAGTTGTGTTTACCATATGATCCAGCTGTTCCCTTCCTAGGTATTTTCTCAAGAGAAAAGGAAACGTGTGTCCATTTAGAGACTTGTACATGAATGTTCATAGTAGCTTTATTTGTAATCATCAAAAACTGGAAACAATCCAAGTTTCCATCAAAGGTAATAGACAAATAAATTGTTATATTTCATATAATGGAATACTACTCAGATAAATTGGAATAAACTGTTGATACACACAACAAAATATATAAATCTCAAAATAATTAAGTTGAGTTAAAGACACCAGACAAAAGATAGTACATAGCGTAGATTCCTTTCTGTAAAACTCTTAAAAAATACAAATGTATTCTTTCAACATTAGCGTTCATCCTTTTTAGAATACTTCCCTGTTTTCTGGCACCACAAGATGCTACAAACTCATCTCGCATTCATCTTACACCTTCCCTGCCCCATTCCTGGTATCAACCGCTTCTCCACAGACCCCTGGTTTCTTTTCTAAGGATGGTGTTTAGAAACCAAGATCTGTGTGATAGATGTCCTCATTGTTATTTAGGCATCATGACTTTTAGATTCTCTCAAAGGATAAAAGCAACTTCTTAACCAGATATACCAGAAAGCCTTGGGAATAATTATAATATTGCTAATTTTCTTACACGTTTGCTAATATCATATATTAATACAATATTTGAATCTTTCATATGATCTAAATATATTTTTATAAAATTATGTCTTTTGCATATGTATTTATTTTATTGATGGAAAATGCCTGCTATATATTATAATTGGCAAAATAAGTCCTCCCTGTCAAAACGATAACCCATTGAGGTTATTTTCTGCCAGAAAAAGTCTGACATAATTTCTCCATTCAGTTCATAGAGAAGCCCATGATGGCGAGGCCATGAGTCTTACTGCTATGTGCAAGTAGATAGACTTGACAAGGACAGACAAAAGAAAGGCCTGCTCCATTTCCAGCTAAGGTCAGAGGGATGATGGAAAGGAGAAGAGAGAGGGAATGAGAGAGCAAAGCCATCAGCCATGCATCTCCCAATTTTTTCTGGTGAGGCTTAGGCTAGGAGATTAGATAAACTGAGGATAAGGCTGAAGACAGAGTCCTTGGGTTACGCTTTCATCAGAATAACTGATGTGGCATAGCCTGGACAGTCAGAGGGAATGCTGAGTCTTCCTGAGATGTGTTCAGTCTCCATTTAGCCTAGATCATGAGTTGAGAGGAGGGCAGTCCACTCTCAACTGCAGCCGAAGTTGAGAGTGGACTGTCAGATGCAGTGGCCATGCATGAATCTGCAGTCAGTGGGAGCCATGGTGAAGCTGAGTCAGGCTGGGAATACTACTGGGCCTGAATGAAGCTGAGAAAGAACGAATCACACATTATATCAGCAACACTAGGCAAGTTGCACCAGGTGGACAGAGGCTACACTCTGAAGACCAAGGGAAGGAAGAAACAGAACACCAGAGGGCCCTGACTCTCTCCTGCCGCAATGTAGGAACATAAATCCCCCTCTCCCCATATATTTTCTTTCCATACAGAGAAGGAAGTGGGGGAAGGATGGAGGAGCATTTGAGAATTTGAACATATTGATCTCAAGGAAAGATTATTTACTAAAGGAGGCTGTTTAAATTATTGAAGGAGTTTAAGTCAGAACTGTACTGGATGTTTAGTTAATTTGTTTATCAGCTTCCCTGTGAGTATTGTCTCACAAGAATGGCAGATTAGTTATCAACAAATTAAAGGCTTTGCATTCTTTTCTACACATTTGAGTTGTAGCATAAAGGAAATTTTGAGATTATTCTATATGATGATTATTGCTCTTAGGTTAGAGATACGACAAAAATGTCCCAGGAAGAGGCTGGCTAGAATTACCTTGGTAAGATCACTGCAGCTGAGCATCTGCTTTTAGCTTTGCTCTACCGACAATTTTATTAACACTCCCAGAATTAAGCAAATTCAGATTTGTTTCTATGCATCATCCATATATTAACTTGTAAGGAATGACACTATATGAATTTATAAGAACAAGAGCTGCCAAAAAGACTAATTCTCATCCATTGGTCATTGGACCCATGTTATTTGTCAATAGGTTTCTTAATTCCAACAACCAGAGCAAGGAGAGTTAGTCAAGTATAGGATGTTGATGGCTTTTGTCATCCATCTGTGATAGCCTGATGCACACCTCTCTGGTGGAGGGCATTTCCTATCTTAGATATAATATCTTCTTGCTGGTTTGTTTCAATCGTTAGGCTTCAGGCATGACACTACTAGTCAGTGATCTTGAACTCTGGCTGAACCTTAGAATTGCCTGTGGAGCTTATTAAAAATACAGATGGTCAGGCCTCATCCACACCTAATGAGTCAAATCTCCAGGAGCTTTGGCAATTGTGTTAAAGTTTTACAGGAGATTCTGGCTCATTAGTGAGAGTTGAGAACCTCTGAACCAAACCTTTGCACTTGGGTTTCAGCATTTACTCTAGGCTAAAATTGTTGGTGATGGATTCTGTACTTCTCTTCTGGGTTGACTGAAATAAGATTCTGCACAGGGAGACAACACTCTCTTCCTCAATAATAATCCTACATAGAGATGCTCATACTAGAAGGCAGATGAGTCGTGAGTACATTCCCAGAATTCCTGTAGAGTTCTGGAGTTGGTCAAGGCAGATGTTTGAAGAGTGAATAATAGCAACAACAATGATAGCCAATTACATTGAGAAAAACATTTCCTCGGGTCAGATCTGGTGTTTGACAGACTAATAATTGGTTCCTAGGATACATTTTCTTATTCTTCCTTTTAGTACTAGACTACATTCTCCAGATTCCTTGCCTTAAATTTGTCCTTGTCACTAAGTTCTGGCCATTGTGATGTGAGCTAAAGAAATGTGAGCAAATTCCTAGCCATGTTCTCTTCAGAGGAAGCTGGCTTGCCTTTACCTTTTTCCATTCCTATACACTGGGATGCAGATCCATGGTGAGCTGGCTGCAGCCAACTGGACAAAGACAGCACCTTAGAGCTGAGAAATGGTGGCGTGGCAATATGGAAGGAACCCTATCCCTTCAATGATCACAGGAGCAGAGCCACCTTCCCATCCTGGACAATTTGCCTCCCCCTGGATGGATACATAAGGGAGAAATAAACTTTTATTTGTTCGAGGTAGCATATTTTAGGAATCTTTGTTGTATCAGATTCATCAGTACCTGAATTATGACAGAAGGCTACAGGACCAGTAGTCTCAGATATTCACCTACTTGTTGAATTCCTTTCACTATAACCTTCTCCAAAATGCTGGGGTCAGAATTTCAACAAATGAGACACTAACAGACTTTCAATGTCCATTTATCTAAAGATTCAACCTAATATCTTTAAGTCAGAGTAGATTAGGCAACCATATCTCTTATCGAGTGTTCAACAACCTGTTAAAGATTAACAAGGGAATGTGTGCCATTGAAACTGAGACCTAGGTCTGTCTCCCTCTGCCATCTCTAGAAATACTCCTTCAGACACCCTCAGCTCATACAGGCATAGAAGATATGAAGGCACAGATACTGGATAACATTCACTGATGACTTAGTTCCCATGTGCTAACAATGCCTCTTAAAGTTGCCCTTTACTGACATAAGTCTTATTCCTGGTATAGAGGCCTCTTCATGTTCAGTCCTTGTTTTCATCTTCTCTCTCTACTCTCAGCCTGGAAAAATACCTCTTTCTCTTACTCTTGTTTTCTCCTTGAAATTCCTCCCTTTCATATTCTTAATGTCCATCCCTCCATAGACGTGATCTATTTTGATATTTACTTTACAAACTTCTAGTCCAATATCCATAATAGATTTTGCTTCATGAAATCCCCAAAATTGGCTGCTGTTTTCTCTGCTCAGGCACTACTACTAGAGCATATATCGAAGTGGTATATTGCTTGTACTTAGTTACAATCAATATATTTTAATAAGAAAAGGAAGGTAATCTTCGACAATTGAATGTCAAATATCGACATTGAAGTAAGGGTTAAGTAAGCACATTTGTATATATACTTATTATCATTGTCTATAATAATATATGACTGTATATAATATGAATGTCCTTGTTCTCTTGAAGTTTATGTTCTAGTGGTTGGAAAATGTAGTCTCAGTATCCAATCTTGTAATTAGGCACATGTGTGGTGATGGATTGTAATTACTATTTGGGTGGTGAACATGAGAACATGATGTAATCTATGCAGAAATAGAAGTATAATGATGTACCCTGAAATTTATACAATCTTGTAAACCAATGTTACCACAATAAAAAATAAAAAAGAATCCAATCTCGTGGAAAAGTTGTTCCTAAATTCAAAATCTCATTTGGATAAAGCCTATTTCACTTCTTGTTTTGAGAGGACTAGAGTCACTCTTAGGAGGCTCTAAGTTACTAGAGCTGTCTCCTTTGATCGCTTAAGAAGAACTTGATATTGTTTACCAGTTTCTACAATCTTTTGACCATGAAAACTAGGGCAGAATATTTATCTCATACTCAATGCAAGTTACAGAATGCACCAAATCCAATGAGTAAGTGATGAGCCATTTCTTTCTTATGCTTATATAGATGTGATAGTTGATAGATGTCAAAATCCTTCTGTCTCAGACATGTGAAAGATCCAACTTAGGGAAAGGAAAAAAAAGAAAGATTTACATAAAATGTGTGATCTCACTGCTGATCCTAAGTTGTATGTAATCAGGACAAATGACAGAGCCTATCTCTGGGCAAAAAGTAGACAGAGAATACGACTCCTTTGCCTGTGACACAGGGTTACGGTGACAAGCAATGAAAGAGTACATGAAAACACTTTGAAATCTTTATATGTATTATAGAGAAAATATAGTATGAGGTATTATGACTACTATGTATATTATAATGTTAGAACAAGAGTTCTTATAGGCTCTGAGTTAATCAGAAACATTAATTCAATTTTGCACCAAAAATATGCAGGGGCAAATGAATAGGGTTCAACTTGGCATCATCAATTTTCTTCAACAAGGAGCAGCACCAGGGTTAGTTACAAGCTTTCGTTCTATATGTTATTTAGAATAACATCCTCCTAATGTTATTTGAGAATGTTGTGCTAGAATAGAGGGGATAGGAGCAGCCATGTTCTGTGCTTATTGGACTATACTCTTCAGCTCTTTACTTATTCAAAAACATCATCTACATCATAAATTTTCAAAGGAGAATACCGATTGGATTTATTTTGGTTGGGAAACAAACGCTGTGTCTATTTTTTTTCTTACTCTTGCAATTGCCGTTGCCTACATTCTTTCACTGCATAACTAAAATTTAAAATTAATGTTACATCGCCACCTCACACCCATTAGGATACTAACAACTAACAAGTGTTGGTGAGGATTGGAAAAATTAGAATCCTCGTGCACTACTTGTTGGAATGCATGATGGTATAGCTGCTATGGAAAAGAGTGTGGTGGTTCCTCAAATAATTAAAAATAGAATTATCATATTACCCACCAATTTCACTTCCAGGTATACATCCAAAAGAACTGAAAGCAAGGACTAAAGCAGATATTGGTACATCCATGTTCATAGCAGCATTATTCACAATAGCCGAATGGTGAAAGCAACACAAGTGTCCAGTGATGGATGAATGGCTAAACAACATGTGGTGTATACATTTGATGGAATATTATTCGGCCTTAAAGAGGAAGGAAATTATGATTCATGCCACAGTGTGGATGAAACTTGAAGACATTATGCTAAGTGAAATAAGCTAGTCACAAAAGGACAAATATTGTATGGTTCCACATATATGAGGCCCCTAGGGTAGTCAAATTCATAGAGACAGAAAGTAGGATGGTGGTTGCCAGGGGCTGAGGGGAGGGATGAATGGGGAGTTATCATTTAATGGGCACAGAGTTTCTTTTTGCAAGATGAAAAATTTCTAGAGATGGTTGGTGGTGATGATTGCACAACAATGTGAATGCACTTAATGTCACTGAACCGTATGCTTAAAAATGGTAGATTTTATACTATGTATATTTTATCACAATTTTAAGAAATTAATTGTATATCATCTTAAGGGACGCTAACATAAAGAATAAATTGTGAAGTGAGTAAGGTATGGACAATATTCATCTTATTAGTTTAGTATTATTGAAGAGGGAGTGCTAATGGAGATTGGACAATAATATTTTGAAATCTTACAATGAGTGAAGCTGAAAATTATGGTTTTGACTTATCTTAGGAAATCTTGTGGGTAGAGGCCAGGATCTGGATTTCTTATGCTATATTAGATGAGAGGAACATTCTGTAAATAATCTTTGTTCTGTTTCCATAGCTCTAATTCTAGAATGTGTATGGATTAGATCATTTATCTCGAGAGAAGGATACATTATGATTATTTCATGCTTTAATTATTATACTATACCATACCGCCATAAATATATTGTATGTTGTATAACCCCAAGATAGATGAGACGAACATGGTCCAGATGAGATCGTCCATAGCATGTACCCAGGCTAGCCTATGTGCTGAACTTCTTCAACTGATGTATAGGAGACTAGCTTTTAGAGGTTGTCATGGAGATTCCCAAAATTTGATGGGATCCTCATTCACTCAGGCATTAAAATTAAAATCTCTGAGCTTCTGAGTAAAGAGTGGTATCTAGAAGCTTGATTTTCTGGTATCCTTTTCTTAGTCACTGAAATGGGGTCTGGAAGCCCTTGGCCCTAGGCAGTTATTTACGTCAACTGATTATAAATTAGGACCTTAGCTCTGAGTCTGAAGACAAGAATAGGGAATGGGGAGGAGATGAGCAGTTTGGATTGCAATGAAATGTGCAAGCATAATAGACACTCTCCCCACCATCCCCCATCACTACTCCTTATCCCATTTTCAATAAGTTATAGGGAATAGTGATTAAAAGATATTAAGAAGTTTCATGAACAAAGGGAGAGAAATTATTATCTAAACTGGACAGATAGACTTCCTTTATCATACTGATTCTCCAGCCTTTTTTGAAAGTGGAATATTCTCAGATGAAGCCACATCTACTGGATAGTGAGGAAAGAAATTGTGAATAAATGTGACTATGCCAGAAACTGAGGAATTGTTTGTAGTTTTGTGAACAGTGTTGTCTAAGCTAAAGCAAAGATATGGGAATACACAAAAGTAGCATTGGATAATTGAAAAGTACTTTGGGGAGTTTGCTATCCTGAATATTTAGATATTTGCCCTGAGATGTCTCCTATTAGAATCTACACCTTTATGTCCCCATGAGTATTATGTTGTGTAGAAATAACAGAACAAGTGGAATAGCTGCAAACATAGCACTAGAAAGATGAATTGCATAATTTCTCAAGGAGCTTTGAGTTCTTTCTGTTTCAAATTGTGTCAGAGATAAAGATAATTCCAAACCCAGAAACCCCTCATAACCATACCAGAGACACTTTACTAGGTCAATGCCATTTATTATTTCTACTGAACTAGAGATTCCAATGAATATAACTTTAGAACACTCTTCAGGCAACCATTTCCTATTCCTCTTGGTGCTAGTCAGCCTATCACTGCAGGCATTCATCCTCATAACACATCCAAAAAGTGCTAAATTACATGACCTCTTTGAAACCACATCTCAGAGCACTATCTGTGAACCTAGCCCATGTTGCCTTTGCATGGTGTCAGGGGAAGAAGGGAGGGAGGCGGATGATTAAAATGAATGGGATCAAAATTACCATTCTCAATTTTGACCTATAAGGTCAGTATGGAGAGGGTTCTATCCTTCCACTCTAACGTCTTAGAAAATACTCTTCTAGAATGGTGGGGGGAAGATACCTTCCTGGTGGATGATGTTTTTCTGCTAGTCAGATATTACCTGAAGGTCATTTACATGATCAGGAATAATTTCTTGGATATCATTTTGCCATCGACACGTGATAAGGGCATATCCTTGCCTGTAAAAAGATTCATATTCACAGTATGACATCTTGACTCCTGCTGTTAAATTACAATACACTCCTTCTATTAGTTTCTTGCTCCTGTGACATTTCTTAACTCCATTCTTACATGGCACATATATGTTGTGACAGATCTTTTGCACCTTCTCATATGCTACTTGGAGAAAGAAATGTTCTTTCCTACAATACAACCTGTTGTGAACATTTTTCATCTTCATTTCGTCATTACAGTACTCCGGATCAGATAATGGTCTTCCAGGCTGAATGATGACAGTCTTTTGGAAATCTTCTTTGGTAGGTGGTTTGGTAGGCCCTGTAGCAAATAATTCCTCCAAATAATCTTCAAATTCTTCTGCTTCTGTATCTGATAAATCATAATATTTAAAAGCCCTTTGAAACTGCGGTGGCTGCAGCAGCAGGAGCAGCAGAGACAGGAGCTGTGTGGTGATCAGAGTCCGCATATTTTCCTGCGGGGAATGTAAGAGATAAGGACATGGGTTCTGTGATACCGTGCCTGCTTCTAATCCTGCGCAGGGTCCATTTCTACCACCTATTGCTGTTCTGAGCTCTAAGACTTTGGATCATTTTAAAATTGACAACTCAGAATCTATTTAATTACCTCTGAAATATCGACTAAAAAGTGACCTTACTAGGCCTATAGTCAGTCTAGAGGCTGTGGATAAGAGAAGGAAAAGTGAAGGAGGGAAGGAAAAAAAAAGGAGAAAGGGAGAGAAAGACGAGGGAGAGAAGGAAACAAGGAAGGAATGAGGAAGAGAGCAAGGGAGAGATGAAAGGCGGGAGGGAAGGAGAAAGGAGGTCAAGTTAGCAGTGAGGAGAGAGAAAGAGGCAGAGAGGAAGCTCACATGCTCCCTCTATCTGGAGCAAATGCATCCGTTCCCTTCTTAGGAGTTAAGAACTTGCACGGGAAAAAGCCATCAGCGATCCACCCTCCCCTCATTAGCATCTTACTGTTAAGAGGAAAATTCTTTATCTTATAACTTTCTCCTCTTGCTCACCTCTGACCACAAATGCCCTTGGAGAAGGGATCAAGCAAGGTACTTAGGGTCAAATGAATACTATATGCTGAGCTTCTTTGTGTGTATGCTGTTCCCACTACCCATTGCCTGGCATTGCTGGGTCCATTTTGCCTCCTACTCTGCCTCCTCTTACCACTCAGAAGAGTTCTTCCACTAAGGGGCATCACTTACCTTGTGTTTTTTTCATTGTTTTTTTTCCTCTTAGCCTTCATGGTTTCTGCTATGATCAGGTTTTCACATCCCTAAAACTCTCTCCTTCCTGGAGAGACTGCTATTCCATGGCCTCCATGAGTGGAGTCTCTCTTCCTCTCTCCTATCTGCGATTATGGTAACCTCATCGTCAGAGATTCCATAGTCATTACATTACTTTCCTCTCTGTGTGTCTCCATGTCTATTCACTCCGCAGTAGGCTGCACTATTTCCCTAATACTTTAAATCTGTATGAGCAAGTGTCTTTGCTACACAAATGTGTAAAACCGGGTAGATGACTTACTTTTTTTAAAAATTGTATCACTTTAAAAAGAAATGAAAATATTCAACTTGGTATATATGGATGAAGTACATTATTATTATGCTTCATGGTAATTATGGGACATTATCTTTTTAAAAATTTCCTTACAAGAGCCTGAGCAATAGTAACATATGTCCCAGGAATTGTGCCCAATTGCTAGACATCAGGGCACAGTCTACTCCTTAGTGGAAAGTGTCATCTTTCATAGAGGACTCTTGAGCCTACTTATTATTTTTCATTCCAATTTCAAATCTGACTGTTAATCATTAATTCTCCAAGGATGGCTTTTTTTCCTCAGAGAAAGGCAAGTACCTTAGGTGTACTGGAGAGCAGGCTTCCAGCCCTATCTTTGCTCATGGCCTCCTTACATTATCCAGTCCTTGTATTGTCTGTGCTTCAGAGCATGGATGTTCCAAGGGCTGGGCTGAAGAGATCCTGACACTAGTGATATTGACCTCCCCTAAGATTACAGGAGCTTGGAGTAGGAAAGGAGAAGAACAAGTTTGAGCAGTGAGATAAATACATTCTTGGAGTCACCCTAAAATAAAAATAATAAACAATAATGGCCGACATAATGAGCAATTATGTGTCAAGCACTATACATACATTGTCATCATCATCCAAACAATCTTATGATAAAGATATTATTTTTAGCATTGTTTTTGTCTTTATTGTAATTGGCATCTCTTTGTGAAGGGAGGCTGCTTGAAATCTTATGTCAGATCTGGCAAAATCCTCGTTCAAGCCCAGGTCACAAGTCTGTCTGATTTCCACATCTCTTTTCTTAACTGCTATTCCACGGCCTCCATCAGTATAGTTTCCCTTCCTGAGTGTAGACTGTACCTCCTCCTCTAGGCTGTCTTCGTAACTCTGTGAGAAGAGACTAACAGAGA
Source organism: Diceros bicornis minor (assembly GCF_020826845.1). Taxonomy (NCBI): domain Eukaryota; kingdom Metazoa; phylum Chordata; class Mammalia; order Perissodactyla; family Rhinocerotidae; genus Diceros; species Diceros bicornis. The sequence continues at coordinate 28,690,934 of NC_080744.1, read as the reverse complement.
CAGAGAGACCACCAAAGTGGCCAGTACTAGAATTGTCTTTGAGCTGCTAGAGTGCTGTGATAAACTGGTCCACATTCCATAAAACCTAGCTGTGCTGTTATAGAAACAGTTTCCTGGGTTGTCTTACTCTACTGTGCTCTTGGTATAAAAGAAGTCCTCCTGTAAGGCAGCCTGAGTGATTCTCTAATCCTGGTGACCCAGAGACCCTGACCTACACAGAGGTGGAGATGGTGAGCCTCTGATTCCAGATTGGATCCAAGTTTGTATATATGTGAGTAGAAAAGTTCAGAGAACGGCAGAGTTAACGAAAGGTAGATGTTGGAGGCACACATCAGAAAGTGGAGAGAATAGGAAAATTCAAGATAGGAAATCAGAGAATAGGACAGGAAAGAAAAAAATGCTCTAAATGCTGATGTGAGATTGGGCACTCTTGCTGCAACCGTGTCCATAAGCCATTCCTTCCATCTCTGCTTTCACACGCTCATCAGTCTCCTCCAGGGAGTCTCTTCAGAAGAGTGATCCCATTGCGACAGTCCAGGGAGCCCAGTACACATCCCCATAAATGAGAACCTGGGGCCTCTGGGACATATTGGGCTGGAGACAACAGGACTGCATGTGCATGGACAGCAGAGTTCAGGCTCCTGTGGCCCTTCTAACCTGTTGAGGATACGCACCAGGGCCTGCCTGCTCAGGACACCTCTTCATTTTTTATATCCTCAAACTTATTAATCCTCTATTTATGAATTCAACTTATGGTTTTGTGCTTCTCAAAATCCTTTCTTACCCTGAAAGTACATGCATTTTCACTTACACTCTGTTCTATTACTTTTATGGATTTTTCTTTGATTTAAGTCTTTTATCCATCTGGAATTTATTTTGAAGTATAGTGACAGGTGGGTTTTTTTCACATGGTTTAGATGTAATCCCAGCATCAATTATTTGGGCAACAAAATCCATTCTCTCACCGCTCATTTAAAGTACCTTATATATTAAATAACTCTGTTTCTGAACGGTCTATTGTGTTTTGATGATAGGTTTATCTATTCATGTGCCAATAATATGCTTTTACTTATTACCATTTTGTAAAACATTTTAATATCTAGTAAAGCAATACACATTCATTCCTCTTCTTATTCAAAAGTTTAGTCCAGAGACAGAACAGAAAGTAGATTAGTGGTTGCCTGGGGTAGAGGGTAGAAATGGAGAATAACAGTAAATGGGTGAGAGAGACAGACAGACAGAGAGATAGACAGGGACAGAGACAGAGACAGAGACAGAGACAGGGACAGAGAACACAGAACAGATAGTGTTGAAAAGAGCTCATGTAATGTTTCTCAAGTTTGTGCCTGGTAACCTCACACAGCAGAACCCCCTGACCTACCTGTGGAATGTAGACTCTTTGGGTTTTCATCAGACCTCATTAATCAAAGTCTCTGAGAATAGCCCCAGAAATTTGCACTTGAAACAAATTCACAAGGTGATTCTTAGCCCACTAAAGTTTGGAAGCACCTTCTTAGTATATATAAAAATGTACTTTATGATACAGAAAACTCCCCCAGACAGCGGGGAAAGTGTTAAGCCTTTTCAGTAAACGTTTTTGGAAGGAGAGTGAGAGGAATTGCTTCCACGTTTTGGTTATTGTGAGGAATGCTTCTTTGAACATCGGTGTACAAATATCTGTTAAGGGTCCTACTTTTCCTCTCTGCCTTTAAACTTGCGTGGGAAGGTTAGGGCAGCTTATAGATTTATAGGCTGGGAAGGGCCTGAAAGAGGTTGTCTGTCCAGGGCTTCTCCTCCTAAAATGCAGCTCCTGAGACCCAGATCAGGACTCTATATTTAACTACAGTTGAAAAGAAAAAAGATTGAGATGAGTCATATGCCCCTTAGGTAGATGACTATTTATTTCAGAGTGATTATTAAGTGGTATTTTAAAAGTAAATTGCTTGTTTAAAAAGAAAAAGCAAAGTTTTTAACAGAGCTTACAATGAGGCATCAATGGACCATGATCATATAATAACGACATAGACTCAATCACAAAAGAAAAAACTAAAATTGTATCTTTCAAATTGGTAATGATTATATTACCTTACAAACTCAATGCTGGTGAGAATGTGATAAGGTGGGCAATGTAAAACAGATTGGAAAACTGATTAGAAAAACTGATTAGAACGAAAAACTTGGCAAATATAACAAAAAGCTTTAAAAAGCTGATACTTCTCCCCCAGTTTTAATAGTTAGAATTCTAAGCAGCAATAATTTATATGGAAATATAGACAGCAAGTTTTACTTAACAGAGACAAAAATTTGAAAATATAAATATCCAAAAATTATGGGAAAGGTTAAATTGAGTCTTATATGTGCGTAGTAATGATAAAAACACTACAACAATAATAACCAATACGAGCTAATATTTGAGATAGTCAGTGTTCTACATTCATAGAGTTATATATACTTAGAATAGATTATTTTCCAAAACTTGCAAATATATTAATCAATGAAATTTTAGAGATATGGAATATTTTTAATATTATAGTAGTAGGACTGTCTGGTTACAACGACAGAAGTACCAAACAAATTAACTGAAACACAGGAGAAACTATATTGACTCACAAGAGATAGAAGTCCAAGAGGCACAGCAGGATGAAGAAATTAAATCCTTCACTAGATTCTTATTTTCCCACTCTCTTGCTCCACTCTGCTTTCTACACTAACTTCATTCTCATGCTGGGTCTCTCCGTGTAATGGCAGAGAAAATCATTGTCACTTTTATAGCCTATGTTTAGGGTCACAGTAGGAAGTGCCATCCTCTCCCACTTTCATGCAACATGGAAAATAATTTTTCCAATTGGCCTTGCTCTGTCACAGGAATAAATCCAGGGATGTGGAGTCCTCTGATTGGCCAACCCGAAGCTCATGCCCTTCTTTGAGAAGTAACGGCAAAACCACACAATTAAAACGCCAGGAGAACTCCAATTGCTGACAGAGGGTTGTTCCCAAACACAAAAAAGGAATGGAGACTAAATGCAAAAGTAGCAAGTGTCCATTACAAATGGTTGGGGAAAAATCAAGACACTAAACTATACCTATAACATGATCCCAATTAATGGAAATACAGATTATCTCATAATCTATACAGAGGGTGGGGAGAGGGGAGACCAAAACAAAACCTTAATAAACTGTTATTTCTGAATGGTTGATTTTTTGTTGTTATCTTTGAAGTTATCTATTTTTAAAATTTAAAATAAGTAATGCTAAAGAAGTGTCACTTAAAAAATGGATTTTTAAGATCTGGTTTGGGCACGTTCTTAAATATTAAGTGCCAATTTTTCAGAATGCTGCATTTTGCTGTCAGTGAACTCTCACTTTTAATCAGCATCAGGAAAAGTCAGTTCCCTAATTTGGGTGGTTGAACAAAGATAGATATCAAAAATTCAGTCCTTAAAATTAGACTTACCTTTGTAAGTAAATCCCAGAGTATATCTTAGTTAAATCAGTAAGAAAAATATAGGCTTTAGCCAGCTTCAAATTTATACTTTTCACAAACATTTATAGGCAATATTTATGCCTCAGACCTTCTCACCCATAACCAATCTGAGAATGGTGTCAGGTTGAGAAAATCTGAAGAAAAATGTGATCCTTGTGGGTCAGATGATGATCAATGAGTTCACTGAAATTCATGTCTTTTGCTCAGTTTAAGACATTTCTTCCCCTTAGGGCCACTGTAAAGACTTGAGTATCTGAGCTTATAGAGACACACAGAATAGATGTACACAAAATAAGAGTTACTCAGTAACTAAAAATCAACCTTCAGAGCACAAATGTAGAGTAATTTTAGCATCTTATTTTGCAAAAGGAGTCAAGCCAGCTCTAGGATGACAGAAATGTCTTCACAATTGATTGCAGTTTTCTGTAAATTTATATTTACCCATGCCTTGTTTAATTTTTTTATTGTATAATTCTACAAATTTTTTTAAATATCTGCTACATTAATATCTGCTATTTTTTTCTGTAGTGTTCATGTGGGTTTAGAAGGTATAGACCAAGATATGGCCACTGGTTTGGTTTGAGTTCATAATTTGATCCTTCTTAAAGATCAGGAATAGCAGGAAAATAGAAGTTTGGAATATATTAGGGTAGAATATCTCATAGATTTTCTTGGGAAAAGGAAAATAAATCCAGTGAGACAATGAACTCTATATTAAGGGAAAATAACATAGATTCCAACGTTCATACCACATACACGCACACACACACACTCCTCAATGTATGATGGGCTAAAGACCAAAGTAAAATTTTAAAAACAACATTAAGGATATTGATACAAATATAGTAGAATTTTCTTCATAATTTTGGAGTTAGTGAGGAATGTCTTTATTAAACAAAACAAGAGCACAGGCATGAAGAAAATTATTGAAAGACTTGATTACACACACATAGACTGAATTACATAACCATATATATGAATACACAGAAAATCTCACCAAAAACAAATAACAGGATAATAATCTCTCATGGCAAAAGACACCAGAGATAAATTTTAAAAACCAACAACAGCTTGGAAAAAAATACTTTCAAAACATGTGCAGTGCGGGCCAGCCCCGTGGCTTAGCAGTTAAGTGCGCGCGCTCTGCTGCTGGCTCCTGGGTTTGGATCCCGGCGCGCACCCGATGCACCGCTTCTCCGGCCATGCTGAGGCCTCGTCTCACATACAGCAACTAGAAGGATGTGCAGCTATGACATACAACTATCTACTGGGGCCTTGGGGGAAAAAATAAATAAAATTAAAAAAAAAAAGTGCAGTGCAAAATTGCTTCTCAAATTCAGGTGCAAGAAAAGTGTGAATTTCTTTTCTAAATCCAACATATCTGCACCAAAACCTCAACTCTCAAGGGTGGCAGCAAAATTTAACTCAGTTGTTATTGTAGGTGCCTTCCACCTTTCTCACATAATTAGAAAAATCAAAGTATCTGAATTTTTCCTGGGAAAACAGCAAGTTCAAGTCTTTGTATGTGGATGTTGATTAGCATCACCACAGTGTCTCTTTCTGTTATAAATTGTCTGAATATTGAACAGTGTTGTTTTTCCCTCACCTTTCAGATAGCTAAAAATTTTTAAATTTAACACAAAGCCTTTACCATCCCTTTGAGCCATCAAGAGCCAAAAGTATGACATCTTGTGTTATAGAAGTAATTTCTCTTCCAATATTCTACAGCAATAAAAACAAAATGCCAGTTTGTCCCTTAACAAAGTATTATTTCCTATGAAATCTGCACTCAACCCATGCATTTCTTAGCTTCTGCATTGCTAACTATAGATGACCATTATGAGTGCAACTCTGCCATGATATATCTACTTTTCTACTAGAAAAGCAAGATGAGGTCATTTAGCTCCAAAAATGTGTAGGGAGTCTGTTTAGATAAAAATACTTTATACTTGATTTTAAAATGAAAAATAAAGAACTAATATCATCTTCTAGTCACCTGGTTTACTCTCTAACCTGAAACAATTTAAAAAACAGACAAAATGCTGGAAAAATTATTTTCAACACACTGAACATCAGGCAACAAAACACACTGATCCTTGGGAGACAGGGAACAAACAAGATGAGCCCTACAATTCACTCAGCTTACTTTCTTGAGAGAGGTTGCAGGCAAAAGTGAAGAGAGGGAAAACTTAGGAAGAGCCTGAAGACTACCAGAGTTGAGGAGATGGAATAGAGGAAATGAGGGGGCAAGGAAACTTGAGTCCATAAGACAAAGTAACAGAAAGGAGAGGGCTGCATCAAGACAGAATCTTGGAGATCTGCAAACAGTTCCCAAGTATTCAGTGAAATACTGTGTATCACATGTGTGGGAGAGAACTACCTGAGGTTGGGGAAAAAAAACACCTAAAAAGATCAGAGGGAATAGTGTCTACTCACACTAGCCAGACTGGAAAAAGTCAAATTCATGGGGCATTAGGTAGAGTACTCAGGAAGGTCTTGCCTCAGTAGTGGGGAATAATTAGCCCTAGACTGCTACTACCCTGCAGCTGCCTAGCAAATCAAAAGGATCAACATGGTTCCAAATAGCTTATGTGTACCCCAGAAAAAAGTTCAGGAAGATTTATAGGAATACAAAAATATCCATACAAGGTATACCAACAAGGTAAAATTCAGTGTCGGGCACCCAGTCAAAGATTAGTAAGCATGAAAGGAAGCAGGAAAACACAAAGCATAATGGGAATAATCAATCAATTGAAATTGACCCAGAACAGGCACAGAATAAGACATTAAAACCATTATTATAACTATATTCCTTATATGCAAAAAGTTAAATAGATTCATGTGCAATAGGAAAAACCCCAAATCAAACTTTTAAAGACAAAAACAACAATGTGTGAGATGAAAAATACACTGGATGGGATTAATGGCAAATTAGACATTGCAGAAGAAAGATTAGTGAATTTGAAGGCAATAGAAACAATTCAAATGAAACATATAAAAATAAAACCAAAAAAAAAAAATAGTGAAAAGAGCATCAGCAAGCTGTAGAATGAATTCAAATGACCTCAGATGGATCATTTGAGGCCCTAAAGAAGAGAAGCAGGGTGATGGAAAAAAAGTGGAAGAAATAATGGCCAAAAATGTTCAAAACTTGATGAAAAGTATAAATTCACAAATCCAAAAAAGCTCAACAAACTCCACTTTTGGAACAAATCCATAATTGTAGTCTGAGCTTTCAATATCCATTTGTCAATAACTGGTAGATCAAGTAGGCAGGAAATCAGCAAGAATATTGAAGATTTGAACAAAATTATCAACCAACTTACCCCCACTGACATTTATAGAACACTCCACACAACAGCAGCAGAATACATATTCTTTTCAAGTGCACACAGAACATTTACCCAAGAACAGAAACAGGAAGAAAACTATACCAAGGCACACCATAATCAAATTGGGAAGGAAAAAAAAAAAAAACAGTAATAAAGAGAAAACCATAGAAGCACCCTCAGAAAAAAGACATTCTATGGCCAGAGAAACAAAGATAAGGGTGACATTAGATTTCTTATTTGAAACAATATAAGTAAGAATACAGTGGGAAAACATTATTAAAGTACTCAAAGTAATAAAACTGTCAATATAGAAATTCTATATCTGGCAAAAATATCTTTAAAAAGCTAAGGCAAAATAAAAACATTCTCAGATTGCAAAGCTTAAAAAATTCATCACCAGCAAACTCACACTACAAGAAATGTTAAAGGAAAATCAAACAAGCAGAGGGCAAAATTATACCAGATGAAAATACGGATCTACACAAAGGAATGAAGAATGTTGTAAATGGTAACTACGTGGACAAATAAATATGATTTATTCTTATTATTTAAATTTATTTAAAATATAATTGTTTATAGTGGCAATGTTTAATGGGATTTATATCATATTTCAAAGTAAAATGTATGACAATGATAGCATAAAATCTGAGACAAAAGAAATGGAAGTATATTATCACAAAGCTCTTATAAGTGAAGTAGTACAATATCAGTTGAAAGTAGGCAATGATAAGTTAAAGATATATATTATAAATCCTAATGCAACCACTAAATTAACAAAATAAAGAGCTATAGCTATAGCTAAAAAGTCAACAAGGGAGATAAAAATGGAATCATAAAAAAAATTCTGATAAATCCAGAAAAGGTCCAAAAAATCAGAGAAAGGGAACAAAGAATAGAGGGGACAAACATAAAACAAATAGCAAGATGTTAGACTGAAACTAACCATCTCAATAATCTCATTAAATGTAAATGATCTAAGCATACCAATTAAAAGCCAGTGATAGATTGGATTTAAAAAAAAAAAAAGACAACTATACACTACAAGAAATGCACTTTATATGAAGACACAAAGAGGTTGCCAGTAAAGGATGTGAAAACGTAGACCATGCTAATGCTAGTCAAGAGAAAGCTGGAGTTGCTCTAGCAATATCAAACTGAGTGGATTTCAGAACAGAGTATCACCAAGGCTAAAAAACAACATTTCCAAGTTAAGGAGGTCAATTAATCAACAAGACATAACAATTCTAATTATTTGTGCCCCTGAAAATAGGGCTTCTGATTACATGAAGCAAGCATAGAAAGAACTGTAAGGAGAAATGAACAAATCCATAATTGTCGTCTGAGCTTTCAATTTCCATTTGTCAATAGCTGGTAGATCAAGTAGGCAGAAAATCAGCGAAAATATTGAAGACTTGAATAAAATTATCAACCAACTTACCCAAACTGACATTTATAGAATATTCCACACAACGACAGCAGAATACATATTCTTTACAAGTGCACACAGAACGTTTACCAGGATATACCATATTTTCTGCCATAAAACAAGTCTTAATAAATTCAAAAGGATTCAAGTTAAACAAAATATAGTCTCTGATAATGAAATTAAATTACAAATGAATACGAGAATGATCTCTCAAAAATCCCAAAATATTTGGAAACTAAGTAGCACAATTCTAAATAACTCATAGGACAAACATGAAATGAAAAGGGAAATTAGAAAATATTTTGGGGCCGGCCCCGTTGCTTAGTGGTTAAGTACACGCGCTCCGCTACTGGTGGCCCGGGTTCGGATCCCGGGCGCGCACTGACTGACCGCTTCTCCAGCCATGCTGAGGCCGTGTTCCACATACAGTAACTAGAAGGATGTGCAACTATGACATACAACTATCTACTGGGGCTTTAGGGAAAAAAAAAAGGAGGAGGATTGGCAATAGATGTTAGCTCAGAGCCAGTCTTCCTCAGCAAAAAGAGGAGGATTAGCATGGATGTTAGCTCAGGGCTGATCTTCCTCACAAAAAATAAATAAATAAACAAAACTGTTTAAAAAAAATATTTTGACCAGAATATTGTTGAAAACAATAACATAGCATAGCAAAATTTGTGGGTTGCTGATAAAGCAGTATTGAGGAGAAAACTGTTAAGCACTAAACATCTATATTAGATGCAAAGCATATATACGTAATAAAGGACTGCTATCCAGAAAAAGGAATAGTAACAATACAAATAATCCAATAAAAAAAATAGGCAAAATGTTTTAATAGACACTTCAACAAAGAAGATACATCAAATGGCAAGAATGTGCAATAAACACGTGAAAAATGCTCAATATCATTAGGGTTTAGGGAAATGCAACTTAAAACCACACTAAGATACCACTACATGCATATTAGAATGGCTAAAATTAAAAGGACTGACCTTAACAAGTGTTGGAATGATACTGAGGAATTGGATTTCTCATATACTACCGGTGAGAATGTAAAATGATACAACCAAATTTGGAAACAGTTTGGCAGTTTTTTAGAAAGGTAAACATACATCCATCATATGATCCAGCCATTTCCCTCCTAGGTTTTACTCAAGAGAAAAGGAAATGCATGTCTATACAAAGACGTTTACATGGCTGTTCACAGCACCTTTACTTATATGCCAAAAACTGTAAACAACCCAAATTTCTATCATCAGGTAAATGAATTGTAGTATTTCCATTCAACGAAATACCGCTCAGCAACAAAAAAGAATGAACTATTGATAGACACAACAACACAGATGAATCTCAAAATAATTGAGTGAAAAAAGCCAACAAAAAATAGTACATAGTATATGATTCCATTTCTATAAAATTCTAGAAAATGGAAATTAGTCTATACTGGAAAGAAAGCAGATCAGTAGTTGCTTGGGGATTGGGGTTAGGGCCAGGCGGGAGGGAAGAATAACTAAAAGACATGGAAATTTTGTAGCTGTTGGAAATGTTCACTATAAGTCTTTGCCAGGGAGAGAAAAGAAAGTCTTGGGCCACAGAAGTTGGGGAGTTAGAACAAGGACCAGTAGATAACAATGAGAACTGTAGTGAGTTTGAGGAATTTGGGGCCTCATCTAGGAAAAAGACATGACCACAATGTGGCAGTAGCATACAAGCTTTATTTGGGTGATGCTTGACAGGTTTGCCTGTGGGTAAAGCCTCTCAGAGCAGGAGACCTCCTAGTGACTGTGGGGTTGGGGAGCACCACCCAGAAGGGGAGGGAGGGCAAGAGAACTCTCAAGGGAGAGGAGGCTTGCAAGTCTAGATGATGTTGCTCAGCAGAAAGAAGGGGAGTCTCTGGGTCAGAGAGCTCCAAAGGGCAGCAGTAGTTGTGGTTTATTTTTATAGCTACAGGGTTTGTTTTACCTACTGCTTGAGATGTTGGGTGTAGTTTTTTTGGGATAGCACATTTTTCACAACTGTTCACGACTATTACCTAGCCTGAAATACAAAAGCTGTTAACAACCCATGAGGTGTATGTACATAAACTCTTGCCTTCTTTGATGATGGAAAAAAGAACAATGCATTGTATTGTTTTTGTCTCTTAGAGAAGTAAGGACACAAGAAAAAAGCAACCAAATTACTGTCTTAGTAAAGTATTCTGCCACATAGCAGGAAAGGTGGTGATACCCATAATATGTAAAGAAAATGCATCCTAGTGATAAAAAAAAAAAAAGCAGTCACTCAACAGAAAATAAGTAGGGTATGTGTAAATGGCCAAATATTATCTGAATAGAATCTTGGCTTCAGTCAGATTTATATAGTGATAAGAAAATTGTATTCACACACTGGAGAACAGTTGGGCAGGCACGAGGGTGTGTCAGAAGAAATCAGATAGGAAGTTATTGGAATATTTTAAGCTAAAATTGGGCAGAACCAAAAGAGATAAATGATAGATTTAAAAGTTATTTAGGACATAAAAATCACAGCATTTGCTATTAGAATGGATAAAGGAGATTAAGAAAATGTGTCGAGGATAAACTCCTTGGGTTTTTTCCTAATAGTTTTATTGAAGTATAACTTACATAACATAATTCACTCATTTAAAATGTACAGTTCTATGATTTTAAGTAAATTTAGAGTTGTGCAAATGTCATATAATCCAGTTTTAGAACACTTCCATAACCCTCAAAAGATCCCTTGTATGCATCTGTAATCACTCCCCATTCTCCTGACAGCCCTAGGTGACCACTAATCTACTTTCTGTCTGTGTGTATTTGCCTTTTCTGGACATTTCATGTGTGTGGTATTTTACAATATGTGATCTTTTGCACCTGGCTTCTTTTGCTTAGCATAATGTTTTTGAGGTTCATCGATGTTGCAGCATGTATCAGTACTTTATTCTTTTTTATTTCTGGAGAGTAGTCCATTGAATGGATATACCACATTTTATTTATCCATTCATCAGTTGATGGACATTTGGATTATTTCCATTTTTTGGCTAATATGAAAAGTGCTGTTATGAATATTCACATCCAAGTCCCCTGTGTAGACATATGTTTTCATATTTCTTGGGTAGATACCTGGGAGTGGAGCTGCTGAACCATATGATAAGTTTATGTTTAACATTTATAGTATTTGCCAAAATGTTTTCTGAAACGGCTGGATCTTTTTACACTTTCATTGCTACATATGAGGGTTTCCTTTTTGCCTCCTATGTATCCTGGAATGTGTGCTGGAGAAGTCTGCAACCCACAAATGCCAACTGGCATAGACAGTGTTCCAAGAAAAGCCTGCTCTCTCCAGCCAAACGAATGGGAAAGGAGTGGTCTTGCAGAATAGAAATACTTTGACAACACCTGCACTTTTCCAGCCAAACATCATGGGAAAAAACATGCAACCCCTTCAGTCCTGGAGGGACGATGGAGGCAAAGATATAGCAAAATTGGACAACACCATCAATCAGTGGAATTTAATTGATAGTTATATAACACTCCACCCAAATATAGCAGAACACACATTTATTTCAAGTATCCATGGAACATTCACCAAATATATTATATCCTGAGTCATAAAGAAAATCTGAATAATTTTAAAAGGATTAATATACTGTGTGATGGTTTGTTTTTGAGTCATCTTGGCTAGACTATAGTACCTAGACTATAGTATAGTATAGTTATTTAATCAAATAACTAATCTAGATGTTGCTGTGAGGGTGTTTTGTAGATGTGGTTAACATCTACTATCTGTTGACTTTAAGAAACAGAGATTACCCTCAATTATATGGGTGGGATTCATCCAACCAGTTTTGCCTTAAGAGCAAAAACTTAGGTTTCCTAGAGAAGGAAAAATTCTACCTCAAGACTGCAGCTTTAATTCCTGTCTGAGTTTTCAGCCAACTGGCCTGCCCTATAGATTTCAGACTTGCCAGCACCTACAATATTGTGAGCCAATTCCTTAAAATGAATCTGTTTATATTTTCATATATCTTTTATTGGTTCTACTTCTCTAGAGACCACTGACTAATACAGGTTTTGATTCTGAGAGTGGTTCTTGATGAACAAAATCTTAAGGATGAGTTTTCTGAATTGATTCTGAGGTTTCTGTAATTGGTTTTCTATTCTGATTAGATTTAAAGGCACTAATGACTCTATTTCCGGTGGTAAAGAGGGCGCTGATAGCCTATGACCCATTTATCTCCTGATCTAAAATGCTGCTAGTTTTGAATGGGGCCTAGAACAGGAGAAGGCTCTACAACAGGGCCAGGACACCATGAAAGCTACTCTGCCTCTTGGGCCAAATGATCAAGCAGATCCAATGGCACTTGAAGTGGTAGATGCTGTTTGGAGACTTTGGCAGCCTCCCTAGGTGAATTACAGCTCAAGTCCTTAGGATTTTGAAGCAAAGAGCCCTGCCATCCTCTGTGGATAACTGCTCTCCTTTTGAGAAACAGCTTTTGGTTTGCTACTGAGCCTCAGTAGAGACTGAACACTTAACTATGAACCACCATGTTACTATGTGACCTGAGCTGTCCATCATGAACTGGGTGTTATCTAACCCACCAACACATAAAGTTGGGTGTGCATAGCAGCGCTCCATCATCGATTGGAAGTGGTATATACAAGACAGTGCTTACATAGGCCCTGAAGGCTCAAGTAATTACATGAGGAAGTGGTCCAGATGCCTACGGCCCCCATTCCTGTTGCATTATCTTCTCTCTCTAGCCTGCATCTATGGCCTCATGGGGGAGTTTCCTAAGATCACTTGATTGAGGAAAAAAAAAAAAAAAAAAAAAAAACCTTTGGCCTGGTGTGCGTATGGTTCTGTGCAATATGCAGGCATCACCTGAAAGTGGACATCTGCAGCACCACAGCCCCTTTCTGCCATATCCCTGAAGGACATGGTGAAGGGAAATCCTCCCAGTGGAGAGAACTTTGAGCAGTGTAGCTGGTTGTTCATTTTACTTGGAAGAAGAAATGACCAGAGGTATGAGTGTATACCAATTCATGGTCTTTGGTCAATTGTTTATCTGGATGGTCAGAAACTTGGAAGAAACATGATTGGACCATGAGGAAATCTAGGGAAGAGGTATGATAGACCTCTCTATCAAAAGATGTGAAGATATTTGTTTTCTGTGGAAATGATCACCAAAGGGGGACCTCAGCAGAGGAAGATTTTAATAATCAAGTGTATAAGATAACCTATTCTCTGGGTACCAGTCAGCCTCTTTCCACAGCCACTCCTATCAAAGTGGCCATGGTAGCAGGGATGAGGCTCAACAATAATCAATAACCTTCCAAAACAGAAAGTACCAGGCATAGAATTCACTGGTGCATGCTGCCAAACATTTAAGGAAGAAATTATACCAATTATTTACAATCTATTTCAGAGGACAGAAGCAGAGGGAATAGTTCCTAACTCATTCTATGAGGCCAGCAGTGTCCCAATATCAAAACCAGATAAATACATTATAAGAAATAAAAATTATAGACCAAAATCTCTCATGAACATAGATGCAGAAATTTTCAACAAAATATTAGCAAATTGAATCCAAAAAAGTATAAAAATAATTATACACCATGACCAAGTGGGATTTTCCCTGGTATGCAAAGCTGGTTCAGTATTTGAAAATCAATTAATGTAAGTCTTCACATCAACAGACTAAAAAAGAAAAATTACATGATCATATCAATAGGTGCAGAAAAAGCATTTGACAAAATCCAACTTTCATTCATGATAAAAACTTTCAGTAAACTAGGAATAGGGAGAACTTTCTCAACTTGATAAAGAATATGTCCAAAAAGTCTACAGCTAACATACACTTAATGGTGAGAAACTTACAGCATCCCCACTGAGGTCAGTTACAAGGCAAGGATCATCACTCCTTTTCAACATCGTATTGGAAGTCCTTGCTAATGCAATAAGATAAGAAAAGAAAAGTATACAGGTTGGGAAGAAAGGCATAAAACTGTCATCATTTGTGGATGACATGATTGTCTATGTAGAAAATCCAAAAAAATTGACAAAAAAACTCCGGAAACTAAAAAACAATTATAGCAAGGTTTCAGGATACAAGGTTAGTACACAAAAGTCAATTACTTTCCTATATACTAACAATGAACAAAAGGAAATTAATATTAAAAACACAATACCATTTACATTAACACCCCCCAAAAATGAAATATTTAGGTATAAATCTAATAAAATATGTATAAGATTTATATGAGGAAAACTACAAAACTCTTATGAATGAAATCAAAGAACTAAATAAATGGAAAGACATTCCATGTACATGGATGGGAAGATTCAATATTGTCAAGATATCAGTTCTACCCAACTTGATCTATAGATTCAATGCAATCCCAATCAAAATGCCAGCAAGTCATTTTATAGACATTTATACCGTAATTCTAAAGTTTATATGGAGAGGCAAAAGACCCTGAATAGCCAACACAATATTGAAGAGAAGAACAAAGTTTGAGGACTGACACTACCTGACATTAAAACTTCCTATAAAGCTACAGTAATCAAGACAGTGTGGTATTGGTGAAAGAAAAGACAAATAGATCAATGGAATAGAATAGATAGCCCAAAAGTAGACCCAAATAAATATAGTCAACTGATCTTTACAAAGGAGTAATGGCAATACAATGGAGCAAAGACAGTGTCTTTAACAAATGGTGCTATAACAACAAGATATCGATATGCAAAAAAGTGAATCTAGACACAGACCTCACATCCTTCACAACAATTAACTCAAAATGGATCATATACCTAAATGTAAAATGCAAAACTATAAAACTCCTAAAAGATAACATGGGAGAAAATCTAGATGACCTTGGGTATGACGATTCCTTTTTAGATACACCACCACAGACACAATGCATGAAAGAAAGGATTGATAAGCTAGGCTTCATTAAAATTAAAAACTTCTGCTCTGTGAAAGACTGTGTGAAGAGAATAAGAAAACAAGCCACAGACTGGGAGAAAATATTCGCAAAAGATGCATCTGGTAAAGGACCATTATCCAAAATACAAAGAACCCTTAAAACTCAACAACAAGAAAACAAGCAACCTGATTGAAAAATGAGCCAGAGATCTTAACAGACACCTGAGCGAAGAAGATATTCAGATGGCAAATAAGCATATAAAAAGATGCTCCACATCATATGTCACTAGGGAAATGCAAATTAAAACAATTAAATACTACTACACACCTCCTAGAACGGCCAGCGTCCAGAACACTGATAACATCAAATGCTGACAAAGATGTAGAGCAAGTGGAACTTTCATACATTGCTGGTGGGAAAGCAACGTGGTAGTTACATTGGAAGACATTTTGGCAGTTTCTTACAAAACTAAACAGACTCTTACCATATGATCCGGCAATAGCTCTCCTTGGTGTTTACCCAAAGGAGTTGAAAACTTATATCTGCATAAAAACCTGCCCATGGATGTTTATAGCAGCTTTATTCATGGAATAAAATTGCATATAACGTACGCATACACACATTGAGTGCATATAAAAACTAATGAAATCTGAATAAGGCCTGTAGTTTAGCTAACAGTATTATGATTTGATACTGTACTATAGTGATGTAACATGTTACCACACCACTGGGGGAAGCTGGCTGAAGGGGGCACAGGATTGTATACAATTTTTCAACTTTCTAGGATAGAATTATTTTTAAAATGAAAAATTTTAAAAAATGAATGAGTAGATCTTTCCACTGATGTGGAAAGAGCACCAGGACATATTTTTATGGGAAAACAAGTCTCAAAATTAAATGTATAATATGATCCAATTTATGTCTTAAAAGATCTGTGAATGCATCTGTGTATACATATATATATATATACACACACATACATATGGAAGAAAAGATCTGGGATTATACGCTCTGAACATGTTGATCCTGCTTATCTCCTGAAGCAATATTCAAAATATTTAATAGCTCAATGATGTGAGCAACAACCAATCAGAATGACTACTTTAAGACTAGACACGAGATTGGGTGAGAGTGTGAAACTGGACACTCACTTTCTCCTGTTTGAAATTTTTACAATAAACGTGCAATTGCTTTAGTATTTTAACTCAATAAAAATAAACTTTAAATATATACACACTGTAAAAGGAATTAAAGTGAGTCTCTGACAACTGTATATTTGGAACTACTATGATAGTTATGTAAATTATATGTAGATATCAATTGCTTGCCAACATGGTACATGGTTGAAAAGTCCCATAGATATAAGTTAGAAAGTAAAGTGGAGAACAGAAATCTTCAATATTCCCACAGGATTACCTAATTCTTTTTTCTTGGGAAGAAGGATAAAAAGAGGCTTTCCCAGGTCCTGGCCCTTCAGTCAACATCGTTGTTTGATTATAGAAACAGACTGAAAAAAACGTTGAAGTGGAGAGTATATTATGCCTAACATGTGCATTCACTACTCCTGACACCATTCCCACTAGTGGCCACTATTCTGAATAATAATAAGTGTCAAAAGTGAAGGAACATAAGTGCTGGTGAAGATGTGGTGCCACAGGAACGTTTCTGGTAGGAATGCAAAATGAAGTACCACTTTGGACGACAGTTTGACAGTTTCTTATAAAGCTAAATATAGACCTATCAGAAAACCCAGCAATCATGCTTCTAGGTATTTACCCAACTGATTTGAAAAGTTATGTTCACATAAAAACCTGCACGTGAATGTTTATAGCAGCTTTATTCATAATTCCCTCAAATTGGAAGAAACTAAGATTTCCTTCAAGAGGTGTGGATGCACAAACTTTGGTATATCCATACTATAAAATAATATTTTGCAATTAAAAGGAGCAAGCTAATAATCCATGGATGAATCTTAACTCTTATTGCTAAGTGAAAGAAGCCAATCTGAGAAGACTATGTACTGTGATTCCATTAATACGACATTCTGGAAAAGGCAAAACTACAGAAACAGAAAACGGATCAGTGGTTTTTAGGGAGTTGTGGAGGGGAGTGGGTTGACTAGATGAAGTACAGGAGACTTTTTAGGGCTATGAACCTATTCTGAATGGTACTGTCGTTGTGGGTATGTGTCACTGTCCCATTTGTCGAAACTCAGCACAAAGGGCGAAACTTAATATATATAACTTAAAAAAAAAAATTGACCAGAGGATCTGAACAGACATTTTTCCAAAGACACACAGATAGCCAACAGGTCATGAAAAGATGCTCAACGTTACTAATCATCAGGGAAATGCAAATCAAAACCACAATGAGATATCCTCTCACACCTGTTACAGTGGCTATTACAAAAAAGACAAGAAATAACAATTGTTTGAAAGGATGTGTAGAAAAGGGAGCCCTTGTCCACTGTTGATGGAACTGTAAATTGGTACAGCCACTGTGGCTGCATGGAGGTTCCTCAAAAAATTAAAACCATAACTACCATATGATCCAGCAATTCCCCTTCTGGGTATTTATCTGAAAAAAAATGAAAACACTAATTTGAAAGGATATCTGCACCCCCATATTTATTGCAGCATTATTTACAATAGCCAAGACATGGAAACAGCATAAATGTCCATCAATGGGTGAATGGATAAAGAAAATAGGCTATATATGTACAATGGAATATTATTCAGCTATAAAAAAGAATGAAATCTTGCCATTTGCAACAACATGAATGGAACTTGAGGGCAGTATGCTAGGTGAAATAAGTCAGATAGAAAAAGATAAATACTGCATGATCTCACTTATATGTGGAACCTAAAAAAACCCAAAAAACCAAAACAATAACAAAAAAACTGAGCTCATGGATATAGAGAACATATTGGTGGTTGCCTGAGGCAGGGGGTGGGTGAAATGGGTGAAGGGGGTCATAAGGTACAAATATCCAGTTATAATATGAATAAGTTATGCAAATGTAATTTATAGCATGGTGACTATAGTTAATAATACCTATTGCATATTTGAAAGTAAGAGAATGGATCTTGAAAGATCTCATCACAAGAAAAAAAATTTTTTAATCTGTGTATGGTGACAGATGTTAACTGGACTTGTGGTGATCATTTGCAATATATACAAATATCGAATCATTACAACATCTGAAATTAATATAACGTTATGTCAATTATACCTCAAAAAATATTAACTGGGAGGGTGAGAGGATTCCAGGATGGAAGGCAGACTGTACCAAATAATCTAACTGTATTATAAATGTAGAACAAAACCTCCCAGAAGGGCATACAGAAAAAGAGGTAGTGATTTAAGTAACTGCTATAGACTGAATGTTTATGTCCCCCCAAATTCGTATGTTGAAATCCTAACCCCCAATATGGTGGTATTAGGAGATGGGGCCTTTGGGAGGTGATTAGGCCATGAGGATGGAGCCCTCGTGAATGGGATTAGTAACCTTATAAACAAGACCTCAGAGAATTCCCTCACCCCTTCTGCCATGTGAGATTATAGTGAGAAGATGACATTTATGAACCAGGAAGCGAGTCCTCACCAGATATCAAATGTACTGGTGCCTTGATCTTGGACTTCCCAGCCTCCAGAACTGTGAGAAATAAACTTCTGTTGTTTACAAGCCACCCAGTATATGGTATTTTTGTTAGAGCAGCCCAAACAGACTAAGACAGTAACTTTGGAAATTACTGGAAACTATAAGACAAAAGACAAAAGGAACCGTACATAAGCACTGTACTCTGGCTGATAAATCTGTTTCTCATGGGGGTATGCGTTAAATCTGAAACTGCTGTATATGTATGCTGGGATGGAACAAATAAGTCAATGAATTGTAGATTATGGAAGCCAGGCTTTTCACTTTTGGAGTGAGAGTTTGCAGATAAGTAGAGGATAAGGCTAGAATAAACCATATGGTTTAGAGTTGTACATATCAACATAAGTTTAGCATAAAATAAATACTGATTGATATATGGAAATAATTACAGATATGTATGCATACATGAGTTGGCATATATATATATATATGTATATTCCTTAGCTCTGTTTTCTCAGAGGACCTGGAAGCAGTGACGCACCAGCAGCATTAAGCGCAACCAGCACTCAAATCTTGGTTTCTATATACCATTCTCCTATAAAAAGAACCAGGATCCTTGAAGAAATGGCTAATTCTAGAACTAGGGCAGGGAATATAAGATGAGCCTGGAGTATCATGTAGTGCCAGAAAGTAAGAGAGTACTCAAAAACAAAAACAAAAAAAAAAATCAAAAACAAAGTGAAGTGCTCAAAAAATCCCAAAATACAAAATGTCAAAGGGACTGAAAGAACTCCCGATGACCAAAGCTAGAACAATTTGAACAATACAAAATAAATAATTTATATTAGATTATAATCCAAAGTATAAAATAAATACCCATGAGTCTATGTTGATATAAATAAATGTTTGAACAAATAAATAAATGAGGGAGAAAAGACAAATCTCCCATATGGAGCCAGCCCGCTGGCATAGTGGTTAAGTTCATGCACACTCCTTCAGCAGCCTGGGGCTTGCAGGTTCGGATCCCAGGTGCTGACCTATGCACCACTTATCAAGCCATGCTGTGGCAGGTGTCCTGCATATAAAGTAGAGGAAGATGGGCATGGATGTTAGCCCAGGGCTAATCTTCCTCACACAAAAAAAGTATTCCAAATAGTTTATGTAGATACTACCACCCCTAGTGGGTGGAGAATAACTCCTCCACCTGGAGTGAGATGACTTGTTTCCAAAGAGTACAGTATGCAAAAGTGGAGAAATTAAAAAGTAACTTTACAGTGGAAAAAAACTGGCAAACACTGCTTAAGCAAGATGATCAATCAGAAGGGGATACAGTTACTTTCTTTAAAATATTCTCATATTAATCTCTTTCCTTCTCATCCTAATGTTATTCTATTTCCTGTCTTCATTGCCTTACCTAGGTTATAGATACTGTAGTGAATCTAACATGTCCATCATTGTCAAATTAATCTTCAAATATTACTTCTTTTTTCATGTAATTTCTCTATTGTAAATCTTTGCATTATCTCTCATTATTCTTATATTGGTTTCCTATTGCTGCTGTAACAAATTACCACAAAACTTGATGGCTTAAAACAATACACATTTATTCTCTTACAATTATGGAGGGCAGAAGTCTGAAATCAGTTTTACTGGGCCTAAATCAATGTGTCGGGAGGGTTGTGCTCCCTCCACAGCTCTAGGAAGAATCATTTTTCTTGCCTTTTCTAGCTTCTGGAGCTGCATTCTTTGCATTCCTTGGTGGCCCCTTCTTCCATCTTCAAAGGCAACATTATAATATCCTGCCTCAGTACGTTACATTGCCTTCTGCTGCTGCTGTAGTTAAATCTCCCTATGTCTCCTCTTATAGGGACATTTATGACTGTATTTAGGACCAACCCAGATAATCCACATCTCAAGATCCTTAATCATGTCTGTGAAGTCTCTTTCGACATGTATAGTAACATTCACCAGTTCTAGGGATTAGGACCTGGACATCTTTGGGAGTCATGATTCAGCCTACCACAATCCTATAGGAAAAAAACATACAAATTATTTATTCTGACACTCAAAGTATCTAGTACTCATCTGTCTACAACCACATTTCCACCTACTCCTATTCATGTGTTTCTTCTCATTCCTAGTACCCTTTTCTTCTTTTATTCAAAGCTTAGCTATTTTAATGGATCATCCATCAAGTTCAAGATTCCAGTTCTTTTACAGATGATTGCTGATCACTTCAGACAATAGAAATATGTTCCTCTCTCAAGACATTATATTATTGTCCTGTATTCAATACCTTGTATACTGAGGGTACAGTTATTTATGCCTTTTCCCCACAGTAGTTGGTACAATGCCTTAATATGGAAGCTTCTCAATTGCTTGCCTGTAAATATCTTCTACCCAATAACCACTTTGTTGTTACTCTGCCCCCATAATAGGTCATCTCATTGCAATCTCACTATATTTCTCTCCACTAGGTTCAAATGCCTATTTAACCAGTCTAGGCCTACATGAACGTGCCTTTCAACTTTTATAATTTACGGACAGGTGACTGTCTGACATGACTCCTAAATCTACAAAATAAAAAAAATAGGTATGAACAGATTTTTGAACTGTGATGAAAACAATATCACTGATGTTCATAGCCTGTATCATATTGCCTGGTAATTAGGCACAAAAGGAAGCAGTTCATAAAAATGGCTACAGTGAATATGATTTTTATAAAGACAGCTGAGCAATCCCAGAGCTTTCTAAAGGAAGGTAAGGGGGAATTTAGCAGACTAGGGAGCTGCTCAGAGGCACTCCTCTGAAAAGGCCTGATGTGTACCCAGGGTGAGTTTGGCAATTCACTCTGTGCTTGTCCTTTTCCACCTGGGCAACTCAGGACCATGTGTTCCACGAGCCCTGGATAAACAGGTTGCCCCACAAGGGCTGAAACCAGAGAAGACTGAATACAGGCCTTTGGGTAAAAGTCTTATGGGTAGGCTGGCTCCAGAAATCTGTCCAACTTGTCACCCTATGCCTGAAGTGTGAGTCTGAATGTAAGACATACAAAGAAGAACACATAAAGTCAAGAGGTGGAAAGCCTGGAAGGAAAATAGAAAGCAGAAGCCATGTAGGGCACAAAAGGGAGATGTGTGTTGAGGTCACAATCTGGTCAGGAGAAGAAAACATGGAAGTTGGATGAGGAATGGATAGAAAAGGATGGAAGGGGAAAGGTGTCAGAAATGGAGAAGTAAGAGTGGTTACTCTTTGTGTGGCCATGTTTCAAAAGCCCATCCTCCCAACTTGCTCCTCATCCCTCCCAGCCAACTCCTCCTCTAACAGGCCCTGCCTCTTGTGCCCAGGAGAGCTCTCAGAGGGGCATTTAATGTGACAGATCCAGGGGCTCAGCACGCATTCCTTATGGGAGAACATGCAGTTCTTGAAAAAGCCTGAGCTGAAGAGAACAAGCAGAGCACACCCAGGCAGCATAGCCTGCAGCTCACACACGCCCAGGGCTCTGCCAGTTCGGGGGCCCTGCTCTTGGACCCTATGCAAGGCAAGCCTGCTCAAGCCCTCCGATGAGATCCTGAACTCAAAGACCTCTCAGGGCCAGAATTGGCTGAGTTGAGCATCTTACCTAAAGGATGTATAAGAGGAAGGAGGAATGCCATCAGTGAAGTAAAGAAACCAAATGTGCAGAGGGTCTGAAAATTAGAATGGGGCTTAATTCAAATTGCTTTCCAGAGAGACAGCAAATGTACCAATTTGGTTTTCCAGGAGGAGGGAATGCATGAGAATGTCCTCTTTCCTGTACCTATGTCAGCACTATGTTATTTTTTTAAATCTTATTTCTGCTGATTGGGCAGGTAAAAAATAATATCACATTGTTTTTATTTATATTACTTTTAGCAGGAAGGAAAAAATTTCCAAATGTTTAATGACTATTTATTTTTTCTTTTGTTAATTTTCTGTTTGTATCCCTTGCTTATTTTTCTATAGGTGTGTTCATCTTTATCTTATTAAATTGACAGACCTCTTTATATATTAAAGACATCAACCTTGGTCAGCCATATATATTGCAAACGTTTTTCTTCAATTACGTGCCTAACACACTGCCTTGATCTAATCATAATGAAAATAATAATAATGACAGCTACCATTCAATCCTCAAAACAACCCTGTCAGGTGTAGTTTATTCAGGAGTGTTCTACCATTATCCTTCTGTATGGTTATGGGTAAGTTTGCTTTTTTCTATCAAATAAAGATGAATGGATAAAAGCATGGCCTGTGGAATCACTATCCTTCTTTGTTCCTGGAGGACCACTTATGTGTGTGACTTTGTACATTACCTAAAGTCTTTGTGCTTCAGTTTCTTCATCGTTGAAGTGGGGATAATCATAATCTACCTCACGGAGGTTGTTCCGAGAATAAAGAAAGAATATGTATATTTTAGACTAGTACCTGGCATATCATAAGAGCTCAATTATTGCTATTAATTATTGTTATTACCTATTAATCATCCTTGTGGTAATTATCAGATGTGATCTTGAAAAAGTTTAACATACTTTATAAACATGAAGGTTTAGGGATTTAAAACAGTCATCTTATCCAAAACCCGTCAGTTCTCTGGTTGCTGGAGTAAAAAGGATGTATTTCGGGTGTGTGACACCTCTTCCAAGTTCTCAGCCACTGTTTTGGGAACATAAGTCCCTCTGACGGTGCCCTTATGTTTGCTGCCTATGTAGCCTATGGCTAGGGAGTTTCAGGGTGAAAACTTCACCTTGCTAGTTCTGGGACACTGTGGAGGAAGTGAACACTCTTCGAGTTAAATTTACTTATTTTGCTGTCCAAAAAAGTTCTGAATACCTAGGCAGCAATTTTTTCCCTAATTGGGACTAGAATTTCCTGTAACTAGAAAGAAAGCTTTTAGTTCATTTAATCTAGTAGTGTTCAAACTTTGGAGCACCTCGGCAAACCTAACACTCTTGTAAAATACCTGCATGCTATAGTCCTATCTCTGACCTATAGAACTCAAATCTCCTGGGTTAGTGTGCAAGGATTTATATTTAATAACAGCTCCTAAAGTTATTAAATTTGTTAGGGTAAGGCTAAGCTAATGGAACAAAATCTTAAAGCATAGTGGATTTAAACATGTACATATTTATTTCTCTTTCACATAACAGTCCCAAGATGAGCAGTCCAGGTTGGCAGGTTGGTCTGGGAAGGGAAGTCTGGCTGTGCAGCCTTGTACCTCTTTGACTTGAGAGCAAGGAGGGTGATTTGGGGTGGGCAACCTGAAAGCTTCGTCACAGTGATCCTGAGGTATTCCTAAGGCTGAGAACCCACATCTAATCCAACCTTCACATTGTGTAGATAAGGAAATTGAATCCCAGTGATGTGAAATGACTTTTTGGGGTGGCATGATGAGTCAGTAAAACATGTGAAGATTTACCGATGATGTTGCAAAAGCTCTCTCCTTACTTCAGAACCATCCTGGGCACCTGAGGCCAGGGACTTATTTCACTTCAGAGTTGTTGGTTAAAGAAATTTAGTGCATTGTATGTCGGGAAAATAGAGGGAATGGTTAGAAACAAGAAGGGTACTTCTCCTATGTTAAATAACCCCTCTCAGTATCCCTTTCTCAAACCTCTCTATCACTCCATTCCCAACAACCTTTCTCAATCTGACCCTTCCTTCCTTATGATTAGCTCTGTCTCCTTTATCACCTCATTTCATTCCTTCTCAGGTTTCCTGTCAGCTACAGGGATATGACACATATCTACCTCTCAGTTATTTTTCTAACAAGAGACACTTGTTGGGCAGAGACACTTCCAGTCAGATGGAACTTGTGTGATTGAATGGGCTAAGATGATAGAATGAGAAAGAGAAGAGGAAGGGCATCAAGATCAGTCCACCAAAGGAGTGAAGACAAGGACACAGTTCTGTGGACTGTGGAAAGAGAGCAGACTCAAAACAACAGAGCTTGGGCTGGTGCCGGAGACAGACTAGATAAGATGAGAATGGAGGATAGTGGCCTCGAAAGCCAGCTTGAGAAATTTAGGCGTCAAATGACAAGACAAAAGAAGCCCTCTGTGGTTTGGGAGCAGAAAAGGGGCATTAGGAAAACTTAGTTTTGAAATCTGAAATCCTCTGCCTATCGTCATTGTGACCTTAGGGTGCACATTATGTCAAAGGGGTGACAGGTTTCAAGGGTAACAAGTGCTAGCACTTAAGAGCCCTGACTCTCTATGGCACCTCCACATTTGACATTTTTCAAACTCCGTAGAATGATGATTAGATAGATCCTGGGAGATCAGGGTACCAAAGACTTGGAACCCAGAGCTCTGATTCCTTCAGAGAAGCGGAAAGTTTGGTCTTAATTAAGAGTTTTTGGAGGATGCTCCTGGTCTAGAAAGAGATACCTATTCTGGGCCTTTGCTCTTCTCATCTGGTGAAGGAAGAAATCTGTACTAAATTTTGAACCAGGCTGGATTTGCTTTTTCTTACATATTACCAAAAAATGCTCCCAGAGATTGAATAGTTACTGTCTCTGGGGCTGACATGACCATCCCCCAGAGCTGGACTCTACAGTAGAATTCTGCTGTAGGATAGAAGTTACTGAAATTTGAACCAAGTTTGAACCAAGAGGAGACTCATTGGACTGCTCTGCTATGGACAGAGCCCACTCCATGTCTGGTGAATGAGTGTTAGCACCAGCCTCGCTGCATGAAACCATACTTGGAATGGAACCTAGTGAGCACATCTTCCTTCCAGGGCTGTAAATTCTCCTCCTACAGAGAAGAGAACTTTGGGTCCAAGGCATTGCGCTCTATCACTTTCTCCTCTGGCTGCCAAGTGCAAGTGGAGTGCTAATTACACACCTATTTGGCCAAGCTTACAGTGATTGTTTATTTAAGCAGCCACTACTTTGACAAAGAAAACCCAGCTAAAAGATACAAAAACATCCGCTCTAATGCTGTGTATTGGTTGATTGTTAGAGTTTTGCAGTTTTGATATAATGAGAATTCTACAACCAATGTGGAAAACAAGAAAATTGATATGTAAAGAGTGATGTATAAAAAGTGTTACAGTGATGTAACATTCATCTACATGCATTTATTTAAAATTAGGACATTAGAAAAGAGTGGTCACAGCATGGAAGGAGGATGTAAGATGAGGAAACAGGAGCACATAGGCACATGTTAATGAACAAGATAACTTCCTGTATTTTATGTACTGTTGAACCATAAAGACTTACAAATAAACAACTGTTAGTGAAAAAAAATTCACTACAACATCAGAAAACAGCAAGATTGAAGACTAGTCATGTCTGGCACTTGGCATAAACTTCTTATTTCCCATGTTTCTACCTCATCTATTTTTCTGTGGCTTGCCATCCTCTCCCACAGCCCCAGGGAATCAAGACTATGCTTGAGTAAAAATTGCAATAAGAGCTTTATTTCTTCCTTCTGTAGCATCCTGTGAAATAGAAAGGAATGAGGATGAAGGAATGGAGATTGCATAGAGCTGGAGCTGTTGACTGAGAGCAGCAGCTAAACCAAAGAATCTTTTTCCTCTGGCATCTTCTGGAGGACAGGAGGATCCCTGGTTGCATGGATGGGTGCTCACATTTGTGTGCATGCATCAATGCACACACTTCTTTGAAGAGAAGCAGTGATAATAATGTCCCGTCTGCTCATTCACTATTTCTCCAAATAGTCTCAGTGGCAGTACAATGAACTTTCAGTTATCTATGTTGGTTTCTGGCCTTCTCTCCTTAGTTCTGTCCAGTTGGGTGGACTCTCCTTCTTGGCTTTATAGCTGAGCTACGATGGAATTCAGTTTGGTTCAGAGAAAGTCTGTGTGTGTGTGTGTGTGTGTGTGTGTGTGTGTGTGTGTGTGTGTGTGTGTGCAGGTGTGTGAGTGTGAGTGTTTAAGTATGAGAGAGAAAGAGAGGAAGTATCTACACTCCAGGATCAGTTATAAGTTTTAACTGAATTATCTACAACTTTGGATTTTTCATTCCTCCACTTAGTATAAATAATCAAGAGTTTACTATAGTGCTGACAGGGTAAATGTGGATAATAGAAGGCAATAAACAATAGTGAGAATAAGTATGTCCTTCTTTAGATAGACTCCAGTCTCAAAGCTCTGTGGGATTTACAACTTAGAGCCACTAACTAACCAGCTCATCAGAGAATGACCTGTCAGTACTGCCAATATTTTCTTTAACGAGGTAACACTGTGGTATTGACACCTGGGGAATTGTTTGCCTGTAGTGAGCTGACACATAGTCGTCTCCGCTTCTGGGCTCTCAGAGCCGCTTATGCCAGGATTCTGTCCACATTTGCAGCTGGGGGCTTTGGGAGCCCTGTGGATCACTTCCATGGAGCCATGGATGAAGTTATTGCTCAACTTGCATGACCCATTAGCTTCTGAAACTTTTCTCCAGACCACCATGTCATTGCAATAGTCTTTGTCATTACCTGGGCCATTTCCCTTGGGAAAGCTATAATGTAATCTTCTGAATGTCAGTAAGGAGGAAGACATAATATCCTTGGACATGCTGAGGCTGGTATTTTTATATAACAGAGTCCAGTTCACTAGTACCTCAATAGTCTGTTTTCCTTGGTCGCTTTTTGCCATGTCATATTGCATCTCTTCCTCTGAAAACTCTTCTTTAATTATCTTCATTATGCTTTCTGAAGCTCCTGCAAGAACCAACCCCAGGCTGAGTAGCAGCAGAGAGAAGGTCTCCATCTCAGATCTAGGGTAATCTCTTCTGCAATAAAAATTAAAAGGAAAAGATAAAAATAAGGAGAATATTAAGGAGATAGCACTATTTTCCTATGACGGTAATTCCCAGGATTGACCCCTACATGTAAGTTAAGACTCCTACATCTGTTAATGGACATACGACGTATTGAAAAGACAACCAGCTGTGAAGTCTGAAGACTCAGCTTCAAATCCCTGCTTATCTACTAACAAACAATTTACTCCACCTTGTTTAACTAACCTCAGTTTCCCCATGTGAAAAAAGAAGGAAATGTGAGAATTATGTAAGATAACGTGTTTAAAGTGCCTTATTTCTCTTCCTGTCTCCTTGTCTATAATCTCACTAGTAGGATCTGTAATCTCCATAGTGGGTCACAACAATCTCACCCAACACATTCCTCACTGTTGCTGTCTCCTACAGCCTCACACAGCACCTGGCACATGCTAGCCACCTGAAAAAACCACAAGGTGGTTTTCCTCATCTCTTATTTCTTTTCTCACCAATTCTCAGTCATGAGATTTCTGTCTTTACCAGTTTCCTTGGCAAGGTGATCCTGTAGAGAAAGATTCTAGCTTGTTGTAGGATAAGAGGTGAAATTGTATTTGTTTCCTGGGAGTTTGTGTTATTGGGTCTAACTGAGGGAAGGAGGGGAAAGAAAGGGGTAGGTAGAATTGTGTGAGATGGAAGGAGGAGACAGTGTGGAACCAAGGGCGCTTGGAGAACTGAAAAAAGTGTCCATTTGGCTGTCAGAATCCCAGTGACCTGGGCAACACCACTGATGCCTCTTCTGTGAAATCTTCTCCATCTATTTTTAACCCACAGAGATTTTTTTTTTGCTTTTTGAAACCCTGCAGCTTAGATTATATTGTACTTTGTTTTATATGTTCTTTTTTTTTTAATTTTTCAAGTTAGTTGATACATGTTAGTCTTTCTCTCTCTTATTAAGGCTGAAAATCCCTTGAGCCTAGAACATAGTTTCTGCTTCTTTTTATTTTGTGCAGAATCGAACAGTGAACTCTGTAAATATTCTAATTTCTCAACAGTGCTTATTAACAATATAACACGACTTGACTAGTACAGAAAATCCTTTACTTGAGGTCAATGCTGGAAAATTCATAATGAGAATCAGAGAAAGAATGGTTATTTAGGGTGATAATTCTTTCTCTTTCTCTAGAAAGATCTCATTTTTTTCTTTTTTCTCTCCCACCTCTAAGAGCCTCCTTCTTTTATGCTTATATCTCCTGCAATATCACACTTACCTCCTAATCACCACTCCTCGTCCCTCCAGTTCCTTCAATACACGACTTTGCTAAAAACACCACTTGCAGTGACACTATTTCAGAAACTTTGAAATTTCCTCATTGCCTGCATAAGGTAATCTAATCCCCCAAGGCTACTTAGTCAAGGCTTTACTTGATCTGATTGCAACCTGCCTCTCAAGGCTTATTTCCCATTATTTTGGTACACAAACCCGCTCTAGTCAAATCAGTGGGACCCACTCTTCTCTGAACACTCCCTGTTCTGTCTCTCCATTTTTCCTCCTTTCTTGAATGCCAACTGTTTTCTGCCTCTTGAAATCCTTCAAAGCCCAATTCAGATCCCATTCTTTCTTTGACACATTTTCTCACTTTTTAAGTTAACCAAATCCATTTCTCACTTTTCTTAACTTCTTATACCACTTATTTGACATTAGTACACACAGATTTATATTTTTTACCATGTTTGATTTCAAAATGTACTGTGTGTGAAATTAGAGCAAAGATCCAGTACCAAGAGTATATGAGCCTTAATAATTGGGTTGATTGATTATCGATAGATTATTAAGGATTAAGTGGATGTGATCATGTGTGTGCCTTGAGCACAGACTTGGTGCATTGAAGGGAGGAGAGAAGAAGGGTTTAGATTGTTTCCTAAACATCCTCTACCATTGACATCAATAGTGAGGTGATAATAGGAAAACAGAAAGACAATGAGGAGAAAAATGAACAAGAAAAAGAGCAGTGCAGAGACTCCCAGTTTTCAAGTGGGCAGAATTCACAGCTACCTGGGTTTGATTTGGGCTGCTAGGTGCCCATTAAAAAAAATACACCTCCGGGGGCTTGCCTGGTGGCCTAGCGGTTAAGTTTGCAGGCTCCCTTTCGGCGGCCCAGGGTTCGCAGGTCCGGATCCCCAGCGCAGGCCGACACACCGCATGTCAAGCCATGCTGTGGCGGCGTCCCATATAAAGTAGAGGAAGATGGGCATGGATGTTAGCCCAGGGCCGATATTCCTCAGCAAAAACAGGAGGATTGGCATCGGATGTTAGCTCAGGGCTAATCTTCCTCAAATAAATAAATACGCCCCCAAACTACAAATGTCTAAAACGTCACAATTCATTTGAATTGGGCTTTGATCTCTACTGAATGAAAATACTCTGAAAATAGATGCCATTGGACAGTCTCAGTTACTTACACTTTAATGGGAATGCATTTATCAGCAAGATTTTGTTTTTAATGAGAAGGGGGGAGATTGACTGAGGAAGGGAAGACAAAGCACTGGAAAGGAAAGAAAGGACAATAAAGCCGAGGGGAGATGGTAGGAAAAGGAATTAGAATTCAGAACGTAGAAACAGGGCCCCAAAGGGCGCATTTCAGTTTCTTCAAACTTTCACCCAAAAATGACCCTACTACCAGGACCCAACAAGTCATATGCTAGGGACTAACTGTTCCTGCTCAGCATCTGAATAGATGCTGAGGGCTCTGCTCCCTTGATGACATCCAAACTTCCATGAAAACAACAGTGGAAACGGGATTGCCACAGAGAAATGGGTAATGAAACTCATCTACAAAAGGGCCACCCCAGAAGGGTAAGCCTTGTCTAATTAAAAGGTTGCAAAGTGTCATTTGCTCATGATTGTCACCCCCCTCTCTCCCTAAATCTAATTAGTCAGAACTTGATGCTTACAAAAGACAGAGTTAACAGCTAGCATAGGTATGCCTCTTTTTTTGATCTGACCATGAATTAAGTACAAATAGATAATGTAATAGTTGAAACCTCTCAGCTGAAAAGATCAGAACAGAAAGGGCCCTCTAAAGCATTTGCACTGCCTGTGCCCTCTCTAGCTCACTGTATGAGTTTCTGGCTCTCACTTTCAGGACTGAAATGTCATAGCTCAGAATTAGTGACCCCATAATCTAGCACTTACTTACCAATTACCCCTTATTTCTTACTGCCCCCCCGTACTAACCCTCCCCTGCAACAAGGCCAGTTTCTATACTACCTAAGAAATAGAATTGTGGAGTAATAGACCTGGAAAGAACCTCAAAGATTACCTGTTCAAGCCCCTCATTTTACAGATGAGGAAACTAATGCTCAGAGAGGAACAAGAGTTAATCAAATCCCCAGAATTAAGAGTCTCTCCTTCCCTTCCTTCTCTTCCTGTGCCCTCTGACTCTAAAGATACTCTGCCCATAGCTGAATGTGGGGGAACTAAACAATCAGTTGAGTTGTAAGAACTAAAAGGGGGAAAGAGTTAGTAGTCTGTGCCAAAGCCCTCTTTGTTCCCTCTGGGGATACACTGAACTCAGAGAGTCTCAATCCTTCCCTGGGAAATCCTTGTCTATTTCTCCCCACAGTCTTTAAAGGAAATGGTTTCTAACCAGTCAGGCTCCTTCTGATCTCCTTTTCCTTTTCTTTCAAGGCACAGAGTGAGCTGCTGAACAGAAGCCATCGCATCTTGAGTTATATATACTCTCTTCAGAGAAGACCCTAGGAGATGACCCCAATCGCCTCTATACCGAAGATCAAGTCTGGGATTAGGGTGAGATGAATGAGGTGCTCTCTCGAAGTACAAAATTTAAGGGCTTACCAAAAAGCCCAGTAATCAAGGTAAATAATTTTGGGTTTTTTTGGCTGAGGAAGATTAGCTCTGAGCTAACATCCACTGCCAACCTTCCTCTTTTTGTATGTAGGTCACCGCCGCAGCTTGGCCACTGACAGATGAGTGGTGTAGCTCCGCACCCAGGAACCGAACCTGGGCCCACTGAAGCAGAGTGCGCCAAACCTAACTACTAGGCCACTGGGGCTGGCCTCAAGGTAAATAATATTTTAATGCAACAATTAAAAATGAATTTAATGCAAAATAATCCCTGATGAACAAATATCAAAATTTTAAATAACAGAATCTGACCCTGCACTGGCACAACTCACATACCTCGCCTCACCCTAAATCCATCCCAGTCAAATTGGGTCTTGATTTAAAATTCAGATATCTTGTTCATCAGGGATGTTTGCATTAACTTTGATTTTTTGAAATATTATTTATCTAGATTACTGGGGGGGGGGAGTTTTGGTGCCCCTTAAATTTTGCATGTGAAGCGAATGCCTCACTCACTTTACCCTAATCCCAGTCCAGTGTAGGATTCACTCTTGGCTCTCATCAAGTGACTCAAAGAAAAGGAACAAGGAATTAAAACACATGCAGAGTTTATGGTTTAATTCAGTAGAGAAAATTTTTTTTATTGAAGTAAAATAAAAAGATTCCAGCTCAGCAATACTGGAAGGTTAAGTGAATTACCAGTAGCTACCCTTTTTACTCAAGGCATTACCCCATGTCCACAGTTCAGGTGTGCTTCAGGAAGAACCAGCACCAGTGCCCTTGAGAGAGGGGAAGAGAAGATCTCAGACTCAGGCACTGGTATCAAGTTATTCAACATATCTCTGGAAATTAACTGGCCCCATGTCATCACAAGTGACAAGAATAAACCCCTCTGTGGGGGAAATGTGGTACCTGCAGGCAGGATATCTTGTGCCTTCAATGAGCTTACAGACTGTCATTTTGAACTTTGTCTCACTCTGGAAGCATAAAATGGTGGAATGGTTTTGGCAAGCCACCTTCTTAGGAGAAGTGCAAATGCTATTGATATTTCGAGGCCTCTCATGGATGAAGACGTGTTCCTTTTTGCAGGTGTTGTCAAGTTCCTTGATGATTCTTTGCAAGATCATGTAGTTGCAGTACCTTACAGGAATGTCACTCTGAGGGTAGTCCACATGCAACTGCTCTAAAGTCGACGCCACTCCTTCATCCTCCAGCTCGTTTTCCCAGAACAGAAGCAGCAGGAAAATTATCACCATTAGTATCATCAGGGGTAAGATTCCCTTCGCATCTTTTGCTCTAACTCCTATAGAGTAAGAGGAGACAGAAAGTAGCAGAGGGTAATCAGATTTCTCCAGCCCCACCCCCTGACTTTGCTCCCCTATCCTTGGGATATTTTATTTCCTTCTCTCTGCTAATTAAAATCCTGCTGCCCCTGCAAGATCCAGCTAGAGGTACAGATCCCCAAGAAAGCCCTTTCTGACAATTTCACCTCTCAGAGTTGGGCACTGAACAGTTCTCGAATTATTCCCTTGTGTTGTGTTTGTTTTGCTTCCACAAGCTCCTTGATAGCAGGTATCTCTTCTCCTATTTCTCCTGAATCTGTCAGAGTGCTTAACACAGAGCTGAATATACAGAAGATGCTCGAAAGTACCCATGCCTGATTGTTTTATTCCTATTGCTGAATGCCTTCCTTTCCCACAATGGTCTCAACCCTAAGTCCACCCAATTCCACGTGCCTTTAGTACTGTCTACTAATCCATTCTTCCCAATTCCTTCCCAATCTCTCCTCCTGTCGATCCTCCTTGGCTCTGTGCTAGCTCCTCTCACCTTTCCTTTTTGCTCTAGCTCTCACAGGTAACATTTCCTTGTGCTCACGGATCTGAGAAAGTCCTTTGTGTCTCGCTCTTCCCTGACAATACCTGGTAGGGAGCCAGCTGGATGTGGGGAGGGCCAAAGTGGATAGAGCAGGAAGGGAGGGGCCTGTAGGGGAGTGTGTTTGGGTGTCAGTGGGAAGGAAGAGAAGTTACCTTCAGAGGGAGAGTAGGGTACAGCAGGTCCTGAATGTGTCCTCATTAAACATGCATGGACTTTTCAAAACATTTATTAAAGTCCTGATGTGTGCCAGACACAATATTGTCTATTTTCCAAATTTTCAGTCAGTCCTTACTACAAACCTGTGAAGTAGCTATGATTTCCATTTCATTAATGAAGAAATGAGTTGCAGAAAGGTTCAGGTGGAGATGGGGGATGACAAGAGTAGTAAGAGTCTCACTTTCTCAGTGCTTAACACTTGAACTCCAGGTTCAGCAGTTTCATTCTCACGTGGTGTCCAGGACAGGGCAGAAACAATTCTCTGACATAAACATTAGTCTTCATAAAGCCCTGGACTCTTGGAGAGTATGGCAATCGTTCCCAAACTCTGCTGAACGCTGGAATCACGTGGGCATTTTTAAATGCCACCTTGAGACATTCTGTTTTAATTAGTATTGGGTGTGACTTGTGTTTGGGGATTATTAAATGATTAAATGATCCTAATATGCAGCAAAATTTGGGAACCACTGAACTATGATATACTTTGGGAATCTACATGGAAAATTAGTGGATGAAGGTTGGGTAAAAGACAATGACTCAAGGTATTGAGATATTAGAATCCTTTTTGTTGCTGTCATCTCCTGGTCATTTGACATAAGAATGGGAACACGGACTTAATTTTACTACTTGTTATCCTGAAATGATTTCTTTTTTGAAGAGACAGCTACATAGTCTCCTCTGTGTTTATCTGTGTCTTTCTAATTGGTATGAAGAAAACTATTTTGAGGTGAAAAATGGTCTAGGAGGGACAGAGAATCCTGGAAAAGGCTTCAAAGAACATGTGTCTTTTTATATACAACAACAACAAAAGCGTAATTCCAGACCATGAAAATGAACAACCAGGAGGTTGTTATTTACTTTCTGAAACTTTCATTCTGGCTCTCCTGTCAGAATTCAAACTGTTCTGCTTTGGATATGTGCTGCATAATGCCACAAAGGTATACATGCATAATTAATTGTTGACAAATTTTCCAATTAACAAATTTTGATTTGTACACCATCTTGCAGAAACATTTCCACTGTATAAAGAGAAATATATCTACATATTGTAAAATGTTCATTATTTCCTCCCAGGACCTCCAAGTAGCTGAATTAGAGATGTTATACTAAGTGTACAGGCAGGAGGCAACCCTTGTTACAAAATTTATCTTCATCTGAGGCAACTAGACCTGTCCCTACATTTCAGAGTATTACCCTCCAGAAATAGAATTGAGATTGGGTTCATATGTTAAATAGTGCTGGCAGCCATGGAGAAAATATTTGTAATGCCTAAAACCAACTAAGGATTAACTCTAGATACATCACATTATACGTGATACATCACTCCCTCATATCAGCAATAAAAAGATAGGAAATTCTAGAGGAGAAAAAATTGTCAAAAATTATGAAAAGCCAGTTTCAGAAGAGGAAGCCAAAATGGGTGATAAACAATACTCAATTTCATTAGTAATCAAATAAATGGAAATAAAAATAACAAAGAGATATCAGTTTATAATCATCAGATTACCAAAGATTAGAAAATCTAATATCAAGTGCTGGCAAAAATGTTAGTAGGCATGGAAATTGGTGTGGCGAAACTGGAAAGCAATCTGGAAGCATTTGGTGAAATTAAGAATGGGCAAAACCTGAGACCTTGCAAGCCCTTCCTGGGTATAGACTCCAACAGAGTTCCTCCAGATGGAGTATGCGCAAGGGTGTTCATCACGGCATGATTGGTGGTAGAAAAGAGCTGGAGGCAACTTAAATGTCCCTCATGAAGGGAATGGATAGGTAAAGGTGTGTGAGATACGTAAAATAAAATAGTATAAAGCAGTTTCAAATAATGCACTAGATTTACAAACAGCAACATCATTAGAACTCAAAAACATGGTGTTGTGTGAAAAAAAGTAAGAAACAGAAAAAACAATATTTTCAGTTTGTTTAAATTTAAAACAGGCACGCTCCACAAAAATTCAACGTATTTTCCAAGGATACACAATATCTAAACAGGATGGAAGAACATGGATTAAATACTCTAGGAAAGATGCCCATGAGGATAAGAGAAATAGAAGCAGGGATAAGGAATAAAAGGAAAAAATAGTAAAAATCGAATAAAACAAAAGAGAAGCCTAGCATGGGCCATAAACAGAATATGATAAACTCAATTCTGTGCATCTGAAGAAGGAAAGGAGGAGGGAAAGAAGGAAGAAAGGAGAGAGGATGGGTGGTAGTAGGAGGAGCAAGAGGAAGAAGAGGAGGGAGAGGAGGGGGAGGCAGAGGAGGAGGGGGAAGAAAGGAAGGAAAGGGAGAGAGAAACTGGGTCTATTTTCAGATTATCGCATTTGTCCTAAAGCTCCTAGAACCCTCCCTTTGCTGAACTTTAGGTCAACTCACAGAAGGAGACTACAGGAGGGAGATAGCTGCTGGAAACTAAAGTTGGTGTCAGAATGTAAAACACTGTTTAGTAATTCCTCTGATTACTCATATTCTACAGGATTGCTAGAGACCTACCCAGCTCCAATATTGTCTGATACTAGGCGATGGCCTCAAAGTGACAGCAGAGGAAGTGAACACTTACCCTGGGTGCCTTCCGCTGCCATGTATGAAGTTTGACTATGTTGAGGCCACCACATGGAGAGGACACATGGATAGAGAGAGATGCCCAGAGACCTTCAGCTGTTTCAGCTCTCCTACAGGATACTGTGGAGGTTAGTCATGTCCTACGGATGTGCTTGGCTACCCTTGCAAGACATCTGTAATTGCCCTTTGCCATGCTCACCTTAAGGCAATATAGCAGATTGCATTTTCCAAAAAATGGCCACAAAATATTTTCCATCGCATAGTCTTTTCCTGAATCTTGCCACTCCCCTAGCAAGAAGTAGAGTCTACGTCCTTTCCTGAGAACCTAGGTGGGCCTTTATGCTTGATCCCACTAATATAGTGTGGTGGAAGTGACCCTATGGGACTTCTGAGACTAGGTCATACAGCTTCCACCTGGCAGTGGTTCTCTTGGGACATTTACTCCAGGTGCCTTCAACTGCCATGAGCACAGTGTGACTGTGTTGAGGCCACCACATGGAGAGACCACATGGAGAGAGAGAGATGACCAGATTGCTGCACCTGTTTCAGTTCCCTGAGGCTTGAATCTTCTCAGCCCAGGTGCCAGATCAGTGAGTGAGAAAGCCTATGAGATGACCCAGCTCCAGCCACCACGTGAGAAAAACCACAGGCGAGAACTTGGGCGGGCACTGCCCAGCTGAGCTCAGTCAACCTCCAGATTCAGGATCAAAATAAATGTTGTTATTGTTTCCAGCCGCCATTTTGGGGTGATTTGTAAAGCAGCAATAGATAAACAGAATAGAGGGCTCGCCACTTTGCCAAATCTCCCAAAGCAAATCCAATTCCACAAAGTTTTAGCAAGTGATAGATACCACTCAAGTTTTGTTGGATATAGAGTATAGGTCATCACACAAATGATAATGCAAAACTAGTTTTAAAAATATTCATCTGCTGTAAAACCCCCAAAAGTTCCTTTTTAACTCCCCCATCTCTCTCCATAACCACCCTGAGAGACTCCCTTGCTCGGTGGTGCCAGCTCTTCTGTGTCTCCTGGATTCCACTTGCCCCTCCATGCCCCTACCTTCACAGCAAACAACCTGTGACCAAATAAAGACCCTTCCATCCATTCACTTAAAAAAATCAGTGAAGTATTGTAAGTAACAAATATTTTGCTATCATGCGGGTATAAATCTTATTCTACAAACTTGGGCAAGAAAATTTGCATTGCTTTATTGCTTCTCTATCAAATTAAAACTAATTCTGAGTCTTCTGCCCTATTAAGCTGTGGAGAAATTCAACTTATGCCATTATTAAAGTTTCCTTTTCCTCCCTAGCTAGGGGCCAAGGAGAATGTGGAGGGCATATTATTCTTGTTCCTTTTGACTATGGGACCTGTATTGGCCAACAGCACTAACCAAGGGACAAACATTCTTATTAGCTTCCCTTATAAAAACTCCTGGAGTACAGGGTTTAGATCCAGAATCTTGATTCATGGTTGTATTAAGACTTGATTTCTTCATTCATCTACTATATAAGATTTTTGTCAACCTCTGTAAAAATTTTTTATTTTTCACATATTATTCCCTTCAACAAATATTTATTGAACGCTTACCTGTGCCAGACACCATTTTAGACACTTGGACACATTAATGAAAAGACAAAGATCCCTATCCCCCTACTGGCTCTCAATCAATCCCTTAATATGAAAATTGGTAATTAAAATATAAGAATTATGCATTTATTCTTCCTTGCCTGTAGGAACTATGTTTCAGGGTAATCAAATAGCTTTCATGTGATGAGGGAAAGATCTTCTTTAGAGAAGAATAATAACTAATAGATATGGACAGAATGATAAAATTAGAAAAATCACCATTTTATAATCATTAATGGAATTATTAAGTTGGGCAAAAATTATTTGGCAGGTGGTAGAACTATTAGGAGAGAGACTAATGGGAAACTGCGATGGAAGATGTGGCTGCCATCACCCAACCATTACTAGAAGTGGAAAACTAGTTATTACACGCCTCTTAATATGACGCCATAGGAAGAACACAGCACTGGGGAAGTATCCTTGCCCAAAAATTGAGCCTAAATTTGTTAAGCCTTAGATTTAACTTCCAGTTTATAGGAAATAAAGGGAAATGAAGCACAAGTTAAATAATATCACGAGGAAGCAAGACAAATCCAGAACATGAGACACTCTACAGGATAACTCACCAGTTTTCTCAAAAAGTCAGTGGCACAAAAACAGAGGGTTGAACTGTTACCGATTAAAAGAATCTTCAGATTTTGATTCTTATTTGAATTTGAATACAGACCGGGCATTAGATTCTATATTTTTTTTATAATTTTATTTATTTATTTATTTTTCCCCCAAAGCCCCAGTAGATAGTTGTATGTCATAGCTGCACATCCTTCTAGCTGCTGTATGTGGGACGCGGCCTCAGCATGGCCGGAGAAGCGGTGCGTCGGTGCGCGCCCAGGATCCGAACCCAGGCCGCCGGCAGTGGAGCATGCGCACTTAACCACCAAGCCATGGGGCCGGCCCAGATTGTATATTAAGAACATATTTTTACTTTTGTAAGGTACAATAATTATAATTATGTAGAAAAAGACTGTTTTCTTAGATATGTTCAAAAATGTATGATTGAAATCACATAATGTCAAGTATTTTCTTCCAAGAAATAAGCAAAAAAAGAAAGAAGGAAGGAAGAGGAAGAAGGAAAGTAGGCAGAGAAAGAGAGAAAGCAAATGTGGCAAATTTTTGATAATTATTGCCTTTAGGAAGATAAGTGTAATGGGACCCATTAAATTTATTCTCTCTGTTTTTGTGTATACTTGCAGACAGTTATATAAAAATTTCAAAATTCTTTCTCTCATGGAGCTTACATCTAGTGACGGGAGATAGACAATGAAAAATAAACATAATCAACCAATCAATACTTTAGTGTTTTAGAAGATAATAAGTGCTATGCAATGTTAAACAGGATGATCAGAGTAGGCCTAGCCATTATAGGTTTCCCTTTCTTCCTTTCTAACCAAACCCCAATATTATTTAATAGTTGGGCATGGATTCCAGTGAGTATCAGTCAATCTGGGTAATCCTCTTCAAGTGAAGCCAATGAGAAAGGAGGAGTGTTCAGCTAGAAGTTTTGGAAAGAGTCTGCATAGAGTAAGGATGGGCTGCTGTAACAAAGACATCATCAATAATTCAGTGACTTAAAGAAGTTAAGTTATTTCTCTCTTAGGTAACAGTTCAAGGTGAGCACTCCAGGTTCTGTTCACACAGTAACTGAGGAACTCAGAGTCCTTCAAACAAACCTTTCCAAAACAAAACACTTTTTAAAAGAAATTATCTAAGAATTAATTCAACTATATCGTGTGGCAAATACCTATTAGGTTATCTACTCAGCCATTTTCTGATGTGGCTTTTCCTCTCTGGCCATAGCTTGGTCCGTAGATATATTCCTGATCTAACCTGACCAAATTCTCTTGTGACATGAATTTGTAACTCTGAACTGAGAGGCACAGAAACTGGAGTTGATAAGAGCCACATTAATGATGGTTTCATACCCTAATCCATATCTGCTCCAGCCTCGTGTGCTCTGAATAGGTCAGGCAGGCTCCTGCCTTAGGGTGTCTGCTCTGGTTGAGCCCTCTGCCGGGAACGCTCTTCCCTCCCAAATGCCGTGGCTCATTCCCGCCCCTCCTCCAAGTCTTTGCTCAGTGAGGCCCACCCAGACCAACTCATCTGAAATTGCAACCCCCTCACACACGTCTGACCCACACTTCCCTGTTCTACTTTTTCTCTTCTATTTCATTTTTACATTCTAATATATTATATAATTTACATTTTTATTTTGTTTGTTATCGTCTGTCTCCCCTTCCCTCACCATCACCCTAAAAGTACGCTCTTCAAGGGCAGTACTCTGAATGAGCAGTGTGCTCACCCGGGGGAAGAAAACATTTTCAGCTCCTTGGTCCCATCCCGGGATTCTGACTCACAACAGCAGTGAAGAATGCATTATGGTGTAACACTAAGTGCTGGTGTTTAAATGCCTTCCAAATAAGAACGCAGGAAGCTTGTCTCAAGATTATTAAGAAATGGGGAGATGGGCGAAGGAGGAATGAGGATAAGAGGTAACTCTGTTCACCTTATTGACTGGCTGTAGCTTAAGCAGTTGCTGAACATATGTTCTGAGCCATTCTGGACTCTGGTAACCAGAATTCTTGTGGTTGCCTTGATTGTACAGTGTGGCGCCTGAGAGCCAACAGCCTTGGGGATTATTTATAGTACTGTATTTGTCTTTGAAAAATGAAGATTATCAAAAGAAAAGCAGTTTATTATATTAAAATATATAAATCCCCTGGATCTACTGATAAGGGAAAGAGATCAAAGTTATATGTGTATATATGGAAACTTTAGACAAATACCTTCAAATAACCCAATTTATTATAATTAGCATACTTATTGTTAGAATATATGTATTGATGCTAAATGCTCTTAATCAGCCAAAGCCCTCACTTTATTCCAAGTGTCCTTTCTAAATATCCTTTATTATTTTTGTTGACTTCTATGTGAATTCCTAGGGTATGTGTATCCTGATACACAACTGGTTTTGAAAAAAGAAAAAGCAAATCTAAAGAGATTATCATCACGCATTTCCTAAATGGCTGCTAATGACAGAAAATTTAAAGTAACAGTAGTTTAAACAAGATGGAAGCTTATTTCTCAGGTAAAAGAAAGTCCAGGATTGGTGAGGTGCTCGAAGGTGCTGACTTCTTCTGTCTTGGCATATGGCTTCCACATCATGGTCCAGATGGCTGCTCCAGCCCTAGCCATCACATCTGCATTCCAGCCAGCAGAGAGAAGAAAGATACAAAAAGCGCATGGCACTGCCTTCTAAGGACACAACCCAAAGTTCCACACACCATTTCCACTTACATAGCATTGGCAATAAATTGGTCACATAGTCACATCCACCTGCAAGGGACACTGGCAAATGTGGGGTTTATTCTGGGTGGGCATGTGCCCAGCTAAAATCCTGGCTTCCTATTACTAAGGAAAGAGGGGAGAATCAACACTGGAGGACAACCAGCTACATTTTTCCTACTTGCCTTCAGGCAGACATTGTTCTGGAAAATGATAATGAGTGTCCTTCAAGTAAAAATTTTCATGATCAAAAGTTTGAGAAACGTTGTTAATTATATTCCTTCCCTTGTTGTTAATTATATTCCTTCCCTTGGAGAGTCACAAGATACACAAAGCACGAGATTCTGAGAAGCCCAGCCACAGAGAAGCTTGACTAATTTCATTTAATTCAGGATCTTACAAATTGATACATGCATGGAGCTTCATTTCAGGGACACCACTATTAACATCCACAGGAACAGGGTTCTATGGAATATCGGTGTGAAAAACACTGCAAGGGACTAGGAGCTATAGATAGAAAACTAGGATCCAGGCATCTGAGTGGGAGAAAAGGAAACAGTTAGCAAAGGAAATGTAACCTAAATAGCCCCTGTGTTTTAGATTTGGGGGATTGCCCTCCTTTTAGTATCCATATAACGTTAATCCAGGCCCCATCCTTCATTACTACTAGAATCCTAGTCCCCTTCCCCACGTTTTAGAAGCCCTCTGAGGAGTGCTTTTCTCTCTTGTCCAAAACTGAGCCTCCAGACTCCCTCTCTTTTCATCCCCGGCTTCTCATAAGTGGTTCTCCCTGGGGCTGCGGCTGTCTCTGGCCTGCTCACCCTCCTCCCAAACCTGGATGCAGGCCCCGCCTTTTATTCTATAATGCACACTACACGCAAGGATATGGGGTTTAACAGACTTTCAAAAAAATTTTAATTACGGAAGAGAAAAAAAAATCTTAACACTGATTCACATATTTACTGCTCCTAGCACCCGTCAGCAGGCCCTTCAGAAGGAGTCCCTTTCGGATTGTTCATTTCCTTGGCCATTCTGATGTGGGGTTTGCTTATTCGCCTTATTATCCTCTGCTTTATATCTCCTCTTCCTCAAGTCCTGGGCCCCCTGCCCATCTATCCTGGTCACCACAGAGCTTCCATAGATGAGGGCCTGGGAGGCCGTGGTCGTGCCACAAGAGGGCGCTAGGGGCACTCTTCTTAAAGATACATCTTCTGAGTGCTTTACATAAAACCGAGGAAACATGAATTGCCCATATCAAAAAA
This sequence comes from Diceros bicornis minor, assembly GCF_020826845.1. NCBI lineage: Eukaryota > Metazoa > Chordata > Mammalia > Perissodactyla > Rhinocerotidae > Diceros > Diceros bicornis. The sequence goes on along the minus strand of NC_080744.1, from coordinate 28,648,727 downwards.
TGGGAATGGAATATTGAGCTTACTGGGGGAGAGCTAATGACTCTACCACCAGCCCTTGACCACTCCCTAGTCTGCCACTGCCTGACTCCCACAGATTAAAAAAAAAAGGTGGGGAAGTTGGTTTCTAAGTGAAATCCATCAGAGTCTTCAGCTACTAATTAAAAATACAGAAACTTAGGCCTTACCCCAGACCTATTGAATCAAAGTCTCTGGAAGTGAGGCCCTGGAATCTGCATTGTAATCAGTAGCCCGACTCTGGTGATTATAATGCACACTGATGTTTAAGGATCGCCACAATAAATGAGCCCCGACCTGGTAAACAGCATAATAATTTCTAAAGAATTGCACCCATCCCACAACAAAGCTGACTTCTACATTATTATATGGAACACTCAGTACCCCAATATGAAACCGCTGTATCAGGATTACCGCCCTGGTTCAGAGCTCCCACAAGACAAAGGTATGCACCTGCCTTACATCACATGACCAAAGCAGATCCTCAGAGGGCTCCCTCCCTGGACACCAGGAGGACCTGCCTCCCAAACAACCACTGAAAGAGGAAGAGTTGGTCTGTATTTCTCAGTTACGGTCCTTAATTCCCTGTGTTCTTTCAGAAATTCTGGAAACCAGTTCATAGGAGATCCTAGAGATGAGCTGGAGTGATCTGGGTTCCACCAGGGAGAGAGGTTCCAGGGTCAGGCAGGAGGAAGGGGGAAGTGAGACTATCTCAGTAGGTTGGAAGCAGGGCCAAGGCAGGGATGACGGGCAGTGAAGAAGCTGGGAATACCTTGGATTCAGGAAGGTCGTTTAAAGCAGAGAGTGGTCTCCTTCCTCCACCATTCTCTAACCTTCTCTTCCTACTTCTCTACCACTCAGATGCCAACTTTTAGCACCTCTCTCAAGACTAAAAGGTTGGAAGTACTGAGTTGAGATCTGATTTCTTTCCTCCCTATTCATTTTCACTAAGGAGCCCCCTCCCAACCAATTTTCACCTCCTATCCTGGTGTGGAGAATAGTCATATGATATCTTGAGTTTCTTTCTAAACCTGGAGGTGGGCCTCGCCCATGAGGAAATCTATGCTGGTCTCCACAAATTCTCAGGCAACCAGCGTAAGCCCACATGCAAGAAATATCTCTAAGTGCAGTGCAGAGGCCATGGGACTTGATCAACTCCTCCAGGAATCCTTCTTCAAATTAACCACCTCCATCTCCTCCTTGAGTCTCCATAAGAAGCCCTCCTCCATGCTTCCTGCACACAACTCGGTCTTAGGGATTTCTATGTGGGGCGGCAAAGGGTTTATCTGGCCTTCTCTCCGCATACTGTGTGCTTCTGGAAAGCCAGAACATTGTACTTGTTTGCTCCAGCACACCGCCGGGTGCTCACAGGAGATGAAAAACATTTGAGGAGTGGATGAAAGGGTAAAGACTTCGGATCTTATCCTTCTTCTTCCATTAACCAGCTGTGTGATCTTGGGACTTGTCAGAGTCCCAGTTCCTTCATCTCTAAAATGGAAGTGGCCAAAAAGAATAAAGAAAGAATTTGGCTATCTATAGGGTCCCTCTGATGTCATAAACTAAGGTTCTGAGCTAAATTAAAATGATCCCAATGGCTATTAAGATGACAATTCTCTGGCTACCACTTCTATTTCCCCCCACACTGGGGGAGTAGGGAGGTGGTCTCTGCCTCCCAGCTGGAGTCAAGGTGAGCCATGGGGAAGAGGGGGGCTGGATGCCAGACACCGGGCCCAGAAGTGGGGAGGTGGAGCAGCCCTGTGAAATAGCCTAGGGAAGTGGCATTCTGGTCAAAGGGACACCTCCCTAAGTCAAGAAAACTTACTATTATAAAAAAGGCATGAAGCATCCCTATCCTGGCGGGGTTCACTGGCTACCTTGGGCAACTGCAGAGCTGTTTCCTAGACAAGCTGTTAACTGCAGGATGCGTGCAATACCTTCACAAGCCTCAGGGCACTCTTCCAGCTGCCCTCCCACTACCTCACCTGTCTCCTTGTCCAGGTGAGGTAGACAGACTGGGACAAGCTGCTCCTGATTTGTGCAGGACATGTTCAGAATCAGAGGCTATCAGTCTCAGCCTTGCAGTTACAGCCCCAGGCCATGCAGATGGAAGGTTCTGTTCTCCCTTGGGGACAAACCAAGCCATTTCTTTTTTTGTAACTTTACTTATATCTCTGAAAAGACTGCCACCAGGTGATAGCCCAGGGGGAGGCAGGTTGAGGGGAGGTGGACCTAAGTGTGTCTGTCTAACAGCCCCTGTCCCTTCGGTTTTCCATTTCTGAGAATGCTTTGATCATAGCATATCTGGTTCCTCATGTGTGTCCCCAGGCTGAGCCCTCAATAGTTTCCTTTGAATCTTCATTGAGGAAGGACCATTAACCCAGCCTACAGCACCTCCCAGGACATTCAAATCTTTCATACCACACTGAGGCTCTGCTCTCCTCTCCTGGCCAGTTCCAGCTTCCCTGAAAATCAGATAAGATCCCTTGAAAGAAGATGAATGATTGTCCCCTGACCCCAAATAATCACCAAGGCCCTAAAGAATTCAGATGCTTAAAAAAAACCCTCCCTTTTTAGAAGCACCTAGCTAGAGCAGAATGAGCAGTGGCCTGGGAGTCAGGAAAGCTGGGTTCCTGTCTTGACACTGGCTCTGCCACTGACGAGCTCTGTGACCCTGCGCTTAATTCCATGAGCCTCACTGACCTTCTTTAAAAGTGGCTGAGAGCTGGCAGAGTTGGTGGAATGCACGAGGTGAAAACAACTTACAACTTGAGAGTTGATAAAAAACATCCAGCCACAGCATCCCCTGATGCAGGGCTCTGTGCTTGCTTATTAGAAAGCTGAGACGGGGCTCCCATGACTTTTGTCAACCCTGCTGCACCACAGTAATCTCTGTAAAACACAGATCTAGTTCTGTGCCTGTGCTATCCACCCCCATCCCACTAAAATGTGTCAGTGGCTTTTCTTAAGTCTTGAAATAATGACCCCAGTCTGTACCTCTGTCTACCAGGCCTTGCATAGAGACCCCCACCTCAGACTACTCTCCCTTTCTATATCCTTCCATGCACTCTCATTTTCAGTTCCCTGAACTCATCAGGCTTCCTTCCAACTCAAGGTTTTAACATCTAGTTCTCTCATTATGGGGTGTTCCTTACTCCACTCACCCCTCCCATTCTGCCTGGTTAAATGCCATATGTTCCTCCTTTCCTTAGCCAAGCCTTCCCAGAAATCCCCGAGTCAGTGAACAGCCTCTGTTTTGCTTGCATAACAGTCTGTACTTTTCCTCTGTGGCCCTTATCACCAGCATAATGAAGTAATCATATTTCTTGTTTTTTAAAAACTAGCCAATTGTTTCATGAGGGCTGAGGGCACATCTGTCTGGTTCCCTGAGGTAATCTCTGTTCCAGGCACAGCGCCTGGAATACCACAGACGTCCATCCCACGTTTGCTCAATGAATATTTGGTAAATATTGACTGAATGGAAGAATGCATGAGTGAATGACCTAAAAGAACTATGTTTTGCTCTTTAACGATAGTATCAAAGAGCTATTCTTTGTAAAGCTCAATCCTTTTTGATACTTTTGGTGGGACCCTGTAGCACCATACAGACATCGGTTCAGAAAGATCATTGAAAGGAATAAAAAATGTTGATTCACTTCTAATCACTACTCAAGGCCTTAACTCTATGATTGACCCTCTGAACCCCTCACTTCAGCTGTTAAAGGCCAACTCCAGAATTTCTAGTGAGTACTAGCTCTGTTTTCTGCTTTCCCTCCACATCTATGGGATCCATTTACCTTAAGTAGTTCGGCTTAATTCCATGAACACCATCTCCCTGGACAGTACACGACTCTCTTCCCTATGAGTTCCACCTCCATATCATGCGCACAGAAGGATCAGCAAAAAGTCGTCAGGGCCCTAGAAATTAATATTTAATCTACAATCTCTCCTTTAAGACGTTAAAAGGAAGATCCATGGTAGTACCTGCTTTGTCCACAGGGGGCAGGTTTAATCTCAGAGCTCCCCGCGGGGCAGAGACACTGGCTATTCGTGTATGTTCTGTGACCAGCAGAGGTTCTCACGCCCCGCTCCGTATAATCTTCTTGGCATCCCCTCACATCCCAGCAATGTTTCCTTAGGACTCATACTTGCAGGGATCCCTCATCACAAAACCTAGTCAAGTGAGGTTGATGAAGTCCTGTTGGTTATCCAGGTCATTCCCTAACCTTAGTTTTCCTCTTATTTCCGGTCTTCCTGTTGTGGACTTCTGTTCCTCAGCTCATTAAATCAGTTCTGTTACAGACTCTCACAGAATGGCCCTGCTATGTGCAACCCTACAATGTGATCCCAAACACTATCTGGGTCAGAATTTTCTCAAAGCCAGAAAAGCCTGAAGCAGCCCTGTACTTAAGCAGCTCTGCCTGAAGCCAGTTTGCAACAGGAGCGGATGGCACTGATGCCCAGTTTACAGCTCCCAAGAGCCTACTCTTTGCCTTCCTTTATGTCCAGTTGGAAGAACTTTTCAGTGCTTCTTTAAAGCATTTAGAGGTCCTCACTGTGGCCCAGAAGGAGAGCTGCCCCAGAATATTTTCCAGACATGGACCCCTCAGCCCTACCCAGAGGATGGCACACTCCCCACACTGCAAGAGCACCCTGTTCACGCCCCCAGTACCTCCAGGCTCCTTATCTCCCTCAGTGTCACAAGGTCAGGTATTCCTTAAAAGCCCGTATAGAGCCGGCCCTGATGGCCTAGCGGTTCATGTTCCCTGCGCTCCACTTCGAAGCCCAGACAGGTTCAGTTCCCCGCGCAGAAGTACGCCACTTGTCTGTCGGGAGCCGTGCTGTGCTAGCGGCTCACATAGGAGAACCAGAAGAACTTACAACTATACATAACTATGTACTTGGGCTTTGTGGGGGCGGGGGGAGGAAATAAAAAAAATAAAAGGAGGAAGATTGGCAACAGATGTTAGCTTAGGGCAAGTCTTCCCCTGCAAAAATAATAACTTTTTGATTTAAAACAATTCATACAATTCATTAACCAAATATTTATTGAGTATCTATTAGGTGTTAAGAACTGTTCCAGCCTCTGAGACTTTGGCAGTAAAAACGCCTTGTTTTCATGGGGCCTCCATTCTAGTGATGGGGGAGGGAGAATTAATAAAAACAACAGCAGCAGCAAAAGTTAGTTGGTGGTATGTGCAAAGAAGAAAATTTAAGTAAAGAAAGGGGGATAGAGAGCAAAGGGGTGGGTGCTATTGCACATGGAGTGTTCAGAGAAGTCCTCTCTGATAGGTAACATCTGAGCAGAGATCTTAAAAGCAGTGAGGACTGAGCCATGCAGGTATGAGGGAGATAAACTCAAGGCAGAGAGAAGAGTAGGTACAAAGGCACTGAGGTGGGAATTTCTGAGGAGCACTCAAGGCTAATGTATTGGAATGCAGCCAGCAAAGAGAGAGAGTGGTAGAAGATGAGGTCAGAGAAGTGAGGGGAATCCAAGAAGTGGCAAAATCATGTAGGGATTTTTAAAGCCATAGCAAGGAGTTCTGATTTTATGCTGAATGAAATGGAGATGCACAGAGAGTTTTAAGCAGAGCAATGACCAGCTCTGACCTAGGTTTCTACAGGATTGTTCTGTCTGCTCTGTTAAGAATAGACTGAAGGGGCAGATGGGCTGACCAGGGAGACCTGCTCAGGGGGCTACTGCAACAGCACAGGTGGGAAATGGTGGTGCCTTGGACTGCAACAGAGGAGGGGAGAAGTGTTTGGATTCTGGAAACAGTCTAAAGGTACAGACAACATCGTTCGTTAAAGGATTGAATGTGGGTTAGAAGAGAGAGGACTAAAGGATGATTCCAAGATTATTTGTTCACAGTTCTTCCAAATATCTGAAGAGGTTCTAGAGGTCAAATATTCATCAACATGGCTAAGAGTGAAGTGAAAAATACCTGTGGCTTCTAGCTCTTGTTCCTACCATGGTGAATACCCAGCAGGGAGGGAGAGGGTGGTGGTGAAGGTCATGATCCCAGGGTCTAGCCCTTGAGTAGGGAATAAAAGTCACCTCCCCCTAAAACGCACATATCCACATATCCCCCTCAAATAAAGCAACTGAACCACTGGGCTGTCTCTTTTTTCTTGGAGTTTCCTGCTTTTAGTGCAGTCCATTTCTGTGGCTTGAGGAAGTAAGGAGGACCACAGAGACAAACTCAGTTTGGGACATGGTTGGACCCAGAACTAAACTTAACTGGGGAAGATGAAGTACCAGCCGGAAGGGGGTGATTCTGCGGAGGGCAGGGTGGGATCCAGGATGCCTCTAGTTGCTGGGAGCTGGGCATGGTCTTCATCTGTGGCCTGTAGAGCAACTGGGTAGCATCTGTAGCTCCCAGACCAACCCTAGTTACACCCGGGGAGCTTTTAAAAAAGAACCATGCCCCATGCTCAAAGAATCCAGTTTAATTGCTTTGGGGTTGAACCGCGCAGTGAATGATTAAAAAGCTTCGCTGGTGAGTCTAATACGCAGGCACACTTGAGCATCCCTGTTGAGAAGTTCGTTCCCAAAGAGCTACACCACCTGAGCCTCCCCTACTCCCACGCGCGCACACAGGGCCCGGCAAAGTCAGGCTTGAATGAGGGAGGGAGTCCAGGCTTTATGCGACAAGACGCCTCGCCACATTTGCTGGCCCACAGAGGTCCCAGAAGCCAAAGGGCCCCCATACTTACAGTGGAGGAAAATTGAGGGTTATGTGAAAATGTTGATATGAAATATGCTTCCCTAAGTTCTTAATGAACAATTCCTGGATAATAACAAAAACTGCAAAAGAGAAATGATAGTTGATTTTAGAAATAATGATTTTGTAGAAGAAATACTATATAAATTATACGTAATAACATATGTAATAACGTTTTTCCTTGTGATTTAATAACATGACAAGAAGTATTAGTCTAAAGATTAAGTAGATAAGTCTGAAATACTGGAGTAGAAAATGGTGCTCATACGGTAACATTAGCTACAGAACGCGTATAACATCAATAAATCTGAGGTTTTATTGGCAGCGCGAGGATGACAACTGAGTAGGTGACAAAAACAGGGCTCGTCCGGGATTTGAACCCGGGACCTCTCGCATCCTAAGCGAGAATCATACCCCTAGACCAACGAGCCTTCCTTAATATAGTTCAGATTTCTAAACTTTAGTAAAGAAAGTTTTAGCCACGTCCACAGTTGGATGAAAAGTTTTCTTTCAACAACTACGGGCACGGGGTGACCCCTAGTGGACAAACAAATCACTGCCGTCTCCGTCGCCTAAATTCAGGAAGGCGGAGCTCCTAGACTACAGATGCTTTTGGAAAAAATTTCAGGCATCAAGGAGAATAATTTCGCTGCACGTTTTCACTTCCGAGTGGGCCAAAGATGCTACGGGGATGGTGGGAGGCAATCGCATCAGGGGCAGTCACGGGCTGAGCATGATCCCGTGGCCGTGGGGAGGGGAGAGGACGCGCCTTTCCGGGAGGGCGTCTCCTTGGCCCGTAACCACCGCTTTGCCCGGGGCCGCCGGAGAGCGGGGCCGGTGGGGAAGCTTCTTTCGGCTTTGGCACTTTACTGCCCGGGTCCTGGGCTCGGCCAGGCTGAGATGTCTCTGGCCCTGCCTTGGACTCCGTGGAACTCACCGCCCAGAAAGCTTCCCCGTCTCCGCCCGGCAGATCCAGGCGCCCTCCTGCCGGCCCACCCCAGACTCAGCATGTTTCTCGTAGCGAAAGCTCTCGCCGCGTGGCGCCCTCCATGAGGAGACCCCCAGGCAGGAGAGACCCCCGACTGTCCCGGGTGACCAGCCTGTGCCCGGGTCAGGGCAGGCGCTCCGTACACGTTAGAGCCAACAAAGGTTGTCCTGTCTCTCGGGACGCCCGGCAAGACGTGTGTTACGGCTCTTTCCGCCAATCTCAAGTACTGTGGCTTAAAAGAAGAAAGCAAGCAATACAAACCTGGAAGAAGAGGGGAAAAAAGAGATGCGAAGGATCCGATAAAACTACAAATGTATGAGCCATGGGGTGAGGAGAGGAGGAGAAGACAGCGGAGAGTACAGAAGATGGTTAGGAAGCGCCATCAGCCGGGTAGCGTGGCCGAGCGGTCTAAGGCGCTGGATTAAGGCTCCAGTCTCTTCGGGGGCGTGGGTTCGAATCCCACCGCTGCCAGGTGTACTTTTAAAACCGTTTGTATCCGACAAGTGAAGATTGCACTGCTACTGCCACCTTAGGACACTGAGTATCTTCCTTTTCCTTTCGCGCCCAACTGCTTGTCTCTAGCTGGCAGAGAATCTGGATATAAACTGTTTTGTGACCTCTCATATTTTTGAGTCTTTCATAATTCAAAGTTCTCAATGAAAGACAATAACACCATCGCAAGATCGTAATGAGGCGTTTGAATCCATCATTTCCCAGAGGCAAAGTGCTAGGACTTCAATTTCATAAACCTGTCAGCTTTGCTTTGCCTTTCTTCACTCAGCCAAAGAGCCTATTTTGAGCACTTGTCTTGTTAGTGGCACTGTTGACTGTTGAGGAGTACAGAAAAAATGAATAAAACACAATGCCTGCCCACACCAGACGCTCACAGACCAAACTGCAAAAGTAAGCCATACAATTACAAAACCGCCTTAAAACATTGTAAGACATCATCAAGCAGAAAATAAATGCAGGATAAGGAAGGCAGTGCAGTGATGTGGGGAGGATGGTGAGGGCACGGTGTGCTCCGCTGTTAGAATATCGGAGTTCCAGTTCTCACGTTACTAGCTCTGTGGCCTTAACGCAAAGTTGCTTATCTTCTGTGTGCCTCAATTTCCTCATGTGTAAAATGGAGGTAATAACAGAATATACCTCGGAAGTATTATGAAAATTAGTTCACACATGTAAGGTGCTTAGAACACAGTCTGGCAGTCAAAAAATGTTAAGTGTTTTCATTACTTAAATACATATTTTGCCACATTTAAAACCATAGGACCTACCCTTTCTTTTCTCCCATCTGCATTGAAATTCCACTAGAGATTAGAACATAAAAGATCAAACATTGTCTACAGAAAGCTACAGTAAAAATATATACATGTGAAAGTCCTACTATTATCAATATAGATATTTGTAATTCTTGTGCCCACAGATAAGCAGTGTGGTAGTTTCTTATTGAGGAGAAGCCTGAATTGGCTACTTGGGCCAAAGTGGAGAGATGAAGATCAATTAAGGCTTTCCATTTGTAATGTAAGTCCATAGCCATGGCTTCTATCCTTTGGGAAGATTCCAATCTGAGTCTCCAGAAGCCAGAAATAAATATTGTTTAATTGTGGCTACTGGAGACTAGCAGGTGTGTCCAGGAATATGGTAATATTCATTCATTCATTCATTTATTCATCTACTACACATCATACACAGTGCTAATTGCTGAAGGTACAGCAGCGACCACAACAAAATCTTTGGCCTTCTGGCGCTTATACACTAACAGGAGAAAAAAAGAAGAAAAAAAGAGAGAAATAAGTGTATTTAACAAAGTCAAGTAGTGATAGGTAATGTGAAGAAAAATAAAGTAGGTATAAGGAATAGTGACAATTGAGGGCTATTTTGGAAAGGGTGGCCAAGTAAGACGTCTCTAAAAAGGTGACATTTGAGCATGGAAGGAACGAGAGAGGAAGTTATACAAATATCCTAGGAAATAATATTGCAGGAACAGGAAACAGCAAGTGAAAGTTCCAGAACAGGAAACAAAGTCCATGCATTTGAGGAACAGTAAGGCGGCCAGTGTAGCCAGAACAGAATGAGTGAGAAGGCGGAGGAGGGGGCAGAAGTTGAGATCAGAGAGACACCTGCAAGGGAAAGATCATGGATTTTATTCTAAGTGTGAGAAGTTATTAGATGTTTTTGAACTGAAGAGAATATGATTTTATTTATATTTTAATAGGATAACTCTGGCTGCTCTCTAGAACAGGGAGTAGAGAGGGAGTAGGAAGATGAGTTAGAAGGCCACTGTGGGAGTCCAGGCAAAAGGTGAAGGAGAGTTTAGACTCGAGTAGTAGTAGTGAATGTGTTGGGAAATGGAAAAGCTAGACCCAACAGGGCTCGTTGGTGGATTGGCTGTGATGTATGGGGGAGCTGGATGAATGGTGGATCTATTTCCTGAGACGTGCATGGTGGTGGAAGGACAGTCGGAAGAGAAGTGGCAGGAGAACAAGAGTACTATTTGAGACGTGTTAAATTTGAGATAGCTATAACTGTTCCATGGGGGGCAAGCAGGTGGCTATATGTACAAACCCAGGTCAAGGCTTGGGGCATAAATTTAGGGATCATCAGCATATGGATGATATTTAAAGCTGTATGATGGGATGAGTAAGTGTAGACAGAACCAAAAAGGAAGGCAAGAGGACATTTGAAAATTGTGAGGTCAGGAAGGAAGGAGCCAGCAAAGCAGACTAAAAAGTAGCCTCCTGAAGTGAGGAGTGTATTATCCCTAATCTGCTAAAAAGTCAAGTAAGATGAAGAATGAGAACTGACCTTTAGATTTGTAAACATCAAAGTAATTGGTGACCTTGACGAGAGCCATTTCAGTGGAGTGGTGGAGACAAAAGCCTGGTTATGATCTTAAAGGACTGGAGATACCATGTTTGTATGCTGATGGGAATGATCTTGCACAGTGGGAGAAACAGCTGTTGTGTGTGTTGGAGGCTGTGGAAGGGAATGTTGATTGCAGAAATCAAGTCCTTGACTAGGGGAGAGCAAATGGGATTCATCTGATGTGAAACTGGAGGACTGCCCTTAAACAGAAGAGAAAGATGGGCCTTGAAACAGGAGGGCAGACAGAATATGTGTCAACGAGGATAAATTGGTGGATCTGCCGCCAGGAAGGGTATATTTCTAATGAGTCATTCTTTTCTGTAGTAGTTATTCACTCAATAAAGAGACTTGCTAAGGGTCCACAAAACGTTTCTGTTTTTTCGTTTGTTTTTAAATTTAGCGTTTTAAAATTGCCTTTGGAGTTTTACATCCCCTCATCACTCTATTGCTCCACTAGAAGGAACAGAATTCATTGCCGACCTCATAGGGATGTTGATTTAAAAAAAAGAAGCAGAGAGAGAGTAAGGAGGAGGGAGAGAGAGAGAAAGAGAAAAAAGAAAAGAAAGACAACACTATGTGATAACTAGTAAAAACTCTTCAAGGATAACGCATCACACAGTTATGAAATGGTGATACTGTTAGTGTGTATCAGCTCCCAGTTCCTTCTGATAACTAGTAAAAACTCTTCAAGGATAACGCATCACACAGTTATGAAATGGTGATACTGTTAGTGTGTATCAGCTCCCAGTTCCTTCTGAGGAAAGAAAACAGCTCCTTATATTTACCACTATTTAAAGTTTCCAAGCAATTTCCTATACGCTGTTTTATTTGACTGAATGGGATCCCTGGATGTGGCAGGTGAAGGGAACATGTTACCATCTTCATTTCACAACAGATGCGCCGAGAGGACAAGAGAACTGGCTGCTCTCCCACCTGCCTGGCCCGCCCCGGGGAGTGGGGAAAGACTTGGTCAGCAAGAATTCAAAGATAACTTCCTTAGGGCTGTCTCTACTTTGCTATTTCACATCTTTAATGAGGCTTTCCTTGCAACTTTTCAAAGCAGAGTACAGAAAACAAAACGCAGTGAACAGAAATATTGTAAACAAGTTCTTAGAAGCAAAGAGCGGGCTCGTCCGGGATTTGAACCCGGGACCTCTCGCACCCTAAGCGAGAATCATACCCCTAGACCAACGAGCCACGCTTCCAGTTGTTTTTAATTTTGCCTCAAGGCTCACCCACGTCACTAGGCGTTTCCTGAAAAACTGTGTATCCGAGTGCCTTCTATTGGCAGGAATGCGTGTGCTTGTTTGCCCAACAAGCGTAAGCCTCACGCCGCAAGAGTCATTTATCAGCTGCTATGGTTGATCCAGACCCGGAGAGTAGCAGAGAAAGTCTATCTGCGTTACCTGAACGGCTTCTTCGGTGGTATGGAGGATAAGGGAGATCTGTCGAGCACAGCGGAGTTGGCACGCTCGTCTGGCCACGCCCGTCTATATCGTGAGGCGTCTGGAAGGAGGAAAAAAAAAAAAAAAGGCGTGAAAGGCCCCAGCGAGATTTGAACTCGCGACCCCTGGTTTACAAGACCAGTGCTCTAACCCCTGAGCTATGGAGCCCTCGCTTATAAGATGTTGCTCTACTTCTCACCTTACAGATCCGTACAGTAAACCCAGCATCCCGAATTATTAAACAGAATTTTGACACGAGCAAAAATCCTGGATGCTCTCCTACAAAATTGAAACCGTTTCAGATCCTGTCAACCCTTCCAAAAGACTGCGTTTTGAGCAGACCCACTACCAAACTGTCTTCTCGTCCCTCATCTTGATGCTCTGCTGAGACATGGCCTCTGGTGCCCAGAAAGGGTGCAGATATAAGAATTCCAGATATTTGGGTACAACAGGAGACCCTCTTGAGAAATGAGGCGCATATAAAGGGTGTCTGATGGGCAGGGAGATTACAGTGCACTCCTTTCCCTTAATACGGTGGTAAACTCTGGGGAAGAAGGTGAGAAGAGATTTACCACGGTTTTGTTCTTGCTGAATCCAGAGCCCCAAAGCCTTAAGTTCGCTTTTTTGGAGTTAATGCGTCTCTCTCAAAGGTCCAGGGGTGGGAGCAAGCAGGGAAAACGGGTGGTGGAGAGGAAGAGTTTAATCCTTCCTTAAGGATATATACAGATTTACAGACGTCTTTGGTGTGATGATAACACAATTTTTTTAAAGCGTTGTGTTTTCACTTTTTAGAAACCTTGTTTATATAAGCTAGTAAGCAGGAACTAACAATTTATTTAACTAAGAATAATCTTGTACCTATTTCTTACTGCAAATACAGCCATAGATGAGAACATTGGGAAAAAACACTGATTCACCCAACCCCAAGAAGTGAGCCAATTCTGCTTAGACCCTCTGACCACAGGCCTGCTCTTGTACCCACTATTTTTTTAATGTTTTCATTTGTCCAAGATCATAAAGTCTGTAAAATAATCTGTAAGCTTATGACTCAAGTCCTTTCATTTTCATTGTGTGACTGTAAAAACATGGTGCCACTGACTTTACAAATTATTAAAGAGAAATCTCTGTTTAGATAGATAAAGTAAAAAAATTATGGCAAATATTCTTGTTTCAGGGATGAGTAATGGAGACGCCTCACAATGTTGTGCTAAGATGAGATGAACATGTACAACCGTCCATGGCAAAGAAGGTAGTAGGATCTCCTGTAGCTTGACAAGAGCGGCTCCTTCCAATACTCCCATGGTGTTCAACCTTCAGTCATTCTACCCCAGACAGTCTCCTTCATGCCTCCAATAGAACTACAAGACTGTGTTAACTGACTGCTCTGCCTCCAAGAGTCAGCAATCCGGTCTCTGTACCCCATTTGCCTACACAAGGCATTTCAGTGGAAGAAACCTACAATGTGATCAGCATGGCAATCTCTTTGGACCGAAAGACAGGCATCAGAATTCTTAAGGAAATGGCAGGGTGCCTGACTTTTTTTTCTGGACAGAAAAATCAAATCAAAACAACTTTGAATCCTAGGTGATGTGTTATGTTGTTGTGTGTAGACACTGAGTATGTAGTGTCGTGGTTAGAAAACACCTGGGTTGGTTCTTTAACCTTGCAGAGTGAAGTGTCCTTGTTTTGGAAATGAGGGTTAGTTATTAGCAGCATTGTTGTTATCATCTTTATTATTATTATTGTTTTCAGAGAGTCTGGCCTTAGGCAAATTGATAAACATGCAAAACTATCCCTCCAAAAGCTTTTTCATCCCCTCCTCACTTGCTGTTTCTCTTCCTCTCTTGATTTGTTATTCTCTGGTTGAATTCTTGGCTCCTCTTACCTTTTCCTGGAATCTGTTCCCTCATTCTCATCCTGTCGCAATTCAGCAAGCTCACTTCTATTCCCTATATGGGCTGATTTCTTCTCTTTAACGATAGACTGCTTGTAATGCATCTAAAAGGAATTTAAAACATTCAAAGGAGCATTCCAAGAAGGGGAGCAAGGGCAACAGCCATAGGCCTGATTTTGTCTCTCCTAGACAAATGTTGGCTTCAGGGGTCAGGGTCCTCACTCCTCTAACAGGACATATAAACCTTTGACCAATAGACCCTATCTGCATTCAGCCTATCTCCTACCCCTGAAGGTTGTGCCAGGACCTCCCGTAATCTCTCTCATTCTTCCAGCCACTCACTGCCCATGGCTCACGGGGTTGGCCTGTCTGACTCCTGGAGGTTCCAAGAGCCTTCCCACTAGTTCATTAGACCCAGAGAGCAACATCAAAAGTGGGCAAGTTCCAGAGTGCTCTGATCCAGAGTGCTCTCGTCCATCCTGTTCTTCTCTGGAACAACTTGACCTGTAATAGGAATCTCAGGAGTATTTTTAATTGCTTTTTTGTTCATTTGTCCGCATTTCTTCCATTTTCCCTCAACTTTTTATTTTGTAAAATTTCAATCCTAGTGTGGAAATAAATGAAGGCCAACTAAATGAGAACAGGCAAGGGCTATTTCTTCAGAGGTGGATGTAGCAAAGGAGTCAGCCATCATCGTTTGAGTTCAGAGACTCAAAGGCAGACAGAAGAGTGGGAAAGCTTTAGAGTGAAAAAAGGAGAAGGCTTCGGGTGTGCCCTGATTGGAGGCTGTTGGCCTGGGGTAGCTGTAGGCAGGCTAACCAGGAGCTGGGCACCCCATGTGGTTGGTTAGGGGTGCATATTTGGCTTTCTCTAGTTGGTCCTAAGTTGGAAGGGGGAACAAATATTAGGAAAGCTCGGTTACTAACCAAGTCCCAGCCATCTGGGACTGATTGTTACAGGGGTTATTACTAGAGATGGTGATCTGAGTTCCTGTAAGTCTGACTTGGAGATAGTAGGCTTGCTTCTTGAGCTGGTTACTACAGATAACAGGTTGATTTCCTGAGCTGGTTGCTGCAGGTTGCAGGCCAGAGTTCTATTGTTATTTATGGTCTGGCCATCGTCCATTTGTGTATTCAGCCTTTCACTAGAGAAAAGTTGAAACAACAATACAATAATACCTGCATATCCCTTGGCTAAAATCCCTATTTATTAACATTTGCCACGTTTACTGCTTGTGTTGCCACCTAACCATAGTGTGTGTGTGTGTATTCATTCTTCTAGGTTTATATTGTATGTATTACAAAAGGAGAAGAAGATACTTTCTTTTATTCAACTGCAAGCTCTCAATGAGCAGGGATAATAACATTGTTTGTTTCCCACACCTCCCCAAATCTGACCAAATGGTGAGCACCGATTTATCTCATGGACGTGAAATGGGTTGTGTGCTACCTTGAAGAGCCAAAGGAAGATCCAATTTCCCAATCCCAAAAGGCCTCCTGGCAGATACTCCCCACTAGCCTAACTGCAAGTGCCCAAATCCATTATAAACACTCTTGTGAATTCACTGAGAAGTTGATCAAGATTTGAACACTTGGCACTCTGTGGAATTGGAGTCAGGGGCTGGGAAAGGTAGTAGGGAAATCAAATGAGAAATTCAATTGTGCATCAGATTTGATCTTCTTAAGCCCAAAACAGCCAGACTATTATAATATTTTGTGGGGAATGAGTCGGGGTGGTGAACGAGGATGTTGATACCAGCAGGATGAACAGAAATAAAGAATGTCTCATATCCTTCCCTTTTCCATTCCTACTGGCCGTGACCTAGTTCAGGGTTGCATTTCTTTTCACCCAAAGCTTGCAGAGACAAGCAACCTGGTGAGACTGTTTCATGAAGTCCCTTTTGTCCCACCTCTTCCATAAAGTCCAGTGAACATTGTAAGGACAAATTAAAAATAAGAGGCTTAGTTCTCCCTGTTGAAAATAAGGAAAGAGATTTCCCTCCCACCTTTTTTCTTTGAACATTTATTTTAGAAAACTTGTAAGTATAAGGGCGTCACAGTACTTTGCAATGCTGTGATGATCAATGTGATAAACATATGAGAACATATAAAGCCTAAATATTTAAGTAGGGGCTCCATAAATGCTGAAAGGACTATCGGATACATCCATCAAACGGAATATATTATTTACCAATACTTAATTTTCAACAAGATTATGCAGAAGGGGGCCTCAGGCCAATACTTCGATGGCTCTCTACTGGAGCTAGGGACAGAGCTTTACATGGCAATGTAGTCCAAGTCTTCTGCTGATCCAGAAAGATTCTGGCGGAAACTTTCAAATGTGCTAAATTGAACACAGAACAGTTGACACATAGATTGGAACATAGAGTACTTCTCAAAATTCTCTAACCTGTAGGGAGCTTGTTAAGACTCTGATTCAATAGGCCTGAGATTCTGCATTTCTAATAAGTTACCAGGAAATGTTGATGCTGCTAGTCCCTGGACCGCACTTTGAGTATCAAGGCCTTGAAGTAAATTTCTTGCTTGTATATACATTTTCATCATCTGGGCTATTAACAAGATATGGATAGCAGGAAATTCAAGGTTAAACTCTCCGGTAATATTGCAGAATGCTAAAGCCTAGAATACTAAAATTCTGCACTGAAGACTGAAGAATAGCCGTGTGCCAGACAAACACATTGCATTTACCTGTATCAGGCATTTTCCCAAAGGGATGGTTATCTATTTGCTTCAGATACCGGACAATTAAGTGTGCAGCAAAGTTGGCATTCCACTATGAAACCTGAGACACCTGGCTTGTGGGTGCCTAAGCACTTCTTGTTGGAACCGCGCGGTCCAACATGGGATCCACTTCTTGGGGGGAATAGACCAAGGCTCCTCCTTCCATTGAAGGATCCAGTGAATTTAAGGCAGGCAATGAGTGCTCAGGAAACACCCGGTGATTTCGAATAGGAGAAGCCATGCACACTGGTTAGTTAGTAAAGGAACTTCACTTACTTAGGGACATGAGAGTGTGGTACTCTCTCTCCTGATAACAAAGTGCTTTCAAGTCTGTCTATTTGGGGAACCTGAACCTGCGGTATCCCAGGATCAAGGGAGCTCTTCTGTAGTGACTGGGTTATTTCCCGTTGACTGGCCGCTTTTATTGCCTAATCGAGCACTAAAAAAGATCAAGAAGGGCTCAGGTCACTTCTATCTTATGAGAATCACCATATTTTTTAAAAAGAAGTCAAAACATAGTTACAGAAACTGCGGTTTATTTAAGTGTGTATGTTTACCAAATGATCCCTAACACACAGAGACATAAATGTGACTGTATAATCTCATTTGGAGATCGCCTCAAAACCCTCAGTAGGTGACTTCCCCTGACCTGTCAACAGACCATGAGCCTCTTGTCTGGCTCAGTAGTAGGCATAATAGCTCACTAGATCTTCTGAATGTTTGTTCTCTCCCCTCCATCCCCTCCCCTTTCAAGTGATAAAAAGCCCCAAGCTTCTCTTTCAAACTGATGCTTCCTTATCTCACACAAGGTTGCTGCACGTGATTTCTAGGTTCTCTCCAATTTGAGATTAACATCAGTCTCTCCCCTGCTGTGGACTGTGGCAAAGACTCGGGTGCAGTGCTGAAGGCAGTAAGCTCACACTCGGTTTTTTTCTGAGGATTCTCAAAAAGCTTGAAAATACAAAATGAAATTTCTTAGAAGTCATCCACTTCAGTCCCAGGGGCTGGCGACAGATGTTTGAATCCTTCCGCCTCCAGTGATGTAGGGCATAGCAGCCACACTTTGGACCGTTTCGCTAGACTCGGTGGTGCCCACTGGCCTTCGCTGCCGGCCACCTCCGCGTGCGCCTCGCTCCTGACTCCGGTAGCTTCTGGAGAGAAAGAGAACTTGGTTGAAGCCAACGAGTGGACACCCAGCTCCGCCCGGGGAGCTCAGATTGCACGTGAACTGGGACTAGAGGGAGGAGAGGAGAGGGCGAAAAGGAGAGACCAAGAGGCTCACAACAAGGTGTCGGCGGGGCGTTGGGGGTAAGGGGGACCCGGCCCAGCGGGCGGCCGGGACTGGCGGGGTGGGGTGCCGGTAGGGCGCCCGAGAAGATCCCGCCTCCGGCCTCGGACTCTCTGGGCCCCTCGCTTCGCCGACCCCAGTCTTCTCCTGCCCTTGCTTCCCTGCCTCAGTTCTACGTTCACCCGGTGTTCCCTGAGCCCTGTTTCCAAGCAGCTTTTCTAAAACTAATTCTCTGTTCGTTGCCCCCAGCCCTGGCAGCGACGAAGGGAAAGTAGCGGGACCTTCGCCGCGTGAAGATACAGTGAAGAACAACTTCGTCTCTCTACGCACCCGCACCCGGGCCGCTGAGGCCCCCGGGGCCTGGGGAAAGACCTTGGATGGGCTTGGACAAGGTGGGCAAGAGGGGGTGTGTTTTTTGGCGTGATCGAGGCAGGGAGAAGGAGGGGGCACTTGAAGTTAGAACGCTTTAATTAGACTCCTAGGAGAGTTTCTGGATCCAGGGACCCAGATATGGCCAATCGAAAGGATATAAATACATAACCCAGGGCTATGAGCGCAGTAGAGTTCACTGACAAGCACGAGACCCCCCTTCGGGTGCGGGAGACCGCAGGTACCGCTTCTGAAACTTTTTCCTAGCTTTCCCTCGACTCCTTTCGAAAGAAACGGTACGGAGCTAGCGGCGCCGGGACCCACCCTTTCTGGGCTGGGGGTGCTCTTGGAATGCAACCTCCCTCCGGAGTCCCTTTGGTCCCCATATAGGGTTCAGGGGCTACAGCAGTGCGGTAGTTACTGACCAAGGAGGCTGGCAATTAGACCCTACCTCTCCATTCTGACTGACCCTGGAGGAGGAGGCGACCGAAGAGTTTCCTTGGGACACGGTGGCAGGTTTGCCAGGTCTGTGAAGGAAAGGGCGCTTCCTACTGGATGTGAACTCCGACCCCATTCGCACTGTGAGTGAGATTCACAGCCACAGACCAACCACCCCAGCAAGGAGCTCCTTGTTCAGTCTTCTCTAAGCACCTGCGACAAGTCGCCAGTGGGATTTTTTTTTTTTCTTTCTGCATCTTATTGCCTAGATTAAAGAGAAGGTAGAAGTTTTCCAAGGACGTTCACGCTAATAATCGTTGACTACCTTGTAGCTCACTTCCCAGGCGTGTGAGAATGCGGTGATTCCTCCTCTCCCCGGTTTTGTTCAGATCCCTAAAAATGAATGAAAACGCTACGGGGAACCCCACTAACGGTAAAGCAAATTCAGAATTTTGAGCCAGTGCGCTGGGGTAAACAGAGATGAGAAAAGAGGTGCTTACGTGTGGTAGTGTGGCCGAGCGGTCTAAGGCGCTGGATTTAGGCTCCAGTCTCTTCGGGGGCGTGGGTTCGAATCCCATCACTGCCAACGGTGTGTTTTCGTCCAGCTTCAAATCTGGTGTACCACAGTCCTCTTTAGAAGAAGAGTTCTAAGTCTGTGTGTGTACAGAACATCTGAATTCTTTCCGATCACCGCGTATCACTTCTGAGGTTTCTATTCTATTTGCAAAGCAAACCACCTCAGTTTCCTGCTCCAAGTGCCCCTCATCTCCTGGCACCCTCTGCCCAGGCTTGCTATTTGCACCCGACTTTTCTTATGTCCAAGCATTTGCACAGCTTTTGTGTGCCCGTAACGGGGAATGCTTTCGGTCCTCCTCTTCTAAAACTCACGCTCACACTGAATCATTCTCATGACCTGGTTTAGGCATGATCCAGTCAGGAAGGCTTCCCAGAAACTGCCCCATGGCCATCAGCCCTTACAGGCCCTGTTACCTACTGTGGTACTCATAGATTTGGCCAGGCAGCTCCCTCAAGGAGGTAGAGAATTTCCCTGCAGTGTCATGAAAAATGAATGAGAGAAACAGAGCAGAGAACTAGGACTCTGTTCAAGAACCAGGGTCTCGGATTTTTTCGTGCCACTTTTTGATTCTGCCTTCCTTTTTATGTCTTTCCCCCTCCTCATTCAAAATCTCCTTCCGTGTTCTCCCAGGCCCCCTCCCACTTCACTTTGATGACTCCTCCAGACCACTTCCCTTCCTTTTCACCCACTTCTCACCAAGAAATAGCTTGGTCCCCTGAGGTCTTCACACAAGAGGCCATACTTTTCTCAGAAATTGAGAAATCGGGCTTGCTTTCCCCCAGTGCCTTGTGTGTGTGTGTGTTGGGGGGGGGAACTCTATACTTGTGGTATATCTTTATATTTCTATAAAATTTCCTCTTTGTATAATACCCACATCACTGTCTTTCTTTTCTTCACAGGGCAATCGTTCTGTCTTCTTCAGTGTTTGCTTTTCCTTCTTCCTGAGATTTGATTCTGTGCATTATCCTGAGACTCGTTTAATTTTTATATTTCTTTTCATCTCCCTCTAATGACTCCCAGAAACCTGATCTCTCTAGCTGTACATTTTCAGCTGCCTAGAGAATGTCTCTGTTAGGCCATCATCTTCATTCAAAAAAGAGATAGCCCAAAACCCCTTCCCTCCCCTCTCCCACTCAGCTCCTCCCCAATGAGACCCTTCTCCAGCATTCTCCACATTCACCAATGACACTAGCACGCCCCAGGTTCTCTAGCGCTCCACCTTGGGACGTTTTCATTTGTATTGTTTTACTCCTTTGCCTCTTTTGTCTGTAGCACTCTCACTAGCCCTTAGTTCCAGTCAATTCCATCTCCTAGTTGATGGAAAAATGCTTGCTTCTGTCGCCATTGCCTCATGCCACTCACCACCCCCTTCCCTTTTTCTGCCCACATCACCTCTGCTGCCGCCAAACTGTTCCTGAATCCCATCCTTCCCTCAGTCCCCTTGTCACCCCTCCTCTTATTCCTCTAGATATCCTCTGGCACTCCTCCAGCCACACCCTTCACTCCTGCCACACCTCCTCCCCCACTCTGCTCTGACACTCTTTCTGCCACCCCTCCTGACACACCTGCCACTCTTGATAACTTTTTTTATCACTCCACTACACATACATACCTAAAAGCTCCCTCACTCACTTAATCAATATTTCCGTCAAATTCTAGCTCAAAACTCAACTTTCTTAAGCTCTCTCCAGTCTGTCCTTCCTCTCCATTCTGATGGCGCCTTTTCTTTGTCCTGAATGTGCTCCCATATTGTTTTTAAATGTTTACTAGCAGTATCAATATATCGACACAGCTTTATCTATTTTGTTCCTTCAACTAAACTGTGAATTACTAAAGCATTGTGTGTGTGTGTGTGTGTGTGTGTGTGTGTGTGTGTGTTTAATTAATAGACTATTTTTTTAGAGCAGTGCTGTGGACTGAATTTTTATGTGTCCCCCTCCCCCTAAGAGTCATATGTTGAAGCCCTAACCCCCACAGTGATAGTATTTGGAGGTGAGACCCTCGGGAGGTAATTAGGTCATGAGGGTGGAGCCCTCATAAATGGGGTTACTGCCCTTATAAGAAGAGGCATGAGAGAGATGATTTCTCTCTTGACCATGTGAGGATACAGAGAGAACGCAGCAGTCTACAAGCAGAGCAGGCCCTCATCAGACACTGCGTCTGCTGGTACCTTAATCTTGAACTTCCCATGTCCAGAACGGGGAGCAATAAATGTTTGGCTTAAGCCACCCAGTCTTTGGTATTTTTGTTCTAGCAGCCTGAACTGATTAAGAAAAGCAGTTTTAGGTTTACAGCAAAATTGAGTGGAAAATACATGCAGAGAGTTCCTACATACCCTCTCTCCTCCTCCCAGTCCCCACAGCCTCCCTACCATCAATATCCTGTGCTAGTGTGATACATTTGTCACCGTGAATGAACCAACGTTGATACATCATTATCAACTAAAGTCCATGGTTTACATTAGGGTTTACTCTTTGTGTTGTACATTCTATGGGTTTTGACAAATGTGTAATGACTTGTATCCACCATTACAGTATCATACAGAATGGTTTCCCTGCCTAAAAATCCTCCGTGCTCTGCTAGTGCATCCCCCCCCTCCCCTCTAACCCCTAGCAACCTCTGAGCTTTCTACTGTCTCCATAGTTTTGCCTTTTCCAGAACGTCTCTTATTTGGAATCATACAGTGTGTAGCCTTTTCATATTGGCTTCTTTCACTTAGTAATATGCATTTAAAGTTCTTCCATATCATTTCACGGCTTATATCTCATTTCTTCTTGGTGCTGAATAATATTGCATTCTATGGATATACCACAGTTTACTTATCTATTCACCTATTGAAGGACATCTTTATTGCTTCCAACTTTTGGCAATTATAAATAAAGCTGCTATAAACATTCATGGGCAGGTTTTTGTGTGGACATAAGTTTTCAACTCATTTGGGTAAGTACCTAGGAACATTATTCCTGAATTATGTGGTAAGTGTATTTAGTTTTATAAGAAACTGGCAAACTGTCTTCCATAGTGGCACAGGGTATTTTTAAACTTCATTTTGTATTATTAAAGCATTTAAAAAAAAACGTAATGTACACACGTGGCATACTTTGAAAAACATACATAAAAGTGTAAAGAATACAAATCCCCCACAGATAAACATATTTTGGCATCTTTCCTTTTTTCATATGTGAATGATAAATTTCTAGAAGTAGAAATAGAATAATTTGATTAAACACAATGTTTTCTAAGGTTCCTGATTTATAATGCCCATCTGTCTTCCAGAAAGTAGTCACATTCTACAAGAATGTCCTTGTCACTGCATCCTTGTCAGTATTAAATATTAATCAACATTTTCTAATTTGGTGGTGAAATAATATCTCCTTGTTTTAATTATTAAGTATTTCTTTCTTATTAGTGAAGGAAAATCTCCATGTGCATATTTAGCCTTTTGCATTGTTTATTCTCTGTATTGTTTGTTTACATCCTTTTGAAGGACCAGCCTTTCTACAGTATTTCTCCTTAAAGCCTGAATTGCCTAGTATAAATTATTCAAAGTGATGAAAAAGTGTAGGGAAGGTGGGGTTGAGGGATATTATTCAATATTCAGTCAACTCTAGCTGGTCTTAAAGATTAGGAGATAACAGATTCAAATCTAAAATAAAAGCCATTAATTCACATCTCCTGAGTAAATCGAACCACATCTACTGCATGATCACAAAGAAGAGACGTAAAATTATGTTTCATGGTGGGCAAAAAGCTGTTCTCTTGTTGCCTGAAAATAAAATTAAAATAAATGTTTCACAGTCGTTGGGTTAGGAGGATAAAACCTTCAGGAAGTTGAGTAAGGGGACTTTTTAGCAAAAGCTCGCGCACTTCCTTCGAGCCGGAATCGAACCAGCGACCTAAGGATGACAGTAATTAGGTGCCTCTACAGTCCTCCGCTCTACCAACTGAGCTATCGAAGGGTGCAACATACTGCACTTAGTGTAGATTTTTGTATAAATAGTAACAGCTAGTTAGAGGCCTGGCTTCATTGCATTCGAGGTTCCAACTCAGATTGAAGGTCAAGAAGTCTCCAGAGAGTCGAGTCTATGGTAAACCAAATCTCGGGAGTGGCCTGGACTTGTAGGACGCGGAGTCTGAGTCCAAGAAGTGAGATTGGAAGCAGAGCAGAAGCCTGGATTGGAGTGTGTCTGGGTAGCTTCTGGGCTGGGCTGCCCCAGAGAACTCTGCGAACCAGTTCTCGTTCCAGGCACGCAGGAAAAACTGTGGACAGGCAAGCTGCAAGCCGGGCAGTGCGCTTGGCTTCACGGTCCAGCGGCCACAGGAGGGTCATGGCTATCAGTGGGCCAAGGCAAATTTGCTCTCTGCCGCAATCACAGAGGTGCGTGTGGACTCTACCAATTCGGGGAGTTTTCTCGCAGACACCTGAGTAATCCAGTTTCTCCTCTCTTTACTGAAGGGTACAAACACCTAGCTCTTTTCTCGGGATCATTAGGAGGTCCGATTCTAGAATCTTTCGTCCCAAATGTCCAGGGTCTGATTTTCCCTCAAAGATCACACAGTGCTTCCTTTCTTCAACGTCTGTTTCAACAGTGGACAAAAATGGAAAACGCCATTCTTTTCGTAACCTAGGGGAAAAGAGTAGCATTCGGCTAGGCTCCAGCGAGATTTGAACTCGCGACCCCTGGTTTACAAGACCAGTGCTCTAACCCCTGAGCTATAGAGCCACCCTACTGTTCGCAAGAGGAGGGTGAAAGCCGAATCCCTTCAGTTTCACTTCAGCCAAATGGCCTTTAAATCTAAACAAAATTTAACAAATAATTTCAAGTTAAAAGGAATTTATTTTGAAGGAAATACCTTTTTACACATGAGAAATAAAGGTGTTTTGACCAGGCCCAAACTGGATATGAGTCACTGGAAGGGTAGCTCCCCAAGTGCATGCTCCTCACCCTCAGGCCTGACAAGTCACCGAGTTAGGGCAACACCTGGGGTAAAGTGGGATGGGGTGGGGTGCAGGTGCCTTACAGAAGAGAAGGATGCGAGACATCAGCGTCATTGTCTCCAATCTATTTGGACGCATAAAAAAGTAACAGCTCCAACTCTCATAGACTAAGTTGGGGTTGCTTTTTGTTTTGTTTTTTAAAGGGAAGCGGCTTTCTCCAAGCACAGGACGTACCCCTCGGACCCTCAGTATTTGGGAGCCGAGGCAGTGAGGGCGTGAAGGCATCCAGGCCTCCTCCTGGCCTTTCCGCGGAGTCGGTCTCCGTCACAGTCAGTCTGGGCCTGAGGTTCCTCCAGGTTTCCTGAAGCGGAAGCCGGCTAGAGCAACCCTTTCCTCGGTCTTTCAACGCTCTTTGCTAACAACTTGGAGTCCGAGAGGCAGCTCCTTCTCCCTGGGCCTCCGGGCTCTTCTAAATGCCCACCATGAAGTCCAGAATAAACAGAAAGTGGCGACGCATAGGAGGGTTGGGAAGGGAGCGCTCCTCTTCTCTTTTCTCTTCTCTGGTCTCAGCCCCCCCAGGAGTCTGGCGCCTAGTCCAGGAGATTGAGCCATTCATTCAACAGCTATTTGCCGAGTTTCTCCCCTGTGCCAGGAGCGTGCTCGTTACAGGGTGGACGGTGGGACCAAGGCAGACAAGCTAGAGCCCAAGGGCTTCGATCCCCAAGCAGAAGGGATTGCAGGGTAAGGACAACGCTGTCCCTTCCCATTCCATCTGCCACTTTCTGGGTGATAGAGAAGCGGGTGGGTGCAGGCTTCTATAGAAGAGGGTATTGGAAGCAGGCAACTCTTCCCGGGTGCCACCTTCTGCGCGCCCTAGAAGGGTGCCTTAAATCTAGACGTATAGTACAAACTTCATTAAATAAAGCTGGAAGAAAATAGCAAAAGCATATTTGCAAGGTGTGAAACACTGTACCCAAGGGGGCTAAGGCAATGGTTCTAGGATTCGACCTCTGTGGGCGTAGTATCGAGTTTCTTCGCTGCCGGTGCTGGGGGGTAACCTTTGCCTCTTGGTGAAATCGATGGTTCTTATTTTTCCTTGGTCCTCTAACCCCAGGCTGTTTGCGATGGTTCTGGTCCCATCCCTGTAACTACCTAGATTCTCTTAGGAGAGTCCAAGACAGACTCGCAGCTCAGCCTGAGTCCCTTACAGAACATTCCTATCTCTGGAGCTCTATGGTTCAGGTTCCTCCGAATCCTCATGCTGATGCTCTTGGGGTCTGGAGAAAATCGCTGGGCTTAGAGAGAGATCAAAAATGGTCCTCAAGTATTGTGATACAGCTAACTGGATGAATGAATATTCTTAAAGAGGAAAGTTTGTTGCCAGAGGCGGCTCGTTGGTCTAGTGGTATGATTCTCGCTTTGGGTGCGAGAGGTCCCGGGTTCAAACCCCGGACGAGCCCTGCTTTTTTTTTCCTTTCCTCATTCACAGCCAAATGAAACCAACACTGCCGAGCCTTGGTCCCCCCGAGGCTGAAGTCCCGTTCAACATCCACCTGTCTCTGAATCAGCTTGTGAGCAAGTTGGCCGCTTCTGTTGACCGATTCAGGGACAACGAAGATGCTACCGTGGACCAAAGGATTCCTTGGAGACGGAGGGGCCCTAGTTCAGCTCCTACAGGCTCTTTTGTCAGGAATAGCTTCTTCGGGCAGCTCTTACCCCGGCACTTGGGGCGGAAAAAACCAGTGCACTTATCACTAGAGCATTTCACATGAAAAGAGTGGTACCTGGAGGTGTGTTGCGGTCGCGATGCGGGGACAGAACCCTCTTCCTGAGGCCCTGGTCCGCTGTGCTGACCCGCCGGGGTGTGGAATCTAGCCCCGGTCGCAGAGCCCCGGCCGGGTTAGCAGCGCGCGGTTGCACTTTTGGTTCCCGAGACCGTCTACCGCACAGTCGCAAGTGCGGTGGCAGCCTTCCACGACAAACTGCGGCCCCGGGAACCCTAGGCTTAAAGGGCGCAGACGTCCATTCCGTCCAAAGGGAGCGCGAGTGAATTATTTCGAGTAGTTAATTCTCCAAAACGCAATATAACAGTGCCGGTCGTCTTGCCGTTTCTGGCAAGAATCCACTAGCCCCTTTAGTGTTCTTTGATTGCTCACCTGGAAAACCAGAGGGCTGTAGCTGAGGTGTCTAACTGAAAGCTTAGAGTGTGGTTGACTCCGGTTTGTAGAAGTTGCCCAGACTTACGAAGTGCTGGAATGACAGGCCTTCAAACTTGCTTACCTTCCTGGACTGCTTGTACACGGGGATCTTCGATCGGCTTTCTGTCTGATCCGATCATATTTATCCTTTCCGAGGTTCTTCTCTTGAAAAAGTTACTTGGCCAGGCAAGAATCAAGAGTTTTGTGATTGGTGATTGGAGGGAGGGAAGAGAGAGGGTAGAATCAGCTATTATGCCTTGACTTCCAGGTTGGTTGCCCCGTCAGAAAGGTGATATATGTAGCCTGATCTTTGATGTGTTTGCTGAACAACTACTGGTGGAGATGCGCAGGAGGAAGCTGGATATAAAGACCTGGGGTTCAGGAGAAAGATCCAAACTAAAGAAATAATTTTAAGAATAAAAAACACAGAGTGGTGGCTAACACTGGTTTGGGTAAGAACCCACAGGGAAGAGTATTCATAGAGAAAGAATTTAAACTGGTGATCCCCAGTGTTTAAAAAGTTGAGAAGGGAATAGCAATGAGGGAAGGAACCAGCAAAGGAAGCCTCATGGCCATCACTTGCTCTGATGGCTGATCTGTTACTCAGGGGCTGTTGATGTCTTCACCAGCATTTAAAGCAGAAAGTTTAGGGAAGATGACAGCACTGGACCAGTTGAAGAATGAAGGGAAGTTGTGGACACATTGGTAAATAATTCTTTTAAGGGTTTGGCTGTGAAGGGGAAGACCTGAATAGTACACGTGTCTGGTCCGGAGGTCTTAGGGTAGCGCCAGGATTATTTAGTGGGTCCTTTCTTTCCCTGCCCTGAAACCTGGGCAAAGGGGCATTGGGTTACCAACAGTATGCCCCTTAGCCTAGTACGTTCTGACTCCTAAGGGCTTTTATGATCAGCACAGATGAAAGTGGCGCCATTACTCCTTCTACCCCCATGGTAAGAGGTTGAAATACCTGCTGGGCTCTACAATCAAGACAGAGGGAACTCAGCAGCATTTGAGCAAAGGCACAAAGGAGCAAATTAAAAATGAATAGCTCATGGCCTGAGGAGGGAGGTGAAAGAAGGAAAACTAGTTCTAAAAAGCATAAATAGGTTTAAGAGGATCTTAGGTGGGGTTTCAAAACCCAAGCAAGATCTTTTGACCTTTAAGAAAATCGTGTCCATTGGGAACCAGAAAAAGGGCATCAGGCTGAAGATGCAGCAGGCACTGCTTCTCTGGAGTGGCAGGAGTTGGGACTTGACCCTCTGGGCTCTACTTGAGAGGAGCAGCACCAGCTCCACAGCTATGAGTCTGAGCTCACAGTTTGTTTTACTGCTAACACTTCTGACATGTAATTCTGTTGGTTCTTGTGGCTGAGAACCACCAGTTCATCCTCATTGACAGGGGAATGGCAGGGGTCATAGAGAAGATCTGGGCCCTGGAAAACCTTACCGTTTGCCAGAGTCCTTATACTTTTCTGCATTGTCAGATCTTGAAACGTTTCAGATATCTGCATGCAGAAAAAAAGGGAACCCAAGGGAGACATCCATATGCAAAGTTTCACAAAGTCATAGTTTTCCTAGTGTAAGGGTCTTTAAAGAGGGACTTGACTGTGACTAGCTATGGGACTTATCTGCTCCAAGCCCACTAAGGAGGTCGGTCAGTAGAGTCAGGACCCGTACTGTCTCAGCTAGAGCTGTTAGACTGTGCCTTCCTCACCTCCTGAGTAATAACTATGGCACTTCTATGCCAATGTGGGTCTCTACTACTCTCCACTATTATCAACATGACCCCCCTTGAATCATGCAAAAGTGTTCCCAGCAAATCACCAGGGACCATGGCTATTTGACACTTTTTCATCCCTTATGTCATTTGTCCCTTCAAAAAACAATGTGGTGAGACTGTTGCTATGCTCCAAATTACCAGGTACTCTTCTGGAAGATATGGAAACACACAAAGGGAAGACCCAGTCCCTGTCTTCAAGGGGTTTGCAAAATAATGGGGAAAGAGGGGAAATGGTGCAGCTTATTATTGCAAGAGAAAGTATATCATTTAGGATTCAGTCAAAGTGGAACCACTATAAGTGATGAAGAATAAGAGATTCATTATAGAAATTGGCCCTTACATGATTGTGGGAACCGGTAAGGAAGTCTATGTAAGGTTCTTGCCTCTATGACTAGTGTTGGGCCTGAAGTCTCTATAGCTCAGCAGCGTGAGCAGTTGAGAAGGACAGGTGGACATGAAGTGAGAAGAGCAAGTGCAAACTGAAACCATGAAATCCACGAAGAGAAACTGGAATCAAAAAGCAAACTGGAATCTGCATCTCTCTCTCTCTCTCACTGTCTCCAACCTTGTTGATGTGGGAGACCTGCAGGAGAAGCTGGCACCCTTCATCGTGGAACTGCCCATGCACTTGGCCCAGGAGTTAGAGGAGCTGAAGGAGCACATCCATGGGTGCCAGAGGAGTTGTGAGCCCAACTGAAGCCCCATGCCAACAAGTGAGCGAGCAGACCAGTATCAAAAATACAAGCTGCAACAGAGGCTGGTATCCTATGCCAAACTTCAGGACGCAGTGGCTGCCATGTGAGACGTTTTCACCTTCCAAATCTCACTATGAATTTCTCCATGTCTATAGAGAAAATTTAGATCCATACAGAAAACAAAATTCTGGAAAATGTAGTTCCAGCTTAGACAAATCGACACAGTATGAAGTCACCACTTAATCTACCCTCTTTTCTAGTTTCTCCTTATGAAACTTGTATTGGAGAATCTTGTAGCCTCTTTTAAATGTTTCCTATGTCTTTTTCTTTCTATGCTGCATTTTGTGTATTTCCTTAAGATCTATCATAGTTTACGAAACATCTCTTTGCCCCTCTAAACTTCTGTGCAAGATATTGAGTCTTTAATTTCAATGATAATATTTTTCATCTTAGACTTTTTATCGTTTTATTTGAAATCTATCTCTATTTTTATTTCATCATGCTGTTGATCTTATATTTCTAACATTCTTAATTTACAGTCTATATCTAATTGTTATATTATCTGACGTTCTTAAAGGTCTAAGTCTGCTTCTTATTGTTTGTCTGCTGACTCCTGTTCTTAAAGTTCTGATTGCCTGTGTGTTTTGTAATATAACAGCTTTACTGATATAATTCACCCATTTAAAGTGTACATTTAAATGGTTTTAGTATATTTGCATAGTCCTACCAGCATCACCACAATCAATTTTAGAACATTTTTATCACTCCAAAAAAGAAACTCTGTACCTCATTAAAAGTCACTCCTCATTTCCTCCCAACCCTCTCCTGCAGCCCTGGGAAACCACTAATCTACTTTCTCTATATATAGATTTGCCTATTCTGGATGTTTCATATAAGTGGAATCATACAATGTATGATCTTTTATGACTGCTTCTTTCATTTGGCTTTATGTTTTTAAGGTGCATCCATGTTGTGGCATGTATCAGTACTTTATTGCTCT
This sequence comes from Diceros bicornis minor, assembly GCF_020826845.1. Classification (NCBI taxonomy): domain Eukaryota; kingdom Metazoa; phylum Chordata; class Mammalia; order Perissodactyla; family Rhinocerotidae; genus Diceros; species Diceros bicornis. The sequence continues at coordinate 28,618,771 of NC_080744.1, read as the reverse complement.
TTATTGCCAAATAATATTCTCTTGCACGGATATGCCGCATTTTATTTATCCATTCATCAGTTGGTGGGCATTTGAGTTGTTTCCACTTTTTGTGTGTGTGTGTGTGTGTGAGGAAGATTAGCCCTGAGCTAACATCTGTGGCCAATCCTCCTCTTTTTGCTGAGGAAGATTGGCCTTGGGCTAACATCCGTGCCCACCTCCCTCTACTTTACATGTGGGACGCCTGCCACAGCATGGCTTGATGATCGGGGCATAGGTCTGTGCCCGGGATCCAAACCTGCGAACCCCAGGAAGCCAAAGTGGACAGGGCAAACTTAACCTCTACGCCACCAGGCCAGCCCTGAGTTGTTTCCAATTTTTGGAATTATAATGCTGCTCTGAACATCATGTACAAGATTTTGTCTGGATGCTAAAGTTTTCATTTCTCTTGGGTATATACCTAGGCGTGGAATTAATGGGTATATGGTAACTCTATGTTTAAACTTTTGAGGAACTGCCAGATTGTTTTCTCAAGTAGCTGCATCATTTCGCATTCTCACTAGCAATGTATGACGCTTCCAATTTCTTCATATCTGCATCAATACTTGTTATTGTCTGTCTTTTCCATCATAGTCCTCCTGGTGGGTGTGAAGTGGTATCTCATTGTGGTTTGATTTGATTTCCCTGATGACTAATGATGTTGAGCTTCTTGTGCTTGTTGACCGTTTGTATAACTTCTTTGGAGAAATGTGTATTCAGATCCTTTGCCAATTTTTTAATTGGGTTATTTTCTTTGTATTATTGAAACATAGGTGTTCTTATATATTCTAGATACAAGTCCCTTATCAGATCTATGGTTCGCAAATATTTCCTGTCTTTTTGTGGCATGTCTTCTTCACTTTCTTGGTAGTATGCTTTGAAGCACAAAAGTTTTTAATTTTGAAAAGTTCCTTGTGTGTGTTTTTATTTTAAGGATTATGAGCTTATGTTCAAGAAGGCTATATCTAAGGGAGTCTTGTGCTATCTTTGTTGAGGGTGAGACCCTCTTGAATGAGCATTTTGTATTCATTCTGCCTATGGGTATTATCTACTGGGGACAATGTTTATATTAATATATTAGCTTGGGGTTTCCCAGATGACGCAATTTTGTGTATGAAGTTAGAGCTTCAATAAAGAATTCTCAAAGAAGACTTTTGTCTTGTGTGGAAAAAACTTGTTAATTGTCTTCCTTTTCTGCAAGGGAAATTTTTTCTAGCCTCCTTTCACTGACAATAGCCCTCCAAGAGTTCTCGCTGTATGTGGGAGGTTCCATTTCAAATAGTCACCAGAGTAGGTCTAATGTGAGAATGATTACTACATTCAAGCTGCTGGTTACTTGAGTTTAGCAATATCTATCAGGGCAGTGGCTATCATCTGCTCATCAGTCTTTCATTCATTCAACAAATGAATTCTTGGGCACCTTCTATGTACCAGGCTCTGTTCTAGGTGTTTGAAATACATTTTTATTTTCAGCTTCCTCTTAATTTGTGATCTCTGGGACTAGCCTTTATTTTCTTGACATCTTGGCTAGTATTTAATGGCTTTATTGAAGAAGATACACCTGCAAAACAAAAAAAATGGCAATTGGAAATGTAGCAAGAAAAGCAGGCAAGTGTGGCTCCAGGGAAGCCACACAAAAAGACTATTTCAAATTAGAGGCTGAGATCAGTTGTGCCAAGTGCTGCTGAGATTAAGATGAAGAGTAAAAAATTCCTTATGGAACAGGAATTTTAAAATAAGATTGAAAAAGTAAAATCACAGATTACTGCCTGGTACAATTTTTATTGTGATATTTCTACTCCTAATCACTTTCAATTACCTAATATTTGCTCTTATGCTTTATTAGTAAAACATCATCTTGTTAGACACACTTTTAAATTTTACAAATAAAAGGGTCTTATTACATTTTGACCCACAGTGAGATATATCTCACCCAAAGGTCTGGGAGCTCCTTAATTGCCGGGACTATGTATTTGTACCTCTCAACACCAACTTTCTTCCCAGAACATGGTCTTCAATAAATTTTTATTGAATTAAACTGAGTCCAAAGTAATTTCCCACAATAAGTAATTAATAAAATAATGTTGAAAACAGATGGTTTAACATGCTTTATTGCCAAAATATGGGGATGATTCCTTCCAGAAATGCTATAAACTGTTACATGAATTCCTCTTTTTGGCCAGTGTCTGGGATTGCCTTCAGGTTTTTATGCTCCATGAAATTGGGTAGTATTTAAGGCAATACTTCATCTGCTTTCTGGGCAACACTTCTAGATCACTCCAGAAGAGTTCTTTTCCCCCTCTAATCACCAATCATTCTTTTCATTCCTATAGTTCTCACTCAGAAATCTTTCAGGAAAGAAATATTTAGTGTGTGTTTGTGTGTAATACTAATAGAACTGGATTAAAGCATTACTATTTCCAATGCCCACTGAAGCTTTATGTTCAGTTTGTCAATTTCGCAGGACTATTTTGAGGTTGATGTGCTGTCCATATCTTGATATTTAATTTTTTTAACCTTGTCTCTATGTATACAAACATATTCCAACATGGAATTAATTCTTGTTCAATGAGTGATAGCCTCTGAAAACTTCTCTAACAAGAAAATACCGGAAAAGATAAATCAATTTTTATGTGATCTCCAATGTCATTTTATAAACCCCCTTATCATCCCCATTCCTCTGAATTATTGTTTGTCTCTGTCTTCCTCTCTAAAATCAAAGCTGCTTGAGAAACACTTCCTGTTCATCTGAGCATGCATTAATATATTACAGTATCCAACAAAGATGCTTAACAGAGCTTTGTTGAATAAATGAATAAATAAATGAATAAATGAATGAATACTTGTCCAAGATTTCCAAGGGCACCACAAGTAGGAATCCCCATTCCCTTTCAAATATCGAATGAGGTAGATAAAAATCTACCACAAACTCTGGTTCTTGATAGGTACAATAATAGTTGGCATTCTTAGCTCTTTGATATTACAGGTCCTCATCCTAATCCCAATTTTACTAAAAATAAAAGAAGATTGAAGACAACAGATAAAAGAATGTAAAAAGATGAACAAATGAAAGGAACACAACCCAGTGACAAAACAAGTAGAAATGTCTTTAATTCATCTTTGTAATAAAGTGCAAATTAGAAAAACACATTAAATGCTATTATACATGAAATGTCTCATTGATCTGCTTTTTCAAAGGCACCTGGGATTGCTGTGGAGAAGTGAATAAATCGCTTGTTAAATTTGCTTTACCTCTTTTCCATCTAACAGTAAATGCATTTTGGGGGGAAAGTGTATACAAAAGTATCCAGATAATCTATTTTATTTTTATGATTATAAGTAAATTTTTCTTAAAATTCTTGATTTTCATAAACAGTTGGAAGGCTGAACTGAAAACTTTAACCAGTTTTTAACTTTTGGCAAAAGTCGCACATAGATCCCTCTAAGAATTGGACTGAAGCTATGAATTATCTTCCTAAACAAATGCATATAGGCTCAAATACATAAAATTTACATACTATTGGGGTTTATAAATTTTCTGAGCCCACCCTTAGACTCCCTGGTGACCGTAGACCCTTAGGTTAAGATCTCACAGGTTGGAAGGTCTTAAGATGTAATGATGGTATTGATTACGACATATCAATAATAATATGGATTTATGTATGAGATAGAATCAAAGAATTTTGTCTGAAAGGGAAGAAAGATACACTTGATAACTTTGGAGCTCTTTAGTGGTTCCAGAACTCAGTCATTTGATGATGTCCGTGATGATGATAGGAAAGAAAATGACAATGGAGAAAACTTGGACTTAAGACTAGTTATTACATTCCCTCACTTTCACCCCACTGTTTCCTTACTGAAATTCTTAGCAAGTAAAAGATCCCCCCAAAAGCCTGCTACCACTTTCCTAAACACATCTTTCAAAGCTTCCTTGACTTGCTCATTGCGCAAGGCATAGATGAATGGATTCAGCAGTGGTGTCACAAATGTTGTTACCACTGTCACCGCCCAGTTAGTACCCACAGAGCCACTCTGTGATGGCCTCACATAGAGAAAAATGGCACTTCCATAGAAGAGAGTCACCACCATCAAGTGGGAGGTACAGGTAGAGAAGGCCTTCTGACAACCTGAAGCAGACGGGATGCGCAGGACAGCCAGGACTATGTGGCTATAGGACACAGCAGTAATCATCAGTGAGGATACAATGACAAGAGAGGCAAGGACAAAGTCAGTTTCCTCCAGCTTCTTGGTGTTGGTGCATGCCAGGCGGAGCAGTGGGCCACTATCACAAAAGAAGTGCTGCACCACAGCATCCTGTTCACAGAAGGGAAGCAAGGCCACAACCACTGTGGGGCCAAGAACAGGGAGGAGTCCCCCCATCCAGCAGGCCAAGGCCACCTGAAAGCACACAGTACCATTCATGAGCAAGGGGTACTGCAGGGGATGACAGATGGCCAGGTAGCGATCCACAGACATGACAGCCAACAGCAGGAACTCAGAGGCCCCAAGAAAGAAGTAGAAATAGAATTGGGTAATGCACGCAGCAAAAGAAATAGTGTGTTGCCTTGAGAGGAAATTGCTCAGAATCTTGGGAATGATGACAGAAGTGAGCAGGATCTCTAAGCAGGACAGATTACCCAGAAAGAAATACATGGGAGTCTGCAGGCGAGTATCAGCTCCTACCACCCCGACAATCAACACATTGCCTGTTAGAGTCAGCAGATAGACAAGGAGGAAGACAGAAAATAATTCTGCTTTTGTGCTGTTGAGATTCGGGAAACCTGCCAGGATGAACTCAGTCACACCACTGCTCTGGTTCCCAGCAGGAGCCATTATCTTTCCCACCTGTACAACAACATGAACATGATCCTGGTGAGGACAGGTCTTCTCCAGAACAATCCTGAAAATTATTTTACCATTATATGACACACATACTCCCTTTTTCCAATCACACAACCGATTAATATCTGAAGGACCTGATGTCCCCATCTAACTGATTTTAGAGCTGGGGAAGATTTTCCATAAAGGGTAGCTAAAACTTAGGTATGAAGATGCCAGGAGCCTCCATCTTCACATCTCCTATTCTCACATTTTAACTTGCAATACCTCATTATTATAATAACTGTATCATTGAGCATCTGAGTTGGGCAGAAATGTCCGAAAAATGATTTTGTGAAGAATATGATACCCGTTTAACCAGGATCAGAACCTGAGCCAGACTGCCTAGCTTTGAATCCCAGCAACTCCACTTACTAGCCAAGTAGCCTTAGAAAAGTTGCTTAACCTCTCTGTGCTCCTCCACTGTAAAATGCTAGAAGGAGCAAGTGAAACAATAGTGCAAAAAGTTTAAAAGAGTTTGCATCACCTAGCTGACAAATGACGTGGTAGAGACAGCCCTGGACTGTAAGTTAGGGCACCAGACTCTAGACTTGGCCTGCCATTTCCCTTGGAAGACTATCAGTGAATCCAGCTCCTGTTTGTCCTTCAACTGCTCTGCTGTAGAATGAGTCATAAGAATCTAGGCCATTAGTGCACCTATTATATGAAATTACCCTTTTCATGGAGAATTCCCCAGCAACCTAAGAGTCTAACTGAACTCAGCTTGTCACAAAGTGCTTGCCTGTCTAAACCAAGTTATGCCATATTTAAAAGGGATAATAGGGATAAGTTACATTGATTCAATCAATCAGGTATCCACATCTATTTATTTAATGTCACCTTCAAGCTAAGTATTCTGGGTAATATTAAGATGAGTGTCTCAATCTTTTTCAATCCGTGATACCAATCCAAGGCCCTTTCACAAACTTGGGTTCTATTAGATGACTTGCCAGAGACACAATTATGAGTTCCTGGCTGTAATTAGTAATAAAAACAGAAATTAAGTCCTTACCATTTGATCCAAGTCCTTCCAGTTCTGAAGACCACCACCACAAGAATCAAACACATGATATTCTGAAACTTTGTTAAAAAATGCCTCAGATGTGAGAATACTGATCCCCTTCAGCCACACAAAGCATGAGAACTGACCTTAAGGCCTCGGTTCCTTGTCAGCCCTGTTGTTCTCTAGGACACCACAGCAGTCTTTGTTCCTAGCAAACATTAGGCTCTTAACAATTTCTCACCTGTGAATCTCACCTGAGTAGGAAAATTTTTGTACCTTTTGTCAAGGATAAAGCAATTCTCTGGTCTTTCTCCCTAGGTATTCCAATTCAGAGCCTCATCTCCCTCTAGCTTTTATGGAAATTGCTTTACTATCAGTAAAATAATTCAACTTTTGCTCTGTGTTGACTATGTATCACGTGCTATTTTTGGTGATTCAGAGATAAAGGAGACATTGTCACTATCTTCGTGTAGCTCACTGCCTAATGAGACTGACAGAAAAGTTAACATGTGTCACAGGTGGAATGTCACACGTAAGCATGGGGTCTAAGGGAGCACACAGAAAGGGAACCAAACAGACTTAGAGAGACGAGAAGTATTCAGGCGGAAGCTGATGCCTAAAATAGATAATAAAAAATTAGTATGGATTTGATAGGAGAGAAGAGAGGGTTTTTAATGGAAAGGAGCAGCATGTGAACATAGTACATTTGAGCCGAAGCACAGAATATAAGGTGTGGAGTGGAATGGGATGGTACTGGTCACCTCAAAGGGGACTCTTTCTGCCTCTCTGTGAAATACTTCTATTGAACTGAACCTAACCTAACTACATATTAAGTGAGAGGAAGATGAGTCCCAACCCCAGATATGGAAGGCATTCCTCCTACCTACCTCTGAATGACCTTGATGTTTCCATGAGGGTGGAGATCACCCTACAAGAATTCTCTTTCCCTTTTTATGACTCAATGTCTTGCTCCATCCTGGAGTCCTTCCCATTCCCTGTACTGTGAGGCTGACAATAGCCTAGAATCCTTGGAGTTCCTGAGGATGGGCAAAGCACTTGGGAGAACAGGTAGCAGTTGGATAATCTGCTTCTTCTCTGTGCTTTCCTCCCAGGTAGAATTTCTCAGATGCTGTTCTTCTGCCTTGTCAACAAAGGGGCTTTCTGATCCTAAGGAGGCTACATCATACTGCTCCTTTTTATGGCCATGGTCAGGTCAGGGATCAGGGCCCACCTTTCCCTCCCTGTAGAAAGAGTGTCTTCTGCAATGCGATCACCGCCTTAGGCTTGAACAGGCACACTTCAAGCGAAGGGCAATGATCTCACAATGCTCCAAGGTATGTCACTACAAGAATAACAAGGGGCTGGAAAGCAAAGGGTGAATATGGAGGGGTTAAACCATTCATCTATCTATGAAAAGACTTAATGTACTTACTTACTTATGGTTCCTTTTGTCTTTAATGGTTGAAAAATGATCCATTTAAAGCCAAGTCTTCACTTTTCTGCTGATGAATTTTAAGCACAAACTGGGAGTTTTCCTGTTTTAGACCACATCCTCTGTGGCTCCTGGCATTAGCCTTAGTGCAGGGAAGGATAATGCTGAAGAAGTCATTGGTTTCTAAGCAGTCTTTCTGTTGAAGGGTAGGATCCTTCACACACAACTTCAGTTTTCAATAGAGATGCCCCCAAATGAAGATTAACTGATCCAGACATCAGGAGCCTAGCTAGCAGCAGTGCCTGCTAGGGAAAAGAGACCCAAATGGTGAGGAGATAAAACTGTAAGAGAGAGAGAAGGAGAGAAGATAATTCCTGCAAGACCCAAGGGAGATTTGCAAATCAATGGAAATTTCCCAGACCCCGTGCCTGATGAATCTGAAAGAGAGGCTGACCTTTCATTCAACAAGGGGTGATTGGGAACTTTTCTGCCTTCATCTGTCAACCACCTCAAGCCAGGCAGCTGCAAAAGTCTGGGCAATACAGTAGGAATGAGAGAAAGGATGGAGTTTGACCAGCTGTGGAAGGCCATAGTCATCATCCAACTTTCTCCTGCATGGCATTCAGAGGAAATGCTTATTTCCCAAATAACACAAACACTGTGTCTTCTCCCTAAGGACTTAAAACGATATTGGGAATTCCTCCCCTGGCTTCTGGGTTGGAAAGTGGTAGGATCCCCAAGGATGTGATGAGATAGGGGATGATTCCCTGTGTTATCCGTAGCTTCTTCTGCTTCTCCCAGCCTTATACTTCATCCTCTAGTAATAGCATATATCATACCACACACTCAAAACATTCTTTAGAATTATGGACCATTGTTCACATTTTTCCATTTGTGTCCACTCTATGGCTCTTATTAAAGACTTGACTAACTCGTATTCATCCTCAATTTACTCTGGTGCATATCAGTTCTTCTGAGAAGCCTCCTCTCTCCACCCATCACTCTGCCCACTCTCCAACCTGAACTGTGGCACATTCTGCTGACCTCAATCTCAGTACTTAACACCTTGTATTGTAACTCTTTCTCACCTGTGTCCCCTGCCAGACTCTGACCTTCTAGGGCAGAAATTATATTTTCATCTCTGTATTTCCAGCACCAAGCATAGTGTCTGGCACACATTAGGTGCTTAATAAATGGTATGTGAACTAAACTGCTCTGAACCCCAGACTTGAGGAGCAACTGCTCTTGTGAGATGAGCATCAGTTGAGTCTTGAGCTGAGAGGAAGAGTACACAGGTCTCCCTGGGACTCACTTTGCCTGAATTCCATCCTTCTGGACATGCTCCTTTTTAGACCCCATCAACAATACCTAAATAGAATCATGGATGAGACATGAGAAGTGTTATCACTTTAGATTCTGGGGAAGAAGCGGGAACAGAAACTGGTAGAACTGGCTGAGCTAAGCCGAGCAAACAAAACTGGAAACTGAAGCTCTTGTTTGTTGAGCTGTGGGAAGGAGAGGTCTGAGCAAAAAGAGAGACCATAAAGTCTGAGAGCTAGCAAGGCGCACTTAAGCCATACATGTTTTTAAATTTTAATTGCACTATAACGATTAAACCTACAGCAGAAAGAGATGAGATCAAAGGCAGGTAATTTTTAAAAATTACTTAGCTATTTGTCCAATTGACAACGGTTTTGGTTTTCAGCTTATAATACTTTCAAACTGACTTGATCATAGGAATATCCTATATCCTTTGATATATAGATATCAAATATCTTTGCATGAAATAGCATTTTAGAAGAAAATATTCTATTTATTTTTAAAACATAAAACACAGATGACCCGAAAATAAAAATATAAGAATGTATAGATTAAAAAATCCTAGTCCTTTCCCTCCCCGTCCACCCCATATCCCTTCCATAATTAACCATTTTCATTATCTTATTGTGCATCCTTCCAGTGTTTTGTGCATATGCAAGCAAATGTCAAAATGCTTACTTACTTGTGACTTTCTTACACTGTCCTGCACCTTGTTTCTTGCTTTTAAGATAACCTGGGAAACTTTCCTTGTCTGTACATAGAGAACAGAAGGAAAATGTTTAAACTAAGGAGACCACTAGCTTGACAAATCTGTTGCATGAATGGATTGCAATATTCTTGAATTATACTTCTGCTTTAAATCATCGCTTGATTATCTCTTTGACTTCAGTTTTCTTCATCAGTAAAAATCCTATTGTGATGGAAATTGCATCAAAAAATTTAATTATTACTTTGTAAGTAAAAGTAAGTTATAGCAAAATGATATGATATCTGGGATTTGCTTCAAAATAAAGTGAGTGGGGATATAGATGGAATTAGCTTGGCCATGAATTGGTAATTCATGGAACCATGCATTGGTTACACTGGGACTTATTATACTATTCTATTTTTGTATGTTTGAAATTTTTCCTAATAAAAAAGCTTCAGAAACATGTAGTGACAATCAGGTATCTATTTAAAGAAAACTTTAAGTTTTTAGAAATACAAGATTTCTTCAGTTAAAAATTAATGAATGTCTGCAATACTTCCCTAAAGATAGTAACCCTAATTCCACAAAATTAGCCAACCAACCACTGGGGAATGTCAAATACCATGTGGGCTACTCAGGAAATGTCAAACTATAACGAACTTACCAACTCCAAGAGGAATTCAACCCTCTTGGCAAGAGCCTGCTTTCTGATCCAAAAGTAGTAGAGGCAATATAGAAACACAGAATCACAGGTCAGAATGGGGATACTGGATTAAAATAATACATTGATTACAGTAACCTATCTTTTTCATTATGACAAATTCCTTAAAATGAAATAAAAATTACTTTTTCTCTTCCTTCTTTTCTTCCCTTTCCATTTTTTAAAAGGGTAAGTACATAACAACACAGAAAAACAAGACAGAGTGCCATTACCAAATCTTTATATAAAAGGAATTTTCCCTTTTCTGTTGCGGGTTGCGTAGAGTCAGCTCGTGGGTCTCTGAAACCTGAAGATTGAGAGCTTCTTCACATCCCAAGGTCTGCACCTGGCAGCTCAGCAGCTGTCACCATGCCACAAAATGAATATAATGAGTTATACAGTAAGCACTGTGGATATCGTTTGGATTACCATGAGAAAAAGAGAAAGAAGGAAGGTTGAGAGGCTCGTGAACCTTCAAAGAAGGCAAAAAAGATGACTGGTCCAAAAGTTATGCTCTACCATAAACAGCACCATGATGAGAAAACACAAATGAAAAAGACCGTAAAAGAGAAACACCAAACAAAAAAAAGATGAAAAGACTCCACAAGGAGCAGTACCTGCATATCTACTGGACAGAGAGGGACAGTCCTGAGCTAAAGTATTTTCAAATATGATTAAACAAAAACAAAAAGAAAAATCGGGAAAATAGAAAGTCCCTCTGCCCAAAGTTTGTGCCCAGGGAGAAACAGAAGTATGAAAAGCCGTTCAAACAGGAAAGACAAAGAAGAAAGCATAGAAAAGGTGTGTTACCAATGTCTGCTTTACTGGAAATGGCTTTACTCGAAAACCACCCAAATATGAAAGATTCATTAGGCGAGTACGCTTAGGTTTTAAGAAGGGCCATGTGACACATCCTGAACTGAAAGCCAACTTTTGCCTGTGAATACTTGGTGTAAAGAAGAATCATCCCCACTGTACACAATTTTGGGTATTATTAACAAAGGTACTATCACTGAGGTGAACATATGCAAGTTGGGCCTTGTGACACAAGGAGGCAAGGTTATTTGGGGAAAATATACCCAGGTTACAAACAATCCTGAAAATGATGGGTTAGTAAATGCAGTCTTACTGGTTTGACAGCAATTTCGTACAAGTCACACCTTATAATTATTGAAGACTACACACAAATCAGGAAAACCACATTACTGTGATGTTTCTGAATACTACCAAACAGCCTTACATGTCTGCAATCATCAAGAGAACTATTTATTCTATTGTAAAAAACATTAAAATGGCGCGATTTTACAAACTGAAGAAAAAATAAAACAAAAATAAAAGGAACTTCCAAGAGAAGAAAAAATAGCAGATAGAACTGAATTAAAAATAACGGAGAAATACAATGAAAATCTAAAATACAAACAGGAGATATCTACTCCATAGTCCTTAATTCATACACTTTAACTGATACCCAAATACCACCTAATATACTGTATACTATACCTATATACTAATATATTAGTACAACTACAGTGTGAAGAAGGATAAAATAGGACAAGTGACCTTAGAGGAAATAGGTATTTAAAAGAATAGAAATAAATCTTTAAATTTTCAAATTTGTTTTAATAATATAATTTAAGTGTTCATAAATCAAGAACAGGTTGTTATAAAAATTAGATTCTAAGAACCAAAGGTTTCTTCAATTCACAATGACATTATCAAAATTAACACAACGTATACATGTATCAATTATATGAGGGATTTGGCTGAAGATAATATTTTAGAACATAGAACTAAGAAACGAAATATATGAGAGAAATGTTAAGTGACATAAAGGTAGACAAATATCTATGATACAGAATAGAGGGTGCAGAAATAGACCCACATATATATGGCCACTTGATTTTCAATAAGAGGAAAAGAACATTTAATGGAATAAGAATAGTCTTTTCAACAAATGTTTTGGGAACATTTGGATAGCCACATGCATAAATGGTCTTTGATCTACACTTTAGACTATACACGAAAATTAAGTCAAATGGATCATAGAATTTAATACTGAAAAATTTAAAACTTCTAAAACACAAAATAGGATGATTTTTTAAATGGACAAAAGATTTGAACAGTCCTACAATAATAATTGGAGATTTCAACACCCCACTCTCAATAATGGATAGAACAACTCAACAAAAAATAAACAAAAAAATAGAAGACTTCAACACTGCAAGCCAACTGGACCCAATAGACATATAAAGAACACTCCACCCAAAAACAGCAGAATACGTATTCTTCACAAGTACACATGGAACCTTCTCCAGGATAGACCATATATTAAGCCACAAAACTAGTCACAATAAATTTAAAATATTGAAATCACACCAAGTGTCTTTTCTAATCACAATGGAATGAAACTACAAATCAGTAACGGAAGGAAATATGGAAAACCCACAAATATGTGGAAATTAAATAACACATTCTTAAGCAACCAATTCGTCAAATTAGCTATCAAAAGGAAATCAGAAAATACCTTGAGATGAATGAAAACAAAATCACAACATACCAAAACATGAAATGCAGCAAAAGCAATGCTCAGAAGGAAATTTAGAGCTATAAACGGCCTACATTAAAAAAGATCACAAATCAATAACCTAACTTTCAACCTTAAGGTTGAAGAAAAAGTTTAAAAAGAAAAGTTTTAAGAAAAAAGAAGAGCAAACTAAACACAAAGCAAGCAGATGGAAGAAAATAATAAAGATTAGAATGGAGATAACGAAAAAGAGACTAGAAAAATAATAGAATAAAAAAACCACAGGTTGGTTTTTAAAAAAATGAATAAAATTTAGCTTGACTGGCAAAGAAAAAAAGAAAGAAAACCCAAATTACTAAAATCAGGAATTAAAGTGGAGATGTTACTACTGACTTTATAGAATTAAAAAGGGTTATAAAAGAATACTATGTACAATGGTATGCCAACAAATTAGATAACCTAGATGAAATGAACAAATTTCTAGAAACACATAAACTATCAAAACGTACTCAAAACTTTTCCAAAAAGAAATAGAATATCTGAACATAGCTATAGTAAGTAAAGAGATGGAATCAGTAATTGAAAAACTTACAAAGAAAAGTCCAGAACCAGATGGCTTAACTGGTGAATTATACCAAACATTTAAGGAAGAATTAACACCAATCCTTCTCAAATTGTTTCAAAAAATAGAGGAGAAGGGAACACTTCATAACTCATTCGATAAGGCCAGTATTATCCTCATACCAAACCCAGGCAAAGATATCGCAAGAAAAGAAAATGACACACCATTATCCTTTATGAATATAAATGCAAAGATCCTTAACAAAATACCAGCAAATCTAATTCAGCAGCATAGAAAAAGGATTATACAAGACCAAGTGAGATTCATCCCAGGAATGCAAGGGTGGTTCAACATTTGAAAATTGATATAATACACCATATCAATAGAATATAGGGAGAAAACACCTGATCATCTCAATTGTTAAACAGAAAAACATTAGACAAATTTGACATCCTTTCATGATAAACACACTCAACATCTAGGAATAGAAGGGATCTTTCTTAATATGATAAAGGGCATCTATGAAAAACCCACAGCTAATAATCTTAATGATGAAAGACTGAAAACTTTTCCCCTAAAATCAGGAACAAGACACTACTTCTATTCAACATTGTACTGGCCAGGGCATTTAGGCAAACAGAATAGAACAGAATGGAATGCAATGAAATAAAATGAAATGAAACTAATATAATATAATGCATCCAAATTGGAAAGGAAGAAGTAAAACTATCCCTACTAAAAGATTATATGATTTTACTCACAGAAAATCCTAAAGAATCCACACCAAAAAAAAAAAAAAAAAAAAAAAAACCATTAGAGCAAATATATGAGTTCAGCAATGTTGTAGGAAACAAAATCAACATACAAAAGTCATTTGTATTTCCATACACTAACAATGAACAATCCAAAAATTCTCAAATTAAGAAAACAATCCCACCATTACAATAGCGTCATAAAGAATAAAATACTTAGAAATAAACTTAACCAAGGTAATGTAGGACTTACACACTAAAAACTATAAGGCGTTGTTGAAAGAAATTAAAGAAGTCCTAAATAAATGGAAAGTCAAAGCAATCTACAGATTCAACAATTCGATCTTTATCAAAATGCCAACTACACTTTTTGCAGAAATGGACATGCTGATTCTAAAATTTTTACGGCATTGCAAGAGACCTCAAGTAGCCAAAACAGTATTGAAAAATAAAAATAAAGTTAGAAGACTCACATTTCCCGATTTAAAAATCTTCTACAAATCTACAGTAATCAAAAAAGTGTGGCATTGGCATAAGGATAGACATAAAGTTCAATGAAATAGAATTGAGCACCCAGAAATGAACTCATATATCTATGGTCCATTGATTTTCAACAAGAGTGACAAGATCATTCAATGGGGAAAGAATAGTCTTTTCAACAAACGGTGCTGGAACAATTGGATATTCATGTGCAAAAAATGTTGGAATCTTAGCTCACACTATATACAAAAATGAACTCAAAATGTATCAAAAACCCAAATGTTAGAGCTAAAACTGTTAAAAGAGAACATAGGAGTAAATCTTCATGACCTTGGATTTGGCAATAGACTCTTAGCTATAACACCAAAAGCATAAGCATCAAAATAAAAAAAATAGATACATTGGACTTCATCAAAATTAAAAACTTTTGTACATCAAACAACACCATTAAGAAACTAATGCCCTTAAAATATAAGTTTTCAGAAATTATTTTAGCAATGTCCATTTATCTCCATTTTTTTCTCTGTCTCTTTTATTGATTGAAAATACAACCTCCTTTATCGATCCTCAAATGTTCTTATCTTTTCTGTCCTATTTCCTATTAGTAACCATTTGCTTTACTTTCTGGGTGCTTTCCTTGGCTTTATGTTATAACACATTTTAAAAATCTCTACTATCCTATTTTTTAATTCCTAAGAGCTCTTTTTTGTGCTGAGTGGTTTTTTTCTACAACATCCCTTTTTGTCCTATGATGGCAACATATTATCATGCAGAACTTTAGAGACATTTTAAAAAACTAAAATTATCTCCTCCCTATATGGTCACTGTTTCCTCTAAGTTACCTTTTCCTGCTTATTTGTTTCAGACAAATAATATCACATTAGGTGATTTTTTTCCAGCAATTGGCTGATCCTTGGTTAAATGTTTATATTTAGGAGAGAGACACCAAGTAGCTGCTTGGAAGCTCTGAGTGCATGGATGGTACTTGATGACTCCAGGCCTCACTCTGTGGTGACACGGCTGGCTTGTTTTGTAGGAAACACCAATGCCAGTATCTTCAGGTCTTTCAATTTGCACTTGTCAGATAACACAAAGAAAATTCTTCAGTTTCCTGTCTAGCTGTCAAATTTGTGGAGGCTAAGCAAGCATCTCAGCAACAAGTATACACACATTTATTTAATCCCCTAGTTTCAGAGGTACAAGACCCTCTTTTTGACCTGTTCCAGAGACAAACCATCCGGTCTCCTGTTGGAGTGGGAGAGGAACAACAGTCAGCCTGGGTAATAAAGAAAGTATGTAGAATCAAACTGCTTCTTAAACATTTTTCAATCAATCCTTCTTAACTTAGCCTTCCATTCACCCCACCTCCAAAAATGTAGAGGGACTCTGGAATAAATTGAACTAATTCTTGGTTTTTCTCACTGCCTGAATAGAATTCATCATTTTCAGTCCATCTTTCTACGCCAGTTACTACTAAATTATCTGCTTCCCATCTTCCAAAATATTGTTGCTATTGTTTCATTTCCCATGCTATAGCTTAGTGGAGCTTCAGGAGGGAGTGAATATAGATGTGTGTATTCAATCCACCATATTTATTTATGCTCATGTTGACCAATTTCTTTGTTGACCTTTCCTTCTTGCATCTCAGTCTCTAGGTTCACTTTCTGTCTTCCTGAAGTATGTCTTTTAGATATTCCTTTAATAAAGACCTGTTGGTCATTAACCCTCCCAGTTTTTATCAGAAGATGTCTATTTCACCCTTGTTCTTGATAGTTTTTCTACATACATGATTCTAAGGGTTATTTTCTCTCAACACTGTCTTCAAGTTTCCATGACTAATAGTGTTGGGAAGTCAGATATCATCTTAATTGTTACTCCTTGTAGGTAATGTCTTTTCCTGTGGCTGCTTATAAGATATTCTCTTTGCCATTGATATGCTAGAGTTTCACTACAATGCAGTGACACTTAGATTTTTTTTAATTTCTGCACCATTCCACATGTCAACATTGTGCTTCCTGTATCTGGAATTCAACTCTTTTATCGGTTGTCTGACTTCATCACCTATTATCTCTTCAAGTGTTCTCTCTTCTTCGTTCTGTTTTCTTCTCTAGGATATTATATCTTATGTATTTTTCATCTGCTTGTCCCTGTTAAATTCTGGGCAACATCTTCAGGTGTTTATTTACGTTTACTAATCCTCTCTTGGTGTGTGTAATCTACTCGTTAAATCATTCATTGAGAGTTTTATTTCAACAGTTATATATTTAAAGGTTTTAAATTTTAAAGGTTATGAGTATTTTTTTCTTTTGCAAATCTGCATGATCATTTTTATAGTTTAATATTGCTTATATATATAACCCCACCTTTTATATCTTTAAATATTTCATACTTAATGATTTTGCATTGTTTAGCTGAAAACTCCAATATCTGAGGGCCTCCTAGGTTTAAGGGTTTTTTCCTGCTGCTTTGTTCCTGTGTGTTTGGCAGCTTTTTAATAAGAGTTCTTTTCTGGTTTATCTTTATCTGTGGAAATACTGAGGACCTAAACTGAAGGTGCTCTCCTTCTGATAGTATTGCCTTTGATTCTGCCTGCAGCCAGGGGTCATTGTCTGCACACACTTCAGACTGCTCGAAGGACCACAGCTTAATGAAGACTCAGGTTAAATTCCTACTTTGCCACCAGGTCTAAGCCTAGTCTCCTATTCCCAGTCACACTCATCCAAGCATACCGGCACCTGTCCTCAGGGAAATGGTGCCATGAAGTGTGCTCAATACCACATTACAGCTCACTTTATTGGGGGAAATGGTAAGGGAGCTTGGAGATTTCCCTTATTTTCTAAAAGCCCATAATTGCAATAAAGATTCGCTTTATGCAGAATCTACTTATTTGTAGCAGAAGTATCTCTCCCCCAATAGAAGCTGAGCAAATGTTCCAATGATAGTATAGCTGTGGAGACTCTAAAACAGTTTCCGGCTCAGCACTATTGACAATTTGGGCTCGATAATTCATTATTGTAGGGAGCTGTCGTCAGCACTGTGGAAAGTTCAGCAGCATCCCCCGCCTCTACCCACCAGCTGTCAGTGGCACCCCCCCCCCAGTTGTCACAACCAAAAATGGATCCAGATATTTCCAAATGTCCTGGGGACAAATTTGCCCCTCGTTGAGAACCACTATGTGCAGAGAACTTAGTCTCTTTTGCGGTGGAATCAATTTAGTGATCTAAGAGGTCTTCGCTCCACCAGCGATGTCAGAGGGCACATCAATTGGCTGCAGGACTTGTTTCTTCTTAGTGGAGATGCAAACACCAACTAAGGCATTTTATATTACAAGACTAAGTGGAGAAATCCGAGTTTCTGGAACTACCTGGGAAGGTGGCTTGTGGAGCAGCATGTCCTATCTTGGATGTTCTAGATAGCTTGAAATCATTGGAGTCTAAACTCAGCCTTAGAGTCACCTGGGGAATTAAGAAAAAAAAAAATCTCAATTCAGACATTCTGATTAAATATGTCCTGCTCAAGAGCCTTTTCCAGGTGATTAAGAGGTGCTTTGGGGGTACCAAGTGAGGGCTATGGGGGTGCCAGCTGTGATCCTCTTCCCTTCCTTCAGTGTTCCTGCTTCCAGGCCCCGCACCTGACCTGGCTCTGGCCCAGGGCGCCGGAGAAGCGGCGCCGCCGCCCGGCAGAGGACGCCGCGCACCACGACCCGCTCTCTCGCCGGCAGGACCGCGCCCCCAACTCCTGCGTCACAATCGCTGAATCCCCCCGGCACCCTGGGCGCTGGCGCTGCCTCCGCCGTGCAGGGGGCCCAGGGATCTCCGCAGACGGGCAGGGGCTGTGAGGGGCTCGCTTCCTTCAGGCGGGGAGTCGGAGCCGGTCACCGCGGACACCGCCCCGCGCCCAGGCAGGCGTCGCTTTCCGACCTCTCCGATGGCAGCTGCCCTTACAAATCCCGGACAGCCCCGGGCGCGCTCTCTGTCCTCTCCGCCGCCGTCCTCATTCTGCCCGCTTCTTTCCCTCGTAATTGGTCTCCGTTTTGTGAGTCTCCAGTATCTCAGGTCCGTCTGAAAAGTGCACGAAACCTTGGTCTTGACCGTCTTCCTGGCAGGAGGTAGACGCCACCCACCCGCAACTCAGGACTCCATATGTTTAGTAGCAAAAGCGCGGCGACCTGCGGGAGTCAAGGTTCGTTCAAGAATGTGCGGAGAGTTACTGCTTTGACCCTCAGAGGAACCTCAGTCAAGAGCGCGTCTGGGCGACAAGCGGTGGGCGCGGTAAGAAGCCTGACCTGGGACTCAGCCGAGTCCACAGCCAGCGCTCCAAAGCCAGGCCTCTGCGGGTCGTCCAGGTCAGGAGAGGCAGTGTGACCCCAAGGACTCGCGGATTCCAGCGTCCTGCGGGAAAGACGCAGCTGCCAGGGTCGGTCTGCCACAGCTGTGGGGCCTTGGCCAACTGTCACGGCAGAGCTGGCAACGACTGTTTTTGAGGGCTTTGAGTGGTTCTCACAATCTGCCCTTTCACCTCGCGGCAAACTCTGCCTTTTAACTGTGGTTGGTCTTGGGTGGGGGTGTCCGGTCGCTCCTCCAGACTTCGCCACACAATCTGTGTAGGATCTTGGGCCCCAGACAGATTCCTGCCCTTCCCCCGGGGTTTTTTGTTTACACGTTCCTCAACAGGTCTTCTGCGTCTTGAGAGCAAGACTCCTCCTACAGAGGCAGCCGGGCTTTGCTTCTCCTTCCCCAGAAGCTAAGTATCCTTGCCTGTGCCCTAGGGATGAGAGGGCTTGCTGCCCTCCCCTAGTGACCTAAGGCTTTTTCTTGGAAGGAGACAAGGGTCTGGGGGCTTTGTGTTTGTCCCCCAGCAGCAGCAGGTTCACCTTCGGCACACCTGAACCACCACCATGTGCTCCAGATTCCTACCATGTCCTCAATCTTTCGAAACGTTGAGAATCCAGTGGAGGCCATTGGAAATGAGCTTGCTAGAGAGCGAAAGCTCCCTTTGTACCGGGCCCCCAGCTATTCCAAACTGACGTGCTAGCCTGCCCTTGGCCTTTAAGAATTCCTTAAATTTTAGCTGATTTCCTCTTACTGGCTTTTATGGCTGCCATTTCTTTTTCTTGAGCTCTGCCAAAGGTGAAACAGTTTGCGTGTTCATTTCTCTTTGGAGGAATCTGGCCCTCTCTTGAATTGAGTTTACCTGGTTCTCTTTAAACCTCACCTTTCTGATGGGCCAAAGTTATGATTTTGTAAATTATTTGTTTTTTCTTGTTTTTAGGCAGAAGTGATGTTCTTTGCCTTTTTTTACTTAAGCCTCATAATCTATTTTTAAAAGTTATTTTTCATTTATTAAATATAGTCCATGACAGGCATCCCTTTCCATGTGTAGATGTCAAGGCCATTTGAGTCATTTTAACTAAGACTCAGGATGCAGGAAGAACTACGTTGTGTAACAGCACCAAAGGATTTCTCCATCAGGTCAGAGCACATGTTTATGGACTCCAGTTTTCACCATCAAACGTTGTTAAAAGCTTGCTCAAAAGATGCATGGAGAGAGGAGAGAGGGGCATGTTTCTTGCTCAGTGATGGATGAGGCATTTCCCTGTAGACAGCCAGAAGAGTCTAGGATTTGAAGTAGAGATTTCCCGCATCCACAATGAGAATCCTGCCTCTAGCTAAACAGTGTTCTGGAGAAAAATCCACTTTTACTGATTCTTAAAGTTAACTTTCCTTTCTCCCCTCTCCAACATGGTGCTCATCTCCCTTTCGTGAGTGCCAGCATCTTGCTGGCTCACATGCTGCTGGGGGCTCAGCTCCGGTGTTCTTTCTAAGGCTGATACTAAGCCTTCTGCCTCTGTGATTAGAAGCAGCAACAGTGCCATCATAAGCCAGATAGGTCTGAGCCAACAGGAGAAATCAGAACCAATCTTCACGCTCCTGGAAATGAAACTTGCCATTGTCTCAGACCCCTGAAGAATGATGGAATTCTGAAAATTTGGAGATGTCTGGATGGATGCCATGACTTCTTCACAGCCAAGCTCCTAGAAGAGGTTGGATGTAACCTCCCACATGCTCTTCAAGCCTTCACACTCTGAAACCTGCAGTAAGATCCCTGAGG
The DNA here is from genome assembly GCF_020826845.1 of Diceros bicornis minor. Classification (NCBI taxonomy): domain Eukaryota; kingdom Metazoa; phylum Chordata; class Mammalia; order Perissodactyla; family Rhinocerotidae; genus Diceros; species Diceros bicornis. The sequence continues at coordinate 28,598,303 of NC_080744.1, read as the reverse complement.
AAAGTAATCTGATCATAGTCTCCAAGAACCCTCAATTCTCAAATCACAGGGACTCCTTTTGGTCCTTGGACTATGTGACTGTTGTGGCACTTCTCCAATCCTTTCACAGACTTCAGTGTCTCTGCCCACTCTTTAAATATTGGTGATCTCTGGGGCTTTGTCTTTTTCGCTCTCTACATGTTCTCCTTGGAAAATCTCAACCCCTACCAGGTTAAAATACAACCAGTCCTGCCTTAAGGTTGCAGGTGAAATACAAGATGAATTTCAGAATTCCAGTTGAATTTCAGATAAACAATAAATTATTTCTTAACATAAGTATATCCCATGGAATATTTATCTGAAATTCAAATTTAACTGGGTATCCTGTATCTTTATTTGCTAAATCTAGCAACTCTAACCCCATCCACCCTCCTCACCCACACCAATGCTGAGGACTTTCAAATCGGTATTTCCAGTCCCATCTCCCCAGCCTCAATTCCGGGCCTGTGCAATCAATCTCTGTGGACATCTCACGGGCTGGTTCCCCAGAGGCTGCAAACTCAACCTGTCCCAAGCCAAACACCACCCTTGCCACAAACCTGCTCCTCCTCATGTGTTCTCCATGTGCAGGAATGGCAGCACCAGTGGCTATACCAGGTCCTCTTCCCAGATTCTCCCCTCTTCCTCCCACTTCCCACCCGGTGGTATACATATTAATTCTGCTGTACTGATCCAATCCTTCCTCTCCATCTCCAGCTTTAGAGCCCTCATTAATTCTCACCTGGTCCATAGTTCTCTGTGCTTCCAGCCAGACCCCCAAACCACTCTTTCACACTGCTGGGAACCAGCAAAAATTTGCCAACAGGCTGATCAGATCAGGTCGAGTTCCTTTAATTTAAAAGCCCAACTTTGGAGTAGCTCCACGTGTAAAAACTGAACCTGTGCAACTCCTTCGAGCCGGAATCGAACCAGCGACCTAAGGATTCCTAGAGAGACCAAACTACAGTCCTCCGCTCTACCAGCTGAGCTATCGAAGGGTGCTTGTCCAGTGTTTTGGGCAAATACTTTGTTTACCGCAGACAGGAGCCTCGTTTGGAGAGGATGTTTGGAAGGGTTTTCATCACGCGCTCCTAGAGGGCGACAGACTTCCCATGCCCTTTGAGTCCCACTGTGCAGCGTCTTTAGATCCCTGGCCTAACGCTATGATCATCAGCCACCCAAAGACCTTTTTTTAAAGCGACTCTAGATTTGAAGAGCACAGACGGTGGACAAAAAGGTCGAGGAGAGCCCGAGCTCTGCGAGATCACGGCTACGGTCACCACTCAGCGGGCGTTGTCCTCCGGAAGGGGTTTAATTGCAACGGTCCCTTCTCAACAGTCTTCGCCTAGGGCTGCTTTTTCTCTTTGGTGCTTATTGTTCAGACTTGGTGAAAACGACCGAGAAAACAATTCTTGGCCCTGAAGGAGCAGAGAAGCTGTATGCCGAGGCCGCCCCGGGTCAGAGCCCGGCTCCCGGCCACGATCCCCGCCGCAGTCCTGCCCTCGCCCCGCGGGCTCCTCGCTCACTCACTTTTCTGCCGGAGGTGTCGTCATCTTGCAGCGGGGTAAAGTGCAATGGCCCTGGAAGGAGTGATTGAGACGGCAACTTGGACTTCTAGGCGGAGAGGATAATGGTGGCGGGATTTGTTGATTTGACCCAGAAGGCCTTTTGCAAAATGTCTTGTGCTTCACCCCGGGTCTTATGGCACCCCGAGCTCAGAAACGAACCCACATCAATGACCACTCGACAGAGCTGCTGCATTTGTTACTTCTAAGAGCATCCACTAGTCCTGCTGGTCGCATCAGGAACCCTTGAACCAGCGGCGGTCTGTCTTGGACCCTCAGTGCTCCTTTTTTTCCCGGAGGTCAACAGAGGGTTCTCCTAGCCCCTCCGCGACCCGCGAGCCAAAGCGCTCTGAGCTCTGAGGTTGCCTGTAAAGGCGTTTCTCCGACGTTGCCTTCTCTTTCTGCTTTCCTTGAGTCTTAAAACTATGCTCACCCAGGATTTGACCTGGGTCCTTTCACATCCAACGCGAGAATTATTGACCATAAACCTACAGGGACAGAAACAGGTCCGCTCCTTCAAGGAGTCAGCTCCGCCCGTGCACTCTGTACGTACCCAACCGCCGCCCCCCACACACACCTTTCTTCGACTCTTTACGTCGCTCTAGCCTTCAGTATTATTTGTTCTCGAATCCACTTTGCTGGTCGTTGAGACCGTAGCTCCTTCTGCAGACCGTATCTGACCCACGGTCTCCACCGGTCACACCTGACGGGAGCGAGAAGCCCCCATCCCTTACCGGAAGCCTTTACAGCTAGAAGCAAAAATGCTTGGGATTACTCTACCCAAGGAAATGTTATCTCTTTCATGAATGTGCGGACTCTTTCTCGTTGATCCCCAGAGGCCGACTCGGTCCCTGTACTCGAGGTTGGGCCTCCCACGTAGGAACTGTAGATAATGGAAGAATGAAGACTTGCAGGAGTGCGTCTGTTCCCCAAGCCGGTATGTGGGAATCCAAGCGGGTGTGCACGGCAGGGATTCCTGGAGAAGGTTTGGTCGGCTCAAGGCAATTCACCCAAACACTACTTGCCAAGTTGCCACCTTGTAGGTCTTGCATTCTCAGAGGGAAAGAGCGATCGCTGTGACCTGCTGGTTCCCAGTGTCATGCAGGAGTCTTGCCTGGCAGGCTGGGGCTTCTTTCAGATCCAGCTGTCTCTGTGCTCTAAATCTGGAGTTGCAGTTGTTTGCACATGGTGGGCAAGTCTCCAAGTTGGATTTACCCTATCCTAATAATTTGTTGTGAATCTCCCAGTTTAGAACCTCTGCCAAACCACGCTGGTAGTGAGGCTGCATGCTCAGGAGGTAGTGCACTGTAAATCAGGGCTCACCGCTTCAAATCTCCAGGGGGACTTTGGGGCTGAATTGTGCATGAACTGCCTGATGCTTTCAGCTTCTTCATAACATTCTCCTTCAGTGGATCCCACAGAGCAGAGTAAACTTCCTTACTGAAAAGGATTTTGCAATTTAGGATTTTGGCTGGGAAAAAAAATCATTCTAGTGCTCTCTCCTTGCTGCAGTGATGTAAGTTGATTTTGGTTGGTGATGTAAGAAATCTCTATCTTGCAATTATTTTTTAAATATTTGCGGTGTAGAGAGTCAGGGTCCTTGGTGCAGATGTAAATGAAATTTTTTACATTCTTTTTTTGAGTGTGTGTGAGGAAGATCAGCCCTGAGCTAACATCTATGCTAATCCTCCTCTTTTTGCTGAGAAAGACCAGCTCTGAACTAACATCTGTTGCCAGTCCTCCTCCTTTTTCTCCCCAAAGCCCCAGTAGATAGTTGTATGTCATAGTTGCACATCCTTCTAGTTGCTGTATGTGGGACGTGGCCTCAGCATGGCCGGAGAAGTGGTGCGCCAGTGCACGCCCGGGATCCGAACCCTGGGCCACCGGTAGCGGAGCGCACGCACTTAACCGTAGGGGCCAGCCCTCCTACCTTCTTAAGAGGAAAAAGTGAGATACAGGGAAACTAAATTGACATAATTTAATTAAAAGGTCAAATAGGGTAGAAGATACCACGTTCTTGACAAGAAAGGACTCAGAGCAGTCCACTACTGCCATAGTTAAAGCCTTGCTTAATATGAATGAAGAATTGAAACAAACTAGAAAAGCACTTGATGGGAAAACAATGTGTTTTGGCACCTTTTCTACTTTCTGAAGTCTTTTTACTGTCTGGGACAATCATATATAGCAACTGCATTTTCTAGCTTATTAAAACTTATGTGAAATATTTAAAGTGTTGAAAGAAAAAAACCCCACCAGCCTAGAATTCTGTATTCAGCAAAGTTATCTTAAAAAGTGAAAAAGAAATAAAAACATTCTCAGACAAACAAAACTTCAGGGAATTTGTAGCCGTAGAATTGCCTTGCAAGAAATGGTAAAAGAAGTTCTCCAGGAAGTTCTTCCTAGGTCAGAAACTTGGATCTACATAAAGAAAGGAAGAGCATTAGAAAAGGAATAAATGAAGGTAACATCTTTTATTTTTCTTCTTCTTAATTGATATAACAGGTAAGAATTTTCTTAAAATAATAATAGCAATAAGATAGTGGATCATCATAGCTTATGGATAACAAGTGAGTGATAGCAATGTTATAAGGGATGAGGGAGAAACTGGGAATACTATGTTATAAGCAGTATATGGTTATTTAAAAGAAGACATAGATTAGTCGGAAATGTATAATTGCAAACTCTAAGGCAACCGTTAAAAATTTTTTAAATTTTTAATGAAAGAAGTATAAGTATAATTGATTTACTGAGAGGAGGGAAAATGGAATCATGCAAATGCTCAGTTAGAACCAGAGAAGGCAGAAGGAGTAGAAGACAAAAAAAGAAACAAAGAACAAGGGCAACAAATATAAAACAGTTACAAATATGGTAGATATTAACCCAACTACATCAATCATTATTTTAATTGTGAATGGTCTAAATACACTAATTAAAAGACAGAGACTGTCAGAGTGATTAAGGAAACCACTATCCAACTATGTGTTATCTACAAGAAGCTCATATTAAGTATAAAGACATAGACAGATGAAAAGTAAAGGGATGGAGTGAGATATCCCATGCTAACACTAATTAGAAGAAAGATGGAGTAGCTATGTTAATTTCAGACAAAACAAACTTCAGAGTACAGAAAATTATCACAGATAAAGGGGGCATTAGATAATGATAAAGAAGTCAATTTTCCAAGAAGAGATAGCAATCCTTTATGTGGATGTACCTAACAACAGTGTGTCAAAATACACGTGGCAAAAACTGACAGAACTGCAAAGAGAAGTGGACAAATCCACTACGATAGTTGGAGACTTCAACAGACTTCTATCAGTAACTGACAGATCTAGCAGGCAGCAAATCAGTAAAGATGTAGATGAACTCAACAACGCCATCAACCAACTGGATCAATATGGACATTTATAGATTACTTCATACAACAACAGCAGAATACACGTTATTCTCAAGCTCACTTGGAATATTCACCAAAATAGACTTCATTCTGGACCATAAAACACATGTTAACAACTTTAAAAGAACAGAAACTATACAAATTATGCTCTCAGACCACAATGAAATTAAACCAGAAAACAATAACAGAAAGGTAGTTGGAAAATCCCAAAATATTTGGAGATTAAACATCACATTTCTAAGTAACTCAGGGGTCAAAAAAGAAACCTGAAAGGAAATTTTAAAATATTTTTCACTAAATTAAAATGAAAATACAGCTTATCAGAATTTGTTGGATGCAGCGAAAGCAGCAACTAGAGGGAAATTTATAACATTGAATACATACATTAGAAAAGAAGAAAGATCTAATGTCAATAATCTAAGCTTTCACCTTAGGAAACTAGAGAAAGAAGAGCAAATTAGATCCAAATAAGCAGAAGACAAGAAATAATAAAAATTAGAGCAGATATCAATGAAATTGAAAAGAGGAAACTGGTAGAGAAAATCAGTTAAAGCAAAGGCTGATTCTTTGAAAAGATCAATAACATTTATAAACCTCCACATGGGCTAACCAAGATAAAAATAGAAAAGACACAAATTACTAACATCAGAAATGAAAGAGAAGTATTACTACTAATCTCATGAACATTAAAAAGATAATCAAGGAATATTATGAACAGCACTATGCCCATAAATTTGATAACTTAGGTAAAATGGGCCAATTCCTTGAAAGACACATTTTAACAAAACTCACACAAAGAAAGGTAGGTCATGTGAGTAGGCCTTTATATATTAAAGAAATTGAATCAAAAATTTATAACCTTCCAAAAAAGAAAGCACCAGGCCTGGATGGTTTCACTGGTGAGTTCTACCAAACATTTAAGAAAAAAAAATTATAACCAATTCTCTACAATCTCTTACAGAAAATAGAAGCAGAAGGAACACTTCCTAACTCATTCTATGAGGCCAATATTACTATCAAAACCAGACAAAGCCATTACAAGAAAGAAAATTACAGACCAATATCTCTTATGAACACAAATCTTTCAATATATATTAGCAAATCAAATCCCACAATGTGTAACAAAAATTACACATCATGACCGAGGTTTATTATAGGTATGTAAGGCTGCTTAAATGTTCAAAAATCAATTGATATAATCCATTACATCAACGGGCTAAAGAAGAATCATGTAATCATATCAATTGATGCAGAAAAAGCACTTGACATATCCAACATGAATTCATGATAAAAACTCTCTGTAAACTAGGAATAGAGGGGAACGTCCTCAACTTGATAAAGAACATCTACAAAAAACCTACAGCTAACATCATACTTAATTGTGAGAAACTAGATGCTTTCCCCCTATGATCAGGAACAAAACAATGATGCCTCCTCTCACCACTCCTATTCAACATCATACTGGAAGTCCTAGTTAATGCAATCAGACAAGATAATAAAGGTATACAGATAGAGAAGGAAGAAATAAAACTGCCTTTGTTCACAGATAATATATGGTTTATGTAGAAATTTCCAAAGAATGGACAAAAAAAAACCTCCTGTAAACTAATGAGCAATTACAGCAAGGTTGCAGAATACAAGTTTAATAAACAAAAGTCAGTTGTGTTCTTATATACCAGCTAGTATATAGGAACAATTGGAATTTGAAATTTAAAACACAGTACCATTTATATTAACACCCCCCCAAGAAATCTTTTGGATATAATTCCAATAAAATATATATAAGATCTATGTGAGGAAGACTATAAAATGCTGATGAAATAAATCAAAAAACTAAATAAATGAAGAGATATTCCACGTACATGGATAGGAAGACCCAATATTGTTAAGATGTCAGTTCTTCCTGACTTAATCTATAGAATCAACACAATCCCAATCAAAATGCCAGCAAATTATTTTGTGATATCAACAAACTAGGGTTTATATGGAAAGGCAAAAGATCCGTAATAAAGACCCACAAGTCACACAATACTGAAGAACAAAGTTGGAGAACTGACACCACCCAACTTCAAGACTTACTATAAAGTTATAGTGATCAACACAGTATGGTATTGGCAAAAGAATAGACAAACAGATCAATGGAACAGAATAGAAAACCCAGAAATAGACCCCCATAAATACAGTGAATTTATCTTTGAAGAAGTAGCGAGGGCAATTCAATAGAGAAAGGATAGTCCTTTCAACGAACGGTGCTGAAAAAACTGCACATCCACATACAAAAAAAAAAAAAAAGAATTTAGACACAGACCTTACACCTTTCACAAAAATTATCTCAAAATGGATCATAGACCTAAATGTAAAACACAAAACTATAAAATTTCTAGAAGATAACATAAGAGAAAATCTAGATGACCTTTCATTTGGCAAGGACTTTTTGGGTATAACACTGAAAGCATAATCCATGAAAGAAAATATTGATAAGTTGGACTTCATTCAAATTACAAGCTTCTGCTCTGTGAAAGACACTGTTAAAAGGATGAAAAGACAAGCCATAGACTGGGAGAAAATATCTGCAAAACATGTCTGTGATACAGAACTCGTATCCAAAATATGAAAAGAACTCTTAAAACTCAACAATAAAATAACAAGCAACCCAGTTAAAAAAAATTGGGTGACAGATCTGAATAGACACCTCAGCAGAGAAACCATACAGATGGCAAACAAGCGTATGAAAAGACACTCAACCTCATATATCATTAGGGAATTGTAAATGAAAACAACGAGATACCACTACACACTCATTAGAATGGCTAAAATCCAAAACACTGACAACACCAAATGCTGACAAGGATGTGGAGCAACATGAACTCTCATTTATTGCTGGTGGGAATGCGAAAAGGTACCGCCACTTTGGAAGACAGTCAGTCAGTATTTTACAAAGCTAAACATAGACTTTCCATGTGATCTAGTGATCATGCTCCTAGGTATTTACCCAAACGAGTTGAAAACTTATGTCTATACAAAAATCTGCATATGAATGTTTATAGCAGCTTTATTCATAACTGCCAAACCTTGGAATCAACCAGATATCCTTCAGTAGGTGAGTGGGTAAATAAACTGGTACATACAGACAATGGAATATTATTTAGTGCTAAAAAGAAATGAGCCATCAAGCCAAGAAAAGACATGAAGGAAACTTAAATGCATATTGTTAAGTGAAGGAAGCTAGTCTGAACAGGATACATACTGTCTGATTCCAACTATATGACATTCTGGAAAAGGCAAAACTATTGGGAAAGTAAAAAGATCAGTGGTTGCCAGAGGTTCAGGGGAGGGAGTGATGACTAAGTGGAGCACAGGGCATTTTCAGGGTGGTAAAACTATTCTATATGTTGTTGTAATGGTAGATACATGAAATTATGCATTTGTCGAGTCCATAATACTGTACAACACAGAGTGATCCCTAATGTAAACTATAGACTTTAGTTATATAATAATGTGTCAATATTGGTTCATCAATTGTAGCAAATATGTCACACTAATGCCATATGTTAATAATAGGGGAAACTGGGGGGATATGGTAGCTATATTTTCTGCACAATTTTTCTATAAACCTAAAACTGCTATAAAAAGTAAAGTCAATTAAAATTTTTTTAAAAAGCTTCTTAAGCTTCCAATATCTAACAATGTAACTGAAATGTGGAGAAATAACTAAATTTCCAGACCATTATCATGTGTTGGATTTTAAAAGTGGTACTTTTTAATTGCCTGTCTTTATAATATCATGCTTGAATTATGTGTGGGATTTCAATGACCTCACAGAACTTCAAATATCCTGCAAACCATGCAATTCCTTCTGACTTTTGACTATCTAGAAGGAGTAGTACTTATGTGTTATTGGCTTTTCAAGCCATTGAAAGCTATAAGGTAGTTCTTTAATGTGTGAAATCTAACACTTTTGACCACAGGATAGTTGAGAAATGTGATTCAAGTAATTTCAAGTTTTTAGAGAGCAGTAGTTTGAAAGTTTGTTAAAGATAGTGAAATAGTTTGTGTTTCTCTTAGGTAGAAGGTGATAAAGACAAGCACATTCCTTTGCATGAGCATTCATCTATGTTTAAAAATGATTGAAAGGGGTAGAAGAATGCATTTGTATGGTGACTGACCACCAATAATGTACAACAAAAATTTCACAATAAAAAATAATAATAATAATTGATTTTAGTATCCTTTTCTTTGGATATTAAAAGTTATTTTCCTGAAGAAGCTAAATATTTCATATAAAGACTCTAGGATTTTTTAAGTCTTTTAAATTTTTTTATTTAAGACCTTTGGAACTTAGACATATTATTTGCTAAGTTTTAGGAGAACTCATTTTCGTATTTCCTCAAAGAATGATTTAAGTAGCAGGAATGACATCGCTTTAAAAACTGATGAAAGAAAAACCATTTGGGATGCTTGTTAATTGTTTTTCTTATTAATTTGTAGGCATTCTTTATATATTTGGGATGTGAATCTTTTGTTGGACGTACAAACACATTCTCCCTTGTCACTTAATGAAATTTTTTAAATGAGAAGATCTTAATTTTAATGTAGCCCCATTTATCAGTTTTATGTCTCTATATTTGTTTTTTGTATTTTGTTTAAGAAATATTTGCCTAACTCAAAGTCATCAAGGTATTCTCTCATTTTTTTTAAAGAAGCTTTACTGTTTTACATTTCACAATTAGATTTATAATTCATCATTTTCGTACGTGATATGTGCTTTGCATCAAGATTCATTTTCCCCCATTGTATTAGCTAAATGATTCATCACCATTTATTGAAAACACAATTCTCTCCCCTACTGCACTGCGACATAATCTTTATCATAAACCTATGGCCAAGTATGGGTCTATTTCTAAATGCTGTACTGTTCCATTGGTGTATTTGCCTATCCTGTATCACTACCACTCTAACTAAATGGTTGTGTCTTTATAACAATTCTTGATATCTGGTACAGAAAGTCCTCCCTATTTGTCCTTTCTAAGAGTCTATTAACTAGTTTTTTACTTTGCATGTCCATGTATACTTTAGAATTGTCCTGTCAAGTTGCCCTGCCCAATTGTGGAATTTTGATTGGATTTTTAAGATTATGGATTATTTTGGGGAGATTTGACATTTTTACAATATTGAGTTTTCCAGTCCAAAACATAGACTGTCTTTCCATTTATGTAGATTTTCTTTAATTCTCCAATAATATTTTGTATTTTGTGCCTTGAGATTTTGCACATTTTAAAAGATGTGTTTCTAGGTATTTCATTTCATTGTCTGATGCTATTATAAAGGTAACTTTTCCAAAATTTAACATTCTAACTGATGATGACATATAGAAATATAAGTAATCTTTGCATATTGACCATTGATACTGCAAAATTTTTTAAATCACTTTTTCTTTCCAGTAATATATCTGTAGATATATTTTTTTGGCTTTACACAGTGAAGGTTTATTTTTCACTCATATCACAGTCTTGTGGGCTGCAGCAATGGCTTGGAGATCCAGGCTCTTCAACGTGAGCCCTGCGTGGTCACCAATGATAAGGAGGAGAGTGAGGGACAGGCACATGTGGACAATTATACCACTTGTGCTCACACATCTCTGGCTAAGACTGATCACCTGATCAGCCTAACTGCAAGGGAGGCATGGGGGGCCATGGCATTGGTGAGCATCATAGACTCACCATAGAGACAAGGGAAAAGAGAAGGTGCTTGAGCCCACCACCCTTATTATCAAAAGCTATCCCACCCACCGAGAAGGACAAACACCTAGGAGTTCATTTATTATCAGTCATTGTATCTTAAATCCTACAAATGGTGTCAACAGCATTCTTACTTTGTAGATGCTTTAAATTTTCTTTTTACACAATCCTTCATTTTCATTTCTTCTAATGAAAACCTTCAGTATAACGTTGAATAGGAGACAGTGGCCGTCCTAATTTTGTTTCAGTCTCAAACGGAAATCTATCACCATTTCACCAGTAAATATGTTGTTTGATATGACATATAATGAGATCATTTTTTGTAGATACACTTCATCAAACTAAGAATATTACCTTCTATTCCTAGTTTACTAATAATTTTTGTCATGAAAGATATTGAATTTTATTAAATGAATTTCCCGCATCTATTAAAATAGTCTTATTGTTTTTCTCCTTTGATCCATTAGTGTGGTGAATTACATTGATTTTTCTAATGTTAAATCAATCCTACCTTTATTCAATAGCTACAAATTTTGTCAGATATGCTATAATTTTTGTATACAGCTCTATTCGTCTTGCTCATTTTTTGTTTAGAATTTTTATATCCATGTTCACGAATGAGATTGGCCAAAATAATTCTTTCTCTTAATGTCCTTGTCTGCTTAATATAAAATTCATACTGTCTTCAGGGGCGGGCCCCGTGGTGTAGTGGTTAAGTTTGGCGTGCTCTGCATTGGCAGTCTGGGTTTGGATCCTGGGCGCAGACCTATACCACTCATCAGCCATGCTGTGGCAGCAACCCATATACAAAATAGAGGAAGACTGGCCCAGATGTTAGCTCAAGGTGAATCTTCCTCAGGAAAAAAAATATCATGCTGGCTTCATAAACTTAGTTATTTCCTTATATGTGGGGATATTCTAGTTATTATCACCATGGTTTTTTACTTCTCCTATATTTTGGCTGAGTAACTCTTCTCACATTTATCTCTCAAATGTCATCAAGCAGATGTTTTCATATATTTTTTCAACTTCCAGATTTCCTCAGTAGTAGGGTTAATTTGCATATCTTACTACATAATTCCCAGAAACTTCCTCATTTGCTTTTCACCATAGAAAGCCCTGAGCTCTTGGAATATGTCACCTCTGGTTGTTATCTTAGAAATCGTTGTGGGCCTTTTTTGTTTTCCAATAAAGCAGGTCTCTAGTCATTACTCCAGGATGTAATGATTCAGTCAGAGCCTCATCTTTCTTGAACTGATGTTGACATGCCTTATGTCAGTAAATAATTTAACATGTGCTGGATGTCTATTCTGTGCACGGCACTACGCAAGGGGCTGATGATACCAAAATGAATACGGCATTGCTCCAGACTTCAAGGAGCTCACTCCTAAAGAGGATGTTGAAGTATAATATCAGTATAGTGTAATAGGTGGAAAGCTGAAAATAATCGAGGAGTACCAAAGAGACAAAGAGGAGGACAACCAAACCAAACCAAAAGATTCTGGTAAAAGACGATCCTGAAGTGAGTAGGAGAGAATGAGAAGGAATTTGATAGGTGAGGAGGCAGAGGGACCAAAGCAGAGTAAGCACATTGTTATCACCTGGTGTTTGTAAACCCAGGAAACACGGCACATTTTGACTGAGTCAGAGAGTTTGGGTGGAGGTGGAAGTGGTGGTAATGGAATTGATTACACTGGTTACTTCAAAGGTGACTCCTTATGGGCCTCCAGTATTTTCAGTAAAATATAAAGGTGAGAGGAAGAAAAAGTCCACCTGTATAAAGAGTAGCACTTCCTATCTTCTGGGACAGTGCAGAGCTCCCATCAAGGGTGGGTCATGCCACAGGACATAGAGGTAGGAACTCACCTGCCCTTTCTGTGACTCCGATTCCTGCCCTATTATCTGACATATGGTGAGAGACAACAAGGCTGCAACAATGGGAAAAGCACAGCGGGAAACAAGGAGCAGTGCCTAGTGAGAAATTGCTTGTTTTCAGGCTTTCATCCCAGGCATGGCTTCTCAGACGCTGTTCTTCTGCCTTGTAAAAAAGAAAGGAGTGCCTTCTGATCCTGAAGAGGCTGAGTCACCATGTTATTTCTTGTGGCTACCAGCCTCTAGGACTCCACCCTCCCCTCTTTTAGAGAGTTTTATTTATCTGCAAAGTGTTCGATGATTTTGGCTTGAGCAGGCTCTGATATTTAAACAAGGAGAATTTGCCATAAAATGCCCCATGATATTTCAGTCTGTGTACAATATGGGACTGGGAGGCAAAAGGTGGACCTGAAAGGATTACACTTATTATCTTCCATCTTGAAAAGACTGTGAAATTTATCCACACTCCCTTTATCCACTACTGATTGAAAAACGCTTCATTTGAGGCCAGGTCTTAGGTTTCTTGCTTATGTATTTTATGTGCAAACAGTTATTTTACCAGTCTTGGACCACATCCTTCTTGATTGCCGGTATTAACATGAGTACAGAGATGGAAGAGAGTGATTGATTTGGTTTCTAATCAATCCCACCATTGAAAGTAAGCATTTTCATTTATAACCTATTTATAAGCATTTATTACCACTGGGGATGGCCTCCACAGAGGATTATATTGATCCAGGCATCAGGAACCCAGCTCAAGGCAATAATTGCCGAGAAAGTCTAAGATGATGAAGAGATGAGATGATGAGGTTTGAGAAAGAGAGAAGACAATTTTAAAAGATCTTGAATGGAAATTGCCCAATTCCCCCTTCCTGCCAAATCTGAAAAGTAGGCAAACCCTTCATCCAACATAAGATTTTCCTCTCTTGGCATCAGCAATGTTTCTGCCTTCATCTGTCAGCTGATCCAAGCCAGGTAGCTGCAAAAACTATGTGCAGAGAAAAGGACAGAGGGAGTGGAAATGAACAGAGGTGAATGTAGAAGTACACAGACATTATCGACTTTTCTTCTGCTGGTCACGCTGGTAGAATAATATACATATCAAGTGATAAAGCGTGGTGTCTTCTCTATGAGGACTCACAAGAGATGTTGAGAAATCTTCCCCTTGCTTCTGGGGTGAGCAGCAATTGGAACCCCAGGGAGATGATGAGATAGGATAAAATTCCATGCACAATTATTTGTATCTTCCTTTCCCGCTAGTCCTGGACTTGTATGTATGCTCTAGTGATACCATATATAGTTACACACTAAATCAACAGTCTTCAAGTTTCTTTTTTCTTTTTTTTTTTTTTGAGGAGATCAGCCCTGTGCTAACATCTGCCAATTCTCCTCTTTTTTTTTGCTGAGGAAGACTGGCCCTGGGCTAACATCCATGCCCATCTTCCTCCACTTTATATGGGACGCCGCCACAGCTTGGCTTGCCAAGCGGTCCGTCGGTGCGCGCCTGGGATCTGAACCAGCGAACCCCGGGCCTACGCAGAGGAACACATGCACCCAAGTGCTTGTGCCACCGGGCCAGCCCCAAGTTTCTTTTTATATTTTAAAATTGTTCTGTGTCCACTCCACTCTCTGATCACAGATGTACCACTGCTCCTGATCTAAAACTCAGCTGACTCCAGGGCATGGTTGTCAGGAGACCTCCCATATTTTCTACTCTGCCTGCCACCCCAGCCTGAATTAGAACTTCTCAAGATTGATTTTAGCTTTAGATTTGCATGGAATGTTCTATTTACTTCTATTGCAGTTTCCAGCACGTTGTATTGTAACTGTCTCCTTCCAATCTCTGTGTCCCCTACAGATAAGGAAATATTGAAGGGCAAGAACTGTATTTTAATCTTTATATCCCTGGCACAAGCACAAGACATGGGGAAGATTAGGTGCTTGTTGAGTGGTTTGTGGACAGAACATACCTGAATGCCAACCCTAAGGAGCGGTAGCTTTTGTGAGCAAACACGACCTGGGTTCATGAGATAAGAAAAGGATGCAGGACTGACTAGGCCCCGTTTTGATGGATACCTGCCTCTGTTAACAATTCTAAGGGCACATTTCTTAGTAAATAGGGAAAAACACCTAAATATAATGGCGGAAGCATTAGCCCAGTGCATGAAGGGGTAGAATTCTAGGATGTGCAGGAAAGGCCTAAGAATCCATCATCGATCCCACTATAATTTCTGCATACGGTGACATTCAAAGCTGGGGTCTCTTTGTAGCAGCGGAGCTGTAGAACCCTCAGGTAGAACCCTCAGGTAGACCACCTGTCTGTGCCGTGAGCAAGGTTGGAAAGATCATGCTTTTACAATAAGAGCCAAAGCCTCCAGGGGCAACAAATACAAGTAAAAGATGAACAAAACCTGAGGCTCCAAGGAGCAACACCCAGACACCACACTAACAGGCCACCTAAGCAGGCCACTGAGAGTTATAATTGTCCCTCTCTATACACCGATAAATGGTGGTATTTTTATCGTAAAAATTCAGATAAAGTCCAATACAGAATTGGCAAATACTTAGAGTGTCCCAAAGGTAATTCTGTACATATACTATGCTAAGTAGGCAGAAACGATCGTTTTTCTTTCACTCTAGCTTAAAATATTTATACAGCATCAGAATCAGAAAAATGAAAATACACACAGACAAAAAAAGAAAAAGATGCAGAGAGTAGGGTGCAGAGAGACACAGAGAATGACAGAGGAGAAAGTGTTGCAGGATGAGCGGATTCCCCCTGCCCATGTGATGGCCTGTATGCTGATTGGCCTGCAGAGTTTGCCTTGGACAGCTCCCCACCGCCCACCTGTCTGGCAAGAAACTGTCCACGTGGAGCAAAGCGGTGGTGCCAGAACTGGCGCTCCGGAGCGGGAGCAGGAGCGGGAGCTCTGGGTGAATAAAAGTGGAAAGGGGGCAGGATGTCGAGGTGGCTGCGCAATAAGGCAAGAGCAACCAAGACTGTTTTGCGCTGAAGGGCACGGGTGTGTGTGTGTGTGGACTCCGCGCAGAAGGCGCGGGTGTGATCCCTGGCGACAGCAGGCACGCCCGTCCTCCTGGCTCTGTAGGGGTGAGGGAAAGGCTTTCTGCGCTTTGGCATGTGAGAGGGAGGCTGCTGCGATGCTGCTAGGGGCCCAAGGCTAGGCAGAGGTGGGGCTGGGTGTGCTGGGCGCTGGGCACTGGCACTCTTGGTGATGGGGCAAAAGCTGTGAGGCACCTCCTTCGAGCCGGAATCGAACCAGCGACCTAAGGATGTCCACACGAGTCCCGTCTACAGTCCTCCGCTCTACCAGCTGAGCTATCGAAGGGTGCACACTGCCAACCCTGGGTCATTACCTTTTCTGGAACTGACGGAGGCCAAGACACTGGACCGCCCCAGGGCCACCGTGCCTTGGGGTGGTTGGAAGTCCCTTTGGTTGGAAGAGAGCCGCGCACAAGCCTGGGCTTGCTAGTGGCCAGGCATCCCATCCCAAGGCGGCCTTTTGCAAGATGCCTGAGCCCGGACTCTCACCTCCTGCCTCATTTCCCCTCCCTGCCCCCCTCTCTCCAGGTGGGGAGGACAGCCAGGGGTGGCCGGAGAGCCAGTTACGGAGTGAGGGGAGAGGGGCGTTGGCGAAACTGATGCGTGTGACCGCTAGAGGAGGGCTTGCTGAGGAAAGGAAAACAGGAGGAACCCACCGGAACAGGCACCGGGTGAGCGGCTGCGAACAGCAGGCGCACGGTCCGGTAGAGGTCCCTTAAGGAGTGCCTCCAAGCGCAGCGTCCACCTGCATTCTGTCCTGGTGCGCCCCGCCCCCCACCAAATCCGCGCCGCCTCCCTCTGGCTCCGGTCCTGGCGCCCAGGTTTCTGACTTGCCCCCAACCCCTACCCGGCCCTGCTGCCCACCACGACCTAGGCTCACTTTTCCACGCAGTGAGGCTTACTGGGAAGCGATGCAGGAAGGATATCGGGCTGGGGGGGAGGCCACGCCCATACAGACCCAGCCATCGCGGCCAATCTACGGCTTCGGCTCCTCTCCTCTGCCCAGTGACCTGGATTCCTTAGGCAGAGGCGGCTGCTCCCTGGAGTAGCTCTAGGTTCCGTGGGCTTCCTGGAGAGGACCAGAGCCAAAGGGAAAGCGGCAGAGAATACTGGTGTCCGGACTGGACCTCTTGTGCTGGCTCCAGGTATTCTACGAACCTTTCAGATCCCACCTGGTGTTTGCCAGCCATCCCCAGACTGCTCACTCAGCCATCGAAAACCCCAGAGAGGCATGGCAAGTCACATCTAAGTGGCATTCCATGGAATGGGTGTGTCACAACCCTCTGCCTGGGAGACGTGCATGTCTACACCCACGAAGATGAGGGCCACTGCCCAGGAGGCCCCCTGCTACTCTCTGTGATGCCACAAACTGGAAGAGTCGGCAGTGCTGGGACTCACCCTCAGGTGTGCCGGTCACCAGAGCCCACAGCCACTGTCCCCCACCTCCTGCCGCTATTCCCCCAAAGCACCAAAGCTGCGGTCCCAAAGATTCGGCACCTCCACGGCCATCAAGGGGCATTTCCCAGGAACGCCTAAGGTTCTGTCTTTGGTCCCTGTCTGCTAGTCTACTCAGATGGTGACCTTCAAGGCTGGGGACTCTCTGTGGCTGCAGAGCAAAAGGTTCTTCCTGAAGGTCACCTGTGGGAGCGAAATGTCACAGCCTCCTGGTCACAGACCTGTGGAGAATCCATAGCCTCGGGATCAGCCCATCTCAGTTACCAGTGGAACAGTAGGGAAAGTTGAGACTGCCTGAGCGAGAATGAGAGCAGTGTGCTCAGAGAGGAAGACGCCGAGGAAAATCCCATCTCCAGCTCAAGAGGTGGAATCAGAACCCTCTGGGCTCAGGGGTCAGGGGAGGGTGGTGGATAGGAGCCAGGGGCTTAATCTCCAGTAAGCTAGGAGTCCTCTCTACGATGGGCAGCAGCTGTCCATGGAGACTCGGGAGTTTCCTTTCTGCAGGAAGGAAGAGAGAAAGGGCCATTTCCTGAGGTTTCCCAGGTGCTGCAGCCCAGTCCTCAGAATGACAGAAAAGTTGAAAACGCACACCCCAGTGCTAACACTGACTGTCAAGACACGACACTTCTGTCTGTCAGTGTACGAGTGTCTAGGTGTAAGGAAAACGCTTTCCAGTCTTTGGCCTGTGAGAGGGAGGCTGCTGCGATGCTGCTGGGGGCCCAAGGCCAGGCAGAGGCGGGGCTGGGTATGCTGGACGCTGGGCACTGGCACTCTTGGTGATGGGGCAAAAGCTGTGAGGCACCTCCTTCGAGCCGGAATCGAACCAGCGACCTAAGGATGTCCACACGAGTCCCGTCTACAGTCCTCCGCTCTACCAGCTGAGCTATCGAAGGGTGCACACTGCCAACCCTGGGTCATTACCTTTTCTGGAACTGACGGAGGCCAAGACACTGGACCGCCCCAGGGCCACTGTGCCTTTGGGGTGGTTGGAAGCCCTTTTGGTTGGAAGAGAGCTGTGCACAAGCCTGAGCTTGTTAGTGGCGGGATATCCCATTCCCAGGGCAGCCCTTTGCAAGATGCCTGAGCCCGGGCTCTCACCTCCTGCCTCATTTCCCCTCCCTTCGCCTCACTCTAAGCTGGTGGGGGTGGCAGGAGAGGAGGAGAAAAGACAGCCTTCGGTGGCCAGAGAGCCGGTAACAGGGTGAGAGGAGGGGGTCATTGGCGAAACGGATGCCAGGAGTCCTCTCCGTGATGAGCTGCAACTGTCCGTGCAGTTTCTGGAGTTTCCTTCCCACAGGAGGGAAGAGAGCAAGGGTCACTCCCTGGCCTCCTTCTGTGCGCCCACACCCCCCGCCACTCCCACCTCCACCCCCGAGACCCGGCTCTGTCTCCAAGGTGAAGCCCCCTCCTTCTTGGTGACAGCCCAGCCCAAGCCCTCCTGGGTGCTCTCTGATCGGGGCTCAGCATCTTTCTCTTTGGGGCCATGCCAAGTGAGCCTTCAGAGCCCAGCGCCCAGGTGAGCCAGCTGGGCGCAACCCGCAGGCCAGTGGCCTGCCAGAGGAGGTGGATCTGTGGGCTTCTCTGTGATCGCAGCTGCCCACCTCCCACTTCTGGACACCAACCCACACTCCCTGGACACCTCTGCTCCCTGCCTTCTGCCCCCATTGCCGCTCTCCGGATGCGCTCAGAGACGACCCTGAGTCCTGTGTAAGTCTGCGTTTTTGCTCTCCAACTCCCTTTATCTGTCTGCTTGCCTGTCTGTTTGTCTGTCTTTGTCTCTGTCTCTCTGTCTCTCTCTAGCTCTTTCTCTCTCTCTCTCTCTCTCTCCCTCTCTCTCTCTCTCTCTCTCTCTCTCTGTCTCTCTCTCTCTCTGTCTCCTTCGCTTTCTATTTCTCTATCTCCAGGTCAGAAGAAGCAGGGGCATCGATGCGGGGGGTTGTGCCACCACTGAGCAGAGCATGAGCAATCACTGCTCCCTCAGAGGGAACTCTAACCCTCCTGTGGCGACAGGAACAGGTGTGAAGTCACGTGAAAGTTGAGGTACGCGAGGGCCGCAGCCCTGTCCTCAGACTGCCAGGAAAGTTGAACTTCCTGCCCAAGTGCTCACCCCGACTGCCAAGGTCCAGCAAGGGCCCTGCCGCCTTGTGCTCCTGCGGACGTCAGCCTCCCTCGATGCAGGCGCACAATGGGCAACGGCTTGCCATGTCTCAGGGTGGCACTTGTGTGACACGAGCAGGTGAAGTGGGGAGGGGAAGAGGGTTTTCTGTCTCTGTAGGTCTACATATTGACGGAGCCTTCGAGAGAGATCGAGAAAGAGCAGTAGAGAGAGAGAGATACAGAGAGACGGAGAGAGAGCTTGAAGTTGAGCTAGAGAGAAGAGAGCCAGTGAGCATCCCAGGAGGAGGCAGAACAGGAGACCGAGAATGAGAGGGAGAGTGTTCCAGAAGGCTGCCCCAGGGTGCTGGGTGCCCAGTGCGATGGTGCGACGGCATGCACTCTGGTCGGCCTCCGGGGCTTGCGGTGGACAGCTCCCGTCGGCCCACCGGTCTGGCAGGGAGCTGTCCACGTGCGTGGAGCAAAGCGGGGGTGGCAGAGCCGGCGCAAGGAAGCAGAAGCGGAAGTGCCGGCTGAATAAAAGTGGAAACGGCGCGAGACGCGTTGGGGGCTGCACGGTATGGCGGGAGCGAGGGAGAGCGTTTTGCGCTGAAGGGCACCTGTGCATGTGCGTCTCTGTGTGTTGTGTGTGTGTGCGCGCGCGCGCGCGCTGACTGCAGATTGGAGGGTCGGGTGTGTCCCCCTGGCTCTGTAGGGGTGAGAGAAAGGCTTTCCGGGCTTTGGCCTGTGAGAGGGAGGCTGCTGCGATGCTGCTAGGGGCCCAAGGCCGGGCAGAGGCGGGGCTGGGCGTGCTGGGCGCTGGGCACTGGCACTCTTGGTGATGGGGCAAAAGCTGTGAGGCACCTCCTTCGAGCCGGAATCGAACCAGCGACCTAAGGATGTCCACACGAGTCCCGTCTACAGTCCTCCGCTCTACCAGCTGAGCTATCGAAGGGTGCACACTGCCAACCCTGGGTCATTACCTTTTCTGGAACTGACGGAGGCCAAGACACTGGACCGCCGCAGGGCGACCGTGCCTTGGGGTGGTTGGAAGCCCCTTTGGTTGGAAGAGAGCTGTGCACAAGCCTGGGCTTGCTAGTGGTCAGGCATCCCATCCCTGGGCAGCTATTTGCAAGATGCCTTGGCCCCGGGCTCTCATCTCCTGCCTCATCTACAATGCCTCAAGGCTCAGCATCTTCCTCTTGGAGGCCATGCCAAGTGAGCCTCCACAGCCCACTGCCCAAATTTGCCAGCTGTTAGGAACCCACAAGCCAGTGGCTTGCTACTGGAGGTGGATTGGTTGACCTGTCTGTGATCACAGCTGCCCGCCTGCCACTTTCGGCCCCCGACCCATACTCCTGGACACTTTTGGTCTCTGCCTTTTGCCCCCAGTGCCGCCCTCCCTCCATGAGCTCAGTGTAGACTCTGTGCCCTGTCTAAGTGTCTGCTTTTTCTCTCAAACTCCCTTTGTCTGTCTGTCCGTCTTTTTCTTCTCTCTTTCTGCCCGTTTCTTTTTCTATCTGTCTGGTCAGAATGAACAGGGGCGTCTCCTGCTCTGCAGGTGGTTGTGCCACCACTGAACAGTGTGAGCAATCACTGCTCTCTCAGAAGGAACTGAAACTTTCTTCCATTTCCAAGTACCATGTAACAGGAAATGAATTCCATCTAACATGTAGTATGAGAAAAAGTGGTTGTGTAGAATGAAAAATCAGTTACCAAAAAGTAGGTTATTGTGATCCTCGTTGTATTTATAGTTATTCATTATATGGGCCATCGGGGGGTTTTGGTGCCACTGTTTTTTCTCACCATGTTTGCAGAAATCTTCAATGGCGAGCAAAACTGTTATTCTAGAGTGAATCTTCACATCTCTATGGATTTTTATTTCTAGTAAAGCATTAAGATTGGCTCATCAATTTTAATAAAATGTACATACCAGTGCAAGTTTTCATTGTAAGGAAAAATGTTGGAATCAGAGCAGTGAGAATGTGTCTGAGAACCTTCTGTATTCTGTGCTCAATTTTATTTTAACATAAAACTCGCCCTGAACAGAAAGTGTCACAGCTGAAAAATTAATAAAATGATTTTATTTATGTGTACATATGACTTATTTACTAATCTTTAAGTAGAAAACTCTTTCCCAGAACATTAAGAAAAACAAGATATAAAATACAAAAGGTAAATGTTAAAATAAGTGGTCAATCCTGAATATCTAACGTTTATCTTACAGGTGTTCTAATAGGCAGTACAAAGGAAACTTAGTTAAAGACAGTAACAGTCATCTGAACTAACAAGAGTCAATCTCCGGAACGAAATAGCCCAGTTGTAGATGAGCAGGATGAATATAAAATGAACAACACCTATACAATCTGGATAATTATCAGGAAACAAATCATTGAATAATAAGTCTTTATTGGTTCTATAGAATAAAAATATTTTTACCTACAAAAAGAGAAGTTCGTCTTTCACATCAGACTTTCGTAAATACTAAGTACAAAACACACAAGATTATGTTCAAAAGCCTGAGAGAAATTCACTTTTATCTTCATTTTGTCAATTTTCATATAATGTAAGTGGTGGTATAAAATCATAATTGTTATCCAGATTTAACAATTATCAGGATTTTGCCAATTCTTTATTTATCCCTTTTTTAAAATTTTTATCTCTTTTTATATGAAGTATGTTAAAGTAAATCTAGATATCATGGAACATCACCATTATGTTTCAATATGATTCCCTAATAACAGGAAAAATTATTACATGTCCACAAATTTATACCTAACAAAATTTATGTTCATCTTTTGTAACATCTAATACATAGCATATACTGAAATTTCCCTGATTTTCTCAAAATAGCACTTAATAGTTTTCTTCATCTAATGAGGATTGAAATATAGCTTACACATCTATTTGATCACTTTGTCTTTAAGACTGTCTTCTGTCTTCAATCATTCTCTTTCTTTCCGTGTCTTTTTGTCTCTGTCTCTCTCTCTCCTAGTGAGACATTAAAGAAATGGAGTTAGTTGTTTTGGACAATGTTGTACATTCTCCATTGGTCTGATGCTTCCTTTTGTTGAATTTAACTTATGCAGCTCTCTTATTTCTTGAAAATAGAACATTAACTGTAAAGGCTTCACTAAGTTCAGGTTAGAATTTTTACAAAAGTACTTCACAAGCAGTCCTACGTACTTCATATATTGAGCATTACGGCAGAAGGCATATAACATTTCAATTTTAAATGCTAATATTGATTAGTGGGTTCATATATATATATAACTGTATCCCTCAATTGTAAATTCCCCCATCAACCTATGAATCAATATCATCACTGTTTGAATCAATTTTTTGGGGGTTGCTAAATTGTGATTTCTAATTCTCTATTTCTTCCGTATTTACTAGCTATTTTTCCTCTTTCAAGAACTTTTATGTATCAACTAGAGCTACGTGATTATCTTAAATAGAATTTACACATAAATTTCAGAGGAAATCATTTTCTCCCTAGTGGTGATTCCCACTGGTGATCAATGAGTTGTTTTTCTTTCTGCATTTAAAAGATTATATGTTCTTATATTCAATGTATTGTGATCAATTGCAGCAAGCATTTCCTTTAGTCATCTTTTAGTTTGTTCCATCTTTGGCCAGTGGAAACTTGTTGTCATTGGCTCCTGCAAACTTTTGACATGACCCAGTAGTTTGCAGAAATTCTTGCTTTCTTGCCAGCTCTTCGTGTATGTTTCCTGCCCCAAACCTGAAATCAGCCACTCCCCTAAGAAGCCCTGGTTTTAATCAGAATGGTTTTTAGGGACCACAATGTTTCAGTGATTTCATGAGAGAGCAGCAATTCTCTTTTCTCTGCAAATTATAGAATAGGAATAATTACATGTCTTCACACTGGGGGATCAGTAACGTATGTACCCAGCTAGATTGTGAGGTTCTACCTCATGAATCATACATCCGCTGTTGATCCCAATTTTCTGTACCCATTTTTAATACATTAGAAAAATTTAAAGGGTGGATTTTAGAGGATTGTTTATTTAAAAGACACCAAACCATTGGCAGTGGTGGGATTCGATCCCACATCCCCAGAGGGACTGGAGCCTAAATCCAGCACCTTGGACCACTCGGCCACACTAGCTCACAATCAAGTCTTTCCTCAATTACTCTCCTCACATTTTATAGACTAAATGGAAAGTTATTGGACTGAGTGTCACCATTTGCTTGAGAAAAGTTCTTCACATTTTAGAAATGAACTTCTTGAGGACTTGGCCTTGCCTCCTAGACACAAGCTCAGGCAAATAATAGGCACTCACTGACTTGCTGAAGGCATGTACATCTTGATCTACATCACCTCCTAGGAGTGTTGGAGGGAAAAGAGGTTAAGGAAGGAAAAGATATGTCCTCTCCCACACACCACCCACGCACCAAAACGTCAGCTCTTTACAGGACTTGTTAGCATGTTACTCAGAGACCTAGAAATTGCCAACCGAAGCCTCGGAGTAACCACAGGTGTGAGGCGAGCCTTGTACCCTCTCCCCTTCTTGCTCCCAGAACCTGCGATTTTTGTTTGATAATGGGAGCGAAAAAGCAGCTTACTGGTAGGCTGTTGGGAGTGATCCAGCAAAAGAGAGAAGAAACAACTGTTGGAAAGAATGTTCTTGGGGAAGCAATCAAGCATGGCATCTATTGCCCAGATCTGGGATAGGTCATCTATGGTAACAGGAGGCATAAATGTAGTCAGATGCAGGTAGATGGGGACCTTGCAGAAGTTCTCCTGTGACTGCTTCTGCTTTCTCAGTAAAATGGAAAGAACACATGAGGTGTTTTGAGAATAGAGAAGGGATGAAAGAGTAGTCTTTAAGAATGGTATAGTGGAGGAATTGAGAAAAATAGTAAGATTGTCATGCAGATGCACTTGAGATTACTGTCATGGATTTAAATTGAGACCAGTTCAGTATCATTATGTTTCTCTCCATTCTAGTTCAGCTAGGTGAGTGCAGGGACTGAAGGCTTTCTTTAAGTAAGGATTGTGATTTTAAGTGAGTATGCCTGAGCAAAAGAGGGACAACCATATTCAGACCCCTAGATTGAGAAGCCGGCCAGGAACTTGAATGATTCTTAGTGATTCTTCTAAGGACACGGGCCACCTCCGTTCCTTCACCACCTCCTGAAATGAGATTTCTCCCCTTTGCCTAAAGTTGCTCTCTCCTTCATGATCTGTACGAAGAGACCCTGAGAAGGGGACAACACTTAGATTCAACCTCGGTTGCAGTGGACACCAAATTCCACCCATTTGCTCTCCAGGACCGCCAACCATGTGCACCAATCTGAAAATACACTGTACTTACAGTTAAAGAGATGAAAATGTCTAATAGGAGTTCAAATTATGGGTTGAAACATTCTCGGGCTCTTTGAGAGCAAGCGTGCAGGGGCAGTGAGCTAATTTCCCAAGATGATTGTCAAGGAACCTTGACTCAACTCTGTAAGAATTGAAACACCTCCCTTCTCTTGTGGGCGTTGCCTCCTCACTGAGTCACATCTCTGGACAGTCTCCCTCAGACCTTCTCTTTCCTTCTAGCTTCCTTGTAGAGAAAGACGCGGAGGGAAGGGGAAATGCTGCATTGGGAGACCAGAATTGTGGCTTGGGAGTGGGGAAGCAGAAACCATCCAGACCAAGCAGGCCAATGGGGAGCCAAGGACCCGAGGAGCCCGCTCTAAAGTTACTAACATGTGGAGGCAACAGTATAGACCCAAGGGTCTGTGCCCTGTGCTCTTGCCAAAGGAGTTGCCTCTTGAAGTTTGCTCGTAGACCGCCTGGAAAGCCTCTGTGAGTTTCCATTTATGATGCAGAAAATGTAAAACAGAAACAAACAAAAAACCACCCCCTATCCATGCCCAGCCCTTATATCAATCCTCCTGCCACATGTAACAGCGTCTTTTTCTGAGGTCACGCCTGCCACTCTCAGATCTTAAAACTTGTTTCTTCCCAACACCTACCCTCCTAGCGAACTTCTTCTTTGCAGACTTGTCAAAATGTTACAAATTGGCAAAACTTCACGAGCGCTAACTGGCCAGAAAACAGGCACCCACTGGATTTGAATGGTCTGACTGGAAGCTCACTGTCTACACTCCTCCACTCGTCTCAGCTCCAATCCAGTACTGCTAGCCTCTCACGACATTCGTGTGATATTCGTCATCTTTGATCTTGGTTTTGCCACTGGTAAGGCAAAAAAAAAAACCAAAAAAGCTCAGTGGCAGTGGTGGGATTCGAACCCACGCCTCCGAAGAGACTGGAGCCTTAATCCAGCGCCTTAGACCGCTCGGCCACACTACCAGATGATATATGCAGCCTTGCCTATCCCTTCTGATGGTAACTACCTTCCTCTACATCTCAGTTCTGTTCTACACATTGTGTTCTTGAACTTCCAACTCTAACAAGAGGATTTTTTTCTTTTTCAGAAATTGACCAGCTAATTCCAAAATTCTTATGGAAATTCAAAGACACAGCACGCCCAAAACAACTTTGTAAAGAAGCACAAAGTTGGAGGACTCACTCTGCCTGACGTCAAGACTTAAAAGCTGCTATAATCAAGACTGTGGTATTGACATTAAGATATAAAAAATAGATCTACGGAACAGCAATACAGAGATAGAACCATATTTACATCATCAGTTGATTGTTGGAAAAGTTTTAAAGGCAATTCAGTAGAGAAAGGTAGTCTTTTCAACAAATGATGTTTAAAAAAATAATAATTTTGATCCCCACTTCACACCGTATAAAAAATTAACTCAAATGGATTGTAAACCAAAACTATAAAATATTTAGAATGGAATCTTCGTCAACTTGTGTTGGGGAAAGATTTCTTAGATACAACACCAAAAGCATGATCCATAAAAAGAAAACATGATTTATTGTACTTCATCAAAATTAAGAACCTCCTTCCTTCAAAAGACACTGTTAAGAGATTGAGAAGATAAGCCACACACTGGGAGATGGTAGTTGCACCCTCAGTTTCTAGGGATGATATTTGCCTCCTAAGGGACATTATCTGGAGACATTTTCAGTTGTCACAACTGGGACAGTACTACTGGTATCTAGTAGGTAAAGGGCAGGGATGCTGCTAAGCATCCTGCAATACACATGACAGACCTCCACAGTAAGGAATCATCCAGTCCAAAATGTCACTACTGTCGCGGTTGATTGGAGTAACAAGCCACGTGGACAAATTTATCTCTTGCCTCCTTTAGGGCACAGGCCAGTCAGGTTCCATCATCACCTACTAAAATGAATCGATGACTCCTTCTCAAAGCCTTGAGGAAGGGACAACCCTGGATTCAAACCTGGATGTGGTGCGTGCCAAACTATGCCCAATCACCCTCTGGGTACCAAAGGCTGTGCACATGGGGCAGGAAAGGCACTGTCCTCAAAGGTCAGAAAGTGAGAATCTTCCGCAAAGGGCTCAAATTCTGACTTGGAACCCATCCTAGGACTTGTTGCCGGCCAGGTGGGGGTCAGGGTGGTCTTCCTTGGCTGGCTCAAGCCTGCAAGTTGAATCAATTCCCTTGACAATTGCCTCCCTTGATGATTCTCTTCCTGCTTAACCCATCTCCTTTACTATCCTGATGGTGGACCTGGAAGGAGAGACGGGAAGAGAGAGGGTGGGTGAGGGAGGGGGTGCGGTTGTAGCGGGGAGATCAGCTGCAGGTGGAGAAATAGGAGATAATGTCCTGTAGGAAATGCAGTAGGGGTCCTAGAGGCAGTCAATAGCAGGGACATTTTTGGCGCTGTGTGCAACTGCCGGAAGTTTTCCGAGATAACACTCAGGAGCAAATGATGAGACAAACGCTCACTTCACTCTCTGCTCCCCTCCGTGTCCCAGCCCACCCGTTTACAAGACACACCCTGCACTTTCAAGGTTATCTCTAAGTTCCAAGACTCTCTACCTCTCTTCTCTCGACTTGAGCGCCGAGCTTAAATGTCAGCCCTTTGGCAAAACCTTATCGGGCCCCTTCCAAACAGAACGCGAGGATCGGGAGGAGTGGGTCTTTCAGTAGTCTGAGTATCCTACTTACCTGTGAGCTCCCCGCAGGTAAACCGGGAGTCATTCATCCATTGGTCTCATTCCCCGAGTCCAGAGCTCAATGTTCAGAAAATTCAGGTATTAGGTCAAACCCCGCATGGATTCACAGAACTTTTATCCGGAGTGAGGACACGGAGCAGAGATCACTTAAGAAACAAAATCTTGGCAGCGGTGGGATTCGAACCCACGCCTCCGAAGAGACTGGAGCCTAAATCCAGCGCCTTAGACCGCTCGGCCACGCTACCACACTCGCGGCAAGGATCTGCCCCTTTTTCCTAGTAATACCTTTCTGTCCTTGTTTCAGCTTTGTCCTCTGGCCCCCTGACCTGAGGCTATGATTCTAGGTACCATCAAAGGATGCCAAGGAAGAAGTTTTTCCCTCCCTCCTCCACTCCACTAGAACTAGAACCTGCATCCGCCCACCTCGAACAGCTCTTCTCACTCCAGGAACTAAAGGGAAAGATCTTCAAAACACACTATCCGCTCCGGAAGTGAAGCTCTTGGGATCCAGAACGTAACAGCTTTCCGAAGGCAGGGGTCACGTCAGCTTCCGTCTGGCGTCCAGGAAGCGCTCAGAAACTATTTATTGAACGGACGAAGGAACTCCTTGATTTAGACTCCGGATCGCTTCGCGGTGGAGGGTGGTGGAGGAGGTGGTGGTAGTGGAGGAAGAGGAGGAGAAGGAGGAGGTGGAGGTGGTGGTGGAGGAGGAGGCGTTGGTAGTGGAGGAGGAGGTCGTGAGGTGGAGGTGATGGTGGAGCTAGTGGAGATGGTGGAGGTGGAGTAAAGAAAAGCAAAGCTGTCTTTCCCTGCCACCTTCGGGCACGGTGACTTCAGTTCTTTGCTGAAATTTGAGTTTGATACGAGTCTGGGAGCCTCCAGGAAGTGTAGGCCATGAGTTAAAGCTTGTCTCCTAGTTCCCTTTTGCTCCTTGAGACCCAACTCACGTATAGCCGCCACAATCAGTGCCTGCTCCCTAGTCTCGGCTTGAGCAGTCTGCAGAGTCTTCCTCTCCCAATTCTGTGCTCCGGAAGAGAAGGCTCTCTTTCAGGTTGGATGGGTTCCTGCTGCTGGGAAGCCTCGGGTCCCTTTCTTTGGAACATATGATACCTGCTCAAGACAAGGTTGACATAGGGAAGCCATATCGTAGAAAAGAAAAACTCTATTGTAACTTTGAATGACCTCAGATAAACTAACCCAGCTGGATGTGCACCCTCCAGGAGATCTAACTGCTCTGTAGATTTTATGACCCCTGCTTCTGCATGTACCTCCCAGCTGGGATAAGATGATAACTTCGTTGTTTTTTTTCAGTTCCTTTGGAATGTGATGACCCCCAAACAGAGAATCTATGCTGATAGCCATCATCAGTGAAGACTGAAAGATCTGGTGTGGCACTCCCTGTCTGTAACACCAGAAGGTCAACATTCCTAACCCCCTCCCCAATAACACAATGGCCTATATAACTGCTGTAAGATTTCATGCCCTCTTAAGATGGTTCTTTTGGACATGAGTCGGCCATCTTCCCTCTTGCTAGCAAGCTGTAATAAAAAAGTCCTTTCTCTCCTACCACCTTGCCTCTTGACTATTGGCATGTCTTGTGGCGAGCAGAAGGCCCCACGTTGGGTGGTAACACGTATATCTCTGCATCTTCCAGAGAGGTCCCCTTTCTGCTGAACAGTTATAGCCATGTGGTGGTTATTGTTACTGGCGGCTGGGGAAGGAGATGGCGGGAGACACCCTCCCTAGGGGCTGAGCCCAGGCTGGTTTTGCAGGCACCCAGGATTCCTGAGAGCTCAGCATGCTCTGGTTCCTGAGCCTCCCCAGAAGCCCAAGCCTGCAGGCCTCAGGTGAGGAGCCTGGGAGCAGGGCAAGAAAAATAGATTCATACCGCCATTCCTCTTGACACAGGGAAGAGTAGCCACACCTCAGTTCCCCAAACATTAGAGTTTCTGTCTTAGGTCCACCAAACTTGGGTTTCCATGCTCCGTATATGAAAAGGAATGAAGTCAGGTACCTGAGAGTTACTGTAAATATTCTATAAGAACACGATTAGCCTTCAACCTTGTTCCCAACACAGACACAGATGAAAAGAAGTTAATCCATCATTATAAGCTTGTTAATTTGCCATTTTCTTGTTTAACCTGAGAGGTGACTCAAGGTCACAAGGGTTTGTGAGCTTGTTTTGCAAAAAAAAAAAGAAAAAACAATAGAATGCCTTTAAGGAAGTTACAACCACCAGAGAAGCAGCCCCCAGCTGCCATTGACACCCAGCAGTCTGGTTGCCCACAGGCCTATCTGGAGTGAAAGAAACACAGACTTCCCCTTTGTTTCTCCAAAAATCCTCCTGCCAAGCCCTTTAGCTCTATAAAACCCCCTGCTTTCTTCTCTTGTTAAGGCAGATTTGAGAGAACCTATCCTCTCACCTTCTCATTTTGGCCAATTCGAATAAACTTTTCTCTACCTCTAAGTGCTGGTGTCTGAGTGATTGGCTTACTGTGCATCAGGCACATAAATGTGAGATTAAGAGGTTCCGTATCAGGAACTCTTGCTCCTTTTGATTACAACAAAGTGGAATTACAGAACACCAATAGGCTGATGTGTCTCTTTTGCTAGTGTGTGGCAGTAGCAGAGGAATTAATTCATAATTACTGCCTAGACTTGCAGAGAAAAACAAGTGACTGTCTTAGCAAAAGGCTGGGGGATGGAATTGGGGGATGTTTGGGCTGATTTTCTGACTTCTAAGGGCAGAAATTGTGGCTTCCTGGTGACATCCAATCACATTCTTTATTTGATAAAATTAAGGATATATGCGGGCAAATTTCCACAAAGAGCTTTAAATAGGGAAGTTGTATATGTTCATGTTCTGTTTCCCTCTCTATTGCAAAGACACAGTTTACATCAAGAAAGAAGCACCCAGACCTGGCTTACTTCCTTGACAATAGACAATAGTCACTATCTCTTAATCAGTTATGCTTCCCAAGAGAAGGGAAAATTAATCTCATGGTAATGTTGGAAGTTCTCAGGACACATAAAGATTTTCCCAGGAGCTTCCCATAAAACTCCATGGTCTTTGTTATGGGTGGAATTGTGTCTCCCTCAAAAAGATATACAGAAGTCCTCATCCCTAGTACCACAAAATGTGACCTTATTTGAAAATAAAGTCTTTACAGAGGTAATCAAGTTAAAATGAGGTCTTTCATATGGGCCCTAATCCAATATGACTGGTGTCCTTATGAAAAAGGGAAATTTGGGCTCAGAAACAGAGATCTTTTCCTGAAATCCCACAAGTTTCAACATAAAAGTGCAGGGGACTGGGATGGGAGGAAGAGTGCTAACTCTGAGATCTTCTGTGGGATCTTTGAAAAAGAACTGAAATGCATTTTGCAGGGTATAGGCATAGGCACATTGGGGCTGGAACTCCCTGCCTGTGTGGAGACATATTACTAGAGAGGGAGGGGCCAGGTTTTAAGTGGTAGAGCGATGGTTCTCAAACTTTAGCATGCATCACAATCACCTGCAGGGCTTGTTAGAAAGACAGATTGCTGGACTCACTCCCTGGAATTTCTGATTTAGTAAACCTGGGGCCTGAAAATTTGCATTTCTAAAATTTGCATTTCTGACAGGTTGCTAGGTGGTGCTGATGCTACTGATCCAGGGACCACACTTGGAGAACCATTACAGTAGAGATCAATTTTGTATTTTGGAATTCTAACAGAAGTGAGGAAGAAGAGTGGAAGGAGTCAAAGACCTGCAGACCTCTTGAGAGCAGTGTCCAAGGAAGAGATGTGTGTTCAATGTGGAAGCAGTGGGAATAAATGAGAGGCCTCATTTATAAATGAGAGGGAAAAGCCTGGCAGGATAGTGAAGACTACCATTAAGGACAGCGAAAGCGGCCTTCCAATATTGGGGAATGGTAGCAGCCACTTTACCACCCTTAGATATGAATAGAACTTCGACCCAAGGATGCCCGCCTCTAGAAACACAAGAGGTTTCAGATGAACTACACAAAATGGAATCAAATGGTTCTATCTTCTGAGGTCTCTGGCCATGTTTATTTGTCCTGCTGGGCATGACATAATGATAAGTGAGTGTGCAAGAGAAACTAGAAGAAATGCTTGCAGCCTTACCCTCACCTGAGCCACTTGAGAAGCTCTGCAAGTGTCCAAAATAACCACCCAAGGTCACCCAGGAAACTGGCTGCCAGGGATCTTCCTCATCTGTGAAAGAACTTCAGAGACTTAAAGTCTAGGAAGTCTGGGTCCAAAGACAATGTGCCTACAAGATCTCAGCTCAAGAACAGGGAATCTCATCCACTACCATGTGGCTTCTTTCTTGACTAACTCTCAAAAGTAGAATACTTTGACTCCCAATTTCAGAGACTTACCATAGACCTCTGTATGACTCTGGGGGTAGAGATCCTGCAACTGAGCTCAGTATTCAGAGAAACCAAACAAATAATAAACACAGTTTATATTTACAGTCTATTTCACTTGATCTTCTAAATCCAAGTATATTTTTTATCATGTCCATTTACAGGCTTAGACAAGGTGGAGTGTACACTCTTGACTTTTCAGTACGCAAAATACCTGCATTTTCTACCTGCATTTTCTTTTGGGCCTTAATCAGAGACCTAAGGATGTTTACCAGAATATGCATCCTACTGTCCTCTACTCTATCAACTGAGCTATTGAAGGATGCATAGTAAACTTTATGCAAAATTTCTTTTTTAGGAATCTATCCAATTATCTCTCAGTACCAGGTATTTGTTTCTGTGTTGATTACACCTTCAATGTCTTTCCTGATTTTTCGTCTACTTTTTTAACATTTACTGAGAGAGGATTGTTAAACTATCCAATGACCATTGTGTATTTTTCTGTTTGTCCTCTTAGTTCTATCAACTTTTGCTTTTTATATTTTGAAGTTATTTTATTAGATACATGGAAATTCAGGACTATTGTGGGGTTTTTAAATAGAATTTATTTTTAGAGCACTTTTAGGTTCGCAGCAAAATTGAATAGAAAGTATAGAGAGTTCCCATATACCTCCTGCCCCCACACATGCAAAGCCTCCTTCACCATCAACATCTCATACCAGAGTGATAAATTTGTTACAACTGATGAACCAACATTGACATATCATTATCACCCAAAACCATAGTTTACATTAGAGTTCACTCTTGGTGTTGCATATTCTATGGGTTTTGACAAATGTATAATGATGCGTCCACCATACCAAATAGAATAGTTTCACTGCTATAAAAATCCTCTGTGCTTTACCTATTCATCTCTCCCTCCCCACTAACCCCTGGAAACCACTGACCTTTTTACTGTGTCCATAGTTTTGCTTTTGTCTGGAATGTCAGATAGTTGGAATCATACAGTGTGTAGCCTTTTCAAATTGGCTTCTTTCACTTAGTAATACGCATTTAAGTTTCCTCTCTTAGTCAGCTCAGGCTGCCATACAAAATACCATAGACTGGGTGACTTAATCAACAGAAATTTATTTTCTCACAGTTCTGGAGGCTAGGGGTCTAAGATCAGGCGGGCAGCATGGTCAAGTTCTAGTGAGAGCTCTCTTCCGGACTTGCAGACAGCCACTTTCTCACTGTGTCTTCACATGGTGGAGAGAAAGGAAGAGAAAACGAGCTCTCTAGTGTCTCTTCTTATAAGGAGACTAATCCCATCATGAGGGCCCCGCCCACATGACCTCATCTAATCCTAATTACCTTTCAAAGGCCCCACCTCCAAATACCATCACATTGAGTGTTGGGGCTTCAACATATGAATTTGGGGGAGACATAGGCATTCAGTCCATAACAGTTCTTCCAAGTCTTTTCATGGCTTGATAGCTCATTTCTTCTTAGTGCTGAATAACAGTCGACTGTATGGGTGTACCACAAGGAATATTGTGCTTTCATGTTGAATTGACCCTTTTATCATTATAAAATATTCTTCAATATCTCATATAGTAATTGTCATCTTAAAGAATCTGTTGTCTGATATTGATATTGCTACATCAGCTGGTTTTTTCTTTTTTTGAGCTTTCATGGTATGCTTTTTTCCATTTTTTACTTTCAGCCTGTGTCTTTACATTTAAAAATGTGTTTCCTATAAACAGCATAGAGTTGAGTCTTATTTTTGTTCAATCTGGCAATTTTTGCTTTTAACTACAATATTTGGTCCATTTAAATTAAATTTAAGTTCGAATACAGATGAGATTAAGTCTACCATCTTGCTATTTATTTTCTATTAGTCCCATGAATACTTTTTAGAAACAATTTTATTGAGGTATAATTTACAGAGCTAAAATTCATCCTTGCAAGTGTACCATTCAACGATTACTTTAGTAAATTTACCAAGTTGTACAACCGTCACTATTATCAAGTTTTAAAACATTTGCATCATCACAAGATCCCTCTTTATCTGTTCTTTGTTTTTTATTCCTTCTTTTCTTCATTTGTATTAAACAAGCACTTTTATCATTCCATTTATCTCCTTTATTAACTATTTTGTTTTACTTTTGTTACCAAGCAATGGGCTCGCAGTGATCAGAGGCAATTAATCACAACAAGTTAGGGATTGACAAATGATGTTTTAGTTCAATTAGCCAGCATAAGCAGGAAGATGGCAGACTAATGTCTCAAAAAACTGTCTTCCAAGATTACAGAATCTTGAGGCAGTTATATGGGGAAAATGGGCAATAAGGAGGGGGGTCCAAGGATTTTTGTCTCCAGGCATGACAGGCCCCAGGCATCACGTCGTTCCATTCTTCTGTCAGCTGTGATGGATATCTTGTAGGTGTGTTTCCCGCCTGTGGTCAGCCTGTTCCTGGAGAGAAAC
This sequence comes from Diceros bicornis minor, assembly GCF_020826845.1. Lineage (NCBI taxonomy): Eukaryota > Metazoa > Chordata > Mammalia > Perissodactyla > Rhinocerotidae > Diceros > Diceros bicornis. The sequence continues at coordinate 28,564,189 of NC_080744.1, read as the reverse complement.
TCATAGAACAAAGTTTTTAATTTATCAAGCTATTGAGGAGTACATATGTAAGCGGAGGCCATAAATCAGGAGAGCATGTGAATTTTTTGGAGTATGTGCAGAGTAGTCACACAGAGGAGGGGCTGGGGCCATTTAGTGTAACGAGATGGCCTCACTAATGCTCATTTACACTTTTAGTTATCATTCTTTAAGTTTTTAACCTTAAATTTACAAAATACATCATTTTCTTCTTACAGTCTACCTGAAATTAACATTTTTATCATATCCCAGACAATGCAAGAAACTTATAATGCAAGAAACATGTTGCAAATGGCAGGATTCTTTTCTAAGGCTGAATAATATTCCATTGTATATATCTACACCACATTTTCTTTATCCATTTACCCATCTACAGACATTTAGGTTGTTTCCATATCTTGTCTACTGTGAATAATGCTGCATGAACACCGGAGTGCAGATATCTCTTTGAGGTACTGATTTCGTTTCCTTTGGATATATACCCAGAAATAGAATTGCTGGGTCATAAGGTAGTTCTATTTTTAATTTTTTGAAGAAACTCCGTACTGTTTTTCATAATCGTTGTACCAATTTACAGTCCAACCAACAGTATACAAGAGTTCCCCATTCTCCACATCCTCGCCAACACTTGTTATCATTTGTCTTTTTGATAATAGCCATTCCAGCAACTGTGAGGTGATATCTCATTGTGGTTTTGATTTGCATTTCCCAGATGGTTAGTGATGTTGAGCACTTTTCATATATCTGATGGCCATTTGTATGTCTTCTATTAAGAAGTGTTGGGGCCAGCCTGGTGGCGCAAGCGGTTGGGTGCTCACGCTCCACTGCGGCAGCCCGGGGTTCGCCGGTTCAGATCCAGGGCATGCACTGACACACTGCTTGTCGAGCCAGGCTGTGGCAGCGTCCCATGTAAAGTAGGGAAAGGTGGGCACGGATGTTAGCCCAGGGCCAGTCTTCCTTAGAAAAAAGAAGGGGATTGGCATCAGATGTTAGCTCAGGGCTGATCTTCCTCACAAAAAAAAAAAAAGAAAAGAAATGTCTACTCAGATTCTTTACCCATTTTTTTTTTTAATCAGGTCATTTGTTTTTTTGCTATTGAGTTATAAGAGTTCCATATATATTTTGGATATTAACCCCTTATTAGATATATGGTTTGCAAACATTTTCTCCAATTCAGTAGGTTGCTTTGCACTCTGTTGATTGTTTCCTTTGATGTACAGAAGGTTTTTAGTTAGATGCAATCCCACTTATCTGTTTTTGTTTTTGTTGCCTGTGCTTTTGGTGTCATATCCAAAAAATTGTTGCCCAAACCAATGTTAAGAAGCTTTTCCCTATTTTTTTTCTAGAAGTTTTATGGTTTCATGTCTTACATTTAAGTCTTTAATCCATTTTGAGTTGATTTTTGCATATGATATGAGATAAGGGTCTAATTTCATTCTTTTGCATGTGGATATCTGATTTTCCCAACACCATTTATTGAAGAGACTATCCTTTCCTGATTGTGTGTTCTTGGCAACCTTGTCAAAGATCAGTTGAACAGGGACTAGCCCCATGGCCTAGTGGTTAAGTTCAGCGTGCTCCACCTTGGTGGTCTGGGCCTGGTTCCTGGGCACAGACCTTCACCACTTGTCAGCCATGCTGTGGCAGTGACCCACACACAAAATAGAGGAAGACTGGCACAAATGTTAGTGCAGGGTGAATCTTCCTCAAGCAAAAAGAGGAAGATTGGCAACAGATGTTAGCTTAGGGTGAATCTTCCTCGGCAAAAACAAAAAAGAAAGAAACAAAGATCAGTTGAACATAGACGTGTGAATTTATTTCTGGGTTCTCTATTCTGTTTCGTTGATCTATATCTGCTTGTATGCCAGTACCACATTGTTTTGATTACTGTAGCTTTGTAATATATTTTGAAATCAGGAAGTGTGATGCCTCCAGCTTTGTTCTTCTTGCTTAAGATTGCTTTGGCTAAAGGGGGACTTTTGTGTATCCATATAAATTTTAGGATTGTTTTTTCTATTTCCATAAAGAATTCCATTAGGATTTTGATAGGGATTGCATTGAATCTGTAGATCACTTGAGGTAGTTTGAATATTTAACAATATTAATTCTTCCAATCCATGGACACAGAGTGTCTTTCCATTTATCTATGTCTTCTTTAGTTTCCTTCATTAATGTTTTATAATTTTCAGTGTATAAGTTTTTCACATCTTTAGTTAGGTTTATTCTTAAATATTTTATTCTTTTTTGTTGCTATTGTGAATGGGATTGTTTTCTTAATTTCCTTTTTGCACTGTTCATTGTGCACAGAAATGTGACTGATTTTTCTAAGCTGATTTTGTATTCTGCAACTTAACTGAGTTCATTTATTAATTCTAACAATTTTTTTGTTGAGTTGTTAGGATTTTCTACATATTTGATCATGTCATCTGCAAACAGAGATAATTTTACTTCTTCCCTTCCAGTTTGGATTCTTTTTATTTCTTTTTCTTTTCTAATTGCTCTGGGTAGGACTTCTAGTACTATGTTGAATAGAAATGTGAGAGTGGGCATATTTGCCTTGTACCAGATCTTAGAGGGAAAGCTTTCAGTCTTTCCCCATTGAGTATAATGTTAACTGTGAGCTTTTCATATACGGCCTTTATTGTGTTGACATAAATTCCTCCTATACCTGTTTTGTTGAGAGTTTTTACATGAATAGACATTGAATTTTATCAAATGCTTTTTCTGCATCTATTGAGATGATGGTTTTTTGCTTTCATTCTGTTAATGTGGTGTATCATATCGATTGATTTTCATATGTTGAAACATCTTTGCATCCCAGGGTTAAACCCCACTTGGTCATTGTGTATCATCCTTTTAATATACTGTTGAATTCAGTTTGCTAGTATTTTATTGGGGATTTTTGCATGAATACTTGTCAGAGATACTGGCCTGTAGTTTTCTTTGTTGTGTCTTGGTCTGGCATTGGTATCTGCATGATGCTGGCCTCATAAAATGAGTTTGTCAGTGTTCCCTCTTTTTCCATTTTTGGGAAGAGTTTGAAAAGGATGAGTATTAATTCTTCTTTGAATGTTTGGTAGAATTCACCTGTGAAGCCATCTTGTTCTGGGTTTTCTTTCTTGGGAGGTTTTTGATTACTGACTCACTCTCTTTATTTGTTATTGATCTGTCCAGGCTTTCTATTTCTTCTTCTTCTCTCTCTCTCTCTCTTTTTTTTTTATGTTTTGTGCTGGGGCTAGGGGTCTATTTATTCTTGATTTCGTTTTGGTAAATTGTATGTTTGTAGGAATTTATCCATTTCTTTTAGGTTATCCAATTTGCTGCTATATAACTGTTGGTAATAGTTCTTTATGATCCTTTTTATTTTTGAGGCATCCATTGTAATTTCCCCTCTTTCATTTTTTATTTTATTTGAGTCTTCTCTCTTTTTTTCTTAGTCTAGCTAGGAGTTTGTTGATTTTGTTTATCTTTTCAAATAACCAATGTGTGTAGAGTGGAAAGAAAATTACTACCCATGGAGATATGGAACACTGTGAAATTCTTTAGTTCCTTGTTCCTGAAATTCCCAAGTAATCTCAAACCTCCCTCCACCTCTGATATTGTAATGTATGAGTACGAATTCCAGGAAACAGGTCTGAATCCATGTACCAGTTCTCATTTTTCTGTTGGTAGTCACTAAAAGGTGTAACCAAAACTAGAACAGAGTTATCCTGCCCTTGCCCAATGCATGAACATTCACACTTACACACACACACACAGAGTATACTTACAGAAAAACAGGAAAATAAATACATGGCTACATATTGAGGGTGCCTACCTTGAAGGCAATTCTTCTCTCTAAAACACCTCCTGAAAGTAGTTAAATATAGTCGAGCCTGCTAGGGCAGATTTCCTTTGAGAAATGTCTGACTTCTCTTCTCAGTCTAATGTTTGAGGCTAAACCCTCAAGAAGACATATTTCCACTGAGAGAAGCCCCACTCTGTCCTGCTGAATAGGTGACCAATTCCCTCTTCCCGTTGGCTTTTCTTGGCCAAGGTCCATGGCTATGCTGATTGTGGTCATTATTCTAACCCCATGAGCTCTTGAGCCACAAAAGTAGAGCGGCTCCAGAGGGGAGGCAAAGGGAAGATTCCTTGCATTTCAGCTTGTTGAGAGTTCTGCTTGCCCAAGGTCTAGCTGTAATGCTTTCCCATCCTTAGAGGTTGAGCTCACTTTCAGAACTTGAGGAAAAGAGACATCAAACGTTTAGCTCTAAGTGTGAAAATAATAAGGTTGCACTACATTGGAAGAAGAAAGAATAAACAGTGGAGAGGAGAATACCGCAAGACTTCCAACAAAAATTGCATCATGTGAGTGGGAGTGTAAATGCATGTACTTTTAAAAGACTAAGATTTAACTAGTGCTTAGCACTTTGGTTCTTTGGTCTAAGGTAATGATTCTCATTTAAAGTGTGAGATTCCCCCATACTCCCATCCCCATTCAAATCCCAGATGAACTCTCCTTTAAAAAAAAAAAAAAGCCTTATTGAAGAGTAATTGGCACACAATAAACTGAATACATTTAAAGTGTACAATTTGATAAGTTTTGATATATGTGTACAACTGTGAAACTATCATCACAATCAAGATAATCATCATCCATAAAAGTCTCCTCTTGCCCTTCTGTAATTTCTTCTTTCCATCCCTCCCTGTCCTCTCCTCCAATCCCTAGGCATTTTCTGTATTTTAATACAGATGGAATCATACACTATGTACTCTTTTTTATCTGATTTCTTTCACTCAGCATAATTATTTTGATACTCATCCATGCTGTTTCATGTATCAATAGTTTGTTTTTATTGTGGAGTAGTGTACCACTGTATGGATATACCACGATTTGTTAACCCATTCATTTGATAAACAGTTGGGTTGTTTCCAGTTTGGGGCTGTTACAATAAAGCTGCTAAAAACCTTTATGCACATGTCTTTCTATGGACATATGCTTTCATTTCTCTTGAGTTAATATCTAAGAGTGAAATGGCTGGATTATATGTATGTTTAACTTTTTAGGAAACTGGCCAATTGTTTTCTGAAGTGGTTGTATCATTTCACATTTCCATCAGTAGTGAATGACTCTTAGTATGGTCAGTCTTTTAAATTTTAGCCATTCTTAATAGCTATGTAGTGGTATCACATTGTGGTTTTAATTTGCATTTCCCTAATTGGAAGTAAATATAAGTAAGGCCATCTTGCAAGTGAACATAACTCATGCCATCTTGTTACACTAAATAGCCCTTTCTTAGTTGAAACTTTTCTAGCATGTGATCGTTATAAATTGCTACACAGTTTCATGATTTTCTGGCCCTGATTCTGTGCACAAACTCCTGCTGGCATACTCCGATAGCTTTGTTCTTAACAATTTTAATGAATTTTCCCAGGGAATAAGAAAGCCTCCAGAAAGCAAGAACACCTGTAGAATATTCATCATCACTGAGAGAAGAAAAGAACAATGAGAGATCCTGGAGTCTGTCATGTACATTTCTAAAACCCCTTCTTAATGCGCATAGCTGCCTCAAGATTCTGTAATCCTTGAAGATGAGTTTTTGAGACATTAGTCACCCATCTTCCAATTTTCCAGCTAATCAAATCTAATTAAACTTTCTTTCTCAGTTCCTAACTCATTGTGATTAATTGGCTCAGATCACTGTGGGCAGAGCCCATTGCTCAGTATTGTAATGACTAATGATGTTGAGAATCTCTTCATGTGCTGATTTTCCATTCATATATCTTTTTTGGTGAAGTATCTGTTCAAATATTTTGCCCACTTTTCAAATGGGTTGTTTGTTTTCTTATTATTCAGTTTTGAGAATTTTTTAAAATATGTATTCTGGTTACAAGTCCTTTTTCAGATTTGTGATTTCTGAATGTTTTCTCCCAGTCAGTGGTTATCATTTCAGTCTCTGAAACATATCTTTAGAAGAGTGGAAAATTTTAATTTTAATGAAGTTTAATTTATCAATTTTTTTCTTTTATGGGTTATGTTTTTGATATCATAGCTGAAAACTCTTTACCTCTTCTCAGCTCTCAAGGATTTTTCCTATGTTTTCTTTTAGAAGTTTTATAGTTGTAGGCTTTACCATTAGGTCTACAATGCATTTTGAGTTAATTTTTATATATGGTATGAGGCATGTATTGAAGTTCATTTTTTGCATATGGATATCTAATTGTTCCAGCACCATTTGTTGAAAGATTGGACTTTCTTCATTGAATTTCTTTGCACCTGTGTTAGAAATTGGTTTCCATATATGAATGGGTCTATTTCTGGACTCTCTATTCTCTTCTTTGATCTATTTGTCTATATTTACCCCAACATCACATTGTTTGGATTACTATAATTGATACTGAACCTCTTAATTGATACTGAACCTCTTAATCTCAAGTTTATGTGCCCAATGCACAATAAGACAATCACTAAGACACTGGTGCTTAGAGATGGAGAAAGGTTTATTTAAATTGACCCAAATGAGAAGGCAGGAGGATAGGTTCTCTCAAATCCACCTTAATGAAAGAAGAAAGCAGGGGGTCTTTATAGAGCTAAGAGGCTTGGGATAAGGAGTTTCAAAGAAACAAAGGGGAAGTCTGTGTTTCTTTCACTCCATATAAGCCCTCGGGCAACCAGACTTCGGGGCATCAATGGCAGCTGCAGGCTGGTTATCTGGTAGTGGTAACTTCCTTAAAGGCATTCTTTTACTTCTGCAAAACAAGCTCATAAATCCTTGTGACCCTTGAGTCACTCCTCAGGTTAAACAAGAAAACAGCAAATTAACAAGCTTACAATGATGTGTGGACTAACTTCCTTTCACCTGTATCTGTGTTGGGAACAAGGTCAAAGGGTAATCATGCTGTTATTGAATATTTACAGTAACCTTCAGGTATCTGGCTTCATAGCTTTACAATAAAGTTTGAAATCAAGTAATATTAGTCCTCTACTTTGTTCTTTTCAATGTTGTCTTAGCTATTCAAGGCCCTTTGCTTTTCCATATGAATTTTAGAATTAATTTATCAATTTCTACAAAAAAATCCTTTGGGGATTTTGATTGAGATTGCATTGAATCTATAGATCAATGGAAAGGAATTGACATTTTGACAATATTAAATCTTCTGACTAATGAACACAGTGTATACCTTTTCAATTGTTTATATCTTCTTTAATTTCAGAAATATTTTGTGATTGTCAGTGTATATGTCTTGCACATATTTGTCAGATTTGTCCCTAAGTATTTCACATTTCTGATGCTATTGTAAATGGAATTTTTTATTCTCTATTTTTGATTGATAGTTTTGACAAGAGATTTTTCACATATTGGGGTATATGGGGTAGCTATTCTGGTTCAAAATGGATTTGGCTTGAACTAAAGAAGCCTGATTTATGGCCTGTCAAACATACATTGTACAACTGATTTAACCATAAAAACAAAAAGTGCATTAAACATTACCTCAAAGTAAAAGAATGTACTCTCTTAAGATAAGAATGCATGCTTCCTCTCCTATGATGCCAGTATTGGTAATGCTGTATAGGTAATGCCCATATTAGTACTCCTGAGGAGAAGTTCCCTTTCCCAGACATCAGGGTCATGTTGACGTGCTAATTTGCAACTGAATACTTCTTTGAAACTTTGATGAAGACGTATGCTGGGCATGTTTAATGAATGTTCTTTGTTCCAAAAAAGTATAAGACTGTACTGAAAACCATGCTTCTCCAGAATACTTTCTTTCTTTGTGGAAACTGCCTTCCCAGGTTATAATCCTCATCCTGGCTCAAGTAAAACTCACTTTACCTCTCTTATCTATGGAATGGTTATTGGATATTTTGCATCAACAGTTGTTAGCATATAAAAATACAATTGATTTTCACACGTTGATCTTGCATCTTTCAATTTTGTTAAACTCACTTGATCTCTCAAAAACTGGCAGCTTCCCAAGTCTTCCTCTCTACTTTTGGTTAGTCCACACTTTAGGGCCCAATAACCACGGTGACCTCTAGTCTCCCAATTCCTTTGCTTGAGAAATCTCACTTTAACCTCTCTAGTTCAAGAGAATGTCTGGACTCCAATCAACTTAAACACTTTGCCCCAAGGCAAAGGCAAAGTCATTCTGGAGAGAATAAACAACCCTCCCATACCCACCCAAATGTTCTTGAAAACTTCTTTTCAGTCCATTTTGGGTACTGCTCAAGCCCTCCAGACATATCAGGTCTTTCTGATCATTTCTTATATTTAAGGCTGTCCTTGAGGCCAAAGAGAAAGTCAGCAGAAGGAAGTAATTAAAAATCCTCTCAATTCAAATGAGTTGGGGTGGGGAGAAGCAAGAAGTGGAATATCAAACCACTTAGTTTGGCTCTGAGCCTACAGTGTGGCTGACATTCACCTCTAGGGACTTGGCATAGAGTACAGTGAGAATATATACATGTGCATGATATATAGATTCATATATATCATATATAAATATGCATATACACACATATACATATTTGCGTATATGCATATACATATATACGCATATATGTATATATAATAATTTCCTGTAACGTGAGGAGTTCGTTCTCTTTTATCACAGAGAATAATTCTATTTCCTCTTTCCTCATGGCAGCATATCAAATATTTGAGGATGGTAATGATGTCCTTCAAGTTTTCTCTTATGGATATATAAGATCTTCAGTTCCATCAATAAATATTCTTCCTCTAATGAGATATGCAGCCAGCCAGCAATTCAATCAGTCCTCTGCATTCCTGGTTGTTCATCTTGGAGTATGCTTCATTTGCTTGGCAGCAGTGCATTCAAAATGATCCTGATAAAAAGAAAGGTGGACAGCTGTGAGTGGTGCAGGCAGGAAGAAATCAAAGGTAAGAGAACAATAATGGAAGGTCTGAACCGAGGGAGCAGAAGAAATATTTCCAGAGACCAAAGTAATCTGTGGGTGACATTTAAAGGGGCTATAGAAAGCAGAATAAGTCAGCAAGAATTCCTGGACACCAGGCAAGTGTTTGTAGGGTAGGGCTTAACTTTTCAATTCTTAAAAGAATTCCTTTAAAACACAAGCAATCAGCTTTTGTAGAAAGTCAGTTGAAACCCATCCCCACCTTGTTAATGGAACAAGCAGCCCAAGAAAAGCTACACCATAAGCACTACTGTCCTCCCTTCTTATGGCTGAGATATCTAAGGATATATGCCACATTTCTCCATTGTATGTTTAGGATACTGCAAAGTTTGAATCTCTTAAGAAAACGGGACAGGACAGTCCTACAAGGTGATTGTGTTCAAAAGAGGGGGACTAATGAAATACAGCGATGAAGACTTGGGAAGTCACCACTGTGTTTTGTACATTTCACAAGGTGGGATCATATAGGTCTGAACCCTGGCCCTCTGATGCCCAAAGTAAGAATCATATCCTTATCATGAGCCAAAGGGCTGAACAGCACATCTTTTAGAGGACATGCATTTCCACTGCCACATTCAGCACTGCCCTGGTCTGCAGAAAAGCCAAGAGGTGGGTGGCACTGGTCATCCACTTAGCAGGACAGAATGGGGTCTCTCTCACTGGAAAGTAGGTCTCCTGGAGAGTCTGAAACCATGCATTGGCCTGAGAAAGGAGGTCAGACATTTTCAGAGGAAACCTGCCCCAGCAGTGCTGAATGTATATGCTGTGTTAAACTGGTTCTACCCACTGTCTTGTTCAGGACATTGCCTTAGAGATTCTCACTCTCAATAGGTAACCATACATTTATTTTTAGGGAACTTCCTCCCTTTTCTGTAAGGATACTCTCTGTGAGTGTGTGTGTGTGTGTGTGTGTGTGTGTGTTGGGTGGGTGGGGCATTCATCTCTGTGCTGGTGTCTGGTATACCATTTAGTGACCGTATGAATATGAAAACTGGCGCCTAAATTCAGACTAGTTTCCTAGAACTTAAACTGGGTGAGAGCTGGAAGGCCTTTAGAGATTTTTAGTGCTTGTTTTACCAAGAATTCCACGAAGAGGAAACTAAAAGATCCTATGGTGTTCCAGATTTCTGTGGGTAGTAATTTCCTTTTTTCTCTGCACATGCCTATGCACTTGTTTGCTCTCCATTTCAAGTATTTATTAAAGCCTAATATGTGCTGGTCACTTTGCTAGGTATTTTAGAGACCCAGAAGTATGCACCATACAATTTCCCCTCGAGGAGCAGAGGTCTAAGCTGAGGATGCCGTACTAGAGCATATGATTCTACAAACAAAATGAGGCAGTCTCTAACTAAGTGCCGTAGAGTCTCTTTCCCTTTTTCTTTGCCTTCTTATTCAGTTCTTTCTTTGTATCTTTTGTAGCATTTTCAAAAAGATGGACATGGGGATAGAGAGGAAACCACAATTCAAAAGTAGTTCTGGAAGATTAAAAAATAAAATTAAAACATGCATATTCTTTCGAGAATCTTTCATACAAGATAAAGAAATATGGGAAGGAGAACAGAACAATTTGACATTTTCATAACTGATTAAATTTATGTCAAATGGGTAATGTCAGTGTGGATGCTTACTTCTGGATGCCATGGGTCACCTCTGTTACATGCGTCCTGTTCAGATTCTTGAGAGTGGGAGTGAAGAGGAAGGAAGAGCAAGGATAAAAGCATGTCATGGGTTTCAGAGGAGAGAAGAGATGAAATCTATTTGGTAAACAGCAAAGGCATTATGAATTAGAAAAACATTGAGATGGTCTTTCCAGGGTAAGTAGTGTTTGATAAATATGGAGAAATGGGAAATCATTCTAGTTGAAGAAATAATAAGAAAATGATCACAACTGAAAAAGGTGTGAGTTGTATTTGAGGAATTACACGTGGACCAAGTTGACTGGAACAAAGATCTGTACAGGGCAATCTGTTGCCAATATGCAACTGTCATTTGATAAATGTTGGCCTGACTATTGGGAGACAAAAGTAGTAAGATAGAGAGGCACATTCTGAGAGTACCTTCAGTGTTAGTTAAGAGTCTTTGAAATTGAAAATAATTTTTGCTAAAATAAAAAAGGAAGGTTTCTGTAAGGATTCAGGGAAATCTCAAAGATTCCAAGAGTGGAAGACAGTGAAGCCTCTGGAGTGGGCCACAGCTAGAGACTTGGAAGGTATCTAGGCTCCCCTTCTCACTATAATCTCCCCTCTTTTTTGTGCCTTGGCACTCTCTCCCTTATGCTCTTTCTATAGTAATGCTTTCTCTGCTTCTCCGTCCATGTGGCAGAATATGTCTGATGTTACAGCTCCTCCAACTCCAATTTCCTTTCTAGTAATTGTGGGCTAATTAATTTGGACCAACCTCCTACAGGAAAAACTATAAAAATATTGGATAAGATTTTACCAGATCTCCTTAAAACCATCAAAGTAGGATATGGTAGTAAGCAACAACCAGGCCAGAACCTAAGAGAAAGGTGGAATCCAACACATAAGGGAAGCATTGATCTTTGTAGCTCTGAAGACATTTGCTAATTATTTCACAATTGGGCAATAGTTTTGGCAGCATCTTTGGGTGGAAGAAACAAGACGGAGAGATGTCAGGACCCAGTACCCACCAAAGGTGGAAAGTCTAGTAAGACATTCTCCCAAATATTAAGTTGTGACTCCAAAGTGCTAGTCCCATAAGGTAAGGAGGAACAAGAAGCAAACCTACCTCTATCCTCCCACTTCCAATAATTGCTGTGGAGCTCAGCAGAAGTCAGCTGAGCTTAACAAGGAAAAATAGGATGAGCTTTCAACTTTTCCTGAGAAGCTGTGACCACAGGCCTGCCTTCTCCCCAATTTGCAGCTTGGGTTTACATCATCTTGGAGGCCCAGGGAATGTCTGACCATGAACTTTTTTTAGAGTCCTTTTGGGTTGATATGCTCCAGGTGCCTATGAGAAACAAAAGCAATATATTTTTTTTCAGGAAGACACCTTCATTTTGGCCTCAAAAATTCACTGCGTATAATTTTGCAAAGATATTGAGCAGTACACATTCAAAGATGACCAATTACACAAGCAAACATAGTGACATGAGTAAGAATCAACAAAACAACAGATAGAATACTATTGGGATTATCAGTTATAGATATTAAAACAACTATAATTACTATGTTTAAAGAAATAAAAGACAAGCTCGCACATATCTGCAAGGAATAGGAAATTACAAAATTTAGCCTAATTATTGGTGGGATTGTAAACTGGTACAGCCACTATGGAAGACAGTATAGAGTATCCTCAAAAAATTAAAAATAGAACTCCCATATGATCCAGCAATTCCACTTCTGGAATATCTAAAGGAAACAAAAACACTCACTTCAAAAGATGTCTGCATCCCTATGTTCATAGCAGTATTATTTACAATAACCAAGACATGGAAACAACCTAAGTTTCCACTGATGGATGAATGGATAAAGTTGTTGTATACACATATAATGGAATACTACACAGCTATAGAAAACAAGGAAATCCTGCCATCTGTAACAACATGGATGGACCTTGAGGGCATTACGCTAAGTGAAATAAGTCAGACAGAGGAAGACAAATACAAATACTGTATGATCTCACATATTTGTGGAATATTAAATTTAAAAAAATAAACGCAACTCATAGAAAAAGGGATCAGATTTGTTGTTAACAGAGGCGGGGGTTGGGGGAGGAGGAATTAGAGAAAGGTAGTCAAAGGGTACAAACTTCCAGTTACAAGATAAATAAGAACTTAAGTACATGTCATGTACAGCATGATGACTACAGTAAACACGCTGTATGATATACATGAAAATTGTTAAGAGAGTAAATCCTAAGAATTCTCATCACAAAGAAATAAATATTTTTTCTTTTCTTTTTTTGCTTTCTCTTTTTATTGTATCTGTATGAGATGATGGATGCTAACTAAACTTGTAGTGGTAATCATTCCACAACATATGTAAGTCAAACCATCATGCTGTACACCTTAAACTTACACAGTGATGTATATCAATTATATTTCAATAAAACTGGAAAAAAATTTGGCCTAGTAGTTTTGAAAAAGAATCAAATAGAACTTCTAGAATTGAAAATGACAATTTATAATTACAATTGACTCAGTGAGTAGATTTAACAGCTGATTAAACAAAGCTATAGAGACAATTAGTGGATTATGGGTAAGAACATGTTATCCAGAATGCAACATGGAGAGACAAAAAGACAGAAAATATGGAAGAAAGGTTAAAAGAAATGGAAGACAGGGTGTGAAGGTCTACTATGTGTTTAATTCCAGTTTTATAAATGGAGAAAGAAAAATAAAGCAAAAACAACATTTGAAAAGATAATGCCTGAGAATTTTCCAGAACTAAAGAAAGACAACAACCTATTGATTTAAGAAATCCCATACCCAAGAGCCTGACCCCTTCACCATCGGAAAAACATGAGATTTCCTTATGGGATCATTTATTCCTGTTTACACTTCTAAATTGAAATCTTCCCTGGATGCATCTGATTGGTGGAACCCAGGTCACATGCTTACTCCCAGCTGCTAGCTGGGAAAGCAGATTTTCTAGGACAGACTTACTTATAATATGTGAAATTACCACATGTAAGGAGAATGTTTTAAAAATGTTGGACACTCTCTCACCACAAATGCCTGCAACAGGGCTATTCAGAAAGCTCATGTTCAGGCCTCTGCTCTTTTCTTTGGGGACGCTCTTCCTCCAAGAGTACATAACTCTTAGAGGCTCTAACTCAATGCGTGATTTATGTAATTTGATCTAACCTTGACCTATCGATCTAAGGAACTCTATAGACACAACAGTATTCTAGCTATTGTACAGTTCCCCTAAACTCCTCCATCCTCACCTCAAATTTGGCCTACCTAATCCTAGCACTTCACCCCTCTGCCCTCTCCACACACCCATCTCTCCTTTAGACTTGTTGTTTTTTTTTTCTGCAACTATCATCTTGCTTCTGCAAGGTATAATATTTGAGAGTCTTCCCTCCTTCCTCTTTATTGTCCCTTACTTCCTCTTTATTCATATCTGACTCCAGCAGAATCTGCCTTCCCTGTATCTCTCTCATTCATTCCTTCCTTTCCAGTCTCATAAATGTGACCCTCCTGCAGCTTTACTGTTTGAGCATCTGAGCACCTGCACGGTGACCAATCTCTGACGTTCCTTTGACTCTGGTTTCTCTTCCCTTCAATTCATTCTGCATATCCATGCCTGGTGAGTTTCCATTTTCAATTTTTAAAAGGGCATAACTTCATTCTAGAAATCTGTGTCTCCTACTAACCTGTCCTCTTACCTTCCCTCAATTCCAGGAGGGCGGACATCTGCCCCAGCCAGTGTTCTCCCCCGGCCCCTTGAATGCCTGTCTTTCTCTTAGACTTTGCTCATAAATTTTCTTTTACCAGAGATCACCCCGCCCCCAAACTTGTGTAAATCTTAACCCCCCTTAAAGCGCACCTCAAGCCCCATCCCCTCCTGAAGGCCCGCCTCTGTGATGGCTCCCTGTAAGTTGGTGAACCTTGGCACTGTCCTCCACTCCCTTACATCTGGCACAGCTATTTTTCATTGTTCTCTTTCATGAAAACTAGAGTTCTTTTATTTCACAAGACTATAACAGTGACTTCAAGGTAAAGACTGTATCTGGATGCCTTCTTCCTAGTGGAGAGCCTGACTCAGAATTGGGGTTTAGTGTTTGTTGAACGAAGGGATGAATTAAATAGAGAGTTAAGGAAGACCTGCTCTGACGCTGAGATTCGAGCTGTGAGAAAGGTCCCTACGTCTAAGGAACTTGAGGCAGGCGGTTGCAGGTCGGTGGAGGTCCTGAGTCAAGGACAAAACCCAGTGCAGACGTCCCAGTTTCAGCTCAGAGACCTGTGGCAGGCAACTTCCTGTATGCCGGGTTTTCCTTCTTAATTTTCACAATCGGGGCGGGCTGGGGGGTAGTGAATGCGGGGGACGACAACGACACGACGACGACAACGACAACATGGGGAGCTTTCACTGTGTTAGACTGTGTTGTGCTGGACAGATTTCTCCAATCTTAAGATAGTGGTGGTCCCTGTCACTGCCCCCTACATTATGCTATTCCCAGCAAGAGCCTGCAGACTGAGTTCCAATAGTCGGGAAACAGATTGAAACGACGTCCAGGTTTTGTTTGCTTCTTACAACTCAATTACGCTAATAAAGGCCCAGCATAAACCCCTTCTTTTTCTGAGCAAGAAGGAAACCGCTTGCCCAGGCGGCCCTATAGCTCAGGGGTTAGAGCACTGGTCTTGTAAACCAGGGGTCGCGAGTTCAAATCTCGCTGGGGCCTATAAAGCATCGCTTACTCTTTTGTGTTCTTCTCAGCCCTCGCCCCCTCCCAATGATAACTTTAACCCCTGCGGAAATCCAGCTCTTTGTATCTTCTCGCCGCAGTGACCTCTGCGCCCGCTGAGCAGAACGGCTTCCTCGTAGGTCCCCGTGTTAGTGCGCAAGTGCTGCTTTGCTGCCCGGGAGGTGGCGGAGTCCATTTCGACGGCGGGAGGCACTGCAAGCCTGCGCGGACGGCTTGGGTGTGCGGCCCGGCGGCGAGTGCCCGGAGGCGGCTGCCACGCGAGCGTGGAGGAGGGCGGCGGGAGAAGAGAATGGGATGGAGCCTGCAGCACCCGCTCTGGGCAGGTTTGGAGCCCAGAGCAAGGTCCTCCTCGCCAAAGGGAGGAGCCGCAGTCAGCCGCCCGGGGTAGGCGTCCGGGAGAGCGCAGGCGGTCCGGCGAGCTTTGAGGTTTCCGTGGGTTTTCCAACACTTCGTTATCTCGGCGGGCAAAATGAAGGGCGAGACTTGGGTCACTAAAATTGTTATGCTCAAAGAAATTGCGGCTTCCTCTTTGAAAAACCTTAAAATATTTTCTCCAAAAGTCAGTTCTCACAGAAACATTGGGCTTGCCCATACGTATTATACTCCCCCTCCTCTCCCTCCGCGAGTCTGGGGACAAAGAGGCGGAAGAGGATCGCGCCCGCCGGCGCAGACGCGCCCGGATTCCGAGCGAGCGCAGGAAGTGAGGCCAGGAGGAGAGGCCCAGGGCTGCGCCCCGAGGCCCGCTCCTCTCCCTGGCGCGCCGTCGCGCGGTCCGAATTGTGTGTCCCACCGCCTCAGGCCTCAGTTCCCCCATGCCTGGGTGGTCGCTCGCAGTCTAGACGCACACCGTGCCAGAGAGGCCCTCGCGCTAGAGCACAACAGCCCCCGGGCGAACAGAACTCCCCCCACCAACCCCCGTCCCCCGCCCCCCCGCCGCCGCGGGAGGCCTCGGGATGCACGGGTTCTAGGTGCGCCTGGGAAGAGCCCACGGGGTGGCCCTGCTTGGAGGCCCCTCAGTGAAGGAGACTCCAGCTCTAGAAGGGTTGTTCCCAGAACTGCGGGCGCAGGACTTTGTCGCACGCTGGCTGCTCCGCGGTGTCCACTCACCAGCAACTAGAGGATTATCTCGCATCCGCCTCTGTTTATCTCTGTCCTGAATAGGGGATTCTAGAGAAGGTCTTGATGTGCTCCCTTCGATAGCTCAGCTGGTAGAGCGGAGGACTGTAGTGCTGTTCATCATGTAGTCATCCTTAGGTCGCTGGTTCGATTCCGGCTCGAAGGAAAAGCTGCTGTTTTGGGGTTTCACAACCACCCGGCGAGCTGTTGTTCACCGGTTTCTTGCACCGTTCTCTGTCTTCTGGAGGTTCCTTTCTCCAGACCTTACCCCTGTCCCAAAGAATAATTCCGCTTAGTCGAGAATTTGAACTCATAACGCATCTTTAAAAAATTGGTTCTACTGTACAATGTTCTTAAAACAGTGAGGAGGGGAATGTGAACCAACTCTTCCAACCAGATTGGAAAGGTTCTGAGTTACCTAAGGTGTTCTTTCTTTTGGCTTCTAGTGGATCCTACGTTGCTGCCTGAGACCCAAAGTTCAGAGACCCAAGACCACTCGTTGGCAAGAACCATATATACATACATACATACGTATGTGCGGGGCTTTAATGTGCTGAACAAAGCCCCTGAGACCTTCAGCCCAAGTGTTCGCCCTCACTCTTCAGACATTCATTCATAGGCCGTTACGAGACAGTTTTAATTCATTTAGCTATTCATATATTTTTATAGTTCCACAAACAGGATTTTGAGCCGGAGCAGGAAAGAGGAATAGGATTTGACGTGAGTTAGGATGAGACTGAGAGAGAGAATTCAAGACCAAGGAAACAACTGAAGCAAATGTGGGGAGATGGAAAACTTCATTCTCATTCGGGGAAACTGCGAGACGTCTGGACTATCCGAACACGCGCCAGACTGGGTCGCCTGCAACCGACTCCGGCTCCCGTACTATGGTGCCCACCAGTCCTGCCCCTAGGATTTTATGCTCGCGCGAGGTAGTAGCAGCCCGACAGATACACTTCCTGCGCGTGCGTCCTGGCCTCGGGACCCTACAGCCTCGCAGCCGAGCTCCGCTCGGGCCCTCGGGCTCCAACCCGATTCCCTCCAGGCTCTCTTCAGGCTCGAGCTCGCGGCTAGACCCGTCCCGGCCGGGCTGGGTGGATCTCAGACACGTGGCCTGAAGTCTGAAAAGCTGCCTCCTCTCACCCCACTTGGCGTCTGGAGGGGTCCAGGACGTGGATCGGGGAGAATAAGCGAAACTAGGGCCAGAGTCAGATGTGAGACTTTATGAAGATGGGAAGAAGAACTAAGCAAGGCAAAAGGTAAATGTCACAAAGGGGAACAAAACCATTGAATGGTGTAGCCAATCGCCGACGGGAAAGTGAAGTTCAGAAGATACGTAGGGAAAACTGTTACACGGCGGCTCGTTGGTCTAGGGGTATGATTCTCGCTTTGGGTGCGAGAGGTCCCGGGTTCAAATCCCGGACGAGCCCGGATCCTCCAGTGTCCTGGTTTTTTTCCCCCCCCCCCCCCTCCTTCTTTGGAAACTACTCATGGAAAAATTGAGCTCTGTACAAACTTTCTCGCGTTCCTAACTGTTCTGCAAAAGAGAGGTGCACTGAATGAACACATGGGAGATGGGGCTGAGGACCTGTGCGGGATGAAACTGCCTGGCTTCCTGGACTCTTCGCCTGCGGACGCCTCGGGGGGGCTGCCTCGCTTCTGGGAGCAGGGGCCGGTATCCCGTGGTCGGCTGTCCTCGGGGGCGGTGTCCCCGCAGCTGCTGCGCGTCGGACTCGCTCCTGGCCCAGGCTGGGACCCGCCCGCCGCGCCTGGGGCGGGGGCTGCTGTGGCGCCTGCTCCAAAGGCGGGTCCAGGCGGAAGGGGCCTCCTCGGGGAAGCCAGGCGGGGTCCCAACAACACAGAGAGGCTCGCACGCCAGGCGTCCACTCCTCGCCAGACCCCTATCCCGTCCGTGTACACACACACGCACGCTGACCCCACGCAGGATCCAAAGCAAGCTTCAAAAGAACATCTTTGCGTTTTCTGCCAGCTCCCCATCATCATATAAGCGAGGAAGAAGCGGCTGAGAAACAAAAACTTCTCTTTCCGCTGTCCTGCCCGTTTCTGCAGCCTTGTTCCGAGGCCGAGGTGGGTTCACACTCCTGCTCCTCCTTCTCCCTGTCGATGGCTTTATCAAGAGTGTTTTGCCTGAGGGAGTCCCTTCTTAGCACAGGCAGTGTGGGGCTCCTCCGGGAGGCTTTTGTGGGACAAGACTGGGGGAGATGAGGAATGGGAAGGAAGGTAAAAGTCCAGTAATAGTACGAGTTCGCGATTCTGCATTCCCACCCCATGTTTACTTCCCGCAGCTGAGCAGAGTTGGCAGCGTCAACGCCCACTGCCTGGAACCTAGGCTCAGAGCGGAGACCACAGAATTGGCGGACTGAAGGGAGACCCGAGGAGGCCTGCACAGGCTCAAAACTAAGGATTCTTTGCTTGGTACCCAGGTTGATCTCCAGGTTTATGAAGCAGGTCTTGTCCAGTTTGTGCCAGCGTAACCGACATTTGGGGCCTGGTGTTTTCGTTTCTTGTTTACTTTCCTCTGTCTCCCCACCCTTAACCCACCCTCAGCCAATGTTGTGAAATTCTTGGAGACTCTTTGCCAACAGACTCGTCTCTAAGCTTTCTTACTGGAACGTTGGGATCCTCAGCTTTCTTCCTCTGAAACAGCACATCAAATGGTGACAACACGAAGGCAAAACAGAACATCTTTCTTTAGGAAGGACAGTAGAAACAGTTTCAGCACGGTTCTGGGGACTAGGGAAATCTCAAATGAGCCAAGACCCTCCCTCTGTGTCATTAAGAACCTTATAATGGAGTCATAAATGTAATCACTAGAAACCCAAGTGACATAATTATCTGAGCAGCACATGGCCAGTTTGCCAGAAGCAGCCTCAGGTATTCCAAGAGCTACTTAACTACACAGTTACTAACTAGTTAGTGCAGAAGGATAATTTGGTTTCAGACGATTTATTTCAAGCAGCTCTTTTACAAATAAAAGGGAGAGTGAAATATTTTTGAACTTTATGGAAATATTCAATGTAGGTTTCCCTTAAACAGCAATTTTCAGTGGCACCTTTAAAATTAGCTTTGATTTTCTAGAAATTACTAGTATGGAATACAAAAGCTGTGTGGTGCATTGGAAAGATTCTAGTCCCAGGAACACTAGATGTTCCTTGGGCAATACATATTCTCTTTCTCTTTCTCTGTTGCTCATCCGTAAAATGAGGGATTGACAGATGGTCCCTGAAGTCCATCTCTTTCTTATTCTATGACTGCGTTGGGTGGCAGGGTGTTAGTAACATGACTCTTATACAAAAGAAGGTACTCCAGTAATGTGGGGAAGAACTATAGTTTAGTAGAGAGGATGGGCAAAACCATTCCAGGAAGGGGAATGGCTCTGGCTATTGTTGAAAGAGCAGATGTCAGGTTATAAGCAGGTAACAGAGATTTGTCAAGTTATTGTTGGAAACATTTGCCAGTGTGATTCATAAATTAAAATAGATAGATAAGAAAGTAGATCAAAGCAGGCCAGCGAAACCCCTCTTTAGAAGTTTGTATTTAATCTGTATTTGAGCAAAGAGCAATTTCTGTAAATAGTTACTCTCAGAAGAACACCTCAAAATACCTAGGAAAGAAAGAATGGGCACAAAGCCCAGAATTTGTTGAAAAGTGAATGTTTAATTTTTATCTTTGTTTGGAAATATAGGCATGTCAGCAGGACTTTGTCCCGATTCTCTCTCAATAAATAGTGCCCCCCCTTCCTGGAGGCTGAGGCATGATCCTTCTTTTCACGTGAGCTTCATCCTCTTTTAACCATTACTTCTGTCACTAAATAAGTTTCATGTTTATAGACCTAAATGTTAGAGTTATAAAGGAACTTAGAGATTAGGCACTTCCCTCCATCACCTAATTTTATAATTAGTCTTAAGGACAGAATTAAACATGTGTCCTCAGTATAAAGGGGGAAAGTACACCAGCAGTAGAGCCTTAGAAGGAGAACTCATGCTTTCTGTGTCTGTGTGCAGGGAGACTAGTGGCTTGAAGAAGAGACATAGAAAAACATTTCAGGAGAAGGGGAATGACTTTTAAGTTCAGGCCGTCAGAACATTTTTTTAAATATATGAGCACTTTTTTTCAATTGGCAATTGCTTCATACGTATTAAAATTACCGACAGAGATATGATGTTCATTAATCATAGACTATAATTCCTTGTTGTATTTTGAAACACAAATGCCTAAGCACTTAGATGCATTTTAATGAAAGAGTAAAACTTTTTTCCCCCAAACCTTATTTTCTATTTCGTCATAACCTCATTGTGCCAAGCTGAAAAGAAAAACAATTAGAACAAAAGCAGCCATTCACCATTCACCTACCTGAGTTTTTGCATTGTCAACTGTGTGGGCCGGTTGTGAAATCTCCAGAGGTTGTCGGGTGAGATCCCAGAGGCAGAGGGGGGACCTGGCTGTGTTCAGAGGCTGGAGGCTGCTCCCCAGCATCACTGTGTAACTCCCACATCAGAGACTGGTCTGTTTGTGTGAGTTGGTGCTTGAACCGTGTTCCAGGCCATGGGACTCTGTGTGTGTGTGTGCGTGCGTGCTCACGCACAAGCACGCATGTGATGTTGGAGTGGAGTACCTTATCTCTGCTTTTAGGCAATTTATCAGAGAAGGGTCATGTTGATCAAGTCATCTTGATCCCCATAGACTGCGGGGGTTGAATGCTGCTTCCATCATCCAGGACTGCTGAGGCAATGGGGGTGTTGCAATGGACCTGGCAGATGTCCTCCCGACCTAATGACTGGTTGATAACTTTTTAGAACTCAGTTCTTCAGCATCTGTTTAAAAGATGATGTGTGATTAATTTAAAATAGGCACCACTCTCAAATAGTGTGTTTGCCCACAAAAGGAAAGTGAGCATTTGGGTGTTCTGTTAGATGCAGTAGAGGCCCCACTCTCTGGGCCCCATGTCCCCTTAATTCTCTTTGCAACTAAAGGGCTTTGAACTTTGGTGGTTGGTGTTTGGCAGAACAAAGGTCAGAGGCATGCCTATCCCTGCCTTTCCAGAGACTTCAGTAACCCTGAGGCACTAGGTACTGAGGGTAAAGCTGTTTGTGGCAGTTTGCTTGTTCCTCTTCTCACTACCTCTGACATTTTTTTTTTCCTTTTAGCTCAGGCTAAAAGGGAAAAAGATATGGCAAAAAAAAAAGTGAAGCTCAGGCAGGACTGTGCCCACCACAGCTGAAAAGCACATGAAGTGTGTCCTTTTTCAGGTTTTCCATGCTGCCCACTTTTCTTCCTCCTTAAATCCTCAGGCCCTTCCAGTTACCAAAAACTGTTCTTAAAATAAGCTCGAAAGCACATGCCCAAGGATGTTTAAATCACCCACAGCTGTTTAAAGAGTTAACCCTCCTAGAGATTTTTGCATTGGAATGGGGACCGATCCCTAAAGATAAAGGAATATTAGTGGGCCTTCGGGATTTATCAGTGAGCTAGAAGCAGAGCTTTCCCAGGAAGCTTGGAAGTCTTCCTACTCTACCTGGGAATCAGGCCTGCCTTGTTTGGTAACTGCTACCAAACCCAATTGTGTCTGTCAACCTTAAGAGAAGTGTCAACCTACAAAAACAGAATCCAGTTTAAGAGGCAAAGCGTTTATTTGGGATCAAAGAATTGCAATTCAGGGAGCACAGATTAAGGTAGAAACTCAAATAGTGTCCCAATTACAGCAGAGGGGCTTAGGGTTTTTATGGGAAAAAGGGACGATGAGGTGAGTTATGTTAAAGGAGAGTTCATTGGTGCTAGACGAGGTAACGCTCAGTTTGTACTTCATAGATTAGGCTTGAGATGCAATCATCAAGCAAAAGGCTAGACTTGTAATTCATTGATTGGTTAGCAATCTGGTCATCAGCAAAGTCCAGCTCCATCAGTCCTTACAGACAGGAAATTCTTGTCCTTACTGACTGCTTGGAATGTTAGCAGTTTGGTCCAGTTTGGAAGATAAAGAAAATAAGACATGCAAGGCAGTTCCTCTCAAATGGCTGCTCTGGCTGTTTTAATATGGCTCCACTCATGTCATCTTTCACAGAAGCCGGGAGAGTTTGCATGGGTGGGGTCTCCAGAGTGAGATCAGATGGTGCATTCCTAGAAGCAATGAGGGATAACAAAAAGAACTTGGGGCCTAGGAGTCAGTGACTGTTTCAGACGCTAAGGATGTAGAGGTGAATAAGACAATTCTTCTCTCAAAGGGTTCCATCTAATGGAAAGATTATGAAGTCAATTAATCATCAAAGGAGTGATGGTTAACAGCCTGTTTCCCAGGTTATACTAACCTGAAGTAAAACCAGATGCATCCCACCCATGTTATAAGAACTCCAGATCAGCTCACGTTCTTCTCTGAGCATTCCTGAAGTTCCCAAGGGGTGTACACATGCTTGCAAACTCGCCTTTTCAACCTACACGATGAGGCTGCAATTTACTTCTTTCTTGGTCCAGCTCCCTGGGGAGGTCTATCCCTGCCATACAAAGGGACCTACGCTGCTGAGAATGTCTGAAGGTGCCTACATGCAGTGTCCTCTTCCTTTTTGGCAGAGCAAATGGTCTGATCTGATGTTCTAGCTCTTGTCTAGACTTGCCTCAAATTTGTCCTAACAGAATCCTCAGGTGGGGGAAGGTACTTCCCCTCCTGCCCCACGCCCTACACCACCCCTGTAACCATGTAGTGACCTTCTTTACACCAGCTTGCTGTGTACTTTCTGAATCTTAGAGGTATTTCACAAAACAACCTTTATTTTTATTCGAGTTTTTATTGCAGTGGCCTCTCCCTAGGCCCCGGGAATCTGGGTCAGAAGGGAATGTGACTCGCACATACTGTACTCCTTGCCCAACACTGCTCCATGGCCTTTTCATCTTTCTCCTGCCTCTCATCGTGTTCTTCTCTTGGGATGAATCCTTTCCCAGGGGCATCACAGACTCTTACACAAATAAGCTCAGCTGGGGCTGACTTACTAGCTTTTCAGACACCTCGGGAGACATATCAAGTCTACAGTCAATGCAACTTTAGCTGTCAACTTGGGACATGCTGCATGCTTGCCTCAATGGAAGTGTGTACAATGGCGGTACAGTAAATCCACAGAGAAAGAAGTGGGCAACTCCTCCTGGGATGGAGTGGGATTGAGGCAGGTCAGTCAGGACTCAGAGGAGGCGTTGCTCGGGCTGGGTCTGGAAAGATGAGAAGATTCTCGCCCTGCAGATAAGGGGTTTGAAGTCTGACTGCACCATTCATCTGCCGTGTGATCTTGGAGTTTCCTCATAAGAAGACTGACTTGCATAATGCCTCACGCAGTGCTGGTGATGGTTAAATGTAATCAAGTATGTGAGAGCTGCATAAAATGAAAGGTAACACTGATTATTATAATGAAGATGATGATTTCAAGGGCAGTTGTTTTACGGGCGGGTAGCCTATCTTTAGTTGACAGCTTCTCAAAAACAGGCAGACTGAAAACTTGGAGGTGGGTGGATGATAACAGAGGGTGGAGGATTTTTAAAAACATAACACTGTCCCAGGTCCAACACCAGTGTAGGTGGTTGCTGGGGGTCTGTGAAACAGTCGGTGTCCTGCTGCTGCCTGATATTTGAAACTGTAGGATCTATAAGTGATCCTGGTGACCTATGGCTCACTGTTTCTTTGCAAGCGATGAATCCACTTTGTGATTAGATGCAATATCAATGTTGCATTGATGGTGGAGATAATCAATTTTGCAACTGTGTTACAAGGAACAGAAGATTGAGTGCTCAGGGTTAGTCTCTTGTAGAACAGGTAAGGATGAAGAGAAGGAGAAGTCTAGAATATATGGCAAGGATATTTCTGAGGGTTAGTAGCTGGGAGGTTGAGGGCAGGGGCAGGGTGCTAATAGCTGTCACATAACCTTCTCTAGAAGTGCTTTCCTGGTTCTATGAAATCTATGGAATAACCTACTCAGCATCCTTGCATGAAACCAAATTCTGTGGGTAAAAAGAAGTACAGTGCAACAGTATCCTGCTGGAGGATCACATCTTACTCTGCAGGCTTCTTCCAAGGCAGTTCTTGGAGGTGGCTCGCAATATCAGAAACGCCGTCTTCTGGATCCAGATCATTGCATGTGATCAATGAAACCTCGCTCCTGTCATGGGCAAGAGTGAGAATGACAGACATCAGAAAAAGGCAGCATTGAGGCAAAAGGTCATGTTTATCAAACTTTGCCTTCCAGAACAAATCTCTAATCCATTTAGATGGGTTAATATTTGATCCAGTCATGCCCAGGGAAGAGGTGAATGACTCTCCTCGTTTGTCCAAGAGCAGTGTCCTTGGTTTTCATGTCTCTGCCAGGATTGGGGGTCTTTAGATCTAGTCTCCCCACCCTGTTTGTCTGATCACTATATAATTAGAACTGGGAGAGACTTCCATGTTCACACAGCTGGAACCCACCTGCAGGAACAAACAGCTGGAACCCATCTTCAGTTGGAGGGAAACTTCCAGATTTTTGTAAGATTCTTCCTCCTGGGTAATCTACTGTCCTATTTGTTTATCTATGTACTATTTCTAGCCATCGATCCATTTCAATGAAACCATTTTCTCCCTTTTAAAGTCTCTGGGCCCAAGCTCATGAATGAAGAAGAAAATGAATCAGATTCTAAAGTTTAAAATGAAAACAAATTTCTTTTGGGATAGTCTGTATGTGAATAAAGGGAAATTAATGAGACTGGGAGGTTTAGGAGGGATTCTTCAATTGTGATAAAATCCCCAAAGACCTGGGGAAGCCATTTGCTGAAGGGCATCTGGGGCGCCCCTGGATACAGGCATTGTATGTGGCTTGACAAGGAAAGAAACAGAAAGTATGCTTTTATCTCTGTTTTCTCGTAACCTTGCCTGCTAATTTCTTTCCTTAAGAAAGTTTTGCATGGTCTTTGAAAGCAAAGTGGAACACATCCCAAGATCAAAAGAAGGTACTGCCAGTGTACCAGAAAGAAGATAAAGAGAGGAATATGCATTGAGTGTCCATGCTCTCACTTTGGGGGATATAGCCCTAGAACATATAAAAATGTGAAACTATGTTGTAATTGTAACCATAGGTACTCATCATAAGCTGTCAAATTAACTCCATAGTGCATAAAGTCTGATGGATCTCTTGAATACAAGATATTGCCTGAGGAGAGAAGAGGAGAATATTAATTTTTGTGAAGACTAAGGGATTGCTTTGAGACAGAGGTTAGTTAGTCTAAAGAACAGTTGGGACAAATTCCACTGACAATAAGCTGACTGACAGTTATGTGCTTGGAGGTAGAAGGATATATGTGAATGAGTCTGACCACCAGATGTGAGGCTCTGCACCTTGGCCTAGGCAGATTCACTTCTGCACCCAAAATAATATGTCTCTTACTTATTTTCTTCCAGTTCCACTTTACCTGTCTTTGGGGGGAATTTAGAATTGAGTATATGAGTGAGGAAGTTGTGAGTAGGGGAGCAGACGTTAGACACTGGTGGCCATGGTATGTGCTTGCTGGGATTTCGTTTCTGGATGTCTTAGGGAGTCAAGATTACAATAAGCCTGAGCAAATCTTAGCTGAGTTGTTACAGAATGAGTGTGCAAATTCTGAAAATCAGAAACAAAGATACTCCCTTACCTTTCCAGACTGGGACGTGAGGGCCTTCAACCTACAATGAGCAAGTGGCTTTTTAGGATGTGAAGCCCCTATGTGGTGTCGGTCCTGTGCCTTAACTAGAGGTGGTCTGTGGGCTTGGCTTATATGCCAAGCCTTAAGGGATGATGCATTTCAGTGAGATTGGGCCACAGGTCAGCCTGTCATCTATTTCTTCCAGCTGGTGCCCTATACCACCAACTAAACTTATACAAACTTGTCTCTGCAATTCCATGGTCACTGGACTTTTTCCAGTGAAAGCAGAAAAGGCTCTCTTATGCTTAATGAGAACCATGGAATTGCAGACTTTTAGAGTTAGCAAATCTCTCTTTTTATAGATGAACAAATTTAGGCCTGGAGAGGAAAATGGAATCAGTCATTAAAAAATAATATTGAGGGTCTCCCATGAGGCAGACACTGTGATTAAAGGTGAATAATATGGGTTCTGCTTTCCTGTAGATTATACACCAGTAGGAAACACTGACAAGTAAACAGGTAATTGTTTGCCCAAGATCATGCAGATGATGGCTTGGAAATGGCATCTGTGAAAACTGACAACAGGGAAATCTTTATTTTGTGATATTCTTGTGGGCAGATTCTGAGCTTTATGACTTTGCTTTGACACTTGTATCTAGTGAGGTGTCCTTGGTTTTAATATCTAAAGCATAGAGTATTTGGACAGAGACTCTAGACAGACCTGCCAGCTCACTCTCCCTTCCGTAAACAGCAATGTCCCCACCACCTGTACAGCACTGGGATGTCCTACAAAGGACCCACTCTCTTCTCTGCAATATGGAAGACGTTGGCAACCTTACTATCCACCACTGCCACCTACTGACTCTTTTGAGTACCGCCAGCTCTAGTTCTATTTCCTAGTGTTTAGACTCTGGGATTCTGGCCTTGTTTGGAAGAGAGGTGTTTACTGTGTGACCTCTAAGGTCCCTTCCGATCTTGAAAACCCGCGATTCTACAATTGTCTTTGACATTAGAAGGCAATATTTGCCCATTGCAGAGAAAGAGATTTAATTGATTTCAAATCAATAAAACTTTGATGAGATTTTCCAAAAAACTAGAAAGAAAACACATCCAGGAGACTGAAAAGCACAATGTAAATGTAAAGAGCGTGACAAATGGGTAGCACGGCAGCCCAGCAGCTGTGTTGGAGCAGCAGACATGTAGGAATGCTTGTCATTCTTTTAGGGGTGGCTCTCCCCTCTGCAATCATGTACCACGTTCTTGCTAAACTCCCAAGAACACACTTTCACTTGATTCTATTATAAATTATACTCTGTGCTTAATGGAAAACTTTTCATCTGCTATTTATTTCAGTTTTGTGGAATGACCAAAAAATTTTTTAATGTGTAGTTTGGTATTCTTCAGCAGTGTACCAAATTTGTCTACAGTTATTATGAAACAGACAAGGTGGATCAATACCAAATGCTGATGAGAAAGAGCGCTCCCTTTGCTCAGTGTCACATGCCTTCCCATGTAACCAGCAGAACCCTGGATTCCTCTGTCTTTCTAGATTCACCATCATACGCCCAGGGCTGTTGAGCAACACTACAGGCTTAGTACTAGGACCCATGACCTCTTTAAGGGCTGAAAAAACATTTGATGTGAAAATAATGTTTATTGACTTACACACAAGGAAAGCTCAAAATAAAAAAATTGATAATAATTAATCAAATGTTTATGAAAATATATCATTTATTTTTAAATTTAGGATTCATAAGAATTATATTACATTTGAGAATATTTTGAGGGTCAAATTTTTCTCCCATTTTAAGAATTTCTCAGTATGGACAATGATTGCCAAGAAATCATAGGCAATCATGAATTAAATGAATTACTCATAGACAAATAATTTGAAAAACAAAAATCAGTGTCAAATTTATAGTGAAAAGTCATTTTTACTGCTGGATGTGGGCACATTCATATATATTTGATATAATGTGGGGCAGGACTTTGTGGTTTTTAAAGGCTCTGCATGTTCTTTAAAGTTTTCTCCAAAGAACTAAAGATGTAGTTAGAAACTGCCTGCTGCAAACACCAAATATATTTCAATTCTAAAGTCTTCAAATTTCTTAAGAAATAAAATCTTAAAAGTTTATAAGAATTTTTTTTCTATTTTGTTGTAATCTGTACTTGTTTAATTCTATTTTTAATTATCCATTAAGTTAAAATCATGCTCCAGGAAGAGGCACCATATTTACCCTATCAATGTGTCTGAATGTCTGTGACACGCCACCCCTGGGATGTGTGAGTTCTACAGTTTCAGATTGACAGCTCTTGAGAGATGATGGCAGCAATCTTTTTTTTCTCTTTCTTCTTCGTCTTTTGAGAAAGATGTTAAGAAATCATTACAGCAAATTGTAAGGTCTTTCATTTGATGAAAAGATCTAAGGAGTTTTTTGTTTGTTTGTTTGTTTACCACATAGTAACATCATTTGCCTGTTGTCTAACAGTCTATGTACATCTGCTGGGAGAACTAGAAAATATTCTCTGAGAATAATCCAAATTGTTCCCAATTCAAGAAGCTCCTAAGAATAAGCTTGAATTCCCCTTCCTCCAGTCCTCTGTAAGAGTTGACCCCAGACCCACTTTCAAGCATTACATGGATTCTTCCATGTTCCTCCCTGTTCTTTCTAAATAATACATCCTAATTCCACCTTTGGCCACGAACCACCTACTTCTTGGGGAAGAAGGTCTGCCTCCCTTCACCTCCAGGTGAAACTGCTCTCAGTGCTCTCCTCACAGCCAGCTGCCTAACTGACTTGAGTACCTGGAATCCTGTCTTCAACAATCCTCTGATTTACCCTTCCCTGGGTTCAGGGTTCCCTACAAGTCCCTCTTCTTCATAGCTCCCAGCTCCTATCTTACGGTCTCATCTCAGTAAATGAGAGCTCCCTCCTCTTCCCCATGGATGCTACATCCTCTTTTAGGGAGGCATTTGGTGTGTCTTAATGGTCTTTGTGTTCTAGCACAGTACCTGGTACCCAGTAGGGGCTTATGTTTGTTATTAAATTAATTAATAAATGAATTAAAGAACGTGAGTGGATTTTGTAATACTATGACTGATAGGTAAATACTCAGTGATCCTTAAGGGATAGGAAAGAATGGTTGGGGCTGGAAGTTGTGTTCAGGAAACTTTTAAATAGGCTTTCCAAAGGAATGGGCTGACAAGAGGTATGAGATTAACGGGAAGGGAAAAGAAAAGATGTAATTAGGTGACTGAGGATACCTGACTCCTGATACCCTGTCAGAGAGAAAAGTCCCTGTCGTTTTAGCCTCATTTGGCAATGCTGTTCTTTGCCCCTACCATGCCTCCTTTTGCCCTTGGCAGGAGCCTTTGTTGGAAGAGATGGTGATGGGCCTGGGCCCGCTGTTGTTGGTCTTCGTGCTGGGTCTGGGTCTGACCCCACTGACCCTGGCTCAGGGTGACTTCAGGTACAGAGATTTCCTGACCAAGCACTATGATGCCAAACCAACGGGCCGGAATGACAGATACTGTGACAGCATGATGGTGAGACGAGGCCTGACCACACCCTGCAAAGACACCAACACCTTTATTCATGGCAAGAAGACAAGCATCAAGGCCATCTGTGGAGATAAGAATGGAGAGACTTATAATGGAAATTTGAGAATAAGCAAGACTCCTTTCCAGGTCACCACTTGCAAGCATGTAGGAGGGTCCCCCCGGCCTCCATGCCGGTACAGAGCCACACCAGGGTACAGAAACATTGTTGTGGCCTGTGAAAATGGCTTGCCTGTCCACTTTGACGAGTCCTTTTTTCGTCCATAACTTGCACGACACTGCCCAGAGCTGGCTCTGCTCTCCTTTCCTTGCCGTTTCCCTTCCCCACCCCAGAACAGTGGCGGCAACATTCATTGCCAGGGGCCCAGAAAATGAGCTGCTCGGATCTTTTGCTGTTTTACAATATGTTTAATAAATAAAAATGTCTCTGAAATTGGTAAGAATCAAAGTCTTCTCACTGATTCTTGGCCTATTGATCTTTCCCCATTTTCTCTACTCAGCTGTCTCCTGAGAGGATTGGATGGAATAGAAATGCCTTTTTCTTTATCAGTCAGTTCCTTATCAGTCAGTGGGGAGGTGGACTTCACTTTCTGTGAAGGTAAGGATGTTAAATTCATCTTACAAAGAGAGCTGGCAAAATTCCAGGACTCGTGGCCCCTAAGAAGAGTTTTCACGAGGGGCAAATTATTTTTGCTGTCAAATAATAAGCCAATATTGCTTTTACAAATGTTAAACCTTAAGGAGAAGAGTTTAGAACTTAATAGCAACAGATTAATTACACTCTCACTGTCTCTGTCTCCCTCTGTCACACACATGCACACACAAACATGCACACATGCAAACACATGCACACACATGTAATCCTGCATGAATACCAAAATCCATTCAGGGTGGACACCTCTTGTCTTAAGCAGGAGGTAATTTTCGTGTTGCTTTGAATGGAATGCTCCCAGGATATTCTCGTGGTTATTTTATATAAAGATCAAAAAATTTGATTACTTGACATTATTTTCTCTAATCTTTTACTTTATCAACTGATGTCTGGCAACCGCGAGATCTTAGAGAAGTCATAGAGACACTCCAAGCTTATCCCGCATTCTTCTTCAACTGGATTTATTTTCAAGTAAACATAAACTTAGGTTAACAGACACTCTCTTTGTAAAATATACTAACCAAAGCACAGGTTCAGTGGTTAACTTCCTGTTACCCAATTCCCATCAACAGGAGCCTGGATATTTTATTTAGAATGTAGTTAAAAATTACAATTATAAATCACTAGTTTTGCCGTCTCGTGAATATATGTCTGTATGATTACAGTATTCCCACGGTGGCCTCTCCTGCTGCTCACATTGCCCTGAAATGGGCCAAAAGCCCTGGTTCCTCAATACCTGGGTTATAGACCAGTGTCCAGGTGCCACCTGGGAGCCCAGCCTCACTGAAAGTACTCAAATTTATGGAGGAAGGGATGGAGAAGTGGCTTACTGCTGCACACTCAGCATGTGAATCTGTCCACCTTGAGTTAATCTATTTCAAAGTTGAAAACACCGTCATTTCCTAAGAAAGTAAGCAAAAGAGTTTTCCAAACCTCTCGTATTAGAAAATCTGCCTTATAAAATCTCAAAACCCCTTAGGAAGTGAGAAAGTTTCAGTTTTTGGTAGAGTGTTTGGACCCTTTTCTCAGGTTCTCCCACCAGTACTACCTCCCTGATATGAGGCAAAGTGACTTCATACAGATCATTGCCCCACTCAAAGTCTTGATGGGGAAGGTCAAAGGCAGGGACTGTTATTATATTGATCATGCCATAGCTGTGAAAACTCACATCTTCTCCAAACACCTGCTTAGAGCATTATCATTGCATACGCTGCTCTGGTGTTAAGGCAAATGACGATTTCCTAAGAAGTCACATAGCAGTGGGGTGGGGGTGCTTCCCAGCCTGCTGATGGAGCTAGCAGCTGGGTAGCCAATCTGAGTGCTTTTTGTGCTGGGTCTCTTTTTCTCTCACAACCAAAAGCTGTTTAGAATGAAATGTCAAGTCACAGACAAGTCATTTTATCTCAAGCGAATCATTTGTGGAATTGAAGTTCTGGTCATCTGTGCTTTGTTGACTTTGCGAGGAAAAGAGAAGAAAAACCCTAAAATGTCAAGTCCTTTGAAGAGTGGTGAAATGCAAGGCAGAAAATTCCATGCAATTTGGAGAGAAAAAATTTCTCTAGGGACACAGCATAAATCCTAGTAGCTGAGATATTTCAGCTTAGTAACAGCCTTCTAATTTTTGAGGAATACAGGTACTCTACAAAATAAAGTGGGGGTCAATAATATATGCAATTTGGTGTAGTCATTCATTATTTTATCAGACTGAAGGATGCAAAGGAAACCAATAAAAATGAAAATTATAAAAATGATAACTGCCAACATTTACTGAACACTTACCATGGGCTAAGCATTGTGATCAGCACTTCGCATTGATTTTATCGTTTATTCTTCATAACATCCCTAAAAGGTAGGTATTATTATTATGCTCATTTTACTTATGAGGAAATATGCCAAGAGACGTTAAGTAATTTTCCCAAGGTCACAAATTTAGTGTGGCAGAGCTAGGTCTTTGGGATCACAGTATCATAAGAAGTTCTTATTGAGTGTGAATGTGGTGCAATGGAGAAAGCCTTTGGGGCAAGCTCTGACCAAAAAGTATGTGTTAGGTTGATTAAGGAATCGTTTCATTTTCTGCTATAGCTGGAGCCTTGAGATGCACCCATTGATGTCTACATTGGACTTTTCTTTTTGCAAATATTTTTCCATGTCTTGTTAAATCAGTTGGTAAGTGTGGCTGAAGCCATGGGTTTGCTCTGCATGAATAGTTTAAGTCTCCTCTGTAGCCAGTTATCTTGCTAAACCACATTCTTGGTCACAAAGAACCAGGATGCGAAAAAGTAGACAGAACTGTGCAAGATTAGAGGTGCAAGATTAGATTTGGGAAAAACAACCTGAAGGACATTGTTGTAGTGAAGCTATTACCTAAGTGCTAAGTGTACCTTCAGAAGGTGTATCCATTGGTCTTGGGGTGAGGAGTAAGTCAAGCATCATTTCTCCCTGCCACCCTTCTTTGCATAACCCCTTCACTTCCCTCTCTTCCTAACTCCACATCTTGTATCTACAGCTGCAGTCACAGGAATGTGACATAGAGCTTTATATCTTTCTGTGCGCAGGCAAAAGGTGGCTGTGAATGTAGGAGGTGGTATTTAAAATAATCAAGTTTTTTTTGATACTGGTCATTATCACCAACCAAAGGATAGGCTTTAGGTGGAACAAATTGCAGTCCCTCATCAGCCATTTCAGTCACTCAGTGTGATCTGATATTATGAAGCCACATCTTTGAAAACAAAGGAACGTAGTAGCCATAGACATCAAACCCAAGAGTTCAGCTGGGGCCAGCCGTTGGACTGCACATGTAGGTATGGGCCTGTCTGACTCTCAAAAAATTCTCCTTGCTGCACGTTGGGTTGCTCACTTCCTGTCGAATCAGGGTGATAGTTTTCTTTGCTCTAGTGAGTTAGCCCTGCCTCACTCAAGAGGCAGGTGGATTCAGTTCATTAGTTCACGTCAATCCCAGGAGTGGCAGCCAGATGGCAGCATCTGGCTAGTTGGTGTTGGTGAGTGATCCACCTCCACTGCCACTCTGTTCTGCCCCTGGTTAAACTCTGA
Source organism: Diceros bicornis minor (assembly GCF_020826845.1). Taxonomy (NCBI): domain Eukaryota; kingdom Metazoa; phylum Chordata; class Mammalia; order Perissodactyla; family Rhinocerotidae; genus Diceros; species Diceros bicornis. The sequence continues at coordinate 28,530,832 of NC_080744.1, read as the reverse complement.
TGCTAGAGAAGCAACTCTGAGCATAGACGTCTTTAATAGCCTGGATATTTGGGAAAGAGGGATGAGAGAGGCAGCAGAGGAAGTGAAAGGAGCACAGATTTTAGCAGATAGGCCTGGATTCCTTTCTTCAGTCAACAAAAGCAGTGTTCTGAATGTACATGACAATGCTTTCTTTGTTGTTGCTCTGGAAGTTTTTTGTTTCTTTGTTTTTTAACTCTGTTAAACATATGTTTATTTTCTACTGCCAAGAGGTGCCAACACAATGATCCTGCAACTAGAGAAGACAGACAACTACCGACAGCCATTGGCAAGACAGGCAGAGCATCGAGGATAGATGATGACAATGGAATATATCACCAGGGCCTGGTTTTTTAGGTTGTGCATAGAAACAGCAAGGAAAAAAGACACAGTCCAAGTCTTCTGTTGTGGAGATTGTGCTGCTTAGATTTATTTTTTAAATGTTTCTTAGCTTTTCTTATCAGTCAACTCCACAAGCCTGGGAAACACCTTCACTCTCTGTACCCATTTCATTTCATTTGTTCATTAGCCTGCTTAGTGCATTTATTATCTCCTTCAACCAATATTTACTATCTTCAAAGCACTGTGGTGGGTGCTCTGTTTTTGGTTTTGTTTTTTATGAGATTAACAAGATTTCCAAAAGGGCTTGATTTTAATACCTTTAGAAGAATAGCCACATGAGAGGAAAGGCTGAATGTTATTCTATCCTCTTTGTGCTGCCTTCCTCAATTCCCAGATATAAGGAATTAAAATGAGTTCCTAAGCTTTCTTTGACAGAGTCTATCCAAACTTTTGGGAATCTGAGTCTCCAGAGAAGCAAACATTCTCCAAAGATCACATGACTGGAGAATTATCTCAAGAGACAGACAACTCCAGTTTCATTTAGATTTTCCTTTTCTCCCCTTTTCAAACCCTGACCATATAGGCCATATATACCTGGACAGCCAACCAGTCAGTCTCTGCCCTGGGTCATTGGCTATAGCAACTTCTCTAGAAAAGAGAAAGGCTCTTGCTTTCAGAGAAGACCATATTTGCAAACTATTCACTCTTGGGCAAGCAAGAGTGGGAAAAGTTGTGAGCAGAAAAGAGTGGGGAGATGGTACATATAAGAAGGAGGAAAGAGGAGACTACAGAGCTGAGAAATGTCAGCTTGCCATTCTCAACACCTCTCTGCAGTGCCCAATTCTTACCTTCCTTTCTCCTGCCCCTTGGTTTCTTCCTAGGCACCTCCAAGGTAGCAATGTCTCTCCAGAGGACCCATTCATTGCTTCTGCTCTTGCTGCTGACCCTGCTGGGGCTGGTGCTGGTACAGCCATCCTATGGCCAGGATGACATGTACCAACGATTCCTGCGGCAACACGTGGACCCTGGGGTGAGAGATGGCAGTGATCGCTACTGCAACTTGATGATGCAAAGACGGAAGATGACTCTCTATCAGTGCAAGCCCTTCAACACCTTCATCCATGAAGACATCTGGAACATTCGTAGTATCTGCAGCACCACCAGTATCCAGTGCAAGAATGGCAGGATGAACTGCCATGAGCGTGTAATGAAGGTCACAGACTGCAGGGAGACAGGAAGTTCCAGGGCTCCCAATTGTAGATATCGGGCCATCGCCAGAACTAGGCGTATTGTCGTTGCCTGTGACGGTAACCCAGAGGTGCCTGTGCACTTTGATAGATAGACGCCACCTGTCAGGGGTTATGGCCCAGCAGTTGGCCTTTCACTTACTCCTTGAATAGCAATGAGTAAAGCATTTGAGCTGTCCAGGCTCTGTCTCCTCTGCTTATTTCTTATTCTTTTTCTCTATATACCCATTCTGTTAAATAAAATCACAGAGAAGTGGAGACATAAACCTATAAGAAGTCTGGGCTTTTCTATAATAAGCTTCCTTTTATAATACTAGTCAACTTAGCTCTCTCAAATCCTTTCCTTTGGAATTTAGTCATTATTTGTATTTCTATAGCATTTCAAGCAATTCAAAGTGCTTTCGTCTAAATTTTTTCATTTTAACGCCACAGTACCCCTGTAACGCTGCTGCTGATATTGTTATATATACTAACCTGAAGTCAAGGGATCTGCTAAAGACCATGAAGTTAGTGGATGTGCTGAGACAAAAATCCAGTTTAACTGGCTACTAATCTAGGGTATTTTCCACTTCATTACAAGGAGTATTTTGAAACTATCTTTTTTTTTGTTATGCCCAAAACTCAGCTGTTGGGGGAAACATTAAAAATTTGGAAATATGTACTGGCAAAACAAGAGCTCTATCTGTATAATTTGGCAATTTTGTTGTGTTTGGATCTAATAAGATCAAGAAATGATACAAGGAATTTTCTTTTTCTCTTCTCAAACTGTTGAATCACCCTCGTAAGTCAAAGTATTAAAAATATACTAGATCATTAAGAATCATTCCCTCTTCCTGAATGAAAGATATTTCATGTTTTCCTTATAGTAAAGGACTTAAACTGCACATATCTGAGAAAACTGTGCTAAGGTTCTTGTGTGGGGGATTATTTCTTTTTCTCCTATTCTTTTTCGTTCTCCTATCCTCTTTTAATTCTTCTCTAGTTTATAAACATGCATACACCTTAATATCCTCATAAATTCTGGTCCAAGACTAATGCCCATCAGATCGATGGACATGACACAGAAAACTTTGTCTCATTTACTCCAGAGGGAATGATTCCTCTCAAAGATAATTCTCACACCTTCCCTTCTCTCTTTGAATATTTACAAGCAAATTGGACAACAGAGATGTATGAAGATGCTAGCTGCTAAAGAAGGAAAGTGTGTGTGAATGTTTGTGTGTGATTAAACCAAAAACCTTTCAATTACAGCAGATATCTATTATTTGTGTATGACTTGATTTGGTATACATATACATTGTAAAATAATCACTATAATCAAGCTAATTAACATACCTATCACCTCCTAGGTTTACCCTTCTATGTGTGGTGAAACACTTAGGGTTTACCCTGTGAGCTAATTTCAAGTATACAGGACTACATTGCTACCTATTAAAAAACAAAATTCAACTGAGTAAATTTTTAAGATCTTATTGGCCTTATTCAATGGTTCATGAATCAGGCAGCATCAAATCTAGCAGATAAAAAGAAGCTCCAAGGAGCTGTACAAAATGAAAGACTTCTACAGGCAGAAGGGAGTAGGAGCAAGGAAGTTATGCTAGGCAAAAAAGTGGATTTGTTATGGCAAGGTCACTTTCCTTTAGGGGATGGCAGGGGTCTATCAGGCAGATTACCTAGCTAGTGCTGATCAGGGGATTCCTGATTGACTGGTTAAGATTCCATTTCTTGGAGAGCTAAAACTGTAATTAAGTTAAGCTGCTTCTTGGTGATGTGGGGCTTAGCATAAGCAGCTCTATTTGGGTCCTGTTATCTTGTTTTAACATGCCTATAGTCACTATGTTATACATTAGATCTCCAGTACTTATTCAGTTGTGTTACCAAACCAGGTTCGTTTTTGGCCGTCACCCGGAAAGCCAAACACCAAGACGACGAGATTGCAGCAGAAAGAAGGTTTAATCACAAGGCAGCCAAGTGAGGAAAACGGGAGAACAAGTCTCAAATCTGCCTCCCCAATAATGGGGTCTCAGGGATATTTATGGGGTAGGGAACAAGGTGGTCTGAAATATGGAGATAGACGATTGGAGGTGAGGAGAGGTGAGGTGATGATCTGCACAAGCGTAGTCAGACTCCATGCCTCTTCATAGGACGAATGTTCACAAAATGGCAGCGTCAGCGTGACCTGAGGGTGGAGTTTTTAGCCTCTTGATGTCAACAGTATCTTATTGGACAGCTGTGTGGACCCAGTTGATGGGTTGGTGGTCTCAACTGGCCTGAAGTGGACAAGGGGTTCTAGTTCCTGAAAAACAGCTCAAACACCCATTACCCTGGTGATCCAGGCTCCAGAGAGATGTTATTTACAGGGAGTCAGATAGCATATTGCCTAAAGAGCACAGTTAACAATGGGTGGGTAAACAGCTAAAAGCTGTAACCAATAATTGCAAAAAGGAAAAACAAAACTTTATTTCTTAGCTACTTAATCACCAATAGCTAAATGCCGGTTTCAGTTGCATAACTGAAACTTCGTACCCCTTGACCAACATTTCCGCGTTTCCCCTCCCTCCAGCCCCTAGTTACCACCATTGTACTCTGCTTCTATGAGTTTGATTATTTTAGATTCCACATATAAGTGAAATCAGACAGTATTTGTCCTTCTCTGTCTGGCTTATTTTACTTAGCATAATGTTCTGCAGGTCCATTCATGTTGTCACAAATAGCAAGATTTCTTTCTTTTTAATGGCTGAATAACATGCCATTGTATGTATATACCACACTTTCTTTATCCATTCAAAATTACTAATTGTCAGGGAAAAGCAAATCAAAGCCACAATGAGATATCACCTCTCATCTGTTAAGATAGCTATCATTAAAAAAATAATAATCAGTGTTGGCAAGTGTAATGTAAGTTCCTGACAATTAGCTTTTTTGATTGTAATGTAAGTGCTGACATTAAAATTTTGATTACCAAGGCATCCATTTCAAAGACATCTCAATTAAACACATTGCCAGCCACACGCTAGATAAAGATTCAAGCCACCCAACCTATGAAATTCCCCTTTTAGTCCTGGGTGACCTAGACAACTGACCATTTGAATGACTCTGCTTTTTCTTTCTTGCACTTTCTCATTCTTGTGTTTTAAATTCACCAACAAAGAATGAACCCTCGAAACTCTAGGCATCCCACCCTTGACCCCAATAAAGGCATAACCCCAGATCTATGTTCTTACCCCCATACTTCACTGTGCGGCCCCAGGCATTCCGTGTACCATCTAAGTAATGTGAGTAATAAACCTTGATTTTTCAAAGTTCCCTGATGGTTGTTGCTGAGATGTATCTTGCAATCATAATAAAAACCACAAGGGCCAGTCCAACATTGGCTCTGGTTGGGGAAATGTCTATAGGGGCTCCCCACAAGTAGTACAAACCCAGATGAGTGTCCCCAGACATTTCTAGCTGATAGCATCACTATCGATAGGCTGAGACTAACACAAACAGCAAGGATGGCTTTATTCAACAATTCACGAATCCAGCAGCAGCCGATTTAGCAAATAGAAAGGAGATCCCAGGAGCTGTACAAAATGAAAGACTTTTATAGGCAGAAAGGATTCATGAATGGTTGAATAAAGCCAATAAGATCTTTAAAATTTACTCAGTTGAATTCTGGTTTGTTTTTTGTTTTTTTTGTTTTATTTACTTATTTTTTCCCCCAAGGCCCGAGTAGATAGTTGTATGTCATAGCTGCACATGCTTCTATTTGCTGTATGTGAGACACGGCCTCAGCATGGCCGGAGAAGCGGTGCGTCAGTGCGCGACCAAGATCCAGACCCGGGCCGCCAGCAGCAGAGTGGGCGCACTTAACCGCTAAGCCATGGGGCCAGCCCATGAATTCTCGTTTTTAACACCCGTCATTCCTACCGTAATGCAGATAGCATAACTGAAACTCTTAGGTGTTCCTTATTATGTTTGATTGCCTGGTGGTATTTTGATTATACATGATTGTTCTGGGAATTCTCTCAATATGTAACTTCCAGAGAAAGTCTACTGTCATGTCCTTTCCTTAACTTCCTCGCAAGTGTTGGACCTCCCTGAGAGAAAGAGAGCGAGAGTGAGCAAGAGAGACCATTAGAACTAGACTTAGGAATTGGAGAATTATGAGGGTGCAAGTGTATTTATGCCTAAATGTGGCTTTACTGGGACTTCAGAAATTAATCCAAAGCCAGTTGTCTAAAAGTAACTAATACATTGTCTTTTTTGTTCTTTGAAATACTTATATTCCATTTCTCTCTGGTTGAAATAGTTAAGGCAGGTTTGAATTATGTTATTAATAATAAAAGATAACATTTATCACAACTCTCCAGGCAATCAAAATGGGTTAGTTAGGGAAAGGCTAAGTTATGAAAATACTACAGTAGTTTAAGAACAAAGAATTTTACTTCCTTCTCATTTAAGAATTCCTAGGTAAGTGATACAAGTTATTCAGGAATCCATTTCTTCCACTGTGTTCCTGTGCTATCCCCTAGGGGAGAGGTGCTAAGCTTGTAGTGTCATGCACCCCTTTGGCACTCTGGTAAAGCCCAAGGATAATTAAGAACAATAATGACAATTGACAAGAAGAGAACAATAGTATTAAATGCACAAAATAAAATGGATTATAAAGGAAGTCAAATTAACATTTAAAGTTTGTGATATAGCAATATATGTGTTTATGAATGCATTAAATAATAAGATCTAAATGTAAGTCTAATTACTACCGTAATTTCGAAGTAGTTATCCATGTAAAAGATTTTGAGATATTTGCTAAACTGTAAACTGATATGAAAGTATCTGTGATTTCTATTGTTTTCTACATCCATAAGTGATGGAATTGCTAAATTTCAGTTGCAGGTTAATGAAAATAAAGATGTAGTTTTTTTCCCCATACCAGTTCACGGACCCTATGAATTCCCTCCTTGGAATGCTTGGAAGCCCAAGGATCCCAGGTTAAGACACCCTGAGACATTATCATCATCTGCATGACGAAATCTTTCACTATTACGGTTTTGAGAAACAATTGTACCAAAAAATTAAAGAATTGAATAATGGTTAATGAAAGGAAATAGCAAGGAATTAATAGAAAGGAGTTAAAATCAAGGAAAATGTTTAAAGCAAGAATATGATTAGCAAATGATTTTAAATTTGTATTCAAAGGATAATATCTCCTTGGGAACCCAGATCAGAAGCCACAACCCAAGCAGCTTCTGTTACAAAAGCTGGTAGGCAGAGCTATAGGAAGCAGACCCAATAAACAGCTTCCAGAAACAATGGTTAACTTACCCTCATGGGCTACTGTGGCAGTTGCTCATTTCTGCAGATATAAAGGGATACTGTTCTCTCAGTTTAGTTTAGGTTGCTTCCTAATTGGCTTCATGTAAGAGAGGTGTTAGAAGTTTTGGCTTAGTTCATAGCAGGTTTCATGGTTGTATGCTTTGGGTTAAGAATAATTTTTTTCCACATTGAAAGTAGAATATGATGTTTATTTGAGAAACACTGGATTAACAAGTTGACACTGAAAATAAATGGGCTAGAACAACCTTATGATATTATCAACAAGTGATATCAGCATAACACTTTATCATTTAAAAAACTACTTTCACATACATTGCTTCTTATAATTCTCAAAATTACTCACTGATGTTCTAAAACAAGATAAGATGCCTTGAAAAACTATGGATTTCTTTCTTAGCCTGCCCCTTCACACATTAGCCCTGGTAGCTTCTCCCTCCTGCCTCTCTCTACATTCACTGTGTCACTACTTGATCTAAGTCTTCAGTAGACAACACAAACTTGTTAGGAAGGGCTCTGGATGTATAGGCATGTGACGGCTACCTCATTTTTTCTCAGAGTCATCTCTCAAGTCTTCCAAACCCAGGTGCCCAGAATTCCTGCCTTTTTATTCTCCCTCTTCATCCAAAGAATTAGATAGTAGTTGGATTTACAGAGTGTTCTCTGAGACAACACCCATCCAGTCTATCAGCACAAGATTACCTGCTATCCAAGGAATGTTTGACGTGAGCTGGGGTTTAAAGTGCACTGGAGTTTCTGTAAATACCAACATGTCCCTTAAAATGCCAGTGGAGGGGAGGAAAATTTTTTCCTCTACCCTTCTAGGTTCTTTTGGCTGGTCTAATAATTAAATTGACACAAGAGAGAGTAACAGGAAAAAACAAATTTAATTTTGTATGTGTGGGGAGCCCATGAGAGGTTCTCTAACAGTCAAGTGTTGAGGCAGGGAAAATCCCCTTTCTTTGTTTCTTGTGTTCTGTATGGGAGGAAGACAATTCCTCTACCCTCTCTAGGTCCTTCTGGCTGCGCTATGAATTAAACTGACATGAGACAGAATAACAAGAGAAAAATCAAACAAATCTTTGTAACATGTATACATGGGAGAAACCCAGGAAAACTGAGTAACTCAGCCAGAATGGCTGAAGCTGCCACCTTAAATAGCATCTTTAGCTAAAGACAAAAGAAGGTGTTTGGGGTAGTGGCATGGGACTTCAAGCAGGAGGAAGGCAATTTATGTGGATATGGAAATGCAGATGGGCCAACTATAGACAATGTGACCTGAGAGACACATTTTATGTTACATTACAGTCATCTTGGTATTAGCTCCTTCCTGAAACAGGCCTTTCTATTTTACATTCTTTTTGGCAGTGGGGGGGAGGTCAAAGTTTCTGTCAGAGTCTTTTGTTCTTAAAAATAATTGGGCCAAAGAGACACATTTTGGGGTGGCCGATTCTGATCACCCAAAGTTCTTATGGATAGACTAATAGTAAAATTGACACAAGACCGAATTAACAGCAGAAAAACCCAGTTTAATATGTACATATTGGAGATCATAAAGAAATGATGCTTGGAGAGTGAAGAAAGCAGGCAGTATACATATCTTTTATGCAAAGAAACATAAATTTGTGCAGAATTGACAGGACAAAGAAATTAAGGTTTGGTGTATGTAATTAGTGAGGAATTTAAGCAGAGTTTGGGCTTGAGGTAGTAAATTAGCAAGGTTTGTTTGTGCAGGCTTCTCAGCCCAGAATTCCCTAGCTCTGGTGATAAGGATGCAAGGAGAACACCTTTCACATGGGAGATTTATGTCTTGTACTCAAGAGGAACACAGACAGGAGGGTCAGAATGCCCTTTTTGCCTCTCAAGTAACTTTAATTCAAAATAATCAATGTGCTATTGTGGGATATTTTGGAGTGACCTGCCCTGGGCCCCAACACAAGCAACTGAGTCTTGTATTCCATTTTGAGCTTAGGAGAAGGGGTTAAGGGTCTGGGGCTTCAAAGGGAAGTAAGACAATTCATAGGAAGGTGGGAAGAGCAAATATTTGATAAACAAATGTTTGCCATGCCTTGCAGAGACAATGGGGCACAGAGAGGACTTTGAACAAACAGGCCCAGCCAAGCTCCCCGCAGCTTACCACAGCTACCCAATACTCTTTGTAGTTATCTCTCGTGATAGTTCTCTTCCTGGACCAGGGCCTCTATTTAAATTCTTTGAGGCAGTTAAGGGTGAGTAAAAAGGTCTTCCTGAGTCTTTTGGACCTTGATTGACTTCAGCTCAAAGTAATCCACATTTTGGGGAGACTCATTCTGAGCTCCTTCACCAACATGTCCCTAATCCAGATGATGTATTTCCCACCCAAAGAGAAGATCATGAGATTATAAAACGGGATGGCATGCTAATAACATGCTTTGAAGATAAGTTCTGGATACAAACTAAACATTCTGAGTGTAGGATAAGATAAATAATTTTCCCTCTACCCTTCTAGGTTCTTGGCTGAGACCCCCCTGTAATAAAAAACGGATTAACAAGATTAAAACAAACAGAAGTTTAACAACATGTATATCTCCTGTATACATGGGATATACCCAGAAAAACTGAGTAAAACTCCCCCAAATGGCCCAAGCTACCACCTTAAATACCATCTTCAGCTAAAAACAAAAGAAAGATGGTGGGGGCAGGGAGACCAGTTATGAAAGATGCCCAGGAAAAACACAGCAAACAAGGGCAAGAATGTTATGTAAATTTAAGTCCTTGCCTTCTCCATTGGTAAGAGTTTCTTGTGACTTAAAGTCATCCTCTTCCTGGTACTGAGAGGGAGGTACTCTTACAGATGGAAATTCCTCTTATAAATGTAAGTGCCCCTTACAAAAGGGTACCTTCTATTAGATTTTCAGAGCTTCTCCTGTGTCTGCTGTTTCTCAAAAGTAGCCAGCTCAAAATAATCCTTATGCCAATGAGGCGTATTTTGGGGTGGCATATTCTGCTACTCTTCATGACATTCTGATAACAAGGTGGCCCATTGAGAAACTCAACCAAGGTGGCTTAGCTAGGAGCAGCCCTTGAGAAATATGTTGATAGAAAACACATTCAAGGATCTCTCTTTATCCACAAATTGCACCTTCAACCAGATATTTTCACCTCTCAATGAAGGTCCCAGAGTTCATAACTCTAGAGGTGGTTATCCCCACTGAAGTTCCTACAGAACATAGCCTAGCCATTCAGGGACTTTCCCCCAGAAGTTTGCTGGGAAGTAAGTTTAGGAGCCAGATCTCTGGTTGTCTCCACATAACTCCAGATAACCCTTCTCTGGGGTTATCTCTCCTCAGGGCCTTGCAATTTGTTTGTGCCCAGAAGTCAGTCTTTGATGTTGAGCACCTTTGCTCCAGGCTATTCTCAGAGTGAACCCAAGTGTTCAAGATGAGAAGATATAGGAACAGGTTCACATAGTAAGGCAGTCCCCTCTCCCCAACCACCACTGCCAATCAGTTGGAGCACTGTGCCAACCACTGCTACTCCTTTCTCCACTGCTGCAGACTTCTTGGTTCTAAGAAAACGGGAAGGACACAGACTCTCTGTTCTTCAGATTCCCATACTGATCCCCACTGTCATCAGTGACATGAGTGCTGGATCTGAATAGGTTGAGTTAGAAGGGTTGGTGCTGAGGATGCTTGGGGGAAAGGCCTAAGAACACTTGAAGGGACTTGATTGAACCTCTAGATGGTAGAGTTAAGAATGGAACATGATTGGGCCAGCCCTGGTGGCCTAGTGGTTAGGTTCAGAGTGCTCCACTTTGGCAGTCCAGGTTTGGTTCCCAAGTGTGAACCTATACCACTCTGTAAGCAGCCGTGCTGTGCTAGTGGTCCACATACTAAAAAATAGGGTAAGATTGGCAGGGATGTTAGCTCAGGGCAAATTTCCCTCAGCAAAAAAAAAAGAATGGAACGTGATCCAATTTGTAGGAAGCAAAGGTCTCAGTTCAACTCAGCATTAATCTCACTGATACAGTCCCTCCTCCCCTGCCATCCCTCAACCCCCTCACCAGACTTCCTCCCCAATCTTCCCCAACATAATACACTGAAGCAGCTTGAATCATGGTCTTCTCATCCTGTTTAAGCCTTTTAGACCAGGGATAGGGTGCCACAAATGAGAAAGTCCCTACCCCTTGTGCTGTGCCTGATGCAGCACTTGTCACCCTCAGAGGTGCTTTCACACACGTATCTCACTAGACACAAACAGGTCTGTGAGGGAGCTATTACTAGGCCCATTTGAGGACACCAATGCTCAGAGAATTGAGAACCAGCTTAGAGGTTCAGTAGGGCCCACTATATCCCTCACAGTGAGTGAGGACAGAGAGCTGGTTTAAAGGGAAGCCTTTTTCAAACAACTCTACACCCTAACTTTTGACCAGAGTAGCTCCTGTGAGGGCAGTTTCAATCTTGGTACTTGAGCAATGTTTCAAAACTGGAGTTCCTTTACGACAGCGTTCTTAATGACAAATCAAGATCATTTATAATGATGGTAGTTAGGGAAATGGCCTGTGAGAAGAGATGTGGGTAGAGAAGTGAGAAGTGTTTCACGCAGGCTTTGGGGAAGTGTTAGAAGGAAGTCAAGACCAGATAAGCACCATCTGCAGAGTCAGCGTTATTGCAGCCTGGGATTTTAGGGAACCAAAGACTTCTTGTTTGGAAAAAACCTCCCAAGTCTTTATTCATCTTCTACATTCCCTTGAAAGGTGACAACTCTTTCCATTCACAGACATGAAGCTTAAAATATTCATTCTCTTTTGGATACGTGCTCTTCTGAGAACTGTCCTGGACTGTAAAACAGAGCTAGCTATATGGTGACTGGTTCCTCAGTTTGGATGGAAGAGAGGGCAGACAGGAGGTGTTGGAAATTCTCAAAGTAAACTTCACCCATTTCTTACAATTTGGTGCTTGTATCACTCAGGCTTTAGTATATTTTCAGTTCTTATAAACTTTATTATCTAATGAGACTTATCATCTTCTAGTCTGGGAACCAAATGGTAAAATTGGGCCCAAGTGCCTACATTGGCAGGGAAAGGAATTTGAAGGTGGAGCTCAGCTCTTAGGGCAGTGTCAAGATAATGCTTTCTTCTCTCTTCCCTGTGGACTTATAGGTAGCCCTGGTGACTGAGATGGCATCTTCTCCAAAGGTCTTAGGCCCTCTCCTGACCCTAGTGTTCTCCCTATGTGGGCTCCTTGTACACAGCCAGAGTCTTTCCTGGAAGGAATTTATGAAACAGCAGCACTTGAGCACAAGCTTGGAATTCAGTCAGCACAGATGCAATGATCTCGTGAGTGTAAGAGAAACTCTCAGAAGCAAAAACTCTCACATCTTCATCTATACACCTTGGCACAAAATTGAGCATGTATGCAGCAGGAACTGGGGAGATCACTACAGAAATGTATATATATGAACCTGGAAGCCCCTCAAAATACTCAAGTACTACCAGAGGAATAACGAAAACAGCTACAAAGAGCACAGGAGCTACAGCTACATTGAATTCCATTGTGGTATGAATGGGTTTGTTGATAGCATAGAGGACATCCAGTTGTTAGAGATTATCAGAAACTAGGATGTCTACCCACATCCCCAGGTTTCTAGCAGAGTGTTCAGTGCTTCCTGAGTAGTGGCCCCTGCCTGCATCAATAGCCCTTGCTACTCCTCACTTTGCATTTATGGCCAATGTTTTCCAACTACTTAGAGTTGTGTACCACATGGTTTCTTGATATCATAACTTTGCCTATGTTTTATTTTTACATTTTTTTTAAAGATTCACCTCATCTGGCATCTCTTTTTGACTAACCGAGGAATTTTCCTGCTATTGACTCTCTTTGTACCCACCCAAGCTGAATGATCTTCCGTTTCCTAAATAAACTAAATCATTCCAATGTATGTGACGTTTATATTTGTTATGTGTGCAGAGTATGTGTTGTGTGATTGGTATAGGCATTATAAGTGTGTGTGACATAGATTACGCTTGGATGTGATTTGTACTGTGCATAGGTTTAAGGTGTGCATTATGTGTGTGTGTCTAATGTGTGTAATATGCATATGTGTATGATGACAGTGTAAATGTTTATGTGCTAAGCTGGGGAAGAGTTGTGACCTAGGCTCGATTGTGGTGACATGCTGAGTTCCAGTCAGGTTGAGGGGCGTGGGCAGAGTTAACTGGGTATAAAACATGTAGCATTTTCCTGGCTCATAGTAGATGCTCAGTCAATATTGGTTTTCTTCCTTTCCTGTCTTTTGGCTGGTACTTTAATTTTGACTTTGATAAAACAAACATGACCAGTGCCCATCAATCATCTCCTCTTCCTGGCTCCAGAAGATGGGGATTTCTAATGTAAAAATACAGTAGCTGTCATCTGTATGGAAGCTGTAAATTCCCAGGATTAAAAAGGACCTTCTCCATCAGCCACAGACTGACAGAGGTCCCTACTGGACTCATTCATTAAGAATGTCTCTAAGGAGGCTAATGCATTTTAGATAGGTTAAGGCACTATATTTCCCGAGAAACAACACAGTTAAGTAGAAGATATTAGCACAAATGAGTTTATCTGATAGTAACCGTTTTCACTTGGCAGAGAAATAGGGTGAGGTTAGAGAAGTTTAAAATGCAACTCTCCTCAAGAATGGGGCTTAAGAGATATTTTGTAGGAAGGAAGAGGAAGTGAATTGGAGAAGGAAATGTTGAGGACACAAGTAAGTAGAGTCCATGAGAATTCTGTTTGCTAAGTAGGGGAGAGAGATACAGAGTAAGAGAAATGTTCACTTCACATTAATTTACCTAGGGCAGGTATGGGGAGGAAGAAATACTAAACATTAAAATACGTTGTGTTCTTCAGCCTCCTGCATTGTTGAATGACTCCAGCCTTGAAACAATTAGAGAAAAGACCAAGGTAGCATCATTTTCAATTAGGTGACCGCACACCTCCCTAGAACTCTGGCCTCAATGAGAAGCCAATGAATCTAGGTTGCTCATTACATTCCAAGGACAGCTCCTTAGCTTTGCAATTTTTCAGTGCACCTGGGAACAAGCAGACACCTGGGAGACGATGACCTATACCAACCAAACTCACAAGAGATTAGTGTTAAACCACTAGTTCTTCATCAATGATCAATTTACATAGAGGGAATACTGATTTTTTTTCTCACTTGATAAATGCTGCTTCAAAATGTAGTGTAGGACAGGAAAAAAATCTTTTTCTTCTGCTCTTCCAGGTTCTAGAGCAGAGAGCAGGAGAACAGTGAGACAGCAGATTTGAAGTTTTCTAACTGAATTTACTCTTCAATTATATCAATTTTGGTACAATTATAACATAATTTAACAATTATAATAGAATTCAATGGGAGTGCTAGTAGAATCCGAACAAATTAAGGCTGGAACAGTTGTTCTGTGCCTAGAGAGAGGGAGAAGGATGAGGGAAAGCTCAGAGGAGAGGACAGTTGAGCACAGCCTTGCAAGATGGGTAAGAAACCAAGCTGACTAGGTTAGACAGACTATTCCAGGTGAAGGAAATAACACTTGTAAAAGTATAAAGTGTTAAAGTATAATTTTTTCTGAAAGTTAAGAATGTGGCTATCATGAAAGTTTTAAAAAATAAACACATGACTTTGAATAAACTTATAAATAAACCCGTTTTATTCAACTCATTCATTAATGAGGAAATCAGTAACATGTTAAAACTAGTACAAATGTAATTTTGGTTTACAGAAATTTATATTCTCTGCCAGACGGAATTCATTTGCATTGCTATGAACAGGAAACATCTGGGTTGTTATCAGTTTTGTACAATTTCATTTCTATCTTGCAAGTCAATCAAAGGTATACTCCTCAACTGTGTCTGCTCATCCCCAGTGGGTCGACTAGACAACTCCAGTGCTCCAATGAAAGGACACCTGATCATCTCTTTTGTCTATTTCCAAATTCTTGGACAATTTTTCCCATCAGATGATATGGAAAATTATGACTTGTGCAGGAAAATATATAGAGGTCCTATGACTGGCGTAGAAAGGAAGAAAGGCGTCGGAAGAAATAGTATGACCTAGCAAATGGGCACAAAAAGTGGTGTCACATGCCTAAATTGGCCAATGGGCTGAGGGTTGGGGGCCATTTTGAGCATCAGGTCTTCAGCTCCACAGAAACAATAAAACTAAACCTCACAAAGGAATTTAGAACCCTTCACTTAGCATCAGCCTCTGACTCACCATTCTGGCCACTCGCTGGTCAGAAATACCTCAGCAACCATGGAACAGGGAGTGTGTTCTAAGAGGTCTGAATATGGCTGATGATTGTTATAATAAGTAACTGTTTGGTTAAAGATACTAATCTTCTGTTACTCCAGTGACAAGGGTTTGGGGCCATTACTTTTGCAGTCAGCAAGCACATAAATGTCTAGGGAAATGACAGACCAAATAGCAGGTGGGAGTGTGAAGACTCAGGTGTGTTTAAATAGAGACCCCATAAATGACACACCTCATATGCCTTGAACCTGCTTTAGAAGTGTAGGCCTGGCACAGGGCCAAACAACCACCAGGGTCCATTCCCTATGCAGGGAGCTTCTGACTGGGCTCGGGACACGCTACTCCAGAGTATGGCACTTTGGCATATTTACTATTTCAAGCTGAAGGAATTTGAGAAACAGCACGTGCAAGAAGAACTTTCTCACCTTCCTCTGAAGCAGGTCATAAGGTCCTCATGTGAGAGGTGCCCTCCCTACACCCAGAGGAAAGGAGCATCCTTATCTTTGAAGACAGATGCTGAGAGGAATCTGAACAAACAGGCCTTGCTGAGTTTCCCCCAGTTGATTACACTTAGCTCACACACTTTGTTCTACCACATCTTTCCATGACTTCCCACTCTGCATCAAACCTAGCATAAAAACGTTCAGTGTTAAGTGCCTCTGTAGGTCATTTCCTCAGGAAGGCTCCTGTGTTGCGTAAAACTTAAATAAATGTATATGCTGTTCTCTTGTTAATTTATATTTTGTTACGGGAGCCCCCAGCCGAGAATTTAGAACTTCTTCTTCTTCCCCTTCACTTCCAAGATTTGGGATAATTTAAAAGAGATAGATAAGAGAAGTAGACTCTCCCATTCATGCCCTCCCCCATCTGTCTTACACGGTACTCATGGTAGCAAGACAGGAATTCATCCGCCTGAGTTAAGACAAAGTGGAAATTTCATCTCAGAAATCAGGGAGAAGTCCAGTCCTGAGATCTTGGGCATTGGGTGAAAATCAGTGTCAGCCAAGAAAAATGGTTCTCAAGTTGGAATTGGTATCAGAATCACTGTGGAGCTTATTAAACACGGACATGCAATGGCCTCACTCTACACGATTCTGATTCAGTTGGCCTGGGATCTTGGCATTTTTAAAAGTTCCATAGGCAATTCTGATGTGAGGCCAGGGTTGGGGACCCCTGCCTAAGGACGTGGGTAACTTGATTTTGTTTTCCTTTGCTCATGGGATTAGGGTACTATCAAGTTGTGGAACTGCAGAGAGAAGGGGGACTATCCTAATACACCTGGCTGTAGAATAGGATATACGTGTGCTAGGTGAACAGACATCCTTTTTTTGTTGTTGTTTTTAAATTAATAGACTTATTTGCTCAAAGCAGTTTTAGGTTTATAGGAAAATTGAGCAGAAAGTACAGAGAGTCCCCATGTGCCTCTTCTCCCTTCCCCCCTCCTAACCACATGGCACACAGTTTTCCTATTATTAACATCTTGCATTACTGTGGTACTTTTATTATACCCGATGAACCAATACATCAATACATTATTAACTAAAGTCCACAATATACATTAGGATTCATTCTTTGTGTTTTACAGTTCTATAGGTTTTTACAAATGCATAATGTCATTGTAGTGGAGGAAAAAGTTTTTCTCGACTATTTTCCTCGACCTTCTTAGGGACCCTGGCTGGGTCTGAAAAATGAACTGACAAAGACAAATTAACAGGAGAAAGCATATAACTTGTATTAAATTTTTACAAGTGCATGGGACCCTTCACAAGAGAATGAAGAACCAGATAAGTGACCAGAGATGGAAGCTTTTATATCTTTTATACAAAGAAACAATAAATTTGTGAAGAATTGATAAGACAAAGGGTTTTGGTCTGTGGGTAGTAGATGGTGAATAAGTTACAAGGTTTGTTTATACAGCTTTCATGGCCCTAAATTCCCTGTCTCTGGTGATAAGGATGTCTCCTTTCCTCCTCGTACAGGGAGGGTACCTTTCACATGGGAGATTTATCTCCTGCTTTCAGGAAAGAAGGGTGAGGAGAGATATGAGAGTGACCTCTCTGCTTCTGCTATTTTCTTAACCTCCTTCAGCATGAGAGTCAATAAGCCAAGGTGTCATGTTTTGGGGTGGCACATCATGAACCCCATGATCATGTTTCCACAATTACAGTATCATACAGGACAGTTTCATCACCATAAGAATCCCCCATGCTCTGCCTATTCACTCATCCCTCCCGCCACCGCCCAACCCCTGCAAACCACTTATCTTTTTACTTTCTCCACGTTTTTGCCTTTCCCAGGAAGTCAAATAGTTGGTATGGGGGAGGAAGACAATTCCTCTACCCTCTAGGTCCTTCTGGCTGGCCTAAGAATTAAATTGACATGAGACAGAATAACAGGAAAAAATCAAACAAAGCTTTATAACATGTATACATGGGAGAAACCCGGGAAAACTGAGTAACTCAACAAAATGGCTGAAGCCACCACCTTAAATACCATTTTCAGCTAAAGACAAAGGAGGATGTTTGGGGCTTCAAAGTGGAGGAAGGCAATTTACATGGAGATGGAAAAGCAAATGTTTGATAAACAGGTGTTTCCTGGCCCAACTATAGAAAATGGGATGGGAAAGACATCTTTTGATAAAATGGCCCATGCAAGATGCCATCCTGTCTACTACACCTAGAATTATCTATGGTTGTAGCTCTTTCCCGGGAGAGGCCCTTCTATCTTAAATTCTTTTAGGCAATTAGAGAGAAGGTCAAAGTTTCTTTCAGAGTCTTTTGTTCTTAAAAATAACCAAGCCAAAAGGACATATTTTGGGGTGGCCAATTCTGATCCCCCACATTGGAGTCATACAGTATGTAGCCTTTTCAGACTGGCTTCTTTCACTTAGCAGTGTGCCTTTAAGTTTCCTCCACGTTTTTTTTTGTGGCTTGATAGCTCTTTTTTTTTTTTTTTTAATGCTAGATAACATTCCATTGTCTGAATGTACCACAATTTATTTATCCAGTCACTCTTTGAAGTTGCTTGGTTGCTTCCAATTTTTGGCAATTATGCATAAAGCTGCTATAAATATTTGTGTGCATACTTTAGGATGGACATAAGTTTCCAGTTCATTTGGATAGATACCAAGGAGCATGAATTCTGAATCATATGGTAAGCCTGAGTTTAGCTTTGTAAGAAACTGACTGTCTTCCAAAGTGACTGTTCTATTTTGCACTCTCACCAGCAGTCAATGAAAGTTCCTGTTGCTCCACATCCTCATCAACATTTGGTGTTGTGAATTTTTTGGATTTTAGTCATTCTAATAGGTGTATAGTCATATTGCATTGTTGTTTTAATTTGCAATCTCTAATGAAATGTTGAAGGGGTTACAAGTCCACTAAAATGGTATGAAAATTATTTTAAACTGAAAACTTCTGAACAGACAGTAGCTACAGAAACAAATATTATCTAAACGTAAGTAGAACCTCCCAAAAATACAGGGGCCATTGTCCTATAGGATTTTCCTGTTTGAAAGAAGACTGACCCTTGGCACCAGGAAGTGTGAATTCAGCAGCTATAAACCCCCTATGAGGAAACTTCCAGCCAGAAGGAGACAGGCTGCCCTTCCCACTAGCATCAAAAAGTCCAATAGAACCTTCCACACTTTCCCACTGAAGCCCTAAACATCCGCCCCTCTTTTTGTTAAATTGGCTTGTAAACTTTTACCTTTGGCTATGAGGTGAATTACTCACTAAATAAATAAACCTTGTCCTTTCTCCTGTTAATATGTCTCTTTAAAAGTTAATTTGCAAGCCACACCCCCCTCCACCATTCAAATCTAACATGATAGAGAAAAAGTTTTTCTCCCAAAAATATGACTTTGAACATTTTTTCATATGCTTATTTGCCATCTGTTTGTCTTCTTCAGTGAGGTATCTATTCATATCTTTTGCCCATTTTTTTTAACGCGGTTGTTTGTTTTCTTATTGTTGAGTTTTAAGAGTTCTTTGTATATTCCATTTAGTAATCCTTTATTAGATATCTCTTTTGCAAATATTTTCTCCCAGTCTGTGGCTTGACTTTTCATTCTCTTAACAGTGTCTGTTGCAGAGCAGAAGTCTTTAATTTAAATGAAGTCCAACGCATCCATTTTTTCTTTCATGATCGTGCTTTTGGGGTTATATCTAAAAAGTCATCGCCAAACCCAAGATCATCTAGAGTTTCTTCTATGTTATCTTCTAGAAGTTTAATAATTTTGCATTAACATTTAGGTCTGTGATTCACTTTAAGTTAATTTTTGTGAAAGGTGTAAAGTCTATGTCTAGATTCACTTTTTTGCACGTGGATGTCCAGTTGTTCTAGTACCATTTGTTGAAAAAACTATCTTCTCTCTATTGTATTGCTTTTGCTCCTTTGTCAAAGAACAGTTCACTATATTTGTGTGGGGCTATTTCTGAGCTTACTATTCTGTTGCATTGATCTATTTGTCTATTCTTTCACCAATACCACGTTGTCTTAATTACTGTAGCTTTATAGTAAGTCTTGAAGTTGGGTAGTGTCAGTCTTCTTTCTTCGTTCTTCTTTTTCAGTATTGTGTTAGCTATTCTGGGTTTTTTGCCTTTCCATATAAACTTCAGAACCGATTTGTCCAAATCTACAAAATAACTTGCTGGATAATAATTGGGGTTGCACTGAATCTATAGATCAAGTTGAGAAGAACTGACATCTTAACAACACTGGTTCTTCCTGTGCATTGTAGGGGAGGAAAAAGTCTTCCTTGACGCTCTTTGGGTCCCTGGCTGATCCTGAAAATTAAATTGACAAAGACTGATTAATAGAAGAAAAGTATATAAATGTTATTAAATTTTTACGTGTACATGGAAGCCTTCACAAGAGAAAGAAGATGTGAAGAAGTGATCAGAGCAGGAAGTTTTAAGCCTTGTATACAAAAAACCAATAAATTTGTGAAGAATTGACAAGGCAAAAGGGTTTGAGCCAGTGGTAGTCCAACTAGGGCCTTATCTTCCTTAACTAGGAAGATAAGGATTAGCTTAACAAGGTTTGTTTGCAGATTCCTCTGGTGGCTTCTCTGGGCTAATAAGAGTCTATCTCCAGTAAAAGGAGAATTTATTTTCTGCCTTTAGGCAGAAAAGGGGGAGCTTGTATGCATTTACTACTTTTTTTGTGTGTGTGTGAGGAAGATTAACCCTGAGCTAACATCTGTTGCCAATCCTCCTCTTTTTGCTTAGGAAGATTGGCCCTGGGCTAACATCCATGCCCATCTTCCCCTACTTTATATGGCACACCACCACAGTATGACTTGACAAGCAGTACGTCGGTCCGTGCCTGGGATCTGAACCTGTGAACCCTGGGCCACCCAAGCAGAGCACATGAACTTAACCATTGTGCCACCGGGCCAGCCCCTACTACTTCTTAACTAATTGTCTTCAGCTCAGAATAATTTTTATGTCAAAGAGCCGTATTTTGGGGTGACATATTTTGGTGTCCTTCAACACAGACATGGAATATCTCTCCGTTTATTTAGATCTTCATTGATTTCTTTTGTCAGAGTTTTACAGTTTTCCTCATATTGATCTTGTACATATTTTATTAGATTTATACCTAAGTATTTCATTTTTCTTTGATGCTAATGCAAATGTTGGTGTTTTTAATTTTAAATTCTGATTGATCATTGCTAGTATATAAGAAAGCAATTGACTTTCATATATTAGCCTTATATCCTGCAACTTGGCTATAAACAGATATCATTTTTATCCTGTAGATAATTAGAGCCATTAAAAGCATTGGGCAAGAGTGTTCCACTATTATATTGATGCTCAAGGAAAACTAATCTGGAAGTTATATGTAGAATGGATGGGAAGGAAAAGAGGCTAGAGGCAGGCCATCCCTGTAGGAGGCTTTTATGTGAGCCCTCCATGACACAATGAGGTTTTGAATAAGGGTATTGCAGCACCAATGGAAAGGTAAGAACATATTCAAGAGGCAAATGCCCTAAATTTGCCCTTCTCCTTCATGTATATGGGTCTCTTCACACACAGTTTCCTCTTTGGGATGCCCTTACCATCCTCTTCACCTAACTTCTTTTTTTCTTTTTTTTTTTTTTTGTGAGGAAGATCAGCCCTGAGCTAGCATCCGTGTTAATCCTCCTCTTTTTGCTGAGGAAGACCGGCTCTGAGCTAACATCTATTGCCAATCCTCCTCTTTTTTTTCCCCCCGAAAGCCCCAGTAGATAGTTGTATGTCATAGTTGCACATCCTTCTAGTTGCTGTATGTAGGACGTGGCCTCAGCACGGCGGGAGAAGCGGTGCGTCGGTGTGCGCCAGGGATCTGAACCCAGGCCGCCAGTAGTGGAGCACGAGCACTCAACTGCTAAGCCAGGGGACTAGCTCCATCTAACTTCTAATTAATCCTCAAAACTCAGTTCAGATATTATGCCTCCAATCATCTTTCTTCTCTACTATCTCCTCACAATTTCCTGTAGTTTCCTCTGTCAACACAAAATAGCCAATAACCGTTCTATAGATAAGAAAAATAAAGTGAGTTTTACTTGATCCAGAGTGAGGATTATAACCCAGGGAGGCCTCTTTCAGAAAGGAAAAAAGTGTTCTGGAGAAGCATGGTTTTCAGCACAGTCTTATATCTTTTTAGAACAAAGAACATACGTTAAACACACCCAGGATACATTTTCAAAGTTTCCAAGAGGCAGTTAGTTGCAAATTAGCAGGTCAACACAGACCCTGAAGTCAGGAGAGGGACTAATCCGGGCTTTACCAATAGGATGTTAACCAATAGGGCGTGGGAGGGGAAGTATGCATTCTCATTTTAAGAGAGTGCGTTCTTCACTTTAGCGGTTAAAGCAGATGTACAATGTATATTTGCTAGGCCAAAAGTCAGGCTTCTTTATTTCAAGCTGAATCAGTTTTGAACCTGAATAGTTATCCCATATACTTCAATATTTGAAAATCTTTTGACAGCTCCAACACAGCTGTAAGTGCTATTTGTATTTATTAATGTGTATTGTATTTGTCCATTTACCTGATGGTCTCTTTCATTAGATCATGAGCTCCTGAATCTGAGTAGAGCAATATCTGACCCAATAAATGTACGCATAAATGAGTAATTCATTCAAGGCTGTTGTTGGAACTCACCAAGTATGCGGCAGTTATTATATCAGATTTACGTGGTATATTTTCTCCTAAGGAACTAAAATCACGGCGCTTCAAAAAACGGCAGCTTCAGATTAGTAAGGAAGTAACTCGTATCAGGAAGTGATCAGTTCCTCAAAACCGTGAGTCACATTTTTTCTGTAAGTACACTTATTCTTCCCGTGTATACAGTGACGTTGACTCTATTTTAAACGGCAAGTTCGAAATTCTGAGTCTCATCGACACTGTGCACAAGAAGTTCATCTGCCAAGCCCTGGTTTTCGCTTTCCTAGGGCTTGGGCTGAGAACCCGTTCCCTGCCGCATGCTGGCAGCTCTGGCATGCCTGGGAGAGAAGCAGCAGACAAAAGCCTCTGAGCCTGGGACTAACTCGTCTTCTGTTCTCAGGGGGAGCCTCAGCACGGAGACCTGGTAAGAGGAGAAGCCTCAGGGCTGGGGAGGGTAGGGCAGGGAAGATGGCTGGGAGGGCCAGGTCAAATAGATGGATGGTAAATATTTCAGGAGGGAAGAGGAAAGAGACAAGGTTTTTGACATGGCCATCAAACACATGAGTACAGGACATAGAGAAGAGTGGGATCTGCCAATCAGAGGAAGGTTCTCCTTACCTTGTATTCCTCCTCACTGGGCTTCAAGTTCTTCATAGAATTGTGAGACTCAGTGAGAGAGAAGGTGGTTTAAAAAAAAAAAAAGAGCTATGAAATCTTAAAAGGCACAATAAAAATCTAAATGGTTATAAATAATGATTTTGCTCTTATTGCTTCTATTATCACCATTATCTTCCTTCTTCCTACACAGAAAAGATGGTGTTAAATCTTCTGGGACGCTTTCCTCTCCTACTATTGCTGCTGGGACTATGGGGGCTGGTGCAGCCACTTTGTGCTTGGCCTAAGTCTCTCACCCATGCTCAGTGGTTTGAAATTCAGCATATACGGCCAAGCCCTCTCCAATGCAACAAGGCAATGAATGGTGTCAATAATTATACCCAGCACTGTAAACCTGAAAACACCTTTCTGCATGACTCCTTCCAGAACGTGGCTGCTGCCTGTGATTTGCCCAACATCGTCTGCAAGAACGGCCAGAAAAATTGTCACCAGAGTCCAAAACCTGTTAACATGACTCAATGCAGTCTCACTGCAGGGAGGTATCCTAACTGCCGATATAAAGATTCTGCCCCATACAAGTTCTACATTGTTGCCTGTGACCCCCCTCAGAAGGGTGACCCTCCCTATCAGTTGGTTCCTGTACACTTAGATAGTATTGTTTAAAATTTCTATCATTTCCCTCTCACTTGTCACGGGTTCTCTTATGATCTCTTCTGTTTTTTCTTTTCTTTTATTGATTGCCCTGGTTCCTATAGAAGAACCATAGAAGAAAAATTAGAGCGCCTAGGACACCAGACCAGAGTTGGAACAAAAAGAAATAGGATTCTTTTCTACTTTGGAGCTTTGTGTGTTTTGAAGGAAGGCAACAGGGAAGAGGGGAAAGAAAGGTCCATGTCTCCATATTTTTAACCATGAAACTTCTGCCAAGCTTTGTTGCACTGTGTTCACAGCAATAAAACCACTTTCTGCTGCATGCTAATGAGTGTGGTTGAGATCCCTTTCACACCATTGCCAGCCACTTCCCTTGCCCCTGTGTCTTTGGAACTTTGGAGAAAGAAAGGTCTCCATCCCTTCAAACTCTGCTCATGGCTTTACATATTTCCCTCGAAACCATTGTCTACCTTTATTTAGAAATAGCACTGGTACATCATAGAGTGTTGATGGAACTTTCACACACAGATTCTAACACTGGCAACTGAGGTGTCCTAGATCTTTACTCTTTGTTTCTATATTTAATTAGATAATGTTTTAAATATAAGTAGTAGGGATAATGATCCACTGTAGCCTTAGAGTCAATACCCCCGTTATCTATTGGAATGGACAAGGAGAAAGCATAGATCAAGGAAAAAAAGCTCTGGGAAACTAAAAACATTCTTGCCCTGCCTTAATACCAAAATATCACAGAAACATTGGGGTTTTGGAACAGGTATTAGATTTAGAAATTGAAAGACTAGGATTAAGAATTTGGCTGGGCTTAAGAATTTAGGTCCTAGGTGTAAGGGAGGAAAAATAATTTTCCCTCTACACTTTTAGGTTCTTGGCTGAGACTGCCCCTGTAATAAAAAGACAAATAAACAGGAGAAAAATAATTTTAGTTATGTATATATGGGAGCCCCACAAAGATATGAGACTCAAAATTCAGCCAGACCATTGAGGCTTCTATATCATTCTGAGCTAAGGAAAGGGCTAGGGGTCTGGGGCTTCAAAGAGGGGAATGCAATTCACAGGAAGAGGAGAAGAGGAAACATATGGTAAACAAAGTTTGCCCTGCCATGCAGATAAGTCTCTCAGATGAAAAAGTGATCTCTGGTAATAGCTCTTTTCCTGATATAGGCCCCCTTTCTAATATAAATTTCCTTTACAACAGAGTAACTTTCACTCAGTTTTCAGAGCTTCTGTTGTGTCTGCAGTTTCTCAAAATAATCCTTTTGCCAAAGAGGCATATTTTGAGGTGGTATATTCTGCTACCCTTCATTGTGGTCACCTTCACAGGAGGGAGTTTCAGTTTCCTTCTCAACCTCTAGAGTTATTGGGCTAGTAGACCATCGTAAGTCAAAGTGTTGTATAGAGTGATCAGTCTTCGAGTAGCAGCCAAAGACAATGGGTATTGGAAAGGCCACATATTAAAGCAGTTACAAGTGTGCCAATTACCTGTGCTGCAGAGTAGTTCTTTCCAAGCTTCTATTCCTTTAATACATGTGCTAATTGTGCTCACCTCCCTTTATGCCACATATTTATGTCATGTCTTAGGAACAAAGAATGGAATATGAAGTTTCAGATTTCAGGAACCTGGATTCCAAGGGTGATGGATATTCAAGGGCCCTCCCATTGGGAAGAGATAAGCAGGCCAGGGCAACTTGGCACCTGAGAAAGTAGGTACTCAGTAGGGTGAACTCTGTGGTGAGACATGAGTCCTCCAACTTAGAGCAGATTTCAAAAGTATTCACCTTTAAGCTGTGCTGCATTTATATTTCATAGTTTCAGAGTCTTCAAGTAAAGTCTGTGGGGAGCAGACAGAAGGATCTGTGCTCGTGTTTGATGTGAACAAGTGTAGGAAAGTAACAGCGTTCTCAGGGAAAAGGGCCTTCAGATGGCATTGTTACTTTCTCTGTGGGAGATCAGAATTGGCCACTCCAAAATGTGTCTCTTTGGCATAAGGATTATTTTGGGCTGGTTATTTTTAAGAAACTACAGAAGGGAAAGAAGCTCTGAAAAGTAGAAGTTACCCTTTGTAAGAGACATTTACCTTTATAAGGGAAAGGTATCTCCCTCTCTGTACCAGGAAGAAGGCGGGGATGACCTTATCTCTAGAAACTCTTATCAGTGCGTAAGGTGCGAACTTAAATATGCATACTCTTGTTTACTGTGCTTTCTGGTAATCTCCTATAGCTAACTACCGCCCCTTCCCAACGTCCTCCTTTGTCTTTAGCTGAAGGTGGTATTGAAGGTGAGAAGCTCTGCCATCTTGTTGAGATACTCGGTTACCCAGTGAGTCTCTCCCATGTATCCATGTTATAAAGCTTTGTTTGATTTTCTCCAGTTATTTGATCTCATGTCAATTTAATTTGTAGCCCAGCCAGGAAGGACCCAGATTGGGTAGAGGATAGTCTTCCTCTCCTTCACTGCCCAACATGCATAGAAGCCAATACTATGGCACCAGCTTTTGAGATAAGAAAGAGCTTTTTTTTTTTTTAAAGATTTTATTCATTTATTTTTTACCCCCAAAGCCCCAGTAGATAGCTGTATGTCATAGTTGCACATCCTCTAGTTGCTGTATGTGGGATGCAGCCTCAGCATGGCGGGAGAAGCGGTGGGTCAGTGCATGCCCGGGATCTGAACCTGGGCCGCCAGCAGCAGAGCGCGGGCACTTAACCGCTAAGCCACGGGCCGGCCCAGAAAGAGCTTTATTGCAAGGTCAACCAGCAAAGAGACAGAAGGCAGGGCTCAAATCTGTCTCCCTGATCCAGGGTTTGGGGTAAAATTTAAGGGATTAGGAAGGGCAGGCTGGTATGCAGAAGCTCTGGCAGGACAGATTTGATTGGAAGGACTTTAAACAAGGCCATTTATGGAAGGTATGAAAAGGGGCTTTAACAACAGATCTTCCTGGACACTGGATCCTTGCTTTTGAAAAGTTTCTGGCTTTTGCGTTCTGGTCATGTCCTGGTCCTTTGGTTCTGTGGGTGGGGGTGGGGGAAGAAACTTTGGTTCTGGGTGTTACTTCAGGTCAAAATTTCCTCCTCTGTGCATGCTCCGGCTACGTGACTTGCGGTTTTGGCTTGTCACTCCTGTAAGATAACTTTGACATTCTGTTATTTACATGATAGGGCTGGTTTGAACTGGTCCTGTGGTTACAGCATGAGTTAACCTGAGTGGTAATCAGAATGCATTTATGTACCATATAAGCATCACCTGGAAATTTCCAGAGGTTCTTAAAGAAGGTAATCTAGTAAAAGATTGAAATTTCTTTAAGCAAACAACTCAATTACTCACTCTATTGTTATTTATTTATTAAAAGGAACTTGTGGATTGAAGAAATCTGTGCTACAAAAATTTTTGAACTGTCAGAAACATTAGAAAACATAAAATATTACTTTAAAATAATGAAATTCACTGTCAGGTGTACATTCTATTTCATTTTTTTCTGTGACCTAAAAATACTGCAAATATTTTGCAACAAAATGTTGGAAACAAAAATACAAGTGTCATTTTTTAGAGACTTGCAGCAATATCTAACTCTCTTCTTCCTCCCCTCCAACTTCCCCCCTCCCCCAACATTGTAGCCCCTTTTCATCTCTGATGAAGGAGGGAGCAAGAGGGTAAATTTGGGACAATCTTTTATCAAATTCTTAGAAGGTGTTAGTTCTAAATAAATGGACTAGACTGAGATGGAGACTCTCTCAGATTTGTTTTCTTTTCAACATGCAATTATGTATTCTAAGAGAGTAAAGATAATTGACTAAATCAAAAGTTCATTTAGCTATATTCCTAAATGAGCTTAAATGACCTGACAGACATTATAGAATGATCCAAAAGTAGGCAAAGTTTAGAAATGAATTCAGCGAAAGTTCCAACAGCTCTCAGCTCTGGTTTCATATTAAATTCACCTGGGAGCTTTCAGAAAAATATCAGTGACTGGATCCCTGTGAGATACTAGAAAATATGTATTGGTCTCTGCTCCTTATTCCTGGCACAGAGCTCCTGAAACACTTGCAATTTCCTAAGTGATAGGAGCACTAGGAGCATCTTTTGTCCTAATGAGGCGACTCTAGATAGGCTCCTGGGTGGCTCCTGGATGGGGACTGGTCACCAGAAAGACCAAGCCATGATTAGAAGCTTGAAATTTTCCATCCCAGCCCCCATTCTCCAGAGAAGAGAGAAGGGCTGGAAATGGAGTTAATAATTGATCATGCCTATGTGAGGAAGCCTCCATGAAATCCCAATAGTAGGAGGTTTGGAAAGCTTCCAGGTGGGTGAACACATCTACACTGGGAGACTGACATAACCCGACTCCCTGGGGACAGATACTCTTGTACTCAGGAACCTCCCAGACCTGCTCTATGTATCTCTTTATCTGGCTGTTCATCTCTATCCTTTATCATATGCTTTAATAAACTGGTAAATGTAAGTAAGTGTTTCCCTGAGTTCCGTGAGACACTCTAGCAAATTAATCAATCCCAAGGAGGGGGTTGTGGGAACCTCAGATTTGTAGCCGATTGGTCAGAAGCTCAGGTAACAACCTGGACTTGTGATTGGCCTCTGGAGTCGAGTAGGAGAAACCTTGTGGGCCTGAGCCCTTAACCTATGTGATCCAGTGCTCTCTCCAAGTAGATAATGTCAGAGTTGAGTTAAATTGTAGGACACCCAGCTAGTGTTGCAGACAATTGCTTGGAGGGGGAAAACCTCCATACACCTGAGGTCAGAAGTATTGTGAGTGTGGTAGTAGTGTGAGAGTAAAGGAGAAACACAGGAGTGAGACTGGATTTTCCCAACTCAATCCCATTAAATTAATTTTATGAACATTTAATGAATAATTAAATGAATTTCCAGGGGTGGGGCCTGGCATTATGGGGTGTTTTTAAAAGATCCCCATGTATTTGTAATGGACAGACTGGAATGGGAACCACTGTTGATCTAAGGGTAGGCAAAGCTACACCCTGTGGACTATCTGGCCTGTAGCCTGTTTTGTAGTGCCTAGAGCAATATGGGTTTTACATTTTTAAGGGGAAGAAGACGAAGGAGAAGAAGGAGGAGCAGGAGGCAGAGGAGAGGGAGAAGGAAGAGAAGGAGAAGAGGAGGGAGAGACAGAGACCATGTGTGGCCCACAAAGATGAAACATTTACTGTCTAGCCCTTTACAGAAAAAGTATGCTGACTTCTGGTCTACTGACTATTCAATGGATCTTGTTGTCCTCTGGCAGTGGCTGAGGCAGGCGACTGGAATTCAGTAAGAGGGAAGACACCCAACAGGCTGAGTTTTTTTAACTGGAGCCTCAGGAAAGTAATGGAATCAGGACTGGAAAAATCTTGGACTTTTCCTTGTCTTTCATTAATTTTCCTTTCTGTGCATTATTTCAGTTTTTCTGTAGCACACTCATTTCCTTTGCTTTTCTGTTTCATACAGTGAGTAGATGTTATTCTCACTTTCTATTTCTCTCTTAAAAACAGTTTATTGGTGAAGGGTATCTGATTGACCCACCTGGATCAGTCAATCATACCACTTGGACAGAGCCAAATTGCATAAAATAGCTCTCAAGAACCTTTTTGTGTAAACCACACAGAATATTGGACTAGAGACAGAATGGCCCTTACATGGCAAGTGGAGTCTGCTCTGGCGGACAACTCAGGGAACTCCTTCACACTTGGGAACATTTTTTAAGTTTTCAACATTTTAAAGTCTTTCTGACGTGGCTGAAGTCGGCCAGGGCCAGTAGTGCCTGGACTGAGACCCACATGGGCTCTCATCCTGTTTCTCTTTTCTGAGGTTTTCTCTGACCCTCTACCCTTCCTGCCAGCACAGGAAGCCCTGAGGAGCTTCAAGATCCATGTCTACAGTGGCATCCCGGGGCCAGGCCTGGTTCCAGGAGGATTAGTCCTGGTTTAGAGAAGTCAGTTTCCAGAGAAAATGAGCTGGGTAGACAATTCAATACATGTCTCCTACCCTCTTAGTGTGGAACCAGAATTTGAGTATCAGTCAGATGACTGTAGTTTTGAAGAACAAAAGAAAATTTATATTGTCTAGAGGATGTGGAACCAGTAAAAACATTAGGTTGCTCTTAACACCTTCACTTACTGTCTTAGATGGATACTTTAATTAGTTCCATCAGGAAAAAAAAGTCAATAATCTAAAACTGTTTCTGTTGACTAACTTAATACTGTGAATATTTTTTCTTCAAGTCATCTTTTTAATTTGTAATGTTCTCTTTGAAAATGCCATACTATCTAGGCAGTGCTAATGAAAACAGAGAAGTTGTCGTGTGTCAAAGGTTTGCTTTGAGGAAAGCCTGCAAAGGAAAAGCCCAGGTGTGGGGGTGGCAGACGCAGGGCCAGAGAGCCTCACAGGACAGGAGGAGCAAAAGCTCGTGAGACTGAAATTCTTCTGGAGCTCTTCACACTTCTGGACGGATTTTATGAAATCCTCCCCTTGCCCTCTCTCACAGGCTCATTTCATTTTTAATGTGATTAATTACTCTTCAAAATTAAATAATGTAGTTAAATACAAACCAATATACAACACTCAAAATAACTAAATATTATCATTTGCTTAATATTTTTAAAGTAAATAAAATATAAAAACAGTGACATCCATTTTATTCCTCGCTCCACTATCATGCCTCTTAACTCTTGTCAGATGAAATCATAAATTTGGAGTGTATCTAGTCCTATTTTTACACTTTTACTTCATGTATAATATATTTATAAACAAAACATAGTGTTTCCATGTGCAATTTTAAAATAAATTTATATAATACTATCATATGGTACAAATCATTCTGCAACTTGCTTTTTTTGTTTACTCAACAGTGTTTTTAAGACTCATCAATATTAAAATGTGTATTTCTTGTTCCTTTATTTTTACTGATGGATTATTTTTTACTTTGTGTTAATAAATCATCATTTATTTATCAATCTTCTGTTGATGAATATTTGGAATGTTTCCAAATTTTCACTCTAACAAGCAGTGTTGCCATGAATATCTTTGTACATTTCTCTGTGTGCACATGCAGAAAATTTTTACCAAAGTATACCTGGATGTGGAATTGCCAAATCATACATATTTTCAATTTTACCATATATTGCCATATTTTCTTCAAACTGATTTTAGCAGATCGTATTTTCCAAACACGTCCACACCAACATGTCCCTTTCTACATGCTCTTCTTATAGTGTGGTGTTGACTCTTTTCTATCAAAGGTAGGGTCTATGTTTCCTTTCCTTAAGTGTAGGTTAGTCTTAGGAACTCATTTCTAATGAATAGAATGTAGTGAAAGTGACACTGCATGACTTCCAAGGCTAGGTCATAAAACGTGATACAGCTTCTGCCTGACTCTCCCTCTCTGTGTTGGGACACCTACTCTTGGACCCAATCACCATGCTGTGAGGAAGCCTGTGCTACCTGGAGAGGACTTGTATAAAGATTCCAGGCCCAGCTGAGATCTCAGCCAGCATCAACCACTCAACATATGGGTGAATGAGCCTTCAGATGATTCTAGCTCCCAACCTTTTAGTCTTCCAGCTGCGGCCTCAGACTTTGGAACAGAGATAAGCTGCCCCCACTGTGTCCTGTCTGAACTCCTGACCCACTGGGAGCATGATAAATGATTGTTTTATGCCACCAAGTTTTGGGGTAATTTGTTACACAGGTATAGTAACTGAAGCATTGGCTGTACGATTTCACACTCTCACCAGAAACTGTGGTATGTGAGTTTTTGGTTCTCCATGTCCTGTCTCTAGCAAAACATGACAGTGTCATGCTCCTACATTTTTGCCAATCTGATGGGTATGAAATAGCACACCATTATTGTTGAGTAGGCAAAAAACAGATGTTATTTTCATCATTAGATCCTCAGTTCCTAGCACAACGCCAGGCACTAGTGGGTTTTTAATAAATATTTATTGAATGTAGGAATTAATAAATACCTACTGTTTGCTGAACTCTATTCTAAATGGTTTACATAATTTGTTTCATTTATTCTACATACCAACTTTAATAAGCATGCTTATCTTTATTTTATAAATATTAAATAGTTTCTAAGAGATGAAGCGATTTAACTGAGGTCATGTTTGTAAGTTGCACTTAAATTTGCAGAACCTGAATTTAGATGCAAAGCCCCTGCCCTGCTCTCTTACATTAATGCCCAGAAGAGCTTGCAAATTATATAACATAAATTTTTTAAAATTTTATTTTATTCTACTTCCTACTTTATTTTTATAGCCCTTCACCAAATATTTGCCCTTTAGGGGTCACTCAGACTGCCATTACATATTTTATGTTAGAGTTGGTCCAGAGTTAATTGATAGTCCATTTAAGAAACAAGCTATTATAAGATACATGGTTCCCATCATTTGAGTGGTAGAATGGCTTAAAGCAGGCCAGTGCTTTTAAGACAGCTGCAGGTTTCATATATATCATTTAATCATTTATTCACCGTTCATTTATTCACTCAAAAATGTACAAAGTGAAGATGATGTGTCAGGCTGCCTTGGGTGCTATTGATACAGCAATCGACAATGAGTCACGGTCTGTGCTTTCATGGAATTTAGGGTCTAAAGGGGGAAATAGATACTGACCAAATATTCACCCAGTTTGATGCATAATTACAAACTAAATTAAAGCTAGGAAGAAAGGGTACACAGAGTGATGAGACTATTAACAAGAAGTTTGAGTCAATATAGGGAGTCAGGGGTGACTTCCCTGAGGAAATGATGCTGCTTGATTTGAGATGTGAAGAACCAACGCTATTGCAAGGCAGTTATTATTGTCAGTTTATAGATGAAGAAACTGAAGTTCAGAAAGAAACTTACTCAAATTATAAAACTAGTGAATTGCCGACTCATGATTTGAGACCAGATCTGGTTGAATTAAAAACTCAAACTTTTCCCTCGTTTATAACGAAAAACCCCGAAGAGAAATGTGTCATACAAATCTTGGAAGGAAAATATTGAGCAATATAACAGCTGATGGCCCCAGTTTTTACCACAAAAGCAGAAATGTTCTCTTGTTTTCTGCTCTTGTGATCATGTTTTATAGCACCCTCCTAACGACAGTTTAACAACAGTTGACAAATTAACATCAGCCAAGATTTGAGTGCAGGCTGCTGTTGCTCAGTGTCTGCACTGCCACTAATGCTGTGTTCCAGCTACTATTTTAATCAAAGGAGCTCACCACGAGGAAAGTGTTTTGGTTGTTTTATTTTTTATTAGTATCAACTAAAATCCATTCTTTGTTCAGATTTCCTTAGTTTTTACTAAGGTCTTTTTTCTGTTCTAGGGCTCCATCAGGATACCACTTCACATTTAGTTGTCATATCTCCTTAGGCTTCTCTTGACTACAACAGTTTCTCATAACCATCCTTGTTTCTGATAACCATGACAGTTTTGCAGTGAAGTGGTCAGGTGTTTTGTAAAATGTGATTGTTGTATTTTTAAACCAATTTCTCTTTCAAATAGTCATTAATCATTAGGCCCAGGCATTCAGAATTTCTCCTGTAGGCAAGGGGGAGTAGTTGATTATTGTGCTGAGAAGACATGTAGTCAGAGTAAATAAGGAAATCTCCTTGGAAGTAGAGTTTGAAGGTCATTTAGTACACGCTTTCTCAAGGGGAGTGGGAATGCCCCTAAGACAGCAAAAATTAGCTCTTGAAGGGCAAAAAAATCTTAAATATTTCTATGGTTTGTGGCCCTTCAAACTCAATCCTATTCAACAAAATCTTATGCCTTAGTTTTTATTTTTCATGGGCCAGGGGGTGTGGTTAGGAAAGAAATATCTAAAAAGAATCCTTGAGGGAGTGATAGAAAAAAAAAGATTCAGCTACACTGATTTGGTAGAAACAATAAGGCAGAGCCCGGACTAGGCATTGTCTTCACCTATATTTAGACTTTTCATGAGCATTTTTACTACAAGTGCTTGTGTACACATCTTTCCAATTAGAATACAAAGCACTTGGGGAACTAGATTATTTTAATTCACTTTTGTATTGGCAGCACATAAAGACATGTATTTCTCATAAAGGTCATACAATAAAAGCTTATTATGTGTATGAAGAAACTGATGAATTCCAGGCAGGAGGCATAAGGGAGATCTCTGTTATAGGCTCTGCTATTGGGCTTGCCCAAGTCAGTATTTTTATTTTTTACTTAGATGAGGATATCAATGGCATACTGGTGTGGGGGATCAGAATTTGCCACCCCAAAATGTGTCTCTTTGGCTTGATAATTTTTAAAAACAAAAGACTCAGAAAAAAAACTTTGACCTTCCTCCCTAACTGCCTAAGAGAATTTAAGATAGAAGGCCTGTTCCAAGAAAGAGCTAATACTGTAAGATAACTATAGTATAACATGAACTAGACGTGGTAGACAGGAAGGAACCTAACAAGGGCCATTTGATCAAAGTCTTCTCCATGTCTCATTGTCTTTTTCAGACAATGAGTAGTCAACATTTGTTTAACAAACAGTTGCTTTTCCATCTCCAGGTAAGTTGCCTTCCTCCCCTTTGAAGTCCCAAACCACTACGCCCAACAACCTCCTTCATCTTTAGCTAAAGATGATATTTAAGGTGGTGACTTCAGCTATTTCAGCAAGTTACTCAGATTTCCTGGGTTTCTCCCATGTACACATGTTATTAAACTTTGTTTGATTTTCTTCTTTTATTCCATCTCATGTCAATTTAATTCTTAGACCAACCAGAAGAACGTAGAGGGTAGAGGAATAGTTCTTCCTCTCCTATATTTGTTACATTTCACATAACAAGAGTCTGGAAGGGTGATGAAAAATTGAGTATTGAAACAAATTTTTAAGACAATGTAGTGTTATAATGGTAAAAATTCCTACACACCCACAAGAAAATTATTAGTTACAAATGGAAAAATGAAAATTTATAATTTAGGTAAAACCTAATAGACATCATCTTAACCAAGTGACCAAATTTTAACATCATCTGTAATGAGACAGATATCATATGCCTCCTGATAGGATGCACTGAGAAGGACACAACACCATTTCTGTGCATAAATGATACTAAAATAAATAACCAAAATCCAATCATGAGGGAAAAAAATCAGACAAGTCCAAATTTACAGACATTTTACAAAATAACAGACCCATACTCGTCAATAATGTCACAATCACAAAAGACAAAGAAAGACTAAATTAAAGGATACACAGACTAAAAGAGACTAAAGAGATATGACTAAACGTACTGTATGATCCTGGATGAGATCCTGAAACAGAAAAAAAAATTTTTCTGTTGTTGCAAACCATGTTAGTGAGGCAACTGATGAAAGTTGAATACAGTCTGTGGATTAGATAATAGTATAGTTTCAGTGAAAATTTCCTGATTTTGATAAGTATACTAAGCCTTTGTGAAGAAAATGTTCTTGTTTCTAGAAAATACATAGTGAAATATTTAGGGGTAAAGGGGCAACACATCCATAACTTACTCTCAAACATTCAGAAAAAATAATTATAAATCTGTATACAAATAAATGAATAATAAAGCACATATGGAAAATGTTAATGTTTAGAGAATCTAGGTGAAGGATATACAGGAATTCTTGGTACAATTTTTGCAACTGTTCTGCACATCTGAAATTATTTCAAAATAAACAGCTAAAAAACAATTTCAGCAGTCATTTACTACCTGTGCAAGTTACTTAGCTTTGCAGATAATCAGTTGCCTCATTTACTAAGTATAGGATATTATACTCATTCACTTTTATTTGTAAAATCTGCTAAAATCTGTCTGGCACCCTGCAGATCACCAGCCATACAAAGGTAAAAAAAGAGATCTGGTATCTGTCCTCCAATATTTTCAGTTGAGTGGGAAAGACAAACAAGAAAACTGGAATTTTCAATAAAGAGTGATTAGTGTTAGTTCTCAAGTGGTTTCAAGACCTAAATGGATTAATATAGGTGTGAAGATACAGATAAAATGGGCTTAATAAAATTCCTGGTACATCATGAAGTTATTTCATCTCACCCTTGGATGATTATAAACTTCAAGGAAAGTTGGTTTAGCCTTCTAAAACAAGACATCTTCAAATAACCCACCTTCTAGCCAGCTCCCAACTTCCTGGCTTTCACCCTCTGACAGTGACTTGCCAAAGCAGGTGTTGCGATCACTGCTTGAGGCCCTTCTAAAGAGATTAGCGAGCAGTCGGTGCCCTGATGCTGTCTGGGAGCCAGCGTGCTTTGTGGCAGGTGGGCAGTGCCACAGCCATTCCTGCACTGTCCCCCCACTGCGAGTTGAATGACGACAAGCCTGTGCATCCTGGTGTGGCAGATAAGGAGCCAGAGTGAGGAGCCAGCCAGAGTCATCTGGAAAGAGGGAAGCGGAGAATCTCTGGGCTTTCCCTAGACCCAGTAGTCATGGGTCCCTCCTTCCCCAAGGGATTGATCTACTTTCCCTTTACAAAAACTGCTGTGGTGACCAAGAGTGCTTAAAAACTTCCTTCTAAATAATGTTTTTCTCTTGATTTTTTCTTATCCATTATCAATCCTAGTCTTGCACTGGGGGCAACTATGAAATGTCTAGATCCACACTGAGGAAACTATTTTTTTCCCTTGGAGGGGGATCCTGGGGAGCACATCTTAAAAACAGTTTTATTGAGGTATAATTGGCATATGGTAAAACATACATATTTAATGTGTGCAATCTGATAAGTTTTGACATATCTATACACCCATAAAAACAATCACCACAATAAAAATATTGACATGTCTATCGTACCCAAAAGTTTCTTTGTGCCCCTTTGTAATTTCACCTTCCCACCCCTCCCACACCCCCAATCTCCAGGCAACATCTGATCTGCTTTCTGTCACTACATATTAGCTTACACTTTCTGAAATTCATATAAATGGAATCATAGTATGTAGCCTTTTGTTTGGGTAGGAGTTCGGTTTTGGCTTTTTTCATTCAGCATTCTTATTTTGAGATTCATCCACTTCATTTTTATTGCTGCATCGTATCCCGTTATAGGTTTATACAGTGTTTATCCATTTACTTGTTGGTGTAAATTTGAGTTGTTTCCAGTTTGGGATTATTAAAAGAAAAACTTCTGTGAACATTCCTGTACAGGTCTTTGTATGGATTTTGCTTTTGTTTCTCCGCGGCAAATGCCTGTGAGTAGATGGCTGAGTCATATGGCAGGTGTTTGTTGAACATTGTAAGAAACTGCAAAACTCTGTTCCAAAGTGGTTGCTTCCTTCCCAGTGGCAGTTGCTCCACATCTTTGACGATACATGGTACGGCCAGTCGTTTTCATTTTAACCGTTAAAATTGGTGTGTAATGGTTCTAATTTGCATTTCCTTGATGATTAATGATATTGGACAATTGCATATTTTGATTTCCTATTACTAAATTTTGAGTTTTGAGATTTCTTCATATATTCTGGATATACATTTTTTTTTAATTTTTTGTTTATTGCAGTAACATTGGTTTAGAACGTTGTATAAATTTCAGGTGTACATCATTATACTTCTATTTCTGCATAGAATACATCACCTTCACCACTCAAATACTAATTACAACCCATCACCACACACATGTGTCGAATTATCCCTTTCACCCTCCTCCCTCTCCCCTTCCCCTCTGGTAACCACCAATCCAATCTCTGTCCCTATGTGTTTGTTTATTGTTGTTATTATCTACTACTTAATGAAGGAAATCATACGGTATTTGACCTTCTCCCTCTGACTTATTTCACTTTGCATAATACCCTCAATGTCCATCCATGTTGTCACAAATGGCTGGATTTCATCGTTTCTTATGGCTGAGTAGTATTCCATTGTGTATATATACCACATCTTCTTTATCCATTCGTCCCTTGATGGGCACTTAGGTTGCTTCCAAGTCTTGGCTATTGTGAATAATGCTGCAATGAACACAGGGGTGCATGTATCTTTACTCATTGGTGTTTTCAAGTTCTTTGGATAAATACCCAGCAGTGGAATAGCTGGATCATATGGTAGTTCTATCCTTGCTTTTTTGAGGAATCTGCATACTGTTTTCCATAGTGGCTGCATCAGTTTTCACTCCCACCAGCAGTGTATGAGAGTTCCCTTCTCTCCACATCCTCTCCAACACAAGTTGTTTCCTGTCTTGTTAATTATAGCCATTCTGATGGGCGTGAGGTGATATCTCCTTGTAGTTTTGATTTGCATTTCCTTGATAGTTAATGATTTTGAACGTCTTTTCATGTGTCTGTTGGCCATCTGTACATCTTCTTTGGAGAAATGTCTGTTCAGGTCTTTTGCTCATTTTTTAATTGGGTTGGTAGTTTTTTTGTTGTTGAGATGCATGAGTTCTTTATATATTTTGGAGATTAAGCACTTATCAGATGTATAGTTTGCAAATATCTTCTCCCAATTGTTAGGTTGTCTTTTCGTTTTGTTGATGGTTTCCTTTGCTGTGCAGAGCTTTTTAGTTTGCTGTAGTCTCATTTGTTTATTTTTTCTATTGTTTCTCTTGCCCAGTCAGACATGGTGCTTGAAAATATGTTGCTAAGACCAATGCCGAAGAGCGTACTGCCTATGTTTTCTTCTAGAAGTTTCATAGTTTCAGGTCTTACGTTCAAGTCTATAATCCATTTTGAGTTAATTTTTGAGTGTGGTGTAAGGTAAGGGTCTACTTTCATTTTTTTGCATGTGGCTATCCAGTTTTCCCAACACCATTTGTTGAAGAGACTTTCTTTTCTCCATTGTATGTTCTTGGCTCCTTTGTCAAAGATTAGCTGTCCATAGATGTGTGGGTTTATTTCTGGGCTTTCGATTCCATTCCATTGTTCTGTGTGTCTGTTTTTGTGCCAGTACCATGCTGTTTTGGCTACTATAGCTTTGTAGTATATTTTGAAATCAGGGAGGGTGATACCTCCAGCTTTGTTCTTTTTTCTCAGGATTCCTTTAGCTATTTGGGGTCTTTTGTTGTTCCATATACATTTTAGGATTCTTTGTTCTATTTCTGTGAAAAATGTTGTTGGAATTTTGATAGGGATTGCATTGAATCTATAGATTGCTTTAGGAAGTATGGACATCTTAACTATGTTAATTCTTCCAATCCAAGAGCACAGAATATCTTTCCATTTCTTTGTGTCTTCTTCAATTTCTTTCAGCAATGTTTTTTAGTTTTCCGTGTACAGTTCTTTCACTTCTTTGGTTAAGTTTATTCCTAGGTATTTTATTCTTCTTGTTGCAATTGTAAATGGGATGGTATTCTTAATTTCTCTTTCTGCTACTTCGTTGTTAGTGTATAGAATGCAACTGATTTTTGTATGTTGATTTTGTATCCTGCAACTTTACCATATTCGTTTATTACTTCTAAAAGTTTTCTGGTCGATTCTTTAGGGTTCTCTATATATAAATCATGTCATCTGCAAATAGTGACAGTTTCACTTCCTTTCCAATTTGGATCCCTTTTATTTCTTTTTCTTGCCTGATTGCTTTGGCTAGGACTTCCAGTACTATGTTAAATAGGAGTGGTGAGAGTGGGCATCCTTGTCTGGTTCCTGTTCTTAGAGGGATAGCTTTCAGTTTTTCACCATTGAGGATGATATTAGCTGTGGGTTTGTCATATATGGCCTTTATTATGTTCAGGTACTTTCCTTCTATACCTATTTTATTCAGAGTTTTTATCATAAATGGATGCTGTATCTTGTCAAATGCTTTCTCTGCATCTATTGAGATGATCATGTGATTTTTATTCTTGATTTTATTAATGTGGTGTATTACGTTGATTGATTTGGGAATGTTGAACCATCCCTGCATACCTGGAATAAATCCCACTTGATCATGGTGTATAATCGTTTTAACATATTGTTGTATGCAATTTGCTAGTCTTTTGGTGAGGATTTTTGCATTGATGTTCATCAGTGATATTGGCCTGTAATTTTCTTTTTTTTTGTGTTGTCCTTGTCTGGTTTTGGTATCAGGGTAATGTCGGCTTCGTAGAATGAGTTAGGGAGCTTCCCCCCGAACTCACTTTTTTGGAAGAGTTTGAGAAGGATAGGTATTAAGTCTTCTTTGAATGTTAGGTAGAATTCATCAGGGAAGCCGTCTGGTCCTGGACTTTTACTTTGGGGAGGTTTTTGATTACTGTTTCGATCTCCTTACTGGTGATTGGTCTATTCAAATTCTCTACTTCCTGATCCAGTTTTGGAAGGTTGTGTGATTCTAAGAATTTATCCATTTCATCCGGATTGTCGAATTGGTTGGCATATAGCTTTTCATAGTATTCTCTTATAATCTTTTGTATTTCTGAGGTGTCTGTTCTAATTTCTCCTCTTTCATTTCTGATTTTACTTATTTGTGCCTTCTCTCTTTTTTTCTTGGTGAGTCTAGCTAAAGGTTTGTCAATTTTGTTTATCTTTTCAAAGAACCAGTTCTTGGTTTTATTTTTTTCTATTTTTTTTTTTTTTTGGTCTCTATTTCATTTATTTCTGCTCTGATTTTTATTATTTCCCTTCTTCTGCTGATTTTGGGCTTTGTTTGTTCTTCTTTTTCTAGTTCCTTTAGGTGCATTGTTAGATTGTTTATTTGAGATTTTTCTTGTTTGTTGAGATAGGCCTGTATTGCTATAAACTTCCCTCTTAGAACCGCTTTTGCTGTATCCCATAAATTCTGGCATGTCGTATTTTCATTTTCATTTGTCTCCAGGTGTTTTTTGATTTCTGCTTTGATTTCTTCATTGACCCAGTCATTGTTCAGTAGCATTTTGTTTAATCTCCACGTATTTGTGGCTTTTCTGATTTTCTTCCTATAGTTGATTTCTAGTTTCATACTGTTGTGGTCAGAAAAGATGCTTGGTATTATTTCCATCTTCTTAAATTTATGGAGACTTGTTTTGTGGCCTAATATGTGATCAATCCTGAAGAATGTTCCACGTGCATTTGAAAAGAACGTGTATTCTTTGGTTTTTGCATGGAATGCTCTGTATATATGTACTAGGTCCATCTGTTCTAGTGTGTCGTTTAAGGCCAATGTTTCCTTATTCATCTTCTGTTTGAATGATCTATCCGTTGGTGTAAGTGGAGTGTTAAAGTCCCCTACTATTATTGTGTTACTGTCTATCTCTCTTTTTATGTCTGTTAATAATTGCTTTATATATTTAGGAGCACCTACATTGGGTGCGTAGATATTTACAAGTGTTATATCCTCTTGTTGGATTGTTCCCTTGATCATTATGTAATGCCCTTCTTTGTCTCTTTTTACAGTTTTTGTTTTAAAGTCTATATTGTCCGATATGAGTACTGCTACCCCAGCTTTCTTTTCATTGCCGTTTGCGTGGAGTATCTTTTTCCATCCCTTCACTTTCAGTTTGTGAGTGTCTTTAGGTCTGAAGTGTGTCTCTTGTATGCAGCATATATATGGGTCTTGTTGTTTTATCCAATCAACCACCCTATGCCTTTTAATTGGAGCGTTTAGTCCGTTGACGTTTAAAGTAGCTATTGATAAGTATGTACTTACTGCCATTTTTTAACTTTTTTTTTCTCAGTATTTTAGTAGTCCTTCTCTGTTCCTTTCTCCTTCTATACAGAATTGATGGTCTCTTTAGTTTGACCTTTATCTGAAAGCTCTACTCTTTAACTCCCCTCCTCCCTCCTTTTATGTTTTTGATATCATATTTAACCTCT
Organism: Diceros bicornis minor; assembly: GCF_020826845.1. Lineage (NCBI taxonomy): Eukaryota > Metazoa > Chordata > Mammalia > Perissodactyla > Rhinocerotidae > Diceros > Diceros bicornis. The sequence continues at coordinate 28,489,525 of NC_080744.1, read as the reverse complement.
TTTTTGTGCATTTGTATCCATTACCCTCTTATCATGGAAATAGATAATTTTTCCTATTTGTGGTCTTCTCTTTTCCCCTTAAATCAGTCCCTTTAACATTTCTTGTAGCACTGGTTTCTTGGTGACAAACTCCTTTAATTTTTGCTTGTCTGGGAAATTTTTGATCTCTCCTTCCATTTTGAATGCTAACCTTGCCGGATAGAGTATTCTTGGCTGTAAGTTTTTTCCTTTTAGCACTTTAAATATATTGTGCCACTCTCTTCTAGCCTGTAAGATTTCTGCTGAGAAGTCAGCTGATAGCCTTATGGGGTTTTCTTTGTATGTAACTTGTCTTTCTCTTGCAGCTTTCAGGATTCTCTCTTTATCTTTAATTCTGGGCATTTTGATTATGATGTGTCTTGGTGTGGGCCTCTTTGGGTTTATCTTGTTTGGGTCTCTCTGTGCTTCCTTCCTGGATGTCTGTTTCCTTCCTTAGGTTAGGGAAGTTTTCATCTATTATTTCTTGAAATAGATTCTCTGCCCCTTTGTCTTGCTCTTCTCCTTCCGGGACGCCTATAACACGGATGTTAGTGTGCTTGATGTTGTCCCAGAGGTCCCTTAGACTGTCCTCACTCTTTTTAATTCTTTTCTCTTTTACCTGTTCAGCTTGGGTAATTTCTTCTAGTCTTTCTTCTAGCTCACAGATCCGTTCTTCTGTATCCTCTACTCTGCTTTTGAGTCCCTCTAGTGAATTTTTCATTTCCAGTATTGTATTCTTCATTTCTGATTGGTTCTCTTTTATATCTTCCATTTCTTTGTTGACATTCTCACTGAGTTCATCTATTCTTCTCCCCAGATCAGTGAGCATCCTTGACACTCTTTGTTTGAACTTTCTGTCAGGTAGGTTGCTCATTTCTGTTTCACTTAGTTCCTTTTCTGGGGTTTTGTCCTGTTCCCTTACTTGGAATGTATTCCTTTGCCTCCTCATTTTACCTCTTTCCCTGTGCTTGTGTCTAGGCATTAGGTAGGTCAGCTATGTCTCCTGCTCTTGGATAGGTGACCTTATACAAGTGATGCCTTAGGAGTCCTGCAGTGTGCTTCCCTCAGTTCTCAATGTTCCAGGGGTGACCCCTGTGTGGGCTATGTGTGTCCTTCTGTTGTGGCCTGTTTGCTCTCCCTGTAGGAGCCCAAGGAGTCTGAGTTATGCTCCTGGCCAGCTGTTGTAATGCTCAGCTGCTTGTAGCTGTTGTGGGCCCTTCAGTGTCTTTATCAGGTGTGGGGAACCCCAGCACAGTTGGCTGCAAGTTCTAATACCACATTTGTGTTGCAGTATTTCTTTTAAGTGAGTAGGCCCCCAGCGTGGCAGCTTGTTAGGCTCAGGGCCTTACAATTGCTATAAGCGTCCAGCCTTTAGGTCTCTTGTCAGCTCTCTGAGGATTGCAGCTGGGTGGGGCTGCCTCAGGCCCAGGGACACCCGATTGTTTCAGGCTTTGGAAGGTGGGGCAAACCCCCTATGTGGGTCTTTGAGAAGCACAAGTCTTCTGCAGCTGACCAGCCCTGCCGCCCACAGGTCCACACACACAGTCAACACAGTCCTGCCCCGTGTGCGTGCCCCGACCTCCTGAAGTGGACCCAATCTCTCCACAGCGGGAGCCCCACACACTCTACCACCGCCCCACACTCCACCCGCTCCTTGTGCACGCCCTGCCCCACTGAAGTGGATACACATTTTTAAAAATCAGACATCTGACTTGTAAATATTTTCCTACCTAGTAGCTTGTCTTTTCATCTCCTATCATTTCTTTTAAAGGACAACAGTTCCTAATTATGTTTAAAACTTTATTGATATAGAGCTGACACACAACACACCACATATATTTAAAGGTACCATTTGGTAAGTTTTGACATATTTATATACTCATGAAACCACCACTGTAATCAGGATAGTAAACATATCCATCTTCCCCCCAAATTTTCTCATACTACTTTGTAATCCCTCCCTCTCGATTTACTGCCCCCCCCAACTTTATAATAAGTTTTGAAATCAAGTGGTGCTGGCCTTCCAACTTTGTCCTTTTTCAAAGTTGTTTCAGATGTTCTAGGTCTTTTGCATTTCCATATGAGTGTTAGAATTAGCTTGTCCTCCAGGGATTTTTATTAGGATTGAGTTGAATCTATAGATCAATTTTTAGATAATTGACATCTTAATAATATTGACTCTTTGGCCCCATGAACACGGTATATTTCTCCACTTATTTAGGTTGTCTTTAAATTCTCTGGCAAATTTTTTGGTTTTTAATATTGCTGGGGTTCAGGATGTGCTATCCTAAAATATGGCACCTTGGTATAACGAAAGTGGTCCTCATCAAGTTGTTGCCATTCCTGGGATGAAGAAGTAAAGGATGGAGCCTTCCCTTCTGTCCTCACTAATAGCAAGCTCCAATGTTCTAGTCCAAGATGTACAACAGGACAACAAGTTGTTTAGGGGACTAGGGGATGAAAAGGTGCCACATAGAGCACTGATCCAAGAGATGAGAAGATTCAATTCAAGAGAACTGGAAGAATTGGTGAGATGGTGTATTAGTTTGCTAGGACTACCATAACAAAGTACCACAGACTGAGTGGCTTAAACAACAGAAATTTATTTTCTCCCAGTTCTGGAGACCAGAAATCCAAGATCAGGGCTTTGGCAAGTTTGGTTTCTTCTGAGGCCTCTTTCCTTGGCTTGCAAATGGCTGCCTTCTTGCTATCTCATCACATGGTCTTTCTTCTATGCGCACGTGCCCCTGATGTCTCTCTGTGTTCGAATTTCCTCTTCTTATAAGGCTACCAGTCAGATTGCATCAGGGCCCACCCTAAGGGCCTCATTTTAACTTAATCACTTCTATAAAGGACCTAACTTCAAATGCAGTCACGTTCTGAGATACAGTCACATTTCTGAGAAGTTAGGGCTTCAACATATAAATGTTGAGAGAACACAATTCAGCCCATAACAGAGGGTATAAAGAGAAGGTTGATAAGAGCCCCCAAGGACCCAAGCAATGGTGTGAGGCATTCATATATTTCAGTCTCTAACTGCTGTTTGGCCACTTTTCTGTGGTGAGGATACAATGGGTAAAGTTAACCTGTACCCCGCTCAGATGACAACTGTTTATCTGGTGCCTACCAATGGTGTTGGGGATTTCACAGACAGCAGTTATGTAAAGAAACATTGAGGAAAGAATTGATGGTTTTACATCTCCAACTACCTCAGCTGACTACAGGAATTGCAGGAGTACATGGAGGCTATAAAAACTGCCAGTCCTGGCTGTCACACTACTGAGCTTAGGTAAAACATTGAGGTTTGCCATCGAGTGGGTCCGCCATGCCCAAAAGACCAAGAGAAGAAGGAAGAATTCCAGAAAAGCAGAGCTACATTTCCTGTGAGGAAAAAAATAGACTTTCCTCCTAGTCCTGTGTGACCTGATCAATTATAACCTTCTAAAGACAAGATAGTCAGCAGAAACAAGGGAACTATGCACCCAACTATGCCATCCTTTCTGATCTTGTATTCTCATCCTTTTTTACCTCCAAGTCTCATCCATACTTACTTCCTTGACACTATATCCATAATAATTCCCCTACTTTCCTTCTTCTAACCTCCTCTGCCTTTTTCATTGCCTGCTTTGTCCCAACCTCAAGGCTCCCCCTTACTCAGTATGTGGCTGAGGACAGATCCAACTGGTGGATCTAAGACTTAGAAAAATATCGTAGGTCTCTCCACCAATACAGAGCTGCTTCTGTGGAAAGAGTGGGCAGGGGAAGGGAGATTTAGGGTCTGGAAGTTTTGGCGGTTTTTTTGCATATGGATGTTCAACTGCCATTTGTTGAAAAGATTATCCTTTCTTCCTAGAATTCCTTTGCACCTTTGTCAAAAATCATTTGACCATATTTGTGTGGCTCTGTTTCTGGGCTCTCTATGCTGTTTCACTGATCTATGTGTCTATTATTCTACCAAATCACTCAGAAATATGTACCACAGATGTTTAAAGCAGCTGTCTTCATAATTACTCAAAATGGAAACAACTCAAATGTCCTTCAATGAGTGAGTAGATAAATAAGCTGTGGGCATCCATGCAATGGAGTACTACTCAACAATAAAAAGGAATGAGCTATTGATCCACGCAACAACTTGGGTAAATTTCAAAGGCACTATGCTGAGTAAAAGAAGCCAGTCTTGGAAGTTTCAACCAAATACGAGCTAGACTCTGATAGACTTAAACAAAAGGAAGTTTATTCGAAGTTTGTTAGGATTGCAGCCTGAGAACACAGATTCAAGTGCTATTTGAATTGTGTTTCAGCCGTTGAAGGGAGAGGGAAGGTTTTATAGTCGTGGCTAACAAAGGCAACTAAAAAAAATTGAAAGGAAATTCTTTTAACAAATTCCAGGTACAACATAGTCATTGGTGTGAGGGTTTGTTGAAATAAGCCATTAAAACCTAGGAATGCAGAAGACGATACTGCCAGGAATGAGGTCTCTGTCCCGATAATCTTATCTTCCTTGAGAAGACTTGCAGATGCATTCCATGAGTTCAAGAATTCATCCTGAAGGAGGAATTTGTTGACTATAAAGAGACAGCACAAGGGGACTTGGGAGTGATGGAACTGTTCTGTATCTTGGTTGTGATAATGATTATACAACTCTATACATGAGTTAAAATTCCTAGAACTGTGCATCAAAAATATCAACTTTATTGTATCATAATTTCTTTGAATTAAAAAAAAAGAAAATTTGGAGGCAAGGCATACAAGCACACACTCTGGGAATAAACAGATCTGGTTTTCTTCTTTTCATTCTTGGTTTCATGCCTCAGTTTCTCTATCTTTAAGATGAAAGTTTTGGAGCCAGATCACAAAAGGCCCTCCCCTCACTACCCTGATATTCCTTCCTTTCACAGATCTACAAACATTATCACATATATATCTAGTCACATGCACACACACTTATGGTCCCATGCAAACAGATTTTGTCCCTATGTTACAACAGCCCAAGCTCCCCTTATCCCAGAGCCCTCCCTCCCCTTAATTGTTCAGTGGTGTTTGTGGGAGGGGCAGGAAGAGCTTGAGGGAGGTAGGGAAGAGAGGCTGCCAAACACGCTGGCCTGAAACAGGGCCCAGCTCTCAACCTCTATTAGGCATGTTTCCAGTGAAGTTCAGGAAATTCCTGATCCTGAAGCCAGGTACCTGAGGGGTACTGTAGCTATTAAACCAACTTGCTGTTTTCCTGTTTAACTTGAGGAGTGACGCAGGGATCTTGAGGATTTCTTAGCTTGTTTTCCAGAGGATGTGCGAGAGTTTGTTTTGCAGAAGAAAGAGAATGCCTTCGGGGAGATTGTGATCACCCTGGTGGCTGGCCCTCAGCTGCTGCTGATGTTCAGAAGTCAGATTGCCTAGGGGCTTATCAGGTGTAACCCCTTTGTTTCTCTGAAGCTCCTCTTGCCAAGCCCCTTAGTTCCATAAACCCCCCTGCTTTCTGTTCTTGGAGAAGTAGATTTGAGTGAACCCAGGCTCCCGCCTCCTTGTTTTGGCCAATTTGAATAAACCTTTCTCCATCTCCAAGCACCAATGTCTCAGTGTTTGGCTTGCTGTGCATTGGGCACACAAATTTGAGATTAAGAGGTTTGGTATCAATGTCACTCCTGCATTATCTTGTTGCTCTCCTGATCTAGCCTCCACATTAGTCTCTCCCCTTGAAACTGGAAAACAGTTAGCCATTGATGATTAAGTAGCTAGGAACTGAAGTTTTTTTTTTTTCCTTTTTGCAATTACTGGTTATAGCTTTTAGCTGTTTACCCACCCATTGTTAATTGTGCTCTTTAGGCAATATGCTGACTCCCACTAGATTCCTATAGATAATGTCTCCCTGGAGCCTGGATCACCATGGTAATGGGTGTTTGAGCTGTTTTTCAGGAATTAGAACCCCTTGTCCACTTCAGACCAGTTGAGACCACCAACCTATCAACTGGGCCCTTGCAGATGTCCAATAAGTGACCTTTTGATGTCAAGAGGCTAAAAACTCCACCCTCAGGTCATGCTAATGCCACCATTTTGTGAACATGCGTCCTATGAAGAGGCATGAAATCTGACTGTGCTTGCACAGATCATCAATTACCTCAACCCTCCTCGCCTCCAATCACCTATCTCCACATTTCAGACCACCTTGTTGCCTACCCCATAAATATCCCTGAGTCCCCATTATCAGGGAGGCTGATTTGAGATTTGTTCTCTCTTTTTCCTCACTTGGATGCCTTGTGATTAAACCCTCTCTCTGCTGCAATCTTGTGATCTCAGTGTTTGGCTTTCTGGGTGGCGTGCAAAAACAAACCTGGTTCAGTAACACCCTCTGTGGGCTCTGAGTCAAGCTAAAAATCCAGGAAGCCTGACAAGCTCTGGCAGAGGCTAACTGCCAGCTTTGACTCTCAGAGGCTGTCTAAAGTTGCCTGAGAGGAAAATCTGCCCTAGAAGGGTGTTTGAAGTCTGCTAGGATGATCCAGATCTCTAAATATGGCTTTTCTTTTGTGACAAGAGCTGAACTAAACCAGATCTCAATGATGTAACTATTCTAGAGATGCCTACTCACATGTAGCCAGAAACTGCATGCCACTGCCCAGCTCTGCTGGAAAGCGAGTAGATGCTCATCTGGAAAGTCATAAGTATAAGAGGAATTTGAGATTACCAAATCCATCCCCCTGGTTTTACAGATTAGAAAACTACGATCTAAAGAGGGCTACAGACTTGCCTCAGGAACACAGGGAGCTGATGGTAGGGCTAGGACAAACCAGGTACCCTGGCCCAATTATTCACCCAGCTGCATACTCAGGGAAGTTGGAAAAGGAAAGAAACTGACCCTAAGTGTAGGTCCTGCCCAGACTGGTAGCAGAAGAAACTAGAGAATGACGTATAGGTGTGATGAGCTTTAAATACAGTCACCACATTCTAGTAAAAAAAGCACCGAGTGGCTCTGTCCATTCAGATGAACAACTCTTTCATTGTTAACTAAGAAGATAATAAGGGAGTGGGAAGGGAGGTAAGCATGGAGGGAGGAAGCTGAGAAGACACCTTCCCGCCTACACGTACTGCAAGCCACAAAAAAACCCAAAGTAACGTGAATCTATTGAGTGATTTGCAGAGGTACTATGCAATTTGTCCCCTAGAAAGTGGAAACAGTTTTGAGATTCTTCCAGGTATGCCACTATCTCATCTTCAGGAGGTGTACTTTCATTCTGCGCCTTCTATGTAGGACCTCCAACATGAATCAATCATGGATCGTGCATGTGGAGGGCTGTCCCACCCTCATGATTGATTTCCAAAAGCAATATTGAAGTGCTTTCCACCATGAGTGAATAGACTCAGAGCCCCCTTGTGTTCCCCCTTGCTCTGTGAGGTCTGAATCAGTCTAAGAAGGTAAGAGTGGGGATGGGGAGCAGCCTTTCACTTCACAGTTAGAGAGACAGCTCAAAGTGCAAATCCTGATGAGGCAGCACTTGGAAAGAAAGAACATAACGCGATTATCATTTACTCCGTTTGATGAAGGACTCATTTTAGGTGTAGATGACTGATCTGTTTTGATGTGGGGTGGTGCTAGGCTGGGGAACTATTGGCTTCCAGAATTGAAGGGAGCGTTTACCAGAGGAAGAGGCGGGAGAGGATCAGCAGGCCAGAAGAGGCAGAAGACACTATGATTTTGTCAGTACACAAGCTTCAGGGGTAAGGAGGAGCAGGGACGCTGAGATAGGTCTACTTACCCACTGAGAATGCAGAATTCCTGGAGTGTGTTTGGTTTAAAGAATCTTCTGAAAATTATCCTTCTTAGAAGAATCACTGGATATGGTCGTTTCTGCTTTCAAGCAGATACCCATCTTAACATGTTAGCACCTCAATTTTAAGATTAATCTGCCTAGGTTAGTCTCCTGGAAGGGGCTAGTACTCCTTTATTTGTGGGGTAGCAATAGTCTCCCTACAGATAGAGACATCTGATTTGTCTCCAGACAACTGAGGTGTTTCTCTCCGTGATTGTGCCTGACCCTCTCCAGGACAGGAGTCGGTCTTATCTATCTTGGTGTCCTCCTGTTCAGAGCTCTTTCCCTCCCCACTGGCTCCCTGGCTGGGCACATCTGCACCTGGACCATCCATCATCACCTATCACTTCATTCCCCAGAAGGAGGCCCCCAGCGATCTTGTAGCCCGGAATGTGCAGGGAGCCAGAAGCCTGGGCTAGTGAATGTGCAGATAGAGATGCAGCAAAACTCCAAGTGAGTGTTCTTAAAAGCTCCACTGAAGTGTGCTCTTAGCACTAGCAGGAGGGAAAATGAGGAGCTTTGTGTTTGGGAACAAGGGTGAGATGAACTTAAGAAAAATTCTGGATGAAGGAAACATCTAGAAACTTAAAGTTTCTTTTTTTCCTCCTCCATCCTCACTGCTAGGAAGGAATGAGATCCCCATTACCATAGAAATGCAGAGATAGCTGGCTGCCTCTCACCTGCAGGCCTTCTCACACAGAAGCCCGCAGGGCTGAGGATTCACTTTACAAAAGAAAAACACAGTCACTTCCAACATTTATCAGTGTAGTATATGAAGACAATGACAGAACTGGTCAAACTGGTTGGAAGTAGGACCCTTCTCTAGTTCTATGACCTTGTCTAGAGCCAGGTGCAACTGCAAACAGGGGGTCAAATGAAATGATGAAGTGATGACAGAAGCCAAGTCTAGTCTTTTCAGTGGCTATAAAGAAGGGTTGTCAAGAACTGAGCAGACTCACAGCCCAAGGACTTTGGGAACCTGTGAGAGAGCTGCCAGCAAGCTCAGGGAGAGAGAGTCTTGACTCCACAGCACTTCATGAAGGAGAGAGACTGGGGAATTTTCTTCTTGACTAGACACTAGTAGCAGAAAGAACAATGACTGGGAAGCCAGGAGGCCTGGGGTCTAGGCCCAGCTGTGCCACCAACTAGCAGCAGCCATGAGCAAGTCACTTAACCCTTCTGAGATTCAGGTTGCTCCTCTGTAAAAGGTGGGGGTTACATTAGGTCAGGGATGGCAAATGGGTGGCACACACACCCTTACCTCTCTCACGCCTTCAGTAGAGGCTACAATTCAACCACATGACCGTTTAGAAGTTTTTCTACAGCATTCTAGACAGGTACTTCCAATTAGAGTTGGTACACAAGCTGAAATGTACTTACTCTCCCTCAATCTGATAATTTCTAAATGCCTTCCAGCTCCTAAATTGAAGCTGGAAGGTTCCAACTTTCAAAGTAAGAGATGACCATTTTTCTGATTTAGTAATAACTCACTCAAAACAAGGAAAATGGAAATTTAGGATCCTACTTTCCTACATTCCTCCTCCCCATCCTGAGGCTGAGTAGGATCTTCCTGAGGTCACACTGACCTTCCTTCTGTGCCAGAGACTTTTGTATTTAGCTTCGCCCTCTGTCAGTTCACCCAGCATGACAGTGTCCCAGACTGTAGCTCCCTTTTATCTAAAATAGCCCACACTTAAAAACTTTACATTTGGCATCAAGGAACCCACAAGGAAAGGAATTATCTCAGGTCACTAAAAACCAAGAGCCAGAAGAGAAGGCACTTAACGATTCCCTTTGCTGCTCACCAAAGCTAACCAGATTTACAGTCCTCAGCCCTGGCAGGCAGGCAATCATGCAAACAGTACCTGGATGGGGACGGCTTCAGGAATCCAGGTGGTTGCAACTGTGTTTTATTGAAAGAAGCAATGAAGTGGTTAACATGGGACATACCTCACAACCCACCCTTCACCCTCCAAACCACTTGTAGGGGGAAGCCTCAGGCCAGGGAAGTGTGCGTGTGTGTGTGTGTGTGTGAGTGTGTGTGTGTGTGTTTGTGTGTGTGTGTTGGATCTTGAGTTATTCCTTGCATCCCCAGGGCAAGGAAGGAAGGAAGAGGGGAGAGACAGGTGCCACCATGATGAGGTGGTGGGGCATCTCTCTGCTCCCGGCCTCAGGTGGAGACTTCCACAGAAGCGTCCAAGTGGACTGGCACGTACGGGTTCCCCTCACAGGCCACGATGATGTATCTCTCCATCCGGCTGGTCCGGTACGCACAGTTGGGGTACTTGGAGCCGCTCGTGAGGCAGCACTCTGTGATGCGCATGCTGGAGCTGCTCTGGTAGCAGTTGGACTGCCCGTTCTTGCAGGTGACATTTTCCTGGAAGCAGATGGCCTGGACATCGGCCAGGGGCTCGTGCACAAAGGTGTTCAACAACTTGCACCATCCCTGTATCATATTCCGGCGCATCATCATTTGGTTGCAGTAGTTGGAGCTGCTGCTGGAGGTGCCGTCAGAGTCCACGTGCTGCCGCTCAAACTTCATGGCCGCTGATTCACTGCCCAGGGAAGGCTGGACCACCCCCAGCACCAGCAGCACCAGGACTAGCAATGGGAACAGGACAAGGGACTTCTCCTGAGCCATAGTGGCCTCACTCCGCCCAAGGAGCCTAGCCAGGAAAGACAGAGAGGAAGAAAAGCATTGCCTTAGAAAGAGAAGCCCCACTTCCACCTGTGGTCTTCCACCTCACAGTCTCCCTCCCACCTTACAGTCAGCCAGAAAGACATCCCTCTTCCTGCGAGCTTTTCCAAGTAAGGAGACATTCACATGTCCTCTTCTCTAAGAACATTTGACTCCCACTCGCTACAGAGGCCGTCCTCCCCTCTGGGTGGTGACCCCGGAAGTAATCTAAAACCCTGAAAGTCTTCCCTTTGAACACTGAAGAAATTTTTATCTCAAATACATTTGAAAAGTAAAATACATTTGTACTCAATGCTCAAATGTGTGCTCAAAAGTGGCTCATTAGAAGATCCTTTTGAATAAACTATTAAATAAACCAAATTTTGAAGAGGCCAAATTATATCCCTGAGATACCACCAAGTGTCATCCAGGATCATGGTTGACAGAGCCCTGTTGTCCTACAGCACAAGGGAAACTCAGCCCAGTGCCTGACACTGGCATCACAAAGGATGCTATTGTATTCCAAAGAGAGATGCTCGTCTCCCCCAACCTGGGGGCTGCTTCTTTTCCAGCCCCATGGATTCTCTGCAGCTCAAATGCTCCCTCCTGACCCAGCTCTGGCCACAGCTGATTTTTGCCTGGCCCAAGCTTTCTCAGTGCTAGCCTCACCCGCCTGGCTCCCTCCTCTACAACCCTCAAGCAGAAGTAGCTCCTGAGACCACCTCTTGGGCGGCTTACCTGGGTCTCCAGCTTGGTCTCTGAGAGAGCCGGAAGGCCAGTTTCTGCAACCAGTCAATCCCTGAGGTGTGGACATTATACAGATTACAAGGGGGGTTGGCCTCCAAGAAGGGAAGGGTGGGAGGAGCATCTGGGTCTGAGTCCGGAGGAAAGCAAGGCCATTGTGAGGAAGAGGTGAGGAGTTGCCCAGGCCACCCTCTTTTCAGGGCTGCTGGGGAGAGTGAGTCTTTGCCTATAGGAGCCTTTCTTACCATACGAATCTTATCTGTCTGCTGGTTCACAAGTAGCAGCAGAGAAAGCCACTACAGCACTGATGTCTGAATCCCCAACCAAGTCCTTGTTATCTCTTTGAGGGCCATTTTCACCAAATAGCCCTTGGAGGTTAGAAAGGACACTTAACATGTGATCATATGAGACAGAGGGAAAGGGAGATCCACTCTCTCCCCAGGAGTCCTGGAGACCCTTTGGCGGTGTTAAGGCAAAATACCCAATAACCATTCTATAGATAAGAGAGAGAGGTGAGTCTTACTTGAGCCAGAGTGAGAATTATAACCCGGGAAGGACTTTTCCAGAAAGGAAGAAAGCTTTCTGGAGAACCATGGTTTTCAGTGCAGTCTTAGATCTTTTTAGAACAAAGAACATACATTAAACACGCCCAGGATACATATTCATCCAAGTTTCAAAGAGGTATTCAGTTGCAAATCAGCAGGCCAACATGATCTCAAAGTCGGGGAAAGGGAATAACCCAGGCGTTACCGATAGGGTGTTACTAATATGGCATAGAGGGGAAGTATGCATTCTTATCTTGAGAGACCACATTGTTTACTTTAATGGTTAAAGCGGATGTACAGTGTATGTTTGATAGGCCATAAATTAGACTTCTTTAGTTCAAGCCGAATCACTTTTGAATCCGAATAGTTAACCTGTATGCCCCTATATGTGAAAATCTCTTGTCAGCTGGGATTCCACATCTCTCTCCAGCACCTCTCCTGGGGGGAGGGGGGAGAGGTGTCCAGCCGCCCCCAGCTAGAACGCTTCCCAGATCTGGAGAAGGAGGGGGAGAGTGCCTGAACAGGGAGGAAAAGAAGGAAGCCTCCACAGGACCTCATCCAGTTCTGGCCACTTCGACATTCTGACATTCCTGGGTGTTGAATGTGAGTGTGTGGTAGATCTTATCTACAGTGACCACTTATCTGGTAGGTGAGAGTTGAGTAGAGGAACGAAAGATGAACCAAAACCCAAATACCTTTTGGAGAAAAGATAGAGAACATCGTATTTCTTATCAGCAGCATCCCTCCTAGAAAGAGATCTGTTTGTACTAGGTGACAATTTTGATACCTCTGGAGTGAGAATTATCAAAATATCCCCCCACGCTCTGGATTTAGACTGTCTCAGTTCAAATTCTGGTTTAATACCTTAAGAGCTGGGCAAGTTACAGAACTTTATTTCCCTGTTCCTCAGTTTCCTCATCTCTAAAATGAGGGTAATAATATATACCTCTTAGATTTGTTTTTAGGAAGAAATAAGATAAGATGGGCAGAGGGCTTAGAGTAATGCTTTGAAAGCATCCATAAATGCTAGGTCTTATGATGCGTCATGCCAGGTGGTGTTGAGATCCTCCCAAGGAATCTGTTTAAATAACACTGAGTGATCTCTGAATCGCTTTCTACAGGGGATAGAGTCAAAGAACTGCCAGGCTTTTGTTTTGCTAAAAACCTGAGCTGAAAATAGCTGGCAGTTTTGGAGCCCTGGGGAGGGAAAGAAAGGAGAAGAGGAGAGAAGAGAGAGAACTTGAAGGGAAGAACAGAATTCTTTAATAGGAAATTTTTAAATTGTTTTGCCATATGATATCCAAGAAATTTTTAGTAAAGTAACATTTGTCAATGAGTATGAATTTGGAAGAAGTGGGGCTAAGGAAATGTGGTGTGGCCAAGATTTTAGTTTCACGTTCTCACAGTTCACCCACCACCCCACCCTCCATACAGGCTTTGTTTGTCTCTTAGTCCTTAGATGGTACTCATATCATCTGGAGTGGTGTTGAGTGGAAAACTTTTCCTCTATCCATTTATGTTCTTGGTCAGGAGGCCTGCAAATTAACCGACAAAAGACAGATTAACAGGAGAATTGACAAAGTTTATTCATATGCATATGGAGGCACACAAAAGAAGTAGTTCACTGAACAGCTAGGGATAAGAGTTTATACACTAACTTAATAGGAGAAAGAAGGGAGGTGGGTGTGAATAGGGGCTTTATAGAAAATAAATGGGTTTTTTAAAGAAAGATTAATGAGCTTTTAGCGGAACAAATGGGAGGTAAGATAGTTTGTGATGCTGTTTGTTTATGCAAGAGTGAGTGGTCTATATTCTTCCTGGCTGTAAAACTCCCCAGGAGAGGGAATTTATAGCAGACTCACTCTCAGAAGACATTGCCTTTAGTCAGATAAGGGGAGCTTTCGAAAGGCTTCTTTCTGCATCTACTGAGTCTCAAATATCTTCAGTTTAAAATAATCTTCAATCAACTCTGGGAATCCGAGTAGGTCCCTACCATGGTCAATTTAGGATTTGTTCATTCAGTCATTCAGCAGTGGGAGTACAGAGATAAATAAGTCACAGGGCCTGCCCTAAAGATACCTGATGAGATGGATTGTAACATTGGTCAGGTGAGTCCCACCGAGGTGTTGGGCATGGCTACACAAAAGTAGTCATTCTTCTGGTACCCTGCCAATGTCAGAAGAATTTCTTCAGGGAGTCGGTCCAACAAGAAGATTTCAGAATCACAATTCCTATATGAATAGGCCTTCTGTAACCCAAATAAAGTTCTTCAGTAGCCTCCTTCCCTGGGCATCCCTGACTATAAGAAGCCATTTTGCCTATTTGTGTAGACAATCTAGACAAGCCCTCGGGGTTTTAATTCACTTCATGGGAACCATCAAAAACCCATCCTTACTATAGCCTTACCCTTGACCCAGTTGCAAAGGCATGTCCCCCTGTCTTAGGGCAATAGTTGCCACTGCAATGTTGTTGATGCTTCTGCTGAACTGGTTCTAGGCTCCCTGCTCCTAGTTTCTCATGCAGTAAGACACTACTACTGACTGAGAATACACAACACTTTTCAGCCAGCCAAGTAACCCCTTAGAAGATTCTATTACTCTTTCCCTCTCACATACTGTTCACCTCGGAAACACCTGAATCCTGACACTCTCCTGCTCCTACCAGAAGAAGGGGAGCCCTGTGATCATGTTATCTCAGGTAGGGAACTTTCTGTATCCTACTTAGATCTATTAGAGACTCCTATTTATTAGAGACTTCCTATTAAGAAGCCTGACCTAACGTTATTTGTTGATGGATCATACCTCAAAACTGAAACTTGAGGTTATCAAGTGGATATGCTATCACTAACCAAAGCTCTTCAGAATATAGTCTTCTGCTTGAGGTAAATCAGCCCAGATGGCAGAACTTATTGCACTTACTAGAGCTTGTCAACTAGCCGAAGACCAGAGAATAAAGCTATATACAGACAGCAGGTGTGCTTTTGGAGAAGTACATGACTTTGGGATGCTTTGGAAACAAGCATCAAAATGGACGGCAAGTTAAGGAACTTTTAGATGCACTCCTAGTTCCTGGACAGGTGGTTATTATAGAGTGAGGCCCACATTAAAAGAGATAATATGGAAGCGAAAGGAATTGCTCTAACAGATCATTATGCCAAATAAACTGCTTTAATTAAGATTATGAGTCTATTTAAACCCTCAAAAGATAAATCTCTGGACAAATTCAAAGAGGCCGTTATAAAATATCAACATTTAGCCCCTGATTATGAAAAAGAAGAATGGAAAAAATCTGGCTGTACCCTTCACTTGCATAATCCCTGGCACTCTCAAGAAATAATCTGAATTTTACCATGAAATACCCATCACGGAATAAACAATTTGCCTACTATCTTAAATCAACATTAGTAGAGAAACTTTAAAAAGAAAGCTGAGGTTATTTTCAGGTCACGTGTTACCTGTCAACAACACAATCCTGGAAAAGTTGTAAAGGTAGCACATGGCCAGGACCAAAGCCTCAAGGGTCCTTTGGATACCTTTAGCCGCTTATCCAGCTTCCACCCACGATGCGATTTGAATGTGTTTTAGTTATTATATGTCTATTTTCAGGGTGACTTGAAGCATTTCCTTGCCAAAAAGCTACCGCCCTTATAGTCACTAAAAAGCTGCTTGATTTTATGTTTTCAATCTAGAACATCCCAACCTTTATATCAAGTGATTGAGGCACACACTTTAAGGGAACCATTATAAAAGATCTCTGCAAGTTGTTACCCTTTACTCAAAAACTACACCGTCCTTACCATTCACAATCCGCTGGAAAGGCTGAAAGGACCAATGGCATCCTTAAATTAAAATTAGCAACATTTTCAGAAACCCTTGAACTCTCTTGCCCAAAGGTACTCCTACCCACTATCCCTTATGGCCATCAGCCACTCTCTCAGAAATATATGGGTTATCCCCCTACGAACCGATAATTGGAAGGCCCACGCACTTAGGAATTTCACCTCCAATACTACAACCTGCCCTACTTGCATGCAGACATAACAAAATATTGCAAGGGACTCACGTACTGTACCCACTCCTATTGCCAACAAGTTAAGGCCACCTTCCTACAACATCTTTCTAAACAATCTCTTCATGATCTTCAACCGGGGGATTTTATCTATGGGAAGAGCCATCAGAGAAAAACTGTTCCTGAACCCTGTTGGAAGGGACCTTATCAAATTCTGTTAACTACAAATACAGCAGTGAAACTCCGGGGGAGTCAATCACTGGGTCCATGGTTCACAACTAAATCAGCAATTCAGAATTCTGCGTAACTGGAAGGTTACTCCAATACAGGAACTAAAACAGGATTCTCCGAGATCCTCCAGAAACAGCTGATCTTCAGAAGCAGACAGCTGACCTAAGACCCTTGGAACAAGCCGACAACCATGGATAATGGACCGGTTCCACACATGATGTTGGAGCAAGACTCCTGTCTAATTCCTGGTTGTTTTTTTTTTAATATGCTTGCTTATAATCTCATTATTTTCTATATACCTCTTGTTGTCATCTGCCCATAATGAGCCTTTTTCTCTTCTCTTCCTACTTTATTATAATTGTTAGGTCAGAATATACTCATTCTAAAAAGGTAAACATATGATGTGATGGATGTTTTAATTAACTCAATGGGGGGAATCCTTTCACAATGTATACATATATTAAATCATCACATTGTACACTTTAAATATCTTACAATTTTGTTTGTCAATTATACCTCAATAAAGCTGGAAAAAAAAAAACCCAAAAAGAACAAACTTGTTCTAATACCATTTTTAGATTATCCCAAACAGTAGCCACTGCCTTCAATCTTACTGACTGCGGAATATGCCACCCACCCCCAGATCCCCATGATAAAAACCTCTGGGTAATTCTGATGTCATTATATGAGACCATAGGCAATCACAGCCGATGGTGTTTCCACTTGCATCTACAAGGACAACTGACTCTAAACAAGTCAATCTGTGACTTTGCTAGTATCCCTCTCTCCCAGAAATAGAACCAATTATTATAATCTATTGTTCAGACCCTAATTCTAAATTTGAATTCAACAACCTCCCTGGGGTGATGGGCTGAACTCTTGGCACCTAGAAAAGACTAGTAGAGATCCAAATATGTAATGTAAGGCCTTGGTTCCAACCTCATGTCATGAACAACTCCTTGTTTCCTGGATCTCCACGTGCCCCTACTGGATACCACTTCCTTTGTGGTCAGGATACCTGATCCTGTTTGCTCAGACTAACACCTCATGAACTTTAGGAACAGTATTCCAAGACTCGTCTGTACACACAGACCCTAATTCTATAAATCACCAAGGCTGGAAATTCCAACTCAGACATGAGGTCCAAACTGAGGCCTTTGGATTATTAAGGCACACTACTTAGGGGAATTACTGACTCAATTTTTATTCAAATAATCAGAGCAGTGTTCCTATCAGGGGGATCATAAAAATAGAAAAGACTTTAAGAAACCTATCACTAAATCCAGTAGAAGTTATTAATGATACCACCTCTGCCCTAGATGGAATACAGATTGTTCTCAACTCATTAGCACAAGCAGTGATGGATAATCACATTGCTTTAGATTTTTTGTTGGCTAGTCATGGTGATGTCTGTGCCATTCCTAATACTTTCTGTCATATTTGTCAATGAAACAGGTAAAGTATAACAAGCTATACATTGCCTTAAAGAAAAAGCTATTTGGATATCTAAGGTTGATCCTCATGGCCTTTGGAATTTCTTCTCTTAGCCTGGGTTGGGCATTTGGGCTTCCTGGTTTTGAAGTGTCTCAGAGGGACTCTTGTTCTTGTTTTAGTGATAGTGGTCATTATGCAGGTCTGTTGCATTTTATCCAGAGTCTTAAATGCTTCTACGCAGCCCCTCTCTTATCAGATAATCACTGTGATGATACAACAGAAAGATCAAGAAGATCTTGCAATACAGTTAGCCATGAAGATACCTGAACAATTTCTGAGCAGTGAAGGTCTGGAATTATAGCTTTCTCCAAATTTGTCAACTTCTTGGAAGTGAGAAAATGAATAGAAAGAGAGACTGAGAGACTGAATGTACAAACAGACAATGGCCAAACTATACATAAAAATAAACCTCTGACCCACAATGTGCAGGAATTGTGGGATCCACAGTAAGTCCACGAATTCAACCCACTGTACACAGCAAACCGTCCAGGAAGCCAAACAACAACCCCGGGTGCATTTGGCCCAAAATAGTTGGGACTTGATTAATAACTGAAAGCTTCCATAATTTATGTCCTCACTTCCCCAACTTAGGACAAACCAGAGAAAGCCAAATAGCATTCCTAACCAATCACACAGGTTGTCCTGCTTCTAGTTAGCCTGCCTCCAGCTTCCCCAGGCCAACAGCCTCCAATCAGGGCACACCTGAAGGCTTCCCTTTCTTCCACCATAAAGTTTTCCCACTTCCCTGCCCTTGAGTCTTTGCCAAACACAAGTGATGGTGATTGGCTTCCTTCCATAACAAACTCTGAATAAGTAGACTTTGTTTTCATTTGAGTGATTTTGTTCATTTCCACACGATCTTTACAAGACCAAGGAAAGGCATATGTACAGGGTATGGATGTTTTTACAAGGAAAGTTCAGAAAAATCTCAAGGATGTCCTGTTGTTAGGCTGGCTCAACACAGCCCCCCAAACACACACACATACACACACACACACACGATGATATTCAGGGGTTCCTTGTCAAACCCAGAAAAGAGGAAGCAGAAAAAAATTAGAACAGGAAAAGATGGAAAAGTGGAGGCAGGCAAAGGGAGGTGAGCAATGATTGAAAGGGGAAGGCAGCGAGGGGAAAGGATGGAGGAAATACCCAAAAAGATGTCTGATCCAGTGCTTCCCCTGACACCCCCTGCCATGGCTTCCTACAACACAGATGCCCACAGAGGTGAAATGGGGTGACCGCCAAGATGCTATCCTTCAACTCATCTTTTTCCATCCAGAAATCCCACATGTGATTCTAAACCGAAGATGTAAGATTGGTTTTTAAAGACTGATTATATGGGGAGTGGAAGGGACAGGGGTGGAGGTTAAGCCAAGATAATGAGCAGCACTTCTCCCACCTCTAGCTCTTCCTGCCTTGTAGAAAACTCCAGCCTGGCCTGCAGAGTTCTCTTCCCTAACTCTCTGCACTTAAGCCACTCCCTGGCTAGTGCTGACCTATGACAGGTGATAGAGCAGAACTGAGCAAGAGACTACAGGGAGGGAGGCAGAGCCAGAGATCTCCATCTTAAGGCCCCTCCATCTGGGGACTCTTCCTCTCCTTTCACTCCCGTTGGCCTCAGACACTAAAAAGAGTTTGGGACATATACACTTAAGAGTTGATTCTCAAACAATCATGTGTGAGAAAGTATGCTGGGTCTGAGAGTATTTGCGGGCATGTGAGGGGCAGAGGTGCAACTTCGGCAAAGATGTCCTTTGTCTTCATGTCTCAGCCTCTCCTTTCTGAGCTTCTCCCTCTTCTCTTCTCTTCCACACATCTGTGCAGATGCTCCTTGCCTGGTCTCTTCTTTTATCTTCCTCCTTAAGAATCCAAAACCATGTAGAACCCAATCAAATATAACATATATTTTAAGCTTTATTTCCAAATGTAGAATTAAATATTTTATCTTCTTATTACAGAACTTCATTTTATGAGGGTGGATATAGATGGATTTTTTTGGAAGAGAGGGAAGCGTTTCCTGGCACCCTGAAATCTCTCAGAGGAGCCTGTTGATCAGCCTGAGTGTGAAGGGGATGGTGTGTTGGGGGGACATCCGGTTGTAGGCAAGTGAGAAACAAGGGGATGGTGTCCAGTGAGTTCCAGAAGGTATGAGCGCAACCGACATATCCGAGCCCTTGGGATCCTGAGCTTGTCCTCCTAGAGAAGTGACTAGGCAGTGTTGGATTTGCTATGACTTTTCCCAAAATGCCCACTACTCTTTCCGTCACTGAGCATGGCTCAGCTATCCAGGTTCCAAGTCTGAATTCTCGGGAGGGGTGGAGTGAGGACAAACCTGAGTGTTCCAAGCAGGCTCCCAAAACCACATCACATCATGAAGCCACTTCAGTGCCTGGCCTGATCCCAGGCATGCACCCAGGGAAGTGCATTTTTGCCCCCTCCACAGAATGCCTGGAAATTAATCTCTGAAACCCTCCTAAATTCAAAGCCAGCCCAGGAATATTAGAACTACACCACATCTGTGGACTCTGGGCCCAGAGGAGCCTCCTTACAAAAAGGCTGTGGCAAGGGCCACCCATGCCCCCCACGCTCTTCTCTCAAATAGTGCACCTGCCCCTCGCCCACGTTATGCCCAGTTTTCCTGACTCCTCTTCCGTAGAGAGGCTCTGGACTCTCTGGAGCTAACCCCATGGAGACAAAGGTCAATTTGTTTTGCAGTAACTTGGGAGACTTTACGCTCTTATAAAGCTAAAGACTCTCAGGAGACAAACAGTGTGGCCCCTCAAGCCTGTCACAATGTTATGCATTTATAGGCCTCAATTGAGAAGCCCCTTCTCCAGTGAAACACTGTACAATCTTCTCCCAATTTCAGCCTCCTGCCCACACCCCAACATTTCACCTCACATGACAAATCAACTACAAGATGGCAAAAAGCTTTTAAGGATGTGCAGGTTATTATTCCTGCTGATTATTCTCATTTTATAAGACTTCTCATTTCTCTTTTTGCCCATGCCACTTCCATATACCCAACAGCATAAACTGGAAAAGAAAGGGGTTCCAACATCTGAGCCCCTGTTTGAAGCCAACCAGGCACAGGTTGTACTTTCCCAGAGGGTGGCTCTGACTTGCCTGTGAGCCCACCAGGTGTGGTCAATAGCCTGATCTCCAGAACACACAGAGATGGGCCCCATCTCCCGCCTCCACCTCCCAGCCTCCCAACACTATCATTGTTTTCCTCAGCCCCCAGGACACAGTGCAATCTCCGTATGTCCTTTCCCACTCCCAAGTACCAGCTTTGAGTCTTCTTAAATGAAGGTCAGATATTGCCCAGGTGTCTGAAGAAAAATGGAGACTTGGGTGTCTGTGATTCCTTGTTAGAGAAGACCTAATTCTCTTTCAGCCTGCATTGTTCAGTGGTCTCTTGGTTTCACCCATTTAGGGGAGCCCCCATCCCCTCTAAAGCAAGCATCAGGGATAGCCCACTTGCGCCAGCTCTGCTGATAGTTTATCACAGTGGCATTAATTATTGACGGGGACTCTTGTGTGAAAGACAACAGCTGATAAGAGAGGAAGGCAGGGCACCTGAGGGATCTGGGAGCCTGGAATCTGCAGTCTCCACCAGAGCCACAGACCTTGTCTTCTCCTGAGAAGAGCTAAGCAATTAAATCACGGACTTTGTTTAAGGCCCAAGTGCTGAGAATTCTCCCCAACAGAAGCAGCCCCTAGAGTTGCGATACAAAGCAGACCTTGATAGGAGGTCCAGTAGAGGTGAGGTTGGGGTTATTGGGAAGCAATAGGAGGAAAGGGGTGGAGTGGGGGCAATCAGGGAAGTTTCATAGCAAAGATGACCTTGGAGAGGACTTTTAAGGATAAATAGATTTTTTTTTGTTAGACGCAGAGTAAGGGAAATTCAGACAGAAAAAAGGCCAGAAAGAGAAGTAGACACACATGGCAGAGCACTATATGTTTAGAAAATGACAAGTTTCTTCGTGTGGCTGGGAGGAGATAGGGGATGGCACAGAAAAAACATTTAGGCCAGAGTAGAAGTATCTTGAATGCCATACAAAAGACTTCGTTACGTAAAAGATATAGACAGTTACCTTGAACTCAAGGAATGGAAGGACGCAAGCAGTGGAAGGGACCTTCCTCCAGGTCTCCCATTATACACACGAGGAGACTGAGGGCCAGAGCAGTCCTAAGGTCAGACAAAACCTTGACAGCAGAAGCGGAAATCATCCTCATATCCCCAACTTCCGGGACAGACTACGCTATGCTGCCTGATGTGCCATGGGTGGGGAACCTCCCCATGGGACGTGCACCCAAAGGGCTGCAATCTCTCATTGTGAAATTGATGTCTTCTTCTGGGTCTGGATTTCTGCTGGAATTCTCCCACAGGGGAGAAGTGTGGTGGGAGAAGGCAGAGATGGCTCTGCTGCTGACCCTATCTGTGGAGTTAGGGGCTAGTGGCACACACTGAGGTGCAATCAGGGGCACTTCCATTGAAGCAGCTGGAGCAAGGGGAGAGAAGGCAGGGAGGGGATGAGTGGGTGAGGGCTCCCAGCTCTCCAGTCCCTGGGGCGCATTTGTTGATTTTACTGGGGACCCTGGTGGAAGGAGAGCCTATTTAGAAGGAAGAGGCCCCCAGGAGGACAGCTACTCCAAGCAGTATCCCTCCCTCTCTTTAAGAGGCCTCACATGCCAGCTCCATCAATGAAGCAAGGTCTTGAGAAAAGTGATTTGCTTAGAAAGCTCCCCAGTCACGCATCTTCCATCTCCTGCTTTCCTCCTTGTGTTAATCATTAGGACTGTAACAATGAGCACAGTGATTCTTTTCCCACAGGTGGGAGATATTGTCAAGGGACAAACCATGTAGATGGGGAAGTCCATGTAGGCATACCAAGTGAAGAGAGCCCAGTCATATCCAGTTTAGGGGATTTACCAAGTCTCACATCTACTTAAGAGGAGCCTGTTATCAGGCCACTAAGTCCAACCCTCTCCTGACCCCTGGCTGACCTGCTTTGAGCTCTGGATTAAATAGTCCTGTTGAGTTCCCTCATTGCAATCTGATCCGGCCTGAGTTCCTTCTCTCTGGATATAGGTCTCACGTCTCTGGAAAGGCTAATCCTCAATCCCCCTCAGCTTTTCTGGTTCTGCCCCAAACTCAACTCCACTTTTTTTTTTTCTTTTAGTAATTTTATCTCTCATAGAGGAGCTAGAAAAGCAGGCCTCAGCAGGGCTATGGTTGTTTTATATGAGCAGAAGAGTGTATTTCACCCTCAGCATACACATGGGCGAGGAAAAGTGTGGGTGCCAGACAACCCAACTTTCTCCACAAACTGGGCCATGAGGCGTCGGGCGGTAGATCATGCATTGACTGTGGCCAAGACATGTGACCTCTCTGGGCCTTAATATTGTTTTCTGAGTAATGAAAGAGTGAAGAAAGGTGATCTCTATGATCGCTCCCAGTTAAAACATTGTTTTGTTTCTTTCGAAATGTTTTCTTCTTCTAAAGATCTTTGTCTCAATAGCTCCCAGGAAGAAACGTTGGATCTCAATATAAGATCTATTCCTTAAGACTTTCATCCTTTTCACAGAGCCAAAGTTGCTTTTGTGGCTGTATTCACCAATTGTCTTTTGTCTAACTGAAAAACAAACCCATTCGCACACCTTAGTCCGGAAACACAGGTTCATAGAAAGGGAGAGGAAAGCTCTCGCCTTCCCCCCACCTCACCCTCCTGAATTCCTGTCAAAGGCCAGCAAGAAATGGATTTTTATCCTAACATAGATTCTACATATTTTCACATTAAATAAACTACACAAACTCTCATCTTTCTATGAAAAAAATTAAATATCTTCAGTGTAGTCACATTTGAAGAAGTTTAAAACTTTAATTGTGTAGCTGAGGTGGCACAAAGAACAAGCATTGTAATTTAACATATTAATGTATTATGTGTTGATTTCTACAATATGTTCATTTCTATATGATTCTATAAAAAATAAGGAAGAAACAATTTTTGCCTGTCTATGGTTCCATTATCAATTCATTATGTAAATAGAAAGTTTCAGTAATATAGTCTTATCAGAGACCCAGAAATTAGAGACAAATCTAGTAATAGAGTTTATAATACAGAATTAGAGGGTACTCATTAATGAATTTTGGGAACAATCAATAATCAGCAATTATTCATTAGGAAGTTCCAGTATATATCTAAGTTACCAAGTGACCTACTTGGCAAGTATTGAAAAAGATGCAAAATATTCAAACTCCTGATAAACAAATAGAAATATATTACTTGTGTTTTCATCATCTAGAAAAACATTTATTAACATTTTTAGTGTGTAATTCTCTACACTTTTGTCTATGCTGTGTACATATTTTTATAAAATATGGGATACTATATACTGCTTCAGATTCTGCCATTTCTCTTAAAATGTATCTAGGGTCCTGGTAATATTCAGTTTCTCAACCTGGATAGTGGTGAAAAAAGATGTGTTCAGTTTGGATTATTTATTGAGCTAGATACTTATGATTTGTGCATTTTTCTGCATATATTATGTTATATTTCAACAAAGTTTACTCAAAAAATGCATCCTAGGGGCCGGCCTAGTGGCGTAGTGACTAAGTTTGCGCACTCCACTTTGGTGGCCCGGGGTTCATAGGTTCAGATCCTGGGTGTGGACCTATGCACTGCTTATCAAGCCATGCTGTGCCAGGCGTCCCACGTATAAAGTAGGGGAAAATGGGCATGGATGTTAGCCCCGGGCCAATCCTCCTCAGCAAAAAGAAGAGGATTGGCAACAGATGTTACGTCAGGGCTAATCTTCCTCACCAAAGGAAAAAAAAAAAGCATCCTAAGCATTTATTGCAAGTCAACAAATATCTACATTATTCTGAATGGCTCCAAGTCTTTCATGTTATGGATGTAACATGATCCATTAAACAAACTCCCTATAGTTGGACATTTATAACATTTACAACTTTTTACATATACACATTCTAAAATAAAAACCCTCTACATTTGCATTTATACTCTTGTGTCATAAGTCGGCTTCTCTGGCAAACAGACGCGGAGATAAAGATTTGCATTCAGGAAGTTTATTGGGGAATGGTCTTGGGATTAATACCTACAGAGGGAGTGAAGGAAGCATGATTGGGCAAAAGGAGAAGTTGAATTTTGATGCAGTCACAACAAAGGTCTCAGCCAATCCCACAGGAAGCTCTAGAGCTAGAACAATGCTTCAGGGTTGTCCTGAATTAAAGTAAAGGGCCAGGCCTTTACACCTCCTCGCTGACCATTCACTAGTTGGGGACCGCCCTGGGGGAAGGGGGCTTTACCTTAGGCAGGATGGCTATCTGCCAATGTGGGCAATTCGCAGAGACGCACTTGGCTGAGAGCTGTCTGTCATCACCACTCCAGCAGCTGGGGAATGAGTGCTTTGGTCCTGAGGTGTGGGAACTGGGACACACACCACAGCATCCACTACACCTTGTCCTATTACTTCCTTGGCATAAATTCCTAGATATGTTCAGAGGGCCTAGACTTTTGATAATGCTTTAGATGTTATCAATTGTCCTCTATAAAGGTTATCAATATTTCAATTCTAATAGGAGATCAAGAGGGTAATTTTTTTCTCTGCCAAACAACAGTACATTATATGTACTGTAATGACCTTGTCTGCTCGTTTGTCTGTGATTCCACAACATCTCACACACACCTTGATTATACCACTTCTCGAATTCAATGGGAATTCTTTCTTCTCAGTCTCCCCCAATATACTGTGCATTTTCAAGGGCAAAGACCATGCCTCATTCACACTTATATTTCCTGACCTTGTGCCATGTGCACAGTAGGTCTCCAATAAATACTTGTTAAATGAATTAATACCTCATTGTAGAAGGCTAGAGAAACACAAGAGACAGACTGACTAGAAAAAGAGATAACACCATGCAAAAGATATCAGACATACTGCAGAATCAAAAGGTGATCGTGGGAGTAATGGAACGTGTTTTTCGTGGAGGAAGAAGGTATCATGATATTTGATATTCATAATATCATCTGAAAAAGAACAAATGGAAAGCCAAGTTCCCTAAGAAAGAAGCACTAATGTGTGGTTGCTACTGTAGAAGGGGTGCTTTACATTATTATAAAGCAGAGAAGTAGCAGATACAGCTCAGGTAACACAGATGGTCAGGGAAAAAGTGTTTTGTTCCCAGCTCTACTGCTTATAATTAGATGGGACTTTACTATAAATTCCTTTGGAAGGTTTTTAAAATACTGATGCCTAGGTGCCACCACCAGAGATTCTAATATAGTTAGTCTTGGGTAAACCTGATGCTCATTATTTTTAAATCTCTCTGGGTAATTCAAATGTTCAACCAGGATTGAAAAATCTCTTCACCAACTTACTTTACCTTTCAATTTCCTTATGTGTAAAATGAGAGAGGGAATAAAATAATTAATAAAATGAGGATATTAGTATGGCTTATCTCTAAATTCTCTTACAACTCATTTGTTCTATAATTCTCTGACTCTAAATGAGCAAAGATAAGCAAAGTCCCCAGGTCTATAGAGCTACCTGGGAAAAGAGCTGGCCAAGGTTCTAATTCCCAGAGTCCTCTACTGAGGAAAAGGTGAGCTCATCTCCTTAGTGTGTCCTATCATAGCAAAGCAGGATTCTGAATTTCTCCTCAGAACCATGCACAACTCCATGACACCAGAAGTAGAAGCTATGATGCTTAATGGAAAGAAAAGGCTGAAAACAGGTTTAAAGATCTTTGGGTGCTTAAAGATCTTTCATAATGAAAATGCTTCACAGCCAGTGAGAACAAGACAAATATAAATGTATTCAAATACATTTTTCCTACCTCAAGGCTCTTAATGGGTACCATTTCTTGAACTGGATAGAAATTTTTACCATTCTTGACATATGGCTAATTATGTTGCAATTGAATGCAAGAATTGAGTCTTACATCAAACTAAGTACTTCCCACATGGGTCAAACACGGTTCTAGGAGCAGAATGGGTAACAAATTTTTCTCAGATTAAATTGAAATTTACCTGTAAGCACAACAGTACAGGTCAGAAGTCCAAGGTAACTGATGAATTAGACAATTAAATCTGCCAATAGTCATTTTAGGTCAATCTAGATTTTCATTGGAGACAATAGCTTGATAATAGTACCTGAAACTGTATTCTGGGTAGGGCAAGGTTGTGTTGATGACACTCTGTAAGAGTTACATTCTTGGAGGTCCCCCCATTCATAAACACACGGCAGGTAGTACCAGATTAGCCGTTAAAGTGATGAGGAAGTCCCAGGAGCACATCATCATCAGAAAAAAGCAAACTCATCTTAAAGTACTACCTTTAGCAGGCCGACCCCGTGGCTTGGCGGTTGGGTGCACGCGCTCTGCTAGTGGCGGCCCGGGTTCGGTCCTGGCGCGCGCCAATGCCGCTTCTCCCGCCGGGCTGAGGCGGCGTCCCACGTGCAGCGGCTGGAAGGATGTGCAACTGTGACATGCAGCTGTCTGCTGGGGCTTTGGGGGGAAAAAAGGGGAGGAGGATTGGCAATAGATGTTGGCTCCGAGCCCCTCTTTCTCTACAAGAGGAGGAGGATTGGCATGGATGTTAGCTAAGGGCTGATCTTCCTCACAAAAAAAAAAAAAGTACTACCTTTGGTCCTGGTTTGTGTAAAATGGTATATTCCACCTCTCAAAATTTACAACAGGAGGAAGGTTTTTAATATCTGGGGGTTTTGGGGGGGCTGGGGACATGGATCTTTTCTTTTTATCATTTATTTTATAGCTATTATTTATATCATGGCCAGGTGAAATTCCAGATATTTCTGACCACTTTGGACCCAGAGTTCTGGTATGAGTTTGGCATCTCACTTTGAAGAGCTCAGGATAGTTAGTTATCATACGCCAGAGGCTTCTGGGTTTCTACTAGAGGTCCACAGAAAAATTTAGGGAAAAAGGAGATCGGTGATAAGCAGGGGAATTCTAAAATGATTAGCTGGAAAAACAAACGGGATGGGCCAGAGGAGGAAAGCCTTTAAGTAAAACTTTTTTGGGAAGGAGGCGCTGGCGGGAGTGGCGGGTGCACTCAGCAGGGGTGATTGCTACCACCCCCACCGCGCGTGGCAACCTTGGTGGGCTGAGATCGGCTTCCGATGCCTCCACCGCACTGGCCGGCAGGGGGCGCCCCGCCGCCTGGACCGCGAGTGCCAAGGGAAGACCAGAACCTTTTCTCTCAATGCTTCTTAGCAAGGCTGAGCTGAGCTGAATCTTTCCAAAGACTGCTATAGTTACTGAGAAAACAGCATGGTAATAAACATAGAGGATACAATTGGCATAAAAGTGTCTAGCTTACAAAAGTCAAGTTTTCTGATCTTGTAGTGGCTAAATGGCCCCCAGAGTCCGTGGTCAATTTCACGTTACCTTGAGGTGCCTACCCTACAGTAGACCCCAAAGAGGAAGGTGTGAGGATTGACTGTCTACTGAACATCCACCGTGTTCCCAGAGCTTTACACACTTCTACACAAACCTGGAGTGAGGATCCTGTTTCTGGCTTATTAGCGGAAAATCTGAAGCCCAGGAGGAGCATAAGTAATTTGCTCTAAATCGCAAAGCTAGTAAGTGACAGGGTTGGGAGTTATTTCTCAACTTTTCACAGCAACACACAGCTTCCACAGGAGCTGTCACAATTTCTAGGCGTCTTACCCTTCTAGCTTTGTTAATTATAAACAGCTAACTAACTTCATGTGAAAGGAGATGGGAATGTCTCATAAAGTCTGAGTGCTTCCAGGACCTTCTACTCCCAATAGCCAAGTTTATACTATTTATTTCCATAAATGCTCTTCTTCCCTCCTTTCTTTGTTCACAGGAGTGGACACTTTGCACAGAAGATACATTTCCTCATAAAATTGCTCAATTGTTTTCCTTCTTCAAGAAAGAAGCAGGGCAAAACCCAGGGGTCCAGAAAGTCTGGATAATCAGATATTCTTAGAAACCAGGATCACATCAATAGATTTTTTTTAAAGATTTGATAAGATTCAAAAAATGTTGATTTTTTCAAAGAATGGAAAGATGTTTCCTTAATATAATGAGGTATCTAGGTCTAGATGACTAGTGGCTTCCTCTGGTGTGCCAAATCTAATCAATTGTGGCAGTTATCTGTAGTGCTCTGTAATCAATCAGTCAAGTCTACTACGAAAAAGAGTGGGAAGGAGCATCAAGTACTTACCAACATTTATCTATCTATATTGATCCTTCTAAAATTAAAAGCAGATAATGACACCAGCAATATTTACAATTGATAGCAAGCAATGGGCTTGCTCTGCTCCCCACAATCTGAGCCAGTTAATCACATGAGGTAGAGATCAAGAAAGGAAGTTTTAATTCAACTGGCAGGCATAATCGGGAAGATGGCAGACTAATGTCTCAAAAAAGTCATCTTCAAAGATTACAGAATCTTGAGGTAGTTATATAAGGAAAATGGGCAGTAAGGAGAGGTTTAGAAATATTAGCCTTCAGACGTGACAGACTCCAGGATCTTTCACTGTTCTTTTCTTCTGTCAATGATGATGAATATCTTGTAGGTGTGTTTCTCGCCTGTGGTCAGCCTGTTCCCAGGAAGAAACTTGTAGAACAAAGTTTTAATTTATCAAACTATAGGGAAGTACATACATAAGCGGAGGCCCTAAATCAGGAGAGCATGTGAATTATTTTAGAATACGTGCAGAGCGGTGAGTAGTCACACAGAGGAGAGGGTGGGGCCATTTCACGTAACAAGATGGCCTCACTTATGCTAACTTACAATTTCCCCCCTGTCAGTAGTAACCCATAATTTTATGGTTAAGGGGAAGACAGGGCATCGTAATTTCTCTAGCTACTTTCTGCTGAATCGGGACATCATAGAAGACCATAGCATGGAAAAGAGCCACTTTCCATTTGAATTTGTTGGAGGGGTCCCTTAAGGGGAACTATCATGTTGTTGACTTGAGCAATTTGGAGCTTATGGCAGGTAGGCATTTAATACCCAACTTAAGAAGGAGAAAGATTAATGCTCCAATGAACAGAACTGTGAAAAGAAGGTTTAGATAGAACAGAGCCAAGTTTTCTTTTAAAGACCTATCTTAGCTCGCCAAGGGTTTCTGCCACCCACTTATCCCTCAAAATAGGTGTGACACTTTCCTGTGATTTGGGGGCTGCCTTGATCTGGGAGTGATGTATCCAGGGTTTCACCCCTGTGTGTTTTATGGATGAGTGAGTGGTGAGAAGAGTCTCAAAGGGGCCATTTGGGTGACAACTGGTTTTTGGGTTCCTGGTCTTTTCAAGTTTTCAGCAAAACATGATCACCAGGTTGGAAGGCATGTAATGGGACATCAGATGGATATGCAAACCTGTGAGAAGCAAACTCATAGATAGAAGTTAATACAGAGCTTAATGATTTAACATAATTAGCAATTATAACATTCCTTAAAACATCCAGAGATTCAGTCCCAGGGGAAGAAGCCTGAAAGGGTCTCCCATATAGAATTTTGAAAGGATTCAATTTGAGTCCTCTTCAGGGAGCTACTCTAACCCATAGCAGGGCAAGGGGCAGTACCTTATCCCAAGTTAATTGTGTTTCCCAACAGATTTTAGCAACGGTCTTCTGTAAGGTATGACTCGTTTTCTCGATCTTTCCAGTTGATTGAGGTTTCCAAGCTGAATGTAGTATCTATCAGATGTCTAAGCTTTTGGACACTTGTTGGGTTATTTGGGAGACAAAAGCTGATCCATTATCACTCTGCAAGGTATTAGGCAGACCAAACCTAGGGACGATTTCTTTCAGCAACATGTGAGTGACTTCTGATGCTGTCTCAGTCCAAGTGGGAAAGGCTTCTACCCACCTGGTGAAGGTGTCCACAAACACTAACAAAAACCTGAAATTCCCAGTTGCCTGAAATTACCCAGGGCATCTGGGTAAAGTCTATTTGTCAGTCTTCAGTAGGCCAATTTCCTTTATGTTGGGTGCCCAGATGTGGGGACCAGAAGCAGTCTTGGGGTTGTTCTTTGCACAGATTATGTAATTTTTAGTCGCCTGTTGTATAGTCCTTTGTAAGTGAGGCCCTATGATGTACTTCTGGACACACTGGAGGGTATCGTGTCTTCCATAATGGGTGCTCTCATGTACTTGTCTCAAGATAGGATATAAGAGGTCTTCAGGTATTAGAATCACCCCGCGGGCATCCCCTTTCTAGCCTCCTAGGTGTTCAATGTTGTATTCCCATTCTTTAGTTTGTTCCTTATTCTTTTTAGAATATATCGGCTTGTAGGCAGTAAGGTTTATCTGTGGCAGTAGGGATCCCATCATAGCAGGGGTGTCTGTCTTGGCAGCCCATTTGGCCACTTGGTCAGCCGGACTGTTTCCTTGGGAAACAGGGGTGTTCTCCCTCTGGTGACCAGGGCAATGCATGATAGCTACCTGAGCAGGCTGATTAATGGCACCAAGCAGTTTTAAGACTTTAGGGCCATGTCTGATTTCCTTTTTCCCTGCTGTTAAGAGTCTCCTTTCTTTCCAGATTATCCCATGACCATGAACTACAGCAAAGGCATAACGAGACTTTTCCCCTCAAGCTAGATGTAGAGTCCAAGTGAGAGTAATGATTTCTGCCTTTTGAGCCAATGTCCCTGGGGGTAGGGCTTAGTCTCTAAAGTCTCTTGTAAAGTTATGACTGCGTACCCTGCATGTCTCTTACCTTGATCCACAAAGCTGTTGCTATCTGTGAAGAGTTCCAGGTCTGGTTTCTCCAACAGACAGTCCAAGAAGACAGGTCAGCTGGAATACACTGTCTCCATAACTTGTAAGCAGTCATGTTCTAAGGCTTCTGATGTCTTATTAGGGAACAAGGTGGGTGGGTTTAAGGAGGATGATACTTGCATCCATACATTTGATGGTCCAAAAGGATGGCCTAGTATTTGCGCATCCTTCCCAAAGTGAGCCAGTAATCCCCTTTTTGTTCCAATAATGTGAGTACTTGATGTGGCACATGTACCGTGGTGGGTTGGCCCAGGGTGAATTTTTCAGCTTCCTGCAGGATGTTGCAGGTAGCAGACACTGCCCTGAGGTGGTGGGGCCAGCCCTTGATAGTGTGATCCAATTGCTTGGAAAAATAAGCCACTGGCTGGGGGCTCATGCCCAGTTTTTTAGTTAAAACCCCCAAGTTTATTCCCTGCCTTTCATGTAGACCTTGTATCCATATTTACCCAAATTATTTAAGGTCTTTATTGTGTTGGCCAGACACTGGTCATAAGTGGGGCTTGCTATCAGCAAGTCATCCATGTACTGTAACAGCAATCCTTCTTGTAATTGTAAGTAGCTCAGGTCTTTAGCTAGGGCCTCCTCAAATAGTGTAGGGGAGTTTTCAAAACCCTGGGGGAGCACTGTCCAATAATATTGTTGAGTGGCCTGAGTATCTGGGTCACGCCATTCAAAGGCAAGAATTGCTGCAATTCTTCCACACGCGGTATGCAGAAGAATGCACCCTTTAAGTCCCAATCTGAAAACCAGCCATATTCACCTGGAATGTTGGTTAGCAAGGTGTAGGGGCTGGGCACCAGAGGGTGCAGGTCCTGAACCGCCTCATTTATGGCATGAAAGTCCTAAACAAACCAATATACCTCTGAATTGGATTTCTTAACCGGGAGAATAGGAGTATTGTATGGCGACTGGCAAAGTCTGATTAATCCTGCCACCAGGAATTTCTACAGCACTGGCTGAATGCCAGTGTTTTAGCAGAGCCTCCTGTTTTAGCAGATATTGTTTCAGGCTAGCCTTTATCTTTTGGGGTTTTAAGGGTATATGTATTGGCTGGACATTATTTGCTTTCCCAGACTTCCCATCTGCCCACATGTCTGGTCTTACCTCCTTGAGAATTTCCAGTGGCAGTGGGTCTGGCTGTGGTGTTTGAACACCTAGCAGGGCCATCTGCAATCATGAGCATGATTGTTTCAGAGGCACTTGCACCTCTAGCTGGCCTGGAGCAAAAGTCACTTGAGCATTCAGTTTACATAGAACGTCTCATCCCAGGAGGGGAACAAGGCATTCAGACATATGAAATTTTTCCAATTAAAAAGATCCGAGGTAGAGAAAGGAGAGTGCATCCAAACGAAGCCAGCCATTTGCTCTTGTCCATTTATGCCTATGGGATATTGTCGCAGTGGAAATTGCCCCGATCCAGGAAGGGCCCCCTGACCAAATTGTGTTCCTTTCCAGGTTTGAGAAGGAGAGAGTCCCTCTCTTGGACCTGGCAAGCCCTCAGGTATTTTCCCTTGGGCAAGCAGTAGGCCTGGAAAAAGTGGGAGAAGGAGCCAGGGGACTCCTCAGTCCATTGTCCTCCCTTCTCTGATCTAGATATAGCAGCATAAAGGCTTGAACATAGGGATTTTATCTTCCTTTCCTTCCTTCTTACAGAACAGATGGTATTGTAACAGAGCGACCCATTTGGGAGCTTTTCTCCTGAGCCTAGCGTATACTGGGGCCAGGCTACGTTACAGTAAAAGATCGTCCTTCTCTTTGTCATGGGCTCATAACTGAAATCAGCCCAATTGGCCAGCATGCACCCTAGTGGGCCTTTTATTTGGAACGGATGAGGTGGCACCCATGGCGATAAAGCTTATGTCCAACAATGAATGGACCAGGAAGAGGGTGCAGGGCTTGACTCCAGGCGTCCAGATAACTATGGGACTTATCCAAATCTCACTCTGCCCAAGCACACAGTTTTTGCACCACTGCAAGACAAGCCGAAGAGGCAAGAGGTAATCATTTAAAGTGGGGTAAGATCTAATTTCCCAACACCAGTGTAGGAGGTCAGGTGCCTGGCAGAAAGTTTTTTAACCTTCTATTTTGCAGGAAGTCTAAGTCTGGCTTACTTTAAGCCCAAACCCCACACAATGACAGCAAAGAAGGTGCTGGACAAGACAGACAAAGAGGGGGAAAAGATGGTCAGGCCGTGATCTCACGACATCCTCCCGAATATGATCAAGATGGGGAACACACAAACAGCAGCACCCCCATTGAGATGTACAATTCCAGCTTGACACTTGACAGAAAAGGTGGCAGACTTCATATTCCCACAGATGATGTAACAGGCATTGGAAGTATGCTGTGGGATTCTGACACAGAGAAAAACTGACACACAGACTAGTGGAGTGACACACACACTCAGGAGAACAGAACATACAGGTGTGCACACCACAGAAAAACCAGAGACTAGTCTTCCAGATAATATGCTAGGCAGTCTTTACTTTCCTTTTTCCCTAAAGAAGGCCACCTAAACCAGATGGACCTTGACCTGACCAAGACCCCCAGACAAGGAAAAAGGAATATAGTACCCAAGAGTGCACTCTGGATGACTCACCTAGCTGCAGACTCGAGCTCATCAGGTCACAATCCAGTCCTTCACTTCCCAATCACTGAAGCATTAGAGGCAGTTGGTAAACAAGGAAGCCACAAGGGGAATTCCCTGGGCAGAAGAAAAGAAGCTGCCCGGTAGCTGTGGGGAAAATCCCGAAACAGCCTCCTCCAAGTCGACTAGCCATGGGCAGAGGCTGTAGTCCCATCTGGGTCACCAGAAATTTGTTACTGAGCAATGGGCTCACTCTGCTTGCCTTAATCTGAGCCAATTGGTCACAAGAAGTTAGGGATGGAGAAAGGAAGCTTCAATTCGATTAGCTGGCATAATTGGGAAGACGACAGACTAATGTCTCAAATAAAACGATCAGCAAAAATTACAGAATCTTTTTTTTTTGTTTTTGGGGGAGGAAGACTAGCCCTGAGCTAACATCTCATGCCAATCCTCCTCTTTTTTGCTGAGGAAGACTGGCCCTGGACTAACATCTGTGCTCATCTTCCTCTATGTTATATGGGATGCCACCACAGCATGGCTTGACAAGTGGTGTGTCAGTGCGTGCCCGGGATCCGAACCTGTGAACTCTGGGCCGCCGAAGCGGAGTGCGTGCACTTAACCACTGCACCACTGGGCTGGCCCCCAAAATTACAGGATCTTAAGGTAGTTATATAGGGAAAATGGAAAGTGAGGAGGGGATCCAGGGATGTTGGTCTCCTCTGTTCCTGGGGAGAAACTCATAGAACAAGGTTTTAATTTATCAAGCTATAGGGGATTACATACCTAAGCAGAGGCCATAAATCAGGAAAGCATGTGAATTGTTTTAGAGTACGTGCAGAGCAGCAAGTAGTCACACAGTGGAGGGGCTGGGGCCATTTAGTGTAACAAAATGGCCTCACTTATGTTCACTTACACTATCATTTGATATTATTCGGGAAGACCTGGCCAAATCAATAAGAGATGAAAGAAAAAGTGGTTAGAAAACTTGAAAATACTATAGCATTATCTCTAAGTGATATTATTTAAGTAGGAAAAAAGCATGGGTCAATTTAAAACTTTTAAAACTATAGTAAGAGTTTAGAAATGGCCAGATATAAATGTGTGTATATGATTATCTTATTTTAAATAGTTCTACATATGAAGTAGTTATGTATCAATTAAACAATTGTGCTATGAGAGAGAGGAGGATGAATACACACATATACATATATAAACTCAATGTGACATGTTATAAAAATATCATTTTATTTATAAATTGCTAATGTTTGAAAGCAGGCAAGATAAAGATAGCAATAGAGAATACTTGCTGATCTTAGTGCTTATAATACTCACAGTATAGTGAATTTGTCTTGGTGAATTCATCACATTATAGTCTCCAGGTTTGTTGGCTCAAAGCTTGGTTTTGTTTCTGGGGGGTAAAAAATGTGAGTTTAAACAAATTCATAGATCACCCAGAATGATAATTTTTAATTTGTGACAGATAATATAACATTTCCTGAAATGCAGATGTCAGTATGACTAATGCAATCTAAAGAAGCCAGATTTTAATTAGAAGGTTACTTCATGAGCATAGAGTTAGAGAGAAAGAAGCTGATTGAATAACTGAAATGTTTATTGGCATTAAGTGATAGTGAAACTGAGAACTAAGGAGTTAAAAAAAATCTTCCCTAGAGCAAAAACTTTAAGATAAGCTTTGCTAACTGCAGCTGTGCATATTCAACATAATCAATTGTTGTTCAAAACTAACCAGGTCTTTCTGTCCCTCCTTAGCATATGAGTGAGCTGTCTTTCCCAGGAAGTCAAGGTCCTGACATCAAGATTCAGCCTCACAAGATGGAACACAGGCTGAAAATAAAAACTAAGCAGAAAAGTCCAGACAGTCAAGGAAAGAGAAATTCAGTCTTCAAGGCCAAATGCAGGCTGGTGGGAAGGTGCCAACCAGCAAGGCCACATACTCCCCCTCCCCTACCTAAAACCCCAGATAAAAATCTTTACCTTTTTCCCTTCGAGGAGGTGGATCTGAGTTCTAACTCCAAACTTCTCATCTGGCTGCCTTTTGATAATAGTAAACCTCTTTTCTTGCCACAAGCCTGGTGTTTCAGGGGTTTTTTTCTTTACTGGCCCTCCTGTGCAATGGGTAAATGAACATGGGTTTGGGTTTGCTAACAACAATGGGAATCTGTCCAGTGAAATATTTGGGTCAAGGTACAGCATTCAATGGACCCACAGCCAATGCTACCTATTTGGTTCCATGTTTTCATGTTTCATTACTGACTGTCCTTGCCATACCCCATCTGATTCACACATTTTTAAATTTATGTAACAAAAGTTTTTATAAAAGTTCAGGCTAAAATTTAGATAGTGCGGGCATTTCTGACAACCTAGAGAGGCACCATCTCACACGAGGGACTGAGGATCCCCTTGAAAAGAACTCATGTTAAGGAAAGCCATAAGGCACAAGAGCTTGACACAGAAGCAAGACCTGAGTCTTTGGAGGGAACGAATTACTGTGAAGGAGCACAAGTCAGAGTCACTATTGTGAGTATGCTGTGCTACATATGGATTTATATTTGAATCCTTAGATTACAAAAAGCAATAAGTATAAACCTAAGAATCTGTTTCACTAAAAACTTTATAAAACACAGGGTCACAAAAAATAACTATATAATGTCTAAAAGCTTGACAAAAGTTTGTACAAATGCTCGATTTGATTTAGTATATCTATTGATTGCATTTTCCAAATGTGAAATTGTTAAATCACCTGAGTAAACCTTAATAATGATAGCCAAAAAAAACACAGGGGCACAAGACTTACAGCACTAAACCCTGTTTAACAGAGAATCAAGAAACAAGTTAGAGGCATCCCTTGCCCCACTTCATCATGGGCTGCTATGCAGCTCTGGTACTTTGAACACTCTGCTGCTTTGATGTCCACTGGAAGATGGGAGCAGAGCTTGGTGGAACAGTTGTACCTCCCCCTGGGTTCTGCCCTTACCTGGTATCTATCAAAACCTCCGGTTCCACTTATATCAGCTAGCTCATACTTGTGGAGTGAGACACACACACATCACTGGTGACCATGTATATTATTAAAATGCTTTCTGAAAAAATGTGGCATTATGTATTAAGTGCTATAAAATGTGCATGCCATAAGAACCACTAATTCCAAACATTGGATTCTTATATAGAAATAATCTCCAATCAGGGAATGTTATATGTACAAAATGATTTATGACATTGAAATTATAACAACCTAAAAGCCCAATAATAGAGAAACAACAAAAACTCAAAGACTAAGCCAATGGATAGACCAAATGGGGACACAAAAAGAAAACACTTGTGGCAAAGGGTTGAGATTTTGAGGTACTTCTTACACTGGAGTGCTACAATGTTCTAAAAATAAATAAAAGTTTTTAAAAGTGAGGAAAAAATGGGTGAAGAAAGCATAGAAGAGATTTATTTGCTCTAACTAAATTATCTAGAACTATGAAGGGATTAAAATTACTTTAAACTGAAGACATCAGAACAATCAAAAGCCACAGAAACATGATCTAAACTTAAGCAGAAACTCCCAAAAACACAGCTGCCATTGACCCTCCTCTGTGGGAGTTTCCACTTGGGCAGAAGCCTGTATCCTTTGCATGGGAAGTGTGAATTCAGCTGCACATTAGTATCAAAAAGCCCAGTAGAACCTTCCATATTTCCCCATTGGAGTCTTAACCCTCTCTCCTTTTTTTGTTAAATTTCTATATAAACCTTTACCTTTGGCTTTTCAGGGAGTTACTCATTACTGAGTAACTTCTGCATGTGTGTATGTGTAAACAAACCTGTCTTTTCTCCCATTAATATGTATATTGTCAGTTAATTCACATGGTCGTGACTGAACCTAAGTGGATAGAGGTTTTTCTCCCACCAACCACTAGCTCCTGGAGTTCTGTGACTGCTATACCCAATTTTTAATGAAATAGAATGAAAAAGATTCTAGAAGACTGGAGATGGGCCCTTAAGGTTTCAATTTTCAGAAAGTGTGTTCAAATCCATCCCTCTTTTTACCAGGGTTAGATTGGTCAGGGCAGCGTGGGTGGGTCTATTGGGCCAAGGCCAAGAATGTCATGAGAATACTGAGGTTCAAACAACAGCAGGACCCTTTTCTCCCCCTCTCTGAAAAATTCACTTCCACAGCCATTAGATGAGGCAAAGCAAAGTAGGCTTCTGAACGGAGGAGTGACCCAGTATTGGGTGTCAGAGCCAAAGTTGAAAGTAGAGGGCATCCACACTGGGGAGGGAAAGGGGAGACTCAACTGGAGGTGTGGGAGCCCACACGGGGTAAAAAAAATATCCACATAGAGGCTAATTCTTCGTGGGGTGTTAGAGCCCAATAGGAGTGTAGGGAAGGAAGACAAATCCTCTACCCTCTAGGTCATTCTGGCTGGGCTACAAATTAAATTGACATGAGACAGACTAACAGGAGAAAAACAAACAAAGCTTTATAATATGTATACATGGGAGAAACCCAGGAAAACTGGGTAACTTGCCAAAATGGCTGAGGTTGTCATCTTAAATACCATCTTCAGCTAAAGACGAAGGAGAATGTTGAGGGTCGAGGGAGTCAGTTATGGGTTATTACCAGAAAAGCACAGTAAACAAGAGTAAGGTTATTATACAGCTTTAAGTCCTTGCCTTCCACAGTGATAAGAGTCTCTAGAGATAAGGTCATCCCCCTCTTCTTGGTACAGAAAAGGAGATAGTTTTACAAATGGAGATTTTCCTTACAGATGTAAATGTCTCTTACAAAGGGTAACTTCTACTTGCTTTTCAGAGCTTTTCCCATGTCTTCAGTTTTTTAAAAAATAACCAGCCAAAAATAATCCTCATGCCAAAGAGACATGTTTTGGGGTGGCCAATTCTGATCCCCAACAGGGAGTCAGGAGGTCATCCACATGGGGGAGGGGACAAAGATGGTGAAAGAAGATTCACTACACATAAAGGGATGTAGAGGAGGAAAGATTTTCCTCTACCCTTTTAGGTTCAGTGGCTGAAGGGGGAAAGGGGCCTGTGAATTAAACTGACAACAGACAGATTAACAGGAGAAAAGGCATACAGATTTATTAATTTTTAATTTTACACATCACAGAAAGAGGTAAATACCCAAAGAAAAGGTGAGTTTATATAACATCTTAGTAGGGGAAAGGGAGGGGAAGAAAGGACACTTACGGGAGAGCAAATGAATTTTAGGAAAGAGGATGAGCCCCTGGGAGAATATATGAGAGATATGATAGATCGTGACAATGTCTGTCTGGGTGGGGACGACTTATGGTCTCCTCTTGTGTGAGACCTCAACTTTCTCTAGTTGAGGAAACTCATGAGGAGCGGATTTATGACAATTGAGCTATTATCTGTTTTTAGGCAGGTAAGGGGAATTCAGAGAAAACTTCTTCCAGTGTTTGTTGATTCTCAAATGTCTTCAGCTGAAAATAATTCTCATGCCATTGTGAGACATTATAGACCCCTTCAGGGATTTATAAAATAAATAATTATTTTAAGAAAAATTTGCATCCAGGTTTCTCATTTAGGAGACAAGAGTTACGAAGGCGAAAGGCAAGAAAACTAGAAGGAAACCTATAGTGTTGGATTGAAACCGGAGGTAACAGTGTGAAGTCATAGTTTACAATATTGATATAAAATAGAGATGTAAATGTGTGTGTGTGAATTTACGTTCATATATCCCCTAGATCTGTTCACTGAGGGAGCCTGGGAATAGCAACACTGCATAGTGAGAAGCACACTTAACACCCATAGCTTGGCTTTTAAATATCATACACTAAACTAAAAATAACCTTGGAGAAGTGGCTCCTTGGAGAAATAGCTGATCCCACGCTGGGGCAAGCAGCACACAAGATGAGACTAGAATATCTTATTGTGCCAGAAAGCAAGGAAGTACCCAAAGAATGATGGGAACATGTCAAAAGGACACAGAAGCCAATTTAAGGGGCTCCCACTGACCAAACCTGTGACAATTTGAGCATAAAGATAAATAATGATAAAACCAGATTATAACCTGCTAAAAAAAGTGAAAACCATGAGGCCACACTGGGATAATAAATAAATGAATAAATTGAAAGTTTTATGAGGCATAAGATATTTACATAGTTTCAAAGTAGTGCCTCCCCCCAACATTAATTAATCACAAAGGAGAAAAGAGTAAATTTATAGCAGAGAAGCCTGGCAGACACTACCTTAATAAATGATCAAAGTGAATACATAATTAATGGGGCAAGTCTAAATATCATGTGCCACCTAATAAGGCATAACGAGAAGAACATAGTATCACTTCCCTGATATTCCTATCAAAGATGCACAACTTGGATTTAATTATGAGGAAACATCAGCCAAACCCAAAAGGAGACATATTCTACAAAATAATTGTCAAAGTCATGAAAGTCAATGAAAAGACTGGAGAATTGCTACAGATTTAAGGGAAATAAAGAAACACTACAACGAAAAGCAACATATGATTCTGAACTGAAATCTTTTGCTATAAAAGACACTATTGAGGCAACTGGCAAAACTTGAATGGGATCTGAGAATTAGATGGTAGTAACGTACCAATGTTCATTTCCTGATTTTGGTGGCTGTTTGAGGATTGTGGTTAACTAGAAGAATGTCCTTGTTTGTATGAAATACACACTGATGTATTTGGTGGGGGTATGGGGTGGCAGGAGGTGGTGGGCATCATGTCTTCAATTTGGTTTATGTCCTAATTTGTTCAAGAAAAAGAAAGCTCTTGGAATTCTACTCACAACTTTTATGTAAATTTTAATTTTTTTTTCAAAATGAAAAAAAAATCATATTAAAAAAATATATCATAGAGGGAAAGTCCAGACAGAGGACTTCTAATCTAAGAAGACCTGAGTCAAAATTTCAAATGCAAGCATGTTGCAAAATATTCAAAACCAGAGGTGAGAATGAGCACAGGAAAGTCTGAGACAAAGGGCATGAGTGGGATGGTCCTGAGTGATCACCTAAGATGCTTGTGAGGACAGGCTCGAATGTGGTCGTGGGTCTCTGGCCTGGTAAAGGGCCAGAAGAAGTGAAAACAAAAGAGAAGTAGATGAAGTCCAGAAGCAATACACTAATTCCAAGAAACACTTGTCAACTTAGAAAAAAGAGGAAGCTGCAAAACAGAAGGAGAGCGTTTATTTGGGGTCTTATAATTGCAATTCGGGGGAACAGAGGTTCCAGCAGCAGCCAGAAAAGTACGACCCTGAGAAGTAAAAGTCAGAGCTTTTATTAGGAAAAAGGGGAGCCCAGAGTAATCACCTCAGTTGTTTGTTAGGGAGGACAAATTTATGTTACAGTTCATTGGCTTACTCAAGGACATCTTGTTGCTATCAGAAAAAGGTTATTTTTGCACAGTCCGTCAGAAAGTTTTTCTCAGCAAATAACTCCCTTTTGGCAAGTCAGCAAGGTCAGCACGGTTTCATATTGTTAACAAGATGGAGTCCAGGGTACAAAATGGAGTCACTGTTGTCAATTTGTTTCACACATTCCAAGCAGGTCTATTAAAGCTCTGATTTACCATTTGACCTTGAAATAAAAAAGATGATAAATAGCAGTCAGCATGGATTCACATGAAAATCACATGAGACTAATCTCACTTCCTGCCTTGACAAGGTAAAATTAGGAAATGCAAGGAATATTTTGCATCTTTACTTCAGGAAATCATTTGACAAAGTGTCTCAGTACATTGGCTACCTTCCTAACTGGTTAAACCAGGTCTTGTGATGTTGTGACTCAGAGCTGCCTCCTCAGGCCTGTCTTGGTCATCATATTTACAAATGCTTGGATGAAGATGACAAATCTTATCACAACAGATGGCATGACAGACAGAGAGAGAAAATAACATGGATGATAGAATCAAGATCCAAAAATCTCTTGCCAGGTTGAAGCAGTGGATTACATTCAAGAAGATAAAAGATGAAATTTCACAGGTACCAATTTTTGCCTTGGGAGCAGAAAACCAATTGCCTAAGTACAAGACAAAGATAGGGGGATGATGAGTAGCTTATGGGCAGTATCTTTGTTCATGCTACATTAATTGAGTGCCTGCCCAGTGTAGGGATGTGCTAGGCACTGTGGATATAAGAGTGAATCAGACAGAATTCTTGCCCTCAGTGACCATGAGTCC
Source organism: Diceros bicornis minor (assembly GCF_020826845.1). Taxonomy (NCBI): domain Eukaryota; kingdom Metazoa; phylum Chordata; class Mammalia; order Perissodactyla; family Rhinocerotidae; genus Diceros; species Diceros bicornis. Next base: position 28,447,432 of record NC_080744.1, on the reverse strand, counting down.
AGTAAATAGGAAATTAAACTGCTACATGACAAAGACTGCTAGTGCTAAAAACCACACAGACGGAGTGTTTTACCCTACTCTCGTGGGATTCGGAAATGTTTCCCAGAGAAAGTCACAGCTGAGTGGGGACCAAAAGATGAGTAGGAGTAAAGTAACGTTGAGAGAAAGTTTTCCAAGCAAAGGCAGCAGCAATTTAAAGATCTAGATGAGGGAAGGCATGGCTCTTTGGACCCTGAAAGCTCTGGAGGGCCTGTGGGGCTGGAGTCAGAAGAAGTGGAGCTAGAAAAGACAGCAGGGAAAGACCAGGGGCAATTACAGTAAATAAGCTAGAGGAAATGATGATGGCCTGAAATAAGCAGGGGAATGAAAAGTGGTAGACAGTTGCAACTATAACATACAACTATCTACTGGGGCTTTGGGGAAAAAAAAAAAAGGAGGAGGATTGGCAGTAGATGTTAGCTCAGAGCCGGTCTTCCTCAGCAGAAAGAGGAGAATTAGCATGGATGTTAGCTCAGAGCTGATCTTCCTCACAAAAAAAAAAAAAAAAGTAGTAGACAGTTAAAGATATGAAAGAGGTAAAACTCCAGAACTTGGTGATTTATTGGTTTAGGGCAATGAGAGAAAGGGAGACATCAAATAGAATGCTAGGATTACATTGTCCTATGTAGCAATTTAATTTTTCATTTAATACTCCCAACAACACTAGGAGATAGGTGTTATTATCATATCTACTTTACAGACAAGCAAACTCAGAGAAGTTAAATAACTTGTCAAAGTTAAGGCTAGAAAGCAATAGATTTGCTATTCAAACCTAGATTAACTAAAATATAATGGACTGGGCATTTATTTTCACATATCAGGTTTAAGATATAAAAAATAAATAATAATTTTTAAAATATCAATTCCTGTTTAACCTTAAAAGTTTATGACTCTATCTTAGTTTTCTGAGTTTCAAGTTTTTATCCATAGATGTTTATAGATGTCCAAAAATGCTGACACTTGAATAAGAGGTCTTAGCAAAGAGGCAGATAAAGTGTCTTCCAGGTCCTCTTTTGTTATTAATGGAATGTCTAACAGCAGAGGGGTTGCAAAAGTCCAAGGAAGTGATAACTCTCGGGATTCTGTATTAGGTGACCTGTTTACAAAGACAAAGAACGCAGGAGGACTATCCAGTACAATGAGAAAGATAGACCATGAGGTTTATAAGGTTATCTTTACAGAAATGACAGTGATAGCTGACTTCTCAATAGAGACTATGGAAGCCAGAAAACAGGGGACTATTATGTTTAAAATACTCAAAGAAAATCACCGCCTAGATTATCTACTCTGTCATTTAAACAAGGAGGCAAGATAAAGCATTTTCAGACAAATAAATGAATAAAACCTAATAAAGTTTATAACTAGCAGCCCTTCACTAAAGGAAATTTCAAAAAATGTATTTCAAGCTGAAGAGAAAAACTACCAGATGGAAGTCTGGAATTCAGGAAGGAATAAAAAACAAAGAGCATGATAAATAAGTGAGTAAATATAAAAAATTTTTGACTATATAAAACAATAATGTCTAATTATTATATAACAAATATATTTATATGTACTATATTTACTATATAAACCAAAAGTGTCTTGCTGAATTAAAAACATAAAATTAAAATATACAACATCAGTAACATAATTTGGAAGAATTCTAAAGTGTCAAGTGTTCAAGAGATGACTAAAGGTATTGATTAACTTTAGACTTTTATGTGTTTAGCATGCATTTTGGAATTTCTAAGGTAAATAATGAAAAGAATAGAAACACAGTGTATGAATTCCCAACTAGCAGAGGGAATAACTGGAATGTGGATCAGTCAGGATAGGCTAGGTTGTGCTGCAGTAGCAAACAACCTCAAAACTTCAGTGGCTTTAAGTTTAATTCTCATTTCTACTACATCTCCATCCCAGTCCAGCCCAGGGGTTCTGCCCACGGTAGTCACTTGGGAACACAGGCTGACACAGGCTTCGTCTTGACACACACTGTCACAATCACAGAGGCAGAGGTGAGAGAACATGGCAACCCATGGCCAGCTCTTAATCCTTCTGCCAGAAATGACACTTGTCACTTCTACTTGCACTTCATTGACCAGAGAAAGTCACATAGTATATCTAAGTACAAGAGACAGGAAGTAGGATCCTTCTAGTTACCTGGAACAAGAGACCTAAACATTTGTGAACAGCTTTAACGGCTCTCATAGAATGACTGACAAATACACAACTAATCCAAAAGGAGAGGAAATAGAAATACCAGACAAATGAGACAGTTAGAAAAGACAAGATGGTAGATACACACTGAGGAAGATGAAGGTGAATAATTACAATAAATGTAAATGGACTAAACGGCCCAGTTAAAAGACAAGATTGATAGGGAAAAAAAAAATCTAACCTTTTGTTATTCATAAGAGACACTAAACAGCGTAAGAATACAGAAAGTTTGAGAACAAAAAAATAGAGAAAAGATATACCATGGAAATTGTGGCACATTTGTACATTAGAATCCTATAGAGCAATGAAAATGAAAAAATATCTACTTGTAGCAACATGAATGGATTTCATAAACACAACGTTAAGTTCAGCCACAAAAAATATGTACATTGTGATTCTCTTTATATAAAATTCAAGAACAGGCAAAATGAAACTGTATTGTTTAAAAATGTGTGCATAGAAATAAAACTACAAAAAGAAGAAAGGAAACTGCTATAAATATGACGATTTTTTCTACAGAAAAAGAACAGGCTGTGGTCAGGGAAGAGCACATGGCTGGTGGCTTTGGAAATGCTGGCAGTGTTCTATTTCTGACCTTGGCTGAAGTTACAAGGGTGTTTGCCTCAGAGATATTCTTTAAATTTTTTGTACATGAATGTTTTTGGCACTCTGATATAGATATATCATATATATGATATATGTACGATGATATCTCTGACATATATATGATATACCTTACAATTTTAAAAATGCTTAAGAAGGAAATATTTTATTAGATGATTAGAGGTGAAAATTAGGAGATCACTGGGTTATTTGCTGGAGTAGTTTCAGAGCGTCCTTATTGCAGTAAATTGAAGGAAAATCAGAAGTAAAGAAATAGAGTTAACAAAGAGCCTGACAATGGAGAGAAGGAATTGTTAGTGCACTAGCTTGATAGGGTGGGCTGGGGAGAGGTGTGCATATCCTGAGGAAAATGTCTATACAGGAGAAGACACTGAAAATAGAGTGCAGAGATAGAGCATAGCCCCAAGACTTGGGCAGAGTTGGGATCCAGCTCACAGGTAAAGGAACAGGAGACTGTCCTGCCTGTGAGAACGGCAGAAAGGGGAGAGGTATGTACCAGATAAAGAAGGGGATGCAGCTGAGAAACAGGAAAGTTGAGCAAGAATATGAGCAGAATAGGAAGTCCTTTTCAGCAATGGAATCTACTTGTACAAGTGGGACTTGAGTGACTTCTCCACTTTGCCTCAAACTTCTGTTTTGAAACAGGGTTCTGAAAAGGTCTGCCTCATCTCTGTTGCTCTCTAGGTCATGAGGAAAGTTACCTGGTATGGAAGGAGTTTGTGATCCGTTACTGAGAGGGCTCATTTCCTATGCATTAAATCACAGCTCCAGTGTTTACCTTCATTACACATATTAAAATGTGGTATTAATCTCCAGGAATTTTTCTCTAATAATTTGACATATATTACAAGTGTAATTTCTTTACACACATAAAATGTGATGTTTATTTCCATAAATTGCTCTCAAGAATGTGAGTAGGGCCAGTAGAGTGAAGAGACCAAATGTATTAGTTGCAGCTTCACAACTGGTTTGCTGTGTTCGGGGAAAATTGTTTCACCTCTCTGGACCTCAGTTTCATCATCTATAAAACAAAGAGGTTGGATAATTGGCAAAGCAATAATAAAGGATAATTTAACTGTATATATGTTGGGGTGGATTTGGATGGGGTGTGGAGTCAGTTCACCTTTTTAATGACTCCTGCCACACTGACTAGCATTTTTCTGGATGACTGCAGATTTATGCACAGAAGTCCTGATTTACCGTTTTAAAGATCAGTAATCTTTCAACTTCTTTAGTTTGTTTCCTTATCTGTAAATTGGGGATAATTAAAGTACCTTACTCAAAGTATGCTGTAGACCTAATGTTTTTGACCCCCCAAAATTTGTATATGAAAACCTAACCCACAATGTGATGGTAGTAGGAGGTGCCGCCTTTGGGAGGTGATTATTTCATGAGGGTAGAGCCCTCATGAATGGGATTAGTGCCCTTAGAAATGAGATCCTAGACAGCTCCCTCAACCCACACCATGTAAGGTAATAGCAAGAAACAGTGGTTGATAGCTTTGAAACTGTATGTCCCTGGTTGCCCAGGACCATCCCTATTTATGCCTGCTATCCTGGCATAATTAATAATAGTGCTCCTTTTCACTCTCAAAAGTGTCCCAGGTCAGACAGTAAATTATATAGTCACCCTGTTCAGAACACATAGTGAGCCCTTAATAGATGTCATAATATTATTATTATTACCAGTATTGATATTGTTTCCTAAAGAGTCACAATTAAAAGTTAAGTTTAAATTCTGAATTAGTAGGTGTGACCACAATTGAAGTTTTTGACTGAGAGAGAGGGATAGACTGGCAGGTCTCTAAATTCTATCTTTGTATAGAATCTGCCTGGTGGCATAGCAGTTAAGCTCTTGCGCTCTGCTTTGGTGGAGCGGTCCAGATCCCGGGCGTGGACTGACACACCACTCATCAAGCCATGCTGTGGTGGCGTCCCATATAAAGTAGAGGAAGATTGGCATGGATGTTAGCCCAGGGCCAATCTTCCTAAGCAAAAAGAGGAGGATTGGCAACAGATGTTAGCTCAGGGCTAATCTTCCTCACACACACACACAAAAAGAATCGGAGAGCATCCCAAATGGAGGGGGCCATGTCAGGGAGTTCGGGGCAGGTAGATCCAGGGTTAGGGCATCTGTGAGGGTCATGAGTCACCACAGGTGCACTGAGATTAATGTTGGGGTAATACGAAGCAGGCAGTGAGAAGTTGAAATCAGTGCCTCTGAGAGAGACTTGGGACACCGTGTACAACTGAATCTAACTCCACAGGGGTGGTGGCGGGAGCCAGGGCAGTGCTTGAGTCTCCCAGGGGAAAAATGGAACAGAGAAGATTGTAAAAAGGAAGTAAAGGGAGAGGATAAAGGCCTGAGGAAGAGGTGTCTAAACAAGGCAGCTCTCCTTGCACCTGAAGGTTGCCTTTGGATACTGACTTCTGTGTGGTGGACAGAAGAGTGGCCTGGAAGAGGAAGGGAACAAACCCAGAGAGGCAGCAGGCTTGCCTGCGTCCCCTGTCAAGCTCTTTCTCCTGAACTCCCTCTCAAGAGCCCTTAATCCTTGTTAGGCTCCTGGGGGAGGCTGCCTTATGGCATCTTCAAAGCTCCCAGATGTACCCTGGCCTCAGAAAAACAGACCAGCTTCAGAGCTGGTCCTCCAGCTCTGAAGGACTCAGAGGACTGCAGTCGCAGCTCTCGTTCACTTGAATAATAAAATTGTTATTGACCCAAGTTCTCAGCGAACAATGGAGTATTTGTTTAACATTTCTGAGCTGCTGCTGATTGCTCAAGTTCCAGAAAATGTCCTCTTCCAAAGTAAAGTATTTAAAATTAGATTGGGAGTGGGGAGTAGTGGAGGAGGTCTGGGGTCTGCACTGAACTTTCACTGACCTTCCAGCTCCTTAGGGCATGCTCCTTGTAATCGGTCCATCCTGTCCAATGGCTAGCCGAAGGAAAGAGAAGAGAGACATCTATGATGGCCAAAAGTTTGTGCCTGCTTATCTATGTTATCATCTCAGTCTCTAAACCACTTCCTACTCCTGATTCTATGCCCACTTAACTCTTCATTTGCGACTTTGTGTAATACAATGTAGTGAAAAAAAGCATGGGCATGAATTTGAGCCCCAATGCCACAGTATAACCTGAGGCTAATAACTTCGTATTGGTTATCTATTGCTGCATAACCCACTTACTAAACAACAGTACTTTTATTGTATCTCCTGATTTTATGGTTTAAGTGTAAACCTTCACTCTTAAGCAGGGTAGGAGTAAGGGAAAAATTGCAAACATATCCTAAACATTTTTAGTAGTCTTGCTTATTATAGCAGTGTGGGCAAAGCAATTCTCAAACTCTTTCATATGTATTATAAGAGCGAGCAAATGAATACAAGGGTTAATGCTGTGAAGAGCCAGGGTTCACCCTGTGGAAGAAGGGGCATGTGATTACGGAATGGGGGAAAGCAATGCAGGAGAGGAAGAAATTTTTTCCTCTACCCGCTTAGGTTCAGTGGACCTACAAATTAAACTGACGAAAGACTGGTTAACAAGGGAAGAAAGCAGATTTAGTTATGTACATATGTACAACACAAAGAGTGAACCCTAGTGTAAGGCTATGGACGTGTCAATGGAGGTTCACCAGTTGTAACAAATGTACCCCTCTGGTAGGGGATGTTTATAGTGGGGGAGGCTGTGCATGTGGGAGGGTGGCTGGGGATATATGAGAACTCTCTGTACTTTCTGCTCAATTTGGCCGTGAATCTAAATCTGCTCTAAAAAGTGAAGTCTATTTAAAAAGAAAAGTTAAAAAGGCAGATGCCGATTTCTTCATAAATTTCAAAGACCAGGAAAGACTGTGGAGATGTAGCAGATTAAAGGTGGCTAAAGAGACAGACAACTAAATTTGACACTCGACACTAGGCTAGAACCTGCACTAGAGGGGAAAAATATGTTATCAAGGATATTATTGGGCCAAGTGACAAATTTATATACAAACAGATAAAAGATTTGATAAAAGCGTTGCATCAGGGTTAAATTTACCACTCTGGCCGAATTTATCTATTTACCATTGTCTGAATTTTCCTTTTGAATCACTTGCCACTCTTGCTGCCTGGAGAGCTTTTGCCCATCTATTCACGTCCTATCCACCTTCAAACTTCAACTACCTACCCCATGACCACCTGGAAGACCTGCCAACCATTTCAGCCCTGGGTGATCAAATCTTCCTCTGAACCTGGAGATCCTGTTTCTGCACTGCTTACGTCATGCTTTTATAGCCTGGCATTTTCAGTTGTCTCCCAATATAAATGTATGAGATCTTTCTTTCCAACTAAACTGAAAACAAACTAAAACCGAGAATGTTGCGTTATGCTTCCTTCTAGCTTATAGACCTTTCTTATGATAGATGTTCACTATAATTAATTTATTTGACAGTTCTTTATCAAGCATCTACTATGCACTAGTTATTATTAATACAAAGATAAATAAGACATGGTCTCTGCCCTCAAGCGACTTATAGTTCTATATGGGGAGCCGAACTATAAATAAATTTTAAACGTGCAAGGAACATAAGGGAAGAAATAAGGATTGTTTCAAGGAAGGCTCCACAGAGTAGTTGACACTTAAATTGAGACCTGAAAAGCACGTCTAAGTGTTCACCGGGGGCCAGGGAACTGTTGGCAAGGTCTTAATATGGTACACATCTGAGAAAGCATAGGTGACACAGCAAAGGCTTCTGCATAACCTCCAAGTCTATGCCTCCAGGCCTTCTGCATGAGAGCCACAAGCCTCACCCTACCCATCCCTATGGATGGAATGCACAGGAAAGGGAGATGGAGGTGGGTGACCTCAGGAGATTAAAGCCGTTGCTGTAGACAGGAGGAGCCAGAGCGGGGCAGGGGTAGTTTCAGGGTTTTCCACAGACAGAGAAATAAGAAGGATGCCTTGATATTAATCAGGAACATGTAGACAGTCTGTAAGGTTGCTAGAGTTCAATGAACCCTTCCTGAGAACAAGTTGTCAGCCACTTGGGCAGGCTGCACACAGTGGCCATGCACCCAGAGAAAATGGACTGTGTGCTCTCTGCATGGACAGACTGATCAGACCACGATACATGATGCTGATGAAGGAGGAAATTAGGCCACTGAGAAAGAAGGGGAAAATCAAACAGAAGCTCTTTGTTCTATCAGTGATATTTCATTATCACTAATGTATGAGATAATTGATTCTTTTAGAGATCAGTCCTTCTCTTCCTCTTTTTTGGCAAAAAGAAAACCATATAGAGAGAAACAATATGGGGAGATTCAACCTTAGTAATCCAGTAGAGCATCTCACAGCCCTTCTCTGCTGCTCTATAATAATTGCTGGAAAATGTGCTTGCCTTTTGGATGCAACTAATTTTTCTCTATTCTCAGCACTTATGATAAATTAACATCTGTACAGAATTTGCCAATATTTAACATAATTTGTTGTTGCTGCTGCTGTCATTTCAATGAACATTCCTCCTAATGACTGCTGCTAATGTCAGAATGCTTAGTATGGCTCCTCCAAAGCAAGCATTGCTCAACTCCTCTTTGTCTAGTAATAAGGCTCATTACATGATTTTTCCCTGAAGAATCATGAAATTTATTAATCCTCCTGCAGAAGACCTCAGAACCTCAGAGACACCCTTCCTCACTTTAAGGGGCTCTGTGGAGAAAGAGTTTCACCTGAGCTTTTGCTGTTACTGCTGTTCAGGTTGGATCTTGCATAACTCTTTGCTGTGAGCTCATCCAAATTTCAGTCAAATGACAGTCTGCAGTGTTGTCTCTTTCTTTAAGAAATTGGGAGTTTCCCTTTACCTGAAGCCGTGCCAACTCTATGACAGGAAATCCATTCCTTGGAGAATCATCTCCTGACTCTTCAGCTGGATTCTTTTTACTAGGTATCTCTTCTCTTTCCATCTCTTCATCATCATCATCTCATACTCACTCACTTCACCCCAGTCACATTGGCCTCTTTAGGTACCTAGAAGATGCCAAGTTTTGCCTGCCTCAGGACTTTCACACTTTCTGTTCTTTCTGCCTGAAAGTTCTTTAATATGACTGACTCCTCATCCATCAGGTTTCAGTTTAAATTTCCCCTCATCAGAGATTCATCCCTGACCACGCTGTCTATACTCTTGTCTTAGTCCATTCAGGCTGCTACAACAAGCTTCCATACACTGGGTGGCTTATAAACACTGGAAATTTATTTCTCACTGTTCCGGAGGCTGGGAAGTCCAAGATCAAGACATTAGCAGCTTTGATGTCTGGTGAGAGCCTGCTACCTGGTTCATAAACGGCTGTCTTTTCACTGTGTCCTCACATAGTGGAAGGAACCAGGGAGCTCTCCAGGATCTCTTTTATAAGGGCACTAATCCCATTCACAAGGGCTCCAACCTCATGACCTAATTACCTCCCAAAGGCCTAACCTCTTCATACCATCACATTTGGGGTTAGGATTTCAACTTTGGAATTTTTGAGAGGACAAAAACATTCACTCTATAGCAGTTCTCTTCTACCCACCAGTGCCTCTATCATAACATCTTATTTTTTCCTTCATAGCTCTTATTATAATCTGTAATTATTTATTTGTTACTTAAATTTCTCTGTCTCCACTTGAATACGTGTTTCAAAAGAGTAGGGTCCTTGTCTGTCTTTTCCAAGATCAAGTTACAGTGCCTAACACATTTCTCACATTTCCTGGTGTGAGGGATCAGAATTGGTCACTCCAAAATGTATCTCTATAGCTTGAATTTTGTGTGTGTGTGTGTGAGGAAGATCAGCCCTGGGCTAATATCCATGCCAATCCTCCTCTTTTTCCAGAGGAAGACCGGCCCTGGGCTAACATCCACGCCTATCTTCCTCTATTTTATATGGGAGTTCAAAACCTCGGGCCTCTGATGCGGAACATGTGCACGTAACCGGGCCAGACCCTGGCTTGATTATTTTTAAGAACAAAAGACTGAAAGAACCTTTGACTTCCCCCCAACTGCCTAAAAGAAATTTAAGGTAAAAGACCTGCCCCAAGGACAGGCCATCACTGTAGATGACCGTGGGTATTGGTAGACTGCTAGGGTCCTTGCTAAGCCCATTCTAACCAAAGTTCTAGCTACCAAACATTTGCTTTTCCATTTCCATGTGAATTGCCTTCCTCCCCTTTGAAGCCACAAACCACTACCCCCAACAGCTTCCTTTGTCTTTAGCTGAAGATGATATTTAAGGTGACAGCTTTGGCCATTCTGACCAGTTACCCAGTTTTCCTGGGTTTCTCCCATGTATACATGTTTGATTTTTTCCTGTTATTCTGTCTCATGTCAATTTAATTCTTAGGTCAGCCAGAAGGACCTAGAGGGTAGAGGAATTGTCTTCCTCCCCCATACCAACTATTTGACTTTCTAGGAAAGGCAAAACTATGGGGAAAGTAAAAAGATAAGTGATTTCCAGGGGTTGGGAGGTGGTGGGAGGAATGAGTGAATAGGCAGAGCATGGGGGATTCTTAGGGTGCTGAAACTGTCCTGTATGATACTGTAATTGTGGAAACATGATCATGGGGTTTATGACGTGCCACCCCAAAACATGGCACCTTGGCATATTGACTCTCTTATGCTGAAGGAGGTTAAGAAAACAGCAGAAGCAGGGAGGTCACTCTCACATCTCCCCTCCCCGTTCTTCCCTTAAAGCAGGAGATAAATCTCCCATGTGAAAGGTACCCTCCCTATACGAGGAGGAGAGGAGACATCCTTATCACCAGAGATAGGGAATTTAGGGCCATGAAAGCTATATAAACAAACCTTGTTACTTATTCACCATCTACTACCCACAGACCAAAACCCTTTATCTTATCAATTCTTCACAAATTTATTGTTTCTTTGTCTAAAAGATATAAAAGCTTCCATCTCTGGTCACTTATTTGGTTCTTCATTCTCTTGTGAAGGGTCCCATGCACTTGTAAAAATTTAATAAAATTTATATGCTTTCCGCTGTTAAACTGTCTTTGTCAGTATAATTTTCAGACCCAGCCAGGAACCCTAGGAGGGTCAAGGAAAACTTTTTCCTCCCCTACAATGACATTATGCATTTGTCAAGACCCATAGAACTGTACCACACAAATAATGAACCCTAATGTAAATTGTGGGCTTTAGTTAATAATGTATTGATGTATTGGTTCATCAGTTATAACAAAAGTACCACAGTAACACAAGATGTTAATAATAGGAAAACTGTGTGCCATGTGGTTAAGAGGGGGGAAGGGAGAAGAGGCACATGGGGACTCTCTGTACTTTCTGCTCAATTTTCCTGTAAACCTAAAACTGCTCTGAGCAAATAAGTCTATTAATTCAAAAAAAAAAAAAGGCTGTCTGTTCACCTAGCACTCGTATATCCTATTCTACAGCCAGGTGTATTAGGATAGTCCCCTTTCTCTCTGCAGTTCCACAACTTGATAGTACCCTAATCCCATGAGCAGAGGAAAACAAAATCAAGTTACCCACGTCTTTAGGCAGGGGTCCCCAACCCTGGCCTCACATCAGAATTGCCTATGGAACTTTTAAAAATGCCAAGATCCCAGGCCAACTGAATCAGAATCTTGGGGGGTAGGGCCATTGCATGTCCGTGTTTAATAAGCTCCACAGTGATTCTGATACCGATTCCCACTTAAGAATCATTTTTCTTGGCTGACACTTATTTTCACCCAATGCCCAAGATCTCAGAACTGCACTTCTCCCTGATTTCTAAGATGAAATTTCCACTTTGTCTTAATTCAGGTGGGTGAATTCCTGTCTTGCTACCATGAGTACCGTGTAAGACAGATGGGGGAGGGCATGAATGGGAGAGTCTGCTTCTCTTATTTATCTCTTTTGTTTTGTCTGTGTGTGTGTGTGTGTGTGTGTGTGTGTGTGTGTGTGTGTGAGGAAGATCAACCCTGAGCTAACATCCATGCCAGTCCTCCTGTTTTTGCTGAGGAAGACCAGCCCTGAGCTAACATCTATTGCCAATCCTCCTCCTTTTTCTCCCCAAAGCCCCAGAAGATAGTTGTATTTCATAGTTGCACATCATTCTAGTTGCTATATGTGCGACGCCGCCTCAGCATGGCCAGACAAGCAGTGCATCAGTGCGCTCCCGGGATCCAAACCCTGGGCCACCAGTAGTGGAGCGCCCGCACTTAACCACTGAGCCATGGGGCCAGCCACCTATCTCTTTCAAATTATCCCAAATCTTGGAACAGAAGGGGAAGACGAATAAGTTCTAAGTTCTCGGCAGGGGCCCCCTGTAACAAAAGACAGAGAAAAGCATACAAATTTATTTAATATGAGTTTTACATGACACAGGAGCCTTCCTAAGGAAATGAAGACCTGAAGAAGCACTTAGATCTGAGCACTTTTATGCTAGGTTTGATGCAGAGTGGGAAGTCATGGAAAGATGTGGTAGAACAAAGGGTATGAGCTAAGTGTAATAAACTGGGGGAAACTCAGCAAGACCTGTTTGTTCAGATTCCTCTCAGCATCTCTCCATCTTCAGAGATAAGGATGCACCTTTCCTCTGGGTATAGGGAGGGCACCTCTCACGTGAAGATCTTATGACCTGCTTCAGGGGAAGGTGAGAAAGTTCTTCCTGCACCTGCCATTTCTCAGATTCCTTCAGCTTGAAATAGTCAATATGCCAAAGTGTCATACTCTGGAGTAGCTTGTCCTGAGCCCAGTCAGAAGCTCCCTGCATAGAAAATGGACCCTGGTGGTTGGTTTGGCCCTGTGCCAGCCCTACACTTCTAAAGCAGGTTCAAGGCATATGAGGTGTGCCACTTATGAGGTCTCTATTTAAACACACCTGAGTCTTCACACTCCCACCCGTTATTTGGTCTGTTCATTTCCCTAGACCTTTATATGCTTGCTGACTGCAAAAGTAATGGCCCCAAACCCTTGTCACTGGAGTAACAGAAGATTAGTATCTTTAACCAAACAGTTACTTATTATAACAATCATCAGCCATATTCAGACCTCTTAAAACACTCCCTCTTCCATGGTTGCTGAGGTATTTCTGTGTCAGGCATCTGACCAGTGAGTGGCCAGAACAGTGAGTCAGAGGCTGATGCTAAGTGAAGGGTTCTAAGTTCCTTTGTGAGGTTTAGTTCTATTGTTTCTGCAGAGCTGAAGGCCTGATGCTCAAAATGGCCCCCAACTCTTAGCCTATTGGCCAATTTGGGCACATGATACGATTTTTTTGTCCAATTGCTAGGTCATACTATTTCTTACAATGCCTTTCTTCCTTTCCACATGAGTCATAGGAGCTCTATATATTTTCCTGCACAAGTCATAAGTTTTCCATATCATCTGAAGGGGAAAATTGTCCAAGACTTGGAAATAGACAAAAGAGATTACAAGATATCCTTTCATTGGAGTACTGGAGTTGTCTAGCAGACCCACTGGGGATGAGCAGACACTATTGGGGAGTATATCTTTGATTGACTTGCAGGGTAGAAATGAAATTGTACAAAACTGATAACAACCCAGATGTTTCCCGTTCATAGCAATGAAATGAATTTTGTCTGGCAGAGGATATAAATTTCTATAAACCAAAATTTTAACAAGTTACTGATTTCCTCATTAATGAATGAGTGAATAAAATGGGTTTATTTATGAGTTTAATCAATGTGATGGGTTTATTTTTTAAAAATTTCATGATAGCCATGTTTTTAACCTTTAGAAAAAATTATACTTTGACACTTCGTACTTTTACATGTGTTATTTCCTTTGCCTGGAATAACCTTCTAACCTAGTCAGCTTGGTTTCTTACCCATCTTGCAAGGCTGTGCTCAACTGTCCTCTCCTCTGAGCTTTCCCTCGTCCTTCTTCCCCTGTTCCAGCATTCATTTGTTCAGACTCTACAGCACTCATTGCATTCTATTATAATTGTTAAATTATATTATAATCGTACCAAAATTGATATAATTGAAGAGTAAATTCAGTTAGAAAACTTCAAATCTGCTGTCTTTTCCCACTCGTGCTGTAGAACTTGGAAGGGTAGAAGAAAAAGATTTTTTTCCTGTCCTACACTATGTTTTGAAGCAGCATTTATCAGATGAGGAAAAAAATCGGTATTCCGTATATGTAAATTGATCATTGATGAAGAACTAGTGGTTTAACACTAATCTCTTGTGAGTTTGGTTGGTATAGGTCATCGTCTCCCAGGTGTCTGCTTGTTCCTAGGTGCACTGAAAAATTGCAAAGCTAAGGAGCTGTCCTTGGAACATAATGTGCAACCTAGATTCATTGGCTTCTCATTGAGGCCAGAGTTCTAGGAAGGTGTGCAGTCACCTAATTGAAAATGATGAAACCTTGGTCTTTTCTCCAATTGTTTCAAGGCTGGAGTCATTTAACAATGCAGGAGGCTGAAGAACACAACGTATTTTAATGTTTAGTATTTCTTCCTCCTCATACCTGCCCTAGGTAAATTACGTGAAGTGAACATTTCTCTTACTCTGTATCTCTCTCCCCCACTTAGCAAACAGAATTCTCATGGACTCTACTTACTTGTGTCTTCAACATTTCCTTCTCCAATTCACTTCCTCTTCCCTCCTACAAAATTTATCTTAAGCCCTATTCTTGAGAAGAGTTGCATTTTAAAGTTCTCTAACCCCACCCTATTTCTCTGCCAAGTGAAAATGGTTACTATCAGATAAACCATTTGTGCTAATATCTTCTATTAATGTGTTATTCCGCAGGAAACATAATGCCTTAAGCTATCTAAAATGCATTAGCCTCCTTTGAGACATTCTTAAGGAATGAGTCCAGTAGGGACCTCTGTCAGTCTGCGGCTGGTGGAGAAGGTCCTTTTTAATCCTGGGAATTTATAGCTTCCATAGAGATGAAAGCTACTGCATTATTTTTTTTTTTTTTGGTTGAGGAAGATTAGCCTTGACCTAACATCTGTGCCAGTCTTTCTCTATTTTGTACGTGGGTCACCACAATAGCATGGCTGACTAGTCATGTAGGTCCACGCCCAGGATCCGAAACCGCAAACCCTGGTCACTGAAGTGGAGTGCACTGAACTTAACCACTATACCAGGGGACTGGCCCAGTATATTTATATTAAAAAGCCCCATCTTCTAGAGCTAGAGAGAAGAGATGATTGATGGGCACTGGTCATGTTTGTTTTATCAAAGTTAAAATTAATGTACCAGCCAAAGGATGGGAAAGGAAGAAAACCGAAACTGACTGAGCATCTACTATGAGCCAGGAAAATGCTACATGTTTTATACCCAGTCAGCTCTGCCCACGCCCCTCAACCTGGCTGGACATCAGCATTTCACCACAATCAAGCCTAGGTCACAACTCTTCCCCATATACATATCTTCCACATAAACATTTACACTGTCATCATACAGGTAAGCATATTATACACATTAGACACACACATACAGTGCACAGCTTAAACCTACACACAGCACAAATCACATCCAAGCATAATCTGTGTCACACACACCTATAACATTTCTACTAATCACACAACACATACTCTGCACACATAACAAATATAAATGTCACATACATTGGGACGATTTAGTTTATTTAGGGAAAGGATGATCATTCAGCTTGGGTGGGTACAAGGAGAGTCAATAGCAGGAAAATTCCTCGGTTAGTCAAAAAGAGATACCGGATGAGGTGAATCTTAAAAAAAAATGTAAAAGTAAATGAGGTGAATGAGGACAGAAGGATATTCCAGGCAGAGAAACAACATAGGCAAAGTTATGATATCAAGAAACCATGTGGTACATAACTCTAAGTAGTTGGAAAACAATGGCCATAAATGCAAAGTGAGGAGTAGCAAGGGCTATTGATACAGGCAGGGGCCACCACTAGGGAAGCATTGAACACTCTACTAGAAACCTGGGGGTGAGGGTAGACATTCTAGTTGCTGATAATCTCTAACAACCGGATGTCCTCTATGCTATCAACAAACCCATTCATGCCACAATGGAATTCAATGTAGTTGTAGCTCCTGTGCTCTTTGTAGCTGTTTTTGTTATTCCTCTGGTAGCACTTGAGTATTTTGAAGGGATACTGGGCCCATACGTATACATTTCTGTAGCGATCTCTCCAGTTCCTGATGCATACATGCTCTATTTTGTGCCAAAAGGTATAGATGAAGATGTGATAGTTCTTGCCTCTGAGAGCTTCTCTTTCCCTCATGAGATCATTGCATCTGTACTCACTGAATTCCAAGCTCGTGCTCAGGTGATGCTGTTTCATGAATTCCTTCCAGGAAAGGCTCTGGCTGTGTACAAGGAGCCCACATAGGGGGAACAGCAGGGCCAGGAGAGGGCCTAGGACCGTTAGAGAAGATGCCATCTCAGTCACCTATGAGAGCCACCTATGAGTCCACAGGGAAGAGAGAGGAAAGCATTATCTATCTCGACATTGCCCTAAGAGCTGAGCTCCACCTTCAAATTCCTTTCCCTGCCAATGTAGGCACTTGGGCCCAATTTTACCATTTGGTTCCCAAAATAGAAGATAAGTCTCATTAGATAATAAAGTTTATAAGAACTGAAAATATACTAAAGCCTGAGTGATACAAGCACCAAATTGTAAGAAATGGATGAAGTTTATTTTGAGAATTCCAAACACCTCCTGTTTGCCCTCTCTTCCACTGAAACTGAGGGACCAGTCGCCCTATAGCTAGCTCTGTTTTATAGGCCAGGTCACTTCTCAGAAGAGCATGTATTCAAAAGAGAATGGGGGGCCAGCCCCGTGGCTTAGCGGTTAAGTGCACACGCTCCACTACTGGCAGCCCGGGTTCGGATCCCAGGCGCACACCGATGCACCGCTTCTCCGGCCATGCTGAGCCCGCGTCCCACATACAACAACTAGAAGGGTGTGCAACTATGACATACAACTATCTACTGGGGCTTTGGGGAAAAAAAAGGAGGAGGATTGGCAATAGATGTTAGCTCAGTGCCGGTCTTCCTCAGCAAAAAAGAGGAGGATTAGCATGGATGTTAGCTCAGAGCTGATCTTCCTCACAAAAAATTAAAAAAATAAAAGAGAATGATATTTTAAGCTTCACGTCTATGAATGGAAAGGGTTGTCACCTTTCAAGGGAATGTAGAAGATGAATAAGGACTTGGGAGGTTTTTTCCAAACAAGAAGTCTTTGGTTCCCTAAAATCTCAGGCTGCAATTACGCTGACTCTGCAAGATGGTGCTTCTCTGATCTTGACTTCCTTCTAACACTTCCCCAAAGCCTGTGTGAAACACTTCTCACTTCTCTAACCACATCTCTTCTCACAGGCCATTTCCCTAACTACCATCATTATAAATGATCTTGATTTGTCATTAAGAACGCTGTCATAAAGGAACTCCAGTTTTGAAATATTGCTCAAGTACCAAGATTGAAACTGCCCTCACAGGAGCTACTCTGGTCAAAAGTTAGGGCGTAGAGTTGTTTGAAAAAAGCTTCCCTTTAAACCACAGACCTGTAAACGTCTAGTGAGATACGTCTATGAGAGCACCTCTGAGGGTGTCAAGTGCTACATCAGGCACAGCACAAGGGGTAGGCACTTTCTCGTTTGTGGTGCCCTATCCCTGGTCTAAAAGGCCTAAACAGGATGAGAAGACCAGGATTGAACCTGCTTCAGTGTATTATGCTTGGGAAGATTGGAGAGGAAGTCTGGTGAGGGGGTTGGGGGTGGCAGCGGAAGAGGGACTGCATCAGTGAGATTAATGCTGAGTTCTATTCAGACTTTTGCTTCCTACAAGTTGGATCATGTTCCATTCTTAACTCTACCATCCAGAGGTTCAATCAAGCCCATTCAAGTGTTCCTCGGTCTTTGCCCCAAACTCCCTAGCACCAGCCCTTCTAACTCAACCTATTCAGATCCAACACTCACGTCACTGATGGTAGTGGAGATCAGTATGAGAATCTGAAGAGCAGAGAGTCTGTGTCCTTCCCGTTTTCTTAGAACCAAGAAGTCTGCAGCAGTGGAAAAAGAGTAGCAGTGGGGGGGTACAGCACTCCAACTGATTGGCAGTTGGTGGAGGAGAGGGGACAGCCTCACTATGTGAACCTGTTCCTATATCTTCTCATCTAGAACACTTGGGTTCACTCTGAGAATAGCCTGGAGCAAAGGTGCTAAACATCAAAGACTGACTTCTGGGCACAAACAAGTTGCAAGGCCCTGAGGAGAGGTAACCTCAGAGAGGGGTTATCTGGAGTTATGCAGAGACAACCAGAGATCTGGCTCCTAAACTCACTTCCCAACAAACTTCTGGGGGAAAGTCCCTGAATAGCTAGGCTATGTTCTATGGGAACTTCAGTGGGGAAAACCACCTCTGGAGTTGTGAACTGTGGGACCTTCACTGAGAAGTGAAAGAGTATCTAGTCAAAGGTGCAATTTATTGATAAAGTGAGATCCTTGAATGTGTTTTCTATCAACATATTTCTCAAGGGCTGCTCCTAGCTAAGCCACCTTGGTTGAGTCTCTCAATGGGCCACCTTGTTATCAGAATGCCATGAAGAGTAGCAAAATATGCCACCCCAAAATACGCCTCTTTGGCATAAGGATTATTTTGAGCTGGCTACTTTTGAGAAACAGCAGACACAGTAGAAGCTCTGAAAACCTACTAGATGTTACCCTTTTGTAAGGGACATTTACGTTTATAAGAGGAATTTCCATCTGTAAGAGTATCTCCCTCTCAGTACCAGGAAGAGGATGACTTTAAATCACAAGAAACTCTTATCAATGGAGAAGGCAAGGACTTAAATCTGCATAACAACCTTATCCTTGTTTGCTGTGCTTTTCCTGGTCATCTGCCATAACTGGTATCCCACCCCCACAATCTTTCTTTTGTCTTTAGCTGAAGATGGTATTTAAGGTGGTAGTTTGGGTCATTTGGGTGAGTTTTACTCAGTTTTTCTGGGTATATCCCATGTATACAGGAGATATACATATTATTAAACTTCTATTTCTTTTAATCTTGTTATTCTGTTTTTTATTACAGGCGTGGTCTCAGCCAAGAACCTAGAAGGATAGAGGGAAAATTATTTTTCCTGTCCTATAGTCAGAATGTTCAGTTTATAACCAGGATTTATCTTCAAAGCATGTTAGTAGCGTAGGGGAGGAAGACAAGACTTCTACCCTCTAGGTCCTTCTGGCTGGGCTATGAATTAAATTGGCATGAGACATAATGACAGCAGAAAATCAAACAAAGCTTTATAATATGTATACATGGGAGAAACCCAGAAAAACTGAGCAACTCACCAGAATGACTGAGGTCGCCACCTTAGATACCATCTTCAGCTTGATAAATAAATTGCAAGCAATAGGATATATTGGACCATATGAGGAAGCCATTTGATGTAAAACTAATTCGGACTGACTTTGTTTTTTTTTTTTTTTGCCCCAAAAGGGGCCTGTAGCCTCTGTTCATTCATTGTATATCCACTTTAAGCAATTAACATGTCCCAAAGACAAGAACAATGCCCTTGAGATAAAAATGCAACTTCCCACACATTGGCATTTCCTTAAGGATAAGCATTTCTCCCTAGGCTAGGATTTAATTGTTGCGCTCATCCTGTGACCACCCAACTCGAGACAACAGCCACACACATGGAGACAGCAGACCTGATACCCACTGTGTCCCTCAATCACCGTGCTGACAGGGCAATGTCGTGGCTATTGTAAAAGGGACATTGCAATCATATGTGATACATGCTCTTTGATGGTATATAACCACTCTGTACACCCCACTTCTTTGGAGTGCTCCATTTCTTGGTGAAAGGACTATTCCAGGCTATATGTTCCTCAAAAGTTGGCTCATAATAAACTCACCCCAATTTTGATTTATAGATTGGTTATGGATTATTTGCGTCGACATTTCTTGGCATAGTTGCAGCAGGATTTCAGAGAAACCCACTAGAGACCACCTAGAATCTTCACTGAACTGGCACTTGGTACCACAGGGGCCCTTTGAGCCCCACCCGGATCACTGCATTCTTCAGGTGACCCTGGGTGAGTTCTCCTGAAACCTGGACCTCCTTATTTTAAGTTGATGGTCCAAGAGTTTATTTGCGCTGTTTTAAGGTCTTAAGACTAGAGGCTTTGAAGGGTACTAGTACATTTCCTAGGTGGAGAAAAACCTGGGGGGAATTTCCTAGGCCAAGGGAGCTTACGGGAAGCTTGGAGTGAACTGGGTTGGTTGCCCTTTTAATTTGGATTTAAAATTGGAAAGAATTATGTTAATAAGGTCTGAAAAGAACTGCTTGATAGAGAAATGGGTGTCTGAACTTGTTCAGCTCTGAAGAAAAGGGACATTGCTCTTCCTGGCCAAAAAGGCGTTTTTCAAGTGACTGAAAAAAACCTCAGCAGGAGTGTCAGAGGCAATCCTCATGACGTGCAGCAGTCCTATAGGGAACTCCACTATCATTCATGTTAATTAATTATAGGTTCATCCAGGGACACGCACATGAGGGTTGGTCATCACACTCCGAACCCCCACAGTGGTCTTAGACTGGCAGCAGGAGAAACCGAGACACGTAAGAGAGTGATTACGACCTTCCTTTAGGGAGTAACACTCAAAGCAGCACACTTGTGACCCACTAAACAGTTCCTAGAAGTTGTTCAGACTTTATAAAAAACAAATGAACAAACAAAACTAAAAGAAAATGGGAAACTGTGCTTCAAAAGCTGGCCAGCTCCTGGAGGGACAACCTCCCACTAGGACTCCAGCGGGTTTCATGCGTAATGCATATGGAAACGATGCTTGCAAGTATTTAACTAAATGGGAAAGATTAACTAAGGATGACTTAAGTCGTAAATGGCTAAAACGGGGAACGTTTGGCCTCCCAAAACTGCTGTATTTGCACACACAGGTTGAAAAAGCCAGCTATAAACCTAAAACAAAAGAATGGGAAGCTTATTACGGTTGGCATTTAGAGGTTTCAAAATGTAATAATGATAAAATGACTTCTTTACAGGAGACTAACAATAAATTGACAGAGACTATTTCTGATTTAAAGAGAGATAAGAAGTCAGAAGCTGTCCCATCCCCCTCATCTCCTCTACCTCCTCCACTGTCACTTTTGGCACCTCAGAGCTCATCTCCTTCTTCTCCCTCAGCACCCTTGTATCCTTTCCTTTCTGAGCTTCCATACCCTGACCTATCCACTCTACCTCCTCCTCCTCCTCCTCCCTCACCTCCTCTTCCTCCTTCCCCACCACCTCCCCCCCAGAGAAAACAAGGAGTAACTCTCAGAGAGCAGATACTGAAAGTCCTAAAGTTATAGTGTCTCCCTTTAAGGAGAAACCTTTTACTGGGAGAGGTGAGCCTGCTCTTGTGTATACTCTCTGGACTAGAACTGAACTTAAGAATTTGATGAAGAACTTCCCAGACGCTTTGCAAGATCCTTTAGGGTTTGCTCGAAAATTTGATTCAATTGTTAGAACATATGCACCAAGATATTCAGCTTTATATCAGCTTGTGCATTTGCTGGTGTCTGAGAGCAAAGCAAATGAATGGACAAAAGGGGCAGATTGGAGAGACCCCCTGGAGGATTTCTGTAAGCATGAGCCTCATGACCATAAGGAGTATAGAGATATTGCTTGAAACTTACATAAAGCCATTCCAGTAGTTTTTCCCAGGAAGATAGATTGGGCTAAGGTCCCTCAATGCAAGCATAGACCTGAGGAATCTATCTTTGATTATTTTGAAAGGCTTGAGAAAAACTTCGAACAGCACTCTGGGATGGCTCCTGAAAGTTTTGAGGATCATCAACATGATTCAATTTTAAATTCAATTTTCTTAGAAGGATTAGATGAGGAATTAGCAAAGTTAGTTAAGAGACATGAATGGATTGGACTTTAATGCACAGTAGTGCTCTTGTCACTATTACGGATAAACTATCTAAAATCCTCCAGGAAAAAGAAAAAGCCACTAAGGTTATGAGTATACAGCTACAACAGCTTAGTGAACCAACAAAAGACATCGTTTTAAAATCTACCTAGAAAGAAAATAACTGTGTCTGTTACTATTGCAAAAATCCTGGTCATTTCAAAAGAGACTGCCATAAACTCAAATGGGATTTAGGGCGTGACAACAATAAACTGGAATAGGGCTGCTCCAAGCTTTACGAGAGGGTATTTCCCCTCTTCCTCACAAATGCCTTAGGGGAAATTGAGATAACTATTGGAGGGGAAACTTTAAAGGCCCTTGTAGACACCAGGGCTACCTTATCTGTCCTCAACCCTACCCTTATTCATTGCCCTCTCCCTCGGAATAAACAGACAGTTCAAATAGTAGGGGTTTCAAATTTTCCAATGCAGGTTTTTAAATCAGAACCAATAATTTTTCAGTTAGGAACCATCAGAGGAAAACATGTGTTTCTCCTGGTTAAAAGTGCTCCAATTCATTTGATTCGACCTAGAAGCATACAATGCCCATATTGCCTTTTCACAAAAGGGCGAAATGCTTTTAGATTTAGAAAATTGGGATGCTGACCGGAATGTAATTACTGAAAGGTTGATGATTGTGAAATCAATGACTCAAATAGAAGAAGAGAAAATTGATGACCTGTTACTACAAGTGCCTAGAGAATTAGGGTCATCATCATCTTCAGATATTGGGAAAATTAAATCAGCCACTCCTGTTAAGGTGACTGTTGACAACTCTAAGCCTCTACCTAATATTCGGCAATATCCACTTAGACCAGAGGCAGCAAATGAGATAAAAGCCTGGCACCAAGGGACATGACAGACCCAGGGCAGGCAGCAACCACCCTGGTGCCAAGGGACAATATTTTGATCATCAATGATTTCTATCAAAGATTATAGATCAAAAGAGGGAAAATGATAAATAAATGGCAAGCAATAGGATATATGGGACCATACGAGGAAGCCATTTGGTGTAAAACTAATTCGGCCTGACTTTGTTTTTTTTTCCCCAAAAGGGGCCTGTAGCCTCTGTTCATTCATTGTATATCCGCTTTAAGCAATTAACATGTCCCAAAGACAAGAACAATGCCCTTAAGATATAAATGCAACTTCCCACACATTGACATTTCCTTAAGGATAAGCATTTCTCCCTAGGCTAGGATTTGATTGTTGCACTCATCCTGTGACCACCCAACTCGAGACAACAGCCACACACATGGAGACAGCAGGCCTGATACCCACTGTGTCCCTCAATCACCGTGCTGTCAGGGCAATATCGTGGCTATTGTAAAAGGGTTGTAAATGAGGCAGAACGTTGTGTGAGTCGCTCCTCAGGACACTTGTAACAAGCCTGATGGGTCATAAACACGATTGTCTACAGGAGCCAGGCAGTTATCATCACTGAGTGAATCAGTAGGTAGGAGCTGTCGATGTAAATCCCTAAGGAAGGAAGGGTACTAAAGAAGTGGGGTGCACAGAGCAGTTATATACCATCAAAGAGCATGTATCACATATGATTGCAATGTCCCTTTTACAATAGCCACAAGATCTCCCTGCCAAATTACACTGCCAGAATAGCTATTGATGGACACAGTTGGGAGCAGGTCTGCTGTCTTGATGGGCATGGCTTGTGTCAGGTCTGTTGTCTCATGCTGGGTGGTCACAGGATGAGCACAGCAATAAAATCCTAGCCTAGGGAGAAATGCTTATCCTTAAGGAAATGCCAATGTGGGGGAAGTTGCATCCTTATCTTAAGAGCATTTACTCTTCTCTTTGGGACATGGTAAAGCACATACACAATGTATGTTTTAAAGGCAACAAGCCCTTTTGGAAAAACAAATTCAGGCCAAATTAGGTGAATTCCTTTTACACCAAATGGCTTTCTCATATGCTCCAGTATATCCTATTGCTTGCCATATATTTATCAGAGCAGAATCACTGGAGAACCCTGAACTATTGGCCCCTTCAACAGAGGTGGTAGCTACTCAGCTCTAATTGATCCCTTCTGGTAGTGGAGATTCAGTGAGCCAATCATTATTTCCAGATTTTTAAAAATAAGACAGGAATGCAAATTTTTATGTGAACTATCCCAATTTGTAGAGTTAACATCCAAAACCCAATATTATTGGTAACACTGTATGTGCTGATCAGAAAAGGTTTTTGATCTGAATACTCCCCTTGTGACTGCAGGATACGTGCTTTACGTGATATTATAGATACTTGAATACAGGTCTTTCTACCCAGTGTGGCTATCAGCAACACAGAGGAGAGTCACTGTATCTAAGTAAGTTTTTACATCCTCGTCACTTATAAAAATGATTTTGACGAAACGTACATTACATAAACTTGCTTCATGATAAAATATATTAGTGAATCTCAGCAGGAACAGGATTTTAAGGCAGAGTGCTATTAGCTCTGCACTGAGTCCTGACTAGGTCACCATTGTGTCCCTGTTGACATGAAGACATCAACAGTAAGATTATTGCATTTCCAGAAGACAGTAATAGAGAAAGGTAGTAAAAAGTGACCTGGATTAATTTTGTTGGAAGATGATATGATACCATTGAAGGGTCTAATTCAGTTTCCTAACCTAGAAGCTGGACCAGAGATTTAACATCTCTTAGCTCGAGGCCTTTCCCACCTCAATACACGTCCCCCTTCTGCACAATCTCCTTGACAGGACACCATTGTTCATTCTCTGGCAGGTTTTACAGAAAGACTTTCCTTTGGGTGTTTTCAGGTTATGCTGTTTCACAGGAAGTGAAGGCAACAATCAGGCCAGCATTAAAACAAGAGAAAGTGAATTCAACGTGTGGGACCAGAAGAAACAACAACAAGCCACTTCAAAGATACATAAGAAACTACTTTAATTCCCTGCAGGACTTTGAGCAGCAAGAAATTCAGAGCTCCAGTTTGCAGCACAGTGGGCTACTGAGATGGAGAACATCTGGTGAGAGGAAACCAGGGAGATAGTAAAATCGAAAGGGGACCAGCCCTCCCTAGCTCCATTTGTTCCAAGTCCTGGGCCTGCCTTTATGCACTTCAGTCCCTCAGTGCCCTGCCACAAGTTGAGTTATAAAATCTGTGGCCATTCTGCAGCCAATGTATATTTTTCATCAACGGAGACCAGAACCATTGAGAGAGCTCTGCCCTGCACAGGATGCCTGGAACTAGCTTTGTTACAACAGAAGCAGCAGCTGTGCTGTTCTTGGGTGTGTGTTGACTGGAAAATGATCAACAAAGAGGCTGATTACACAAGTGGGCCATGTGCCAGTCTGTGGGTTTCTTCATTTCCTGGACTCAGATCCCCCCCTCTCTGCTGGCTCCAACCACAGGGGCTGCTCTACATCTCCAGTCCCAAGTAGTGGGGAGACCAGCAGCCCCTGAGCCCCAGGACAACCAGCTGAGTCTGTTCTCACAGGAGCCATGGCGCAGAGACTGGGTAAGAGAATGAGCCCTAGAGCTGGGACAGGAAGGACCGCGATGGGACAGCAACTGCAGGAGGGCTGAGGTGAAGTTAGTGACCAGGACACAGGACAGATTTGGGGGAGGGGAAGGGAAAGGAAATAAGATCCAGAGTCACAACAGAGGGTCCTGCAGGGTGAGTGAGAAGGGAGCGTGTCATTACTGGGCCAGACACAGGACACACTTCTCTTCTCTTTTTACAGGAAGCATGGTTCCAACACAGCAGGATTCCTAGCTTTGTCTCCTTCTGCTGCTGGGGCTCTTGGGAATGGTGATCTCATTCCATGTCCCACCAGGGTTAACCGGGGCTCAGTGGTTTCCAATTCAGCACATAAATATGACACACGAACAATGCGATGATGCAATGAGAGTGGTTAATTGGTATAGGAAAAGATGCAAAGATAAGAACACATTCCATTTGCTTTTGTAGCTAATGTTTGTAGCACTACAAATGTATCCTGCTCTAATGGCCTAACGAATTGTCATAATAGCCCAGTTCAGGTAAATATAACATACTGCAACCTCACAGCACCGGCACCACAATATACAAAATGTAAATATGAACAGACACAGGCACAGATGTACTTCAGAGTTGCCTGTAACAACAGTTCACCAGGGGACAATGGCACCTATCAAACGATTCCAGTTCACCTGGGTGTGATCTTCTAACCTCTGGGTCAGCGCTTCGTGCCAAGCTTACCTGCCAAGTCACACAGTCACAGCCACAGTCCCACCCCACCATCCACCCTGGATATCAGCATTAGTCATCATTGCACCAGCCCCCAACTCCCTCTAAGCTTTGCTGAGCTGAAGCTCCTTATTCTTCTTGCAATAAACTTCTTTACAGAATCGCCTCGTAGACTATGTGTCTGTTTTTGCCCCTCTCCTGTCGTTCAGTCAGAATCGGTTGGAACATCTTTTCCAACCCTCTAATCTCAGATTTGTGGGATACAGAGAGAAATGAAGAGAAGAAGCTCCTTGTGTCATGAAGCAGCACAGATTTTTTCCCTGTCTCTCCCTCAGGCTAAGAGGCTGAAGCCTCAATTTGTATCTGCCTCTTTGCCTCCCAGAACGTAAAGGGCCACAGGGAATAACTACAAAGCTTATGTGATTGATTCTGTCTGATTCATGAATCATAAATTTAAGTTAGAAGGGAACCTGGTTGTACAAAAAAGAAAGGAAAAGACAAAAAGAATGCCATCAATATCACGAGATCAAGAAAATTTCACCCTCAGGATTATTTTTTCAAAATTGGTGCATCAAATCTCCAAGTATGAGTAATTATACTAGGGGTGACCCATGGCCCAAGTCAAATGTGGAATAAAATAAATTGTCCAGGGAGCAATGTGTACCTAATCTAGTAATGAGGAGAAGAGGTGGGAATCTCTCCCAGAAAATTCTACGCCCTGGAGAAGGGGGTAGCCAGTCACCTGGGGGAAGAAGGGAAAGGAGGAGAACAGGGAATTGGGTCTCATCGGGGATGAGTCACTCTGGCTCATTCTGGCATCCATGGCTATCTCCAAGGGTGAATCAGTGGCTCATTAACACTCAGGTCAGGAAGGAGCCCAGGCTCCAGGATTACGGAATTGTAGACCCACAGAAAGAAGGGGTGAATAATGAGAGCCCCTTGCCGCACCTCCATCACAAGGCTGCACTCAGGAATCAGTGAGGAACAGGAAAGAAAAGCCCTGTAGGCTGTGTTCAGATGCAGCATTCAAGGGATTGCTCTGGTGACAGTGTGGGGTTTTTTGTGGTGCCTGACTCAGAAAGATCTGAGGGAGCATGTCACTAAATCTGTACTTTTGTCCTTGGCCTTGGGAGTCCTGACCTCCCTGAACAGAGATGGTGTTTCCATCCCAAGCACCACTCCACGATGGCTTAAGTCTTGCTCTTCTTAGTATTACAGACAGCAGCTGCATTTGAGCATCTCCTCCACAGAAGCCATGGGTGGTTTTATACCTGAAGGAGTGTCTGTTGGCTAAAGATATTGTACGGGGACTCTGGTTTTGGAAAATTGCAGTACTCAACAGAACCCATTGACTTTAGGTAAAATAAGTCATGGCATAAGTATGTTCATCCTTCATATAGACACAGAACAGCAGGAGGACGCTGGACACAGCAGAGATGTAATCACATGTCCTGTGAAGAACACGGTCACTCCACTCACCAGATCATATGCCTCATCCCAGTCAGGGACAAGCATCTCCCACACCCCAGAAGAGGGCTGATCAATCACCCACCTGTCCCAAGCTACCTACACCTTCTGTCTTCATCCCTTCTCCCAGTTGTTTCTTCATCCATCCAGTACTTATCTATTGGGCACACTGTGTGTTCCAGGCACTATTCTAGGTACTGATGTTGCAAAGCGAACAAAGACAGGTTTCTGCTCTCACGGTGCCACATTCTCCTGGGGCTAAGTACTAAACATATAAGGTTATTTTTCCCAGTGATAAGTGTCATGAGGAAAATAAGACAGAGTAATATGATGGAAAGGGTCTGGATGTGTCACAGAAGTGACAGCAGAGGGTAGGCAGGCAAGACTCCTCCAAGGGAACAAAATCTGAACAAGATGAGAAGTAGCTGGTCACACAGTGACCAGGAGGAGAATCACTCCAGCAGAGAGAAGAGCATGTTCAAAGGCCCTAAAATAGACACAGGCTTGGCATGGTGGAAAAATAAAAGTCTACTGCAACAGGACTAGAGCATTGACAACCAGGAGCATTAATGATGGAGGCTGATGAGATTCAGACCCTTCAGGGCTGTGGAGACGTGAAGACGGTTTCTAAATGAGGGTCAAATGGAGTGTTTAAATGGTAGGTTAAAGTGCCCTGAGATTAATTTGGCTGCTGTGCCAAAAATGAATGTTTCCTCACCTTTTCGCTGGGGCCTAGCTTATGACGGAATTCAGACCCAGACTCTCTTTCTGGTTTCTCTAAGGCATCCTGACCCTCACTCAATCCTTATAACAGCATATACATTCCTAAAGTACATGAATGTTCTGTCTATACTGTTACATTCCATTTTGATCAGATTACATTTGACTAAGAGGGATGGAAACATGGCCATAAAAAAGTCCTAACTGATCAATAGGCCCAACGTCCTCTAAAAGTGGGAAAAAGGGGCCAGTCGAATCCCCCTAAAGAAAGAAGCTCTGCGCCTTCCTTTAGGGACTGTTACCCTATCCGATCCCCTTGTTCTCCACAACTGCTTCTCAACTTGACCATCAACCTCCTCTCATTCCTTGACATAGAACTTGCCCCCTTTTTCTAGCTGGAAGGATGAGGTGGATTGACTAATACCTATAACTTATTCTGTATAGATGTGTTCTCTAATCTCACATTTACATCATTACTTAAAGCTCCACAGTTGAAAGTAAGAACATTTGGAGTTTAAATAAGTACAATCTTAAGTCTTCCCTTTTATAACTCTGACCCAGAAAAATGTTTCAAGTTCCTCCGTGAGAACAGTCCATCAGGATACGCACTTCCTGTTGCACACAGTCCTGGGTTGGATGCCTGGCCAACAAGTTTCTCATCTCTGTGCCTTGATCTGGTTTCTCTTTGGTCTCACTGGTGGCCCAAGTGGAGGAACGACGTGTATGCTGAGACTCACAGACTGTGTAGATCAGACACGGTCACTTCAGCAAACATCAAGCTCCTATCAAGACCTCAGAGCAGAGTGAGGATTGGGGCGTGCAGAGATAAAGTCAAGATGGCTCCTACTGCTTCAGGGGAACTGGGAAAAGACTGAGAATCCCCTACAGGTTATGTTTGAAGAGGTCGTTCCCATAGTTGTGGATACTCGCAGCAGAAGTAAAACCTGAGTCTCTTCTCCCCGTCTCCAATCCTGGAGCACAGACATTGTGCAAAGACCCTACACAGGTAGTAGTCGGATGGTGAGTCATGATGAAAGCACATAAGAACTAGTGATTTCCTTGGACAAATTGCCTACAAGGAATCACTTCGTGATATTATTTCACAAAGCACAGTGCATGTCCATATTTCTGATTGTGGTATTGGGCCATGACATAATCTCAACTAAGGGAATAGAATTTCCAGGGCAAGAGGCTGTGGGATTTAGTCCAGATCTTCCACTACCTGGCTGTGGAATTTTGGAAGATCATACCAACATTCTGTTCTTCATTTACAAATGATGACCTTGTACTACATGATCTTCCATCTCAGACATTTTTCAGTTCTTTGAGTTCATAAGTAAGGAATGATTTTCTGTGTGCAGGTGTCTATGTTATTAAAGAGGTATATGCGTGGTATTTTGGGTACATATTTGTAAATTGTTTGATTATTTATAATGGTTTTTTCCTTTAAGACTCATGAATTTGATACAAGAAACATGACTAATAAAACTAAATGATTGCATATGCATAGTTTATTATTACTTTAAGACTCCACATTAAGGTTAAAATATATTCACAGTAGGGAAGCTGTTTTTTGTTGTTGTTCTTACTTTTTGGTGGTAGTGTTTTGTTTTTTTTTGCTGAGGAAGATTGGCCCTGAGCTAACATCTGTTGCCAATATTCCTCTTTTTGCTTGAGGAAGATTGTCTCTGAGACAACATCTGTGCCAGTCTTCCTCTACTTTATACATGCAACACTGCCGCAGCATGGCTTGATGAGGGGTGTGTTGGTCTGCGCCCGGGATCCGAACCCATGAAGCGTGGGCAGCCAAAGCAGAGTGCTGGAACCTAACCACTATGTCACTGGACCAGCCCCAGGAAACTGTTTTGATCTGACTCTCAGAACTGTCTTTGCATTTGGGTGAGATCAAAACCTAGCACAAAAGCTTGAGGAATTATTTCAATACCTAGGGATAAGAGATGGTAAGACCATCTGGGCTGGTGGACTTGTGGAAAACCTAGCGAGATCAGTCACTCATCAAGTACAAATTTATCTGATACCCCTGGGACAGAAACACTGTTTCTTCTTCCTTTCAATTGTGTCTTGTCTAATAGAAAAGCAAGACAGCAAACACTGTTTGTCTTAAAAAGAAGCCACGGGTAAGTGGTATCCATAGAACCCCACACTCAGGTCGCTCAATCTGTCTCACTGAGATATTTCAGAACAATCCCTAAGGACCAATAGCCAACTAAGTTATATGATCAAACACTATAAACAAACCCGTGATTAGCTCTTTCTGCCAACATGCTTGCAGAATGCCACAAGTGGAAAACTTTCTATGACTAGTTTCTATTACAATCACCTGGAGAGGTCTTCACACTATGGATTCTTGGGCTCCACTCCAGATGTACTGACACAGAATGTCTGGATGCGGAGCTCAAGATTCAGCACGTCCAAATCTTTCTTCAGGTGGTTCCAACATAATCTGTCCCCAGCCTGACATTTGGGACCCACTTTTATCTGATCGGGACTTCAGAAGCCTATGATGGAAATTCGTAATGTCTTGATATCGGGACTATTCCTAGGTGAGAGGAAGTGGAGGTACTACTGGCCTTGGGGCCCCAAGACAAGTCCAGCTATGAACACATCTAATCAACCACCTATATCCTGGGATAGGCCTCTGTTAACTTGACCCAATCAGCACATGAGTGCACACAACTGACCTACCTGTCATGGAGATGTTTTCCCCTTAAGTGAAAGGAGAAATAGTTGAAGGTTTTGGCTGAGACCCACTATGTGGAATAAAATGCCTCAGCCTCATTGCTGTATCACATGTGCCCAGAACAGTACCTGGCACTGAGCAGATGCTCAATAAAGTTTTTGAACAAATGACGAGACATAGATTGTATTAATTTTTTATTTTTGCATAATAAATTACCATAAACTTAGCAGCTTAAACACAACATACAATTATCATCTCACAGTTTTTGTGGGTTCAGGAATCCAGGCACAGCTTCTCTGGATCCTCTGCTCAGGGTCTCACAAGCCTGCAATAGAGGTGTTGGCCAAGCTGCATTCTCATCTAGAGGCTCCATTAAGGGAGAATCTAGTCCCAAATTCATTCAGGTTGTTGGCAGAATTTATTTCCTTGCAGCTGTAACAGAGGGTCAATTCTCTTGCTGGTTGTCAGGAAGGAGCCACACTCAGCTATTAGAGGCTGTCAACAGTGTCTTTTCCATGACTCCTCTCCATAATCCCTCTCACAACATAGCAGCTTAGTTCACAAAACCAGAAAATGTGAATTTCTTCCTCCCATCTGCTAAGACAGAGTCTTTTATAAACAAACATAACCCTGAGAATGACATCCCATGACTTTTGCCCTATTCCATTGGCTACAAGCAAGTTGCACGTCCCACTCCCACTCAAGGGGAGGAGATTATACAGTGGTATAAATACCAGAAGGCAGAAATTGTTGGAGCTCACATAGCCATGCAGTCAAGGAGTCAAAGAGCCAAGGGAAGATGGAAAGTAGTTTCTCCAGGCCAAAGAGAGGTGCTGTCAAGTGGCTGACAAGATACAGGATAAAGGTGTAGCCACATCTCCAAGGAGCAAATGATGTTTCCCAAGGAGATGGAAATTGATGATCAGGTTGAAACTTTCATTCCTTCTGGGAGAGGAAGATGAGGCAAAGCTCCAATTATCCACGAGAGGAGGAAGCCATTGTCAGGGTCTGCCATTAGGTGAATGGCGGACTGCAAAAACAGGTGAATTTTCAATTCTCTCTCTCTCCCTCTCTCTCTCTGTTTCACTCTGTCTCTCTCTCTTTCTCCCCACCAGACAAAACACCCCCAAACTCAGTAACCCATAATAACTATACATTATTTCTCACTATTCTGTGGGTCAGCTGGGCTCAACCGGGAGGCCGTTTGGCTCCACATAGTGTCAGCTGGGCTTGCTACTGCAACTCTAATTTAGGCTACGGAATTCAAGATGACATCACTCTCATGTCTAGTGCATCAGCTGGAACAGCTGGAACCCAGGCACCTCTCTCTCCTTGTGGTCAGGCACCATCCAGGGCTTCTCCCCTACAACTTCCACAGTGAACTCTACAGCAGAACTTTAGTATTGAACTTTACTGCGCTCAATTTTTCTTGTTTAATTCACACAACAGTTCTGAGAAGTATGTGTTATTATTTACAGATTTTCCAATTTCAAGCATTTTTGGCCCTGCATAAGTGGCCATTGGGCTTAAAGTATCCAACCCCTGGTGTGCTCCACCTGGCAGAGTATAGGGCCTCGTTACTCATAAGTAGTAGAAGTTTGATTCTAACCAATGTCCTTCACATGAGAACTGAGTTTCTATTCCCAGCTCCCCGTCACCAACATAAAGGAAACCTGGGTGATGAAATGTGATTTGCTTAGAGCAGAATCTCACCAATTGGAGAAAAAGAACATAAGGAGTATCCCATTCCCATGCAGCCTGCAGCAACGTCTCTACACCAGAGGACACCACTTACCGAGTCAATCTGGTGAAGGTGCACAGGGGTTGAGGAGATTTGAAAACTCTTCCACACAAATTCTTTTGTGACTATTATCTTTTTTCCCATCCGGTGTATTTTCCCTCCTATTTTTATTTTTCAACTCTCGTGATTCTAATTTTCTTTGGTTGCAACCTATCTCTCAAGGTACAGTGGATCAAGGTTCACTCCTGAATCTGGCTTCCAGTTACCACTCCCCAGCTGACTCAGCTCTCCCTCCTGTCCTGTGGCTCTCATTCCATCCTTCCTCGTGTCAAGCTCATTCAGAAATCACATTCACCTTCTGCTCCCTTATAGCCCTCTTTGGCTCCTTGCTGGGGATTCATATCTTTTAAAAATGATCAAGCTTGTTCCTTTTCCTGATCCTGATAGTCCCTCTATGGAGCCATTCTCTAGCTTTATTCCTCCTCTTGATACAATATGTTTTAAACTAAAGATGGTTCCTGTCTTGGTAGGTAAGGACCTTGGGAAAGGGAAAGGAAATGGTTACGGGAAGGAAGGAAAATACTGTCAGCTGAAAGCAGAGGCAGCTGAAGTGAATCTAAGGGCTCCTGGGATGGGAGGAGGCAAACAGTGCATGACTCACTCTTCCTTAAAATCTACCAACCTCTGCACGTTTACCTCAAATGCTGATAGCATCACTGACTCAGAAATATATGAAGAGCCCCAGAGACTTACAAGGGGGATAATATCGACCTGGCGGGGTTGAGACGGTGAGATAATATCTGTGAAAGCAATAGCACAGGGCCTGGCACACCGTGGGTACTCAGCGTGGAAACTCTATTATTATTACTAAATATAAGACACTTTTCTGAGTGTTTTTCATGTGAGTGCCTTGAATACTGAAGAGAAAACAGAATAGGATGGTGCTTCAGGGAAATTATTTCCTGTGTCAGACATTTATGTTTAGTTTTGCCTGAAGCTTGCCTTCTCCCCGATCCCTGGTGGGTAAGTTGGGCTTGTGAAGAGGTTTGTTTATCTTAATTCATGGGAGTCGAATGCAGTG
Source organism: Diceros bicornis minor (assembly GCF_020826845.1). Classification (NCBI taxonomy): domain Eukaryota; kingdom Metazoa; phylum Chordata; class Mammalia; order Perissodactyla; family Rhinocerotidae; genus Diceros; species Diceros bicornis. The sequence goes on along the minus strand of NC_080744.1, from coordinate 28,413,781 downwards.
GACAGGAGACAGACTGAGATGAAAATGAAACTCGGGAGACTTGTCCATGTTAAGGCCACTTGGGCTTCCACGCTGAAAATAGTGGAAGGGCAAACTGGTGAGAAGGATTGAGCTCATACGGCACAATTTCTCTTTCCCTATTTCTCCACTAAGTCTGAGCTACTCCTGCATCTCATGAGTCAGCAGATGGGCAACAGTGTGAAAAACAGGAAGTCAGTTAGCCTGATCTCAAGTCTGTAGGACACATTGCGGGTGGCTGATAATAGGTACTGGGAGTGGGGTAGGTGTGGTTATTGAAGGAAAAATCTAGATCCCCATGGTTCCTGCTTCTAAACACTGGAAACTCTGGCTCAGTTTCTCAAGACCTGTGGGTAAGGTGGGTAGCGGGTTGTTGAACTTTCAGCAATGCTCCCATGCCTGGGGGGCATGGCCTGCAACTGACAGAATGGCTAGTGGCCCTGATTCCAGAAGAAAATACTGCACCCAACACTCGCCCTTCCCACTCCCCACTCCGCCATGTCCTGTACCAGGAAGCTCCTAAGCAGCCTGGAGAAACAAAGCATAGCACGGCTGAAGGGGAAGGGTGAAACGGACATTGATTACACACAGTAGCATAAATGGGACAAGAGTCAAATCTGGAGATGGTGTTTATGTCAATTCTTCAATTTATAGGCAGTCAACCTAAACTCCTTTTCTCAGCCCTGGATGAGAAATGGGATCTCATGTAGGGAAATGCTGGGTTCCAGTCAATGGAGATGATGCCTAGTGAATGTCTCAGTGAAGAAATATTTGAAGGCCAAACATATTTGGGAGGTGTCTCCTGTGGGTAGGGAGGACATTCTAGATAAGTCCATCAGAAAAGTCAGGATTCTTTCAGGCCCACAGGGCAATAAAGGCCATGAAGGCAAAACCAGCAGCTACACAGACCCACTTGGCTAGAGGGGCCTCAGGACCAGCTAGATCTCGGGGCAGAATTTCTAGGAAGGTGACATAGAGGAAGGTGCCTGCTGCCACACCCTCTAATACAGCCCGGGCTAAGCCTCGACCCCCTTCAGAGTCTCCTTGGGCCACAGCCAGCCCTACAGCAAGGCCCAGAGGGGACATGAGAGCTAATGACAGTATGGAGAACATGGCCCATCGTGATCCAGTGCCTGTCCGCACCAGCCGCGGTCCTACGCCAAACGCTATGAGCCCCTTGTGAGCCAGGACAGCAAGACAGAGCTCCACGGTAGCGGCTACGGTGGGCTGCAGCCCCACAGCCAGACCTTCAAACACCGAGTGGAAGGAGAGTGAGAGCAAGAGGACGAGGGCTCAAAGGGGACCCTGTGAGGGTGAGGGCAGAGGCCCATGGCTGTGGAGTCCAAGGACATGAGCCCCACCCCATTCCTCCTCATGCACTGTTGATCCTTCAGCAGCCCCAGGACAGCACTGCAATGCCAGTGACTCCAAGAGGAAGACAAGGAAGAAGCCCAGGGAGATGACGAGCTCTCCATAGGGATACTCCATCTAGGAACAGAAAGAGGGGCTGTGAGTTGGGGGAGGAAGGGAAGAAGTGCACTGGATGGACATGGCATTGAGAGAGTGAAGAGAAGTGAAATGTGGCAATAGAACATAAAAACAGGAGGGGAATGAAGCCCAGAGTAGATGTGGACATGCAACAACAGGAAGGCCAGAGGGACTAGGGGCACAATATCAATAGGGTTAGAGATATGGGAAAATGATGTGAAGCAAGTCAAGGGTCCAGGGAAAGAATGGAGGAGTAGAGCAAGAGCTTTTTCTGGGATTCCCTAAACCCAAAAGGATTGGGTTGGCTTCTCCCTTCCCCTACAACATCTGAGCCGAGGAGCAGAAGGGATTCTTGGTATTCCCCGCATACTCCCCTCAAAATGGTCTGGGTATGGAAGGAGTCTCTGGTTCTCCTCACCCTCGAGGTTGGGGCTGGTGGGAGACACTTACCTGAGCTGAATCAGCATCATCAGAAGAATTTCTCTTACTTTCTGTCCTGTTCTAGGGAGAAAAAAGCAAAAATTAGATGGGGATGGAGCAGCTCAGCTTCCTGTCCTGTCTCTTCCGTGGCACCGCTTTCCTTGAAGCCCAATCTGACCTGTTTTCATCATTCCACACATCCCAAGAGCTGTCATCTTCCCTGTCGCTCCACCCGTGTCCCCCGCTCCATCACTTTTCCCCCTTTCTTCCCTTGGTTCTGTTCATCGTTCTGGACTCACAGCCCTGTAGCTCAGCATCTCTGCAGCTCACCTGCATCACAAACTGCTGGATCTCTGATTCAATTCCCTCCAGGGCTTCAGCAGTCATGTGCATGAACCCTGCTCCCAAGAAAACACCAGCAGAAGTGCAGCTCAGGAGACGAAGGACCCGGCAGTGATGACCTAACAAAAAGCGGGAGTTACAACCCAGTTTTCAATGAGGAGCTAGACAAAGGTGACTAAAGAGCAACAGGCAGCAACCAATATCCCAAGCTTGGGGATGGTGAGAGAATCAAAGCAAGGTATCAGGATAGGGTGATAGGGTTAAAGTCAGACTTAGGTTATGGGAACAAAGATGTGGTAGGGCTACACCAGTGGCTTCATCTATCTGGAACCACTTGAAGCAGATGGGAATAAGGCCACAGACCAGAGTGAGAGCCAGCAGGGCAAACAGGCAGCCAATTTTTACTCCTAGAAGTGGCCTCTTCCTTAGGGTACAGGACAAGCAGAGACCTCAGAATGACAAAGGGCGTCGTAATCTTTAGAGGAGTGGTGTCTTAGGTGGTCAAATCTAGAGTGTCAAGTCTCCTGAATTTCAGGAGGCCTTTGGGATCTTCCTTCTGTTCTGTGTTGCCTCTGCTTGCACAGTCTTGCATAGCTGACTGGGGCCCTCCTCCAAATTCCCACCCGCCCCCTGCCTGGAGGCCACTACCCTGGTTCACAACTTTCTGAACTTTGAAACTAGAAACTCCTTGGTTATACCCTCTGTGACTTTGATTTTACTTATCAAGCCAGCAGAACCATCTGGTAATGACCTGCACTACCTATTTTTCTTATGATGTATACCTTTTATCTTTCCCAGATTTGATAAATGATTACCCTCATCTGATCCACTAATTCAGGCCACACAGGAGGTCCCAAGCCATAGTCTTAGTGACAAAGGCAAGGTCATTCTTTCTCCTGTAATATCTCTGGTTATGATGGTGATGAAAGTGGGCTCTCACTGGGCATAACTAACTGCTACAATAGAAAGATTTTCTTCTACAGGTTAAAATATAGCCCTCAGAGTTAGTTGGGGAAATATCCAATCCTCGTTTCTAAGACCTGTAGATACTGATATCCCTGGTTATCACTTGTGATAAATAGGCAGCATCTTCATTCATGCCTTCCTTCACAGATTTACAGTGCAATATTTGGCCTGTGCTCTATAATTGTTGTCACAAGCAAGACATGTGGGGCAAAATTTTGGAAATGCAGGCACTTTGTTGTGTTCACCACAATACACATAGCACTTCACACAGTGCTTGTCACATCAAAGGCACTCAGAGATGTCAGTTAAATAAATATTAGTAACCTAAGAATGTCTCTCTGTTGTCCTCACAGAAGAATAAAAAGTTAAGTAGATAAAGTATCCTTTGTTTCCTGGTGTCCAGAGGGTAGTTTTTAGTTTTTTAGTGGAATGCCCTGGACTACTGTTGTCTGTATTCCACTCCTGGTGGCCTGCTCTTCCTACTTAGGAACTTTCAGAATGCCTTCTCTTTTGTTATGTCTTAGACATTTTTCAAAAGGCAATGTTTTTGTGTGCTTCTGCTTATGGTGGGACTCTACCTATCTATTTGTAACACCAGCTCCCCACCTCTTGCCAAAGAATATTTCTTCTATCTTGGATTGTTGATTCTGTGTCTTGTGTTTTATGTCCATTTTTGGCCTCTCAGTATATTTTAGGTTGATTCTCTGGGAATCAAGTGAGATGCATTATCCTTTTTTTCCCCCGTAATTAAAGACAGTGTCATTATCAACTGAGTTAGAAACTCGTTCTAATGTTTAGATATTTAGGTTCCTGGCATTTGACTGAGCTTTGTAAACTGTACTTTTTCCAGTGTAGAAATGGGGAGTTATAAAAATATTAATATATTCCAAAATAGAGATTTTGTGCTCTTTCAGGTTAGTAGGTCCTGTTAATAAATTAAGGGACCACGTTAGATACTCAACAAGTAGGCGTTGTGCATTTCTACTTGTTGGACTTCTGTGTTGCCGGAATGCAATTAAACCTGAACCTGGTCTCAGGGTGATGGTTGTCCAAGAGCGGAGGAAGAGGCCAGGAGAATTCTCTGAGAATGACAAAGACTCACTAGATTGACCAAGTTGAGTAAGAATAGGGTGCCATCCATCTCTCTTATGGCTTTCAAGATTTCAGCAGGCCATTTTGGCCAAGAACTACAAGAAGAAAGCATGTGTGTTTTATTTTGAGTAATAACTTAAGGTTAAATACAAATCCCTTAGGTTCAGCATTCCAAAGTGTAAGCAATACTAAGAGAAAATAGTTATGACACATACACACACACTTTATTAATGCAACATTTACATTTATTTCTGTCAATTAGCTAAGCAGGGAGCTAGCAAATGCATAGGGTAGGACACAAGGGACAGACACACACCAACCTAACAGGAGCAATCAGTGTCTCGGTGCCAGACCACCGCTGATGCCCAGCTAATTCATCAGTGACCTCCACCTGCAAGATTTTCTTCCTCTTTTTGCACAAAGAAGTTGCAGTCCACTCAAAGACTGGGGGTAATGGTCTACAGAAATCCCAATTCATGTCTCCCCATTAGAAGTGCACGGAGTTGGTACTCAGTGCTCAAAGTTCAGGGAGGGTATGGCTGCCCAGGCTTTTATGCTAAAACTCTTACCAGGGGTTGAGGGTTACTGCAGCCAAGAGCCTGAGCCTAGATCCTCATCAGTTCTTCCACAGACTTTTTCTGGAAAATAAACAACATGTTTATGCTACTCATTTTTCAGTTATAAACACATTTTCTATTTTAAAAATTTCTCTAAAAAATAACAAGTGTAGAGCATCATGGCAGAGTGAGCTCTTCCCTCTGTCTCTCCCCCTTAAGGTACAACTGAAAGGACATTAATTAACCAACAGATGACACCCACACAGCACAATAGGACATCTGAGAGATCCACACAGCCATACATCTGAAGTTGGGGGGCCTGGATCCCCAGGAAGCCATAGAAGGATGTGAGCAGATATCCTCCCCCTCCCTAGCGGCAGCGATGTAGGGCTCAGGACCTCACACAGCGGCCAGCACGGGAGTCTAAGAGGAGATGGGGGAACAGGCAGGCCTCTGCAGGAAGGATTTCACTTTCAGAGTCGCATCCCAGCCCACAGAAATGCTCCACACTGAGGTGGCTTAGCAACCACCTGGGTGCCCACACCAAGCCCAGCAGCCCAGGCGGGTCACCAGTGAGTGCAGAGCTGGCTTGCACACTTGAAAGAAAGTGCCCTTTTCTTCCCTTCCCACCTGGTGCACCAGCTCGGCTAGTCGGCCAGGGCACTGGATCAGCACCAGAGCATCCACGCCTGTGTGTGGGACCCACCAAGCAGTGGTGACCACCAGGCAAAGGCAGACAAGCCCTATCGGCACAACTTCCAGTGGATGGGCACAACTTCCAGCAGTTGCGGCAGGTTCAGAAAACACAGCTCCTGCCCTCCACAGTGGTGGTAGGTGGAATCTCTGACCAGATACTACCACTGTGCACTGGCAAAGGTCCATTTCATCAAACACCATGAAGAAATACATTAACACTACAGATCAGAAGGAAAACGACAAGACAGAAACCAATCCTGAAGTCATAGAAATTTACAATCTAAATGACAGAGAATTCAAAATAGTTATCATAAAGAAACTCAAGGAGTTACAAGAAAACTCAGAAAGACAGTTCAATGAACTCAGGAATAAAATTAATGAGCAGAAGGATTTCTTCACAAAAGGGATTGAAACTCTAAAAAAAAAACAAACAGAAATGCTGTAGATGAGGAAACAATGAATGAGATTTTAAAAAACAACCTATAAGCATTAACAAACAGAGCTGACATTATGGAGGACAGAATTAGTAATTTAGAGGATGGAAATATAGAAATGTTTCGGGCGGAGGAGGAGAGAGAACTAAGAATAAAAAAAAATGAAGAGATTCTCCGCGAACTATCTGACTCAATTAGCAAATGCAACATAAGGATTATAGGTATTCCAGAGGGAGAAAGGAGCAGAGAGCTTGTTCAGAGAAATAATAGCTGAGAACATCCCAAACCTGGGAAAGGAACTGGAATCAAAGTAAATGAAGTCAATAAAACTCCTAATTACATCAATGCAAAAAGACCTTCTCCAAGACTCATATTAGTAAAACTGGCAAAAGTCAATGACAAACCAAAAACATTAAGGGCAAAAAGGCAGAAGAGAATAATCTACAAAGGAATGCCCATCAGGCTTTCAGCAGACTTCTAGGCACAAACATTACAGGCAGGAAAGAGTGGAATGATATATTCAAAATACTGAAAGACAAAAACTTTCAGCCAAGATTACTCTAGCCAGCAAAACTATCCTTCAGATACAATGGAGAAATAAATTTTCTCAGATCAACAAAAGCTGAAGCAGTTCATCACCACAAGTCCCCTCCCACAAGAAACAATCAAGAATGCCTCACTCCTGAAACAAAAACGAAAAAGTTTACAAAGCCTTGGGCAAGGACATAAATAGACAGAAAAAAATCAGCAAATTGCAGCTCTATATCAGAATAGGTTAGCAAACATTAATTATAAAATTAAAGACATAGGGAAGGAAAGTATCAAAAATAACTATAAAGACTTCATTTTAATCACAAACTCACAACACAAAATGGCATAATTTGTGACAACAATAACTTAGACAGAGAAGAGGAAAGAGATGGCCCGGCTTAGGCTAATGGAGATAAGAAGGTATCAGAAAATGCACTAGCTCATCTATGATATCTTTTATACAAACATCATGGTAACCACTAAACAAAAAATCAGAACAGAGACACAAATGATAAAGAAAGAAAAAACTGAGAAAACCATCATAGAAAATCACCAAACTGAAATGGCAGTTAGAAATACACAGGAAGAGAGGGATGAAGTCAAGATGGTGGCATAGGCAGACTCTGAACTCACCTCCTCCCGCGGACACAGCCAATTTACAACTACTCGTGGAAAAATTACCCCTGAGAGAGAAGTGAAAGCTGGATAAGAGGAACTCCTGCAACAAAGGACAATCCTAATTGAGGTAGAAGAGGCAGAAACTCTCTTCTGGAGAGGAAAAATGCTGCCTTCACAAGCCGCAGCGCCTCATAGCCACCCAGGAGCAGCCCAAAGGTATGCAGCCCTCCCTGGAGGAGCGGGGCCCCGACCCGGGGAGTGCCCGCACTGTGGGCATTTTGTGGACCCAGCACAATCGAGACAAGTGGCATAATATCTGACTTTGCCTGCTGCTAAAACATTGGGGAATACCCCCAGAAAAGCTGGTTCACAAAGAAATTAAAAACGGCTCTTAAAGGGCCCATGCGCAAACTCACCCATCTGAGAAAGCAACCTAAAATCACCAAAGAGAAAGGTGCACAGTGCTTTGGTGAAAAGAGACTCACTTAATAGGCCCTGAGTGCATCTCGGTGAGAGGTGAGACCTCTCCAGGGACTGGGACATTGGCAGCAGCCATTGTTGTGGCCTGATTCGGGTGTGCTGACACAGACGCCATTGGAGTTCTCCCTGGGGCGTGCTAGCCCAGGGTCTGCCCCATCCACTAGAGCACTGATTTAATTCAGCTCAGCCAGGGCAGGCAGCCCACCCTAGAGAGACTGGCCCCACCCAACAACAAGCCCTCAGGCAACTTGTGGGCCTGCATGGATTAGTGACTGGATTCTCTGCAGCCTGGCAACTTAGCCCACTTCATTGGGGCAGGACATGCACAAGAAGCGGGTGGAGAGTGTGGAGGGGTGGTCGAGTGTGTGGGGCTCCAGCTATGGAGAGACTGAGTCCGCCTTGGGGGGTCAGAGAGCGCACATGGGGCAGGACTGTGTTGATTGCGTGTGTGGACCAGTGGGCGGCAGGGCTTGTCAGCTGCAGAAGACTTGTGCTTCTCAAAGACCCACATAGGGGGTTTGCCCCACCTTCCAAAGCCTGAAACAATTGGGTGCTCCCGTGCCTGAGGCCAGTCCCACCCAGCTGCAATCCTCAGAGAGCTGACAAGAGACCTAAAGTCTGGATGCTTATAGCAATTGTAAGGTCCTGAGCCTAACAAGCTGCCACGCTGGGGGCCTACTCACTTAAAAGAAATACTGCAACACAAATGTGGTATTAGAACTTGCAGCCAACTGTGCTGGGGCTCCCCACACCTGATAAAGAGACTGAAGGGCCCACAACAACTATAAGCAGCTGAGCATTACAACAGCTGGCCAGGAGCATAACTCGGCCTCCCTGGGCGCCTACAGGGAGAGCAAACAGGCCACAACAGAAGGACACACGTAGCCCACATAGGGGTCACCCCTGGAACACTGAGAACTGAGGGAAGCGCACAACTGGCCTCCTAAGGCGTCATTAAACATAAGGTCACCTATCCAAGAGCAGGAGACGTAGCTGACCTACCTAATATGTAGACAGAAGCACAAGGAAAGAGGCATAATGAGGAGGCAAAAGAATGCATTCCAAGTGAGAGAACAGGACAAAACCCCAGGAAAGGAACTAAGTGAAACAGAAATGAGCAACCTACCCGACAGAGAGTTCAAACAAAGAGTGTCAAGGATGCTCACTGATCTGGGGAGAAGAATAGATGAACTCAGTGAGAATGTCAACAAAGAAATGGAAGATATAAAAAAGAACCAATGAGAAATGAAGAATACAATACTGGAAATGAAAAATTCACTAGAGGGACTCAAAAGCAGAGTAGAGGATACAGAAGAACGGATCTGCGAGCTGGAAGAAAGACTAGAAGAAATTACCCAAGCTGAACAGGTAAAAGAGAAAAGAATTGAAAAGAGTGAGGACAGTCTAAGGGACCTCTGGGACAACATCAAGCACACTAACATCTGTGTTATAGGTGTCCCGGAAGGAGAAGAGTGAGACAAAGGGGCAGAGAATCTATTTCAAGAAATAATAGATGAAAACTTCCCTAACCTAAGGAAGGAAACAGACATCCAGGTACAGGAAGCACAGAGAGCCCCAAACAAGATAAACCCAAAGAGGCCCACACCAAGACACATCATAATCAAAATGTCCAGAATTAAAGATAAACAGAGAATCCTAAAAGCCGCAAGAGAAAGTCAAGTTACATACAAAGGAAACCCCATAAAGCTATCAGCTGACTTCTCAGCAGAAACCTTACAGGCTTGAAGAGAGTGGCACGATATATTTAAAGTGCTAAAAGGAAAAAACTTACAGCCAAGAATACTCTACCCAGCAAGGTTATCATTCAAAATGGAAGGAGAGATCAAAATTTCCCAGACAAGCAAAAATTAAAGGAGTTTGTCACCAAGAAACCAGTGCTACCAGAAATATTAAAAGGACTGACTTAAGGGGAAAAGAGAAGACCACAAATAGGAAAAATTATCTATTTACATGATAAGAGGGTAATGGATACAAATGCACAAAAAAGAGGTTAGATATGATATCAAAAACATAAAAGGAGGGAGGAGGGGAGTTAAAGAGTAGAGCTTTCAGACAGAGGTCAAACTAAAGAGACCATCAATTCTGTATAGAAGAAGAAAGGAACAGAGAAGGACTACTAAAACACTGAGGGGAAAAAAAGTTAAAAAATGGCAGTAAGTACATACTTATCAATAGCTACTTTAAATGTCAATGGACTAAATGCTCCAATTGAAAGACATAAGGTGGCTGATTGGATAAAACAACAAGACCCATATATATGCTGCATACAAGAGACACACTTCAGACCTAAAGACACTCACAAACTGAAAGTGAAGGGATGGAAAAAGATACTCCACGCAAACGGCAATGAAAAGAAAGCTGGGGTTGCAGTACTCATATCAGACAAAATAGACTTTAAAACAAAAACTGTAAAAAGAGACAAAGAAGGACATTACATAATGATCAAGGGAACAATCCAACAAGAGGATATAACACTTGTAAATATCTACACACCCAATGTAGGTGCACCTAAATATATAAAGCAATTATTAACACACATAAAAAGAGAAATAGACAGTAACAAAATAATAGTAGGGGACTTTAACACTCCACTTACACCAACGGATAGATCATTCAAACAGAAGATGAATAAGGAAACATTGGCCTTAAATGACACACTAGAACAGATGGACCTAGTACATATATACAGAGCATTCCATGCAAAAACCGAAGAATACACGTTCTTTTCAAATGTACATGGAACATTCTCCAGGATTGATCACATATTAGGCCACAAAACAAGTCTCCGTGAATTTAAGAGGATTGAAATAATACCAAGCATCTTTTCTGACCACAACAGTATTAAACTAAATCTACTGTAGGAAGAAAAACAGAAAAGCCACAAATACGTGGAGATTAAACAAAATGCTACTGAACAACGACTGGGTCAACGAAGAAATCAAAAAATACCTGGAGACAAATGAAAATGAAAATACGACAGGCCAGAATTTATAGGATACAGCAAAAGCAGTTCTAAGAGGGAAGTTTATAGCAATACAGGCCTATCTCAACAAACAAGAAAAATCTCAAATAAACAATCTAACCATGCACCTAAAGAAACTGGAAAAAGAAGAACAAACAGAGACCAAAATCAGTAGAAGAAGGGAAATAATAAAAATCAGAGCAGAAATAAATGAAATAGACACCAAAACAACAATAGAAAAAATTAATAAAACCAAGAGCTGGTTCTTTGAAAAGATAAACAAAATTGACAAACCTTTAGCTAGACTCACCAAGAAAAAAAGACAGAAGGCACAAATAAGTAAAATCAGAAATGAAAGAGGAGAAATTAGAACAGACACCTCAGAAATACAAAAGATTATAACAGAATACTATGAAAAGCTATATGCCAATCAATTCGACAATCCGGAAGAAATGGATAAATTCTTAGAATCATACAACCTTCCAAAACTAGATCAAGAAGAAGTAGAGAATTTGAATAGATCAATTACCAGTAAGGAGATCGAAACGGTAAGCACAAACCTCCCCCAAAATAAAAGGCCAGGGCCAGATGGCTTCTCTGGTGAATTCTACCAAACATTCATAGGAGACTTAATACCTATCCTTCTCAAAATCTTCCAAAAAATTGACGAGGGAGGGAAGCTCCCTAACTCATTCTATGAAGCCGACATTACCCTGATACCAAAACCAGACAAGGACAACACAAAAAAAGAAAATTACAGGCCAATATCACTGATGAACATCGATGCAAAAATCCTCAACAAAATACTAGCCAATGGCATACAACAATACGTTAAAAAGATTATACACCATGATCAAGTGGGGTTTATTCCAGGTATGCAGGGATGGTTCAACATTCCCAAATCAATCAACATAATACACCACATTAATAAAAGGAAGAATAAAAATCACATGATCATCTCAATAGATGCAGAGAAAGCATTTGACAAGATACAGCATCCATTTATGATAAAAACTCTGAATAAAATGGGTATAGAAGGAAAGTACATCAACATAATAAAGGCCATATATGACAAACCCACAGCTAATATCATCCTCAATGGTGAAAAACTGAAACCTATCCCTCTAAGAACAGGAACCAGACAAGGATGCCCACTGTCACCACTCCTATTCAACATAGTACTCGAAGTCCTAGCCAGAGCAATCAGGCAAGAGAAAGAAGTAAAAAGGATCCAAATTGGAAAGGAAGAAGTGAAACTGTCACTATCTGCAGATGACATGATTTTATATATAGAAAACCCTAAAGAATCGACCAGAAAACTTTTAGAAGTAATAAACGAATACGGTAAAGTTGCAGGATACAAAATCAACATACAAAAATCAGTTGCATTTCTATACACTAACAACGAAGTAGCAGAAAGAGAAATTAAGAATACAATCCCATTTACAATTGCAACAAGAAGAATAAAATACCTAGGAATAAACTTAACCAAAGAGGTGAAAGAGCTGTACACGGAAAACTATAAAACATTGCTGAAAGAAATTGAAGAAGACACAAAGAAATGGAAAGATATTCTGTGCTTTTGGATTGGAAGAATAACACAGTTAAGATGTCCATACTCCCTAAAGAAATCTATAGATTCAATGCAATCTCTATCAAAGTTCCAACAACATTTTTCACAGAAATAGAACAAAGAATCCTAAAATGTATATGGAACAACAAAAGACCCCAAATAGCTAAAGGAATCCTGAGAAAAAAGAACAAAGCTGGAGGTATCACATTCCCTGATTTCAAAATATACTACAAAGCTATAGTAACCAAAACAGCATGGTACTGGCACAAAAACAGACACACAGAACAATAGAATAGAATCGAAAGCCCAGAAATAAACCCACACATCTATGGACAGCTAATCTTTGACAAAGGAGCCAAGAACATACAATGGAGAAAAGAAAGTCTCTTCAACAAATGGTGTTGGGAAAACTGGATAGCCACTTGCAAAAAAATGAAAGTAGACCCTTACCTCACACCATACACAAAAGTTAACTCAAAATGGATTATAGACTTGAATGTAAGACCTGAAACTATGAAAATTCTAGAAGAAAACATAGGCAGTACGCTCTTCGGCATCAGTCTTAGCAACATATTTTCAAGCACCATGTCTGACTGGGCAAGAGAAACAATAGAAAAAATAAACAAATGAGACTACATCAAACTAAAAAGCTCTGCACAGCAAAGGAAACCATCAACAAAACGAAAAGACAACCTAACAATTGGGAGAAGATATTTGCAAACCATACATCTGATAAAGGCTTAATCTCCAAAATATATAGAGAACTCATGCATCTCAACAACAAAAAACTACCAACCCAATTAAAAAATGGGCAAAAGACCTGAACAGACATTTCTCCAAAGAAGATATACAGATGGCCAACAGACACATGAAAAGATGTTCAAAATCATTAACTATCAGGGAAATGCAAATCAAAACTACAATGAGATATCACCTCACGCCTGTCAGAATGGCTATAATTAACAAGACAGGAAACAACATGTGTTGGAGAGGATGTGGAGAGAAGGGAACTCTCATACACTGCTGATGGGAGTGAAAACTGATGCAGCCACTATGGAAAACAGTATGCAGATTCCTCAAAAAATCAAGGATAGAATTACCATATGATCCAGCTATTCCACTGCTGGGTATTTATCCAAAGATCTTGAGAACACCAATGCGTAAAGATACATGCACCCCTCTGTTCATTGCAGCATTATTCACAATAGCCAAGACTTGGAAGCAACCTAAGTGCCCATCAAGGGACGAATGGATAAAGAAGATGTGGTATATATACACAATGAAATACTGCTCAGCCATAAGAAACAATGAAATCCAGCCATTTGTGACAACATGGATGGACACTGAGGGTATTATGCAAAGTGAAATAAGTCAGAGGGAGAAGGTCAAATACCGTATGATTTCCTTCATTAAGTAGTAGATAATAACAACAATAAACAAACACATAGAGACAGAGATTGGATTGGTGGTTACAAGAGAGAAAGGGAGGAGGGAGGAGGGCGAATGGGATAATTCGGCATGTGTGTGGTGATGGGTTGTAATTAGTATTTGGGTGGTGAACATGATGTAATCTAGGCAGAAATAGAAGTATAATGATGTACACCTGAAATTTATACAATGTTATAAACCAATGTTACTGCAATAAACAAAAAAATTAAAAAAAAAAAAAGAAATACACAGGAAGAGAAACAAGGAGAATACAGAACAACCAGAAAACAAGAAATAAAATGGCAATATTAAGCCCTCATATATCAATAATCTTTCTAAATGGAAATGGATTGAACTCTCCAATCAAAAGATGCAGAGTGACCAGATGGATTAAAAAACAAGACTCAACAATATGCTGCCTCCAGGAAACACATCTCAGCTCTATAGACAAACACAGGATCAGAGTGAAGGGATGGAAGGTGATACTCCAAGAAAATGGCAAGCAAAAAAAAGCAAGTGTTGCCATACTTATATCAGACAAAACAGACTTCAAGATAAAAAAGACATTGAGAGACAAAGAAGGGCAGAATATAATGATAAAAGGGACATTCCACCAAGAGGACATAACACTTCTGAATATATATGAACATAACACAGGAGCACCAAAGTACATAAAGTAACTAGTAACTGACCTAAAGGGAGAAATGAACAGTACCACAATAATAGTAGGGGACCCCACTCACATCAATGGATAGATCATCCAGATAGAAAGTCAACAAGGAAATAGTGGAATTCAACAAAAACCTAGACCAGATGGACTCAATAGATATATATAGAACATTCCATCCCAAAACAGCAGAATACACATTCTCCTCAAGTGCACATGGAACATTCTCAAAGATAGATCATATGTTGGGAAACAAGGCAAGCCTCATTAAATGTAAGAAGATTGAAATCATACCAAGCATTTTTCCGACCATAATGCTATGAAACTAGAAATCAACTACAAGAAAAAAGCCAGGAAAGTCACAAATATGTGGAGACTAAACAACATGCTACTGAACAACCATTGGATCATGAAGAAATCAAAAGAGAAATCAAAAAATATCTGGAGAAAAATTAAAATGAAAATACATCATACCAACTCTTATGGGATGCAGCAAAAGCGGTTCTAAGAGGGAAATTCATAGCAATACAGGCCCACCTCAACAAACATGATAAATCTCAAATAAGTAATCTTAAACTATACCTAACAGAACTAGAAAAATAAGAACAAACAAAGCCCAAAGTCAGCAGAAGGAGGGAAATAATAAAAATTAGAGCAGAAATAAATGAAGTAGAGACCAAAAAAAAACAGTAGAAAGGATCAATGAAGCTAAAAGCTGGTTCTTTGAGAAAATAAACAAAATTGACAAACTCTTAGCCAGACTCACTATGAAAGGAAGAGAGAAGGCTCAAATAAACAAAATTAGAAATGAAAGAGCAGAAATGACAACAGATACCACAGAAATACAAAGGATTATAAGGAATACTATGAAAAATTATATGCCACCAAATTGGATAACCTAGAACTAATGGATAAATTCTTAGATTCATACAACCTCCCAAAACTGAATCAAGAAGAAATAGAGAATCTGAAGACCAATCACATATAAAGAGATTGAAACAGTAATCAAAAACCTCCCAAAAAACAAAAGTCCAGGACCAGATGGCTTCTCTGGAGAATTCTACCAAACAATCAAAGAAGATTTAATATCTCTCCTTCTCAAACTATTACAAAAAATAGAAGAATATGGAATGCTTCCTAACTCATTCTATGAGGCCAACATCACCCTGATCCCAAAACCAGATAAGCACAACAGAAAGAAGGAAAATTACAGGCCAATATTGCTGATGAACATAGATGCAAAAATCCTCAAAAAAATTTTGGCAAACCGAATACAGCAATATATTAAAAGGACCATACACCATGATCAGGTGGGATGCAAGGGTGGTTTAACATCCACAAATCAATCAATGTGATACACCACATTAACAAAATGAGGAATAAAAATCACAGGAACATCTCAATAAATGCAGAGAAAGAATTTGATAGGATCCAGCATCCAGTTATGATAAAAAAAAAAACTCTCAATAAAATGGATACAGAAGGAAAGTACCTCAACATAATAAAGGTCATATATGACAAACCTACAGCCAACATCATACTCAATGGGGAAAAACTGAAAGCCATCCCTCTGAGAACAGGAACAAAACAACCATGCCCACTCTCACCACTCTTATTCAACATACTATTGGAGGTTTTGGGCAGAACAATTAGGTAAGAAAAAGAAATAAAAGGTATCCAAATTGGAAAGGAAGAAGTGAAACTCTCACTGTTTTCAGATGACATGATTCTATATATAGAAAACCCTAAAGAATCCATCAGAAAACTATTAGAAATAATCAACAACTACAGCAAAGTTGCAGGGTACAAAATCAACTTACAAAAATCAGTTGCATTTCTATACTCTTATAATGAACTAGCAGAAAGAAAACTCAAGAACACAATCCCACTGGGGCCGGCCCTGTGGCTTAGTGGTTAAGTGCGCGTGCTCCGCTGCTGGCGGCCCGGGTTCGGATCCCGGGCGCGCACCGATGCACCTTTGAGGGAACTGAGTGTCCATCCCTGGCTCCCTGTCATTGCCTAAAGGAAACCTGGCTGATGGAATATGAGTGGCTTAGCGCAGAGCCTCACCAATGGGAGAAAAAGAATGCAAAGAGTATTCCCTTCCCACGGAGCCTGCAGCAACATCTCTACCCTGGAGGACACCACTTACTGAGTCGAGCTGGGCTGTCAGCTCTGAAATCTGGCAGAAAGTGAAATAATGATGATTTGTATAAAATAGGTAAAGGAAAAGTCTGGAACAGTACATCCATTTTCTTCTATGCTCACTTTGAGAAAAGTTTTAGAAGAATGAAATTGTACGTAGGTGAAGTCAAGCGAGCACGTCATGAGACTGGGGTTGTTCTTGCTCCTCCTGCACTGTCATTTTTTCATCTGTAAAGTAGCAGCAGCCTTTAGGCTGGCCCAGCTATCCTCCCATGCATTGATCAATAAGGGTCTTCAGTTAGAAGAGCATGAATTTGTGTTTTGCCAGCAGTGAGGTATGTTGTCGACACTCTAAACCGAAACAAAGAACAAGAACTTCCATGAAAATAAGTCCCCACCCTGGTAATCAGATGCACTTGAAACATCTCATGGGAAGAGGCCACCACCACTAAGGACAAAATTTCAAGCACAGTTAACAGCTTTCAGGCTGTTGTCCTGAGTACGGAAAATAACTGAAATACTCAGCTATGTGAGAAAGGACAAATAAGTGATGGCACATCTCTAGGATGGAAATCTATGTTGTCACTATAAATTACACTCTAGGAGAGTTTATGGGAAGGGGAAAACATTCCCTTTACATTGTTAAGCCACAAAGTAGACCATAAGATGATGCATAATATTGATAAAAAACCTCTTAATCTCAAGTTCTCATGCCTGATGTGCAATAAGCCAATCACTGAGACACTGATGCTTGGAGATGAAGAAAGTTTTATTCAAATTGGCCAAAACAAAAAGGTGGGACCATAGGTTCTTTCAAATCCATCTTAAGGAAACAAGAAAGCAGGTGTTCTGTTTAGAGCTAATGGGCTTCTGAGGCGGAATTTCGGAGAAACAAAGAGGAAGTCCATGTTTCTTTCACTCCAGCTGAGCCCTTGGGCAACCAGACTTCTGGGCATCAGTGGAAGCTGGGGACTGGTTATCTGGTGGTCATAACCTCCTTAAAGGCATTCTTTTTCTTCTGGAAAACAAGCTCATAAATCCTTGTAACCCTTGAGTCATCCCTCAGGTTAAACAAGAAAACAGCAAATTAACAAGATTAACTTCTTTTCATCTGCGTC
This sequence comes from Diceros bicornis minor, assembly GCF_020826845.1. Lineage (NCBI taxonomy): Eukaryota > Metazoa > Chordata > Mammalia > Perissodactyla > Rhinocerotidae > Diceros > Diceros bicornis. The sequence goes on along the minus strand of NC_080744.1, from coordinate 28,396,225 downwards.
TGTACTGGGAACAAGGTCGAAGGGTAATCATGTTTTATTGACTATTTACAGTAACACTCAGGTACCTGGATGCAATATCACACATTTTAGTTTTAAATATAACCAGAAAAAAAATACCAGTTGGAAATTTATAAATATGAAGAGAATTTATCTTTGGTTGGTGAGATTACAGCTATGGGTTTTGTTTTGTTTTGTGTTGTTTTGTTTTGTTTTGTTTTGTTTTGTTTTTGTGTGTGAGTTTTTCTGGTTTTCTAACATTTCGGTATTGAATATGTGTCACTTCTCTCATAAGAAAAAAATTAAAATGTTAATTAAAATATTAGCTCCTTAAATCAGGCATTCTGAGGCCTTTTCCTGCCCCAAAAGACTCCTCTTCTTGCTGCAGTGGAGACCACACACTCACCTAGAATTTTTGATTCCTCCTCCAGGTAGGTGATACTGATAGAGGAGTGTTCGGAAACCTGGGATTTGCTTGGAGAATTCTTGACTGACTTTTATGGGATAAATCCACTTCTTTTCCCCAAGCACTCCTCAAGAAAAATGCTTCACTCTCTACATAACTGGAATTTTCTTTTTGTTGTCTTTCAGAAGGCTGATTAGGAGCACATAGCATCCAGGGAACCTCTTCTTGATGTAAGAATATTTTTCTAAATGATGAATCATCACTTACTTCTCCCTTGGTCTCCTGCCATTCTTTCTTATGAGGCAAAGCATGGTGTCAGGAAGAACATACGAGCTTAGTATGAGGACAGACAGAGTATCAATAAAAGCCCTGATATTTTTAAGCTGTGGCAAAACACAAGGAAAAGGCAAAAACCTCCAACCAGCATCAGCCTTCACTGACAATATTGCTGCTCTGCATTATGGAAGGGAAGGCACGTCTTCTCAGCGCATCTGCCTGCACAGATAACACTGTTAGTAGGGTAATCTTCAGAAGAGGGAGAAAATTACATTTACGTGTACATATGTGAGTGTGTGTGTATGTACCCGTCATGGAGGTGGTGTGTGAAATGGGTGGTGACTGTGTGTCTTTCTCCTATATTTGTCTCTGCATAAGAAACCCTAGAGTTGGGTAGACGGAGAGATGCTCTCTGTTAGGAGCAAGAGAGAGGGAGTTTGCTGTCTTTGACTGAACTCATTTTTGGTCCTGGACATTCCAGTCTAGCCCATGGGGACACAGTGCCCCCCTGTGGTTGGCATGGTTCTTCCTAACTTTCCCCAGCCCGTTCCCTTCCTAAGTCTCCCATTGTTCTTTGTGATTCTAGAATAAGCTACATAGGGAGGGCCTGATACCGTGGTCTGCGGCTCCTGCCCATTCTCAAGAACAGAGTTCAGTGGCTCAGCGGAGAGGTGGGGTGACTTCATAGAAGCTGAGCCACAAACTCCCTATCCCTATGTTTTCTCTCTGCTTCAAGCTTAGGACTCCTGTTTCTCTCTTCCTCTCATTCTCAAGGAATACATTTCGCCGACTTTAGGGACAGAAACCAAAGATAGTTAACAAGAGAGGTTCGATGGGAAGAGAGGGCTCAATGGGAAGGAGAATAAACTAGAAGAACACATGATGAGAGACTTGTGGTTGCAGCTTGAGAATTCTGGAACTCATGAAGAGATTTTAAAGGGTGATTTTCTGAAGGTACACAGAAAACTGTGGGACTGAAGCAGGAGAGAAGGATGCTGAGCTTCAGAGAGCACTCCTCTAATAGTCAAGGAAAATGCCCTAGGGGCAGACACCGCCTTTCTAGAGAGACTTTAGGGCCAGCTGGAAAGTGAGAATCAGTTCTGATTAGAGGCTAGGAGTGTGGTCAGGGTAAATGGCACCTAGAGCAATGTAAGTTGTTTGCATCCTCTCTCCTCACCAACAGGAGAATTTTCCCCAAATTGGATAAATATATAGTAAAAGTAGAATGCATTCTGTATTTGACATTCAACAAATCTAAAGAAAGTAACTCAGAGCAAAAATGAAATAAAAAGGAAATGATCTACAACTAGCATCTTTAAGCATCCCCACAGACTGGGGCTTGGGGGCATAAGCCCTGTACGCACCCCTTTTGTGTCCTGGCTTTGCTAGTGGCCAGGGCTTTCACACTCTGGTCAGTCGGGGTGATGTCAGGGCGCCTGGCTGGTTGGCACGCTCACACAAACCAACCCACTCCAATTCCAGCAGCCGTTCTTTGGGCTCCAACAGACCAGAGCCAGGAGCCAGGAACTGTTTCCTATGGTGAGAGAGGCAAGACATGGGAAACTGCCCTCCAGGGAGGAGCTAGATAGCACGAATTGTTTCATAAGAGTGAGTCCGAAGCTGTTAGGTTTTTGTTCCTGGGTGTATCTGGTTCCGGTGTTTTAGTCTCTGACCAACATCCTCCTATCCTGCTCAGGGATAGTCCCTGAACTCTGGTTTCTCTTTGGTGCTGTTCCCCACCTCCCTTGCTTCACAAACTATCATCTTAGAACATCCAACCCAACCTGTAAATAAAAGAAAGGTGGGGGAGCTCCAAAGTGTTACTTCAGAGAACCGTTTATTGGTGCAAAAATGGAAAGCTGGCTTCAGGTGGGAGGGCAGTTGGAGGTCCCATTCTTCTGTTTTCTGGGTTTTTTTTTTTTTTCCTGTTTAAATATATAAAAAATACATGTGTGGGCATGGAGAATAAGGGGTGGGGAAGGGGCACAGGAGTTGAGGAGACTTGAAAACACTTCCAGATAAATTGTGTTGTGACTATTCCAACAAGCCTTCCTCTTATCTCTTTTCTATATTGCATATATTCCCTCCTCTTTTTATTTTTCAACTCTCATGATTCTGACTTTCTTCGGTTGCAACATATCTCTCAAGGGTGAGTGAATCAAGGTTCACTCCTGAATCTGGCTTCTAGTCACCACACACTGGCTAACACAGCTCTCCCTCCTGTTCTGTGGTTCTCATTGCATCCTTCCTCATTTCAAGCTCATTCAGAAATCACATTCATCTTCCGCTCCCTCATAGTCCTCTCTGGCTCCTTGCTGGGGGTTCATATCTTTTCAAAATGATCAAGATTGTTCCTTTTCCTGATCCCAATGTTCCCTCTATGGAGCCACTCTCTAGCTTTATTCCTCCTCTTGATACAATATGGTTCCAACTAAAAATGGTTTTGGTCCTGATTGGTAAGGATCTTGGGAAAGGAAAAGGAAATGGTCATGGGAAGAAAAGAAAGCATTAATCGCTGAAAGCAGAAGCAGTTGAAGAGGATTCTAAGGGCTCCTGGGATGGGAGGAGGTGAAAAGTGTATGACTTACTCTTGGTTGAAATCTCCCAACCTCTGCTCATTACCTCCACTGCTGATAGCATCAGTGACTCAGGAATATATGAAGAGCCCCGGAGTCTAATGTACTTCTCCTCAAGCCTCCTTTCCATAGTCATACAAACCCTCTATACCAGAAATAGCTCTCTAATGTCTATTTAATTGTCTCCCTTCCAGTTGATCCCTTCCAAAGCCCTGTATTGTTCCAGTCTAGATTTTCACATAACTTATGTTCTTCTGACAGCAATGGATGTCATATTAGCCAATCTTTCCTAAATCACTGGAGTTATTCCATATTTTTCTAAAAATTAATTTCTATTTGAAGACATTTTGCTCTGTGAAGGCCATAGCAACTGGTAGTGTCAAAAAATTTTTAAAGCAATATTTAGATTTGGAAATGAACCTGGAATTTCACATATCATGTTCTAACATTGGTGTTATGAGAGGTTCGGGGATTCGATCGGAGACGTAAAAGACACTTTCCACTCCAAACAAATGGACTGAAGGTATATTTTATTATATAGAGGATAGTAAAGGCGATAGTCTGCAAACAGATCCAAATAGGTCAAATATTAAGAGGGAAAAAACATCAGCCCGACTGGAAAGGGAAAACACCCACATTGACTGAAGAGAAATGACACAAATCAACCAGAAAGATAAACACCAGGTTGACCGAAAAGAGAACACATCAAATCAATTACTTCATATCAAATCAATTACTTACAACATCCACGCCCCACTGCCGGGAGAGCCCTGTCAATCGACGCGGCTGGGCAAGGATCACATGTCCTGGGCAAGGTGTCCCTTCCACAGGTGGAACTCTCACTGGGTCTCAGTTTCCAGCAGTTTTTATACCATCAGTAATTTTCAGAGTAAGCAATTACAGAGTTTGCAGAGCAAGCATTTAGTGTTCCCATGCACAAAATGGTTATCAGTGGCGTACGTGCACTGAGCCCCCTGGCTAACATCCCGGCCCAGTAGTTGTGTACGTGCATTGTTCTCTTTGGTTATCGTCCCAGCCCGGCACAGATGGCCAGTCCATCCCGTGCTACGACACTCCAAGAGCCTTGAAATGTTACAACTTGCAACTCCCTCCGTGAGAGAAGGGCCAGTTCCCACCACGCAGAAAGCAGCTTTCATATTTCTTTTTGTGCTGGTGGCTGTAGGTCAATGGAGCGGCCAAACATGGCTGTACTCATGTCAAGACAATTGGAATGGAGTTGCATATATTAAATTAACATGATCACAGGAAATATTATGGATTATTTTAATTTTATCATATGAAGCACTGTGACTTATATTGTGATTTTTACCACTTCTTAAAACAATATCTAGATATACACAGTTTTTTAAAGAATTAGTGTCAAATTTCACACATGTTGTCCAAACCCACATATATATAAATTTAAAAGTAAAATTGTTGAATATTCCAGAATGTGCCTCAGCTGCCCTGTACAACTGTCGGCAACATTGTGCTAATACGTGAGTACCCATGGAAAAGTTCACTGGAACGTAAAGGGAAAGAAGAAAATAGATTCTTGGCACCACCATACATCACAATGTTAAAATGCATCTCAGTTACACCATCTGAGAGGAAGAATTTGACAAGTTAGTCTTTTCTTTTACCCATACACCTCTGTTGCCCAGATCCTTCTAGCACTTGGAAGCAGTGTCTGTCTCCTATCCTGGTAGGGGCACCATCTACAAGTAGTCTTGTCACTCAGACATTGTCACCTTCCAAGGATCTTGGGCAAGACACGTGTAGAAGTGTTTCCCTCGGACTAGAGCCCAGTCCATCATGAAACAGAGATTTAGGATCATGGGTTGCAATGGACCCCAAGGACAGAGGCACCCCTGTATTCATTAATAAATTTATTATTTTATATATTCTGGGTCCAAGAATAGTTCTGGCTGTATCTTCAGCACTTAGGCAAAGTCAGGTACATGGTCATAGCGGATTCCTAATAAGTACCTGCTCAAATATTTTTTGAGTGACTGGAATGAGTGCCTGAAAAAGATGTGTTGCTGGCTCTTTGGATGCCCTATAGTTGGTGAATTTTAAGAGTTTCTTTAGGGCACAGATAAGGGCGAGAAAGCTTTCTGGGCAGGAGAAGTTTAGAACTGTTGGCCATGAAGAGACTAGTTTAGAAATGTTCTCTAAACAAAACATAGGCAAACTCTTGAGTTGGCTTTGCATGGACATAAGGAAGGTAGTTTCTGCTTGAGCCTTGAAGGCTGGGCCCAGAGTTGAGATTGAAAGAAGCCTGCTTCTTCTGAAGTCAAGGGATAAATAGCTATGGCCTACAACAGGGACTGGCAGTACATGTGAACTTGGAGATGAACCAGAGCAGGCCTCAAAACCTGATGAGACTGTGCCACCCGAACAGGTGTGGCACACCTGATCTATGGATACCATCATGAGATGGTATCCATAAATTTTCCCTAATGCTATCTAGGATGTACTGTGAAAAGTCTTTGTCACCATAGTAAAACACCATGTGTTCTTTCCATAACTGTCCATCAGAGGAAACCAGGAGACTCATACCAGGGAGGTATAAGGATAGAATAGGATCTCAGGCTACACTTTTTAGAGAAAAAGACTTTGTCCTTCAAATTTATATCACAACAACTTAACCAACTGACTGCAAAGCTGGCTAAGACATTCTCAGTGTGGACATGTCCTTGAGCTATGCTCTGACGATGCCACTTCCTCCTACTCCTGCTCTCCCTCTCCACAGAGAAGTTTAAGGGGATAAGTTCTAGAGAACACACTGGGCAACTTTCAAGGGATAGCAGGGAAGGATCATTTTTATAGACTTGCACTTTTCCAGAAATTTTAAGCATCTGCTGAAAACGATCAGACTGTATATCTTATCTGTAGCTCCTACCAAGAAAATAGAGTCTGTACCGTGGAGAATCTCAACTGTCTTAGGCCTTGCAGCAAACTTAGACTGTAAACTGCCTTCTAGGCACATTGATATGTATCTACACAGTGTAGAGAAAAAAGTCCTCCATTGAAGGATCCTGTGGCTCCTTGCTTAGGGGGAGAAAGAAATTGGCTGTAGCTTTGACAAGCTGTCAGAAAACATTAGTGGGATATAAAGAGACAATCCACAGTAGAGCATTATGATTAGTGAAGTGAACATTGGGGCAATTATAAATCTCACTAGTAGTGATATACATATTAAAACATTAGGTCACAATTTCTCCTAATAAAATAGCAAGTTTGCAGTGAAACCTACACTCTGTGCATAGCAGATGGCATTGTAGTATAAATAGGTGCAAACCTTTTGGAAGGCAGTTTGCAATGTGTCAAGAGCCAAAAGTATACTCATGCCCATTGATCTATTGATACCAATTTTATTGTTCCATAAATATTTATGGAGTCCCATCCATATGTCAGATAATCTGCCAGATTCTAGGCAGAGACATCAGAGACTGAGGTTGTAGGTTGTGCCCTTCAGGAACTGACAGTCTGCTGAGGGAAAACATACCTATAACTGGATGATAATAACACAAAGGTGAGCAGGGAAGGGGCCTAACTGCAGGTCTGGGGAGTGTGTGTGTCAGGGGACAGGGAAGGTTTCCTGCAGGAGATGACACCAAACTGAACCTGGAAGGATAAATAATACTCTCCCTAGAAGACGAAGTTCCAGGGGAGGGATGTTCAGGCAGAGCTGGAGGTGGCTGTCCATGGTTCAGCATGGCTGGAGGACAGGCCTGGAGGGGATTTCAGGAAGTCATTCGGCCATTCTCCAGGCTGACTTTAGAAAAAATTTTCACACATTTAGTTTCTTTCCCTTGACTCTGCTTTTTATTTTCTGCCCAGAGGTGCATATTCATCCCTTCTCTTTCCTGGGACACACATAGGCAAATCATGCCACCTTGGCCACAAACCCCCCTGTGGCAGCGACTGGCAAGCATGAGCTGTGCTCCCTGGGTCCCTTTAGCACCAGGCAGGACTTCATGACCCCTGATCCCCTGAGAGGAAGCAGAGATGACTCCTTGGGAAGGAAAGACTGGCAGCTGGGGCCACAGGGCACAGGATAGGCAGTACCTGCATGGTCCCTGCCCTTTTCCATGGCATTGTCATCTGGCACTGGGCCTCTGGTGGCTTGGCAGGGGCGAAATTAGGCCACAGTATAGGAGGAAGTGATGGGGACACATCCTAACTACCATAGTAAAACACCATGTGTTCTTTCCATAACTGTCCATCAGAGGAAACCAGGAGACTCATACCAGGGAGGTATAAGGATAGAATAGGATCTCAGGCTACACTTTTTAGAGAAAAAGACTTTGTCCTTCAAATTTATATCACAACAACTTAACCAACTGACTGCAAAGCTGGCTAAGACATTCTCAGTGTGGACATGTCCTTGAGCTATGCTCTGACGATGCCACTTCCTCCTACTCCTGCTCTCCCTCTCCACAGAGAAGTTTAAGGGGATAAGTTCTAGAGAACACACTGGGCAACTTTCAAGGGATAGCAGGGAAGGATCATTTTTATAGACTTGCACTTTTCCAGAAATTTTAAGCATCTGCTGAAAATGATCAGACTGTATATCTTATCTGTAGCTCCTACCAAGAAAATAGAGTCTGTACCGTGGAGAATCTCAACTGTCTTAGGCCTTGCAGCAAACTTAGACTGTAAACTGCCTTCTAGGCACATTGATATGTATTTACACAGTGTAGAGAAAAAAGTCCTCCATTGAAGGATCCTGTGGCTCCTTGCTTAGGGGGAGAAAGAAATTGGCTGTAGCTTTGACAAGCTGTCAGAAAACATTAGTGGGATATAAAGAGACAATCCACAGTAGAGAATTATGATTAGTGAAGCGAACATTGGGGAAATTATAAATCTCACTAGTAGTGATATACATGTTAAAACATTAGGTCACAATTTCTCCTAATAAAATAGCAAGTTTGCAGTGAAACCTACACTCTATGCATAGCAGATGGCATTGTAGTATAAACAGGTGCAAACCTTTTGAAAAGGAGTTTGCAATGTGTCAAGAGCCAAAAGGATATTCATGCCCATTGATCTATTGATACCAATTTTATTGTTCCATAAATATTTATAGAGTCCCTTCCATATGTCAGATAACATTCTAGGCAGAGACATCAGAGACTGAGGTTGTAGGTTGTGCCCTTCAGGAACTGACAGTCTGCTGGGGGAACACATACCTATAACTGGATGATAATAACACAAAGGTGAGCAGGGAAGGGGCCTAACTGCAGGTCTGGGGAGTGTGTGGCAGGGGACAGGGAAGGTTTCCTGCAGAAAATGACACCAAACTGAACCTGGAAGGATAAATAATACTCTCCCTAGAAGACGAAGTTCCAGGGGAGGGATGTTCAGGCAGAGCTGGAGGTGGCTGTCCAGGGTTCAGCATGGCTGGAGGACAGGCCTGGAGGGGACTTCAGGAAGTCATTCAGGCATTCTCCAGGCTGACTTTAGAAAAAGTTTTCACACATTTAGTTTCTTTCCGTTGACTCTGGTTTTTATTTTCTGCCCAGAGGTGCATATTCATCCCTTCTCTTTCCTGGGACACACATAGGCAAATCGTGCCACCTTGGCCACAAACCCCCCTGTGGCAGCGACTGGCAAGCACGAGCTGTGCTCCCTGGGTCCCTTTAGCACCAGGCAGGACTTCATGACCCCTGATCCCCTGAGAGGAAGCAGAGATGACTCCTTGGGTAGGAAAGACTGGCAGCTGGGGCCACAGGGCACAGGATAGGCAGTACCTGCCCTTTTCCATGGCATTGTCATCTGGCACTGGGCCTCTGGTGGCTTGGTAGGGGAAAAATCAGGCCACAGTATAGGAGGAAGTGATGGGGACACATCCTAACTGTCTCCAGAGAGGAATGGACTCATTCCTGCTCACCAGCATTGCCAAGAGTGAGGTGGAGGACCCTGTAGAAGAGCCAGAGAAGGTCAGCAGACATGACTGAAAGCTTAGGAATTTTAACCAAAGGAAAAGTTAGAAGAGAGGACTTGGGGAAAGAAAAATTTGGCAACACTATGAAGAGTCACATACAGTTTGTTTTTACATTGTGCCTCCTCCTCAAACAGAACAAGTCAAATGGGGTCACAACTGCAATGGTTCCAAAGGTGTTCAGGTAAGCATCACATGTGAGAAAGGATTCTCCAGGAGTGAACCGTGTGGACGCAAGAACAGGGATCTAGGAGACTCCGGAGAGCTCTACAAAAGGGAGAAGCCCTGTCATCACCCTGCCATGTTGTGAAGAGGTATGCGGAGGAGGTGCCTGATTTAGGACTCAGGCTCTCTCCGTTCACTTGAGGCGGCCCCATTCCATTCAGTAAAGGTTGACTTAGCATGTGCTATGCACCATGCATCATAGGTGAATATGTATCTTTTTACTTCCATTTTCCAGATGAGGGGTAATGATTCCTGTCTAAGGGCCTATGGCAGATCAGAGTGGAGTCTGAATCACAAGGGAAGCCCTGAATCCAGGAGGAAGGAGGCCAGGCAGGACTGAGGGGTCAGGCTGAAAGGACCAACTAACAGAGAAACAAAGACTGTGGCCTGTCCCAGGGGGCAGCCAGGCTGCAGTGCATAAGGTTGCTGAGGCATTTGGAGAGCTCTTCCAGAGCATGGACCGCGGCAAAAAGTCTTGAGACCCAAGCTCTGGCTCTGGTGGTGCAAGGAGAAGAGCACTAGGGGGTCAGGGATCTCCTTCAGGGAAGCTGGGAGGGCAATAGAGAGGGTGGTGCCCACAGAATCAGCACTGGATCTTTCCCTCAGATCTTAGCTCCTGCTCCCCCCACCCCACAACGGCCCCTCAGGCCCTCTTCCCTTCCTTCCAGCTGACTTTGAGGGGACCCTTCCTCACTGGGAAACTCTGAGTATTATTTTCCCCAAGCCCTTTGATTTCCTGCCTTCTAGTTAGAGCTCCAGGGCTCCTTCGGGGAGAAGGGCTTGGGGAGAGCAGAGCCAGGATGGAGGCTGGCTTGTTGCTCAGGCTGGGTTGCATTTGGCCAAAGGATCTATGCTGTGCGGTTAGATTCTGTTTCTCCTTAGCCACTGCTTCTGGGTAAAACAGAACAAGAGGACCCCTTCCTCATATGACCCGAGGCTAAAAAGAGGCTCAGAGAGTGGAGATGACTATGTGGGGACCCCAGGAGTCAGGGCTGCCTTCCATTTGCTTGTCTTCACCCACCAGGCCATGTGTGGGTCTGATTTCCCCAAGGACCACTGGGCTCCTGCTGTGCCGTCTCCCCACACATTGCTGGAGGTCCTATTTGAGTGTCAGGCCTGGAAGTCTCAACTTTCATCCCTGGGAGATAGTGGGGCAGTGCCCATTACTTGGCCCCACTGCCCCCTGTCCCTCCCTGTAGCTGGGCACTATAACAATACACTTGGGAGGAGAGACCCTCAACACCTCTCCAGCCGCAGATCCCCAACTCTAACTCTGCGGGATCCTCAGCCCAGGGCCTAGAAAAGGGGCCACACGCAGGAGAACAAGGCTATGAATGTGAAGATTCTCACTGGAGGGGTAGAGAGAGCTGTGGAGATCCTTCTGTGGTCCTGGGGAGAAGAGTGGATAAGGGGCCGGGTGAGGTATTTATGAATCAGGTGAAGTGAGTGAAGAGGGAGAGGAAGCTGGAGATGCTTTCCTAGTTTGCAGCATGAAGCAGGTTTCTAATAGTGGGAATTTATTTTTATTTAATTTGAAGGGCTCGCCACTATTCTAGGCTGCTTCTCACTTCTTAGCTGTCTCACTTTGAAACTTTCTGAGAGTCAGTCCTCTCTTTATAAAATAGGATTGTAGAAATACTTGCCTTAACTCACACAGTTGTATGAGAATCAGATGAAAAAAGTTTTGTCATCCCTAAAGCCCTTTAGAAAAGTAAATTCTGGCAGTTACTGAGGAGCAGTGAGGTGAGGATCGCAGATCCTTCGGGATAAGATGGGATCTCTGCCCTGCGTCTAGAAGGAGGTGGAATGTGGCCCTTTTCTTGTGTGACAGCTCCCTCCACCTCAGCTCCTGGAACGAATCTAGACACAAGAAATATGATTAGGAATGTGCTGGGCCAGGGCAGAGGGATGGGAAGAAAGGAAGGAAAAGCTCTAGAGAAGAAAAGGAAGGAGGTGGGTCAAGGAGAAGAGGGTGTGATGGAGTGAATTTCTGAGATGGAGCAGAAGAGGGAGTGTAGAAAAAAGTCGGGTAGAGAGTGGAGAGAATTTGCAATACTACACTTCTGGACTAGGGCGCGGGGAAGACACGTGTCTCAGGAAGGGACTGATCCCCACTTCATGTCTTTCACAGAAAACATGGTGCTGATGTGGGCCCTCCTCAGTTCTGCTGCTACATCAGACTGTTTTCTCCCAGGCCCCGGGGCTTCTCCAGCGCCCTCGTGTGACTACTAGAGGCCCGGGATCCCGCGCGGGTCCAGCCTGTAGGGCCACGTGAACGACGCAGCGCAGGGGAATGGTCTCCAGGGTCTGCAAGCCCATCAATACCTTCATTCCCCAGAGCTTCCGAAGGATAAATGACACATGCAGGGCCCACCTCCGAGGTCTCAGAATCCTGCAATGGACAACTGTCACCTCAGCCTCTGAAAACTGGAGATCACCAAGGGCCTGGCCTCCCCAGGGTCCCGCCCCCTGACCTCACAGGTCGAGGGTGTGGTCCCGGAGCATCACGTGACCTGTGGGGCACCAGGCCCTTCATCTGGAGGGCTGGGTCCCGGGACACCACGCCCTGCCGGCGGTCTGGGGATCCCAGCACCCTAACTGGACTGCCTTCTGTGGTCCTCCCCATCATTCGACTTCTTCCCGGAATCTGTACCCCTCACTGACCCCAGCCCGCCAGCTCTCTCAGGGCGTCTCACGTGGTAGGGGGTGGGGTGAGGAGACATGGGTGGACCGCGGGAGAAAGGCCACTCTGTTTCCTCCAGCGCAACTGCCCTTCCTGCCAGATGAGTGCAGGGGGCCCTGCGACATCCTAGGCTGAGACTTGGCTCTTTTCCATATTCCCCCTTTCACCTGGGCAATCTTCGCTGCGTGCGCAGTGCGTGGCCTGGGCGTGGGGGGAACATCTACTTTGGCCAGCGTTGATTCCGCCCTAGGGTGATGCTCTCTGAGTGGTGGAGCCAATTCGTTCACGAGCTGCTCTAATAAAACTCCCGGAGGCGCTGATCCTTATCCAGGCTGGCGGCGTCTGTCTTCTGGCAGCTGCGCCGCCTTCTCGCCCAGAGGCGCCGCCCCCGCACTGGCCGGCAGGGGGCGCGGTGCTGCCTGCTCCCCGCGAGCTCAGAGAGCACCAGGTCTTTCCCTCTTGGTTCTACTTACCAAGGCTGAGACCGGCTTTATTTTTTGAAGGCTTTCTGAGCCCTAAGGCGAACCATAAAGAAACAGACACGTAAGATATAAATATAAATAACATTTAATTACATCTATATTTATATAAATATATTTATTTCTATATTTATATAAATATATTATATATTTATATCTATATCTAAATTATGTATGTGTTATATATAAATATCTCAAAGCAGAATTAGCTGCCAAAGCCCAAAATTTTTACCCTTCTGCAGCAAACTGGCCCCCAAGCTGGGTCTCATTCTACCTGCTGCCTTGGGAACGTCACACTCTTTTCCAGAGAGAGAAGGGCAGCACATCTAATGAGCATCCACTGTGTGCCTTGAGCCTCCAACTGTGCAGTGAGGATGGAGGGGGAGGAGGGGAGGAGTGAGCGAGTATCAGCAGAGCTCCTTGCTTTTGTGCTCCAAGAGCAAGGGTTCTTGTGATGAGATAGATAGAGATAGATAGATAGATAGATAGATAGATAGATAGATAGATAGATGATAGATAGATAGATTACATATATATAGATAGAATGATAGATAGATGACAGATACAATAGTAAATGCATATGGTGAAAATATGAACTCAAACATTAGGGAAGTGTATACAGTATACAGGAAAGGGACATCTCCCTCTAGTCTTTGTCTTTTAGGCCCCAGTTTCTTTTATAAAAGCAACAAGTATTCAGTTTTGTTGTATCTTTTCACAGTCAATACACAATATATAAACCGATACATATATATAAGCTTATGGGTATGTATACAGGTTTGTGTGTGTTTGTGTGTATATCTTCCATTTTACCTCACACATAGTAGCATCCTATACACAGCGTTCCGCACCTTTTTTTGCGTGTGTGTGAGGAAGATCAGCCCTGAGCTAACATCCGTACTAATCCTCCTCTTTTGGCCGAGGAAGACCAGCTCTGAGATAACATCTATTGCCAATCCTCCTCCTTTTTTTTTCCCCAAAGCCCCAGTAGATAGTTGTATGTCATAGTTGCAGATCCTTCTAGTTGCTGTATGTGGGACGCGGCCTCAGCGTGGCCGGAGAAGCGGTGCATCGGTGCGCGCCCAGGATCCGAACCAGGGCTGCCAGTAGCGGAGCACACGCACTTAACCGCTAAGCCACGGGGCCGGACCGCACCTTATTTTTTTATTACTAATAATATATTTTGGCAAAGGGTGTACCTCACTCTAGTTAATGACTGCATGGTATTCTATTCTACGGCTATTTCGTTTCTTTAACCAGTCCCTTATTCAGGGGTATACAGTTTGTTTCAATCTTTTACTACTATAAAGAAGTTGGAATGTGTAGCCTGGAACAAAATAGCAACAACACACCCTGGGTATTTAGCTGTTGACAAGCTCACTCCCATGCACTATCAGTGGTCCTAGGACCTGGGGTGCTGAAGCTCCTGCATTGTGTGGGGTGGGGGGAGCTGTGGGTTGGCAATACCAAATCTTCCAGATGCACATCTGTGTCACTGGCCCTAAGGAATCTTGGGAGAGTATTATCTTTCAGAATATAAACATGACCAGCAGAATGTTTTCCTTGTAATGAGAGCCCAGTAACCTCTGCACAAAGTCAGCATTATTGTTTCAAAGTTCAGGTCTTTTAATACCGGAGAGAGAGAAAGTAATACCTGTTTATATGTGTTAGATACACTTAGACACAAGTAACAAGAACCAAATTAGTTTCTAATCACATATAGAAAATTTTAGACCAAGTTGCCAGCTCTCACTCATTTTCAAGCAACTTCTATGGGGTAAGCACTTTACTTAAATGGACTCATTTAACCCTCCCAACAACCCACAAGGTAGATACTATTATCCTAATTTTCAAGATGACCAAACAGAGGCCCACAGAGTTAACAGACGGTAGTGGCAGAACCAGGAGTGTCTCCCTCAAAAGCTGGAGTGTTCCAGTTTGTTCCAGCTGCCTCTTAGAGGAGCTGGGTGCACAGTACAATTACGATAAATCCTTTCCTTCTTGTTGCCTCTGTTTCTTCAGCTCTAAATAGGAAAAGTTCTCCAGGACACCCTATGAGTATTATCAGGTATATTTTCTAGATTCTAATGTTGTTTCCATAGTAAATATGTATTCCAGAATGTGAGAGATGGAAGGGGGTCTTCATTCTGGTGATTCTCACCCTTTACAGCCCCAAGGACCCCTATCATTATCCCTGCCTGTGAAACACATGTTTTTGGAACATACTAAGTAAACTAGCATGTGTACTTGTGGCCATTTTTAGGGCCACATACATATGTAGTTGTCAAGCAGCACTTCCGATTACCTGATTTAAATGGTATTATCTCTACAAAAACACTTTACATTTAAATCCTTCGTTAGCTCATACCATTCATCTGTAATGTGAGTAAATGTGTGTTTTCATTAGGGTTTTGGGATTATTAGGTTATATATCAGTTTCATCAAGCATAGCATCCCTAGGCAGAGGGGAAGGGGATGTTCCACACTGGCGCCTGATTTCGTAGCTTTCCTACTGCTGCCTCTCTGCCCTGCCACTCTTTGGGCTAAAAATCTAAACATGGTTATCCATTATCAGGCTATTATCCAAGGCAGTGGGAGGAGGATGTTAGTTGGAGTTGAGCTGTCAACAAAAACATCTGAGTTTGGTCACTCGGTCAATGACTTTTCCTAGAGGTGCAGAATGGCAGCTGTTGCATTAAGGACTCAAATAAGGTTGGATTCCTGGAGGGTTTTTTTGAGTATTTACGAGGACACCTAAGAAGACTTTAAACCTATGTGGTGATCACTAATATATAATCCTGTGTTCCCCTGATTCATGAAGATTCCCGTATTAAGTGAGTCCTTTTCCTCTATTGCGTTTGGGAAATTGCAGAATTTGGAGGCTATGGAAGTATTGTCATTATAGCCCTGCCTTCAGTAAAGATAAAAATAAACTGTCTTCATAAAGCTCTTCGTTGCTAGAGAGACCGTGGGGAGAGAGAAGACCTGGAGGTTGACAAATCATGAGGAAAAAGAGCTTATTTATGATATGGAAATTATTTTTCTTTTTCTTTACTGACTGCATTAGATGCACCCATCTTTGTGTTAAGGGCTAATACCAGGAGAGGAGTGGAATGTGTTATGGGAGGTGGTATCTTCTTTTCTTATACAAATCTTGTTCCAAATTTACATTTTGCACTTGGTAAGATGCCTTTCTCCAAGCTCTGAAGGTACCGTGGGCATCAACATCAATAAAATCTCCTAAGATTCTAGAGACCAGTGCCGTCTCTCCCCCGTTCTTTTTAGTCCTACTCCAGCCCACCAAAGGGCCACATTACATAAAGAGAGGACTACACTTGGAGCAAGTAGAGCCAGTGAGGGCTATCTGCAAGGAGGAACCCAGGTGCCTCTCTGGGTTTAGTAATATCCTTGGTTTTCTCGTCACACAAACATTCTCAATCTCATCACCTCCCTATTCTGGAAACTTGGGTCTTTGTATCTCTTACTTTTCAAAATTCCACAGGAGGTTAAACCAGTTTGTTAAATTCTTCTGAGTTTTTTCATCTGCTCCACTTGCATTGGATTTACTCTCTCTAGTTTTTAGTCTTGAACTGGATGATTGCCTCCACTCCGTGTCAGCTAACAACCTGAAGAAACATAAGAGTTGTTCTGTAGAATCCGTGAAGAATGCATATTTGGTGTCGCATAAAGGACTCCAACCGGGGTTTCTAGAGTCCTGCGTTCCTTCACATTGTGCTGTTTTCTACACAACTGTCGTTATATTCCCAGTGCTTGTTTTGCTTTATGCAAAATGGGAACTTTATCTTTATATATAAACCAGCATTTACAGACTGTGTACTCTATTGCTGAAACTGTATTAATCACGGGGTATATTAAGATACACGAAATGTAGTCTTGATCCCCAAGTAGCTTATGGAAAAATAGAGAAATTAACATGTGACAGAAGTAATAACACTTGTATGAATGTGGTTTTATGGGAGATCAGGGATGAAGGAAGTTACTTTCCCTGATGGGGCCAGGAAGGCTTCCAGGAGGAGGCTCCATCTGAGCAGGACCATGAAGATGAGCAGGCATTTGCTGGGGCATTAGGGAAAGGATGGGCATTCTAGACAAAGGGACTGGTGTGGAAAAACGCACAAATGTGGGGAAAGGCCTGAGTATGAGATAGATGTTAAATCTCTGGACCAGCTTCTAGATGACAAAATGTGGAATTAGACTCTTGAATTGATATAATATCATCTTCCAACAAAATTAATTCACATAATTTTTTACTATCTTTCCATATCCTTGTTCCCTAAAATGCGATCACACCACTGTTGATGTCCTTATACAAATATGGACACGGATGGTGGTCTGGACAGGACTGAATGCAGAGCTAATAGTGCTTTCCTTTGTCATCTTGTTTTGTGGAATTCCTTAATTCCTTCAATTATTAAGCAATTTTTCATATTTATTGTGTGTGAAACATTTCTTTGGTGATGAGGATGTAAACATGAATTAGGTATAGTGTACCCCTCTGTGATGCTCATCCGTAGTCTCAGTGGGTCGAAACAGCTGTACTCAGGGGCTTATGATATGAGGCAAAAACCACACACTGTATACCTGGCTCAAGAGCTGCCCTGATTGGCCTATTCAGTGGGTTTTGTTGTTGTTGTGTGTTTTAAAATAATTTTTGGAGTTGGTAGTGACCTTTCCAAATGGGGATTTTCACATAGAAAATTTGGATTCCTGGATTGCCTTAAAGTAGCCCAAAATGTGGCCGCCATTACCTCAATGTAACTATCAGCTAGCGCTGAGTAGCAGCCACCGCTTCTCAAAGCTCAGGAGGTCTTCACTGATGCACTCCTCCCTCCTGACGCCCATCCTGCCTGTCCACTCAGCGATGACACCTGCCTGGATCCTGTAGACATTTGTGTTGACGAGCCATCAGATGTGTTACGTGTCCTGAGAGGGGTCTAGATGATACTCTACCCAATCCCTCACTACTCTCCTTTAAATTGTGTTCGGAGAACATCCCCCAACACACTTGCTGATAGTTTCTTCTTCTGAGGAGCCCCTGTGCACATTTTTAACTGCCCACCATTCCCTCCAAATTGAATCCAAATGACTAGTTGACAGGAAAGATTTGGGCTGAGGACCTGTGTATTTGAAACAGGAATCAACACAAACCCATGTTGGTGAAAGTACACTGGATTATCAGACTGATTTTGTCTTTAGCCTCAAAAGACTCCTAAATGTGCACTTGTTCTGTTATTTCATTAGCTTAATCACCACATCAGTGTCACCGTAACCACTGAATTATCAGCTAATGTCATTATGCCATTATTTGTAATCAAAAGACTTTGTAAGATGTAGTCCCAGGAGAAAGTCTTCTGCATTGTGGTAAGAACTACTGTTGAGGACATTGGCCACAGGGTTGCTCAAAGCCATCTCAGTGCCCAGCACTTGCGATTTCTTCAGCCCCTGGTTACTATTACAGTGTCCGCCCTTAACCTGCTGATAGGGAGATGCCAACCGTCCATACCTTCCCGCACAGGGTGAGCTCTGTCAAATGCTGCTGAGCACAAAGAATTAACCCTGTCAGGAGATGAGGGGTATTACTCCAAATGCAAGGGCCTCCTCATGACTCCTATTGATGGAGCTGAGGACTCTGGGGCATTGTTTGAAGAGATGTCCAAATTTCTGGGTTTACAAGACTGTTTTGTCCAGGAGATGAGTAGGAAGAGGGTCCACACCTGAGTCATGTCTCTGTCCTAGACACGAGAGTAGGGCACCTGCATTCTACTGAGACATGGATCTCTCCTTATTCATACCCCCAGGCCCTCCGTACTTCACTTTCTCTGTGTTTGTCTCCGTCTCTCCTCACTCCTCTAAGTATTCATCTGAGCAATGTACTCCATCACATCCTCCTTCCTTCTCACACATCCATCTCTACCTCCCAGTTCTTTTCTTCCCTCCCATCTCACTGCCCTGACCCAGCAGGTTCTCTTGGAGAACTCTAGAGATGACAGATAGACCCATCTCACTATGTGCTAATAGAATTCTCAGAGCAAGAAGATGTGTTTTTCAACACGCATTTCTATCATTAATTTTTTAAATGAACTTGACATGTCATCCTACTTTGACTGTTCCTCGGCTAGAAAGTGAGGGGTTTGGTCCTTAGGAGTTCTTTTCAGCTCAGACTGTATTTAGTAATCTAGTACCCTGATTAAAAAGTATGGGTGGGTGGGTGGGTGGGTGTGTGTGTGTGTGTGTGTAGGAGAAAGTGTATGAGAAATTTGGTTGACCTTTATGCATTATTTGTCTATGTAAATCTGATTTTCCTAAATCATTATGAATTTAGGCAGAAAAAATATGATTATCTGAAATAACATTGCTCTTATATAAAGATTGCATCATTATTTTAAGACTATGCAAACAATTTTTTAACTAATTTTATTATAGGGAAGATGTTAAGGCCTATCGCTCAGTACTGTCATTCAATTGAGAAAAGATCGGCACAAAAGACTATGTGATGATTTCTAGCCTCTGAGACATCTAGATCAGAGGACTGGTCAATACACTGGGAGATACCTTTCAGTCAGCAAACATCAAGGTAGTAGTTGTCATCCTTGGCTATCTCTGATAAGGTTTCTTCCCTTCACCAACCTTTGCTCTAATAGGCAGTCAAGAGGCCCAAAACTTACTGCACCCTAGAGGAAACTTTGACAGGTGCTATATATCCTAGGATATCTTGGCTTCACTCACCACTTATATACATTATAATTTTCCATTGAGCATTGGAAGTGAAGGGGCCCAACACCACATGGAGGTACCTATTTCATTCTAGACATTTTTATTAAGCTTCACAACCATGCTGTCCTGTAGGTAAGCCTCTCCTCCACTTTTCTAGAGATGATATAGACTTTTACCTGTGTTCAGGATCCAGGGTGACCCACCATCAGACTTGGTATGTCTTTGTATTATAAAGAATTATACCATTTCCCTGGTACAAAAGGAAGCCAAGCTATTCGTCTGCAGTCAAGTGGTTGGTGAATAGCAGAGCTGTGGATCAGACTCTAATCTGTCTTTTTCAAAAGCTCATGCACTTTAACAGACAACAAAGCTTGTCCCTCTTAAGGGAAGGATGTGAGGCAAGCAGAAGGCCGAAGTGGAGGAGGAGTGCTGCTCCATGCACGAAAATATCCCGGATTTGGAGGAAGAACATGCCTTGACAGTGTAAGAGGCCAAGGATGCCTCTGAAGGAAGGGCTCTGTTTACTAAAAATATCAGCAATAATGACTATTGTTGAGAGAAAAGTGGATTAGCACAAACTGAGAAATTCAGGCAAGTAGAATATAGACCTAGGCAAGTCCGACTGTTTATCTCAGGGTTTTCTAGAAGTCAGGCATCCCTGGCCACAGCTCCATTCCACCTGTACAATTAATATTCTCCATTTTATCAACTCATACCTTTATACCACTTGGTCCTAAGCAATAATATACATGAAATTTTGGGCTGCTGTGCTAATTACACACATAGCACATGACAATGAATACTTTTAAATATTTACCAGTGTACCCTCTAACATCAATCATCTCATTTCCCACGTGTGTACACATTTCATAATTGGTACACAGCTTTATCTAGAGCTGTAACTCAAACAATTCTACCTTGAAAAAGGTTTTCACGGAAGAATAAAGGACCCAAGGACAATAGAAAAAACAAAGCCCAAGGTCAGTAATTTGGCCATATTTATCAAATTCTGCACTGCACAATAGAGAGACGAAATCATGCAGGTACAGTGCTCTCTTCGTTATGAAATGGTGCTCTAATTGTTTGCTAAGAGAGTTCCTCAAATTTTCCACTAAACTGATGAAAGATGTAATTCTTGTGATCCCCGATTTCTCTTTGCTCTGATTTCATGAGTAAAGCAAGATGTTAAAAGGCGATGTCTTCTATTTCAGTTTGGGTAAGGGTCCCTGAGAAATAGAGAGTTGCCAATGAGTTGCTGTCCCCCCAAGCAGAACTTGGTCAAAAGAAATGAAACCCTGAGTTGTAGTTCTAACGCCTTCACCTTTGGGAGTAAGGAAAACAAACAAGATGTTCTGGCCCATTGTGAACATCACAGAGGGGTGAGAGCAGTACTGGATCCACACTGACACCTTGATGAATAAGACTGACGTTCCTTCCTGAGATAATTTTTTACCTTGTGCAGTGCTCTATGCTACATATTTTACACACACATGTATATTACCACATTAAATTTCCCCCACAAAACTGTTATGTATCTATATGTTATTATCAGTATTTAAAGGATTAGAAGACAGTGGCATAGAGAGGATGAGTAACTGCCCAACTCTAATAATAAGAGTCTCTTATAGGTGTCAGGACTGGTACCTGGGCAAGGCACCTGGACTGTGCCACAGAACTTATATCATCATTTCATTTACAAAGATGTCAACCTACGTATGTAGTTAGTTAATTTCCTGTGAGCCATGAGATCTCAGTTAACGCCTCCATATGCTCAGTATGCAATGGGTCAATTTCACTTGCAGGCACCTTTCCGAGATCTTAGGAAAACGCTTTTTATCATCCCTCTTCAGACATACGTCTCTATAATTCCATCTGAGCTCTCTTTCTGCCCTCTCTAGGAAGAGGAAGAACTTGTTATAGTGGAGGAAAAAAAGAAAGACTCAGTCCTTTCCTATTTCATTCCAGAAACTTGATCAAAAACGTCAAGTTCTGTTTTTGTTCAATGGTCTTCAGTGGAGATAGGTAGGAGCTCCACACAAGAAGGCAGGCCTGGGGCCACCTTGCTGACTACAAGACACCAGGGAGAACACATCCACCAAATGTCTTTTAAACTTAGGTTTGGTTAATCTCACTCCATTCGCTGCCATTAAATTAACCTGCACCATGTTATTACCACAGTCCTTTAAGCGGTACCAGCGAGCAGTGTGCATTGTCATTCCATAGACACCTGCTGCATTAGGAAAGCCGTGTGCAGGAAGGTATTGACAGTTGGCATCTCCCTATCAGCAGATGTTGCAAGAGTACCACAGCTGAAGCAAGCGAAAGTGTTGAACATCACATTTTTGAACATGGGCCTGGTAAAAGGAGACATTGATCAACTCCAAGGCCAGTGTTCTCAACAGTGGTTTTACCACAAATGCAGAAACCTTTTTCCTGGGACAATATCTTACAATGTTCTTAGATTCCAAACACTGATTTAATGATACTAGAGCATAGTTCTGGCTCTCCTCCTCAGTGGAAGTATAGATCAGGTCCAGAATCATGCCACTGAATTCGGCTGCAAGGGAAGTTATGCCAGTGAAACAACAGAAAGAGCCCATGAGAACTGGCTTTTGTCTTTTAAAGACAAAATCATGCTGCAGTGATAATGTACTTTGGTTAACATAGGCTTATATTTATTCCTGCTTTATATAAAGAAGTCCTCTCCAAAAGGCCTCAAATACCAAACTAAATCATTCGTACTAGTCCTGAAGGCAAAGGAGGGCAGTTGAAAATGTATAGAGGAAACAATCAGAAAAATCTGAGAAGATGTGCTCTGAATACATTTTAAGGAGAAGCACGGTTGTAAATGAGGCAGAACGTTGTGTGAGTCGCTCCTCAGGACACTTGTAACAAGCCTGATGGGACATAAACACGATTGTCTGCAGGAGCCAGGCAGGTGTCATCACTGAGTGAATCAGTAGGTAGGAGCAGAGTCACTGGAGACCCCTGAACTATTCGCCCCTTCAACAGAGGTGGTGGCCACTCAGCTCTAATTGATCCCTTGTGGTAATGGAGAATGTGCGACAATCAACATTTTCCGATTTCTTTAAATGAGACAGGAATGCAAATTTTTATGTGAACTATCCCAATTTGAAGAGATAATATCCAAAACGCAATACTATTAGTAACACTGTATATGCTGATCAGAACAGGTTTTTGACCCAGATACACCCCTTGTGACTGCAGGGTACGTGTTTTACCTCTTATTATAGACACTTGAGTACAGGTCTTTCTACCCAAAGTGGCTGTCAGCAACACAGAGGAGAGACACTGCATCTAATTAAGTTTTTTCATCCTCATCACTTATAAAATTTATTTTGATAAAACATACATTTAAAAAAATTTGCTTCATGATAAAATATATTAGTGAATCTCAGCAGGAACAGGATTTTAAAGCAGAGTGCTATTAGCTCTGCACTGAGTCCTGACTAGGTCACCATTGTGTCCCTGTTAACATGAAGACATCAACAGTAAGATTATTGCATTTCCAGAAGACAGTAATAGAGAAAGATAGTAGGGGCCAGCCCTGTGGCGTAGCAGTTAAGTGCGCACGCTCAGCTGCTGGCGGCCCGGGTTCGGATCCTGGGCGCCCACTGATGCACCGCTTGTCAGGCCATGCTGTGGCGGCATCCCACATAAAGTGGAGGAAGATGGGCATGGATGTTAGCCCAGAGCCAGTCTTCCCGAGCCAAAAAAGAGGAGGATTGGCATGGATGTTAGCTCAGGGCTGATCTTCCTCACAAAAAAAAAAAACGAAAAAGAAAGGTAGTAAAAAGTGATCTGGATTAATTTTGTTGGAAGATTATATGATACCATTTACGGGTCTAATTCAGTTTCCTAACCTAGAAGCTGGACCAGAGATTTAACATCTCTTAGCTCGAGGCCTTTCCCACCTCGATGCACGTTCCTCTTCTGCACAATCTCCTTAACAGGACACCATTGTTCATTCTCTGGCAGGTTTTACAGAAAGACTTTCCTTTGGGTGTTTTCAGGTTATGCTGCTTCACAGGAAGTGAAGGCAAAAATCAGGCCATCGTTAAAACAAGAGAAAGTGAATTCAACGTGTGGGACCAGAAGAAACAACAAGCAACTCCAAGATATATAACAAACTACTTTAGATCCCTGCAGGATTTTGAGCAGCAAGAAATTCAGGGTCAAGTTTCCAGCACAGGGAGGTGATGAGACGGAGAACATCTGCTGAAAGGAAACCAGGGAGATACTAAAATCACAAGTGGACCTGGGTTCCTCCTGTGCAAACAGCGCTCCCTGGCTCCATTTGTTCTAAGTCCTGGGCCTGCCTTTATGCACTTCAATCCCTCAGTGCCCTGCCCCAAGTTGAGTTACAAAATCTGTAGCCATTCTGCAGCCAGTGTATATTTTTCATCAACGGAGACCGGAACCATTGAGAGAGCTCTGCCCTGCACAGGATGCCTGGAACTAGCTTTGTTACAACAGAAGCAGGAGCTGTGCTGTCCTTGGGTGTGTGTTGACTGGAAAATGATCAACAAAAAGGCTAATCGCACAAGTGGGCCGTGTGCCAGTCTGTGGGTTTCTTCATTTCCTAGACTCAGATCCCCCCGGTCTCTGCTGGCTCCACCCACAGGGCTGCTCTATATCTCCAGTCCCAGGTAGCGGGGAGACCAGCAGCCCCCGAGCCCCAGGACAACCAGCTGAGTCTGTTCTCACAGGAGCCATGGCGCAGAGACTGGGTAAGAGAATGAGCCCTAGAGCTGGGACAGGAGGGACCGCGATGGGACAGCAACTGCAGGAGGGCTGAGGTGAAGTTAGTGACCAGGACACAGGACAGATTTGGAGGAGGGGAGGGGAAAGGAAATAAGATCCAGAGTCACAACAGAGGGTCCTGCAGGGTGAGTGAGGAGGGAGCGTGTCATTACTGGGCCAGACGCAGGACATACTTCTCTTCTCTTTTTACAGGAAGCATGGTTCCAACACAGCAGGATTCCCGGCTTTGTCTCCTTCTGCTGCTGGGGCTCTTGGGAATGGTGATCTCATTCCATGTCCCACCAGGGTTAACCAAGGCTCAGTGGTTTGAAATTCAGCACATAAATATGACACACAACCGATGCGATGATGCAATGAGAGCGGTTAACTGGTATTGGAAAAGATGCAAAGATAAGAACACATTCCTCAATGCGACGTTTGCTTTTGTAGCTAATGTTTGTAGCACCGCAAATGTAACCTGCTCGAACCGCTCAACAAATTGTCATAATAGCCCAGTTCGGGTAAATATAACATACTGCAACCTCACAGCACCGGCACCACGATATACAAAATGTAGATATGGACAGACACAGGCACAGATGTACTTCAGAGTTGCCTGTAACAACAGTTCACCAAGGGACAATGGCACCTATCGAGTGGTTCCAGTTCACCTGGATGCGATTTTCTAACCTCTGGGTCAGCGCTTTGTGAGAAGCTCATCTGCCAGGCCACACAGTCACAGCCACGGTCCCACCCCACCATCCACCCCGGATATCAGCATCAGTCATCATCGCGCCAGCCCTCGACCCCCTCTAAGCTTTGCTGAGCTGAAGCTCCTTATTCTTCTTGCAATAAACTTCTTTACAGAATCATCTCGTAGACTATGTGTCTGTTTTTGCCCCTCTCCTGCCATTCAGTCAGAATCGGTTGGGACATTTTTCCAACCTTCCAATCTGAGGTTTGTGGGATATAGAGAGAAATGAAGAGAAGCAGCTCCTTGTGTCGTGAAGCAGCACAGATTTTTTCCCTGTCTCTCCTTCAGGCTGAGAGGCTGAAGCCTCAATTTGTATCTGCCTCTTTGCCTCCCAGAACGTAAAGGGCCATAGGGAATAACTACAAAGCTTATGTGATTGATTCTGTCTGATTCATGAATCATAAATTTAAGTTAGAAGGGAACCTGGTTGTACAAAAAAGAAAGGAAAAGACAAAAAGAATGCCATCAATATCATGAGATCAAGAAAATTTCACCCTCAGGATTATTTTTTCAAAATTGGTGCATCAAATCTCCAAGTATGAGTAATTATACTAGGGGTGACCCATGGCCCAAGTCAAATGTGGAATAAAATAAATTGTCCAGGGAGCAATGTGTACCTAATCTAGTAATGAGGAGAAGAGGTGGGAATCTCTCCCAGAAAATTCTACGTCCTGGAGAAGGGGGTAGCCAGTCACCTGGGGGAAGAAGGGAAAGGAGGAGAACAGGGAATTGGGTCTCATCGGGGATGAGTCACTCTGGCCCATTCTGTCATCCACGGCTGTCTCCAAGGGTGAATCAGTGGCTCATTCACACTCAGGTCAGGAAGGAGCCCAAGCTCCAGGATTATGGAATTGTAGACCCACAGAAAGAAGGGGTGAATAATGAGAGCCCCTTGCCCCACCTCCATCACAAGGCTGCACTCAGGAATCAGTGAGGAACATGAAGGGAAAGCCCCTACAGGCTGTGTTCAGATGCAGCATTCAAGGGATTGCTCTGGTGACAGTGTGGGTTTTTTTGGGGTGTCTGACTCAGAAAGACCTGAGGGAGCATGTCACCGAATCTGTACTTTTGTCCTTGGCCTTGGGAGTCCTGACCTCCCTGACCAGAGATGGTGTTTCCATCCCAAGCACCACTCCACGATGGCTTAAGTCTTGCTCTTCTTATCATTACAGACAGCAGCTGCATTTAAGCATCTTCTCTGCAGAAGCCATGGGTGGCTTTGCACCTCCAGGAGTGTCTGTTGACTGAAGATATTGTACGGGGACTCTGGTTTTGGAAAATTGCAGTACTCAACTGAACCCATGGACTTTAGGTAAAATAAGTCATGGCATAAGTATGTTCATCCTTCATATAGACACAGAACAGCAGGAGGACGCTGGACACAGAGGAGATGGAATCACATGGCCTGTGAAGAACACGGTCACTCCACTCACCAGATCATATGCCTCATCCCAGTCAGGGACAAGCATCTCCCACACCCCAGAAGAGGGCTGATCAGTCACCCACCTGTCCCAAGCTCCCTCCACCTCTGTCTTCATCCCTTCTCCCAGTTGTTTCTTCATCCATCCAGTACTTATCTATTGGGTACACTGTGTGTTCCAGGCACTATTCTAGGTACTGATGTTGCAAAGCAAAC
Organism: Diceros bicornis minor; assembly: GCF_020826845.1. Taxonomy (NCBI): domain Eukaryota; kingdom Metazoa; phylum Chordata; class Mammalia; order Perissodactyla; family Rhinocerotidae; genus Diceros; species Diceros bicornis. The sequence goes on along the minus strand of NC_080744.1, from coordinate 28,369,744 downwards.
AAAGACAGGTTTTGCTCTCATGGTGCCACATTATCCTGGGGCTATGTACTAAACATATAAGGTTATTTTCCCTAATGATAAGTGTCATGAGGAAAATAAGACAGAGCAATATGATGGAAAGGGTCTGGATGTGTCACAGAAGTGACAGCAGAGGGTAGGCAGGCAAGACTCCTCCAAGGGAACAAAATCTGAACAAGATGAGAAGTAGCTGGTCACACAGTGACCAGGAGGAGAATCACTCCAGCAGAGAGAAGAGCATGTTCAAAGGCCCTAAAATAGACACAGGCTTGGCATGGTGGAAAAATAAAAGTCTACTGCAACAGGACTAGAGCAATGACAACCAGGAGCATTAATGATGGAGGCTGATGAGATTCAGACCCTTCAGGGCTGTGGAGACGTGAAGACGGTTTCTAAATGAGGGTCAAATGGAGTGTTTAAATGGTAGGTTAAAGTGCCCTGAGATTAATTTGGCTGCTGTGCCAAAAATGAATGTTTCCTCACCTTTTCGCTGGGACCTAGCTTGTGACGGAATTCAGATCCAGACTCTCTTTCTAGTTTCTCTAAGGCATCCTGACCCTCACTCAATCCTTATAACAGCATATACATTCCTAAAGTACATGAATTTTCTGTCTATACTATTACATTCCATTTTGATCAGACTGCATTTGACTAAGAGGGATGGAAACATGGCCATAAAAAAGTCCTAACTGATCAATAGGCCCAACGTCCTCTAAAAGTGGGAAAAAGGGGCCAGTCGAATCTCCCTAAAGAAAGAAGCTCTGCACCTTCCTTTACTGACTGTTCCCCTATCCGATCCCCTTGTTCTCCACAACTGCTTCTCAACTCTACCATAAACCTCCTCTCATTCCTTGACATAGAACTTGCCCCCTTTTTCTAGCTGGAAGGATGAGGTGGATTGACTAATACCTATAACTTATTCTGTGTAGGTGTGTTCTCTAATCTCACATTTACATCATTACTTAAAGCTCCACAGTTGAAAGTATGAACATTTGGAGTTTAAATAAGTACAATCTTAAGTCTTCCCTTTTATAACTCTGACCCAGAAAAATGTCTCAAGTTCCTCCGTGAGAACAGTCCGTCAGGATACGCACTTCCTGTTGCACACGGTCCTGGGTTGGATGCCTGGCCAACAAGTTTCTCATCTCTGTGCCTTGATCTGGTTTCTCTTTGGTCTCACTGGTGGCCCAAGTGGAGGAAGAGGGTATACACTGAGACTCACAGACAGTGTAGATCAGACACGGTCACTTCAGCAAACATCAAGCTCCTATCAAGACCTCAGAGCAGAGTGAGGCTTTGGGCATGTGGAGATGAAGTCAACATGGCTCCTACTGCTTCAGGGGAACTGAGAAAAGACTGAGAATCCCCAACAGGTTATGTTCGAAGGGGTCATTCCCATAGTTGTGGATCCTCACAGCAGAAGTAAAACCTGAGTCTCTTCTACCTCTCTCCAATCCTGGAGCACAGACATTGTGCAAAGACCTTACACAGGTAGTAGTCGGATGGTGAGTCATGATGAAAACGCATAAGACCTAGTGATTTCCTTGGACAAATTGCCTACAAGGAATCACTTCGTGATATTATTTCACAAAGCACAGTGCATGTCCATATTTCTGATTGTGGTATTGGGCCATGACATGATCTCAACTAAGGGAATAGAATTCCCAGGGCAAGAGGCTGTGGGATTTAGTCCAGATTTTCCACTACCTGGCTGTGGAATTTTGGAATGTTGGGATGCAACATTCTGTTCATCATTTACAAATGATGGTACAAATTTTAGTACAAATTCTTGTACTAAATGATCTTCCAGCTCAGATACTTTTCAGTTCTTTGAGTTTATAAGTAGGGAATGATTTTCTGTGTGCAGGTGTCTATGTTATTAAAGAGGTGTATGTGCGGTATTTGGGTGCATATTCATAAATTGTTTGATGATTATATTGGCTTTTTCTTATGAGTCATGAATTTGATAGAAGAAACATGACTAATAAAACTAAATAATTGCATATGCATAGTTTATTATTACTTTAAGACTCCACATTAAAATTAAAATATATTTACAGTAGGGAAGCTGGTTTTTGTTGTTTTTCTTATTTTTTGGTGGTGTTTTTTTGGTGAGGAAGATTGGCCCTGGGCTAACATTTGTTGCCAATACTCCTCTTTTTGCTTGAGGAAGATTGTCTCTGAGCCAACATCTGTGCCAGTCTTCCTCTACTTTATATATGGGGTGCTGACACAGCATGGCTGGATGAGGGGTGTGTAGGTCTGCACCCAAGATCTGAACCCATGAAGCGTGGGCAGCCAAAGCAGAGTGCTGGAACCTAACCACTATGTCACTGGACCAGCCCCAGGAAACTGTTTTGATCTGACTCTCAGAACTGTCTTTGCATTTGGGTGAGATGAAAACCTAGTACAAAAGCTTGAGGAATTATTTCAATACTTAGGAATAAGAGATGGTGAGACCATCTGGGTTGGTGGACTTGCGGAAAACCTAGAGAGATCAGTCATTCATCAAGTACAAATTTATCTGATACCCCTGGAACAGAAACGCTTTTTCTTCTTCCTTTCACTGGTGTCTTGTCTAATAGAGAAGCAAGAGGGAAAACACTGTTTATCTTAAAAAGAAGCCACGGGTAAGTGGTATCCATAGAACCCCACACTCAGGTCACTCAATCTGTCTCACTGAGATATTTCAGAACAATCCCTAAGGACCAATAGCCAACTTTATTTCACAGTAAGTTATATGATCAAACACTATAAAACCCATGAGTAGCTCTTTCTGCCAACATGCTTGCAGAGTGCCCCATGTGAAAAACTTTCTATGACTAGTTTCTATTACAATCACCGGGGAGGTCTTCACACTATGGATTCTTGGGCTCCACTCCAGATGTACTGACACAGAATGTCTGGATGCTCAAGATTCAGCACGTCCAAATCTTTCTTCAGGTGGTTCCAACATAACCTGTCCCCAGCCTGACATTTGGGACCCACTTTTATCTGACCGGGACTTCAGAAGCCTATGATGGAAATTGGTAACGTCTTGATATTGGGGCTATTCCTAGGTGAGAGGAAGCAGAGGTACTACTGGCCTTGGGGCCCCAAGACAAGTCCAGCTATGAACACGTCTAATCAACCACCTATATCCTGGGATAGGCCTCTGTTAACTTGACCCAGTCAGCACGTGAGTGCACACAACTGACCTACCTGTCATGGAGACATTTTCCCCTTAAGTGAAAGGAGAAATAGTTGAAGGTTTTGACTGAGACCCACTATGCGGAATAAAATGCCCCAGCCTCATTGCTATATCACATGTGCCTAGAACAGTACCTGGCGCTGAGCAGATGCTCATTAAAGTTTTTGAACAAATGAAGAGATACAGATTGTATTATTTTTTTATTTTTGCATAATAAATTACCACAAACTTAACAGCTTAAAAACAACATACAATTATTATCTCACAGTTTTTGTGGGCTCGGGAATCCAGGCACAGCTTCTCTGGATCCTCTGCTCAGGGTCTCACAAGAATGCAACAGAGGTGTTGGCCAGGCTGCATTCTCATCTAGAGGCTCCATTAAGGGAGAATCTAGTCCCAAATTCACTCAGATTGTTGGCAGAATTTACTTCCTTGCAGCTATAACTGAGGGTTGATTCTCTTGCTGGTTGTCAGGAAGGAGCCACACTCAGCTATTAGAGGCTGTCAACAGTGTCTTGTCCACAGCCCTTCTTCTCCATAATCCCTCTCACAGCATGGCAGCTTAGTTCACAAAACCAGCAAAGGTGAGTCTCTTCCTCCCATCTGCTAAGACAGAGTCTTTTATAAACAAACATAACCCTGAGAGTGACGTCCCATCACTTTTGCCCTATTCCATTGGCTAGTAGCAAGTCACAGGTCCCACCTACACTCAAGGGAAGGAGATTATACAATGGTCTAAATACCAGAAGGCAGGAATTGTTGGAGCTCACATAGCCACGCAGTCAAGGAGCCAAAGAGCCAAGGGAAGATGTAAAGTAGTTTCTCCAGGCCAAAGAGAGGTGCTGTCAAGTGGCTGACAAGAGATAGAATAAAGGTGTAGCTACGTCTCCAAGGAGCAAATGATGTTTCACAAGGTGCTGGAAAGTGCCATGATCAGATTGAAGCTGTCATTCCTTCTATCCACAGAGGAGGAATTATCCACAAGAGGAGGAAGCCATTGTTAGGGTCTGCCATTAGATGAATGGTGGACTGCAAAAATAAATGAATTTTCAATTCTCTCCCTCCCTCTCTCTCTCTCTGTTTCTCTCTCTCTGTCCTTCTCTCTCTGTCTCTCTCTCTCTTTCTCCCCACCAGACAAAATACCCCCAGACTCAGTGACCCATAACAACAATATGTTATTTCTCACTATTCTATGGGTCAGCTGGGCTGAACTAGGAGGGTCGTTTGGCTCCACGTAGTGTCAGCTGGGCTTACTACTGCAACTCTAATTTAGGCTGCAGGATTCAGGATGATATCAGTCTCATGTCTAGTCCCCCAGCTGGAATGGCTGGAACACAGGGCCTTCTCTCTCCTCATGGTCATTCACCATCTAGGGCTTCTCTCCTGCAACTTCCGCCATGAACTCTACAGCACGGGAGCCAAACTTCTACACATGATGCTCAGGTCTCCAAGATGGTGAAAACAGATGCAGCAAGGCCTATCCATAGCACTGCATGTAGTCACTTCCGCCACACTCTATGGTCAAGATAAGTCACAAATCCAGCCCAGAGTCACTGGTGAGCAGGGAAGGTATTGCACAAGGGGTTGAATGCAGGGAAGGGTTATAGATTGGGGCCATCCCATAACAATCTACTAGAGAGGGAAAATGCAATGCCTTAGCTGGGCCCCATTGCTAGATTACTGGTACCTTACAACACAAGTGCCATTGTTGTTCTTCCGTCACTACAGGCTCCACTTCACTTTTCTGAATCCCAGTTAAGCAGGTTATTGAGTTCCTATTGACAGCCACTCTGGATCTCCTGATATTACAAGTTATAACAGGGTTTATTCACCATGTAGAAGAAATGTTAAAGCCTACACTACCAGAACAAAAGGGCTTCATGAAGGTAGTTGCCATTGATTCTTAGTGAGGGCAGGGCAACAACAGAACATGCTTCCCTAGTCCTCAAAATCTGCAGTTCTCTAAATGCAACAAAAGTATAGGCAGGATTCAGTTGTGACTGAGTGGAACACAAGCATTAGATCTCAGTGATCACCACACAGGCTTAGTTTCTACTAAGGCATCTTGATAGACACCACAGAAAAGCCTCACTGAATACGACCTTATTTGACTTCTCAGTGCCCATTCTGAGACTCTGGGGAAGTCATCGATGAGTGACCAAATGCAGTTGTTTCCAAATGACAGATCAGCGCCAACCAACATCCTCCTCCCACTGCCTAGGAGAACAGCCAGATGCCAGATAAACCACGTTTGGATTTTTGGGCTTACACGGTGTTAAAGCAGAATAGCAGTTGCAGGGTCAATATGAATTCACGTTTCTGTGGGACAACCCCACCTCGTCCACACACTCCAAGACTCTGCCCAATATTCTGGACGTCACCTATTCAAACTACACTGGACAGTGTCAGGCTAAATGACATGGATGTCAACTTTTCACACTGCACTGGACAGAGCCCAGCTAAATGACACAATGTAACCTTTTCACACTACACTGGACAGTAGCAACCTAAATGACCCGACGTCACCTTTTCACACCACAATGGACAGTGCCCAGCTAAATGACCCAGATGGGAATCAAAGAGCAGCAGGAGTCAAAGTTTTTGGCTCTTGATTCTTCTTTACACTCTCAAAAATTAGTGAGGATTCCAAAGAACTTTTGGGGGTTATATCTATTCATATTCACCATATTATAAATTTAACACTGGAAAACTTTTGCTATTTACTCATTAATTCATTTTAAAATAACAATAATGAACCCATTGTATATTGACATTAATATCATATTTTTATGAAAAATAATCCAATTGTCCAAAACAAAACATCAATATGAAGAATGGCATTGTTTTACATTTTTGAAAATTCCTTTAATTCCTGGCTTAAAAATAGACAGCCAGAGGCCTGGCCCCGTGGCCTAGTAGTTAAGTTCAGCACGCTCCACTTTGGCAGGGCAGGCTTGGTTCCTGGGCGTGGATCTACACCACTCGTTGGCAGCCATGCTGTGGCAGCGACCCTCAAGCAAAAAGAGGAAGACTGGCAACAGATATTAGCTCGGTGCAAATCTTCCTCAGGAAAAAAAAAATAGACAGCTGGATTGTCATATCTGCTTTTGCATTGAATTTATTGCACAACATTATTTTGTTGAACTGTATAAAGAAAGTCCAGCCTCCAACAGATATATTGTTGTATAGGTTAGGACCTCAACTACACCCGAAAAGGGTTTGGGGGATCATCAGTGTCCTTGGACCACACTTTGACAACTGCTTTACTAGAGACAAGTAGCGTACTATACAATATTACAAATACCCAAAAAGAAACACACATCTACCTATAATAAGAATGAATAGGGGAGGATAACGAAATAGCTGAACATCAGTTGTCTACGATGTGGTAAAACCATTTAACTCAGGTACTCAAAAGTATCACATAACAATTATATATACATATAATAATTACATATAATATATATTATATATGTATATAGATGATCAATTAAAATGGCAAAAGTAATTTTATTACTTCTTAAATACAGTTATTTGATATGTTTATAAACATAGCTTCCACATGAAGGGAGAATGACAAGCATCCTTGGGGGTGTAAAAGGTGAGAGAATCGTTAGAATGGAGACTAGTTCCATCTCTCACATTCCACAAATACATTTTATGAAGGAAACAACACTATTACCTAGAAAACAAAACGCTGATAAAGCAGCTATTTCAGCCTAGATGATATACCCATCTTAGAGATGAGAATCAGAGGCACCTGGATGGATGGAACTTACCTCAAACCTACCGTGCATCCTGCCTCCCCCTAGGAAGCAGCCCACAGTGAAGGAGAATACACAAGCTTGGAGGGAGATACTCATGGTTCTGCTACTACCCACTCTTACATCACTATCTGGGCCTTACTATGATCTCTAAAATGAGGATAATCATACCTGCCTGGTAGACTCTTGTGAGGATTAAATGAGTCAATTCAAATAAAGAAACTGTTCTACAAATGGAAACTTTCAATTTGCGTTAGAATATGGTCAACGTGAATATAGAAAGAAGTTAGTTGTCCATCATGGTATCTTAGTTTGTCCACTATGTATAAAAATGGTTATTATTTTAACCCCCTCCAGTATTAAAAGACTAAAACTTGATCCAATTTATACTGACTTCCTGGGTTCCCCTTACTAGAAAAAATGACTGAGTCGTGTCAAAAATGTTCACTTTCCCCAGGCTTCATTTAGTCCAGCGACAACACGTGCATCTGGAAGGGTTTTCTGTTGTCAGCCCACAGCTCTCTCCACCCCACGCCCAGGTAGGAGCTTCAGAAGGTCCTAGGAAGACTGACAGTACGTGGGGTGACTTGTCAACAGCACACACACTATAGATAAATACATTGGGCTTCATGCTGCTGCTTTGTTCCAGTATATTCATTCCAGCTTGTTTATACTAGCAAAAGTTTGGAGACAAACAGAATATCCTGAATATGGGACTGGTTAGAATACCACCATATATCCTTACAGTGGAATACTATGCAACCATTAAATAGAATGAGATGCACTCTTGCTACTGGCATGGAATATGTCCAAAATATATTGCTAGTGGGAAAGAGGTAATGGTGTAGTGTGCTGTGTATCGAATGCTACTATTTATGGGGAAAAGGGGGAGATAGTCACATCTTATATACATGTCAATCAGCTTATAAATGCTTGTTATATATAGATATATAAAGACAGTAAAAGGATACAAGAAAAACTGAATAATTATTGCGACTGGAAATGAAAATTGGGGCCTAATACCAAAAACTAGAGGAAGACACCCTTTTTACTAGATTTGTTCTCCTAATGTTTGAATTTATGTCTTCCATTTGCATGTCCAATGCATCTATATACGTAAACGAAAGAAACAGACTGCCTCACTGTAGCCCTTTTTCAGTTGGGTAAGGAAGGGTCCCTGGTAACAGAAAGTTTAAACAACTAAGTTATGAAATAAAACTTAAAACTACCATGGTGATGCAGCATAGAGTTGACCTGAAACCCCCACTCTCAGCCAGCAGAGAAGCAGAGTGCTACAGACACCCCCTCCTTCCTCGTCCTGCCCTCCTTCCGCACGTCCAGCCACCTTCGTATAGGAGAGCTCATGGTACACAGCAGGCTTACATTATTTGAAGCCTATTTGTTTATTCTCCAGCGGTTTTCCTCAGTGACTATAAAAGGCTTTTGAAAGTTCGAGGTCATCTCTAAGAAGGAGCAGGAGGTAATGTTCTTGTCCCTCTGGCCCGCGGGGTCCAGGCGGCGCAGCGCCCCCTGCCGGCCAGGTCGGCGGCGGCCGCGGAAACCGGCCTGAGCCAGCAAAGGCGCTGAGAGCAGAGGTGGGGTTGCCCCGCTCCGCGCCCCCTCCTCTCCTGGCCGAGCCTCGCTTCCGGGCTGTGCCCGAAAGTCTGGGTTTGTTGCTATGAAGGAAGCGGGAGGACCTCCGTGTAGAGCCTCCAGACCCCTCCCTAGGAGCCGGTAACCCGCCCCCGCGGTGGCGGAGCCTCTAGGGGTGAAAGGAACTGAAGCATAACGCGGTGGGCCCTTCCCTCGGGGCCCAGGGTCAGCGCCATCGGAGTTTTATTAGAGCACACCGCCGGCAAATCCGTTCGTGACCCATCCCGGGATGGGAACACGGCTCTCCGGAAGTAGACGCCCCCGACCCCGTTACCACCGCGCACGCGCCCAGGCACGCACTGACTCCTCGGCCCTCCTCTCCTCCTTTATTCCCGCCCAGGGGGAGAGCGGGACTTGGGGAGGTGGGGAACCAGCGGAGCCGGGCGCAAGCCCACCACCGGATCTCGCAGCAGCTCCCGCCCTTTCCTGGCAGGAAGGCGCATTTACACGTGGCGGTCACTGAGGGTCGCCGAGGGCGGCCAGCTCCCTCTGGGCTTTCCAGTCAAGGGCCCTCAGCCATCCGAGAGGCTGTGAGAGAGGCCGCGGGCTGGAGTCAGCCAGGGGTGCGGATTCCAGAGAGGAAGCATTAGAAGCAAGGATTGCAGTTCCCCACAGGTAAAGAAGAGTTGATCACCAGCACTTATCATACAGGGCATGGGGTGGTCTTCGCCAGCCCCCAGTAGGCCTCCTGGATGACCAGGGTGGAGATTCAGTCACACAAGCAGCTGGTAAGGGCTGGCCTGGAACCCAAATCAGTCAGTGACCTTCACGTCCCAGGAATATTGTACGGTGGCAATTGGGCCCTTAATTTGGGGAGCCTTATTCAGCAAACATTTCTTGAGTACCTATGTGCTGGGCACTGTTAGAGCATTTTTAAATGGGGTTGTTAAGGTAAGCCTCCTTGATGAGGTGACGTTTAAGCAAAGACTTAAAGGTGGTGTGGTAGTTAGCCTTGCATATATCTAGGGTGAAATGTAAAGCGAGAATGTGCCTAGTGTCTTTCAGGAACAGCAAAAAGGTCAGATACTAGAGAAGAGTGAGTGAGAGCGGGAATAGTAGGGGATTTGTTCTGAAAGGTAAGAGTGTGGGAAGGCAACGCACTTAAGAGCATAAGGACTTTTGTAAGGATTTTAGCTTTTACTCAGAGCGGAATGAAAGAGGTGCTAGAGGGTTCTAAGCAGAGATACATGATCTGAGTTATGTTTTAAAAGGATTTCTCGGGCTGCTGTGTGTGAGGTCAAGGGTAGAAGCAGAGAGTCCAGATCCAAGGCTTTTATAATAACCCTAGTGGGAAGAAATGGTCTCTCAGACTAGGTGGTGGCAGTGGAGGCAGTGAGAGATGACTGGTTGCTGGATGTGTTTTCAAGGTGACAACAATTGACTTGACTAACAGTTTGGAAGTGTGACAAAAGAAAAAGAAAGGAATCAAGAATAATACCAAAGCTGTTGGCCTCAGAATGGAAGGGATGATGTTACCTTCAACTGAGGTGGGGAATGCTAATGGAGGAGCAGTTTTAAGGGAGGAGTAGGGGAGAAGAAAATTGTTTGTATCTGGGACACGTTAAATTTGAGGTGCTGTTAGACATCCAGTGAAGACGTCAATTGGACAGTTGGATATACGAGTCTAAAGTTCAGGAGAGAGAGCTGGGCTAAAGGTGTAAATTTGGAAATTGTTGGAGAATCAGTGCCTTTTAAAGCCTTGAGACTGTGTGAGGTCACCAAGACATTGTGTGTAGATAGAGAAGAGGACAAATAACTGACCCCTGGGGCTCTCCAAAATCCAGATACCAAGGAGAAGGGGAAGAACTTGCAGAAGAGGCTGAGAATGAAAGCCCTGTGAGGTCATGGAAGAGCCAGGAGACTGTGATGTCCCAGAGACCAAAATGCAGCTTGACATGACTGTGTGCCTTGAGGGCCGCAGGACTGATCTCACAATGCTTTTCATCTTTGCTTCTATCACAAGAAGCCCCATTCCCAGGTCAGCCTCATCAAGGAGGAGGGAGTGACCAACTGTGCCTCGAGCTGCTGAGGACAGAGAATCAAGCCTGTTGGGGTGGGGAGGGCTTATTTGAAATGCAAGGAGCACCCCATTACCCGTATTGCTGGAGCTGAGGAGTCTAGAGTGTCGATTGAGGAGATTTACAAAGTTCCTGGCCTAGAAGACTGTCTTGTCCAGGAGTGAGTAGGAAGAGGATCCGCATCTGGGTCATGTTTTCCGTCCTAGAAGAGGGAATGAAGAGACAGAAGGCAGGGCATCTGTGTCTCACTTCCCCTGATTTACCAGTCCCTCATTTCCCAGACCCCAGACCCTCAGTACTTCACATTCGCTCCTTTTCTTCTCTCTCCACACTCCTCTAAGGACTCACCTGAGGAATTCACTTTGTCATATCCTCCTTCCTCTTAGGCATCCCGTTTCAGCTCCTCCCTCCTTCCTTTATCCCACTGCCTTGACTCTGCACATTCTCCTGGAGATCTCTACAGGTTGCACAAAGACCCACCCCATTTTTTAAATTGCCACATAGTACCAATGGAATCCTCATATCAAGGAGCTGTGTGTTTAATTCCCAGTTCTGTCACTAATTTTCTGTTTCAGCTAGACAAAGCATCCCACTGTTCTGGTCCTCAGCTGTTCAATGAAAGACTTGGAACAAAAGAACTCACAAATTCCTTCCAGCTCAGACCCCTATAGTTCTCTGAATTCCTGATAAAGGAGTAGGGGTGTGTGTGTGTGTGTGTGTGTGTGTGTGTATAGAGGAATGTCTACAGAAAGGGCAATCCACGTTTCTGAATTTTTCTAATATGTAAATCTGATTTTCTTACAAGATTATACCTAAATCCAGAAGAAATAGCCTGATTACCTGAAATAAAATTATTGTATTATGTATACATATATGTAGGTATATGTGATGGTTAATTTTATGGTCAGCTTGACTGAGACATGAGGTACCCAGATGTTTGGTCAAATATTATTCTGGGTATTTCCATGAGGGTTGTTTGGGATGAAATTAATCCAGTCATGCATTGCATAACGACGTTTTGGTCAACAAGGAACACCATATACCATGATGGTCCCATAAGATTAGTACCATAAAGCTTAGGTGTATAGTAGGCTATGCCATCTAGATTTGTGTAAATACATTCTATGACGTTTGAATAATGATGAAATCGCCCAACAACCCATGTCTTGAAATGTATCTCCATTATTAAGTGACGCATGACTGTATTTAAATCAATAGACTGAGTAAAGCAGATTGCTCTCCCTGTGTGAGTCGGCCTCATCCAATCAGTTGCAGGCCTGAATAAAAGAAAAAAAAAGTTGACCCTACCCAAATAAGAGAGAATTCTTCTGCTGGATGGCGTTCAAACTGGGACATCGACTTTGTCCTGCCTTCTGACTCAAACTGAAATATTAGCTCTTCCTGGATTTCAAGGGAGCCTGCCTTCAAGACTAGAACTACACCATCAGCTCTCCTGGGTCTCCAGCTTGCCAACTCACTCAGGAGATCTTGGGACTCGCCAGCCTCTATAATTGCATGAACCAATTCCTTATATTAAATCTCTTTATATATATTTAGTATATATCCTATTGGTTTTGTTTCTCTGGGGAAACCTGACTAATGCAGCATGTATGTTTATTATTGTTGCCGTTGTTGTTGTTGCTTTAAGATTACCAAGAAAAACATTTATTATATTGCAGGCAACATGCAAATTCCTATCCCTCAGAGCTTTTGTTCAACTGAGCAAGAGAAAAGATCAGCACAGAAGACTGCAGGGTGATCTTACGCCTCTGAGACCATCAAGATGTGAAGACCTTGTAGTTGGCTAACGCACTGGGGGATATCCGTCAGTCAGCAAACATTAATGGAGTAGCTCCCATCCCTGGCTATCTCCAATAGGGTTCACCAACCTCTGGTCTAACAGGAAAACGAGAGGCCTAAAACTCAATAAACCTACAAGGAGGCTTTGATGGGTGCTGTAAGGCCTAAAATATCTCAGCATCATTCACAATTTTTCTGCCTTAGGGAGTATTGAAGATAAATGCAAAGAGTATTGAAAATAGACAAGGACGCCACCACCTCTTTGATGCACCTATTCCATACAAGGAAATCGAGATTAAGCCTCACAATAATGCTGTCCAGTAGGTAACGCTCTCTACAATTTCTAGTGTTTTGACCTGTGCTCAGGATCCAGGGTGACCACCGTCAGATTTAGTATGTCTATGCATCATGGAGAATTACACTGTTCCCCTGGTAGAAAAGAGAAAGCAAGCTGCTTATCTGTGGTCACATGGTTGGTGAATAGCAGAGCTCTGAGTCAAACTCTGATCTGTCTTTTTAAAAAGCCCATGCACTTTAACAGACAACTAAGTTTGTCCTTCTTAAGGGGAGGATGTGAGGCAAGTAGGAGACCAAGGTGGAGGAGAAATGATGCTTTATGCAGGAAAATAGCCCACTTTAGAGGAAGAACATGCCTTGATAATTAAGAGGCTCTGAAAGGCATTCAAGGGAAAGCCCCAACTACTAAGAGTATCAGCAGTAATGATTGTTGTTGGGAAACAAGTGGAATAGCTCAAATAGAGAAACCAGACAGCTATGGTATAGAGCCAGGTAAGCCTGACTGTTTATCTCAGGCTTTCCCAGACATCAGGCATTCTCCACCGTGGCTCCTTTCCATCTGTATTATTGATTAATAGTTCCTTTTTATCAACTCACTTTTTCTCAGTTTTGTTTTAAGCAATAATACATATGAAACCACAGATTTGATATATTGATTATTCGTTCACATTAAAATTAACACTTGAAATATTTATCTATGTACTCCCTAACGTCAGTCATCTCACCTGCCACCAGTTGTACACATTTCATACTTTTGCAAACAGCTTTATCTCGAGCTTGAACTCGAAAAATTCTACCTGGAAAAATGCTTTTACAGACGAACAAAAGACCCAAAGACAGTAGGAAAAATGAAGCCCAAGGTCAAAGATTTGGTCATACTTATCCAAATCTGTTCAAAAGAGAGGCTAAACCAAGCAGGCTCTATATTCTCATCATTAAGGAAGCATTTCTAATTGCTGGCTAGGACAGTTCCTCGTATTTTTCATAGAGTTCAGGAAAGAAGTCCTCAATATACATGGTAGTTACATTCCCAGAAATTCTTTGTGTTTGAAAACCATGCAAAATGTAAAGAAGTTAGATTAGAGTCTCAGATAATTATAAGCTATTTATTGCCCACATTTGTTTTTTTTTGTGAGGAAGATCAGCGCTGAGCTAACATCCATGCTAATCCTCCTCTTTTTGCTGAGGAAGACCGGCTCTGAGCTAACATCTATTGCCAGTCCTCCTCCTTTTTTTTTGCCCCCCCTAAAGCCCCAGTAGATAGTTGTACGTCATAGTTGTACGTCATAGTTGCACGTCCTTCTAGTTGCTGTATGTGGGACACAGCCTCAGCATGGCCGGAGAAGCAGTGCCTCGGTGCGCGCCCGGGATCCGAACCTGGGCCACCAGTAGCGGAGCGTGCGCACTTAACCACTAAGCCATGGGGCCGGCCCTATTGCCCACATTAATATCCAAGAGGACAGTCATAAGTTGTGTAGGACATGTACTAATTCTTCATTTTTCAGGGATCTCTTACACATTGTTGCTGTACACTGAGCACATCTGGCCCCTACCCATTAGATGCCAGTACTGGCTCCCTGCCCAATCATTATAGTTACCAAAAATATGTCTAGAAATTTCAAAGCCACAAAGTTACTGAAAACAACTGGTCTAGATGTATGATGAAAATATGTGTAAAATTACTTTTCTTTTGCCATTATGTCATCAAATGGGAATAGCTCCCACTGCATTTCATTTTTTTTTCCTTTCTTTTTCTTTTTTTTTTTTGGTGAAGATGATTGGCCCTGAGCTAACATCTGTTGCCAATCTTCCTCTTTTTGCTGAGGAAGACTGGCTGTGAGCTAATATCCATGCCCATCGTCCTCCATTTTGTATGTAGGATGCTGCCACAGCATGGCTTGATGAGCAGTGTGTTGGCCCATGCCTGGGATTCGAACCTGCGAACTCCAGGCCGCCAAAGTGGAGTATGTGAACTTAACCACTGCGCCACCGGGCCGGCCCCTCCAACTGCGTTTTAGCCACATCCTTACATCCTAGCTGTGTGTATTTGATTTCATAAGTCTTTGCTTATTTTTAAGGGACTCTAACAATGTTTAACTGTTCATTAATTCAGCATACACATTTCAAGTTTTACAATGTGCCCGGCCCTCCTCTAGGCACTGGAGATACAAATGTGAACAACAATTTGTGTCCTCCAGAGCTCCAGTCAAAAGAATGGAAGCTCACAGACAATTATGATACACAGTGATAAGTCAGCATCACAGAGTTTTTTGAGACCGAAATGGCTAACATAAATAAAAAGGCCCTGTAAGACAGTGAAGTTAGTTCGTTCCCATTCCCTCTTGAATGATGAAAACTGGCGAGAGAGATCCCTAGGAAGTCTCAACAAGGCCTCCCATACAAAAGCTTTCCTCAGTGAGGCCCAACCACTGACCTACTCCACCGCCCACGTCTGTGTCAGTGGCAATGTGATCCGTTCAGAGCATCCCTCAGGAAGTTATTACCTCAAATACGTCACTGCAGTCTTTCCTGTACTTTCCTGTTTCATTCCAGAAACTTGATCAGAATGATCAAAATCTGCTTTACTTCAATGGCCTTCAGAGGAGATATATAGGAGGCTCCATACAAGAAGGAGGAAGGCCTTGGCCATCTTGCTGAGCCCAAGAGACCAGGGAGAAACCAGTACACCATTTAACTTTTGAGCTCAGGTTACTTCGTTCCCTCTATTCATCACAACTAAATTAACCTGCACCGTGTTATTATTATGACAGTCCTTCCAGTGGTACCAGCAAGCAGTGTGCATTGTCATTCCCATAGACAGCCGTGGCATTAGGAAAGCCGTGTGTGGGAAAGTATGGACGGTTGGCATCTCCCTATCAGCAGGTTAAGGGCGGACACTGCAAGAGTACCCAGGGGCTGAAGAAATCGCAAGTGCTGGACACTGAGATGGCTTTGAGCAACCCTGTGGCCAATGTCCTCAACAGTAGTTCTTACCACAATGCAGAAGGCCTTCTCCTGGGACTACATCTTACAAAGTCTTTTGATTACAAATAATGGCATAATGACATTAGCTGATAATTCAGTGGTTACGGTGACACTGATGTGGTCATTAAACTAAATGAAATAACAGACCAAGCTCACATTTACCCGTCTTTTGATGCTAGAGACAAAATCAGTCTGATAATCCAGGGTACTTTCATTAACATGGGTTTGTACTGATTCCTGTTTCAAATACACAGGTCCACAGCCCAAGATCTCTCCTGTCAACTTGTCATGTGGATTCAATTTGGAGGCAATGGAGGGCAGTTAAAAATGTGCACAGGGAATCTTTGAAAGAAGAAACTATCAGCAAGTGTGTTGGGGGATGTTCTCCGAACACAATTTAAAGGAGAGTAGTGAGGGATTGGGTAGAGTATCATCTAGACCCCTCTCAGGACACGTAACACATCTGATGGCTCGTCAACACAAATGTCTACAGGATCCAGGCAGGTGTCATCGCTGAGTGAACAGGCAGGATGGGCGTCAGGAGGGAGGAGTGCATCAGTGAAGACCTCCTGAGCTTTGAGAAGCGGTGGCTGCTACTCAGCGCTAGCTGATAGTTACATTGAGGTAATGGCGGCCACATTTTGGGCTATTTTAAGGCAATCCAGGAATCCAAATTTTCTATGTGAAAATCCCCATTTGGAAAGGTCACTACCAACTCCAAAAATTATTTTAAAACACACAACAACAACAAAACCCACTGAATAGACCAATCAGAGCAGCTCTTGAGCCAGGTATACAGTGTGTGGTTTATTGCCTCATATCATAAGCCCCTGAGTACAGCTGTTTCGACCCACTGAGACTACGGATGAGCATCACAGAGGGGGTACACTATACCTAATTCATGTTTACATCCTCATCACCAAAGAAATGTTTCACACACAATAAATATGAAAAATTGCTTAATAATTGAAGGAATTAAGGAATTCCACAAAACAAGATGACAAAGGAAAGCACTATTAGCTCTGCATTCAGTCCTGTCCAGACCACCATCCGTGTCCATATTTGTATAAGGACATCAACAGTGGTGTGATCGCATTTTAGGGAACAAGGATATGGAAAGATAGTAAAAAATTATGTGAATTAATTTTGTTGGAAGATGATATTATATCAATTCAAGAGTCTAATTCCACATTTTGTCACCTAGAAGCTGGTCCAGGGATTTAACATCTATCTCATACTCAGGCCTTTCCCCACATTTGTGCGTTTTTCCACACCAGTCCCTTTGTGTAGAATGCCCATCCTTTCCCTAATGCCCCAGCAGATGCCTGCTCATCTTCATGGTCCTGCTCAGATGGAGCCTCCTCCTGGAAGCCTTCCTGGCCCCATCAGGGAAAGTAACTTCCTTCATCCCTGATCTCCCATAAAACCACATTCATACAAGTGTTATTACTTCTATCACATGTTTAGTTTCTCTATTTTTCCATAAGCTACTTGGGGATCAAGACTACATTTCGTGTATCTTAATATACCCTGTGATTAATACAGTTTCAGGAATAGGGTGCACAGTCCATAAATGCTGGTTTATATGTAAAGATAAAGTTCCCATTTTGCATAAAGAAAAACAAGCACTGGGAATATAACGACAGTTGTGTAGAAAACAGCACAATGTGAAGGAATACAGGACTCTAGAAACCCCGGTGGGAGTCCTTTATGCGACACCAGATATGCATTCTTTACGGATTCTACAGAACGACTCCTGTGTTTCCTCAGGTTGATAGTTGACACGGAGTGGAGGCAATCATCCAGTTCAAGACTAAAAACTAAAAGTAAATCCAATGCAAGTGGAGCAGAGGGAAAGCTCAGAAGAATTTAACAAATTTCTTTACTCTCTGCAGAATTTTGAAAAGCAAGAAACTCAGAGACTCGAGTCTCCAGCATCGGGAGGTGATCAGACGGAGAGTGTTTGTGTGAGGAGAAAACAAGGATGTTACTAAAACAGAGAGGAACCTGGGTTCCTCCTTTGCAGACAGCCCTCGCTGGTTCTATTTGTTCCAAGTATAGGCCTCTCTTTATGTAACGTGGCCCTTTGGTGGGCTGGAGTAGAACTAAAAAGAAGGGAGAGAGGCTGCACTGGCCTGTAGAATCTCGGGAGATTTTGTTGATGTTGACGCCCACGGTACCTTCAGAGCTTGGATAAAGGCATCTTACCAAGTTCAAAATGTAAATTTGGAACAAGATTTGTATAAGAAAAGAAGATACCACCTTCCATGACACATTCCACTCCTCTCCTGGTATTAGCCCTTAACACAACGATGGGCATATCGAATGCAGTCAGTAAAGAATTCCACTAATTCAGAAATTAAAAATAATCAAAACTATCTCCATATCATAAATAAGCTGTTTCTCTTCATGATCTTTCAACCTCCAGGGCCCCTCTCTCCCTGCGGTCTCTCTAGCAATGAAGAGCTTTATGAAGACAGTTTATTTTTATCTTTACTGAAGGCAGGGCTATAAGGACAATACTTCTAAAGCCTCCAAATTCTGCAATTTCCCAAATGCAATAGAGGAAAAGGACTCACTTAATACAGGAATCTTCATGAATCAGGCAAACACAGGATTATATATTAGTGATCACCACATAGGTTTACAGTCTTCTTGGGTGTCCTAGTAAATACTCAAAAAATCCTCCAGGAATCCAACCTTATTTGAGTCCTTAATGCAACACCTGCCGTTCTGCACCTCTAGGAAAAGTCACTGACCCAGTGACCAAACCCAGATGTTTTTGTTGACAGCTCGGCTCCAACTAACATCCTCCTCCCACTGCCTTGGATAATAGCCTATAATGGATAACCGTGTTGGATTTTCAGCCTTAAAGAGTGGCAGGGCAGAGAAACAGCTGTAGGAAAGCTATGAAATCAGGTGCCAGTGTGGAACAACCCCTTCCCCTCTGCCTAAGGATGCTATGCTTGATGAAACTGATATATAACCTAACAGCCCCAAAACCCTAATGAAAACACACATTTACTCACATTACAGATGAATGGTATGAGCTAACGAAGGATTTGGATGTAAAGTGTTTTTGTAGAGATAAGACCATTTAAATCAGGTAATCGGAAGTGCTGCTTGACAACTACATATGTATGTGACCCTAAAAATGGCCACAAGTACACATGCTAGTTTACTTAGTATGTTCCAAAAACATGTGTTTCACAGGCAGGGATGATGATAGGGGTCCTTGGGGCTGTAAAGGGTGAGAATCAGCAGAATGAAGACCCCCTCCCATCTCTCACATTCTAGAATACATATTTTACTATGGAAACATAGTAAATCTAGAAAATAAGCCTGATAATACCGATAGGTTATCCTGGTCAACTTTTCCTATTTTAAAAACAAAGAAACAGCAGCAACAAGAAGGAAAGGATTTATCGTAATTGTACTGTGCACCCAGCTCCCTCTAAGAGGCAGCTGGAATAAACGGGAACACTCCAGCTTTTGAGGGAGACACTCCTGGTTCTGCCACTACTGTCTGTTAACTGTGTGGGCCTCTGTTTGGTCATCTTTAAAATGAGAACAGTAGCATTTCTACTTTGTGGGTTGTTGTGAGGATTAAATGACTCCATTTAAGTAAAGTGCTTACCCCATAGAAGTTGCTTGAAAATGAGAGCTGGCAATTTGCTCTAAAATTTTCTGTATGTGATTAGAAACTAAATTAGTTGTCCTTACTTGTATCTAAGTGTATCTAACACGTATAAACAGGTATTACCTTCTCTCTCTCCGGTATTAAAAGACCTGAGCTTTGAAACGATAATGCTGACTTCTATGTGCAGAGATGTTACTGGGCTCTTGTTACAGGGGAATCATTCCGGTAGTCATGTTTATATTCTGGAAAATAATACTCTCCCAGGATTCCTTGGGGTCAGTGACACAGATGTGCATCTGGAAGATTTGGTGTTGCCAACCCATGGCTCCCCCACCCCACCCCATGCAGGAGCTTCAGTATGCCAGGTCCTAGGATCGCTGATAGTGCATGGGAGTGAGCTTGTCAACAGCTAAATACACAGGGTTTGTTGTTGCTGTTTTGTTCCAGGATACACATTCCAGCTTGTTTACAGTAGTAGAGGATTGAAACAAACTATATGCCCCTGAATAAGGGACTGGTTAAAGAAATTATTAAATAGCCATAGAATAGAATACCATGCAGCCACTAACTAGAGTGAGGTACGTCCTTTGCCAAAATATATTCTTAGTAATGAAAAAATGCACAGAACGCTGTGCATAGGATGCTACTATGTGGGAGGTAAAATGGACGAGATACACACAAACACACACAAACCAATATACATACCAATAAGCTTATATATGTGTATAGGCTTATATATTACGTATAGACTGTGAAAGGATACAAAGAAAGTGAATACTTGTTGTTTTTTAAAAGAAACTGGACCCTAAAAGACACAGATTAAAGGAAGATATCCTTTTCCAGTATACTATATATGCTTCACTAATGTTTGAATTTATGTTTTTACCATATGCATCTACTGTCATATCTGTCTGTCTAGCTGTCTATCTATCTGTCATCTCCTCAAAGAGAACCCTTGCTCCTGGAGCAGAAAAGCGAAGAGCTCTGCTTATACCCTCTCACTCCTCCCCTCATCCTCCTCCATCTTCGCTGCACTGTTGGAGGCTCAAGGCACACAGCCGATGCTCATTAGATGTGTCTGCTGCTGCCCTTCTCTCTTTGGAAAAAAGTGTGACTCTCCCAAGGCCACAGATAGAATGAGAGCTTGAGGGCCAGTTTGCTGCGGAAGGGTAAAAATCTTGGGCTTTGGGAGCTAATTCTGCTTTGCGATATTTAAATCTTATATGTTTATTTCTTTGTTGCTCTCCTTAGGGCTCAGAAAGACTTTGAAAAGATAAAGCCGGTCTCAGCCTTGCTAAGTAGAACCAAGAGGGAAAGACCTGGTGCTCTCTGAGCTCGCAGGGAGCAGGCAGCACCGCGCCCCCTGCCGGCCAGTGCGGGGGCGGCGCCTCTGGGCGAGAAGGCGGCGGAGCTGCCAGAAGACAGACGCCGCCAGCCTGGATAAGGATCAGCGCCTCCGGGAGTTTTATTAGAGCAGCTCGTGAACAAATTGGCTCCATGACTCAGAAAGCAGCACCCTAGGGCGGGATCAAGGCTGGCAGAAGTAGATGCTCCCCCCACGCCCCCCGACACACTGCGCACGCAGCGAAGATTGCCCAGGTGAAAGAGGAACTAAGGAAAAGCTGGAGAAGAGCCGAGTCGCAGCCTAGGATGTCGCAGGGCCCCCTGCACTCATCTGGCAGGAAGGGCAGTTGCGCTGGAGGAAACAGAGTGCCTTTCTCCCGCGGTCCACCCATGTCTCCTCACCCCACCCCCTACCACGTGAGACGCCCTGAGAGAGCTGGCGGACTGGGGTCAGTGAGGGGTGCAGATTCCGGGAAGAAGTCGAATGATGGGGAGGACCACAGAAGGCAGTCCAGTTAGGGTGCTGGGATCCCCAGACCGCCGGCAGGGCGTGGTGTCCCGGGACCCAGCCCTCCAGATGAAGGGCCTGGTTCCGCACAGGTCAGGTGATGCTCCGGGACCACACCCTCGACCTGTGAGGTCAGTAAGGGGGGCGGGACCCTGGAGAGACCTCGCGCTTGTGATCTCCAGTTTTCAGAGGCTGAGGTGACAGCTGTCCATTGCAGGATTCTGAGACCTCGGAGGTGGGCGCTGCATGTGTCATTTCGCCTTCCAAAGCTCTGAAGAATGAAGGTATTGATGGGCTTGCAGACCCCGGAGACCATTCCCCTGCGCTGCGTCGTTCACGTGGCCCTACAGGCTGGACCCGCGCGGGATCCCGGGCCTCTAGTAGTCACGAGGACCCTGTAGAAGCCCCGGGGCCTGGGAGAAAACAGTCTGGTGTAGCAGCAGAACTGGAGGAGGGCCCACATCAGCACCATGTTTTCTGTGAAACACATGAAGTGGGGATCATCCCTTCCTGAGACACGTGTCTTCCCCTCCTCCTAGTCAAGAAATGTAATATTGCAAATCCTCTCCACTCTCCCCCCGACTTTTTCTACACTCCCTCTTATGCTCCATCTCAGAAATTCACTCCATCACACCCTCTTCTCCTTGACCCACCTCCTTCCTTTTCTTCTCTAGAGCTTTTCCTTCCTTTCTTCCCATCCCTCTGCCCTGGCCCAGCACATTCCTAATCATATTTCTTGTGTCTAGATTCGTTCCAGGAGCTGAGGTGGAGGGAGCTGTCACACAAGAAAAGGGCCACATTCTACCTCCTTCTAGACGCAGGGCAGAGATCCCATCTTATCCCGAAGGATCTGCAATCCTCACCTCACTGCTCCTCAGTAACTGCCAGAATTTACTTTTCTAAAGGGCTTTAGGGATGACAAAACTTTTTTCATGTGATTCTCACACAACTGTGTGAGTTAAGGCAAGTATTTCTACAATCCTATTTTATAAAGAGAGGACTGACTCTCAGAAAGTTTCGAAGTGAGACAGCTAAGAAGTGAGAAGCAGCCTAGAATAGTGGCGAGCCCTTCAAATTAAATAAAAATAAATTCCCACCATTAGAAACCTGCTTCATGCCGCAAACTGGGAAAGCATCTCCAGCTTCCTCTCCCTCTTCACTCACTTCACCTGATTCATAAATACCTCACCCGGCCCCTTATCCACTCTTCTCCCCAGGACCACAGAAGGATCGCCACAGCTCTCTCTAACCCTCCAATGAGAATCTTCACATTCATAGGCTTGTTCCCCTGCGTGCGGCCCCCTGTACTAGGCCCTGGGCTAAGGGTCCCGCAGAGTTAGAGTTGGGGATCTGCGGCTGGAGAGGTGTTGAGGGTCTCTCCTCCCAAGTGTATTGTTATAGTGCCCAGCTACAGGGAGGGACGGGGCAGTGGGGCTGAATAAGGCGTACTGCCCCCACTTTATCTCCCAGAGGTGAAAGTTGAGACTTTCAGGCCTGACACTCAAAGAGGACCTGCAGCAATGTGTGGGGAGACGGCACAGCAGGAGCCCAGTGGTGCTTGGCGAAATCAAACCCACACGTGGCCTGGAGGGTGAAGACAAGCAAATGGAAGGCAGCCCCAACTCCTGGGCTCCCCAAATAGTCGTCTTCACTCCCTGAGCCTCTTTTTAGCCTCGGATCATATGAGGAAGGGGTCCTCTTGTTCTGTTTTAGCCAGAAGAGCAGTGGCTAAGGAGGAACAGAGCCTAACTAGACAGCATAGATCCTTTGGCCAAATGCAACCCAGCCTGAGCAACAAGCCAGCCTCCATCCTGGCTCTGCTCTCCCCAAGCCCTGCTCCCTGAAGTAGCCCTGGGGCTGTAACTAGAAGGGCCTGGGGAAAATAATACTCATAGTTTCCCACTGAGGAAGGGTCCCCTCAAAGTCAGCTGGAAGGAAGGGAAGAGGGCCTGAGGGGCCGTTGTGGGGTGGGGGGAGCAGGAGCTAAGATCTGAGGGAAAGATCCAGTGCTGATTCTGTGGGCACCACCCTCTCTACTGCCCTCTCAGCTTCCCTGAAGGAGATCCCTGACCCCCTAGCGCTCTTCTCCTTGCACCACCAGAGCCAGAGCTTGGGTCTCAAGACTTTTTGCCACAGTCCACACTCTGGAAGGGATCTCCAAATGCCTCAGCAGCCTTATGCACTGCAGGCTGGGTCATCCCTCAGACACCCCTGAGAAACAAAGACCCACAGTCTTTGTTTCTCTGTTAGTTGGTTCTTTCAGCCTGACCCCTCAGCCCTGCCTGCCCTCTTTCCTCTTGGATTCAGGGCTTCCCTTGTGATTCAGACTCCACTCTGATCTGCCATAGGCCCTTTGATGGGAATCGTTACCCCTCATCTGGAAAATGGAAATAAAAAGATACATATTCGCCTATGATGCATGGTCTGTAGCACATGCTAAGTAAAGCTTTACAGAATGGAATGGGGCCGCCCCAAGTGAACGGAGAGAGCCTGAGTCCTAAATCAGGCACCTCCTCCGCATACCTCTTCACAACATGGCAGGGTGATGACAGGGCTTCTCCCTTTTGTAGAGCTCTCCGGAGTCTCCTAGATCCCTGTTCTCGCGTCCACATGGTTCACTCCTGTAGAATCCTTTCTCACATGTGATGCTTACCTGAACACCTTTGGGACCATTGGGGTCACTGCAATTGTGACCCCATTTGACTTGTTCTGTTTGGGCAAGAGACGGAATATAAAAACAAACTTCTTAGTGTTGCCAAACTTTTCTTTCCCCAAGTCCTCTCTTCTAACCTTTCCTTTGGTTAAAATTCCTAAGCTTTCAGTCATGTCTGCTGACCTCTGGCTCTTCTACAGGGTCCTCCACCTCACTCTTGGCAATGCTGGTGAGCAGGAATGAGTCCATTCCTCTCTGGAGACAGTTAGGATGTGTCCCCATCACTTCCTCCTATACTGTGGCCTAATTTCGCCCCTGCCAAGCCACCAGAGGCCCAGTGCCAGATGACAATGCCATGGAAAAGGGCAGGGACCATGCAGGTACTGCCTATCCTGTGCCCTGTGGCCCCAGCTGCCAGTCTTTCCTTCCCAAGGAGTCATCTCTGCTTCCTCTCAGGGGATCAGGGGTCATGAAGTCCTGCCTGGTGCTAAAGGGACCCAGGGAGCACAGCTCATGCTTGCCAGTCGCTGCCACAGGGGGGTTTGTGGCCAAGGTGGCATGATTTGCCTATGTGTGTCCCAGGAAAGAGAAGGGATGAATATGCACCTCTGGGCAGAAAATAAAAAGCAGAGTCAAGGGAAAGAAACTAAATGTGTGAAAATTTTTTCTAAAGTCAGCCTGGAGAATGGCCGAATGACTTCCTGAAGTCCCCTCCAGGCCTGTCCTCCAGCCATGCTGAACCATGGACAGCCACCTCCAGCTCTGCCTGAACATCCCTCCCCTGGAACTTCGTCTTCTAGGGAGAGTATTATTTATCCTTCCAGGTTCAGTTTGGTGTCATCTCCTGCAGGAAACCTTCCCTGTCCCCTGACACACACACTCCCCAGACCTGCAGTTAGGCCCCTTCCCTGCTCACCTTTGTGTTATTATCATCCAGTTATAGGTATGTTTTCCCTCAGCAGACTGTCAGTTCCTGAAGGGCACAACCTACAACCTCAGTCTCTGATGTCTCTGCCTAGAATCTGGCAGATTATCTGACATATGGATGGGACTCCATAAATATTTATGGAACAATAAAATTGGTATCAATAGATCAATGGGCATGAGTATACTTTTGGCTCTTGACACATTGCAAACTGCCTTCCAAAAGGTTTGCACCTATTTATACTACAATGCCATCTGCTATGCACAGAGTGTAGGTTTCACTGCAAACTTGCTATTTTATTAGGAGAAATTGTGACCTAATGTTTTAATATGTATATCACTACTAGTGAGATTTATAATTGCCCCAATGTTCACTTCACTAATCATAATGCTCTACTGTGGATTGTCTCTTTATATCCCACTAATGTTTTCTGACAGCTTGTCAAAGCTACAGCCAATTTCTTTCTCCCCCTAAGCAAGGAGCCACAGGATCCTTCAATGGAGGACTTTTTTCTCTACACTGTGTAGATACATATCAATGTGCCTAGAAGGCAGTTTACAGTCTAAGTTTGCTGCAAGGCCTAAGACAGTTGAGATTCTCCACGGTACAGACTCTATTTTCTTGGTAGGAGCTACAGATAAGATATACAGTCTGATCGTTTTCAGCAGATGCTTAAAATTTCTGGAAAAGTGCAAGTCTATAAAAATGATCCTTCCCTGCTATCCCTTGAAAGTTGCCCAGTGTGTTCTCTAGAACTTATCCCCTTAAACTTCTCTGTGGAGAGGGAGAGCAGGAGTAGGAGGAAGTGGCATCGTCAGAGCATAGCTCAAGGACATGTCCACACTGAGAATGTCTTAGCCAGCTTTGCAGTCAGTTGGTTAAGTTGTTGTGATATAAATTTGAAGGACAAAGTCTTTTTCTCTAAAAAGTGTAGCCTGAGATCCTATTCTATCCTTATACCTCCCTGGTATGAGTCTCCTGGTTTCCTCTGATGGACAGTTATGGAAAGAACACATGGTGTTTTACTATGGTGACAAAGACTTTTCACAGTACATCCTAGATAGCATTAGGGAAAATTTATGGATACCATCTCATGATGGTATCCATAGATCAGGTGTGCCACACCTGTTCGGGTGGCACAGTCTCATCAGGTTTTGAGGCCTGCTCTGGTTCATCTCCAAGTTCACATGTACTGCCAGTCCCTGTTGTAGGCCATAGCTATTTATCCCTTGACTTCAGAAGAAGCAGGCTTCTTTCAATCTCAACTCTGGGCCCAGCCTTCAAGGCTCAAGCAGAAACTACCTTCCTTATGTCCATGCAAAGCCAACTCAAGAGTTTGCCTATGTTTTGTTTAGAGAACATTTCTAAACTAGTCTCTTCATGGCCAACAGTTCTAAACTTCTCCTGCCCAGAAAGCTTTCTCGCCCTTATCTGTGCCCTAAAGAAACTCTTAAAATTCACCAACTATAGGGCATCCAAAGAGCCAGCAACACATCTTTTTCAGGCACTCATTCCAGTCACTCAAAAAATATTTGAGCAGGTACTTATTAGGAATCCGCTATGACCATGTACCTGACTTTGCCTAAGTGCTGAAGATACAGCCAGAACTATTCTTGGACCCAGAATATATAAAATAATAAATTTATTAATGAATACAGGGGTGCCTCTGTCCTTGGGGTCCATTGCAACCCATGATCCTAAATCTCTGTTTCATGATGGACTGGGCTCTAGTCCGAGGGAAACACTTCTACACGTGTCTTGCCCAAGATCCTTGGAAGGTGACAATGTCTGAGTGACAAGACTACTTGTAGATGGTGCCCCTACCAGGATAGGAGACAGACACTGCTTCCAAGTGCTAGAAGGATCTGGGCAACAGAGGTGTATGGGTAAAAGAAAAGACTAACTTGTCAAATTCTTCCTCTCAGATGGTGTAACTGAGATGCATTTTAACATTGTGATGTATGGTGGTGCCAAGAATCTATTTTCTTCTTTCCCTTTACGTTCCAGTGAACTTTTCCATGGGTACTCACGTATTAGCACAATGTTGCCGACAGTTGTACAGGGCAGCTGAGGCACATTCTGGAATATTCAACAATTTTACTTTTAAATTTATATATATGTGGGTTTGGACAACATGTGTGAAATTTGACACTAATTCTTTAAAAAACTGTGTATATCTAGATATTGTTTTAAGAAGTGGTAAAAATCACAATATAAGTCACAGTGCTTCATATGATAAAATTAAAATAATCCATAATATTTCCTGTGATCATGTTAATTTAATATATGCAACTCCATTCCAATTGTCTTGACATGAGTACAGCCATGTTTGGCCGCTCCATTGACCTACAGCCACCAGCACAAAAAGAAATATGAAAGCTGCTTTCTGCGTGGTGGGAACTGGCCCTTCTCTCACGGAGGGAGTTGCAAGTTGTAACATTTCAAGGCTCTTGGAGTGTCGTAGCACGGGATGGACTGGCCATCTGTGCCGGGCTGGGACGATAACCAAAGAGAACAATGCACGTACACAACTACTGGGCCGGGATGTTAGCCAGGGGGCTCAGTGCACGTACGCCACTGATAACCATTTTGTGCATGGGAACACTAAATGCTTGCTCTGCAAACTCTGTAATTGCTTACTCTGAAAATTACTGATGGTATAAAAACTGCTGGAAACTGAGACCCAGTGAGAGTTCCACCTGTGGAAGGGACACCTTGCCCAGGACATGTGATCCTTGCCCAGCCGCGTCGATTGACAGGGCTCTCCCGGCAGTGGGGCGTGGATGTTGTAAGTAATTGATTTGATATGAAGTAATTGATTTGATGTGTTCTCTTTTCGGTCAACCTGGTGTTTATCTTTCTGGTTGATTTGTGTCATTTCTCTTCAGTCAATGTGGGTGTTTTCCCTTTCCAGTCGGGCTGATGTTTTTTCCCTCTTAATATTTGACCTATTTGGATCTGTTTGCAGACTATCGCCTTTACTATCCTCTATATAATAAAATATACCTTCAGTCCATTTGTTTGGAGTGGAAAGTGTCTTTTACGTCTCCGATCGAATCCCCGAACCTCTCATAACACCAATGTTAGAACATGATATGTGAAATTCCAGGTTCATTTCCAAATCTAAATATTGCTTTAAAAATTTTTTGACACTACCAGTTGCTATGGCCTTCACAGAGCAAAATGTCTTCAAATAGAAATTAATTTTTAGAAAAATATGGAATAACTCCAGTGATTTAGGAAAGATTGGCTAATATGACATCCATTGCTGTCAGAAGAACATAAGTTATGTGAAAATCTAGACTGGAACAATACAGGGCTTTGGAAGGGATCAACTGGAAGGGAGACAATTAAATAGACATTAGAGAGCTATTTCTGGTATAGAGGGTTTGTATGACTATGGAAAGGAGGCTTGAGGAGAAGTACATTAGACTCCGGGGCTCTTCATATATTCCTGAGTCACTGATGCTATCAGCAGTGGAGGTAATGAGCAGAGGTTGGGAGATTTCAACCAAGAGTAAGTCATACACTTTTCACCTCCTCCCATCCCAGGAGCCCTTAGAATCCTCTTCAACTGCTTCTGCTTTCAGCGATTAATGCTTTCTTTTCTTCCCATGACCATTTCCTTTTCCTTTCCCAAGATCCTTACCAATCAGGACCAAAACCATTTTTAGTTGGAACCATATTGTATCAAGAGGAGGAATAAAGCTAGAGAGTGGCTCCATAGAGGGAACATTGGGATCAGGAAAAGGAACAATCTTGATCATTTTGAAAAGATATGAACCCCCAGCAAGGAGCCAGAGAGGACTATGAGGGAGCGGAAGATGAATGTGATTTCTGAATGAGCTTGAAATGAGGAAGGATGCAATGAGAACCACAGAACAGGAGGGAGAGCTGTGTTAGCCAGTGTGTGGTGACTAGAAGCCAGATTCAGGAGTGAACCTTGATTCACTCACCCTTGAGAGAGATGTTGCAACCGAAGAAAGTCAGAATCATGAGAGTTGAAAAATAAAAAGAGGAGGGAATATATGCAATATAGAAAAGAGATAAGAGGAAGGCTTGTTGGAATAGTCACAACACAATTTATCTGGAAGTGTTTTCAAGTCTCCTCAACTCCTGTGCCCCTTCCCCACCCCTTATTCTCCATGCCCACACATGTATTTTTTATATATTTAAACAGGAAAAAAAAAAAACCCAGAAAACAGAAGAATGGGACCTCCAACTGCCCTCCCACCTGAAGCCAGCTTTCCATTTTTGCACCAGTAAACGGTTCTCTGAAGTAACACTTTGGAGCTCCCCCACCTTTCTTTTATATACAGGTTGGGTTGGATGTTCTAAGATGATAGTTTGTGAAGCAAGGGAGGTGGAGAACAGCACCAAAGAGAAACCAGAGTTCAGGGACTATCCCTGAGCAGGATAGGAGGATGTTGGTCAGAGACTAAAACACCGGAACCAGATACACCCAGGAACAAAAACCTAACAGCTTCGGACTCACTCTTATGAAACAATTCGTGCTATCTAGCTCCTCCCTGGAGGGCAGTTTCCCATGTCTTGCCTCTCTCACCATAGGAAACAGTTCCTGGCTCCTGGCTCTGGTCTGTTGGAGCCCAAAGAACGGCTGCTGGAATTGGAGTGGGTTGGTTTGTGTGAGCGTGCCAACCAGCCAGGCGCCCTGACATCACCCCGACTGACCAGAGTGTGGAAGCCCTGGCCACTAGCAAAGCCAGGACACAAAAGGGGTGCGTACAGGGCTTATGCCCCCAAGCCCCAGTCTGTGGGGATGCTTAAAGATGCTAGTTGTAGATCATTTCCTTTTTATTTCATTTTTGCTCTGAGTTACTTTCTTTAGATTTGTTGAATGTCAAATACAGAATGCATTCTACTTTTACTATATATTTATCCAATTTGGGGAAAATTCTCCTGTTGGTGAGGAGAGAGGATGCAAACAACTTACATTGCTCTAGGTGCCATTTACCCTGACCACACTCCTAGCCTCTAATCAGAACTGATTCTCACTTTCCAGCTGGCCCTAAAGTCTCTCTAGAAAGGCGGTGTCTGCCCCTAGGGCATTTTCCTTGACTATTAGAGGAGTGCTCTCTGAAGCTCAGCATCCTTCTCTCCTGCTTCAGTCCCACAGTTTTCTGTGTACCTTCAGAAAATCACCCTTTAAAATCTCTTCATGAGTTCCAGAATTCTCAAGCTGCAACCACAAGTCTCTCATCATGTGTTCTTCTAGTTTATTCTCCTTCCCATTGAGCCCTCTCTTCCCATCGAACCTCTCTTGTTAACTATCTTTGGTTTCTGTCCCTAAAGTCGGCGAAATGTATTCCTTGAGAATGAGAGGAAGAGAGAAACAGGAGTCCTAAGCTTGAAGCAGAGAGAAAACATAGGGATAGGGAGTTTGTGGCTCAGCTTCTATGAAGTCACCCCACCTCTCCGCTGAGCCACTGAACTCTGTTCTTGAGAATGGGCAGGAGCCGCAGACCACGGTATCAGGCCCTCCCTATGTAGCTTATTCTAGAATCACAAAGAACAATGGGAGACTTAGGAAGGGAACGGGCTGGGGAAAGTTAGGAAGAACCATGCCAACCACAGGGGGGCACTGTGTCCCCATGGGCTAGACTGGAATGTCCAGGACCAAAAATGAGTTCAGTCAAAGACAGCAAACTCCCTCTCTCTTGCTCCTAACAGAGAGCATCTCTCCGTCTACCCAACTCTAGGGTTTCTTATGCAGAGACAAATATAGGAGAAAGACACACAGTCACCACCCATTTCACACACCACCTCCATGACGGGTACATACACACACACTCACATATGTACACGTAAATGTAATTTTCTCCCTCTTCTGAAGATTACCCTACTAACAGTGTTATCTGTGCAGGCAGATGCGCTGAGAAGACGTGCCTTCCCTTCCATAATGCAGAGCAGCAATATTGTCAGTGAAGGCTGATGCTGGTTGGAGGTTTTTGCCTTTTCCTTGTGTTTTGCCACAGCTTAAAAATATCAGGGCTTTTATTGATACTCTGTCTGTCCTCATACTAAGCTCGTATGTTCTTCCTGACACCATGCTTTGCCTCATAAGAAAGAATGGCAGGAGACCAAGGGAGAAGTAAGTGATGATTCATCATTTAGAAAAATATTCTTACATCAAGAAGAGGTTCCCTGGATGCTATGTGCTCCTAATCAGCCTTCTGAAAGACAACAAAAAGAAAATTCCAGTTATGTAGAGAGTGAAGCATTTTTCTTGAGGAGTGCTTGGGGAAAAGAAGTGGATTTATCCCATAAAAGTCAGTCAAGAATTCTCCAAGCAAATCCCAGGTTTCCGAACACTCCTCTATCAGTATCACCTACCTGGAGGAGGAATCAAAAATTCTAGGTGAGTGTGTGGTCTCCACTGCAGCAAGAAGAGGAGTCTTTTGGGGCAGGAAAAGGCCTCAGAATGCCTGATTTAAGGAGCTAATATTTTAATTAACATTTTAATTTTTTTCTTATGAGAGAAGTGACACATATTCAATACTGAAATGTTAGAAAACCAGAAAAACTCACACACAAAAACAAAACAAAACAAAACAAAACAAAACAACACAAAACAAAACAAAACCCATAGCTGTAATCTCACCAACCAAAGATAAATTCTCTTCATATTTATAAATTTCCAACTGGTATTTTTTTTCTGGTTATATTTAAAACTAAAATGTGTGATATTGCATCCAGGTACCTGAGTGTTACTGTAAATAGTCAATAAAACATGATTACCCTTCGACCTTGTTCCCAGTACAGACGCAGATGAAAAGAAGTTAATCTTGTTAATTTGCTGTTTTCTTGTTTAACCTGAGGGATGACTCAAGGGTTACAAGGATTTATGAGCTTGTTTTCCAGAAGAAAAAGAATGCCTTTAAGGAGGTTATGACCACCAGATAACCAGTCCCCAGCTTCCACTGATGCCCAGAAGTCTGGTTGCCCAAGGGCTCAGCTGGAGTGAAAGAAACATGGACTTCCTCTTTGTTTCTC
This sequence comes from Diceros bicornis minor, assembly GCF_020826845.1. Classification (NCBI taxonomy): domain Eukaryota; kingdom Metazoa; phylum Chordata; class Mammalia; order Perissodactyla; family Rhinocerotidae; genus Diceros; species Diceros bicornis. The sequence goes on along the minus strand of NC_080744.1, from coordinate 28,337,935 downwards.
CGAAATTCCGCCTCAGAAGCCCATTAGCTCTAAACAGAACACCTGCTTTCTTGTTTCCTTAAGATGGATTTGAAAGAACCTATGGTCCCACCTTTTTGTTTTGGCCAATTTGAATAAAACTTTCTTCATCTCCAAGCATCAGTGTCTCAGTGATTGGCTTATTGCACATCAGGCATGAGAACTTGAGATTAAGAGGTTTTTTATCAATATTATGCATCATCTTATGGTCTACTTTGTGGCTTAACAATGTAAAGGGAATGTTTTCCCCTTCCCATAAACTCTCCTAGAGTGTAATTTATAGTGACAACATAGATTTCCATCCTAGAGATGTGCCATCACTTATTTGTCCTTTCTCACATAGCTGAGTATTTCAGTTATTTTCCGTACTCAGGACAACAGCCTGAAAGCTGTTAACTGTGCTTGAAATTTTGTCCTTAGTGGTGGTGGCCTCTTCCCATGAGATGTTTCAAGTGCATCTGATTACCAGGGTGGGGACTTATTTTCATGGAAGTTCTTGTTCTTTGTTTCGGTTTAGAGTGTCGACAACATACCTCACTGCTGGCAAAACACAAATTCATGCTCTTCTAACTGAAGACCCTTATTGATCAATGCATGGGAGGATAGCTGGGCCAGCCTAAAGGCTGCTGCTACTTTACAGATGAAAAAATGACAGTGCAGGAGGAGCAAGAACAACCCCAGTCTCATGACGTGCTCGCTTGACTTCACCTACGTACAATTTCATTCTTCTAAAACTTTTCTCAAAGTGAGCATAGAAGAAAATGGATGTACTGTTCCAGACTTTTCCTTTACCTATTTTATACAAATCATCATTATTTCACTTTCTGCCAGATTTCAGAGCTGACAGCCCAGCTCGACTCAGTAAGTGGTGTCCTCCAGGGTAGAGATGTTGCTGCAGGCTCCGTGGGAAGGGAATACTCTTTGCATTCTTTTTCTCCCATTGGTGAGGCTCTGCGCTAAGCCACTCATATTCCATCAGCCAGGTTTCCTTTAGGCAATGACAGGGAGCCAGGGATGGACACTCAGTTCCCTCAAAGGTGCATCGGTGCGCGCCCGGGATCCGAACCCGGGCCGCCAGCAGCGGAGCACGCGCACTTAACCACTAAGCCACAGGGCCGGCCCCAGTGGGATTGTGTTCTTGAGTTTTCTTTCTGCTAGTTCATTATAAGAGTATAGAAATGCAACTGATTTTTGTAAGTTGATTTTGTACCCTGCAACTTTGCTGTAGTTGTTGATTATTTCTAATAGTTTTCTGATGGATTCTTTAGGGTTTTCTATATATAGAATCATGTCATCTGAAAACAGTGAGAGTTTCACTTCTTCCTTTCCAATTTGGATACCTTTTATTTCTTTTTCTTACCTAATTGTTCTGCCCAAAACCTCCAATAGTATGTTGAATAAGAGTGGTGAGAGTGGGCATGGTTGTTTTGTTCCTGTTCTCAGAGGGATGGCTTTCAGTTTTTCCCCATTGAGTATGATGTTGGCTGTAGGTTTGTCATATATGACCTTTATTATGTTGAGGTACTTTCCTTCTGTATCCATTTTATTGAGAGTTTTTTTTTTTTATCATAACTGGATGCTGGATCCTATCAAATTCTTTCTCTGCATTTATTGAGATGTTCCTGTGATTTTTATTCCTCATTTTGTTAATGTGGTGTATCACATTGATTGATTTGTGGATGTTAAACCACCCTTGCATCCCACCTGATCATGGTGTATGGTCCTTTTAATATATTGCTGTATTCGGTTTGCCAAAATTTTTTTGAGGATTTTTGCATCTATGTTCATCAGCAATATTGGCCTGTAATTTTCCTTCTTTCTGTTGTGCTTATCTGGTTTTGGGATCAGGGTGATGTTGGCCTCATAGAATGAGTTAGGAAGCATTCCATATTCTTCTATTTTTTGTAATAGTTTGAGAAGGAGAGATATTAAATCTTCTTTGATTGTTTGGTAGAATTCTCCAGAGAAGCCATCTGGTCCTGGACTTTTGTTTTTTGGGAGGTTTTTGATTACTGTTTCAATCTCTTTATATGTGATTGGTCTTCAGATTCTCTATTTCTTCTTGATTCAGTTTTGGGAGGTTGTATGAATCTAAGAATTTATCCATTAGTTCTAGGTTATCCAATTTGGTGGCATATAATTTTTCATAGTATTCCTTATAATCCTTTGTATTTCTGTGGTATCTGTTGTCATTTCTGCTCTTTCATTTCTAATTTTGTTTATTTGAGCCTTCTCTCTTCCTTTCATAGTGAGTCTGGCTAAGAGTTTGTCAATTTTGTTTATTTTCTCAAAGAACCAGCTTTTAGCTTCATTGATCCTTTCTACTGTTTTTTTTTGGTCTCTACTTCATTTATTTCTGCTCTAATTTTTATTATTTCCCTCCTTCTGCTGACTTTGGGCTTTGTTTGTTCTTATTTTTCTAGTTCTGTTAGGTATAGTTTAAGATTACTTATTTGAGATTTATCATGTTTGTTGAGGTGGGCCTGTATTGCTATGAATTTCCCTCTTAGAACCGCTTTTGCTGCATCCCATAAGAGTTGGTATGATGTATTTTCATTTTAATTTTTCTCCAGATATTTTTTGATTTCTCTTTTGATTTCTTCATGATCCAATGGTTGTTCAGTAGCATGTTGTTTAGTCTCCACATATTTGTGACTTTCCTGGCTTTTTTCTTGTAGTTGATTTCTAGTTTCATAGCATTATGGTCGGAAAAATGCTTGGTATGATTTCAATCTTCTTACATTTAATGAGGCTTGCCTTGTTTCCCAACATATGATCTATCTTTGAGAATGTTCCATGTGCACTTGAGGAGAATGTGTATTCTGCTGTTTTGGGATGGAATGTTCTATATATATCTATTGAGTCCATCTGGTCTAGGTTTTTGTTGAATTCCACTATTTCCTTGTTGACTTTCTATCTGGATGATCTATCCATTGATGTGAGTGGGGTCCCCTACTATTATTGTGGTACTGTTCATTTCTCCCTTTAGGTCAGTTACTAGTTACTTTATGTACTTTGGTGCTCCTGTGTTATGTTCATATATATTCAGAAGTGTTATGTCCTCTTGGTGGAATGTCCCTTTTATCATTATATTCTGCCCTTCTTTGTCTCTCAATGTCTTTTTTATCTTGAAGTCTGCTTTGTCTGATATAAGTATGGCAACACTTGCTTTTTTTTGCTTGCCATTTTCTTGGAGTATCACCTTCCATCCCTTCACTCTGATCCTGTGTTTGTCTATAGAGCTGAGATGTGTTTCCTGGAGGCAGCATATTGTTGAGTCTTGTTTTTTAATCCATCTGGTCACTCTGCATCTTTTGATTGGAGAGTTCAATCCATTTCCATTTAGAAAGATTATTGATATATGAGGGCTTAATATTGCCATTTTATTTCTTGTTTTCTGGTTGTTCTGTATTCTCCTTGTTTCTCTTCCTGTGTATTTCTTTTTTTTTTTTTAATTTTTTTGTTTATTGCAGTAACATTGGTTTATAACATTGTATAAATTTCAGGTGTACATCATTATACTTCTATTTCTGCCTAGATTACATCATGTTCACCACCCAAATACTAATTACAACCCATCACCACACACATGCCGAATTATCCCATTCGCCCTCCTCCCTCCTCCCTTTCTCTCTTGTAACCACCAATCCAATCTCTGTCTCTATGTGTTTGTTTATTGTTGTTATTATCTACTACTTAATGAAGGAAATCATACGGTATTTGACCTTCTCCCTCTGACTTATTTCACTTTGCATAATACCCTCAGTGTCCATCCATGTTGTCACAAATGGCTGGATTTCATTGTTTCTTATGGCTGAGCAGTATTTCATTGTGTATATATACCACATCTTCTTTATCCATTCGTCCCTTGATGGGCACTTAGGTTGCTTCCAAGTCTTGGCTATTGTGAATAATGCTGCAATGAACAGAGGGGTGCATGTATCTTTACGCATTGGTGTTCTCAAGATCTTTGGATAAATACCCAGCAGTGGAATAGCTGGATCATATGGTAATTCTATCCTTGATTTTTTGAGGAATCTGCATACTGTTTTCCATAGTGGCTGCATCAGTTTTCACTCCCATCAGCAGTGTATGAGAGTTCCCTTCTCTCCACATCCTCTCCAACACATGTTGTTTCCTGTCTTGTTAATTATAGCCATTCTGACAGGCGTGAGGTGATATCTCATTGTAGTTTTGATTTGCATTTCCCTGATAGTTAATGATTTTGAACATCTTTTCATGTGTCTGTTGGCCATCTGTATATCTTCTTTGGAGAAATGTCTGTTCAGGTCTTTTGCCCATTTTTTAATTGGGTTGGTAGTTTTTTGTTGTTGAGATGCATGAGTTCTCTATATATTTTGGAGATTAAGCCTTTATCAGATGTATGGTTTGCAAATATCTTCTCCCAATTGTTAGGTTGTCTTTTCGTTTTGTTGATGGTTTCCTTTGCTGTGCAGAGCTTTTTAGTTTGATGTAGTCTCATTTGTTTATTTTTTCTATTGTTTCTCTTGCCCAGTCAGACATGGTGCTTGAAAATATGTTGCTAAGACTGATGCCGAAGAGCGTACTGCCTATGTTTTCTTCTAGAATTTTCATAGTTTCAGGTCTTACATTCAAGTCTATAATCCATTTTGAGTTAACTTTTGTGTATGGTGTGAGGTAAGGGTCTACTTTCATTTTTTTGCAAGTGGCTATCCAGTTTTCCCAACACCATTTGTTGAAGAGACTTTCTTTTCTCCATTGTATGTTCTTGGCTCCTTTGTCAAAGATTAGCTGTCCATAGATGTGTGGGTTTATTTCTGGGCTTTCGATTCTATTCTATTGTTCTGTGTGTCTGTTTTTGTGCCAGTACCATGCTGTTTTGGTTACTATAGCTTTGTAGTATATTTTGAAATCAGGGAATGTGATACCTCCAGCTTTGTTCTTTTTTCTCAGGATTCCTTTAGCTATTTGGGGTCTTTTGTTGTTCCATATACATTTTAGGATTCTTTGTTCTATTTCTGTGAAAAATGTTGTTGGAACTTTGATAGAGATTGCATTGAATCTATAGATTTCTTTAGGGAGTATGGACATCTTAACTGTGTTATTCTTCCAATCCAAAAGCACAGAATATCTTTCCATTTCTTTGTGTCTTCTTCAATTTCTTTCAGCAATGTTTTATAGTTTTCCGTGTACAGCTCTTTCACCTCTTTGGTTAAGTTTATTCCTAGGTATTTTATTCTTCTTGTTGCAATTGTAAATGGGATTGTATTCTTAATTTCTCTTTCTGCTACTTCGTTGTTAGTGTATAGAAATGCAACTGATTTTTGTATGTTGATTTTGTATCCTGCAACTTTACCGTATTCGTTTATTACTTCTAAAAGTTTTCTGGTCGATTCTTTAGGGTTTTCTATATATAAAATCATGTCATCTGCAGATAGTGACAGTTTCACTTCTTCCTTTCCAATTTGGATCCTTTTTACTTCTTTCTCTTGCCTGATTGCTCTGGCTAGGACTTCGAGTACTATGTTGAATAGGAGTGGTGACAGTGGGCATCCTTGTCTGGTTCCTGTTCTTAGAGGGATAGGTTTCAGTTTTTCACCATTGAGGATGATATTAGCTGTGGGTTTGTCATATATGGCCTTTATTATGTTGATGTACTTTCCTTCTATACCCATTTTATTCAGAGTTTTTATCATAAATGGATGCTGTATCTTGTCAAATGCTTTCTCTGCATCTATTGAGATGATCATGTGATTTTTATTCTTCCTTTTATTAATGTGGTGTATTATGTTGATTGATTTGGGAATGTTGAACCATCCCTGCATACCTGGAATAAACCCCACTTGATCATGGTGTATAATCTTTTTAACGTATTGTTGTATGCCATTGGCTAGTATTTTGTTGAGGATTTTTGCATCGATGTTCATCAGTGATATTGGCCTGTAATTTTCTTTTTTTGTGTTGTCCTTGTCTGGTTTTGGTATCAGGGTAATGTCGGCTTCATAGAATGAGTTAGGGAGCTTCCCTCCCTCGTCAATTTTTTGGAAGATTTTGAGAAGGATAGGTATTAAGTCTCCTATGAATGTTTGGTAGAATTCACCAGAGAAGCCATCTGGCCCTGGCCTTTTATTTTGGGGGAGGTTTGTGCTTACCGTTTCGATCTCCTTACTGGTAATTGATCTATTCAAATTCTCTACTTCTTCTTGATCTAGTTTTGGAAGGTTGTATGATTCTAAGAATTTATCCATTTCTTCCGGATTGTCGAATTGATTGGCATATAGCTTTTCATAGTATTCTGTTATAATCTTTTGTATTTCTGAGGTGTCTGTTCTAATTTCTCCTCTTTCATTTCTGATTTTACTTATTTGTGCCTTCTCTCTTTTTTTCTTGGTGAGTCTAGCTAAAGGTTTGTCAATTTTGTTTATCTTTTCAAAGAACCAGCTCTTGGTTTTATTAATTTTTTCTATTGTTGTTTTGGTGTCTATTTCATTTATTTCTGCTCTGATTTTTATTATTTCCCTTCTTCTACTGATTTTGGTCTCTGTTTGTTCTTCTTTTTCCAGTTTCTTTAGGTGCATGGTTAGATTGTTTATTTGAGATTTTTCTTGTTTGTTGAGATAGGCCTGTATTGCTATAAACTTCCCTCTTAGAACTGCTTTTGCTGTATCCTATAAATTCTGGCCTGTCGTATTTTCATTTTCATTTGTCTCCAGGTATTTTTTGATTTCTTCGTTGACCCAGTCGTTGTTCAGTAGCATTTTGTTTAATCTCCACGTATTTGTGGCTTTTCTGTTTTTCTTCCTACAGTAGATTTAGTTTAATACTGTTGTGGTCAGAAAAGATGCTTGGTATTATTTCAATCCTCTTAAATTCACGGAGACTTGTTTTGTGGCCTAATATGTGATCAATCCTGGAGAATGTTCCATGTACATTTGAAAAGAACGTGTATTCTTCGGTTTTTGCATGGAATGCTCTGTATATATGTACTAGGTCCATCTGTTCTAGTGTGTCATTTAAGGCCAATGTTTCCTTATTCATCTTCTGTTTGAATGATCTATCCGTTGGTGTAAGTGGAGTGTTAAAGTCCCCTACTATTATTTTGTTACTGTCTATTTCTCTTTTTATGTGTGTTAATAATTGCTTTATATATTTAGGTGCACCTACATTGGGTGTGTAGATATTTACAAGTGTTATATCCTCTTGTTGGATTGTTCCCTTGATCATTATGTAATGTCCTTCTTTGTCTCTTTTTACAGTTTTTGTTTTAAAGTCTATTTTGTCTGATATGAGTACTGCAACCCCAGCTTTCTTTTCATTGCCGTTTGCGTGGAGTATCTTTTTCCATCCCTTCACTTTCAGTTTGTGAGTGTCTTTAGGTCTGAAGTGTGTCTCTTGTATGCAGCATATATATGGGTCTTGTTGTTTTATCCAATCAGCCACCTTATGTCTTTCAATTGGAGCATTTAGTCCATTGACATTTAAAGTAGCTATTGATAAGTATGTACTTACTGCCATTTTTTAACTTTTTTTCCCCTCAGTGTTTTAGTAGTCCTTCTCTGTTCCTTTCTTCTTCTATACAGAATTGATGGTCTCTTTAGTTTGACCTCTGTCTGAAAGCTCTACTCTTTAACTCCCCTCCTCCCTCCTTTTATGTTTTTGATATCATATCTAACCTCTTTTTTGTGCATTTGTATCCATTACCCTCTTATCATGTAAATAGATAATTTTTCCTATTTGTGGTCTTCTCTTTTCCCCTTAAGTCAGTCCTTTTAATATTTCTGGTAGCACTGGTTTCTTGGTGACAAACTCCTTTAATTTTTGCTTGTCTGGGAAATTTTGATCTCTCCTTCCATTTTGAATGATAACCTTGCTGGGTAGAGTATTCTTGGCTGTAAGTTTTTTCCTTTTAGCACTTTAAATATATCGTGCCACTCTCTTCAAGCCTGTAAGGTTTCTGCTGAGAAGTCAGCTGATAGCTTTATGGGGTTTCCTTTGTATGTAACTTGACTTTCTCTTGCGGCTTTTAGGATTCTCTGTTTATCTTTAATTCTGGACATTTTGATTATGATGTGTCTTGGTGTGGGCCTCTTTGGGTTTATCTTGTTTGGGGCTCTCTGTGCTTCCTGTACCTGGATGTCTGTTTCCTTCCTTAGGTTAGGGAAGTTTTCATCTATTATTTCTTGAAATAGATTCTCTGCCCCTTTGTCTCACTCTTCTCCTTCCGGGACACCTATAACACAGATGTTAGTGTGCTTGATGTTGTCCCAGAGGTCCCTTAGACTGTCCTCACTCTTTTCAATTCTTTTCTCTTTTACCTGTTCAGCTTGGGTAATTTCTTCTAGTCTTTCTTCCAGCTCGCAGATCCGTTCTTCTGTATCCTCTACTCTGCTTTTGAGTCCCTCTAGTGAATTTTTCATTTCCAGTATTGTATTCTTCATTTCTCATTGGTTCTTTTTTATATCTTCCATTTCTTTGTTGACATTCTCACTGAGTTCATCTATTCTTCTCCCCAGATCAGTGAGCATCCTTGACACTCTTTGTTTGAACTCTCTGTCGGGTAGGTTGCTCATTTCTGTTTCACTTAGTTCCTTTCCTGGGGTTTTGTCCTGTTCTCTCACTTGGAATGCATTCTTTTGCCTCCTCATTATGCCTCTTTCCTTGTGCTTCTGTCTACATATTAGGTAGGTCAGCTACGTCTCCTGCTCTTGGATAGGTGACCTTATGTTTAATGACGCCTTAGGAGGCCAGTTGTGCGCTTCCCTCAGTTCTCAGTGTTCCAGGGGTGACCCCTATGTGGGCTACGTGTGTCCTTCTGTTGTGGCCTGTTTGCTCTCCCTGTAGGCGCCCAGGGAGGCCGAGTTATGCTCCTGGCCAGCTGTTGTAATGCTCAGCTGCTTATAGTTGTTGTGGGCCCTTCAGTCTCTTTATCAGGTGTGGGGAGCCCCAGCACAGTTGGCTGCAAGTTCTAATACCACATTTGTGTTGCAGTATTTCTTTTAAGTGAGTAGGCCCCCAGCGTGGCAGCTTGTTAGGCTCAGGACCTTACAATTGCTATAAGCATCCAGACTTTAGGTCTCTTGTCAGCTCTCTGAGGATTGCAGCTGGGTGGGACTGGCCTCAGGCACGGGAGCACCCAATTGTTTCAGGCTTTGGAAGGTGGGGCAAACCCCCTATGTGGGTCTTTGAGAAGCACAAGTCTTCTGCAGCTGACAAGCCCTGCCGCCCACTGGTCCACACACGCAATCAACACAGTCCTGCCCCATGTGCGCTCTCTGACCCCCCAAGGTGGACTCAGTCTCTCCATAGCTGGAGCCCCACACACTCGACCACCCCTCCACACTCTCCACCCGCTTCTTGTGCATGTCCTGCCCCAATGAAGTGGGCTAAGTTGCCAGGCTGCAGAGAATCCAGTCACTAATCCATGCAGGCCCACAAGTTGCCTGAGGGCTTGTTGTTGGGTGGGGCCAGTCTCTCTAGGGTGGGCTGCCTGCCCTGGCTGAGCTGAATTAAATCAGTGCTCTAGTGGATGGGGCAGACCCTGGGCTAGCACGCCCCAGGGAGAACTCCAATGGCGTCTGTGTCAGCACACCCGAATCAGGCCACAACAATGGCTGCTGCCAATGTCCCAGTCCCTGGAGAGGTCTCACCTCTCACCGAGATGCACTCAGGGCCTATTAAGTGAGTCTCTTTTCACCAAAGCACTGTGCACCTTTCTCTTTGGTGATTTTAGGTTGCTTTCTCAGATGGGTGAGTTTGCGCATGGGCCCTTTAAGAGCCGTTTTTAATTTCTTTGTGAACCAGCTTTTCTGGGGGTATTCCCCAATGTTTTAGCAGCAGGCAAAGTCAGATATTATGCCACTTGTCTCGATTGTGCTGGGTCCACAAAATGCCCACAGTGCGGGCACTCCCCGGGTCGGGGCCCCGCTCCTCCAGGGAGGGCTGCATACCTTTGGGCTGCTCCTGGGTGGCTATGAGGCGCTGCGGCTTGTGAAGGCAGCATTTTTCCTCTCCAGAAGAGAGTTTCTGCCTCTTCTACCTCAATTAGGATTGTCCTTTGTTGCAGGAGTTCCTCTTATCCAGCTTTCACTTCTCTCTCAGGGGTAATTTTTCCACGAGTAGTTGTAAATTGGCTGTGTCCGCGGGAGGAGGTGAGTTCAGAGTCTGCCTATGCCACCATCTTGACTTCATCCCTCTCTTCCTGTGTATTTCTAACTGCCATTTCAGTTTGGTGATTTTCTATGATGGTTTTCTCAGTTTTTTCTTTCTTTATCATTTGTGTCTCTGTTCTGATTTTTTGTTTAGTGGTTACCATGATGTTTGTATAAAAGATATCATAGATGAGCTAGTGCATTTTCTGATACCTTCTTATCTCCATTAGCCTAAGCCGGGCCATCTCTTTCCTCTTCTCTGTCTAAGTTATTGTTGTCACAAATTATGCCATTTTGTGTTGTGAGTTTGTGATTAAAATGAAGTCTTTATAGTTATTTTTGATACTTTCCTTCCCTATGTCTTTAATTTTATAATTAATGTTTGCTAACCTATTCTGATATAGAGCTGCAATTTGCTGATTTTTTTCTGTCTATTTATGTCCTTGCCCAAGGCTTTGTAAACTTTTTCGTTTTTGTTTCAGGAGTGAGGCATTCTTGATTGTTTCTTGTGGGAGGGGACTTGTGGTGATGAACTGCTTCAGCTTTTGTTGATCTGAGAAAATTTATTTCTCCATTGTATCTGAAGGATAGTTTTGCTGGCTAGAGTAATCTTGGCTGAAAGTTTTTGTCTTTCAGTATTTTGAATATATCATTCCACTCTTTCCTGCCTGTAATGTTTGTGCCTAGAAGTCTGCTGAAAGCCTGATGGGCATTCCTTTGTAGATTATTCTCTTCTGCCTTTTTGCCCTTAATGTTTTTGGTTTGTCATTGACTTTTGCCAGTTTTACTAATATGAGTCTTGGAGAAGGTCTTTTTGCATTGATGTAATTAGGAGTTTTATTGACTTCATTTACTTTGATTCCAGTTCCTTTCCCAGGTTTGGGATGTTCTCAGCTATTATTTCTCTGAACAAGCTCTCTGCTCCTTTCTCCCTCTGGAATACCTATAATCCTTATGTTGCATTTGCTAATTGAGTCAGATAGTTCGCGGAGAATCTCTTCATTTTTTTTTATTCTTAGTTCTCTCTCCTCCTCCGCCCGAAACATTTCTATATTTCCATCCTCTAAATTACTAATTCTGTCCTCCATAATGTCAGCTCTGTTTGTTAATGCTTATAGGTTGTTTTTTAAAATCTCATTCATTGTTTCCTCATCTACAGCATTTCTGTTTGTTTTTTTTTTAGAGTTTCAATCCCTTTTGTGAAGAAATCCTTCTGCTCATTAATTTTATTCCTGAGTTCATTGAACTGTCTTTCTGAGTTTTCTTGTAACTCCTTGAGTTTCTTTATGATAACTATTTTGAATTCTCTGTCATTTAGATTGTAAATTTCTATGACTTCAGGATTGGTTTCTGTCTTGTCGTTTTCCTTCTGATCTGTAGTGTTAATGTATTTCTTCATGGTGTTTGATGAAATGGACCTTTGCCAGTGCACAGTGGTAGTATCTGGTCAGAGATTCCACCTACCACCACTGTGGAGGGCAGGAGCTGTGTTTTCTGAACCTGCCGCAACTGCTGGAAGTTGTGCCCATCCACTGGAAGTTGTGCCGATAGGGCTTGTCTGCCTTTGCCTGGTGGTCACCACTGCTTGGTGGGTCCCACACACAGGCGTGGATGCTCTGGTGCTGATCCAGTGCCCTGGCCGACTAGCCGAGCTGGTGCACCAGGTGGGAAGGGAAGAAAAGGGCACTTTCTTTCAAGTGTGCAAGCCAGCTCTGCACTCACTGGTGACCCGCCTGGGCTGCTGGGCTTGGTGTGGGCACCCAGGTGGTTGCTAAGCCACCTCAGTGTGGAGCATTTCTGTGGGCTGGGATGCGACTCTGAAAGTGAAATCCTTCCTGCAGAGGCCTGCCTGTTCCCCCATCTCCTCTTAGACTCCCGTGCTGGCCGCTGTGTGAGGTCCTGAGCCCTACATCGCTGCCGCTAGGGAGGGGGAGGATATCTGCTCACATCCTTCTATGGCTTCCTGGGGATCCAGGCCCCCCAACTTCAGATGTATGGCTGTGTGGATCTCTCAGATGTCCTATTGTGCTGTGTGGGTGTCATCTGTTGGTTAATTAATGTCCTTTCAGTTGTACCTTAAGGGGGAGAGACAGAGGGAAGAGCTCACTCTGCCATGATGCTCTACACTTGTTATTTTTTAGAGAAATTTTTAAAATAGAAAATGTGTTTATAACTGAAAAATGAGTAGCATAAACATGTTGTTTATTTTCCAGAAAAAGTCTGTGGAAGAACTGATGAGGATCTAGGCTCAGGCTCTTGGCTGCAGTAACCCTCAACCCCTGGTAAGAGTTTTAGCATAAAAGCCTGGGCAGCCATACCCTCCCTGAACTTTGAGCACTGAGTACCAACTCCGTGCACTTCTAATGGGGAGACATGAATTGGGATTTCTGTAGACCATTACCCCCAGTCTTTGAGTGGACTGCAACTTCTTTGTGCAAAAAGAGGAAGAAAATCTTGCAGGTGGAGGTCACTGATGAATTAGCTGGGCATCAGCGGTGGTCTGGCACCGAGACACTGATTGCTCCTGTTAGGTTGGTGTGTGTCTGTCCCTTGTGTCCTACCCTATGCATTTGCTAGCTCCCTGCTTAGCTAATTGACAGAAATAAATGTAAATGTTGCATTAATAAAGTGTGTGTGTATGTGTCATAACTATTTTCTCTTAGTATTGCTTACACTTTGGAATGCTGAACCTAAGGGATTTGTATTTAACCTTAAGTTATTACTCAAAATAAAACACACATGCTTTCTTCTTGTAGTTCTTGGCCAAAATGGCCTGCTGAAATCTTGAAAGCCATAAGAGAGATGGATGGCACCCTATTCTTACTCAACTTGGTCAATCTAGTGAGTCTTTGTCATTCTCAGAGAATTCTCCTGGCCTCTTCCTCCGCTCTTGGACAACCATCACCCTGAGACCAGGTTCAGGTTTAATTGCATTCCGGCAACACAGAAGTCCAACAAGTAGAAATGCACAACGCCTACTTGTTGAGTATCTAACGTGGTCCCTTAATTTATTAACAGGACCTACTAACCTGAAAGAGCACAAAATCTCTATTTTGGAATATATTAATATTTTTATAACTCCCCATTTCTACACTGGAAAAAGTACAGTTTACAAAGCTCAGTCAAATGCCAGGAACCTAAATATCTAAACATTAGAACGAGTTTCTAACTCAGTTGATAATGACACTGTCTTTAATTACGGGGGAAAAAAAGGATAATGCATCTCACTTGATTCCCAGAGAATCAACCTAAAATATACTGAGAGGCCAAAAATGGACATAAAACACAAGACACAGAATCAACAATCCAAGATAGAAGAAATATTCTTTGGCAAGAGGTGGGGAGCTGGTGTTACAAATAGATAGGTAGAGTCCCACCATAAGCAGAAGCACACAAAAACATTGCCTTTTGAAAAATGTCTAAGACATAACAAAAGAGAAGGCATTCTGAAAGTTCCTAAGTAGGAAGAGCAGGCCACCAGGAGTGGAATACAGACAACAGTAGTCCAGGGCATTCCACTAAAAAACTAAAAACTACCCTCTGGACACCAGGAAACAAAGGATACTTTATCTACTTAACTTTTTATTCTTCTGTGAGGACAACAGAGAGACATTCTTAGGTTACTAATATTTATTTAACTGACATCTCTGAGTGCCTTTGATGTGACAAGCACTGTGTGAAGTGCTATGTGTATTGTGGTGAACACAACAAAGTGCCTGCATTTCCAAAATTTTGCCCCACATGTCTTGCTTGTGACAACAATTATAGAGCACAGGCCAAATATTGCACTGTAAATCTGTGAAGGAAGGCATGAATGAAGATGCTGCCTATTTATCACAAGTGATAACCAGGGATATCAGTATCTACAGGTCTTAGAAACGAGGATTGGATATTTCCCCAACTAACTCTGAGGGCTATATTTTAACCTGTAGAAGAAAATCTTTCTATTGTAGCAGTTAGTTATGCCCAGTGAGAGCCCACTTTCATCACCATCATAACCAGAGATATTACAGGAGAAAGAATGACCTTGCCTTTGTCACTAAGACTATGGCTTGGGACCTCCTGTGTGGCCTGAATTAGTGGATCAGATGAGGGTAATCATTTATCAAATCTGGGAAAGATAAAAGGTATACATCATAAGAAAAATAGGTAGTGCAGGTCATTACCAGATGGTTCTGCTGGCTTGATAAGTAAAATCAAAGTCACAGAGGGTATAACCAAGGAGTTTCTAGTTTCAAAGTTCAGAAAGTTGTGAACCAGGGTAGTGGCCTCCAGGCAGGGGGCGGGTGGGAATTTGGAGGAGGGCCCCAGTCAGCTATGCAAGACTGTGCAAGCAGAGGCAACACAGAACAGAAGGAAGATCCCAAAGGCCTCCTGAAATTCAGGAGACTTGACACTCTAGATTTGACCACCTAAGACACCACTCCTCTAAAGATTACGACGCCCTTTGTCATTCTGAGGTCTCTGCTTGTCCTGTACCCTAAGGAAGAGGCCACTTCTAGGAGTAAAAATTGGCTGCCTGTTTGCCCTGCTGGCTCTCACTCTGGTCTGTGGCCTTATTCCCATCTGCTTCAAGTGGTTCCAGATAGATGAAGCCACTGGTGTAGCCCTACCACATCTTTGTTCCCATAACCTAAGTCTGACTTTAACCCTATCACCCTATCCTGATACCTTGCTTTGATTCTCTCACCATCCCCAAGCTTGGGATATTGGTTGCTGCCTGTTGCTCTTTAGTCACCTTTGTCTAGCTCCTCATTGAAAACTGGGTTGTAACTCCCGCTTTTTGTTAGGTCATCACTGCCGGGTCCTTCGTCTCCTGAGCTGCACTTCTGCTGGTGTTTTCTTGGGAGCAGGGTTCATGCACATGACTGCTGAAGCCCTGGAGGGAATTGAATCAGAGATCCAGCAGTTTGTGATGCAGGTGAGCTGCAGAGATGCTGAGCTACAGGGCTGTGAGTCCAGAACGATGAACAGAACCAAGGGAAGAAAGGGGGAAAAGTGATGGAGCGGGGGACACGGGTGGAGCGACAGGGAAGATGACAGCTCTTGGGATGTGTGGAATGATGAAAACAGGTCAGATTGGGCTTCAAGGAAAGCGGTGCCACGGAAGAGACAGGACAGGAAGCTGAGCTGCTCCATCCCCATCTAATTTTTGCTTTTTTCTCCCTAGAACAGGACAGAAAGTAAGAGAAATTCTTCTGATGATGCTGATTCAGCTCAGGTAAGTGTCTCCCACCAGCCCCAACCTCGAGGGTGAGGAGAACCAGAGACTCCTTCCATACCCAGACCATTTTGAGGGGAGTATGCGGGGAATACCAAGAATCCCTTCTGCTCCTCGGCTCAGATGTTGTAGGGGAAGGGAGAAGCCAACCCAATCCTTTTGGGTTTAGGGAATCCCAGAAAAAGCTCTTGCTCTACTCCTCCATTCTTTCCCTGGACCCTTGACTTGCTTCACATCATTTTCCCATATCTCTAACCCTATTGATATTGTGCCCCTAGTCCCTCTGGCCTTCCTGTTGTTGCATGTCCACATCTACTCTGGGCTTCATTCCCCTCCTGTTTTTATGTTCTATTGCCACATTTCACTTCTCTTCACTCTCTCAATGCCATGTCCATCCAGTGCACTTCTTCCCTTCCTCCCCCAACTCACAGCCCCTCTTTCTGTTCCTAGATGGAGTATCCCTATGGAGAGCTCGTCATCTCCCTGGGCTTCTTCCTTGTCTTCCTCTTGGAGTCACTGGCATTGCAGTGCTGTCCTGGGGCTGCTGAAGGATCAACAGTGCATGAGGAGGAATGGGGTGGGGCTCATGTCCTTGGACTCCACAGCCATGGGCCTCTGCCCTCACCCTCACAGGGTCCCCTTTGAGCCCTCGTCCTCTTGCTCTCACTCTCCTTCCACTCGGTGTTTGAAGGTCTGGCTGTGGGGCTGCAGCCCACCGTAGCCGCTACCGTGGAGCTCTGTCTTGCTGTCCTGGCTCACAAGGGGCTCATAGCGTTTGGCGTAGGACCGCGGCTGGTGCGGACAGGCACTGGATCACGATGGGCCATGTTCTCCATACTGTCATTAGCTCTCATGTCCCCTCTGGGCCTTGCTGTAGGGCTGGCTGTGGCCCAAGGAGACTCTGAAGGGGGTCGAGGCTTAGCCCGGGCTGTATTAGAGGGTGTGGCAGCAGGCACCTTCCTCTATGTCACCTTCCTAGAAATTCTGCCCCGAGATCTAGCTGGTCCTGAGGCCCCTCTAGCCAAGTGGGTCTGTGTAGCTGCTGGTTTTGCCTTCATGGCCTTTATTGCCCTGTGGGCCTGAAAGAATCCTGACTTTTCTGATGGACTTATCTAGAATGTCCTCCCTACCCACAGGAGACACCTCCCAAATATGTTTGGCCTTCAAATATTTCTTCACTGAGACATTCACTAGGCATCATCTCCATTGACTGGAACCCAGCATTTCCCTACATGAGATCCCATTTCTCATCCAGGGCTGAGAAAAGGAGTTTAGGTTGACTGCCTATAAATTGAAGAATTGACATAAACACCATCTCCAGATTTGACTCTTGTCCCATTTATGCTACTGTGTGTAATCAATGTCCGTTTCACCCTTCCCCTTCAGCCGTGCTATGCTTTGTTTCTCCAGGCTGCTTAGGAGCTTCCTGGTACAGGACATGGCGGAGTGGGGAGTGGGAAGGGCGAGTGTTGGGTGCAGTATTTTCTTCTGGAATCAGGGCCACTAGCCATTCTGTCAGTTGCAGGCCATGCCCCCCAGGCATGGGAGCATTGCTGAAAGTTCAACAACCCGCTACCCACCTTACCCACAGGTCTTGAGAAACTGAGCCAGAGTTTCCAGTGTTTAGAAGCAGGAACCATGGGGATCTAGATTTTTCCTTCAATAACCACACCTACCCCACTCCCAGTACCTATTATCAGCCACCCGCAATGTGTCCTACAGACTTGAGATCAGGCTAACTGACTTCCTGTTTTTCACACTGTTGCCCATCTGCTGACTCATGAGATGCAGGAGTAGCTCAGACTTAGTGGAGAAATAGGGAAAGAGAAATTGTGCCGTATGAGCTCAATCCTTCTCACCAGTTTGCCCTTCCACTATTTTCAGCGTGGAAGCCCAAGTGGCCTTAACATGGACAAGTCTCCCGAGTTTCATTTTCATCTCAGTCTGTCTCCTGTCCACTGCATTCGACTCCCATGAATTAAGATAAACAAACCTCTTCACAAGCCCAACTTACCCACCAGGGATCGGGGAGAAGGCAAGCTTCAGGCAAAACTAAACATAAATGTCTGACACAGGAAATAATTTCCCTGAAGCACCATCCTATTCTGTTTTCTCTTCAGTATTCAAGGCACTCACATGAAAAACACTCAGAAAAGTGTCTTATATTTAGTAATAATAATAGAGTTTCCACGCTGAGTACCCACGGTGTGCCAGGCCCTGTGCTATTGCTTTCACAGATATTATCTCACCGTCTCAACCCCGCCAGGTCGATATTATCCCCCTTGTAAGTCTCTGGGGCTCTTCATATATTTCTGAGTCAGTGATGCTATCAGCATTTGAGGTAAACGTGCAGAGGTTGGTAGATTTTAAGGAAGAGTGAGTCATGCACTGTTTGCCTCCTCCCATCCCAGGAGCCCTTAGATTCACTTCAGCTGCCTCTGCTTTCAGCTGACAGTATTTTCCTTCCTTCCCGTAACCATTTCCTTTCCCTTTCCCAAGGTCCTTACCTACCAAGACAGGAACCATCTTTAGTTTAAAACATATTGTATCAAGAGGAGGAATAAAGCTAGAGAATGGCTCCATAGAGGGACTATCAGGATCAGGAAAAGGAACAAGCTTGATCATTTTTAAAAGATATGAATCCCCAGCAAGGAGCCAAAGAGGGCTATAAGGGAGCAGAAGGTGAATGTGATTTCTGAATGAGCTTGACACGAGGAAGGATGGAATGAGAGCCACAGGACAGGAGGGAGAGCTGAGTCAGCTGGGGAGTGGTAACTGGAAGCCAGATTCAGGAGTGAACCTTGATTCACTGTACCTTGAGAGATAGGTTGCAACAAAAGAAAATTAGAATCACGAGAGTTGAAAAATAAAAATAGGAGGGAAAATACACCGGATGGGAAAAAAGATAATAGTCACAAAAGAATTTGTGTGGAAGAGTTTTCAAATCTCCTCAACCCCTGTGCACCTTCACCAGATTGACTCGGTAAGTGGTGTCCTCTGGTGTAGAGACGTTGCTGCAGGCTGCATGGGAATGGGATACTCCTTATGTTCTTTTTCTCCAATTGGTGAGATTCTGCTCTAAGCAAATCACATTTCATCACCCAGGTTTCCTTTATGTTGGTGACGGGGAGCTGGGAATAGAAACTCAGTTCTCATGTGAAGGACATTGGTTAGAATCAAACCTCTACTACTTATGAGTAACGAGGCCCTATACTCTGCCAGGTGGAGCACACCAGGGGTTGGATACTTTAAGCCCAATGGCCACTTATGCAGGGCCAAAAATGCTTGAAATTGGAAAATCTGTAAATAATAACACATACTTCTCAGAACTGTTGTGTGAATTAAACAAGAAAAATTGAGCGCAGTAAAGTTCAATACTAAAGTTCTGCTGTAGAGTTCACTGTGGAAGTTGTAGGGGAGAAGCCCTGGATGGTGCCTGACCACAAGGAGAGAGAGGCGCCTGGGTTCCAGCCGTTCCAGCTGATGCACTAGACATGAGAGTGATGTCATCTTGAATTCCGTAGCCTAAATTAGAGTTGCAGTAGCAAGCCCAGCTGACACTATGTGGAGCCAAACGGCCTCCCGGTTGAGCCCAGCTGACCCACAGAATAGTGAGAAATAATGTATAGTTATTATGGGTTACTGAGTTTGGGGGTGTTTTGTCTGGTGGGGAGAAAGAGAGAGAGACAGAGTGAAACAGAGAGAGAGAGGGAGAGAGAGAGAATTGAAAATTCACCTGTTTTTGCAGTCCGCCATTCACCTAATGGCAGACCCTGACAATGGCTTCCTCCTCTCGTGGATAATTGGAGCTTTGCCTCATCTTCCTCTCCCAGAAGGAATGAAAGTTTCAACCTGATCATCAATTTCCATCTCCTTGGGAAACATCATTTGCTCCTTGGAGATGTGGCTACACCTTTATCCTGTATCTTGTCAGCCACTTGACAGCACCTCTCTTTGGCCTGGAGAAACTACTTTCCATCTTCCCTTGGCTCTTTGACTCCTTGACTGCATGGCTATGTGAGCTCCAACAATTTCTGCCTTCTGGTATTTATACCACTGTATAATCTCCTCCCCTTGAGTGGGAGTGGGACGTGCAACTTGCTTGTAGCCAATGGAATAGGGCAAAAGTCATGGGATGTCATTCTCAGGGTTATGTTTGTTTATAAAAGACTCTGTCTTAGCAGATGGGAGGAAGAAATTCACATTTTCTGGTTTTGTGAACTAAGCTGCTATGTTGTGAGAGGGATTATGGAGAGGAGTCATGGAAAAGACACTGTTGACAGCCTCTAATAGCTGAGTGTGGCTCCTTCCTGACAACCAGCAAGAGAATTGACCCTCTGTTACAGCTGCAAGGAAATAAATTCTGCCAACAACCTGAATGAATTTGGGACTAGATTCTCCCTTAATGGAGCCTCTAGATGAGAATGCAGCTTGGCCAACACCTCTATTGCAGGCTTGTGAGACCCTGAGCAGAGGATCCAGAGAAGCTGTGCCTGGATTCCTGAACCCACAAAAACTGTGAGATGATAATTGTATGTTGTGTTTAAGCTGCTAAGTTTATGGTAATTTATTATGCAAAAATAAAAAATTAATACAATCTATGTCTCGTCATTTGTTCAAAAACTTTATTGAGCATCTGCTCAGTGCCAGGTACTGTTCTGGGCACATGTGATACAGCAATGAGGCTGAGGCATTTTATTCCACATAGTGGGTCTCAGCCAAAACCTTCAACTATTTCTCCTTTCACTTAAGGGGAAAACATCTCCATGACAGGTAGGTCAGTTGTGTGCACTCATGTGCTGATTGGGTCAAGTTAACAGAGGCCTATCCCAGGATATAGGTGGTTGATTAGATGTGTTCATAGCTGGACTTGTCTTGGGGCCCCAAGGCCAGTAGTACCTCCACTTCCTCTCACCTAGGAATAGTCCCGATATCAAGACATTACGAATTTCCATCATAGGCTTCTGAAGTCCCGATCAGATAAAAGTGGGTCCCAAATGTCAGGCTGGGGACAGATTATGTTGGAACCACCTGAAGAAAGATTTGGACGTGCTGAATCTTGAGCTCCGCATCCAGACATTCTGTGTCAGTACATCTGGAGTGGAGCCCAAGAATCCATAGTGTGAAGACCTCTCCAGGTGATTGTAATAGAAACTAGTCATAGAAAGTTTTCCACTTGTGGCATTCTGCAAGCATGTTGGCAGAAAGAGCTAATCACGGGTTTGTTTATAGTGTTTGATCATATAACTTATTGTGAAAGAAAGTTGGCTATTGGTCCTTAGGGATTGTTCTGAAATATCTCAGTGAGACAGATTGAGCGACCTGAGTGTGGGGTTCTATGGATACCACTTACCCGTGGCTTCTTTTTAAGACAAACAGTGTTTGCTGTCTTGCTTTTCTGTTAGACAAGACACAGTTGAAAGGAAGAAGAAACAGTGTTTCTGTCCCAGGGGTATCAGATAAATTTGTACTTGATGAGTGACTGATCTCGCTAGGTTTTCCACAAGTCCACCAGCCCAGATGGTCTTACCATCTCTTATCCCTAGGTATTGAAATAATTCCTCAAGCTTTTGTGCTAGGTTTTGATCTCACCCAAATGCAAAGACAGTTCTGAGAGTCAGATCAAAATAGTTTCCTGGGGCTGGTCCAGTGACATAGTGGTTAGGTTCCAGCACTCTGCTTTGGCTGCCCACGCTTCATGGGTTCGCAGACCAACACACCCCTCATCAAGCCATGCTGCGGCGGTGTTCCATGTATAAAGTAGAGGAAGACTGGCACAGATGTTGTCTCAGAGACAATCTTCCTCAAGCAAAAAGAGGAATATTGGCAACAGATGTTAGCTCAGGGCCACTCTTCCTCAGCAAAAAAAAACAAAACACCACCACCAAAAAGTAAGAACAACAACAAAAAACAGCTTCCCTACTGTGAATATATTTTAACCTTAATGTGGAGTCTTAAAGTAATAATAAACTATGCATATGCAATTATTTAGTTTTATTAGTCATGTTTCTTGTATCAAATTCATGAGTCTTATAGGAAAAAGCCATTATAAATCATCAAACAATTTACAAATATGTACCCAAAATACCACGCATATGCCTCTTTAATAACATAGACACCTGCACACAGAAAATCATTCCTTACTTATGAACTCAAAGAACTGAAAAATATCTGGGATGGAAGATCATGTAGTACAAGGTCATCATTTGTAAATGAAGAACAGAATGTTGGTATGATCTTCCAAAATTCCACAGCCAGGTAGTGGAAGATCTGGACTAAATCCCACAGCCTCTTGCCCTGGAAATTCTATTCCCTTAGTTGAGATCATGTCATGGCCCAATACCACAATCAGAAATATGGACATGCACTGTGCTTTGTGAAATAATATCACGAAGTGATTCCTTGTAGGCAATTTGTCCAAGGAAATCACTAGTTCTTATGTGCTTTCATCATGACTCACCATCCGACTACTACCTGTGTAGGGTCTTTGCACAATGTCTGTGCTCCAGGATTGGAGACGGGGAGAAGAGACTCAGGTTTTACTTCTGCTGCGAGTATCCACAACTATGGGAACGACCTCTTCAAACATAACCTGTAGGGGATTCTCAGTCTTTTCCCAGTTCCCCTGAAGCAGTAGGAGCCATCTTGACTTTATCTCTGCACGCCCCAATCCTCACTCTGCTCTGAGGTCTTGATAGGAGCTTGATGTTTGCTGAAGTGACCGTGTCTGATCTACACAGTCTGTGAGTCTCAGCGTACACGTCGTTCCTCCACTTGGGCCACCAGTGAGACCAAAGAGAAACCAGATCAAGGCACAGAGATGAGAAACTTGTCGGCCAGGCATCCAACCCAGGACCGTGTGCAACAGGAAGTGCGTATCCTGACGGACTGTTCTCACGGAGGAACTTGAGACATTTTTCTGGGTCAGAGTTATAAAAGGGAAGACTTAAGATTGTACTTATTTAAACTCCAAATGTTCATACTTTCAACTGTGGAGCTTTAAGTAATGATGTAAATGTGAGATTAGAGAACACACCTACACAGAATAAGTTATAGGTATTAGTCAATCCACCTCATCCTTCCAGCTAGAAAAAGGGGGCAAGTTCTATGTCAAGGAATGAGAGGAGGTTTATGGTAGAGTTGAGAAGCAGTTGTGGAGAACAAGGGGATCGGATAGGGGAACAGTCAGTAAAGGAAGGTGCAGAGCTTCTTTCTTTAGGGAGATTCGACTGGCCCCTTTTTCCCACTTTTAGAGGACGGTGGGCCTATTGATCAGTTAGGACTTTTTTATGGCCATGTTTCCATCCCTCTTAGTCAAATGCAGTCTGATCAAAATGGAATGTAATAGTATAGACAGAAAATTCATGTACTTTAGGAATGTATATGCTGTTATAAGGATTGAGTGAGGGTCAGGATGCCTTAGAGAAACTAGAAAGAGAGTCTGGATCTGAATTCCGTCACAAGCTAGGTCCCAGCGAAAAGGTGAGGAAACATTCATTTTTGGCACAGCAGCCAAATTAATCTCAGGGCACTTTAACCTACCATTTAAACACTCCATTTGACCCTCATTTAGAAACCGTCTTCACGTCTCCACAGCCCTGAAGGGTCTGAATCTCATCAGCCTCCATCATTAATGCTCCTGGTTGTCATTGCTCTAGTCCTGTTGCAGTAGACTTTTATTTTTCCACCATGCCAAGCCTGTGTCTATTTTAGGGCCTTTGAACATGCTCTTCTCTCTGCTGGAGTGATTCTCCTCCTGGTCACTGTGTGACCAGCTACTTCTCATCTTGTTCAGATTTTGTTCCCTTGGAGGAGTCTTGCCTGCCTACCCTCTGCTGTCACTTCTGTGACACATCCAGACCCTTTCCATCATATTGCTCTGTCTTATTTTCCTCATGACACTTATCATTAGGGAAAATAACCTTATATGTTTAGTACATAGCCCCAGGATAATGTGGCACCATGAGAGCAAAACCTGTCTTTGTTTGCTTTGCAACATCAGTACCTAGAATAGTGCCTGGAACACACAGTGTACCCAATAGATAAGTACTGGATGGATGAAGAAACAACTGGGAGAAGGGATGAAGACAGAGGTGGAGGGAGCTTGGGACAGGTGGGTGACTGATCAGCCCTCTTCTGGGGTGTGGGAGATGCTTGTCCCTGACTGGGATGAGGCATATGATCTGGTGAGTGGAGTGACCGTGTTCTTCACAGGCCATGTGATTCCATCTCCTCTGTGTCCAGCGTCCTCCTGCTGTTCTGTGTCTATATGAAGGATGAACATACTTATGCCATGACTTATTTTACCTAAAGTCCATGGGTTCAGTTGAGTACTGCAATTTTCCAAAACCAGAGTCCCCGTACAATATCTTCAGTCAACAGACACTCCTGGAGGTGCAAAGCCACCCATGGCTTCTGCAGAGAAGATGCTTAAATGCAGCTGCTGTCTGTAATGATAAGAAGAGCAAGACTTAAGCCATCGTGGAGTGGTGCTTGGGATGGAAACACCATCTCTGGTCAGGGAGGTCAGGACTCCCAAGGCCAAGGACAAAAGTACAGATTCGGTGACATGCTCCCTCAGGTCTTTCTGAGTCAGACACCCCAAAAAAACCCACACTGTCACCAGAGCAATCCCTTGAATGCTGCATCTGAACACAGCCTGTAGGGGCTTTCCCTTCATGTTCCTCACTGATTCCTGAGTGCAGCCTTGTGATGGAGGTGGGGCAAGGGGCTCTCATTATTCACCCCTTCTTTCTGTGGGTCTACAATTCCATAATCCTGGAGCTTGGGCTCCTTCCTGACCTGAGTGTGAATGAGCCACTGATTCACCTTTGGAGACAGCCGTGGATGACAGAATGGGCCAGAGTGACTCATCCCCGATGAGACCCAATTCCCTGTTCTCCTCCTTTCCCTTCTTCCCCCAGGTGACTGGCTACCCCCTTCTCCAGGACGTAGAATTTTCTGGGAGAGATTCCCACCTCTTCTCCTCATTACTAGATTAGGTACACATTGCTCCCTGGACAATTTATTTTATTCCACATTTGACTTGGGCCATGGGTCACCCCTAGTATAATTACTCATACTTGGAGATTTGATGCACCAATTTTGAAAAAATAATCCTGAGGGTGAAATTTTCTTGATCTCATGATATTGATGGCATTCTTTTTGTCTTTTCCTTTCTTTTTTGTACAACCAGGTTCCCTTCTAACTTAAATTTATGATTCATGAATCAGACAGAATCAATCACATAAGCTTTGTAGTTATTCCCTGTGGCCCTTTACGTTCTGGGAGGCAAAGAGGCAGATACAAATTGAGGCTTCAGCCTCTCAGCCTGAAGGAGAGACAGGGAAAAAATCTGTGCTGCTTCACGACACAAGGAGCTGCTTCTCTTCATTTCTCTCTATATCCCACAAACCTCAGATTGGAAGGTTGGAAAAGATGTCCCAACCGATTCTGACTGAATGGCAGGAGAGGGGCAAAAACAGACACATAGTCTACGAGATGATTCTGTAAAGAAGTTTATTGCAAGAAGAATAAGGAGCTTCAGCTCAGCAAAGCTTAGAGGGGGTCGAGGGCTGGCGCGATGATGACTGATGCTGATATCCGGGGTGGATGGTGGGGTGGGACCGTGGCTGTGACTGTGTGGCCTGGCAGATGAGCTTCTCACAAAGC
Source organism: Diceros bicornis minor (assembly GCF_020826845.1). Taxonomy (NCBI): domain Eukaryota; kingdom Metazoa; phylum Chordata; class Mammalia; order Perissodactyla; family Rhinocerotidae; genus Diceros; species Diceros bicornis. The sequence continues at coordinate 28,312,894 of NC_080744.1, read as the reverse complement.
GCTGACCCAGAGGTTAGAAAATCGCATCCAGGTGAACTGGAACCACTCGATAGGTGCCATTGTCCCTTGGTGAACTGTTGTTACAGGCAACTCTGAAGCACATCTGTGCCTGCGTCTGTCCATATCTACATTTTGTATATCGTGGTGCCGGTGCTGTGAGGTTGCAGTATGTTATATTTACCCGAACTGGGCTATTATGACAATTTGTTGAGCGGTTCGAGCAGGTTACATTTGCGGTGCTACAAACATTAGCTACAAAAGCAAACGTCGCGTTGAGGAATGTGTTCTTATCTTTGCATCTTTTCCAATACCGGTTAACCGCTCTCATTGCATCATCGCATCGGTTGTGTGTCATATTTATGTGCTGAATTTCAAACCACTGAGCCTCGGTTAACCCTGGTGGGACATGGAATGAGATCACCATTCCCAAGAGGCCCAGCAGCAGAAGGAGACAAAGCCGGGAATCCTGCTGTGTTGGAACCATGCTTCCTGTAAAAAGAGAAGAGAAGTATGTCCTGCGTCTGGCCCAGTAATGACACGCTCCCTCCTCACTCACCCTGCAGGACCCTCTGTTGTGACTCTGGATCTTATTTCCTTTCCCCTCCCCTCCTCCAAATCTGTCCTGTGTCCTGGTCACTAACTTCACCTCAGCCCTCCTGCAGTTGCTGTCCCACCGCGGTCCCTCCTGTCCCAGCTCTAGGGCTCATTCTCTTACCCAGTCTCTGCGCCATGGCTCCTGTGAGAACAGACTCAGCTGGTTGTCCTGGGGCTCGGGGGCTGCTGGTCTCCCCGCTACCTGGGACTGGAGATATAGAGCAGCCCTGTGGGTGGAGCCAGCAGAGACCGGGGGGATCTGAGTCTAGGAAATGAAGAAACCCACAGACTGGCACACGGCCCACTTGTGCGATTAGCCTTTTTGTTGATCATTTTCCAGTCAACACACACCCAAGGACAGCACAGCTCCTGCTTCTGTTGTAACAAAGCTAGTTCCAGGCATCCTGTGCAGGGCAGAGCTCTCTCAATGGTTCCGGTCTCCGTTGATGAAAAATATACACTGGCTGCAGAATGGCCACAGATTTTGTAACTCAACTTGGGGCAGGGTACTGAGGGATTGAAGTGCATAAAGGCAGGCCCAGGACTTAGAACAAATGGAGCCAGGGAGCGCTGTTTGCACAGGAGGAACCCAGGTCCACTTGCGATTTTAGTATCTCCCTGGTTTCCTTTCAGCAGATGTTCTCCGTCTCATCACCTCCCTGTGCTGGAAACTTGACCCTGAATTTCTTGCTGCTCAAAATCCTGCAGGGATCTAAAGTAGTTTGTTATATATCTTGGAGTTGCTTGTTGTTTCTTCTGGTCCCACACGTTGAATTCACTTTCTCTTGTTTTAACGATGGCCTGATTTTTGCCTTCACTTCCTGTGAAGCAGCGTAACCTGAAAACACCCAAAGGAAAGTCTTTCTGTAAAACCTGCCAGAGAATGAACAATGGTGTCCTGTTAAGGAGATTGTGCAGAAGAGGGACGTGCATCGAGGTGGGAAAGGCCTCGAGCTAAGAGATGTTAAATCTCTGGTCCAGCTTCTAGGTTAGGAAACTGAATTAGACCCGTAAATGGTATCATATAATCTTCCAACAAAATTAATCCAGATCACTTTTTACTACCTTTCTTTTTCGTTTTTTTTTTTGTGAGGAAGATCAGCCCTGAGCTAACATCCATGCCAATCCTCCTCTTTTTTGGCTCGGGAAGACTGGCTCTGGGCTAACATCCATGCCCATCTTCCTCCACTTTATGTGGGACACCGCCACAGCATGGCCTGACAAGCGGTGCATCAGTGGGCGCCCAGGATCCGAACCCGGGCCGCCAGCAGCTGAGCGTGCGCACTTAACTGCTACGCCACAGGGCTGGCCCCTACTATCTTTCTCTATTACTGTCTTCTGGAAATGCAATAATCTTACTGTTGATGTCTTCATGTTAACAGGGACACAATGGTGACCTAGTCAGGACTCAGTGCAGAGCTAATAGCACTCTGCCTTAAAATCCTGTTCCTGCTGAGATTCACTAATATATTTTATCATGAAGCAAATTTTTTTAAATGTATGTTTTATCAAAATAAATTTTATAAGTGATGAGGATGAAAAAACTTAATTAGATGCAGTGTCTCTCCTCTGTGTTGCTGACAGCCACTTTGGGTAGAAAGACCTGTACTCAAGTGTCTATAATAAGAGGTAAAACACGTACCCTGCAGTCACAAGGGGTGTATCTGGGTCAAAAACCTGTTCTGATCAGCATATACAGTGTTACTAATAGTATTGCGTTTTGGATATTATCTCTTCAAATTGGGATAGTTCACATAAAAATTTGCATTCCTGTCTCATTTAAAGAAATCGGAAAATGTTGATTGTCGCACATTCTCCATTACCACAAGGGATCAATTAGAGCTGAGTGGCCACCACCTCTGTTGAAGGGGCGAATAGTTCAGGGGTCTCCAGTGACTCTGCTCCTACCTACTGATTCACTCAGTGATGACACCTGCCTGGCTCCTGCAGACAATCGTGTTTATGTCCCATCAGGCTTGTTACAAGTGTCCTGAGGAGCGACTCACACAACGTTCTGCCTCATTTACAACCGTGCTTCTCCTTAAAATGTATTCAGAGCACATCTTCTCAGATTTTTCTGATTGTTTCCTCTATACATTTTCAACTGCCCTCCTTTGCCTTCAGGACTAGTACGAATGATTTAGTTTGGTATTTGAGGCCTTTTGGAGAGGACTTCTTTATATAAAGCAGGAATAAATATAAGCCTATGTTAACCAAAGTACATTATCACTGCAGCATGATTTTGTCTTTAAAAGACAAAAGCCAGTTCTCATGGGCTCTTTCTGTTGTTTCACTGGCATAACTTCCCTTGCAGCCGAATTCAGTGGCATGATTCTGGACCTGATCTATACTTCCACTGAGGAGGAGAGCCAGAACTATGCTCTAGTATCATTAAATCAGTGTTTGGAATCTAAGAACATTGTAAGATATTGTCCCAGGAAAAAGGTTTCTGCATTTGTGGTAAAACCACTGTTGAGAACACTGGCCTTGGAGTTGATCAATGTCTCCTTTTACCAGGCCCATGTTCAAAAATGTGATGTTCAACACTTTCGCTTGCTTCAGCTGTGGTACTCTTGCAACATCTGCTGATAGGGAGATGCCAACTGTCAATACCTTCCTGCACACGGCTTTCCTAACGCAGCAGGTGTCTATGGAATGACAATGCACACTGCTCGCTGGTACCGCTTAAAGGACTGTGGTAATAACATGGTGCAGGTTAATTTAATGGCAGCGAATGGAGTGAGATTAACCAAACCTAAGTTTAAAAGACATTTGGTGGATGTGTTCTCCCTGGTGTCTTGTAGTCAGCAAGGTGGCCCCAGGCCTGCCTTCTTGTGTGGAGCTCCTACCTATCTCCACTGAAGACCATTGAACAAAAACAGAACTTGACGTTTTTGATCAAGTTTCTGGAATGAAATAGGAAAGGACTGAGTCTTTCTTTTTTTCCTCCACTATAACAAGTTCTTCCTCTTCCTAGAGAGGGGAGAAAGAGAGCTCAGATGGAATTATAGAGACGTATGTCTGAAGAGGGATGATAAAAAGCGTTTTCCTAAGATCTCGGAAAGGTGCCTGCAAGTGAAATTGACCCATTGCATACTGAGCATATGGAGGCGTTAACTGAGATCTCATGGCTCACAGGAAATTAACTAACTACATACGTAGGTTGACATCTTTGTAAATGAAATGATGATATAAGTTCTGTGGCACAGTCCAGGTGCCTTGCCCAGGTACCAGTCCTGACACCTATAAGAGACTCTTATTATTAGAGTTGGGCAGTTACTCATCCTCTCTATGCCACTGTCTTCTAATCCTTTAAATACTGATAATAACATATAGATACATAACAGTTTTGTGGGGGAAATTTAATGTGGTAATATACATGTGTGTGTAAAATATGTAGCATAGAGCACTGCACAAGGTAAAAAATTATCTCAGGAAGGAACGTCAGTCCTATTCATCAAGGTGTCAGTGTAGATCCAGTACTGCTCTCACCCCTCTGTGATGTTCACAATGGGCCAGAACATCTTGTTTGTTTTCCTTACTCCCAAAGGTGAAGGCGTTAGAACTACAACTCAGGGTTTCATTTCTTTTGACCAAGTTCTGCTTGGGGGGACAGCAACTCATTGGCAACTCTCTATTTCTCAGGGACCCTTACCCAAACTGAAATAGAAGACATCGCCTTTTAACATCTTGCTTTACTCATGAAATCAGAGCAAAGAGAAATCGGGGATCACAAGAATTACATCTTTCATCAGTTTAGTGGAAAATTTGAGGAACTCTCTTAGCAAACAATTAGAGCACCATTTCATAACGAAGAGAGCACTGTACCTGCATGATTTCGTCTCTCTATTGTGCAGTGCAGAATTTGATAAATATGGCCAAATTACTGACCTTGGGCTTTGTTTTTTCTATTGTCCTTGGGTCCTTTATTCTTCCGTGAAAACCTTTTTCAAGGTAGAATTGTTTGAGTTACAGCTCTAGATAAAGCTGTGTACCAATTATGAAATGTGTACACACGTGGGAAATGAGATGATTGATGTTAGAGGGTACACTGGTAAATATTTAAAAGTATTCATTGTCATGTGCTATGTGTGTAATTAGCACAGCAGCCCAAAATTTCATGTATATTATTGCTTAGGACCAAGTGGTATAAAGGTATGAGTTGATAAAATGGAGAATATTAATTGTACAGGTGGAATGGAGCTGTGGCCAGGGATGCCTGACTTCTAGAAAACCCTAAGATAAACAGTCGGACTTGCCTAGGTCTATATTCTACTTGCCTGAATTTCTCAGTTTGTGCTAATCCACTTTTCTCTCAACAATAGTCATTATTGCTGATATTTTTAGTAAACAGAGCCCTTCCTTCAGAGGCATCCTTGGCCTCTTACACTGTCAAGGCATGTTCTTCCTCCAAATCCGGGATATTTTCGTGCATGGAGCAGCACTCCTCTTCCACTTCGGCCTTCTGCTTGCCTCACATCCTTCCCTTAAGAGGGACAAGCTTGGTTGTCTGTTAAAGTGCATGAGCTTTTGAAAAAGACAGATTAGAGTCTGATCCACAGCTCTGCTATTCACCAACCACTTGACTGCAGACGAATAGCTTGGCTTCCTTTTGTACCAGGGAAATGGTATAATTCTTTATAATACAAAGACATACCAAGTCTGATGGTGGGTCACCCTGGATCCTGAGCACAGGTAAAAGTCTATATCATCTCTAGAAAAGTGGAGGAGAGGCTTACCTACAGGACAGCATGGTTGTGAAGCTTAATAAAAATGTCTAGAATGAAATAGGTACCTCCATGTGGTGTTGGGCTCCTTCACTTCCAATGCTCAATGGAAAATTATAATGTATATAAGTGGTGAGTGAAGCCAAGATATCCTAGGATATATAGCACCTGTCAAAGTTTCCTCTAGGGTGCAGTAAGTTTTGGGCCTCTTGACTGCCTATTAGAGCAAAGGTTGGTGAAGGGAAGAAACCTTATCAGAGATAGCCAAGGATGACAACTACTACCTTGATGTTTGCTGACTGAAAGGTATCTCCCAGTGTATTGACCAGTCCTCTGATCTAGATGTCTCAGAGGCTAGAAATCATCACATAGTCTTTTGTGCCGATCTTTTCTCAATTGAATGACAGTACTGAGCGATAGGCCTTAACATCTTCCCTATAATAAAATTAGTTAAAAAATTGTTTGCATAGTCTTAAAATAATGATGCAATCTTTATATAAGAGCAATGTTATTTCAGATAATCATATTTTTTCTGCCTAAATTCATAATGATTTAGGAAAATCAGATTTACATAGACAAATAATGCATAAAGGTCAACCAAATTTCTCATACACTTTCTCCTACACACACACACACACACACCCACCCACCCACCCACCCACCCATACTTTTTAATCAGGGTACTAGATTACTAAATACAGTCTGAGCTGAAAAGAACTCCTAAGGACCAAACCCCTCACTTTCTAGCCGAGGAACAGTCAAAGTAGGATGACATGTCAAGTTCATTTAAAAAATTAATGATAGAAATGCGTGTTGAAAAACACATCTTCTTGCTCTGAGAATTCTATTAGCACATAGTGAGATGGGTCTATCTGTCATCTCTAGAGTTCTCCAAGAGAACCTGCTGGGTCAGGGCAGTGAGATGGGAGGGAAGAAAAGAACTGGGAGGTAGAGATGGATGTGTGAGAAGGAAGGAGGATGTGATGGAGTACATTGCTCAGATGAATACTTAGAGGAGTGAGGAGAGACGGAGACAAACACAGAGAAAGTGAAGTACGGAGGGCCTGGGGGTATGAATAAGGAGAGATCCATGTCTCAGTAGAATGCAGGTGCCCTACTCTCGTGTCTAGGACAGAGACATGACTCAGGTGTGGACCCTCTTCCTACTCATCTCCTGGACAAAACAGTCTTGTAAACCCAGAAATTTGGACATCTCTTCAAACAATGCCCCAGAGTCCTCAGCTCCATCAATAGGAGTCATGAGGAGGCCCTTGCATTTGGAGTAATACCCCTCATCTCCTGACAGGGTTAATTCTTTGTGCTCAGCAGCATTTGACAGAGCTCACCCTGTGCGGGAAGGTATGGACGGTTGGCATCTCCCTATCAGCAGGTTAAGGGCGGACACTGTAATAGTAACCAGGGGCTGAAGAAATCGCAAGTGCTGGGCACTGAGATGGCTTTGAGCAACCCTGTGGCCAATGTCCTCAACAGTAGTTCTTACCACAATGCAGAAGACTTTCTCCTGGGACTACATCTTACAAAGTCTTTTGATTACAAATAATGGCATAATGACATTAGCTGATAATTCAGTGGTTACGGTGACACTGATGTGGTGATTAAGCTAATGAAATAACAGAACAAGTGCACATTTAGGAGTCTTTTGAGGCTAAAGACAAAATCAGTCTGATAATCCAGTGTACTTTCACCAACATGGGTTTGTGTTGATTCCTGTTTCAAATACACAGGTCCTCAGCCCAAATCTTTCCTGTCAACTAGTCATTTGGATTCAATTTGGAGGGAATGGTGGGCAGTTAAAAATGTGCACAGGGGCTCCTCAGAAGAAGAAACTATCAGCAAGTGTGTTGGGGGATGTTCTCCGAACACAATTTAAAGGAGAGTAGTGAGGGATTGGGTAGAGTATCATCTAGACCCCTCTCAGGACACGTAACACATCTGATGGCTCGTCAACACAAATGTCTACAGGATCCAGGCAGGTGTCATCGCTGAGTGGACAGGCAGGATGGGCGTCAGGAGGGAGGAGTGCATCAGTGAAGACCTCCTGAGCTTTGAGAAGCGGTGGCTGCTACTCAGCGCTAGCTGATAGTTACATTGAGGTAATGGCGGCCACATTTTGGGCTACTTTAAGGCAATCCAGGAATCCAAATTTTCTATGTGAAAATCCCCATTTGGAAAGGTCACTACCAACTCCAAAAATTATTTTAAAACACACAACAACAACAAAACCCACTGAATAGGCCAATCAGGGCAGCTCTTGAGCCAGGTATACAGTGTGTGGTTTTTGCCTCATATCATAAGCCCCTGAGTACAGCTGTTTCGACCCACTGAGACTACGGATGAGCATCACAGAGGGGTACACTATACCTAATTCATGTTTACATCCTCATCACCAAAGAAATGTTTCACACACAATAAATATGAAAAATTGCTTAATAATTGAAGGAATTAAGGAATTCCACAAAACAAGATGACAAAGGAAAGCACTATTAGCTCTGCATTCAGTCCTGTCCAGACCACCATCCGTGTCCATATTTGTATAAGGACATCAACAGTGGTGTGATCGCATTTTAGGGAACAAGGATATGGAAAGATAGTAAAAAATTATGTGAATTAATTTTGTTGGAAGATGATATTATATCAATTCAAGAGTCTAATTCCACATTTTGTCATCTAGAAGCTGGTCCAGAGATTTAACATCTATCTCATACTCAGGCCTTTCCCCACCTTTGTGCGTTTTTCCACACCAGTCCCTTTGTCTAGAATGCCCATCCTTTCCCTAATGCCCCAGCAAATGCCTGCTCATCTTCATGGTCCTGCTCAGATGGAGCCTCCTCCTGGAAGCCTTCCTGGCCCCATCAGGGAAAGTAACTTCCTTCATCCCTGATCTCCCATAAAACCACATTCATACAAGTGTTATTACTTCTGTCACATGTTAATTTCTCTATTTTTCCATAAGCTACTTGGGGATCAAGACTACATTTCGTGTATCTTAATATACCCCGTGATTAATACAGTTTCAGCAATAGAGTACACAGTCTGTAAATGCTGGTTTATATATAAAGATAAAGTTCCCATTTTGCATAAAGCAAAACAAGCACTGGGAATATAACGACAGTTGTGTAGAAAACAGCACAATGTGAAGGAACGCAGGACTCTAGAAACCCCGGTTGGAGTCCTTTATGCGACACCAAATATGCATTCTTCACGGATTCTACAGAACAACTCTTATGTTTCTTCAGGTTGTTAGCTGACACGGAGTGGAGGCAATCATCCAGTTCAAGACTAAAAACTAGAGAGAGTAAATCCAATGCAAGTGGAGCAGATGAAAAAACTCAGAAGAATTTAACAAACTGGTTTAACCTCCTGTGGAATTTTGAAAAGTAAGAGATACAAAGACCCAAGTTTCCAGAATAGGGAGGTGATGAGATTGAGAATGTTTGTGTGACGAGAAAACCAAGGATATTACTAAACCCAGAGAGGCACCTGGGTTCCTCCTTGCAGATAGCCCTCACTGGCTCTACTTGCTCCAAGTGTAGTCCTCTCTTTATGTAATGTGGCCCTTTGGTGGGCTGGAGTAGGACTAAAAAGAACGGGGGAGAGACGGCACTGGTCTCTAGAATCTTAGGAGATTTTATTGATGTTGATGCCCACGGTACCTTCAGAGCTTGGAGAAAGGCATCTTACCAAGTGCAAAATGTAAATTTGGAACAAGATTTGTATAAGAAAAGAAGATACCACCTCCCATAACACATTCCACTCCTCTCCTGGTATTAGCCCTTAACACAAAGATGGGTGCATCTAATGCAGTCAGTAAAGAAAAAGAAAAATAATTTCCATATCATAAATAAGCTCTTTTTCCTCATGATTTGTCAACCTCCAGGTCTTCTCTCTCCCCACGGTCTCTCTAGCAACGAAGAGCTTTATGAAGACAGTTTATTTTTATCTTTACTGAAGGCAGGGCTATAATGACAATACTTCCATAGCCTCCAAATTCTGCAATTTCCCAAACGCAATAGAGGAAAAGGACTCACTTAATACGGGAATCTTCATGAATCAGGGGAACACAGGATTATATATTAGTGATCACCACATAGGTTTAAAGTCTTCTTAGGTGTCCTCGTAAATACTCAAAAAAACCCTCCAGGAATCCAACCTTATTTGAGTCCTTAATGCAACAGCTGCCATTCTGCACCTCTAGGAAAAGTCATTGACCGAGTGACCAAACTCAGATGTTTTTGTTGACAGCTCAACTCCAACTAACATCCTCCTCCCACTGCCTTGGATAATAGCCTGATAATGGATAACCATGTTTAGATTTTTAGCCCAAAGAGTGGCAGGGCAGAGAGGCAGCAGTAGGAAAGCTACGAAATCAGGCGCCAGTGTGGAACATCCCCTTCCCCTCTGCCTAGGGATGCTATGCTTGATGAAACTGATATATAACCTAATAATCCCAAAACCCTAATGAAAACACACATTTACTCACATTACAGATGAATGGTATGAGCTAACGAAGGATTTAAATGTAAAGTGTTTTTGTAGAGATAATACCATTTAAATCAGGTAATCGGAAGTGCTGCTTGACAACTACATATGTATGTGGCCCTAAAAATGGCCACAAGTACACATGCTAGTTTACTTAGTATGTTCCAAAAACATGTGTTTCACAGGCAGGGATAATGATAGGGGTCCTTGGGGCTGTAAAGGGTGAGAATCACCAGAATGAAGACCCCCTTCCATCTCTCACATTCTGGAATACATATTTACTATGGAAACAACATTAGAATCTAGAAAATATACCTGATAATACTCATAGGGTGTCCTGGAGAACTTTTCCTATTTAGAGCTGAAGAAACAGAGGCAACAAGAAGGAAAGGATTTATCGTAATTGTACTGTGCACCCAGCTCCTCTAAGAGGCAGCTGGAACAAACTGGAACACTCCAGCTTTTGAGGGAGACACTCCTGGTTCTGCCACTACCGTCTGTTAACTCTGTGGGCCTCTGTTTGGTCATCTTGAAAATTAGGATAATAGTATCTACCTTGTGGGTTGTTGGGAGGGTTAAATGAGTCCATTTAAGTAAAGTGCTTACCCCATAGAAGTTGCTTGAAAATGAGTGAGAGCTGGCAACTTGGTCTAAAATTTTCTATATGTGATTAGAAACTAATTTGGTTCTTGTTACTTGTGTCTAAGTGTATCTAACACATATAAACAGGTATTACTTTCTCTCTCTCCGGTATTAAAAGACCTGAACTTTGAAACAATAATGCTGACTTTGTGCAGAGGTTACTGGGCTCTCATTACAAGGAAAACATTCTGCTGGTCATGTTTATATTCTGAAAGATAATACTCTCCCAAGATTCCTTAGGGCCAGTGACACAGATGTGCATCTGGAAGATTTGGTATTGCCAACCCACAGCTCCCCCCACCCCACACAATGCAGGAGCTTCAGCACCCCAGGTCCTAGGACCACTGATAGTGCATGGGAGTGAGCTTGTCAACAGCTAAATACCCAGGGTGTGTTGTTGCTATTTTGTTCCAGGCTACACATTCCAACTTCTTTATAGTAGTAAAAGATTGAAACAAACTGTATACCCCTGAATAAGGGACTGATTAAAGAAACGAAATAGCCGTAGAATAGAATACCATGCAGTCATTAACTAGAGTGAGGTACACCCTTTGCCAAAATATATTATTAGTAATAAAAAAATAAGGTGCGGTCCGGCCCCGTGGCTTAGCGGTTAAGTGCGTGTGCTCCGCTACTGGCAGCCCTGGTTCGGATCCTGGGCGCGCACCGATGCACCGCTTCTCCGGCCACGCTGAGGCCGCGTCCCACATACAGCAACTAGAAGGATCTGCAACTATGACATACAACTATCTACTGGGGCTTTGGGGAAAAAAAAACGAGGAGGATTGGCAATAGATGTTATCTCAGAGCTGGTCTTCCTCGGCCAAAAGAGGAGGATTAGTACGGATGTTAGCTCAGGGCTGATCGTCCTCACCAAAAAAAAAAAAAAAAAAAAAAATAAGGTGCAGAACACTGTGTATAGAATGCTACTATGTGTGAGGTAAAATGGAAGATATACACACAAACACACACAAACCTGTATACATACCCATAAGCTTATATATATGTATCGGTTTATATACTGTGTATTGACTGTGAAAAGATACAACAAAACTGAATACTTGTTGCTTTTATAAAAGAAACTGGGGCCTAAAAGACAAAGACTAGAGGAAGATGTCCCTTTCCTGATACTGTATACACTTCCCTAATGTTTGAGTTCATGTTTTCACCATATGCATTTACTATTGTATCTGTCATCTATCTATCATTCTATCTATATATATGTAATCTATCTATCTATCTATCTATCTATCTATCTATCATCTATCAATTTATCTCTATCTATCTATCTCCGTACAAGAACACTTGCTCTTGGAGCACAAAAGCGAGGAGCTCTGCCGATACTCTCTCACTCCTCCCCTCCTCCTCCTCCATCCTCACTGCACAGTTGGAGGCTCAAGGCACACAGTGGATGCTCATTAGATGTGCTGCCCTTCTCTCTCTGGAAAAGAGTGTGACGTTCCCAAGGCAGCAGGTAGAATGAGACCCAGCTTGGGGGCCAGTTTGCTACAGAAGGGTAAAAATCTTGGGCTGTGGCAGCTAATTCTGCTTTGAGATATTTATATATAACACATACATAATTTAGATATAGATATAAATATAGAATATAATATATTTATATAAATATAGAAATAAATATATTCATATAAATATAGATATAATTAAATGTTATTTATTTATATCTTACGTGTCTATTTCTTTATGGTTCGCCTTAGGGCTCAGAAAGCCATCTAAAAGAGAAAGCCAGTCTCAGCCTTGGTAAGCAGAACCAAGAGGGAAAGACCTGGTGCTCTCTGAGCTCGCGGGGAGCAGGCAGCACCGCGCCCCCTGCCGGCCAGTGCGGGGGCGGCGCCTCTGGGCGAGAAGGCGGCGCAGCTGCCAGAAGACAGACGCCGCCAGCCTGGATAAGGATCAGCGCCTCCGGGAGTTTTATTAGAGCAGCTCGTGAACAAATTGGCTCCACCGCTCAGAGAACATCACCCTAGGGCGGAATCAACGCTGGCCGAAGTAGATGTTCCCCCCACGCCCAGGCCACGCACTGCGCACGCAGCGAAGATTGCCCAGGTGAAAGGGGGAATATGGAAAAGAGCCAAGTCTCAGCCTAGGATGTCGCAGGGCTCCCTGCACTCATCTGGCAGGAAGGGCAGTTGCGCTGGAGGAAACAGAGTGGCCTTTCTCCCGCGGTCCACCCATGTCTCCTCACCCCACCCCCTACCACGTGAGACGCCCTGAGCGAGCTGGCGGGCTGGGGTCAGTGAGGGGTGCAGATTCCGGGAAGAAGTCGAATGATGGGGAGGACCACAGAAGGCAGTCCAGTTAGGGTGCTGGGATCCCCAGACCGCCGGCAGGGCGTGGTGTCCCGGGACCCAGCCCTCCAGATGAAGGGCCTGGTGCCCCACAGGTCACGTGATGCTCCGGGACCACACCCTCGACCTGTGAGGTCAGGGGGCGGGACCCTGGGGAGGCCAGGCCCTTGGTGATCTCCAGTTTTCAGAGGCTGAGGTGACAGTTGTCCATTGCAGGATTCTGAGACCTCGGAGGTGGGCGCTGCATGTGTCATTTATCCTTCGGAAGCTCTGGGGAATGAAGGTATTGATGGGCTTGCAGACCCCGGAGACCATTCCCCTGCGCTGCGTCGTTCACGTGGCCCTACAGGCTGGACCCGCGCGGGATCCCGGGCCTCTAGTAGTCACACGAGGGCGCTGGAGAAGCCCCGGGCCTGGGAGAAAACAGTCTGATGTAGCAGCAGAACTGAGGAGGGCCCACATCAGCACCATGTTTTCTGTGAAAGACATGAAGTGGGGATCAGTCCCTTCCTGAGACACGTGTCTTCCCCGCGCCCTAGTCCAGAAGTGTAGTATTGCAAATTCTCTCCACTCTCTACCCGACTTTTTTCTACACTCCCTCTTCTGCTCCATCTCAGAAATTCACTCCATCACACCCTCTTCTCCTTGACCCACCTCCTTCCTTTTCTTCTCTAGAGCTTTTCCTTCCTTTCTTCCCATCCCTCTGCCCTGGCCCAGCACATTCCTAATCATATTTCTTGTGTCTAGATTCGTTCCAGGAGCTGAGGTGGAGGGAGCTGTCACACAAGAAAAGGGCCACATTCCACCCCTTCTAGACGCAGGGCAGAGATCCCATCTTATCCCGAAGGATCTGCGATCCTCACCTCACTGCTCCTCAGTAACTGCCAGAATTTACTTTTCTAAAGGGCTTTAGGGATGACAAAACTTTTTTCATCTGATTCTCATACAACTGTGTGAGTTAAGGCAAGTATTTCTACAATCCTATTTTATAAAGAGAGGACTGACTCTCAGAAAGTTTCAAAGTGAGACAGCTAAGAAGTGAGAAGCAGCCTAGAATAGTGGCGAGCCCTTCAAATTAAATAAAAATAAATTCCCACTATTAGAAACCTGCTTCATGCCGCAAACTAGGAAAGCATCTCCAGCTTCCTCTCCCTCTTCACTCGCTTCACCTGATTCATAAATACCTCACCCGGCCCCTTATCCACTCTTCTCCCCAGGACCACAGAAGGATCGCCACAGCTCTCTCTACCCCTCCAGTGAGAATCTTCACATTCATAGCCTTGTTCTCCTGCGTGTGGCCCCTTTTCTAGGCCCTGGGCTGAGGATCCCGCAGAGTTAGAGTTGGGGATCTGCGGCTGGAGAGGTGTTGAGGGTCTCTCCTCCCAAGTGTATTGTTATAGTGCCCAGCTACAGGGAGGGACAGGGGGCAGTGGGGCCAAGTAATGGGCACTGCCCCACTATCTCCCAGGGATGAAAGTTGAGACTTCCAGGCCTGACACTCAAATAGGACCTCCAGCAATGTGTGGGGAGACGGCACAGCAGGAGCCCAGTGGTCCTTGGGGAAATCAGACCCACACATGGCCTGGCGGGTGAAGACAAGCAAATGGAAGGCAGCCCTGACTCCTGGGGTCCCCACATAGTCATCTCCACTCTCTGAGCCTCTTTTTAGCCTCGGGTCATATGAGGAAGGGGTCCTCTTGTTCTGTTTTACCCAGAAGCAGTGGCTAAGGAGAAACAGAATCTAACCGCACAGCATAGATCCTTTGGCCAAATGCAACCCAGCCTGAGCAACAAGCCAGCCTCCATCCTGGCTCTGCTCTCCCCAAGCCCTTCTCCCCGAAGGAGCCCTGGAGCTCTAACTAGAAGGCAGGAAATCAAAGGGCTTGGGGAAAATAATACTCAGAGTTTCCCAGTGAGGAAGGGTCCCCTCAAAGTCAGCTGGAAGGAAGGGAAGAGGGCCTGAGGGGCCGTTGTGGGGTGGGGGGAGCAGGAGCTAAGATCTGAGGGAAAGATCCAGTGCTGATTCTGTGGGCACCACCCTCTCTATTGCCCTCCCAGCTTCCCTGAAGGAGATCCCTGACCCCCTAGTGCTCTTCTCCTTGCACCACCAGAGCCAGAGCTTGGGTCTCAAGACTTTTTGCCGCGGTCCATGCTCTGGAAGAGCTCTCCAAATGCCTCAGCAACCTTATGCACTGCAGCCTGGCTGCCCCCTGGGACAGGCCACAGTCTTTGTTTCTCTGTTAGTTGGTCCTTTCAGCCTGACCCCTCAGTCCTGCCTGGCCTCCTTCCTCCTGGATTCAGGGCTTCCCTTGTGATTCAGACTCCACTCTGATCTGCCATAGGCCCTTAGACAGGAATCATTACCCCTCATCTGGAAAATGGAAGTAAAAAGATACATATTCACCTATGATGCATGGTGCATAGCACATGCTAAGTCAACCTTTACTGAATGGAATGGGGCCGCCTCAAGTGAACGGAGAGAGCCTGAGTCCTAAATCAGGCACCTCCTCCACATACGTCTTCACAACATGGCAGGGTGATGACAGGGCTTCTCCCTTTTGTAGAGCTCTCCGGAGTCTCCTAGATCCCTGTTCTTGCGTCCACACGGTTCACTCCTGGAGAATCCTTTCTCACATGTGATGCTTACCTGAACACCTTTGGAACCATTGCAGTTGTGACCCCATTTGACTTGTTCTGTTTGAGGAGGAGGCACAATGTAAAAACAAACTGTATGTGACTCTTCATAGTGTTGCCAAATTTTTCTTTCCCCAAGTCCTCTCTTCTAACCTTTCCTTTGGTTAAAATTCCTAAGCTTTCAGTCATGTCTGCTGACCTTCTCTGGCTCTTCTACAGGGTCCTCCACCTCACTCTTGGCAATGCTGGTGAGCAGGAATGAGTCCATTCCTCTCTGGAGACAGTTAGGATGTGTCCCCATCACTTCCTCCTATACTGTGGCCTGATTTTTCCCCTACCAAGCCACCAGAGGCCCAGTGCCAGATGACAATGCCATGGAAAAGGGCAGGTACTGCCTATCCTGTGCCCTGTGGCCCCAGCTGCCAGTCTTTCCTACCCAAGGAGTCATCTCTGCTTCCTCTCAGGGGATCAGGGGTCATGAAGTCCTGCCTGGTGCTAAAGGGACCCAGGGAGCACAGCTCGTGCTTGCCAGTCGCTGCCACAGGGGGGTTTGTGGCCAAGGTGGCACGATTTGCCTATGTGTGTCCCAGGAAAGAGAAGGGATGAATATGCACCTCTGGGCAGAAAATAAAAACCAGAGTCAACGGAAAGAAACTAAATGTGTGAAAACTTTTTCTAAAGTCAGCCTGGAGAATGCCTGAATGACTTCCTGAAGTCCCCTCCAGGCCTGTCCTCCAGCCATGCTGAACCCTGGACAGCCACCTCCAGCTCTGCCTGAACATCCCTCCCCTGGAACTTCGTCTTCTAGGGAGAGTATTATTTATCCTTCCAGGTTCAGTTTGGTGTCATTTTCTGCAGGAAACCTTCCCTGTCCCCTGCCACACACTCCCCAGACCTGCAGTTAGGCCCCTTCCCTGCTCACCTTTGTGTTATTATCATCCAGTTATAGGTATGTGTTCCCCCAGCAGACTGTCAGTTCCTGAAGGGCACAACCTACAACCTCAGTCTCTGATGTCTCTGCCTAGAATGTTATCTGACATATGGAAGGGACTCTATAAATATTTATGGAACAATAAAATTGGTATCAATAGATCAATGGGCATGAATATCCTTTTGGCTCTTGACACATTGCAAACTCCTTTTCAAAAGGTTTGCACCTATTTATACTACAATGCCATCTGCTATGCATAGAGTGTAGGTTTCACTGCAAACTTGCTATTTTATTAGGAGAAATTGTGACCTAATGTTTTAACATGTATATCACTACTAGTGAGATTAATAATTTCCCCAATGTTCACTTCACTAATCATAATGCTCTATTGTGGATTATCTCTTTATATCCCAGTAATCTTTTCTGACAGCTTGCCAAAGCTACGCCCGAATTTCTTTCTCCCCCTAAGCAAGGAGCCACAGGCTCCTTGAATGGAGAACTTTTTTCCTAAACTATGTAGATACACATCAACGTGCCCAGAAGGCATTTTACAATCTAGGTTTGCTACAAGGCCTAAAACAGTTAAGATTCTCTACATTACAGACTATTTTCTTGGTGGGAGCTACAGATAAGATATACAGTCCAATAGTTTTCAGCAGATACCTGAAGTTTCTGCAAAAATGCAAGTCCATAAAAATGATCCTTCCTTGCTATCCCTTGAAATTTGCTGAGTCTGTTCTCCAGAACTTCTCCCCTTAAACCTCTAGATGGAGAAGGATATCAGGAGTAGGAGGAAGTGGCATCATCAGAGCATAGCTCAAGGACATGTCCACACTGAGAACTTAGCCAGCTTTGCGGTCAGTTGGTTATATGTTGTGATATAAATTAGAAGGACAATGTCTTTTTCTCTAAAAATGTAGGCTCTAAAAGTCTATCCTTATACCTCCCTGGTATGGGTCTCCTCGTTTACTCTGATGGACAGCTATGGAAAGAATACAAACTATTATACCATGGTGACAATGACTTTTCATTATACATACTAGATAGCATTAGTGAAAACTTATAAACACTATCTCATGCCCCACAATTCGACTTCACACAGTCTCACCAACTATTCAGGTTTTGAGACCTGCTCTAGTTCGTCTCAAAGTTCACATGTACTGCCAGTCCCCATTGTAGGCCACAGCGATTTATTCCTTGATCTCTGAAGAAGCAGGTTTCTTTCAATCTCAACTCTGGGCCCAGTTTTCATGGCTCAAGGAGAAACTACCCTCCTTATGTCCATGCAAAGCCAACTCGAGAGTTTGTCTGTGTTTTGTTTAGAGAACATTTCTAAACTAGTCTCTTCGTGGCCAACAGTTCTAAACTTCTCCTGCCCTGAAAGCTTTCTCCCCCTTGTCTGTACCCTAAAGAAACTCTTCTTAAAATTCACCAACTAGAGGGCATCCAAAGAGCCAGCAACACATCTTTTTCAGGCACTCATTCCATTCACTCAAAAAACATTTGAGCAGGTACTTATTAGGAACCCACTATGACTACGTACCTGACTTTTGCCTAAGTGCCGAAGATACAGCCAGAACTACCCTTAGACCCAGGAAAGAGGGGCCCCTTTCCTGGGCCTCACATTGAAGAAAGTCCCACATGTAACTAATGCAAATATGCAAAATAATAAATTTATTAATGAATACAGAGGTGCCTCTGTCCTCAGGATCCAGTGAAACTCATGATCCTAATCTCTGTTTCATGACCGACCTGGCTCTAACCCAAGGGAAACTTCTTCACATTTCTTCTCCAAGATCCTTAAAAGATGACCACGTCTGAGTGATAAGACTCCTTGTAGATGGTGACTCTACCAGGATAGGAGACAGACACTGCTTCCAGGTGCTGGAAGGATCTGGGCAGCAGAGGCATATGGGTAAAAGAAAAGACTGTCTTGTCAAATTCTTCCTCTCAGATAGCGTGGCTGAAATGCATTTTAACATTATGGTGTATCATGGTGCCAATCATCTCTTTTCTTCTTTCCCTTCGTGTTCCAGAGCAGATTTCTGAAGGTACTCAGAAATTAGCACAATATTGCCAACAGCTGTACAGGGCAGCTGAGGCACATTTTGCAATATTCAACAATTTTACTCATAAATTTATATATATGTAGGTTTGGACAACATGTGTGAAACTTGCCACTAATTCTTTACAATACTTTATGTATCTAGATATTGCTTTAAGAAGTGGTAAAAATCACAATATAAGTTATAGCACTTTGATAAAATTAAAATAATCAATAATATTTTCTGTGGTCATGTTAATTTAACATATGCAACCCCATTCCAATATTAGAAGATGATATGAAATGAATTTACAATTCATTTCCAAAGCTATATATTGCTTTAAAGATTGTACGGACAATACCAATTGCCATAGCCTTAACAGAGCAAAATGTCTTCAAATTAAAATTAATTTTTAAAAAACTATCTAATAACTATAATGACTAAGAAATATTGGCTAATTTGATATCCATTGCCATCAGAAGAACATAAGTTATGTGAGAATCTAGACTATAATTACAGGACTTTGGAAGGGATGAATTGGAAGGGACACGATTATATAGACATTAGAGAGCTATTTCTGGTACAGAGGGTTTGTATGACTATAGAAAGGAGGCTTGAGGAGAAGTACATTAGACTCTCCATATATTTCTGAGTCGCTGATGCTATCAGCATTGGAGATAATGAGCAGAGGTTGGGAGATTTCAAGCAAGAGTGAGTCACGCACTTCTTGCCTCCTCCCATCCCAGGAGCCCTTGGAGTCCCCTTTAGCCTCCTCTGCTTTCAGCCATCAATACTTTCCTTTCTTCCTATGACCATTTCTTTTCCCTTTTCCCAAGATCCTTACCAACCAGGACCAAAAGCATTTTGAGTTCAAACCACATTGTATCAAGAGCTGGAATAAAGCTAGAGAGTGGCTCCATAGAGGGAACATCGGGATCAGGAAAAGGAAACAATATTGGTCATTTTTAAAAGGTACGAACCCCCAGCCAGGAGCCAGAGAGGACTATAAGGGAACAGAAGACGAATGTGATTTCTGAATGAACTTGAAATGAGGAAGGATGGAATAAGAACCACAGGACAGGAGAGAGAGCTGAGTTAGCTGGGAGGTAATGACTACAAGCCAGTCTCAGGAGTGACTTAGGAAGGGAACTGGGACTGGGAAAAGTTAGGAAGCACCATGCCAACCACAGCGAAACACTGTGTCCCCATGGGCTAGACTGGAATCTCTAGGACCGACAAAGAGGTCAGTCAAGGTCAGCAAACTCCCTCTCCCTTGCTCCCAGCAGAGAGCATCTCTCTCTACCTAATTCTTGGGTTTCTTGTACACAGACATCTATAGCAGAGAGACACACACATTCACCACCCATTTCACACACCACCTCCATGACGGGTACATACACACATACTCATATATGTACACATACATGTAATTTTATTCTTCTTCCGAAGATTACCCTGATAACAGTGTTATCTATGTAGATAAATGTGCTGAGAAGACCTGCTGTCCCTTCCAGAATGTACAGCAGCAGTATTGCCAGTCAATACTCCAACTCCAGCTCCAGTTGGAGTTCTTTGCTGTTTCCTCATGTTTTGCCACAGCTTAAAAACATCAGGGCTTTTAATGATACTCTGTCTGTCCTCATACTAAACTCACATGTTCTTCCTGACATCAAGCTTTGCCTTCATAAGAAAGAGTGGCAAGAGACCAAGGGAGAAGTCAATGATGATTCATCTTTTAGAAAAATATTCTTATATCAAAAGTAGAGTTTCCCTGGGTGGTATGTATTACTAATTAGCCTTCTGAAAGACAACAGAAAGAAAATTCCAGTTATGCAGAGAATGAAGTATTTTTCTTGAGAGGTGCTTGGAGAAAAGAAGTGGACTTACCCCATAAAAGTCAGTCAAGAATTCTCTGAGCAAACCCTAGGATTCCAAACATTCCTCCATCAGTATCACCCCACCTGGAGGAGGAGTCCAAAATTCTAGGTGAGTGTGTGGTCCCCACTGCAGCAGGAAGCGGGGTCTTATGGGGCTGGAAAAGACCTCAGAATGTCTGATTTAAGGAGCCAGTATTTTAAAGAACATTTTTATTTTTTCTTATGACAGAAGTGACACATATTCAATACAGAAATGTTAGAAAACAGGAAAAAAATAACAAAAAGATAGCTGTAATCTGACTAACCAAAGATAAATTCTCTTCATATTTATAAATTTCCAACCAGTATTTTTTCTGCTTATATTTAAAATTAAAATATGTGATCTTATACATCATCTTATGATCTACTTTTTTTGCTCAACAATGTAAAGGGAATGTTTCCCATTCCCAGAAACTCTCTCCTAGGGTGTAATTTATAGTGGCAGGATAGTTTTCCATCCTAGAGATGTGCCATCACTTAATTATCCTTTCTCTTATTGCTGAGTATTTCAATTATTTTCCACACTCAGGACAGCAGCCTGAGAGCTGATAACTGTGCTTGAAATTTTGCCCTCAGTGATGGTGAACTTTTCCAATAAGTTGTTTAAGTATATGTGATTACCAGGGTGGGGACTTGTTCTCATTAAAGTTCTTGTTCTTTGTTTCAGTTTAGAGTGTTAACAACATAGCTGGAAAAACAAAAGTGCATGCTCTTCTAACCGAAGACCCTTATTGATCAATGCATGGGAGGATAGCTGGGCCAGCCTAAAGGCTGCTGCTACTTTACAGATGAAAAAATGACAGTGCAGGAGGAGCAAGAACAACCCCAGTCTCATGACGTGCTCGCTTGACTTCACCTACGTACAGTTTCACTCTTCTAAAACTTCTCTCAAGGTGAACATAAAACAAAATGGATGTACTGTTCCAGGATTTGCCTTTACCCACTTTATACAAATAGTATTTTCAGTTTCTGCCAGATTTCAGAGCTGACAGCCCAGCCTGACTCAGTAAGTGGTGTCCTCCAGGGTAGAGATGTTGCTGCAGGCTCCATGGGAAGGGAATACTCTTTGCATTCTTTTTCTCCCATTGGTGAGGCTCTGCTCTAAGCCACTCACATTCCATCAGCCAGGTTTCCTTTAGGCGATGACAGGGAGCCAGGGATGGACACTCAGTTCCCTCAAAGGAATCTGGCCAGCCCAGGTGTGGTCCTCCGTTGATGGAAAGATTGAGTAATGATAGGAGACTGTTTATAGCTCTAAGATTCATGGGACAAATCAGAGGGATGCCAGTCAACTAATACTGGACATCTGTTGTGATTTGTTAAAGTACTTTTAAAAGATGCCTCATCCCCCACTGAAGCGAATCTGTTTTGACAGAGGGTTTTCACCTTGCTTTGTCAAATTATACACATGTTGTTCTTAAGAAATCTCATAAATATGTTTATGTAAATCTTGTTATAGACGTTATTTTTTTTTCTTTGGTGAGGAAGACTGGCCTTGAGCTAACATCTGTTGCCAATCTTTCTCTTTTTGCTTGAGGAAGATTGTCCCTGAGCTAACATCTGTGCCAGTCTTCCTCTATTTTGTATGTGGGATGCCACCACAGTATGGCTTGATGAGCGGTGTGTTGGTCTGCACCTGGCATCCAAACCCGCAAACCCCGGGCCTCCGAAGCGGAGTGTGCGAACTCAACCACTGCACCACTGCACCGGCCCCATAAACTTGTTATTTTTGAGAGAAATTTTAAAGTAGAAAACATATTTATATCTGAAAATTGAGTAACATATACATGTTGTTTGTTTTTGAGAGGAAGTCTGTGGAAGAACTGATGAAGATCTAGGCTCAGGCTCTTGGCTGCAGTAACCCTCAACTCCTGGTAAGAGTCTAAGCATAAAAGCCTGGGCAGCCATACCCTCCTTGAACTTTGAGCACTGAATACAAATCTCCCTGCACTTCTAATGGGGAAAGTTGAATTGGGTTTTCAGCAGAGCATAACCCCCAGTCTTTGAGGAGTCTCCAGCCTACTTGTACAAAATCAGAAAGAAAATCTTTGAGGTGGAGGTCACTGATGCATTAGCTGGGCATCAGTGACAGTCTGGCTCTGAGCCACTGATTGTTCCTGTAGGTTGGTGTGTGTCTGTCCCTTGTGTCCTACCCTATGTATTTGCTAGCTCCCTGCTTAGCTAATTGACAGAAATAAATGTAAATGTGGCATTGATCAAGTGGGTGTATGTATCATAACTATTTTCTCTCAGTATTGCCTATACTTTGAAATCCTGAACCTAAGGGGTTTACATTTAACCTTGAATTATTACTCAAAATAAAACACACATCCTTTCTTCTCATAGTTCTTGGCCAAAATGGCCTGCTGAATCCTTGAAAGCCATAAGAGAGATGTATGGCAACCTATTCTTACTCAACTTGGTCAATCTAGTGAGTCTTTGTCATTCTCAGAGAATTTTCCTGGGAGTAAAATCCACTCTGCTCTCGGACAACTATCACCCTGACCAGGGTCAGGTTTAATTGCATTCCAGCAACACAGAAGTCCAACAAGTAGAAATGCACAACGCCTACTTGTTGAATATCTAATGTGGTCCTCTAATTTATTAACAGGACCTACTAACCTGAAAAAGCACAAAATCTCTATTTTGGAATATATTAATATTTTTGTAACTCCCCATTTCTACACTGTACAAAGTACAGTTTACAAAGCTCAGTCAAATACCAGGAACCTAAATATCTAAACATTAGAACGAGTTTCTAATTCAGTTGATAATGACACTGTCTTTAATTACAGAGGGAAAAAAGGATAATGCATCTCACTTGATTCACAGAGAATCGACCTAAAATATACTGAGATGGTAAAATGAACAGAAAAAGACACAGAATCAGTAATCAAAGATAGAAGAAACATTCTTTGGCAAAGGGAGGGGAGCTGTTTTTAGAATTAGATAGAGATCACAGAGTCCCACCATAAGCAGAAGCAACACAAAAACATTGCCTTTTGAAAAATGTCTAAGACATAACAAAAGAGAAGGCATTCTGAAAGTTCCTAAGTACGAAGAGCAGGCCACTAGGAGTAGAATACAGACAACAGTAGTCCAGGGCATTCCACTAAAAAACTAAAAACTACCCTCTGGACACCAAGAAACAAAGGATACTGTGTCCAGTTAACTTTTTATTCTTATGAAAACAATAGAGAGACATTCTTAGGTCACTAATATTTATTTAACTGACATCTCTGAGTGCCTTTGATGTGATAAGCACTGTGCAAAGTGCTGTGTGTATTGTGGTGAACAAAACAGACACCTGCCTGCAGTCTCTAAATTTTGTCCCCACATACCTTGCTTGTGACAATAATTATACAGCATAGGCCAAATATTGAACTGTAAATCTGTGAAGGAGGGTGTGAATGAGGATGCTGCCTATTTATCACAAGTGATAACCAGGGATATCAGTATCTCTGGGCCTTAGAAATGAGGATTGGATATTTCCCCAACTAGCTCTGAGAGCTATATTTTAACTAAGAAGAGAAAATCCTTCTATTGCAGCAGTTAACTACCCCCAGTGAGAACCCACTTTCATCACCATCATAACCAGGAACATTACAGGGGAAAGAATGGCCTTGCCTTTGGCACCAAGACTATGGCTTGGGACCTCCTGTGTGGCTGCATCAGTGGATCAGGTGAGGACAATCATTTATCAAATCTGGGAAAGATAAAAAGCAAACAACGTAAGATGAAAAGGTAGTGCAGGTCATCACCAGATGGCTCTGCTGGCTTGATAAGTAAAATCAAAGTCACAGAGGGTATAACCAAGAAGAATCGCTAAACTACCAAATTCTATTTAATCACAGTTCAGAAGCACTCTCCTAATTTCTGTTGAAGGTACATCAATAATATCAATGACCTCTGGAAGAATGTAGAGGACTAATGGGAAAAGTTGATTGGTGTTTACTTCAGAACAAAGGAGAAGGAGCAGGCTGCTCCAGCTCAGAGAGAGAGAGAAAGAGAAAATAAGGAGAAGAAGGAGGAGGAGGAGGTGGAGAAGGAGGGAAAGAAAGGAGGGAGGGACAAAGGGAGGTAGGGAGAGAGACAGACTGGCTTTCTGAAGACACAGCTGAAGCAACAGCTCAGAGGCAACATTCTGAAAGGAAGGAGTACCACATTTCAGGATGCAGTGTATTTATTAAACCAGAGACCTCTGAATAGTACTGTGTCCCCAATAGGAAGAATACATGACTCAGCAACCAAAGAGTAGAGGCAGGAATGGCTCCACTTACCGTCACTACCATTGACCCACTGGAAAAATCTGTGCTTTCATCTCTGTAACTCTGGGCTCTGCTGAGTCAAAGGTCTAGGTCCCCAAAGGGGATGCTCTCTTGCCAGGTGACATATCAAGGCTCCCATTGAACTACAGTCTATAACTGCTGCCAGGACACTTTGGATTTCTTGGGTCTAGGGACCAGCAGATGAAAAGAGGAGTTACCATATGTCAGGGCTAAGTAACCCTAATCAGCAGGAGGAGGCAGGCTGCTTTTACACAATGGGGGCAGAGAGGAATTCATGTGGAACCCAAGTGATCTACTTGGGTGCTTCCTGGAATTCCCATGCTCCACTGTAACTGTGAATGTACATTTGTAGCAACCTTAGCCAGAGAAAGATATGACTATCAAGGGTTTAGACCCCTCAAGAAGGAAGGTTTGGGTCACAACACCAGATAAGTCACTAAGACATAATGACATGATAGCTGAGGGTAAGAGGAAATTAGAATGGATAGTAAAGGAGGGAGAGGATGGGTGCCAGTTACAGCCCTGGGATCAAATGCAGTGACAGTGGCTATAGTTTGTCCCACTAACCTCCTTCTTCTATATTTCCCTTCAGGAACAGAAGCCCATATGAAGCTTGAAGGAATTGTCCCTTGAACCTATCTGGAGAAGTAGATTTGTGTGGCTTTAGGGCAGCTATGAAAATGCACTATTCAGATCTCCTGCTGGGGGGATCATAACTGACCAATGGCCCTAACTGCCACACTGGTGAATCTGCTCTGCCTCCCATGGGCTGCTCTTAAAAGATGACTGAGTGCAGCAGAGATACTAAGTCAGGCCCATTTCCAAGAGATGCAAGACTCCTCCAACAGCCACCTTGGGCTCAAAGACTCTCCATCAGCCTGGTTGAAACTTTTTTAGAACTGTGCCTATCCAACGTGTTTTCGTTCCCTCTGTCTTTCACAGAGGTCAGACCTGCTTCACAGTCTGACAGCTCTTCCTATCTCTTCTTCTCCCCCTCTCTTTCCCCCTCACAGGCATTTCGCCCAATACGTGTCTTACAAATCGAATCCCATCTTAATGTCTGCTTCGCCAAGAACCTAAACTAACACAGACATGTCCACAAAACAGATTAAAACTGTAATCCATGGTTTCAAAAAAAGCTAAGAAAATAATCCAAGACATGAAAGAACAATAAGCATCAAAATTAGAAAAAAACTCAGAAAAAAAGGTGACACATTCAGGAGAAGTTACAAATAAAAGTAAAATCCTTTAGAAGATAAAGACTGGGGGCCAGCCTGGTGGCGCAGCGGTTAAGTGCGCACGCTCGCTGCAGCGGCCCAGGGTTCACAGGTTCAGATCCCGGGCATGCACCAACACACCGCTTGTCAAGCCATGCGGTGGCGGCATCCCATATAAAGTGGAGGAAGATGGGCATGGATGTTAGCCCAGGGCCAGTCTTCCTCAGCAAAAAAAAAAGAGGAAGATTGGCATTGGATGTTAGCTTAGGGCTGGTCTTCCTCACAAAAAAAAAAAAAGAAGATAAAGACCAACCTAGAAAATACACCAACACAAACACAACATAATGCCATAAGAGAATAGAAGATTTAAAAAAAGGAAAATAACAAAAAGAAATGAAGCAGGAGATAAAAAGGATACTATTTGGGATCTTTGATGGCAGAATTTCTTTAATTTCCCAAGAAACTTATTGCAGTTGCTTTACACCTTCATTGTTGAGAGTTTCTCTGAATCTAATTATTAGTTATTTCCCTTTTTCATGAACTCAGTGGAGAAAACCAGTTGGTCATCATCCATCTCCAACCAGATTATCCAAATCTTCCTCAGAGAATCTTTTTTATTTTCCCTTACTTAATTTGGGGGTGGGGGTTATTTCTCTTAATATTGTCTATTTTCTCCACATTTATGTCTGTTTCTTTTAACGTAGAGCCACTAATTGGAAATACTACCCAAGTCAAGGTATGACCAATGCTAACATGGCAGAATTCACGGATTAGGTGTGAAATGGGCTCATCTATGCATTTGGGGAATTGTGACCTGGTCAAACGATTAGACTCAGATCCTCAAACTAGTCTATTCTGCTGACCTTTTCCAAGCATGAAAACAAAGAGGGGTCATTTTATCAACATAATCAACAAATATTGATTAAGCATTTTCAATGCACCAAGAATTGTGTTCACTGTTTTAGATGTCTTGAGGACATCTTTGATCTATGAGGAAGATGGTGTGGACGTTTTTGTTTTCTTTTGTTTTTATGAACAATACTTTGGATTAAGAACAAAGACACTTAAAATTAGGTCTAAGTCAGCTTTTGAGATGTTGTATTACCAAAGGAAGAGAACAATCCCAATTAGGCCAGTGCTAGAATGAAGGAGGCCACAGCTATGTTGGCAGCTTGATGGGAAAAACAAGACGGACATTCAGAGGCACCACCCAAGTTCTCCTGCTCCTTACTCCTCAGTCTCCACTGCTCAGTCTTACTTGGCCCCAAATATCCCCACTTTCAAGTCTGTCTTGGAAATAAAACATAAATTTATAATAAAAATTAAAATGTGGGGCCAGCCCCGAGGCTTAGCGGTTAAGTGAGCGCGCTCCGCTGCTGGCGGCCCAGGTTTGGATCCCAGGTGCACACCGACGCACCGCTTCTCTGGCCATGCTGAGGCTGCGTCCCACATACAGCAACTAGAAGGATGTGCAGCTATGACATACAACTATCTACTGGGGCTTTGGGGGAAAAAAATAAATAAATAAAATAAATAAATAAATAAAAATGTGATTATGTCCCTTCAAGTTCCCAAAATACATGATCACATATATGATAACAATATCATAAATATATTGAGCATTTACTTTGGGCCAGACATTAGCTCATGAAATCATCATTCCAATAACCCTATGAGGTAGCAACTATTATTATCTTGCTGCTCTAGAATTCAAATTCAAACTGCCAGATTCCAGGTGCCAAGCATCTTATCCCTATGTTCTGCTACCTCCCTATGACAAAAAATAACATAGCCAATCTTATGCTACAGCTAACCTACAGTGACAGGGATATTTTATTTTGCTAATACTTGAGCCAGCAATTTAAAGTAAAAGCAAAGTGTCACAGACATGAGGCTAAGTGTAGCACTGTGAATCAAAGCGTGGGGAAACAAAATGAAGAAGGTGAACCTGAAAGGGAGGAGAGCAGTGAGTAGGGAATTTACAACAGTTGTCCTAAGCACCCCTCAAGTCTCCTTCCAGAGTATTCAGATTATAAAGCAAAGACCTCCTTTATTAGAATCAAAGCTTAATAACCTAAATGCAAACCAGACATTTAACTCTCCAAATGATACAGTTCCCCATATTCTATCTATAATTATCATATCTGGACTCTTTCAGTTACAGCAAAGGCAACAACACTTCTATCCTTCCAGCCAACAGATTTCTATCTCAAAAGGTTAAGATATACCAGAGTTGACTAATGTGTTTGCTATAGGAATCAACAGGTTACAACACAGTGAGTTTGTTTTAATGCTACACGGTAACTGAACACTTCAGAACATTTAGCATATTGTTCTTAGTTAACTTGCTAACTTGCATTCCAAGGAGCAACAATGTGAGGTAGGACTTATGTTTAAAAGTGAAGCTCAGACTCAGACTGCCTAGGTTTAAACCTAGTTGTCACCTAACAAGCTTTGTGATCTTGGGCGTGATATTTAACCACCTGAGGACTCACTTTTCTCAGCTGCAAAATGGGGTTAACAACAGAATCTACCTCATAGGATTGTGGGGACTAAATGGAGTAATATTGCGTAAAAGTGCGTGCCACAGTATCTGGCACATAATGCTCTAAGTGTCAGCTATTTATCAAAGAGGGCCGGTTTAATATGAAGACAAACTAACATGTAAAAAACATTAACTCTATTAACTATAAATCTCTGTTATCTTCGGTCACCTAAATCTGGTTTTTCATATCTCATCTTTCCGTTACTCCATTCTACTCTTTACACAAAGGGAAAAAAAACTCCAAGGCTTCAGAGTTCTCCGTAGTGAAAGCAAGGAGCTCAGGTAATTATTACACCCAGAAATAGTCTTTGCCTGTCTAAGGCGCCTTTCTAGAGACTCCAGGAAAGGGCCCTTCCCCACCCCGCCCCGCCCCGCCCCCTCGATGTCTGGACCCGGAGACCAGTCCCAACGCAGCCGCGACGCCACCTCGCTTGCGACTAGTTACGTGGGAACCGAGGTCCAAGTCCGATCCATGTACAGTTACTCTGCAAGGTGATTTACATATCTATTGTTTATTGGCTACCAGCAAGCACTGGCTCTCTTCATTGGCTAATACTGCCCGGTGCCGCTGTTCCGCAGGGCATGGTCCCCGCGAGGGTCACAGGCACCTACATTTCCGTTTCCGGGTCGCCTCGGGAGCCATGGCGACCGCGTTGGAACTGAAGTATCTGCAGACATTAGGCAGATGGCGCCGCGGCCTTGGAGTACTTCCCCAGTCTCGCGTGAGTGCCTGCTTTTCCCTGTTCTCGGAGGGACGCTGGATCTCTGGGAGGCGCTCTCGGCAGCTCCTCTCTAAGCGAACGCCCAGAACCTTGCCTTCTGCCCCTCGCAGTCAGCTTTCTTTTCCCGGGCTGCAGGCTCTCGCCGCCCTCGTGCCCGGCGTATCCCAGGTGGATAACAAGTCCGATTTTCTGGGGAAGAGGCCCCATCGCCGGCACCCTGGCATCCTGCAGCTGCCGCGCGTGCGGCTGCCGCAAGCCCTGGCTGACGCCGCGCAGTTACTGCTGCTCGGTGAGTGACGGTGGAAAGGGAGGCTCGAGAAGAGGCGGAGACTGGGGCTGCCCGCGAGTGATGCCGCTTTTCATCTTTCGCCCGTAGAGAGGTCTATGCCCAATGTGGAGAAGCAGGTGCAAGCACTGACCAATTATCTCTGGAGCCGGCATTTACCTATAGAGCCAGAGGAGTTGCAAAGACGGGCTGTACATCTTGAGAAAAAATTCTTGGAAAACCCAGGTAGGGCTTAAGAATAAAGAGGCCAAATTGAAATATCGGTGAGAAGTGAAGAGCAAGAAATAATATTACCGTCTCTCAAATAGATACTGCGTTTTCTTGCTTGACTTTCTGGCCAGAGCAGTTATTACAATGACGTCTTATCAAGAGAAGAAAGATTATTTCAGAGATTGCCCTTGGGGCTTTGGTAAAGGTCAGCGAGTGCTTCAGTATCCTGTTGAAATCTAGATGTTTATTTGTGTCCTCCAAGTCCGCTGGATTAGGACCGTCTAAGTTTTTATTCAAGTGAAATAAAGTCCCTGTTTGGCTCCCTGTCCAGTACTGGAACCCTCTTCAGGGATAGGAGAATACTAAGTATAATTTGTCAAGTTATTTTCATGATTGTGAGCTCCTGCATATTACAGACCTACTTTTTCTTCGTCTTGTATTCCCTGCACTTCCCACAGTGCCTGGTTCATAGTAGGTGCTCAGTAGATAAAATAGTACTGAACTGAACACGGTCATGAGGCTTAAGATTTTCAAGCCCCTTTCCTCCCTATAGGAACATTGGAGACATCACAATCTTAAGTGTGGGAGAAAGGAGGAAATCCACAATATATTGTCCTTATCCAATCCTTTGATTCTTTACCATACTTCCCTTGAATAAAGAACAAAACCTGTGGGATAGGGTTGATGGAGTTGAATAAACTGCTGGTAGAGGTAAAATACTATCTGATGCAATCTGTTGGTGGTGGTAGTCATCGTTATTCTTACCTGAACTTTTTCTCTAGGTTTGGCTTCTCTCCTAAGCTTTGAGGCTTTCCCTGGTGGGAGTTGGGGAGGAATGGGCAGGCAGTATATTCAGATACTGGATCTGAGCCCTGTTCTTCCTAGGTCCTCACTTCCAGTCCTTGTTCTCACCCCAGACTCATCTCAGACAGAGGAGAAACTTTGTGGAGCAGTGCTGCATGCCCTGCGCAGAACTACCTACCACTGGCGAGAACTGAGGTAAGGGGGACTAGAAGGGCTGTAGAAGAAAGAAAAGTTTGACTTCAGAAGGAGAGTTGGGGAAGTACAGTTACACAGTTTAGTGTTTGAAAAAGCTGTCTGGTTTGTAAGGCTCCCCAAGAATCTTCTCTGTTGAGGAGTGAAAGTGTTGAATTGGAAGAGCCCTTTCCAAAGATTTCGTTTCCTAAAAGTCTAGAAGATAGCTATGGGATAGATAGTTATTTTCCAGTGGGTATGACTCTCTGATTTTCCTGGCAGCTACAATGAGGGACTGAGCCTGGTGTACATGGCAGCAAGACTGGATGGTGGCTTTGCAGCAGTCTCCAGGGCATTCCATGAGGTGAAAGTCCCTCAACTTCAACCTGAACCCTTTTACCATCAGTTCCGTGATTCATAAAGTAGTCTCCTGGGATAGGATTCTTGGGACATTGCATGTCCATTTCTTTCTTTAAAGAGGCCCTCTTTATCCTCTGAAAAGATTTGTGACCCAAGAAAGATTTAGAATCACTCTTTTAGGAGCTTCCTATCCTATAAAGTATTTACATTGAATCTCAAAACACGTTCACGTCGCATCTCCTCTATCGTAGTCCCCTAATTCATATTCACCAAGGCTCTAAATAAGTGTCTATTTACCCTAATGTGGGGTGTTATATATTTCTTCAGATCCGGGCCCGAATTCCAGAGTTCCAACCACAAACCTTGATGGACTTTGGTTCGGGTACTGGTTCTGTCACCTGGTGAGTATCTTTCTCTGTCAATTCTAGCTCTGGAGAGCCATGCCTACACCACTTCAGTATCAAGACACTGTGGAACCAGAGGGAGAATAGGAAAGTTGGGAACTAGAATGTTTCTTGCCTCATGTTAGGCAAGGCGTAAGATTATGGATTAGGGCCAGAGCTTAAAAGAAATGTCAAGTAAAAAAGACGCATGTTTAGAAAGATAAAAAAGGAAAAGAATTTAGTCTAGGGTGTAGGTTTTACATATCATCAAAATTTTTTGCCTACAAGTAGTTTTTTCAGTCTGCCTTTTTTTTTTTAAGGAGTTATAAACGAAAATTGTTAGTTTTTCCAACTATTTTAACATAACACTCTGTTTCAGCAGGGGTGGGGTTGGAGGTGGAGTGGTCTCTTGTAGGGATGACTCATTGTCATGAGAATTGGCGATTTATATTTTGCCATCTTAGGGCTGCTCATAGTACTTGGGGCCAGAGCCTACGTGAATATATGTGTGTGGACAGCTCAGCTGCCATGTTGGATTTGGCAGAAAAGCTACTGAAAGGTGAGGACAAGGTATAAGAAGGGCTTTTCCAAAGTTGAAGGAGCTAAGAAAGCAAAGGAGTCCTAGAAAGGGTGTTTTATTGGGGAGTAGAGGAGAGGGCTAAAAGTTAAAGATGAATCTGATCTCCTTCCAACATTATGGTCAAGCAGAGGGAGGTGGAGGCCTTTGCTGGACTGTGGATGGGTTGGATAAGATTAACAGGACGGGAGACCCAACATTCTCCCTCCCCTTTTTAATATTTGCTTACCCTATTGCATCTCACTCTCACCTAGCGTTTTTCTTTATTCCCGGGGCCATGTTTCTTGTCAGGATATCACTTCAGTTTATACATACCTGTACATTCATAGTTGCTACATCTCTGCTTTCCTCCACAGGTGGTTCTGAATCTGGGAAGCCTTATGTTCCAGGTGTCTTTTTCAGACAGTTTCTACCTGTATCACCCAAGGCAAGTGGCAGTGTGTAGGTGTGCTGAATGTGGAAGTTGGCAGATGGGAAACTGTGGCCTCGGCTTCACAACCCAGCATTGACTCTTAGAAGATAAAAGAAAGACGAAGAAATTTAGGGGATAGAACTTTGTTGTACTCTTGGAAGGAGGAGGTGGTGGGTCTGTCATATGTCTTGTCTCGGTCCTCAGGTACAATTCGATGTGGTGGTATCAGCCTTTTCCCTAAGTGAACTGCCCAGCAAGGCTGACCGCACGGAGGTAGTCCAAACCTTATGGCGCAAGACAAGTCATTTTCTGGTGAGTTGAAATCCCTTTTCCGTTCAAGTTTTAAACCACTTTCATGGTTTTCTTGCCTTTCCATCTCTCCATTAGAGCGTGTCATCATTCTTGACCGTTTTTTTGCTGCATAGATCCCTTTGTCCCTCTTTTAGGGTCTTCATCCCCATCTTATATATAATGTCTATTTCCCTTCGGAGCCCTACTCCATCTGTGAATGTTCTTAAGGAGCTACTGACGTTTATGTTTTCATGTCATTCAGGGCTTCTGCTTATTTTCTCCTTTTGTGCACAGATACTGGTGGAGAATGGAACAAAAGCTGGGCACTGCCTTCTCATGGATGCTCGGGACCTGGTCCTTAAGGTAAGGTTTTTTTCTCCTTTTTTCACACCCCTCCATCCACCTGTCTGTCACGAGTTACTAGTACTCCCTTAAAAACTGAAGGCAATTCTATCATACAGTGAGAAGGGTCACTCAGGATATTAGGCGTATAAAGTCAGTATGATATAGGGTAGTGGTTGTCAAACTAGGATCAAATCTGGCCTGCCACCTGTTTTTGTATGAGCCATGCTTATTTTTGTGTCTGTGTCTATGGGGACTTTCTCACTACAGATGGCAGAGTTGAATAGTTGGGACAGAAACAAATTTTGCCTACTCTCTAGACCTTTAAAAAAGAAGTTTGCCGACCCCTGAACTAGGGCATTGCTGAGCCAAGAACCTTATCTCTTTGGGGCCGTATGAGCCAGTGTATAATCATAAATTTAATTGTCCGGGATTCAGATATTTTTGAGAGTGGAGGTTGCTGACAAGGGAGAGCACCATACTATGTGCCAAGTTCTTGCCTTTCTCCTGCTGCAGAGAAAAAGTTCTTTGTTTGGAGTTTTAGAGAAGCAACCAGCTTAACTCAAAGAACATAGTTAACAATTAACAGAATTGAATGTTAAAGGAGTCCTCAATTTACTGAGTGCAAAGATTGAGTTATGAGAATAGACCCCTCAGGCCCAGCTTAATTTTTCTGATTTCCTTTGATTTCAGGGAAAAGAGAAGTCTCCTTTGGACCCTCGACCTGGTTTTGTCTTTGCCCCCGTGAGTATTACTTCCACCTTTCCCAGCTCACAAAGATGTGAACTCAGCTGTGGCCAGGAAAAGGGAGAGGTGAAGCAAAGCCACCCTCCACTACTTTGTGTCCCTATCCAGTTTTTTTCTCAGTGACTCCCTGGTTCTCCCTACCCCCTGCTCCTGTGCTCCCATATTCCTTACCCTTCTTGACTCTATGACTCTTAGCTTTTCAGTTTTCTGATCTATGATTCTTTTGTCTTACCTCGTGTCTTTTATGTGTCTTCACAGTGTCCTCATGAACTTCCTTGTCCTCAGTTGACAGCATCTACGCCCCTGGCCTGTAGCTTTTCCCAGGCTTACCATCCCATCCCCTTCAGCTGGGTATGTACCCTGGGAATATTGCGGGAGGGAGAAAATAACCTGGGAAAGCAGGATGAAAAAGAATCAGAGGTGGGAAGAGTTGGAAAATACAGAGAAGAGCCTGGAGATTTTAGGGCCTGAATGTGCATGACTCATAGAATATGAAAAGGGCTGCAGGAGTGGGGGTCAATTTTTTTCCCTGTATCTTTTTCCTCCAAACAGTCTCTATATCCTTATCTTAGAACAAGAAGCCAAAGGAGGAAAAGTTCTCAATGGTAATCCTTGCCCGAGGGTCTCCAGAGGAGGCTAATCGCTGGCCCCGTATCACTCAGCCTGTCCTTAAACGGCCACGCCATGTGCATTGTCACCTGTGCTGTCCAGATGGGCATATGCAGCATGCTGTGATCACAGCCCGCCGGCATGGCAGGTAGAGAGGGTGTGACCAAAATTAGTGGGAGGTGGCAAGAACCTGCAGCCCACGTTGACCTCTCTTTTCCACAGGGATTTGTATCGCTGTGCCCGTGTCAGCTCCTGGGGAGATCTTTTACCTGTGACCACGCCGCCTGAGCTTCCTCCGTCCCCTGCTAAAGATCCCCCTGAAAGCTGACAAGGATATGTAACAAAAATTTTCTTCTGTCAAGCCTGCCAAGGCTAAAGCTACCTGGTATCCAGGATGGAAGGGCTGATACTCCTATATATGTGTGTGTTTGAGGTTTTAATAAAAATAAAAAGTTTTCAAAGAATGGAAATGGAGGGCCGGCCCCGTGGCTGAGCGGTTAAGTGCGCGCGCTCCGCTACTGGGGGCCTGGGTTCGGATCCCGGGCGTGCACCGAGGCACTGCTTCTCCGGCCATGCTGAGGCCGTGTCCCACATACAGCAACTAGAAGGACGTGCAACTATGACGTACAACTATCTACTGAGGCTTTGGGGGGTGGGGGGGGGTAGGAGGATTGGCAATAGATGTTAGCTCAGAGCTGGTGTTCCTCAGCAAAAAGAGGAGGATTAGCATGGATGTTAGCTCAGGGATGATCTTCCTCACAAAAAAAAAAAAAGAATGGAAATGGATCTTGTGAGTCTTAAAAGATATAGAGGTCAGTTGTCATGGCCTATCCTATAACGAAGAGGATCCTGAGATGTTCAATGCCTGTTTTCCCACACAAATCTCAAGCTCACTCTCTCCACTAAGAACTGCTTCTCCCTGAGACCAGGCTTCCCAAGGAGGTAATCTGGGGTAGTGGGAAAACCGCCCCTGGCTCTCTGCAAACTGGCTCAACAGGTCTCAGGGTTGTTAGGCAGGCCACCTGGATAGGAGAACCAGCAGCTGCCCCATTCCCTTGCATCTTCCTCAGGGTTCGTCAGCTCCCCTGGAGTTTGCCTAGTATATTTCTCTCAAGAGTTGATCCCCATCAGGACTGAATCTGCCATCTCCACCCCTGTATACGCAGGCAGGACCCTTCAGTGTACTTGGTTCATTTCTCAGTTTTCCCTGGGCCCTGCTGTTTCAGAGCTAGAGTGACTCTGTCTTAAAACTCTCAGTCCCTCTCCAGCAATATATATCAGGAAACAGGAATAGTCAAAAGTTGTAATATCGATGTTGTAATACTAGAAACCTCAACTTCCCACTAGACATTTCCTTGCCTGAAGCTATTTTCCTGGGGGGGGGGGTTACAGGAAAGGGGAATCCCCTCATCTAGTTCTCACAGCGATGGCAGCACCACCTCTCAGCCCCACCTCCTTACCCACAGGTGGCCCCAAATCCCTTCTGAAAGGGTGCAGTTCAAGTATCAGCATAGCAACCTCTAAGACTTGGGGTGGGGTGGAAAGGATATGGAAGGCTTAGATCAAATGTCTTGAGTGAGGCAGGACCAGATTGTCCCCAACACAAAACAGCTGGGAAGTAACTACCAGAGACTCTTATTTTGGGTTAGACCAGCCCCAGGCATGAACGAAGACCGTCCACAGCCCTTGGATTAGTCATGGCATTGAAGAGGAGAAGAAGACGTAGAGCATGGGGACTGTGCCTGGCAGGGAGTCTGGAGTTTCTGGTCTCGAGGTTCAGGAAGGCATGAGCCAGGGGAGGGGCCTCCATGCAGGGGGAGGGCGGAACGCTGGGGCAGGGCCCGAGTCAGCTATGCAAGACTGTGCAACCACAGGCAACACAGAACAGAAAGAGGATCCCAACAGTCTCCTGAAATTCAGGAGAGTGGACATTCCAGCTTTGACCACCTAAGACACCACTCCTCTAAAGATTACGACTCCATTTGTCATTCTGAGGCCTCTGCTTGTCCTGTACCCCAAGGATGGAGCCACTTCTAGGAGTAAAAATTGGTTGCCTGTTTGCCCTGCTGGCTCTCACTCTGGTCTGTGGCCTTATTCCCATCTGCTTCAAATGGTTCCAGATTGATGCAGCCACAGGTATAGCCCACTTCTTTGTCCCCATAACCTAAGTCTGACTTCAACCCTATCACCCTATCCTGATACCTCGCTCTGATTCTCTCACCATCCCCAAGCTTGGGATATTGAGTGCTGCTTGTTGCTCTTTAATCACCTTCTTGTATCTCCTTGTTGACAACTGGATTGTAACTCCTGCTTTTTATTAGGTCGTCACCACCGGGTCCTCAGCCTCCTGGGCTGCACTTCTGCTGGTGTTTTCCTGGGAGCAGGGTTCATGCACATGACCGCTGAAGCCCTGGAGGGAATTGAATCAGAGATCCGGCAGTTTGTGATGCAGGTGAGCCACAGAGATGCTGAGCTACAGGGGTGTGAGGCCAGAACAATGAACAGAACCAAGGGAAGAAAGGGGGAAAAGTGATGGAGCGGGGGACACGGGTGGAACAACAGGGAAGATGACAGCTCTTGGGATGTGTGGAATGATGAAAACAGGTCAGATTGGGCTTCAAGGAAAGCATTGCCACGGAAGAGGACAGGAAGCTGAGCTGCTCCATCCCCATCTAATTTTTGCTTTTTTCTCCCTAGAACAGGACAGAAAGTAAGAGAAATTCTTCTGATGATGCTGATTCAGCTCAGGTAAGTGTCTCCCACCAGCCCCAACCTCGAGGGTGAGGAGAACCAGAGACTCCTTCCATACCCAGACCATTTTGAGGGGAGTATGTGGGGAATACCAAGAATCCCTTCTGCTCCTCGGCTCAGATGTTGTAGGGGAAGGGAGAAGCCAACCCAATCCTTTTGGGTTTAGGGAATCCCAGAAAAAGCTCTTGCGCTACTCTTCCATTCTTTCCTTGGACCCTTGACTTGCTTCACATCATTTTCCCATATCTCTAACCCTATTGATATTGTGCCCCTAGTCCCTCTGGCCTTCCTGTTGTTGCATGTCCACATCTACTCTGGGCTTCATTCCTCTCCTGTTTTTATGTTCTATTACCACATTTCACTTCCCTTCACTCTCTCAATGCCATGTCCATCCAGTGCACTTCTTCCCTTCCTCCCCCAACTCACAGCCCCTCTTTCTGTTCCTAGATGGAGTATCCCTATGGAGAGCTCGTCATCTCCCTGGGCTTCTTCCTTGTCTTCCTCTTGGAGTCACTGGCATTGCAGTGCTGTCCTGGGGCTGCTGAAGGATCAACGGTGCATGAGGAGGAATGGGGTGGGGCTCATGTCCTTGGACTCCACAGCCATGGGCCTCTGCCCTCACCCTCACGGGGTCCCCTTCGAGCCCTCATCCTCTTGCTCTCACTCTCCTTCCACTCAGTGTTTGAAGGTCTGGCTGTGGGGCTGCAGCCCACCGTAGCCGCTACCGTGGAGCTCTGTCTTGCTGTCCTGGCTCACAAGGGGCTCATAGCGTTTGGCGTAGGACTACGGCTGGTGCGGACAGGCACTGGATCACGATGGGCCGTGTTCTCCATACTGTCATTAGCTCTCATGTCCCCTCTGGGCCTTGCCGTAGGGCTGGCTGTGGCCCAAGGAGACTCTGAAGGGGGGCGAGGCTTAGCACAGGCTGTATTAGAGGGTGTAGCAGCTGGCACCTTCCTGTATGTCACCTTCCTAGAAATTCTGCCCCGAGATCTAGCTGGTCCTGAGGCCCCTCTAGCCAAGTGGGGCTGTGTAGCTGCTGGTTTCGCCTTTATGGCCTTTATTGCCCTGTGGGCCTGAAAAATCCCTGATTTTTCTGATGGACCTATCTAGGATGACCTCCTTCCTACCCACAGGAGACACCTCCCAAATGTCTTTGGCATTCAAACATTTCTTCACTGAGACATTCACTAGGCATCATCCCCGTGAACTGGGCCCCAGCGTTTCCCCACATGAGATCCCATTTCTCATCCAGGACTGACAAAAGGATGTTTAGGTTGACTGCCTATAAATTGAAGAATTGCATAAACACCATCTCCAGATTTGACTCTTGTCCCATTTATGCTACTGTGTGTAATAAATGTCCGCTTCACCCTTCCCCTTCAGCTGTGCTATACTTTGTTTCTCCAGGTTGCTTAGGAGCTTCCTGGTACAGGACATGGAGGAGTGGGGAGTGGGAAGGGTGATTTTCTTCTGGATTCAGGGCCACTAGCCATTCTGTCAGTTAAGGGCCATGCCCCCGAGGCATGGGAGCATTGCTGAAAGTTCAACAACCTGCTACCACCTTACCCAGAGGTGTTGAGAAACTGAGCCCGAGTTCCAGCATTTAGAGAGAAGACATTTAGAACAGAAACCATGCAGATCTAGATTTTTCCTAGACTAACCACACCCACCCCACTCCCAGTACCTATTATCAGCCACCCACAACATGTCCAACAGACTCTTGAGATCAGGCTAACTGACCTAGATCTATCTGGTTCCTATTTTTCACACTGAGCTCTGTGTGGCCCCAGGGACATTATTGCTCTTCTTTGAGCCTCTGTCTCCTTCCAACTGCCTTGTGCTGAGGGATTAAGGAGCAGTATCTTTAGAGAGGGAGAAAGGCGCCGGATAGATGCTTATGGTGATTACTTGGCCCTACCAGGACTTAGTGGCTTTCTTTTCTGCCTGCTCTACCTGCCAATGTGCCTCTGGCCCCTCCCTACTTGACCATCTGCCTTTCAGTTTGAGTAACCCCTACAATGTGTTACTTTTCTTAAAAACTGCTAAGGGCAAATACAAAAACTGATTATCTGGAATTGAGGAGGAGCAGGGTGGCAGTTGGCCAGCTGCTGACCCATGAGATGGAGGAGTAGCTCAGACTTAGTGGAGAAATTGGGAAAGAGAAGGGGTGCCTGTGAGCTCAATTCCTCTCACCAGTTTGCCCTTCTAATATTTTCAGTGTGGAAGCCCAAGTGGCCTTTAGGTAGACAAGGTCTCCTGAGTTTCATTCTCGTCTCAGTCTGTGTCCTGTCCATCCCCTCCCCCTCCCCACACATTGAGATAGACAAACCTCCTCACAAGCCCAGCTTACCCACCAGGGATCAGGGAGAAGGCAAGCTTCAGGCAAAACTAAATATAAATGTCTGACACAGGAAATAATTTCCCTGAAGCACCATCCTACTCTGTTTTCCCTTCAGTACTAAATGCACTCACATGTGATACACTCAGAATAGTGCCTGGTGTGTAGGAATAATAACAGAGATTCCACGCTGAGCACCTGCTGTGTCCCAGGCCCTGTGCTATTGCTTTCTCATATGTTATCTCACCTTCCCAACCCTGCCAGATAGATATTATCCCCATTGTAAGTCTAGGGAAGTTCATTCAGAAAGCTATTTCAACCCACAATAACGTGATTCTAAGAAAAGCTCACTATATAGATTTTCTTCTCCTTCCTTACCTTTATCCCCTATCTTATATGTTAGAGTCTCAGAAGTAAGCAGAGACACGTTGGATAATTGAGGCAAGTTTAATAAAGGGACTATGTAGGAAAGTGTGGGCAGGGTTTGGACAGAGCAAATGATGGTGCAATACCCTGGGGCTGAGTAGTAACAATGCTGTCACCTAAGCTGAAGAGAAGGGAGCAGTTACCAAGAGCTAGAGAGGCCAATAAGAGCTGTGGCCGCGGGGAGAGGGATGCAACCAACCTGCAGGGACTCGACCATGAGGAAGCCAGAGGAATACCCTCACTCTCCTTCTACTCTTTGGTGTACTGCCAGTGTCTCTTGTTGGCCATAACCAAAAATAAGCCAAAGGACAAAACTGTCTCTTGCTGCACTGCAGATAGGTCAACTGCATGAGGGACAGGTCATAAGGAAATCTGAAGGGGCAAACAGAAGACATCCAGCATGCCATTGATTCTCTACTGTTTTCAACTCAAGTGATCTTACCAGGACTTTGGAAGAGATGAATTGACAGGGACACGATTATATAGACATTAGAGAGCTATTTCTGGTACAGAGGGTTTGTATGACTATAGAAAGGAGGCTTGAGGAGAAGTACATTAGACTCTCCATATATTTCTGAGTCACTGATGCTATCAGCATTGGAGATAATGATCAGAGGTTGGGAGATTTCAAGCAAGAGCGAGTCATGCACCTTTTGCCTCCTCCCATCCCAGGAGCCCTTGGAGTCCCCTTCAGCTGCCTCTGCTTTCAGCCATTAATGCTTTCTTTTCTTCCCATGACCATTTCTTTTCCTTTTCCCAAGATCCTTACCAACCAGGACCAAAACCATTTTTAGTTCAAACCATATTGTATCAAGAGGAGGAATAAAGCTAGAGAATGGCTCCATAGAGGGAACGTTGGGATCAGGAAAAGGAACAATCTAGATCATTTTGAAAAGATATGAATCCCAAGCAAGGAGCCAGAGGGGGGTTATAAGGAAGCAGAAGATGAATGTGATTTCTGAATGAGCTTGAAATGAGGAAGGATGGAATGACAACCACGGGACAGGAGGGAGAGCTGTGTTAGCCAGTGTGTGGTGACTAGAAACCAGTCTCAGGAGTGAACCTTGATTCACTCACCCTTGAGAGATAGGTTGCAACTGAAGAAAATTAGAATCATGAGAGTTAATCGTGAAAAATAAAAATAGGAGGGAAGATACGCAGGATGGGAAAAAAGATAAGAGGAGAATCTTGTTGGAATAGTCAGAAGAGAATTTATGTGGAATGGTTTTCAAGTCTCCTCAACTCCTGTGCCACTTCCCCCACGCCTCATTCTCCATGCCCACACATGTATTTTTTATGTATTTAAACAGAAGAAAAAAAACAGAAAACAGAAGAATGGGACCTCCAACTGCCCTCCCACCTGGAGCCAGCTTTCCATTTTTGCACCAATAAATGGTTGTCTGAAGTAACACTTTGGAGCTCCCCCACCTTTCTTTTACTTACAAGCTGAGGCTGGGTTGGATATTGCAGTTCTAAGATGATAGTTTATGTGAAGAAAGGGAGGTGGGGAACAGCAGCAAAGAGAAACCAGAGTTTAGGGACTATCCCCGAGCAGAACAGGAGGATGTTGGTCAGAGACCAGCACACGGGAACCAGATACACCCGAGGACAAAAGCCTAAGAGCTCCAGACTGACTCTTGTGAGACAATTCACGCCACCTCACCCCTCCCCTGAGGGCATTTTCCCATGTCTTGCCTCCCTCACCATAGGAAACAGTCCCTGGCTTCTGGCTCTAGTCTGTTGGAGCACAAAGAACGGTTGCCAGCCAAGCGCCCTGACATCACCCCCACTGACTTGAAGAAGCCCCTGGCCACTAGCAAAGGTGACCCAAAAGGGTTGCAGAAACGGGTTATGATGCCCCCAAGCCCCAGTCTGTGTGGATGCTTAAAGATGCCAGTTGTAGATCATTTCCTTTTTATTTCAATTTTGTTCTGAGTTACTATCTTTAGCTTTGTTGAATGTCAAATACAGAATGCATTCTACTTTTACTATATATTTATCCAATTTGGGGAAAATTCTGATGTTGGTGAGAAGAGAGGATGCAAACAACTTACGCTGCTCTGGCATCGTTTACCCTGACCACACTCCTAGCCTTTAGTCAGAACTGACTCTCACTTTCCAGTTGGTCCTAAAGTCTCTCTAGAAAGGTGGCCTCTCCTCCTCTGACATTTTCCCTGACTCTTAGAGGAGTGCTCTCTGAAGCTCAACATCCATCCCTCCTGCTGCAGTCCCACTGTTTTCTGTGTACCTTCAGAGAATCACCCTTTAAAATCTCTTCATGAGTTCCAGAATTCTCAAGCTGCAACCACAAGTCTCTCATCATGTGTTCTTCTAGTTTATTCTCTTTCCCATTGAACCCTCTCTTCCCATTGAACCCTCACTTAACTATCTTGGGTTTCTTTCCCTGAAGTCAGGGAAACGCATTCCTTGAGAATGAGAGGAAGAGAGAAACAGGAGTCCTAAGCTTGAAGCAGAGACAAAACAGAGAGAGTTTGTGGCTCAGCTTCTATGAAGTCACCCCACCTCTCCTCCGAGCCTCTGAGCTCTGATCTTGAGAATGGGCAGGAGCCACAGACCATGGTATCAGGCCCTTCCTATGTAGCTTAATCTAGAATCAAAAAGAACAATGAGAAACTTAGGAAGGGAACCGGGGCTGGAGAAAGTTAGGAAGAAGCATGCCAACCACAGGGGGGCACTGTGTCCCCATGGGCTAGACTGGAATGTCCAGGACCAACAAAGTTGAGAGGTCAGTCAAGGACAGCAAACCCCCTCTCTCTTGCTCCCAGCAGAGAGCATCTCTCCCTCTACCCAACTCTTGGTTTTCTCATGCAGAGACATCTATAGGAGAGAGACACACAGTCACCACCCATTTCACACACCACCTCCATGACGGGTACATACACACGCACTCACATATGTACATGTAAATGTAATTTTCTCCCTCTTCTGAAGATTACCCTGCTAACAGTGTTATCTGTGCAGGCAAACGCGCTGAGAAAACCTGCCTTCCCTTCCATAATGCACAGCAACAGCTATTGGCAGTCAAGGCCGATGCTGGTTGGAGTTCTTTGCCTTTTCCTCATGTTTTGTTTACCTAGGAGCTAGCTGGTCCAATGATTCCAATTATGCCCTTTCTTTCCTTTAGTGTGGCATTTAAGCACTCTTCGCTGCCTGCCCTGCATGTGGTCACCCAACACCCTCGCTATCAATAGCTAGCTCTGTAAGCCTGCTAGTCACCTAAAGCCCCCGCCCCCTTCTGATCCTGGCCTACTGCACTTAAAATAGATTCCATCCTGAGAGAATGATGAAGTCCTCAAGAATCAAGAAACATTCCCTGACCCGCTTCCATGAAATCAGTCTGTCAGCACTGGACATCAAGCTGCATGAGTCCTCAGCTCAGTTTTGAGGAAAGCATATAATTGCCTGTGGGGTTCTATAAAGTAATCTGGCAAATGACCTTGTAATA
Organism: Diceros bicornis minor; assembly: GCF_020826845.1. NCBI lineage: Eukaryota > Metazoa > Chordata > Mammalia > Perissodactyla > Rhinocerotidae > Diceros > Diceros bicornis. The sequence continues at coordinate 28,269,650 of NC_080744.1, read as the reverse complement.
TTCCACCCACAGTACTCTCACCAGTAACGCTACAAAGTGAGTACCTTCTCGTTTTTACTTTTTGTGCCCCAAGAGCCCAAGAATCAGCCTGCAACAGCCACAAAATATCTGAAGTCCTCTTGTTATTGTTCATACTTGTTGAAAATCTTCTCAGAAACCACCAATATAGTCTGATTAATCCCCCAAATTCTTGGATTCATGGGGGAGAAGGAATTCCTGAGAGGAAATCCTTGTTGCTGTGACTCTCCTGAAGGAGTCTTCAGATTGAGATCAACTAGGAGCAACCCAACCCCTCTAGTAACTGCATGAGGCCTGGTCTACTGATTGTACTGAACCATCTAAAATGGAATCTAGGTGACCCCTAGGGAGCATCCTGCAGGAGGGTGGGTCACAAGATGTCCTTGGGCACTTTAGTCAGCTTTCTGTATTTCCTTCTGTAAGATCAGGATGTTGGTGACATCTCTGAAATCCCATGGCATTTCTCTCCTTCCTAATAAGGAAGTCTTCTAAGACATGAATAGCTCCTCTCTCCCAAAACTTGAAAATACTATCAATATCAAGAATAATACCATTCTACTGGAATAGGGACCAGTGACTATGTAGTCACATTTTATAAGCCCTCTCCCATGGTACATGTCACTTTGAGAAGAGAAGGTGAGAGTTGAAAAGGGAGAGGACAGGAAAAGGGGCATGGGGCAGGCATACCCAGACAAAGAAGAAGAATGATGCTCAGATTCCTCTACAGTTTATTGTTACAGCAGAAGTTGTAGAAGACAGGAGGGCACCCTCCACACATAACACACTGTAGTCAGGTAGCCCTTCCCACCCCTACACCAAGCCCCAAGCAGCCCTGCCCCAGCTTGGCTCCCTCCCGCCTCCCACTCTAGACACACACTGTCTAGACAGCTACGAAAGTTAGTGTAGCCAGTGGCCCCAGGCCCCTTCCTATTGCCCCAGCTCCGATCCTTCCCGCATACTTGTTCATTGCCCACCACCTCCCGCTCCAACTTCCATTTCACACACTGGATGTTGCTATCACATCCTGAGGACCACTAACCCACAAGTAAGCCTCCCCGGACTCACACTCATTTAGGCCCATAACCTTCAGAGATCTGAAGGGTTAATGAGAGGCCATATCTGCTTTGGTGAATGGAGCCCCAGCCCAAGTCCCCTACCCCTGCAATGGGATAAGTAGGGAGAGTGTGGTGGAGGCACCATGGACAACTACAACAACCTCTTATCCCTTATCTATGGACACCTACATTAGGGAGAGGGGATACATGCCCTCCCCACCTTAACACCAAAATGAGGGAGAGGGAAAATTTAGGGGTCTGAGTCCCTAAGAGATATTAGGACATCTCTCCCAGGAGCTGAGGGGAATCACAGGTTAGAGGTCAAGGTTAGGGTAGCAATCAAAAGATCAAGGTCATCTCCACACAAGATCTGCCCATCTTCCCTTGCTCACTCTGGCCCAGTGCCCTATGCACCTCCCAGGTTAGTGCTGGGGGAGGTGAGGGCTGGGTCCCACACCAGAGCAACAAGGGTCTTTCAACAGGAGACCTCCATGGTGTGCCCCGGGGGCCCCGAAGCAAGAGTCCCAGACTCGCTGCTCTGGGACAGGGTGCGAGAACGGGACCGGTTGCCATCGATGGACGCTGCACTGGTCAGGGAGGCTGTGCGAGACCGGGACAGGCGAGTCATGCAGGATGAGGCCACTGTGGAGACAAAAGGATAAGAGGGCAGTCAGAGAGGACAGGGGAAGAGAGGCTGGCAACTCAGAGGTGGGGGCTTGGGTGGAGACGAGAGTTACAAATGGGGCCAGGGGTCAATGAGCTTGATTTGGCAGATGCTCGTAAGTCTAGGAATTAGCCCAAAAGGGTTACTCTCCCTCAGTGTCCATCCCTCCTCCTGTGCAGCAATCCCTTGTCCTCATGATAGCCTCTGACCCCATACTTACTGTAGCCCATGCCTTGCAGAAAGTACTTGAAGGCCTCAGTCAGCTTGCCTGGCTGTGGAAGTAAGAAGAGGAGAGGGAGACAATGAGGTGAGGTTAGAAGCTGAGCTAGAGCCCGAGGCCGTGGCCAGCTGGGGGTGGGGTGTGTGGCACAGTGTATAGTTCATCCCACGGATGGCAGGGGTACTCACTTGAGTCAGCTGGGGCTGACCTCCAGAGTCGGCCATCTGTTCAGGAGAGAGCCACCCAGAAAAAGTGATATGCACATAAATAAAATGAGCCATGCGAGAGGTAGAAAAGGGTCTCTCTTCCCTAGCTTCCTGATTCCAGGCCCTTAGGGGTTTTTTTGTTTTTTTACTTCAACCACCCCACTTGCTCCCATGCAGGACCCTGGAGGCCCAGAAGCTGAATCTAGAGAGGATATACGGCTCTGGACAGGGGGCCAGGTCAGGCTGGGCATGGAGTAGGGTTACTGACCTTGAGGAAAGAGGTCTGGGTGGGGTCCAGTTTTGAGTTACATTCCACCTGGAGGAAGTAGGAGGCTGAATGAATGAGGTCACACTCCCTGGGGCCCCTCCCATCCACAGACCCAGGGACGCAGAACCCAGTTGCTTTCCCATCAGCCCCCTACCCATTCCCTTCTTACCAGATATCAACCTCTTATTCCCCAAAGTTGCTCTCCCTGTCCCAAAGAGCTTGCCTCTTGGCAAGGGACCCCACTGACCACCAACACTCCAACCCTCCCTCACCCACCCCAAAATTCCCTACTGACCACTGCGTCTTCATGGGGTGCTTGGTCTCCTACCACCAGCATGACGGGACACCTAGAGGCATAGTGTCGGGGAGGAAGCGGTGAGCCCTTGGCACTCCCTCACTCACCTCTTCCCAGAAGAGCAGCTGGAAAAATGTCTAGCTCCAAAGAGGGAGCAGCCTTCTGAACCCCGCTGACCTCACCAAGAGGATTCAAAAGGGGAAGACCCAGAGGGAGGTGATTTGCCAAATAGGACGGGGTGGAATGTGACAGAAAATTCCCCAGCAAGACTCTCCTTCTTCTAAAGGATATAAGCACCAAGGGCAGATGCAGGGAGAGGCAAAGCTTTATCTCTTAAAGTCTTACTTGAGGGTAATGTCACTTCCACGCCCAAAGTTCAGGTCTCGGCGGCTAGATTGGGGTTAAAAGAGGAGTAGGAATTTTAGGCAGGTGACGCTATCCATCCAGAGATACGCTATCTCCCCCATGAGGAAGCTATCCTCCTCCTCAAAATTATAGTCAAATATTGGTGATTAAAAGTGGGAATGGAAGGGGAAGGTGGCAGGCAGGCCTCAAGCACAATCCCTGGTGAGAGGGCAGCGAAGGGGGAGGAAGGGCATGAGGACAGGAGGTCATTTTACTTCTCAGAATCCAAAAATCCAAGGGAAGTCCACAGGAGAAAGGGGGACAGCTCCTCACAGTTCTTCCCACTGGGTCTGACCTGCAGCTGCCCCAGCTGCACACCAAATCCTGCCCTCCCAGCACACCTCGTACTTCCCAGACCTCCCCCTCCCCCTCCATGCTTCCCCATGCCCCCCTGGTACCGCTTCTACATCTCTCTCACCTGCACACACGCACGCACACACACACGCTGGCCACTCACTTGTTGTAGCTGTTCCAGTACAGTTCAATGTTGTCTAGGTTGGGTGCATGTGTAATGATATTTCTATACTTTTGTATCAACTCGGAATTTCCAGACAGCTCTTCCTGAAGGAAAGAAGAGGGAGAAAACTAGGGTTGGGAAGAGAAGCCAACAGTTACCGGATGCAAAGAGGCAAGCCTTCTTCCCTCCCCAGATCCTGTCCCAGCTAAGGAAGTCACCCCAGGCATTCAAGTCCCTGCTGGTCCCCTCTTCTTCCTCCATCTTCCACACCCACTTACCTGGCTGAAAAGATGTCCAAGGATCATCTCCGGAATGGAAGAGGTGAGGCCTGTTAGCTATGAGGAAAGGGCAGGTGAGAAAGCTCGGGACACTACGGGGAGAAGAGACCCAGGCAAAGCAACACAGTTTCTTTCCTGCTCCATCCTCCCCGCCTCCTTGAAGTTCACAGGCCAATCAGTTATGCTGGTAGAGCCTAACAGGACCCATATGAGGGGAACCCCCCACCTAGATCTCAGCGCACAGGCCCCTCCAAACCTTGTGGGCTGCCCAATCCATCCAACCCTTGGCATTGGGATCAATGTTGATGAGGACAAGACCCTCGACTGTGTCCGGGTGGGTAAGCTGAGGGGCAGCAGAAGTAAGGGAAGTCAGAGGTAGGGCAGGGCCTTATCCTCTTCCCACTGAGCTCCACCCACTCTTAGCTCCCATGAGGCCTGCCTCCCCACCCTCGGACCCACTTCCTCCCTCCAAACACACACTAGCAAACAATGCTCTCCTAATCAGTCTGCCACGGGCCTTGGACCTGCCCTTCCCTCATCTGGGGGTCTTTATTTCTTACAGCATATCGCGACAGGACATAGGCTCCAGCTCCCACACCAATTCCAATTATTGTGGAGAAACTGTGAAAGGGAAACATATGTCTAATGGGCCCTGGTGTCCAAAGCTTTTAGTCTCCAAACTCCTCACCCTCCTTCCCAAGTCCACAGGCACACAGGAGGGCCTTCCTTTGGGCGATGCTGACAAGGAATGTGCCAAGAAGCTAAAAATTGACACTGGTAGTCAGTGTAGGTCCCTGAAGTCCGTCCCCAGCTCCCTCCTGGAGAGCTAATGTTTTGAAAAGAAACACCCATCCACCAACCAACCAGACACTGTTTTCCTATGTAGCTCTTTGTCCATTCTCCACTTTCAGGAGCTGGTTCAACTTGTTCTGCTTTAGCTCCTGGTTCCTCCAGAGGAACTAGGAAGAAGGGAACTTGAAGCAAGATGTAAAAAAAGACACAACTTCAGTGAACAACAGGGAGAATGGAGGAAACAGAGCCAAAGAGGTGACCCAGAGCTGCCCGGGGCCCTGGTGCCCAGGAAAAGCTGAGCCAAGGACAGCGCCCAGGAGTTGTCAGCACTCGTGTGCATACCAAGGAGGCCTCGTCTGCTTTCTCTTCCTTCTCCCATTCTCCCTTACACACAGGGCTCCCACGTCACCAGGTGTAGGTATGGAGGAGTGGGGAGTGGGAGGAAAAGAGACAAGTCTACCTGGTTCCTCAGGGATTGTCACCCCCTCCTTTTCCTCTCTAGTATCCCAATTGGGAAGCCCCTCTTCAGCCTGAGGCAGAGCCACACACAGACCCTGCCTTTTCCTTTCCTCCATCCATTAGGGCTACGCGGCTGACTCAAGTCAGTTTTCGAAACCCACCCCATTCCTCTCAACAATCAGGTGAGAGCATAGAGGAGGAAGGATATATCTAGGCCAGAGGCCAAAACTCGCCCAGGAACCATGGTGGACACAGGAGTTCTAAGAGCCACCTTGTGCAGGAAAGAGAACTCTGGTTTGGAGGGGTCCCCAGGCCTCTCACTTTAAGTACTGCAAGATGCAAGGGATCATGTCCGCAAGCTGGTCCAGAGACGGGTACTGATATCTGGGGAAGAGAGGAATGTTAAGGAAATTATCAACCTGCCTCTACTCCTCCCATCTCAGGATGTCTGACTCATCCTCTCCCAGAACCTCCACTGCCCTCTCTTTCCTCCTCCCCTGGTCCAATCTTCCCCACACCTGCCCTGTGCCTCAAGGTCTGGTGAGGAGGGAGGGAGCTAATTCTCACCCCAAAGGGAACACAGGAGCCCCCTCTTGCATTCCAGGGGCATCCACATGAACTCGCACGAAGTTCTGAATGATTTCCTGCATATCCCCGAACTGAAACAGCGGCTGGAAGCAAGATTTACCTGAAGAGAATCCCCATCGCCCCAACAGTACAATCAGACAGGGAAAAGCGTCCCCGAGTCAGAACCCACCCTCTTTCTTTCAGGCCACAGTCAGACTAGGAGAGAACTTCTCCTAGACATGCCACATGGCTCCCTTCCTGCTCATGCTGACCCTGCCCCTTACCCTGGGGTTCACCCTGCCCCCCAGCCTCTTTCCAAAAAGCAGTGGGAGGAGAAGTGAAGGTCCTTACAGTTGAGTCCTACATCATGGTAGGTGAGGATCGCTGGGCGTTTGGGTTTGGGGGTGCCATAGACAGTGAAAGTGACAGAGCCATAAGGTGTCTCCACAGAGTGAGTCTGCAGGAAAACAGGTCACCATCAGGGAGGAGTTGGCTGAGAGGAGAAGAGGCAGAAGGAGCCCCACAAAAGTTGGGGGGTTGAGGTGGGAGGAGGGGCAAAGAGAGGTGAAGGGAACAAAGAATTAGAAATGGGATCAGCAAGAGTTTAGTTTAGGTAAATATGACAGTGGAAGATGATTTAGAGGGTGGAAAAGAATAATGAAAGATTGGAGAACATCAAGGAACTCTGAGAAGGGAGGAGAATGGAAAGAAAGGGGAGAGATGGGAACAGGAAAGGACTGGAATAAAAGGAGAGGAGAAAGAGCCAGGTAGAGCCTTTCTTTCCAGGGGGAGAAGAGAGCCCCTCCTCCCACCCTGGGACTGCCCCCAGCTGTTACCTGTCCCTGGTCCAGGAGGATTCGGGCAGCTAACTCAGCCTCCTGGAGAGAGACACACAGACAGAAACACAGAGCCACGCAGAGTCACAGATGGAGAGACAGACACAGATAAAGAGAAGTAGGTAAAGAGACCAAACACAGAAAGAGATGACAAAAAGAGACATGGAGAGGATGAAGGTTAGTGTACTGACAGGACAAAGGCCTGCACTGCCGATTGTGTATGGGGAGAGAGACAGGGGTAGAGGCACAGAAAGTAGGGGTGTGGGTTAGAATGAGATCACGGACGGGGGAAGGCAGGAGGTGAGGGGATGCTTGGAGGTCGGGCCTGGGAGTCAGAGCGTCTCTAACAACCTTGGCCACCTCAGGTGTCTGCCCTGGCAACAGCGGCTTCTCCTCCGTGATCTGCACTTCCCGCAGCTCCGCCATGGTGGCCTGGCAGGGTGAGGAAACACGGAGACTAGAGAGCTTGCTTCCACACCCCACATCTCCTGGAACACCTCACTCCCTTTCTCAGCACAGGACAATGCAGGGTGCAGAGGGCCCCAGATGTGAAGACTACTCCAGGACACACAGAGAGCCTTTCCTGCCCCTAGCTCCATGTCCAGGCCACTGAGGAGGAGCGGTTGTGGAGGAGGAATCAGGACAACACTTCTCCTCAGACTGGCCACCCCCACTGCTCCCCGCACACCCACACCTCCGGACCCCCTCCCCTATCTGGATGGAAATATCAGGGTGGGGCCGCAGTGCAGCTCGGGTTTCCCAGGCTATATTTAGGGGCCACCCCACACTCCCAGTTAGGTAGGGAGAGAAACTCCTGCCTCAGTGACTGAGTACTCCAAAAAGACTAAGGGACGGGTAGTGAGAGTTCACAACTGACTGTGACCTTCAACTCAGGCCCCAAGGTCAGCAGCTCAAAGGGAAAGGGGCTAAAAATGACCCGAGTAACATGACCAAAAGGGGAAGGGGGGAAACAAGAAAAGAGGGACAAGGGAAATATGTGTCCAACTGACCCAATGCCTCCCTTCCTCCCAAGACTCTCCCTCCCGACTGTAAATAAATTAGCATACATTCAACATTAGTGGGGCCCAGGAGGAGCAGAGCACCTATGCAGAACTGCAAAATAAAGAGCCTGCAGCCTGGAGGTGGGGTCACTTACTGGGCTCCTATTGGCTGGATGCAGTGGGGTTAGGGGTCAGGGTTCTCACTCTTCCTGGCTCTGGGGTCTGAGAAAACAAGGCAATGAGGTGAATGACATGGGAGACAGACCCTGGGTCTTTTAGGGACAGAAAGCCTCAGCCAAGTCCTAGACTACCTGGGTGATCAACCCTCCCCAGGTCACTAACCCTCCCCAATCTCTACCTCCGGGGTCCAATGAACATGTCTTTTCTAGGCTTCAACCAGAATCAATACAGGCTGGAGGGGCCTGGGGGTGCAGGTATCAGTCTGGCTGGAGGGAGGAGAGAAGGAAGTGCTGATGTGGAAGAAAGGAGGTGGCTTCTGTCAGAACCTCTGGATTCTAGTCCCTGCTCTGCAGCTACCAGAGTGACCTTGGCCCAGTCAGTTAGTACTCTTGGCCTCGATTTCCTATTGGCAAACTAGAAGTGGGGACCAGAGTATCCCCAAGATTTTCTACAGCTCTCGAGTGAAACGAGGATAGCAGAGCATGACCATTTCCAACCACCATTCAAAGACAAATTTTTAAAAGCCTCGTGCCTTCACTTCTTTTCTCCACCCAGTCTCCAAGTAGGTCCCGCGAGTGGAGAAAGGGGGAGAGGGCGGTCCCACAATCTCCTCCCAGCCTCCCCAGACGACCCACAAGGGCCGAGCGCCAGCTGGGAAGGGATGGGTACAACGGATGGGACTGACGGGGCCCAGCACCCGGAGCCTGTCCCTACGGGTCCCTATGCTGCCCGTCCGCGTGGGGACCGACACCCTCGCGTGAAGCGCCCTGGACCCTGGGCACAAGCTCGCGCACGCCCCAAACACGCCCTGGCGCTAGCGGAGCCTCCGCCTTTGTGCGCAGCAGCCCAGCGCCTCCTCCTTGCCGGCCCTTCCTGCGAGCGGTCGGCTCCGAGGGAGCGGGATCAAAGGGCCCACCCGCCCGCCTGGCGCTCTCCAGGGCCTGCGGCCCCTCGCCTGCCCCTCCCCCTACCTGCTGCCGCCGCGGCCGCTTCCACCTTCACTTGCCTTTGACTCTCCGGCCCGCCCGGGCTTGGGCTCCCCACAGACCCGCCCCCAGCCCGCCCACGGGCCGACGGCTCCCTGCGGATCCGCCCCAGACCCCCAGTAAACACGCCCCCCCTCACCCCGCCCCACGCTGTCTGCCGCTCAGGGAGGGGCTGTGCGGGGGGCGGAGGGAACTCCAAGGAAAGCAAAGTGCTGGGTGCTCCCAAGATCCGCGCGCGCTCCGAACAACATCCCCCCCGCCACAGGGAGGCTGTGGGTGTGCGGGAATCCCTTAGTCGTGCGGGGGATCCCCACGCCCGCCCTCAGCAGCGCCCCCACCCGTGACCTGGATCTGCCTGTCGCACTCTGGCTCCTTCCTTCATCCCCAGACTCAGTGGTGGGGACGGTAGGGGGGAGACGAACCCAGGGTGCTGACACCCCACGATTTCGACTCCACACGCCCGGAAACAGAGAGCTAGGTTAAGGGAGGAGGAGGTGGGCGGGGATCGCCGCTGAGAAGGCGGGGGTCTCGCCCGCTGGGAGGCGCAGGTGTGCCTGCACGGACTGGGGGTGGGGGGCCGTCCGAGGCGCAGGAGTTCCCACTCCGGTGCGCCGGCGGTCCTGGTACCTCTTCTCTCTGCTGCGTCCCGACGCCTGCTCTCCGGCTGCTCGCTGAGAAGTTGGAAAACAAGGCGGGGGAAGGGGGGGCGGGGAATGCGGGGGGCCGCTATAAATAGAGGGAGATCGCAGGAAGGGGGGGAGAGGATGGCCAACGGGGACTCCTGGGTCAAGGCCCCAAGGGGGGGCAGAGGAGGGGCCAGGGACCCCCCCGGGGGCTCAGACTCTAGAGTAAACAGGCGCGGGGGCGGAGTTAACTCTGCGGGGGTGGAGTAGGGGCTTGGGGAGGACGCAGTGTCCCAGGCTGGGACCCAAGAGACCCTGTGGCTTGGGTGCTAACCCCTTCTACTCCGGCCCAGAGAAGGATGGTGAGACCAGCTCAGCCGGGCTGAATCGCATTGCCCAGACGCTGATTTCTCAGAGACTGCTGCGTCTCTCTCGGGGCCTGGGTGGGTTTGCCATCCTAGACTCCTCACTCGCTCTGCTCTCCCCCGACCTAGATGCACCTTCCCTGAGCCCCTGAGAGGAAGGCCACCTGGGATGGGATAGTTATGTGGCCAAGGGGATTCGGAGTTGTCTTAGGCAAATGAAAACCAGATTGAATTTCTCCCCACCTGTACCCCTTCCAGCTCCCCTCCCCCAGGGTACCCACCCCATCCTCCTTCATCCTGGCTCCTGAGTTGCCATTTCGGGGGCTGGGCGCCAGGCCAGTTGGGAACAATGGCCAATGGAACTGGAGCTGCCAAGTGCAACACCAGCACAGACTGCCCCCTCCAAGACCCCCAAATTGCCCTTCCCCCTCCTGCCTGGGAACCACCCCCCACCATCACCCTCACCGCCCACAACCCCCCTCCCGTCCAAGGAGCATCAATGCTCCTTTCATCCTCACTTGGCAGTCGTGTATTGGAAAGGAGAGGCCAAGAGGGAGGAGGTGACCCGAGTAGAACTGGTCAGGATCAAACCCAGCTTTCAACAACCCCAAATCCAAAGGACCCTCCTACATCCCCCAATTTGGAGCACCCAAGTTTCCTCTGTTCCCTTCCCCCACTCCCTTCATAACTATTTCCCCAGAAACTGGCACAGAAGTTGGGCACCCTGGCTCCTTGCCTAGTCCCCTCTCCCCTCCGGATGCCAGTTTAACACTCTCCTGGACAAGGAAAAGCCTGCTGGAATTAGGATCACAGATAAAGATGCATAGGAAAGGAGAGAGAGCTCACCAGCCCTACTGGAACTGGGGTAGAGGGAATGCCTAGAGGGAGAACTTTCGCCTGCAGCTTTCTCTCATGTGTCTCAAGTCAGCTTACTTGGAGTGGGGGAGGGAAGGACCTGAGGGTTCCAGCATCTAAATTCGTCTCTGGGTCAGGATGACTCAGGGGGAACCTGATAAGGGGCCTATGCAGGGGGACGGGCAGACAGGAGATGGGAAATTTCCACTGGGATCTGTTTGCTTCCTAGGCCTAGGGGTCTCAGCCTGCTGCAGGCAGAAATGAGGCTGCTTCTGCCCTAAGATAGGGTTCCTCTCTGTCACAGCAGGTCCCAGCCTAGCCCAGGTGTAAGTGGCCCAACAAGAATAATCTCTCTCTCTAACTTCCTTCTCTTGGGCCAGAAGCAGCTTCAAACTATGCCTTCAACTAAGTAACAGTTTTAAGTACCTGCTGTGTGCAAGCCACTGTGAATGCATGGAATTCGGTGTGAAGTCTAGTCGCACCCTCTCTAGAAGCTTATGATCAAGTAGTTGAGAGGAGGTGTAAAGACAGAAGACACTAAGAAAAATGATGGATATATATATGATTAATTGTTTAGACAATAAGTCCTATGGCAATAGTTTCCCACCCTTCTCAAATGGGGGATCAAAGATTCCCATTCCCACGTGATGGCTTTAGTATCTGCTGATGGAAACAAACGATGAATTCAGCAATAGTTTCAAATAAGCTTGTACAGGATTCTGATAATCACAACCTCTATGTATGTAGTAATACCTACATGTGCAAAGCATATTATTTATTCAGTTGACAATCAATCTTCTGTATACATATAGATTCCAGGGGACCTTGCAGACCTCACCCCAGGAGGCTGCAGCCCACAGGCTAGGAACCATTCTCTTAGTGTGATTCAGAGGAGGAAAAGGATTTTGTTCCTAGGGTGAACTACCCTACGAGGAATGCAACCATGGAGTATTTGAGTAGGAGAGAGGGGCATTCTATCTGAAAAGAGAGAGAGCACGAGGGAAAGTTTGAGGGCAGAAATATACAAGTTACTTTGAAGAACTGAATAGTAGCTACTATGTGCAAGGTAGTTCCCATTTATTGTCCCCCAATACTATAAGGTAAGTATTATTGTCCTCACTGTACAGTTGAGGAAACTGAAGCTCAGAGATGTTTAGTGTCCTGCCCAAGGCCAACCAGCTAGTAAATGACATATCTGGGACTCAAATCCCCACCCAGATTCATTTTACTCCAAGGCTGGGCTCTTTCCACTACAGGTAGCCTCTCAGTGTATAGTAATTAGGCCATTATGGCCCCAGATGAAGAATAATGTTGATGAGAGGTGGGTGCTGTTTGGTAAGGTAGATTGGGGTCAAGTGTGAAGGTCCTTGAATGACAGGCCAAAATGTTTGGCACTGAAGATCCATAGAGTGTTCTTGAGCAGGAGTAATGGATAAAAAATAGTTTTGTGAAAATTAATCTGATGGGGGGGTAATAGAGATGATTATGGGGTGGTTGGAGGTGAAGCATTCAGACTCAGGAAAGAGGTCATTTAGAAGCCAGAGTAATCAACTAGATATGAGATGAAAAGGACTTGAATAAGTGTGACAGTAATAAGAAAACGGAAAGAAAGGAATGGATTTGTAAGACAAAGAAAACACATTTATAGGAATTGTTGACTGATTAGATAGGAAGGGGAGGGAAGTCACCAACCCAGTTACTCTATTTTAAGATCCCTGAAGTTCATCCATCTATATGGCTTCTGGCCAGAGAAAAGGCCAAAGAGAAACCTCTGAGAATCATACTTGACTTGCACAGAAACTTCTCTGGAAGATTTTCAGAGTCTGAGACTCACCCTCACTCTGACCTATTTCACCCTGATCTGCCCAGATGTGTTACACTCCAAGGCCTGTGTTCTTTCCATGTTGGGCCCAACGTTGGAAACCATTTAAAGTTCTTACTGAAGTTGGTCTGCCAAAGCCAGTGGGATTCTCCATATTGATCACCAACCCGGTCCTGGAGACTAGGAAGGAGGGCAATGTTGGACTGATACCAACCTGTTTTTATTAACCCCTTCCCTGGGCTCTCCTCAGCTTTTGTTGAGGGGCAGAGCATAAGACAGTTTGACCAGGACCCAGAGGACTGGGTCAAGCTGGGCTGAAATAACGAGGGAAGTTTGATCATCTGGAGAGATCAGAAAGTTGGCTACTTGCTTAATGCAGCATGTGAGGTAGGGAAACCAAAGACCCCTCTCCCAAAGACTAGAGCTGTAGCTGAGGCTGGAGGTGATGTCACATAAACACTGCTGAGGTCATAGAAGCTTCCCTTTCCTCCCTCTGTCTCCCCGTTGCCACACAGTCTCCCCAGTCACACACTTAAATACAAAGGCTGGGAAGGGTCGGACACCATCCAGGCACTCTTAGGTACACAAAAGTGATAGGGAAGTGGGTGGTGGTGGTGATTGTTCAGCATGTAGGATCCACACTAGTATCCCCAGTGCTGGGGATGGTAGGTGGGATGGGAGTAAGGGGGAAGAGGGGAGAGAGGAAAGGGGAGGAAGGGGTTTGTTCCTATTGCTGATTCTGATTTTATGTTAACCTCCATCCTCATTACTCCTCAGTCCTCCCTTCCCCTCCTCCCTCACCCCCGAGTCTCCCTCCCTACCATCCTCCCTCACCTCCAGTTGACCATGGCATCAGAAGCAGAGAAAACGTTCCAGCGATTTGCTGTCTTTGGAGAATCATCAAGCAGTGGCACTGAAATGAACAACAAGAACTTCTCCAAGCTGTGCAAAGACTGTGGCATCATGGATGGCAAAACGGTCACCTCCACTGATGTGGACATTGTGTTCAGCAAAGTCAAGTAAGGGACCAAAGATGGGAGTGGGTGTGATGAGGAGAACAAACAAGGTAGTGGACATGGAAGGGTTCACGTGGCAGAACATTTGTAATGGGTCTACTGTGCACCTACTGGGTACCTGGCGCTGTGCTATTCCCTGTCCTCAAGACTCTCAGTGTCAAGAGGCCAAGTCTGAGTGAGGGGAGGGTTGGGCCTTAGAAGGTGATGAGTTCATGTTCCAGAGTTCCTGGATTTCTGTCTGACTGACCAGGGCCAAGAATGCCCGAACCATCACATTTCAACAGTTCCAGGAGGCAATGAAGGAACTGGGCCAGAAGCGGTTCAAGGGGAAGAACCCAGATGAAGCCCTGGAGGACATTTATAAACTCATGGAGGGCAAGGATCCAGCTACCACTGGTGTTACTGTGAGTGACATTTTTCCTCCCTAAACCTAATTTACCATACTTCCCTAAATCCCTGCTGCTCCCATCTCCCCTCCTGCCCTCCCGTGTCCCTCACCCCTGCCTGCTGTGATACTGTAGGGAGACTGTTGGTATTGGAAGACTTTATAGATCATCCAGTCATTTCAGGGGCAAAAAAACTGTGGCCCAGAGAGGGGAAGTGACTCGCCCAAGGTCCACAGCTATTTTAATAGTAAAATTTAGACTCATTCCCAAGTCTCCAGTATCTGAGCCAGGCAACTAGGGCCTGGTGGCTTTTGGGGGACCCTGAGTGCAGAGGACTTGGTGCCTGATCCCCACTCCTCCTCCTGCTCTTATGGAAGGTCTAATCTCTGAATTCCTGCCTCTCGCCCACCCTCTGTTCCCTATTTGTCCCCTCTCTGCTAAAAGCTCTTTCTACTCTAGGTTTCAAATAGGGCCTTCCCAGAAGGAGGGACCTTGCATATTGGGTCTGGGGTTGAAGTTCTTTGGCTGCAGCCTGTTCGAAATACTTCCTCTGGAAGCAGAAAAATCCACCCCCCTCCACTCATTCCCACACCACAGACTCCTCCTCCCTGAGGAGTGGATGGCTCTTGTCCCAGTTTCTGCCCACGGCTGCCTCTGGTCCCTGAGAATGCAGCACCGTGCCACTGGGAGAGCAATAGCTCTGAGCACTCGCAGAATCAAGGGCCATCTTTAGAGAAGGGTGTGACAGTGGAGGGGAAGGAAGAGGGGGATCAGACCCATCATTCTTTGGCTTGCAGAAAACGACGACGGTGGGCGGGGTGAGCCGGCTGACAGACACCAGCAAGTACACGGGCACCCACAAGGAGCGCTTTGATGAGAGTGGCAAAGGCAAGGGCATAGCAGGACGGGAAGACATGACTGACAACTCAGGCTACGTGAGTGGCTATAAGGGTGCTGGCACCTATGATAAGAAGGGCAGCAAGTAGTGAGTAGCTTCATCTCGGCCTTGACCCCGCCTCCTCAACACCAGGGAACTGGGGAACAATAAACGTCTGTGTGTGCAGCAGCTAATGAGCTCTGTCTTCCACCAAGCTGAGGGACCAGTGGGCCCACTGGTAGAGAAAGAAGAGAAGAGAAGAGAAAGCCCAAGGAGGCAGGGTTTCCAGCTTGACACCCTTTACGCTGCTTAGCTTCATGCCTCTCAACCATAAGTTAGCATTTCCCTCAACAGCTGTTTCTAAGAACAGGACTGAGGACTATATTTGGAGATGAGATGAACCAGATGTGGAGGCAAAAGTATTTGCTACTTGTGCTCACATAATACTGGTATGCACTCTCCTCTACTTCCTAAAGGGGAGCAGCAAGTCCTGATTTGACATGGTATGACCCAGATATCACCAACTAGACCCTTCCCTGTCCCTCCACCTTCCTCATCTGTGGCAGCCCAGGTTTTGTTGGGTGAGAAATAGAAGTGAGCAAGGGTGGGCCAAGGATCTACTTAGTCTGACACTTATTATGAGTTTGCTCTAGAGCTGGAGGGAAGGGATAATCCATTTTCAACACCCAACCTGGAACTGAGTTTTACCCCACCCCGCCTCCATCATGGTACACATGGAATAGATGAGCCTACTGACTGCTAAGGGTAGTCTAGAAAGATGGCCAGAGGTGGGGCCTGCAGGACTCTGAGAGTAGGAGTTCTGATACTCTCCAGGAGAAAGGAATGAAATCAGGACTGATTTAGATATGTTGTTATCTTTTTATTTTGAAATGATTATAGATTCACAGGAAGATGCAAATATAATACATACAGGTCCCATGTACTCTTCACCCAGTTTCATCTAATGGTTGTATCTTACATAACTCAGATGTGGTTTTAAAACCTTCTGTGACTACAGCTAGGCCGACCTCACCTCTGTCTTATCAGCAGCAGATCCTGGAGTTTGGAGGATGTCAGGAGGAGCTTTGAGAAGGAAAGGGATGCAGGAATCTTTAGGGGGATAGGTCAGAGAAGATAACTTGAGACCCCAGTGAGTTAAGGAAGAAAAAGAGGCCAGAGAAAGGAAGACAGAGTGAATAAAGGAGGTTGGGAGTGTGGGGAACAGACTGCACTGGTCTCCATGGTAGAAGGAGGGAGGAAAGGACAGGTTACATGAAGAGAAGATCAGTGATTTCATAGAGAGGAGAAGACTGGGAACTGAGGGGAGTTCTGGGGAAGTGAGGCTAAAATGAGTCTAAGGATCTCAAGGGAGGTTCCTATAGCTAGAGACAGCCACTATGTGGGTGAGTGAGTAGAGGGAGTCCTAAGGAAATGGAGAGACTGAGAAGAGAGGGATGGGGAGTTGAGATGCAGAGCTGGGTGCGTGTTGCCATGGTGTGAGCTGAGGCTTCGGGCCTCCATCCAGGATTCAGGATCTGGCCCAGTGGATGGACAGTCACTGCCAACTGGACACAGTCAGCGTCTTAGGTAGGTAAAACTGTCTGTGGGAGAGGGAGGATGATGGGGGAAGGGGAGGTAAACAAGTTGGGACTAGAAGACAGTGTGACTTTGCATGGTGACCAAAGCTCTGGACATTTTTCCTACCCTCCCTAGTCTCTTGGGAGGAGCCTGCCTGCCTTCAAAGTCAGGGAGAAAGCTTTGTACCAAGGATCAGAGTTTGGGGAATGGGGACAGGCTGGTCTGTGGTGTCGATAGGACGTGGTTCAGAATGAAACCTTCCCTTCCCTAGAAGAGGCCAATGATACCTATGGGTTCAGCATCATACTTTCGAGAACAGAGCAGGTAGAGCCTTTGGTTGGTTAGGGTGCTATTGTAGCGGCAGCTGGTGGGAGGCTGTCTGGATCCCAGAGAGCAGATCGTGACAGGGAAGGAGTCCTGGGTGAGTGTACAGTATTCATTGTAATTCTCACAGAAGCTGTCACTGTACTTGCAGAACTCCCGGACGGCTGTCCAAGGGGCATGTACCACATAATGGATCTTTGGGCAATACCAGCTTTGCTTGACATCCCGCACATAGGCCATCAGACCATTACAGTAGCCGTGGAAACCCTTTGGATAGTTCACTTTGGGATAGTCGATGTGTAAGGTGCGGAAGTTCTTGATAGCCATCTGCAGCTTGCTGTCCATGGCCAGAGTTGGCTCTAGAACAAGCTGGAGGAACAGGAGCCAGGCCACAGCTGCTGCCATTCTTCCTGCTGGCAGAGTTAAGGTGGTTGGAGGCAGAAGTGGGCCTAAGATGGCTGTCTGTCCCTTCCCGGAGCCTCCAGCGCTCCCCTAGCCTTCCCTCTGTGCCTTCCCCTGCACCCCAGAAGCTGGACTCTACCTCGGAGATCTTCCGGCCCAAGTCCTCATGCCCCAGAGAGAGGAGACACTTGCCCAAGGTCACTCAGCTGGTCAGCCGCCTTCAGCCATTCCCCCCTCTCCCTTGGCCCACCTCAGGGTCTCAGCCTCACCCAGTCCATGAGCTGTAACACTTACAGAATAAGAGGTCCAACTGGTCCTTGGGTGAGCGACTCTTCCTGATTTTTGCTGGCCCTGGTCAACCCTTCTGGTAAAAAATGCAGAGGGGATAGAAGAAACAGGCTGAGCTACGATTCTCTGACTGCTCCTGAGGAAGGACAGGAGCTGGCAGACGGCAGGGCAGGGGCAGGGATTCTACTTGCCTGAGAGCAAGGACAGCCCAAAGGTGAGAAGAGGCTAGAAAGGTTTCTGGATAAAGACTAGTCTGGGAGGAGGGAGTGTCCCCTGAGTTTGAGGAGTTCCTGTGCTGCGGGGGTTGGATGGGTGGGAGGAAAGAGACATTGCTATCTGGTCTCCTCCTTTCTGGTGTCACCAGAACACTGAGTTCCCATCTTCTTGCCAGAAGTCCCTAAGTTCTTGGGCTTTCTTTGATGTTTTCTCTGGTGCATAGGCCCTGCTCCAGCGGAAAGGTAAGAAGGAAAGTACTGTTGTGTCTCTGAGGAACAAAGTGCTGCTCGTTCCTGACCCTCAGAGAACAGAGGGTCTGCCACTCTCTTATCCCACTCACAGGAGCCCAGGAGGCCACATATACCATACACCACACAAGGGCACCCCACCAGAGTGCTGGGCTGCGAATCAAAGACCTCCACATGGAGTCTCCACAGTCCCCACCATCAACTCCACTCCAGTCACAATCACAGCAATCACACCGACTCTCTCACCTGTGACCTCAGGCCCTAACAGAGTCTGAGCCCTCCTGGAAGTCTATGCATGCTGACTCTGAAGCCTCAGGCTTGTCAGGTTGGATTAGACAGCACAGCCTGGGCTTGAGGGAGTGCAGGCCACCTGAGCCAGCGGATCAGATTTGTAGTTTGTCATGTTGGAAAAAGGTTGGGCTCCTCTCTTTTTCATCAACACCTGCCCCCTTATCAGAACAAAAGAGCTAGCTCCCTACACCTGCCAGCCACAGTCCCTGACTTCACAGGCCTCTCAGCCTTGTCTCCCTGCAGGGTGCCATCCAGGTTGTGGGCCTCCTCTTAGGAAAGCCTACCCCCCTTGTCCTGGAGAGTGGGGTGGGGAGTCAGAACGCAGAACCCTGAGTGCTGCAAGGCCAATGTGTATTTCAGGAGGGGGCACAGAGAGATATATTGGTGTTCCTCATTCATAGCCCCCCTAAACTTGCTCTTTCTGACAGCACAAACTAGAGTCCAAAATTGACCCTACGCTCCCCACAGCTGGCTTCTCCTCCTGTGTTGTCTTTCTTGGTTTCCTCAGTTACCTGCGCACGAAATCTGAGAGTGGTTCTAGACGCCTCCCTCTCCCTAAGCCCACCTGTTGGGAGGCAGTGGCTGCATGGTGGTTAAGAACAAGGCTTTTGAGTAAAACAGACCGGAAGGTGAATTCTGGCTCTGCTGTTTACAGTGTGTGCACCATCAATCTAAGTTTACTAAACCCCACTATAAGCTTCAATTTCTTTGTCTGTTATTGAGGGTAATATTTTATACCTTGTGGCAGTATTGGGATTCATTAAGATGTATATTAAGAGCTTTAGCCCAATGCCTGGCACATGGTGAGCACTCAATATGAGCATGACTCATGCAGCAGCAGTCATGCAGCTCTGACAATCTTATCTAAACTTTTCCTAAACCTGTCCCTTCCATTCCTATTTATTTCTCTGCTCAGGCTCTCCCCTCTCCTGGACACCACACACTCTCCAACTCCAGTTGAAGGACATAAAACCTTCCATGACCTGATCCCCCCCATGTCTCCAACTCTATCTCCATCCCTGCCTGCTTCCTCCTTTGTGCCCCACCCCACCTGTATGTCCTTGCTCACAGTCTCCTCTGCCTGAAATGCTGCTTTTCTCCTCCTCCCACCCTTGCCTCCATCAATTCCACTGAGCTAGCTCATGTGAAGACTCAGCCCAGAGATCCTGTTTGAGAAGCCTCTACTTGGAAGACCTCCCCAGGGAAGTGTGCAAGCCAAGCAAGTGAGGGTAAAGCCCACACAGGCAGGTGGCTCATCTGTACCCTTCAGGTTGGTCTACAAGCCAACACCGAGTGGGAGCTCATGCAGGGTGGTGCCTGAGCCTGGCTGACTCATGTCTTTGTTTTGAGGAAGCCTACCACTTTGTGATCTCTGCCTCAAAGCATGCCATCGCTTCCCTGTTTGCTCAAGACTGCAGCTTCCCTGAGAAGAGAAAGGGGTTTTCGTGTCTCTTGGTCTTCCTCTTCCTTCATTCACTACCCGCCCACCATCACTCACCTCTGCACAAGCAATTACAGAAATGGAACAGCACATGGTCGAGGAAAGAGCTCAGGGCTTGATACAGATAACCTACTGAGCTTCTGTTTCGTCTTCTATAAAATGTGATTAATACCTTCATTACCTCATGAGGCTGCAAGAATAAAATAAGATGGTCAGCATAAAAATGCCTTTTAACCATTAAATAATATATAAAGGGATAACTGGATATGGTCTCCTAGGTTCTACACCAACTCACTTTTTTTCCAACCCACTCAACATTGGCAAAGCCTCTTTTATTCCCCAAATGAGCCAAGTGACCTCCCCCATCCCCACTCTGCCAGTCTAGAGCCCTTCTAACACCTGACTTAAAATTCGTCTTCCTGAAGATGAATTACTATTCATCAGTAGTAAGTACTATTACTATTACTAGCCATGACCCATGTTGATTATTTAAAAATATTTTTTAAAAAGTAATTATTAAATACCATCTGAAAAGTGCTACGATAAATGTTGGGGAAAATATAGAGGTAAATAAGATAGTTCCTGTCCAGATTAACAATTCAGTGGAAAAGACACACGTATAAACATATGTAACAAAGGCTGAGCACAGGACCAGGAAAATTACTGAGTGCATGCTGGGCCTTGGGGTTCCAACCTGCAATCCTAGTGGTCTGGTCTTTAAAATCCTATCCTAGAGGTGCTGATCCATAGGACTGCTTCATCCACTCTGACATGCTCGCCATAGTTTCATCTGCTCTCTAAGCCTAAGATCTGTGGGATTGTTACTCCATTACACTGGACTTTACATATACAAAAATTACCCGAGAGATGAAGAAACGAAGTTTTAGAGAGGGACAATAACTTGCTCATGGTCGTATGTCTAATTCACTGGTTCTCAATGGGGGGCAATTTGGTCACGTCTAGAGACATTTTTGGTTGTCACAACTGGGAGGTGCTACTGGAATCTAGTGGGTGGTGGTCAGGGATGCTGCTAAACATTCAACATTGCACAAGACAGCTCCCACAACAAAGAATTATCCAGACCAAAATGTAAATAGTGCTGAGGTTGAGAAACCCTGATCTAATGAGAGAATCAGATTTCCTAACAAAGGCTGACTTACTTATACCTTACATATTGCAAAGAGTTGGTAAATATCTAGGACTTAGAAATATTTTTGTTAGATTTTGCTTGTAATGGTGTTGGTTCTTCTACCAGCAAAAGGAGTACTGAGAGTTCACCATTGAAACAACTCTGAGTTAGCTTTCCTGTAAAGGTGACCCTCTGCATGTGGTAATCCACACATAATCTCCTTCCTCCCCTCTCCAATAGTAAGCATTTCTAGAACAACTGGCTAGGGTGGCCAGTGCAGGAGTAATTCCCTGTGATTGAGCAGAATCCCAAGATTTTGCCCTGAGGGAGCTCACCATAATCTCAGTGGCATCACTTTTGCCCTGTCCAACTCAAATTGTCATACTGCTTACCGTGTCATGGACAGTTCCTGGATTGTCCTTGAACCCAAAGGATTGCTTCAGCCATCTCAACCTTCTTGTCATAGCTTCACCTCCACCCCAAGATTGAAGTCCAAGAGCTGCATTGTCAGTTCCTCAATCTGCTAACCAGTGCTGTGGGTGCTAGTGATCCCACCTGGGACTGGGGTCATTCCGGGCAGAGTGAATGCCTTCTATCCCAGAAGTTGAATCAGTTAGGGTCACTTATATGCAAGGCACTGTGCTATATCCTGTGAGAGGTGCAAAAGAAGTGTAATAGATGATCCTTGTCTTCTGGAAATTGACAGTCTAAACTGGAGGAAAATGATAAATACATATGAAGAACTAACTAATGATTCAAGACAGAAAATTATACATCTTGAAGACAGTAAATGTTGTAGGAATTTAGAGGTAAGAAAGATTCCTCTGAATTAGGAGGGTCAGAGCAAGTTTTCAGGGTGGGGGTCATCTTGGGACCTTGGGACCTGGGGTGGGGGTCATCTTGGGACCTTGGGTCTCAAGGAACACTTAAGAGTTAAGTGGAGGCCGACCTGGTGTCACAAGCGGTTAAGTGCGCGCGCTCCGCTGCAGCGGCCCCGGGTTCGCCAGTTCGGATCCTGGGCGTGCACAGACACACCGCTTGTCAGGCCGTGCTGTGGCGGCGTCCCATGTAAAGTGGAGGAAGATGGGCATGGATGTTAGCCCAGGGCCAGCCTTCCTCAGCAAAAAGAGGAGGATTGGCAGATGTTAGCTCAGGGCCAATCTTCCTCACAAAGAAAAAAAAAAGATTTGCGTCTAGACATTGGGGCCGGCCCCATGGCTTAGCAGTTAAGTGTGCACGCTCCGCTGCTGGCGGCCCAGGTTCGGATCCCGGGCGTGCACCGACGCACCACTTCTCCAGCCATGCTGAGGCCACGTCCCACATACAGCAACTAGAAGGATGTGCAACTATGACATACAACTATCTACTGGGGCTTTGGGGAAAAAGAGGAGGAGAATTGGCAATAGATGTTAGCTCAGAGCCAGTCTTCCTCAGCAAAAAAAAGAGGAGGATTAGCATGGATGTTAGCTCTGGGCTGATCTTCCTCACAAAAAAAAGAAAAGAGTTAAGTGGAGATAAAGAGAATTATGAAAGGTATGTTTGAGAAAAGAGAGAAAACCGGTCTGGCTGGAGTTGAGGCACTCAGTGTCAGAAAAGGCAGAGATAAAGTTAGAAAGACAGGTTTGCCAGATTGTGGCAGACCTTGAATATCAGGCTAAGGAATTTATATTTTATTCTGTAGATAAATGGGGAGCTGGCAATGGCTTATGAGTCAGAATGACCTGGTGAGGCCTCTCAACCCCAGGCCAGGTCCCCCTCTCCTACATCCTGGCTTGTCCAAAGCCATTGGTCTGGGAGCCAAGGATTCCAACCTTCTGTCAGGGCCGCCTCCTCCAGACCCACAGCTGTTCCAGGAAAGGTCATGAGAATTCAAAGACCCAAAGTGAGTCCCACATCTGACCCCAACTTGCTGTTTGTTTCACTTTCCCCATCTACAAAACTGAGCCCATTACCTTTATTTATCCGAGGAGCAACAAAATTAGGATAACAGAACTTGGATCTGCTCCTGCTTGAAGGAAACTCTCACGGGCTTTCCATCAGTATCCAGAGGCTGTATGGAACTCCGGAAGAGAGAGAGGCTGGGCACCAATCCAGGCCCTGCCTTCCTCTCTCCCAGCCCCCCTCATCCCCTCCCAACGCAGGCTAGAGGAAGCAGCAGCTGTTGTCCTGTGGGGAACACAGGCAGAGGTCCACCTGGCACTGCTGGGATTTTCACAACACCCACCCCAACAACTTTAAACACACACACACAGAGCAGCGACCTGGGGAGAGGTTAGGCCAACAGCAGTGACTATGGCGATAGAATGAGAAGGAGGCTGGGGTGGTTACCTCATATCCCTGGATAGAGGCTGCTGGTGTGAGGGGCTTTCTTCCCTCCCATCTTCTCTCCCACCATTTTGTCTTCTGCTCTCCCATCTCTAATTTTTCTCTTCTCTCTCCTGCCAGATGCCCCAACCAGTCCTTGGCCTGATGCCTGACTCCTTTTGTTCTCCCTAACCTTGTCCCCCTTCCTCCATCTTTTCCTCTTGCCCCATGAATGCACTGAAGGAAAAATGGCAAAAGTTATCTTACCGAGTGCAGAGGGAAACAGATCTTGGAAGCTGGATAGTTTAAGCAAATAAATAAACAAACAAAATCACCCACCTTATCCAAACAACAGAGGCAAAGTAAGGGTTTCAGCTTGAATTGTGCAGATGGTAGAGGTTCAACTCTTATACTTCAATTTTTGTGTGCAAACCTAAACCTTTACTCTCTCTTCCCTTTCACCTGAGACAGTAGGGCCGTATTTATTTTACTTTCATGTAGCACTAAGGCAGCCTTCTGGGGAACCCAGCATAATGGAGTTGAAGAGCAAACTAGGATAATTATAATGACAGGAAAACACAAGAGCGGAGGGCAGTGCAAGTCGTGGTTTGGAAACATCTCACTCTAGAATAATGAGAAGTAAGAAGGAGTCCAGGCTAGGAATTCAAATGAGCTCTTGGCCTTCCACCCACTCCTCCAACCCCAGTCTGCGGGCCAGGGCTGGACTGGCCTGTGCCGATCTGCATTCTCTCCACGGTCTGCTTTAAACCATGGATTTTATCTCCAAACATTTGCATTTCTACAGCAGCAGAGGCAAAATTCTCCATCCAGAAGTTCAAACTGCAAAGATTCAGGCACCGTAACAAAACGGTGAATGTTGTTCCCTCGCCAAGACCTCACTGAGGGCCAACCAGAGGAGCCAGAGCCCTGCCGGAACTTGCTCCTGGTTCTCTGTTGCCATCTAGTGGTAGGTCCCATCTCCAACACCACTTCTTCTGAAGGTCTTTCATCCTGACCCCAGCTATGGTCTCCAGCGTCTAAAAGGATGTCTCTCTGGCCTCAGAACAAACACTCCATCTTCCTGACTCCAAATCCTAACTTCTGGACCAGAGCGCAAACCTTATGATGGAGACGGTTTACGTGACCTGTCTACAGTCACAATCCACACAACAGCCAGGTGGTCTTTAAACAGACAGGCCTTTTACTCCTCTGCCTAGAACTCTCCAGGGCTCCCCACTGTGTTCAGAGCAAGAGTCAGTCCTCCTAATGGTCTCTCTGGTTTTCCATGATCTGGCCTCTGGCCTCTCTCTGACCCCATCATTCACCTGCTCCAGCCACGTGCACTCCTTGCTGTTCCTCCAACACTCTAGGCGTCTGTCTACTTCAGGGCTTTTGCAGTCTGTCCTCCCCACTTGGAGCATTCTTCAAAGCACAAGTTCACTCTCTCACCTTCACGTCTTTGTCCCAGAGTCACCTACTTCAAAGGCCCTGTTTAAAAATCACTGCCCACCAACCTCCGTCTTGTCCTACTTTATTCCTTAGCAATTATCACTTTGAGCAATGTATGTATTTATTTTTTACTGTCTTACCCCCAATAGAATGTAAGCCTCACAAAAGTAGAGATTTTTGTCTCTTTCGTTCACTGATATATCCCAAGCACCTTGGCACACAGTAGGTGCTCAATAAATATTTGAACCTGAACCCGAGATTCTGAGATCACCTGCTACTTTCAGATGAATCCTGAAAACAAAAACACTGTTCATCTCAGTTTCGCAAGCCTTCCCACCCACCGAGAGTGATGCTTCTCTGTCTCAGTCTCTTAGTTCTCCTGAGAGCCATATGCCAAGCTCACTGGAGCCCCCAGAGCAGCACTGACCCAAGCTCTCCACACCATGTAGCTCCCACCAGGAACAGAGCCAACAAAGTGAAGGAAGGCCTAAGGCTTGATGCTGAGCAACACCACCACCAACAGCATTTCCAAATTTGGACAATGTTTAAATTTTGCAAATTTCAACAAAGTAGGAAGGGAAAGAGTAAAAGATGAGAGGTGTTGGGTTCCTTCTACAGGTAAAGCCAGGTGGGGCCTGGAGGGGCCCAGGTAAAGCCAGGTAGAACTGGAGGGGCCTGGAGGAATGAATCATTGTAGAATAGCTGAGTTGGGATGGTGCTGGGCGTCGTGACTGTGATGATTCATCCACTTCCCTGTCACCTCCATCTCCTCCAAAAGAAGAGCAGTAAGTCCTGATGACAAGAAACCATACAAAGCAACTTTCTATGCTATTCTATCTCTATCTCAAGTCAGAAAAAGGCAATCTTTACCACCACAGTGATTGGCTCTTCCCAGAATCATGAACCAGAGGAGTATATAGGAGGAGATAAATGACACCTCTCCCTGAAATTCATTTTGGGCTGACACCTGGGTCAGGTGCTTTATTAGAGTCATTAAAACCATGTGACCAGGGGCCATATCTAGTCTTGGAGCGTGAGGATTCAAGCTTCCTCATTGCTGAACATGTTTAGACAGGTGCACTACTTCCATAGGTATCCACTTATTTGAGACACGTAAATGGAGAGGCATGAACCTGATTCATTTCCTGACCCAGGAGTGCTCCCTAGCCCGCCCCAAACAGAAGCTGTGTAGCCCAGACCAGCTCTTAAGGAGCTAGGCAGTGAGAAGAGGCCCTCAGAAATCCAAGGCCCAGCGGTGGCTAGGTGCATCCTCAACCCACAGAGCAGGAGCCACAGGGCGAGGACTCGGTGAGGAGGTGAGCCCTGTGGTGGGACATGGCTGAGAAGAGAGGACAGAGAAGGGACAGGTTCTGACCAGGTAAGAATACACTCATGTGAGTGATAAGATGGACAAGGGAGGGACTCAGTGTGGAGGGGATGAGAACAGAGATGGGAGGAGAGGAGAGTGATGCTGGGGGATGGAGGCACAAAATGGGGATACCAAGGAGATGGGGATGGGCTCATGGAGGGGATGAGATACAGAGAAAGGGATGGGGACACAGGGACACAAAGGGGCTGGGACTTGAGGGAGAGGAGATAGAACAAAGAGTGGGAGGCAAGAGGGACAGAATGAAGGAAGATAGGGATACAAGGTGAGGTGGTTGGGGCCATTGGGTTAGGGGCTGGGGTCACAGTGGATGTGGGCACATGGAGGGAGAGGAAGGGATGAGACACAGGGTGAGGGAGGAAGGAGGCAGTAGTGGAGGGAGCTGGTGATTAGCTAGAAGGAGCAGGTATAGGAAGGCTAATTTCTCAACTAAACACCACCTGCTCTCTGTCCCCAGCGAGCACAGCCCTCCATTCTGACTGTTCCCCCTAAGAGAGATGGCAGCAGCCAGAGCAGGATTCTGCCGCCTGCTGCTGCTCCTGCTGCTGGGGCTGTGGGTGGCCGAGGTCCCAGTCAGTGCCAAGCCCAGGCACATGACCTCAGCTCAGTGGTTTGAAACTCAGCACGTGCAGCCCAGTCCCCAGGGATGCAACAAGGTGATGGGCAATGTCAACAAGTACACGAAACACTGCAAAGACCTCAACACCTTCCTGCATGAATCCTTCTCCAGTGTGGCCACCACCTGTCAGACCCCCAGCATAGCCTGCAAGAACCGCCATAAAAACTGCCACCAGAGTCAGAAGCCCATGTCCCTGACCATGTGTAAGCTCACCTCCGGGCGGTATCCAGACTGCAGGTACAAAGAGAAGCAACTGACTGCTCCATACATCGTTGCTTGTGACCCGCCCCAGAAAGGGGACTCAGGGCAATTCCAGCTGGTTCCTGTGCACTTGGACAAAGTCCTTTAGTTTCCAGCCTTCCTCACTCCTGGATTGTGCCTTAATTCCCTTTCTAGGCCCCTGCACCACTCCTTCTATGCTCAGAAGGTTATCTTCCCCTCATCTCTTGGGGCCCTTCCAAGCTCAGGCTCTTTTGAGAGGCTGAGGGGGAGCTGAGATCGATACCTCAGTAGGCTAAGCTCCAGAATAGATGGTCTTTCATCTTTTTGTTGCTGTTTTCCCAGAAGCTTATCCCCAAGAGAGGGGCTGAGCAAGCTCAGGGGTGTGGGTTCCCTGGTCCGTGCCTTGTATATCTCTCTCCTGCCCCACCTTATCATGACAGCATGACAAGAAGAGGAAATAAATGAAAACGGTTGCACAGGATTTATGGACAGAGCTGTTCCTGTTCCTAAACTAGGAATTTTCACCAGCTTTGACGTGGTAGTGAGGTGGCCTGTGTGCAGAGAGGCAGCCGGAAGGAAAGAACACAAAGAAGTACCACTTCATGTTTATATAGCATTTCATGCTTTTCATGCCACATGAGTCCCTTGTGAGATAGACTTGACAGAGATTACTTGCCTACTTTAGGATGAGGAAATTGAGATTTCAGAAAGCTTAACTAAAGAGCTTGTCAAATTGGCTAGTAGCAGAACCTGGACTTGAACCTAGGTCTCCTTCTTCTAAATACAGTGCACTTTGTACTTGACCATCGGACAAAAATGGAGAGACCTCTACAGGGGCAAGAGGAGAACTAGGTAAGAGTTCACCCATGAAGAAATGTACCCAGAGAGCTCTGAAGAGCCTGTTACCCTGTGTTGGCTGCAATAATGGTTATTATCCCTTTAGCCAAGAGACTGTTACGGGGTGCTCCAGGGATCTTAATTCATTCTCTCTCTCTCTCTGCCTCTCTGACTACCCTCCCCCTTCTCCAGCCCACTGTTGTTCTGACCTGGGCCCTGGGCCTGGCTCTGGCTAGATCCCCTTGGCCTGAAGGCATAGGATCAGGGGAGTGTCCCAGCTTCATCTCTGCTCCAGGATCACATTTCCCTTGACCTCAAGGGACTTCCGTGGCCCAGAGCCTGCTTGTCACAAACAGGCTGGTGGGAGCTGCCAGAGCTTCCTTCCTCCTGATAATGATCTCTCCTGCCTTGGTGCTTCCCTGGCTTTCCACTCTGGCAGTTGGCCCAGGCTGGAGGGGTTGAGACGTGGAAATGCCATCTTCCTGTCCCCCTGGGCTGCAGATACCATTTCTCCCTCCCTAGTGAGCAGAGCTGGAGAAGCTCTGGTTTTCTGTTGGCTCTATTGTGTTAGCCCCCTCACCCCCACCCAGTATTGCCTGCAGCCCTGACCATCACCAGCAACCTTCTCTCTTCCTTCATCTCACTCCCAGATGAGCTGTGCTACACCCATGCCCACCCCACTTCAGCACCCAGCCAGGTTGTTGCACCTTCTCTCCCCAGCTGGGGAGTCTACTCTCTTCCTGTCCCTCCCCAACACCTCCAGTGCTCCTTGACTCCTTACCAGAGTCAGAGTAAGCTTTGGAGCCAGATAGAATTGGGTGTAAATCTTAGCTCAGCCCTCCCTGGCTACATGACCTCAGCAAATTACTGAACCTCCCTGCAGCTATGTTTCTATATAGCAAAGTGGGAGCCATACCACCTATCCAGTGGGAATGCAGGAAGATTTGGAAATGACATTTATGAAGACTTAGTCAGCCCCAGGCACCGGTAGGCATTCAATCATGACGATTAGTAGTAGCAGTGGCAGTAGCAGTAGCAATACCCCCATCCAGTCATATCCACCCTTGGCAAATAGGCAGACCAAGGCAAATACCCCACTCAGTTCTCCTTGAGGGCTTTCTTCTGCCAGAGTGAGGTTCATGAGCAGGCTAGAGGACAAGTCTGCGGGCAGAGTCCTGCTAGGTGGGCCGGATGGTTTGAGATGATGAGGAAAGAAGGTAGGGAAAGGGTGATCAAAAGAAAAGAGAGCAGAACCTTGAACAATTCAACCAGAGTGTGGAGCCAATAAGTTGAAGAGTCTTGGAAGTAAAAGGTGCACTAAATATACATTGTGGCCAAATGCCAAATGACTGAGTGTAAAATCTCTACATCCTGTGGTCTCTATACTATACATTAATTATTCTAAATAGGTGGTTTTCAACTGAGGTGTATAAAAAAGCAAGATACTTAGGGGTAGCTAATACTTCTTTTCACTTTATTCTTTTTTCACAACTCTTTATATTTTCTTTATTGTTGATTTTTTTATGGATATTATGGCTTTGAAGACATCCTCCTCACAAAATTTTGAAGTGGCTAAAATTATGACTTTAATGCATCTTCTCAAAATGAAAAGAATTTCCGATAGAACTTTTTCTTGAAAGACTCATGACCTACATAGTATTAAATAACTAAAAATTAAACATAATTTAAAAGTAATCTGTGGTGATAGAGGTCAGAATAGCAGTAGTCTTGGGGAGTACTAACTGGGAAAGGGTAAGAGGTAAGCTGGAAATGTCCTTTCTAGGTCTGGATATGTTTACTTTGTGAAAACTCATTGAGTTGTGTACTTATGATTTGTATATTTACTGTATGTAAGTTATACCTCGATAAAAAAAATCCTCCTAAAAAGAATAGTTCTTAAGAATAATTTTATTTAACATGATAAATGCTAATACACCAATCAATTGTACAAAGATTATGATATAATGAAATCATAGATAGAATTATGATATAATCTAATTTCTATTGTTCTGCTCTGTACTATTTCTTAAATTAAATAGTATTTGTACTATTTATTAAATTGTTATAAATACTTTTGGCTCAAAAAGTATATAAGGTTCTTCCTATAGTTATCCAGCTAATATACTCTCCTATTTATATTAACTGTCAACTAATTTTCCTGTTTTTTAACTATGTGAAAATTCTTAATAATAGTTTTGTATATAATTCTTAACAATAGTTTTGTATATAACATAAGCTTTCACAACCATTAATTATTACAGCATTTTTCTTAAAATAGTAAATATGCATTTATACTTCCACTGACTGATACACTTTCTACATTTAAAAAAGTTCATGAGGAAAATTTCACTCCAAGTTACATCTAGAATGCTCAGAAATATTTGAAAGTGACTGTTCAGATATTAACAACGAATCCAAAAGACTTGCCTTGTTCTCATTACTGATGCTTTAACTGATTAGATTTGACAGTCACCCAGTCCTTCACATGATCTTGATCACAGCCAAGTTTAGGGATGCCAAGAATAATGTTGAAATAGGCATTTGGCTATTCAGCCTTCCAAAGGTCAAAGCTGAGCTCCAAAATGAATAACAGGTTTGGGCCAAATACCAAGGCTGGCTAAATCTTGACGCATTCCTACTTAAAACCTGAAGAATAAGAAAAGGAGACAGATTCATTATAAGAGATTTCTGTGGCTGGGAGTGGGAGCTTGGAGAGGGGAGGAGGGTGTGCAGAGGAGTATTGCCCAGTCTTGTGTAGACGGCTTCAAAGAAAATTGTTTTGACTTGGACCTAAGGAGCAGAAATGGAATCCAGTAAAGAAAGTAACCAAAAAAACTGGAGCTAGAGAGAGCTAGCTTTCCTAGTAGTGAGACTGAGGTAGATGAGGTAGGAGACTTTTCTACACGACCCTGATTCCCTGATGTTTCCACACTCTGAAGTAAATGATCCATAGACACTATGAAGAGGGCCAGCTGAGTCAGTGTGAAGAGAAGGGTCCTGATCTCAAGGGCAGGTTGTAGGAAGAGGAAATGTCCTTGAGATGAGGACCCTTCTCTACACAATGATTCGGCTGGCCCTCTTCATAGTGTCTACGGCTCTAGGGAATAACCCTAGAGATACAACAGCAGAGAACATACCAGTAGCGACAACATCCAGGGAGTGTTCTTGTTGAGAGAACCTTGGCTCATTTCATCACATTTCTCCCATGCTCCTGCACAAGTGGGCCTCCAAAAGGGCTTCGAAGACGTCAGATCCTCACTCTTTTAAAGTCCTCCTCCTACTCCCATCCTGCCATGGAGGGGTAGAAAGAGCAGTTACAGCTCTTATCAGGATGTTTACCTGTGCAGGGCTCCAAAGCCAGGGAGCTTGGGGGCATCCATAAAGCCAAAGGGGCATGAGAAAGCCCACTAATAAGGCCTTGTAGGAAGTCCATGGTTCGCAAGAGGGGAGGTAAGGAAAGATCTACCCATAATGGAAAAACAAGCTGTGGTGGAAAGTCCTCTC
This sequence comes from Diceros bicornis minor, assembly GCF_020826845.1. Taxonomy (NCBI): domain Eukaryota; kingdom Metazoa; phylum Chordata; class Mammalia; order Perissodactyla; family Rhinocerotidae; genus Diceros; species Diceros bicornis. The sequence goes on along the minus strand of NC_080744.1, from coordinate 28,238,780 downwards.
AACTTAGGGAGATGGGAATTTCCTCCTTTATATAAAAGTAACCTACTTCACAGGAGTATTAATGTAGATTAAATGTGAGAATATATATAAAGCACTTAGTACAGTAGCTGGCAAGTAGGAAAAGTTTGAGAGGTGTTATCATTTATATTTATTACTGCGGAGTCAAATTTGAGTGGCCAAACCTATGATGGATGGAGCAGGCCTGACTTCCTTGACAGAAGAACAAAGGATTTAAACAAAGGAGGCCAAATTCCTCCTCAGCTTCTCCCTGCCAAAAAAATTCCTAGCCAAGAGTAAATAAGGTGAGGTTCAAGGTCAGACAAAAAGGACAATATGCACTAATTTCTCTAGGTAAGGTAATCCGGTGTGGGGTGGGGTGGGTGGCAATGCTTTCAATTGGAGCAAAAAAAAAGGCTGTCTAGTATTTCTGTTAAGACTACTTTACTTGAGGGGGGCGTTTTCTCATCTCTGTGTTCCATGAATCCAAAGATATGAAAAGAAAGCAGAAGATTTAGGGCCACTAACTTTTTTTCTTTAGTTAGTTAGTTATTTTCACCCCCAAAGCCCCAGTAGATAGTTGTACGTCATAGTTGCACATCCCTCTAGTTGCTGTATGTGGGACGCGGCCTCAGCATGGCCGGAGAAGCGGTGCATCAGTGCGTGCCCGGGCCACCAGCAGCGGAGCGCTCGCACTTAACCGCTAAGCCATGGGGCCGGCCCAGGGCCACTAACTTTTGAGTGTGTCTTTCTGTTCCCTCCAAAGGGTTCAACTATCACAGCAATTGATGGAAAGAGGGGTCTAATAAAATTTCCAACTTCCCCTCCTGAGACATTTATACTATCCCCTCACCTCCATCATAGAAGACCTCTTATATTATTCTCCATTTCCTAGGGTGTCTTCCATTATTCAAAACCACTGCCAATGCCCATGGCTCATGGTCCGCCACTGCCTTTCAATGGATTGGTTACAGTGGGAAAACATCATAGTTGTTACTTTGTATGGTCTTCACATAGAAACTTAGTTGAGCTTACACATTTAAAACACATACTGACCTGGTGTGAATTAGTACAAATTCTTGCTTGGGCTGTGGCATTTAACACAAGACAGAACTTCACATCTCATAGCTTTAGGCTCTTTCAGTAGATATTCAGAAAATTATAATGTTACAAGAGATCTTATCTAGTGACCTCAGAGATCATCTAGTCCTGCCTTCTCCATTTTGCAAATGAGAAAAATAAGACCCAGAGGACTTCAACTCCTTGCCCAAGATCGCATGGCTAGTTTAAGTAAGAACACAGGTTTCTTGAACCAGTCCAGTGATATTTCCAAACTGGCATGCTAATTAATGGTCCCAAATGGATTTCCAAGGTCAAACTCACTATCCATGGATTTTCCAAGGTCAAACTCACTATATATGGACCGGCAAATCAATCCGCAAATGGACAGATTCCCCGATGTAAGACAAAAGCATGTTCATCCAAAAGAGTGTTTCGTGCCCATGATCCTGACACGTTTACATTTCTGCCTCTCACCTGTGGACCACACCCCCTTCACCTGAATGCTCACATTGTGTCAGCGAGATGGAAAAAAAATGGCACCCAACGACTTGAGGGTAAACTAGTCAAGCATGTCCCTGGACCACGCCGTTGGCTACTGAAGACATAAATAAGGGCATGCAGCAAAAACAAAGGTCTTCACTTCCCATATGCTATTCAGGGCCAGGGTGAAAGCATTGCAGATTCCATTTGGTGGACCTCCAGGTGGGCCTGAGACATCCTGAAACATTTTATCTTTGGTAAAGGTCACCATTCTCTACCCTCAAAGTTGGTGCATCCCAGGCTGGGTTTTCACAGTCAACTAGAACCCACAGAGCAATGTTTCTCAGACTTTTCCCTAAAATGGTAGTAATGGCAGAAGAAAATTCATTAAAACACCCGAAGTGGTGCCCAGCAAACATGAGCTTTCTCTGAAGCCTCCTTCTTTCACTTAATTAATATTTATAGAATTGCCATGCGCATAGATGTTTTATACGTTATCTTAAAATTTCATTTGTGGCAATAATGGATCAACGTTAGTTTCCTGATTTTGATGGCTGCGCTGCGATTACGTAGGCAAGAGGACTTGTAATTAGGAAATACTCACTTTAGTATTAAGGGGTAATGGGACATCATGTCTGTAACTTATTCTCAAATAGTTCAGAAATGTTAATAATTGGGGAATCTGGGTGAAGCATATAGGGAAGCTCTGTGTACTATTTCTGAAACACATATAAATTTAAAATTATTTCAAAGTCAAAACATTCTAAATTGTAAAAAAAATGTAATTTATTTGAATTTTTCAAGATACTCCATCACATAATTTTAGTTTATGTAAAAATAATGCTTTAAATTACTTGCTCTCTCCAAAAAATTGTTTTAGTAAAATTGGAAAAGAAGACATTGTCTTGTGTCTTTGTGTACTCTGCACACGTCTGCATTCAGCCTAAGGTAACAGTACATTGGCCTTAATAAGGTTTTCCTTAACTTGCTCTCCATGGTTTGGTGTCTCTACCCAGGATTTCTCTTTAAGAATTGGGCGAGGAAGATAAGATAGTTACAGTGCTAGGGCAGTAGGAATGTCCTTCACATGCTAAAAAAAAATGAGAAAACAGACAGAGAGCATTTGGAATAGTGGCTAGAACAAAGAACCCCCTCAATAAATGTTAGCTATGATTGTTTTTATCATTGTTGTCATCTCTGGGAGGTCCAAATGCTGGACACAGGCTTGTAGTAAGTTAAAGGTTACAAAACACATGTGAGCGGAGCCACATGCCTCAGCTCTGGTTGGGTTGAAGACTCCATCCTCTCCTTCTTGAGGATAGATCCTAGAGTCAGAAACAAAGGGAGACAGTCTACCCACTGAGGCAAGATCATGGGACTGGGGTCCCTGGGAAGGCCCCAAAGAGTTACACAGTAAAGAAAAATGGACCTGGCAGGAGACAGGGACTGGGAACAGAGCCACTGGGAACAGAGTGAGGCTTCCCAGAAGGAGTGTGGCAACTAGATTTCACGTGGTAGAGCTCTGAGGCTCAGAGTTCAGATACCAGGATCCAGGGTATCTCCTGGCCATGGGCCTTCAGAGCCAGGGACTTCTCTTGGAGAAGAATCCCTCTTGGAGAGATTCCCTGTGGAAGCTTCTCACAAGGCTCCTGCCTTGATCTGAGACCAATCTAGCTCCCCTGCCTGGATTGTTGACCAGTTGCCAAGACCTCGGATCCCTGCAAATAGACCAAGGAGCACATTCAGAGAAGCTGGGGCAAGGTAGCCCTGTGGTTCTCCAGAGCTGCTCAGGAGCAGGACGCTGCCCTGCAGTCTTCTCATCCTTCTTGTCTCCTTCTGGGCTTTTCCAGCCTGAGCTTGCCTCTACCCAGTTTCCTAGACTTTCATTCTGTTTGCATTATTCCCTTCTTTTCCCATTTCTCTGTCTCCCAGGGATATTGCTATATATACTCACAAAGTAATTGGGGAGCTAAATATTCATAATCTCAGTCTCCTTTTCGAATTAGCATTGCAACAATGATTCACAGCCAGAGCGGGTCAAATGCCAGGACCTCAGGGTAATCTATTGTTAGGAGTAAGTACTCCTTCCAGTCACCTGTCCTGGTCCCAGGTGGTCCACCATGGATGTGTGAGCGGTTTGGCAGAAAGTTAGCTGAAAATCTTCTATCCTGCACTGAGAGAAACAGAATACTATCAGCAGTCACTTGCCTCCTGAAGCTAATGTTATACCTTCATCCAGTTTGTCTCTGGGTGAATTTTACTTCAAGGCTTCCACATCCCAGCTTGGGTCAGCCTTGGCACCTATGGAAAGGAGCATCCGCAACGGGCAATGGTTCTTCTCACACCCCGTCATAAGTAACTTATCAGAGCCGTGTAGCTTTCAGCTCGTTAGTCACAGCTAACTGTGTCCTTGTGCACAACCTCTATGAATAGATCCCACCATTGCCCTCTGCTGAGGGACCAGGAACCAGCTCTGGGCAATCTCATACAGGACCCAAGCAGAGGACTAGAAAATGTACATCCCACTTCCCACTTAGCCACTGCTGGTCATTTGTAATGGACCTGGCCCCCTGCCCCAGCCCCAATCCTCCAGAATCCACTTCCTCCAAAAGTGTCTGCCTCTCACCACCAGGAGGCTGTTTGGAGGGTGAAGCCTGATGAACCACACTAGGAGTGGCACTTGTAATTCAAAGGCTACCCTCATGGTGCTGCTGTCCTTCAGGCCAGCAACCCAGATGGATTTTCTGGCACCCTCACCCACCCCTCCTAGGGTATCCTGAAAACTTGGTCTTTCTGGATCATTGCTTATTCTCTACGACCCCTCTTTTGAGCTACCTTCAGGGTCTTCTGTAGGGCCTCTCCTTAAATTCTAGTCTGGCTACTAGCACTTTGATGCTGCTGCCTTTTTTTTTTTTTTTAAGATCAAATGTTGCTTTTGTTTTGAGGAAGGTTGGCCCTGAACTAACACCTGTTACCAATCTTCCTCCTTTTTTTTTTTTTTCTCCCCAAAGCCCCAGCAGATAGTTGTATGTCATAGTTGTACATTCTTCTAGTTGCTCTATGTAGGACGCTGCCTCAGCATGGCTTCATGAGCGGCGCATATGTCCGCGCCCAGGATCCGAACCGGCGAACCCAGGGCTGCCGAAGCGGAACGTGTGAACGTAATCACTAGGCCACTGGGCCAGCCCCCTGATGCTTCTTCTTGTTTCATAAGGTGTTAGAACCAGGGGGCGTTTCAGAAATTATTCAACTGAAATTCTTTGTGTTACAAATGATGAGGAGACTGAGAGGACAAGAGTGATGATTCAGTTCAACACAGTTACTGAGTGTCCCTATGAGCATCAATATGCCTGGCACTATAGAGCTAGAGAAGCCTGAAAGGACTGATTCCCATCCCACGAGTTTGCCGTCTAGTTGGGAAGACTGGATACACATGTAAGAATTAATTAACAAACAAAGTAGTACCCAAATGAGCAGTACCAGGAATTAATGCTGAAGGAGATTATGTTCAGGACGGATTAGCCTGAGGTAGACTTGTACAGGAAGGTTCAGGCAGGTGATCATGATCAAGCTGAGATGATCAAGCTGTGCTTTAAAGGACAGACAATATTTGAGGGAGGGCCCTCAGGGAAGAGGAAAAAACAGAAGTAAAGTTGAAGAGAGCAAAACATGTCCAGGAAACAAAAGGAAAACCAGTCTATTAGAATAGAATTTGATCACTATCAATACACAGGGAAGCAGTGTGGCAGGGAGGAACCGCATAACTTTGGAGCTAGACCTACCTCATTTTCATTCCTTGCCCTGCCACTTACTAAATCTGTGACCTTAACTTCTCCTAGCCTCAGTTTCCTTTTCTGTAAAATGGGGATATAACATGGAACACACAATATTGTTTTGTATATAAAATTGTATATAAAGCATAATGCCTTGGCACACAGTAAGCACTTTTTTAAATGATAGCTATGATTCTTAACAAAGTACACAGCACTGTGCCAAGCACGTGGTAGATGTTCGCTGAATGGTGGTGAGTAGTTTCTCTTTCCGCCTGCTGCTGTTGTACAGCCCTGTGCTGATTTGACCCTTAAGTAGTGTGGTGTGTACTATCGTGGCTGCCTTTAGTAAAGTGGTAAATATTACATTCAAGGCAACTGGCCCTAGAATGTCTGGGGCCATGTTTAATACCACCATAGCATACTAGACACTTGAAGGTTTCATCACATCACATTGAATATTTAAAATATATATTCCTCATTCAATATCATTCTTGCAGAAATGTATCAAATGATTTTAAAAGTTTTACTTCTGAAATTATTTGACTATAAGTAATTTGTGATTGGCACTGTTCCTTTTGCAATTGTGGTACTTGGGAATTCCTGTAAAATGAGAAAATCTAACCTGAGACCATTTTCCAATGTAATAAACTTATGCATCCCAAATTTCAAAATAAATGAAATCAACTTTGTGTCACTGTGGTAGCACGTAAGTAAATAGTTTAAATTTGATGTTGCAGTTGACTTTTCCTATATTGGAGCCAATATACTTTTCTCTCAGTCTCAAATATAGTGGGCCCTTGAAAACCTCCCAGACCCTCGGCACTGAGCCTCTCGTGCTTACTGGATAAGATGGCCCTGCGACTGTGGTGGTTGGGAAGACTTGTGATAAATGACCGGGATCAAATACACAATCAAAAGAACCCCTTCCCCAGGCCTCCAAGAGCGGGGCTGGCCAGCTGCAGGGCCAGCACCTACTTGAGGGAAAGCATGTTGGCAACTTCATTGGATTCAGAGCTTGCACGGTCTGTGGTCAGTCATCTTGGGCAGCACAACATGTGTATGTCAGCCCTTGGCTCCTGCTGCCATCCCCACCCTCTCGCTCCAAAGCCCGAGGCTTGGGTCTGCAACTGTTAATGAATAATCACTTGATCATCTTTCCATCCCAAGGGGAGAGGCTGGGCCCAGGGCTTGCAAAAGAGAAATGACTTCCTGGGTAAATACATATATATTTGCTCCCTGGGGCCCAAGTCAACTGCCTGCTGGATAATGTTCTACTGGGTTGAAAAATCAATGTTGTGTTAGCTCTGTGGGGAGGAGTGCATGAAGGGATCCCCCCTGTGGAAAGGGTGAGCTCTGCTGGTGAACCAGGCTCTACTTTGGAGGCAGAGGAACGAACATCTCAGAAGTTTCCCATCTGGCAATGCAGATCCTAGGAGTCTCAGTGATTTTTGCCACTTTGAGGAGCATTTTATCTCAAAGGCAGTCAAGTCAAAATCCCAGAGGTCAAGATGCTGGGTGGGGTCCAACATACTGACAGGGACCCGAGGGGCTGTAGCCAGAGCAAGTTCCCTATCTTCAGTCATTTGCTTCCTCCCTTGACAATTGTTGCAATATCCACTTACTGCCAGTATTATAATTTACTAAATATGTGTGACTTAGTTCAAATAATGCTTTGAAAATGAAACTATGTAACAGCACATTTCAAAGAATACTAGTGTCACTTAACAAATAGAAGTAAAAATAAACACAATGAATATCATCCAATTTTTAAAGATTCTATCCAGATGTGTTTTCCGCTGAAGACTCAGTCTGAGGTTTGTTGCCTCTATTGAAAAGGAGGGAGAGGGCGGGCCCCGTGGCTTAGTGGTTAAGTGCGCATACTCTGCTACTGGCGGCCCGGGGGTTCGGATCCGGGGCGCGCACCCACACACCGCTTCTCCGGCCATGCTGAGGCCGCATTCCCACATACAGCAACTAGAAGGATGTGCAACTATGACATACAACTATCTACTGGGGCTTTGGGGGAAAAAAAAGGAGGAGGATTGGCAATAGATGTTAGCTCAAAGCCGGTCTTCCTCAGCAAAAAGAGGAGGATTGGCATGGATGTTAGCTAGGGCTGATCTTCCTCACAAAAAACAAAAACAAAACAAAACAAAAAAAAAAGCACAAACAGAGACACACTCACTACGCTCTGCCTGGATGGGGGAAACACTTTCTCCCTCCCTTTTCAGCCTGGCTCTAGACCAAAGAGGTGGGTTGAAAGTCAGGAAGCTCCTGGCCCCACTCTGCCAGTCACTTGGTGGCCTTGGGAAGGGCATTTGCTCTTTCAGGAACTCTAGCTCCTTCATCTGTAAAATAAGGAGTTGACTGAGATGATCTCTAAGGACTCTTCCAGCTCTGACGGTCTGTCATTCCAAGACTTTCTCCAACAGGGCAAAATGTCTGCCAGGGAAAAATCCCACCTCATCATGCTGCTTTGCCGGCTGGAGCAGTGATTGCCTTACTGGGGGAGACTGTTCTCACTAGCTTCAGTGAGAAACTGGGCCAGAGAACGGAGAGGAATTAGCCTGACTCCACAACCTTAATATTGATTCTTCCAGGAACACCAGAGCTAGCCTGGGAGAGTGGGGTATGAACCCTTGGCCCATTTTTCTTCCAAAGTGAGTTTCCTTGTGGTCTGACTTCTCAGAGTTTCAAACAAGAAACATGGGAACATGAAAAGAATAGGGGCTTTGGAAGCCGAGAGGCGTTGATTAAAATCCTGTATTTGACACTTTCTAGCTGTGTGATGATGGGCAATTTCCTTAACTTTTCTAAGCCTCAGTTTACTCATATATATACATATAAAAAATTGTACCTCATAAAACTCTTCTAAGGGATAAACAATATAAGTATTTATTGGAGGCATAAAAAGGTACATTATCCGCTGGGACTGAACAATAAAAGGCCAGTGGTGTTCTTAAATATCTGGGGCTGTAGGAGCCCTGCAATAACTGACTTGTGGTCTGAAATTCTTAGAAGGGCTAGCAGGGCTCCCCCATGGTGATCTACTCACCCACCTACCTCTCCCTCTGTTCCATTGTCCCCCTTAGAAGAGATGGCAGCAACCAGAGTAGGATTCTGCTCCCTGCTGCTGGGGCTGTGGGTGGCCGAGGTCCCAGTCAGTGCCAAGCCCAGGCACATAACCTCAGCTCAGTGGTTTGAAACTTAGCATGTGCAGCCCAGCCCCCAGGGATGCAACAAGGTGATGGGCAATGTCAAGAAGTACACGAAACACTGCAAAGACCTCAGCACCTTCCTGCATGAACCCTTCTCCAGTGTGGCCACCACTTGTCGGACCCCCAGCATAGCCTGCAAGAACGGCCGTGAGAACTGCCACCAGAGCCAGAAGCCCATGTCCCTGACCACGTGTAAGCTCACCTCCAGGAGGTACCCAGACTGCAGGTACAAAGAGAAGCAACTGGACACGTTCTTCCTTGTGGCCTGTGACCCTCCCCAACAGAAGGATGACCTGAGGTACCAGCTGGTTCCTGAGCACTTGGATAATGCTGTCTAAGGCCAGGTGTGCCCCCCACCCCAAGTTCTGCAGAGTCCTGACACTGCTGCTGCATTTCCTCCCTGGAATTCTCTACTAATCTTTACCCGCTTTGCAAATACCACTTCCCTCCTACACACCCAACTTCACATACTCTTAATTCTGTAGGGAGTTTTACGGATGCTCCAAATGGTGAGGGACGAGTGGTCATTCTGTTTTGCCCTTCACTGCTGCTTCTTTTGCTTTGAATGTGACACCATGTGGGTCTTCAAGCATCAAGGATCTCAGCAAGGGTAGATCCAGGTTTTGTGGGGCTTATGGCATATACAATTTTGGAGACCATCTAGAGAAAAAGAATATAAAATTACAAATGCAAAATAAGGGCAGGGCCTTGGGAGGGCTGTGGTTGGACAGTTCGCAGTGATCCCAGGCAGGGGAGACCATCTAAAGAAGGAGGGCAGGAAACTGCGCTGGGGTGACTGCGCTGGGTTCCCTGCATTGGGCAAAGCAGTGTCCGATTTTGCTCCAATAAAAGACTCTGCTCTTCCTGATTCTGTGTTACTGTCCGGGGAAAGTACGGAGGTTTGGAAACCCCTTCTTATCTCTGTGAGGCCTCAGCTTCCCTGCCCTACAGGCAAGAGAGAAGGCAGCAGCCTGAGCAGGTGGACTCGGCCTTCCACGCCCTTGAGAACCACCTGGTGGTCCCACCTTACAGGAAGGGGAGGAGGGAAAGGAACAGCAGGCTGAGACCCGGGATGCCAGTCAGATTTGAGGCTGATCCACTTGTTCGTGCTCAAGCCCTAACCTCACAGGTCACTGATATATCAGACCCAGGGCAGAAGCCCCAGACTTCTGAAGAGAATTTCCCTCCCTCGGGAATTTCAGAATCAGGACCTTCCAAGAATCTTGATCTGGTTCCAATTAGTGCTTCTCTGATTAACTGAGGTGAAGGAGAAGTTTTATGTGGAACCTGCCAGAGACCAAAACTTTCATAAAATACAATAAAATGAATTATGAGAAAAATGAAATAGAACATACAGATATAGAAGACAAAAGGCCAAATTTTTTATTATTAGATTCAATTAACGTAAAATCACTCTATCAAATTGGTGTAAAAGTGTTTCAACGCTTCCTCTCAATCTATATACTTATCTCGATAGATACACAGAGAAAAGCACACAGACATTATACCCATATACACACATAAATACCAACATGAGACATACATATGCATACACATACACACACACAGGGACACGTACTCACACATGTGTACGTGTGTGCACAACACAAACACACATCCACATGTGCACACACTCAATAGTAAGGCAGCCTCTCTCCTTCCCTCTACCAACTCTGCCTCCTCCACACTCCTTCCTTACATATTTAGAAAGAGATGTTCCTACACAGACTAGGGCTCAGAATAAGGAAAGGACTGGTGAAACATGAAGTGGCAGAGAAAGCAGAGAATCCAAGAATTCCCACTCCCAGCCTCCTTCCCTGCTTTCTAGAAGAGATCTAAGGCAGATCTCCTGCTACATACCCCACCCACACTATCCTACCCCAAATACAGCTTCCTCCATGGCATCCAGGCGGCCCACCACACCACGCTCTGCCCACCACTATCACTGCCTTTCCCACCCCTGTGCTTCTGACCAAGGAAGGCGTATTGGAAGTGAGAGGAAAACAACTTTCTTCCACCCCTCTGGCGTCTCCCCAGTGTTGTGGGCAGGCTCCACTTCCTCTGTCTGCACCTTAAATGATGGTGTTTCTCAGGATCCTATTCTTAGCTCTCTTTTCTTCTCACACCACACCCTCTTGAGTGCCTTGATACACTTCCATGGCTTCAACTGCCACTTACCTGCTCCCAAAAGCATATCTCAGCTCCGATCTCCCAAGTTCCAGGCACATATATCCATCTACGTAGAGTTACCAGCCCCCTCAATGTCTTGCAGGCATCTTAAAAAAAACACTCAGAACTGAGCTCAGATCTGCTGGGCTTCCAGACTTGCCCCTCCTCCTGCAGTCTCTGAGTCTCGGTTAGTGGAAACATCACACCCAATCATTTAAGGTTCTAATCTAAGAGACACCTGTGTCAACTCCTTTTTTGTTTGTTTGCTTCTCCAGCAATTTCCCATCTACCCCAGGTACTGCCTTAAGAGGGCACAAAAGTTCTTGGGTTTTATTTTTTCCAAACATCACTTGGTTCCAAACATGTGCCCAGCACACGTTATGGCTTTTGAGGGGGCTGTGATTTGGAGCTGGGAAAACACAACTAAGTTACTGCAATCAAGAATTCATTATCTAGCCTAGGAGGCAAGTGAAAATAATACCTTTGAAATACTATCAAATGATAACAGAAGAGTATAATGAATCAAACGTATTTCATAACATTTTTTTTCCTACCTCCCCTAGAGTTTCATTCATCCTAACCTAAAGTTTGTTCTCTGTTAAATATTAATCTTCCTGTTACACGTCTCTGGCATAACATTAGGTCTGTAATCACAGTCGTGCAACACCAGGAGAGATTTAACCATTCAATATTTGTAAGAATTGAGGCCCCAGAAGCTGGAAAGAGGGTGGAAACAATTTAGAATAGAATGAATCCAGAAATAGATTAGTTATATCCAAACACGTGGTGTAGCAACCTGGGTAGGAGGTTCTGACTTCCGTGTGTAGGTAGAAGAATTAGATGAAGTGTAACTTGAATCTAGGGGCCATGGGCTGTGAAACTGGCCTACTCAGAGAGTAATGACACAGCATCCTTAAAACAAAGTTCTGTAGGGCAGTTGGAGGCCTGAGAAGAGCTGCCCGAAAGCCTTGGGGCAAACTCTCTGCTGGCAAAAAATCACTTGGGAAGAGGCTCCCCAGACATCTAGGATGACATAATTATTTCCTAGCGGGTAAGTTAGTTTTCATATCCAGAAAATTTCAAATTAAGGATAGAGGTATTTAAGAGAATCAAGCTCGTGGTATTAATATGTTGTATTAAAAAAATTGTGCATATTTGGTGTTTTAGGTATTTGCAGTGTTTAAGAGAATTTAGTCTGTTACAGTAACAAATTGGCCTTGCAATTCTAATTTAAAATGTGTAATTGATTTAGACGTGTGATTTGAAATAGAACTTTCCTTTAAAATTAGTTTTGGAACATTTAAGAAAACTTACAAATTGAATCACCATATTTATAAATTGTTAGATTTATAAGAGTTTTTTAGGTATTCAGGAATGTCTTGTTGGTTAGCACAGATGACCAAATTGCTTTATAAGGACATAGAATATGTTAAATTTATAAAATAGATTTTTAAATGTTTAAAGGAGTCTTATTAACTATATTTATAAATAGTTCCAAATAGTCATCAAATACAACACTTTAAAGAGACTATTAAAATTTACTTGTTGTAAGTTAAACATAAAAGATTAAGGAAGAACTGGGCTTTTGATTTGCACCTTTAATACAGGGAACATAAATTTTAAAAAGCCAAAGTAGCCCTCTGAATATTCTCTTCTAGGGACATTTAAAAAATTCACATTGACACTGCAAGACCAGTCCATTTTCTGCTCTGTTTTCATCCACATAATGCGCAGTTAGCTGCAGGGATTGTATTTCCTGGTGTTCCCACATCTGTTGGTTTTACTGAGCCTTTAGAAGGGAGGGTGGCCACTGATGATGCAATAGCCCAGGCTCAGGCTCAAGACATACAGCCGGCAGTGGTGGTATTTGAATTGAACCCGGAACTATATCTCTCCTCAGTGCCCTCCTTTCTCTGCACTGTGCTGCCACCAGGTGGGTCATTCTGCGGACTTGAAGAGGGTCTCCCATTGCATTCTGGAGGAACTCTTATAAATCTATATTAAAAAAACTCATAAATCTAACAATTTATAAGTATGGTGATTCAATTGGTAAGTTTTCTTAAATGCTCCAAAACTAATTTTAAAGGAAAGTTCTATTTCAGAAAGGGGAACAGGGCTTCCCCGAGACCAGTATGGTGGAGGCAGCGGAATTCAACAAAATATACTCCAAGAAAAAGTAAAACTCAGAGACTATGGTTGAGTCTCCATCTTCAATAGGCTTTTCCTCCTTGGAGTTTTAAGACTACATTTTACCAAGTAAGGTGGCTTTAAAAAAACAAAAACAAAAACCAACAGATGATTATGCAACTGGTTCCTTCAATAAATCAGACTGCTTGCCTGGAAGTATATGTGTATGTGTATGTGTGTGTAAACACACGTATGTTCGTGGCAGGGAGGTGAAGTTATGTTAGTGGGATTAGGAGTGCTACATTCCACCAATTACAGATTCTTTAGGGACCAAAACTCCTCATGTGAAGTATAAATATCTTTTGGCAGAAATAAAAAAACAAGATAATGTAACAATTGCTTGGAATCAAGCACTTAGGTACTGGGTTTGGCTTGGGAGCATTTGGAGGCCTGGCACAGCATATTGAAAATTTTGTAAAAAAAGTCTTAAGAATAGGTGGAATATGCCAGAGACCTGGAAGTAGACAATGAGCACAGGAAAGGTCAAGGAACCAGAAGTAAATTTGCACCCACCTGCTCAGCACTTCTGAAGACTGGAGGCTTGGGGAATGGGGGTGGAGGGATGACTTAATGCTGTTGTAATTCCCAGATTGCCTGCCCCTGGACACTCTGGGGGGAGTTTGCCAAGGAGGGCTCCGGCTGCCCCTAGATATACCTGGCACATACTAGGTCTCAACAAATGTTCGCTTAACAAAATTTGTTTCCAGAGCAAAGAAATGGGGCTAGGAAAATATGTAGATCATAAATCTGGAAAGCTTATCAAACAATTTCTTTTAAAACTCTCTCAGTATGCTGAAAATTTTCCAGAGAAGGAGAATTTACCTATGGAGATGGCCTGTGCCATTTTCAGGCAGCTCTAAATATTAAAAATTCCCCTGTATAGAACTTAATCTATATCTTTGTCACTGCAGCAATTCACTGATGCCCTATCACTTTGAGCCATTTAGAATAAATCTAATTTGTCTTCACTCAACCTTTTAAATATTTCAAGAGAGTTTCATGACCCTTGCCCTCCAAATATTGCCTCAGCAGGCAATTACAAGAGCTATAAAATGGCTCCTATGTCTGATCCAACCATGCCACTCAGTAGAATATGCTAAATGGGAATAGCTCAAAGTGAGGAGGAGTAAATTTGTGCAAATCTGTTTATACATTTCTTTGTGTAACACAAAAAAGTTATAAAGAATACAAATTCCCCAAAATTGAGAAGGACTAAACAAATGATGGGGCAACTACTTGATGCTTTAACTGAAGCACCAAGTTATCACTTTACCTGAAGACAAATACACAAAATTATATCGATGCATGGAAATATGTATGGGCAATGCTACATGAAGAAAACAGAACATAAAACTGTATTTTCAAATGGGTTACAACTATCTACCAGAGTCTCTGTACATCAATACAGTCCATAAGTGAATTTGGAGCCTTTCCAGAACTCCCTCTCCAAACTATGCTTCCTCTGGACTCTCCTAGCCCAGTGAACCTACATCCAACCCGGAAGATGTTCCACATTTGCGTTTAATTCTGTCCTGTGTCTCTTCCACTTGCAAATATCAACCAACAGACAAAGAAGCACTTGTGAGGGCTAAGTCTAAGGAGAAAGGAAAACTGAGCAGCGGACCCTAAGCCTCCACCTCCCCACTCCCTCCTGGTTTTCACCTCTCCCTCATTCCCACCACCATTCTTGCTCTGTGGGGCTTTCTGCTCCCCCTACTCTCTTCACCTGGATTGGTGAAATCCTTCACGACCTAGTCAGACACTACCTAGGATACAGCAGTGACAAAATAGACAAGGTCCCTGATTTCATGGAGCTTATTTTTAAATGATATATGGTGGTGAGGGTGGGCCTATTTTGAGAGACAGGAAACAAACAAATAAATAAATACATAATCAAATAGAGATAGACACTGTGAAGGAAACAAAACAAAATAACATGATTGGGTGGGACAACGGGTGAGAGACCACTTTAGACCAGGTGGGCAGAGAAGACATTTGAGAATGCAACACTGTAGTTAGGACCCAAAAGATGAGAGCCAGCCACTAGAATTGTTAAAAAAAAAAAAAAGGCCTCTAGACAGAAGGCAAAGAGAGCCAAAGCTCCCAGGTTAGGAATCAGTAAGGCACACTTGAAGGACTGAAAGAAGGCCACTACGGCTAAGGGTCACTAGTGCTTACCACATTGGCGGAGTGGTAAGAGATGAGGCTGGAGCCATGGGCATAAAGGAGTCACGATGCAAATGGGAAGCCATTGAGGGCCAGCCCGGTGGGGCAAGCGGTTAAGTGCATGCGCTCTGCTGCGGCAGCCCGGGGTTTGCCGGTTCAGATCCCTGGCATGCACCGCTTGGCAAGCCATGCTGTGGCGGCGTCCCATATAAAGTGGAGGAAGATGGGCATGGATGTTAGCCCAGGGCCAGTCTTCCTCAGCAAAAAAGAGGAGGATTGGCAGATGTTAGTTCAGGGCCGATCTTCCTCACAAAAAAAAAAAAAAATGGGAAGCCATTGGAAGGGCTTGACGTGATCTGATTGGAGTTTTTAGAAGATAGCTCTGGCCAGGGTGCAGAGAATGGCTTGTCAGGAGGTAAGAGGGGAGCAGGCAGACAACTATGGAACTAATGCACTAGGACAGGCAAGATGTCGGTGGTGTGGACTTTGGTGACACCTAGTTCAGAGAAGACAAGTTGTAAATTTTTAAAGGAATATTACCAATAAAATAAAACCAAAACTAAGGAGGACAGTAAACAAAAAATAGAATTAACATATATATACTACACAGATTTCTTATCCTAAAATAACTAAGATTTGGCCCCCAGTTTCCTTGGAAGGCACAGGTAACAAAAACATGTTCTCTCAAATCTGTCCCTCCCTGTTCCTAAAATCACCCCTGTTGTCCTTCATTAATTCCCCTTACCTTGAGGCATGGGACTGTAGCAGAGTCCTAGTCACTGCTACTCTCCAGGTGGACAAATAGTGGGCAGACTAAAGCCCCAACCTTATGGAGAATGATAGCTCTTGGTGCACATAAGCCAGACAATAAACACTACAGACACAGGTGTTTCTTCCGGCTTCTCTCTTGTTAAGATAACACTACGTCCCCCTAAGAACTACAATGGAAATTTCTTGGGGATTATTTTAACTATTATTTACTCTAGAACAAGTCTAGGGGGCAAAAAAAGCTTTTATTTTCTGACCCACAGGGACATATCTATCACTTTTGGAAACTCTTTCAGCACTGGCTACTACAAAAACAAAGTTAACATTTTTTTTTTTTTTTTTTTGTGAGGAGATCAGCCCTGTGCTAACATCCGCCAATCCTCCTCTTTTTTTGCTGAGGAAGGCGGCCCTGGGCTAACATCTGTGCCCATCTTTCTCCATTTTATATGGGAGGCCGCCACAGCATGGCTTGCCAGGCAGTGCGTCGGTGCGCGCCCGGGGTTCCGAACCAGCGGGGTTCCGAACCAGCGAACCCCGGGCCGCCGCAGCGGAACGCGCGCACTTAACCGCTTGCGCCACTGGGCCGGCCCCAAAGTTAACATTTTTTAGCATGACAGCTAGGTGGTGGAAAAGGCAATGTAGGGTTCAAAGCGCTTCTTTTATGGACTTTGACAGTTTAGATGAAGCCCTGAACTTAGTGATTGAGAGTGAAGGCTCTGGAGTCAGACTGCGTGGGTTCAAATCCTGGCTTCTCCACTTACTGTGTAGTTTACAGCAAGTTATTTTACCTCAAGAAGCCAGAATTTCATTTGTAAAATGGGAGTTTAATAAGCCCCAAAGAATCTGACATTGGTGAAATATGGTGAGAACTGTTGGCGTATGCAGGAGACAGCTCCTAAGCCTGGGCTACCCCAGCCCCTGATTCCTCCATTAGAATCCTTCTCCTCACATCTCCCAAAAACATACAAATCCACACCCTATTGTACAGACACACACACAACCACATACACACACTCTCTTAGGTATGAGCTTTTCTTGAAGGAAGTGGTATTTAACCACTATAAGCATTTATGTCACTCTACTTAATAAAATAAACCTTTCTAATTTAGCACAGATTAAAATCACTCCTGGAAAGGAGTAACTGGATCCCAGATCCTGCATCCAATCCCCCTCACCCTACAGGCTCAAAAACTTTCAATGGCTCCCCTTTTTCCATGGAAGAAAAATGATCTACTCTTTTTTTCCAGGGAGTTATGGACTCCCATAGCCAGCTTAATTCATATTCCACTTCCTAATTGTGGGAACATTCCACGCTACCAACTGTTCCCCCAAACAATTTGCTTGAGTATAGAGAATGTAAGACCTGGTAAGAGAGGGTTCAGACTCTTTCTCAACACTGGGAATGGGTGAGCTGGATTTGAAACAAGTGAATAAGACTCATAATATATCCTCTAAGAAAGTTTCCTCAGTGCTGGCCTCTGTAACCACCTACTGGGCAGCATTTACAGAGTGGACACCAGGGGGTAGCAAAATCTCACTCTCCCAGTTCCCAGGCATTAATTGTAAGGAACCTGCCGAGTCTCGGTGACTCGAGGTCCCCATAACCCATTGATGGAAAAGACCTCCAGCTCCCTGCCACTACCTCTGGGGAAGAAAGTCACTGGCGGTTGCTGCCCTAGACTGTTTTTTCGACGCAATGGAGCAGAGGGATCTTCTTGCTTCCAAGGAAGATGAACATTTTCTCTCTCCTCTTTTCCAGACCCAGCAGAGCGGACAAAGTGTGGAGTTTAGCGTTCTGAGGAGGTGAGAGAAGAGCCCATCACCTAGGCGACGCCCCTTCTCCCCGCTTCTCCAACGGCTGGCCATAGGCTCCGGGCTTCTGGCCTCAAAGGAGTTGCATCCACCGGCAGGACGTTTTCCACCCCCCAGCCGCTGTGGCACATGCCTTCACGCCCCTCTCTGGGGACTATTTGGCTTTCCCATCTCCTCTCAAATGCCCACCCTTTGGAAGTGCTCCCCCACCCCCCAGCCCCTGCGGGGCTTCCAGGTGCCTGCTCAGAGGAGGGGCAAGGCATCTCCCTGCTATGCCTAAGCCTCCCCCAGCTCTCCTGGGAGACCTTCGCAGGGCCTTCATTTCCCATCCAGACGCGGTGGAGATGAGTGAGGCTAGAACTTTCTTAACTAACCTACCCCTCTTTGTCTCCTGCGTCAGATAGCCATTCCCATGGCCAGGAGCCCTAGCGGCTCTGGGAGACTCTCTATCGCCACCCCACAAAGTGGAAGGGTCTGGCATCCAGTCTCGAATCATGGGGTCTGACTGGGGGTCTGGTGCCTTCCCTCGGCTAGCCGAAAAGGGAGAGAGAGGGGATGCAGAGGCGAAGAGACAGCGAGGATAGAACTCAGAAAACGTCAGCCACAGGGCACGCCCTACAGGAGGATCCTGATCCCGGGACCCTGCCCCCCTTCAGCCACGATGTCCACCCCCCACCCCACGCCTTCACCGCTCCCTAATTCCCCCCACGCCCCCGCCCTCCCCAGGCCGCACAGAGGAGCCCATTGTCGGAGCCCGAAGGCTCGAGGCCGCAGGAGATGGGAGGGGAAAGAGGAGGGCAGACAAGCCCCTGGAGGGTGGGAGGAATCCCCTGATTTCCCTGCCCTCCGCTCCACCCGAGGAGTGCAGGGGCCTGAGGGTCTCTTCTGAGCCCCAAGTGCTGCCGGAGTCTGGCAACCGAGGGGAGAAGAGGTTCCCAGGCGAGTTAGGGTCGGGAGGCTTCCGGCCGCCAAATGACTCCAGTCCTAGGCTGGGGACCCCAGGGAATTCACGCACGCCTCAGCCACTGAAGTGTCCCTTGCGGAGGCTAAACTGATCCCGCAGGGAGAAGGCGGAGGCGGGAAAAGAGAGGCATCCTCGGCGGGGCGGGCATCCGAGGGTCAGGGTCGGGGCTACCCACTGGAGGGCGGGGCGGAGGAGGAAGAGGGTTGCGGGAGAGCAGAGCAGATCGGCTGGGGCGTCAGGGGAGCGGCGGAGGGGCTTGGCGCGGGAGAGGGAGTCCCGGCAGGGGGTCCCGCGCGGAGGCGGAGGCGGGCACTGAAGGGCGGGGCGGGGAGGGGCGGCCGTCTCGGCCCTCCCTGGCGGGGCCCCGCGGCCTGGGAGCCCGAGCGGGCCGAGCCGCCACCGCGGCCGGAGCTGTCCCCTAGCCAGACCCTGCGAGACGCTAGCGGCGGGAGGGAGGCGGCGGCGCGCCCGGTCCCGCCCGCCCGAGCGTCGGACGCGGCCCCGCGCCGAGCCATGGTGAGTCCCGCGTCGCAACCCGGGTGACCCCTCTGCCTTCGCGCAGCCCGCTCCGGGCCGCCAGCCCCCAGCCTGGTGCCTCCTGCGCCTGCTTTGGACTGTTGAGCGCTCCCGGGGCTCTCCTCCCTCCCATCCCCCTTTCTTTTCTTTGATCTGTCTGTCTGTCTGCCCCACTGTCTGGCTCTGTCCTCACCGAGTATTGATTGCCCTCACCCTTTCTTTCTTCCTCCTCTTCTCCACCCCTCCCCCATCGTCCCTTTGGTCTCACCCCTAATCCACACACCTCCCCACCCCACCCCCCACCCCCACCGCCCTCCTCTGTCCTGACCCCTGCCTTCCTTTGCAGGATCTTCCCTCCCCCTCCCGGTCCAGCTCTTTACCCGCGGGAGACCCCTGCGGGTTGGTGCTACAGCGGCCCTGGAAGGGGCCCGGCCTCAGGTCATGAGAACTGACCTGCCTGGAACCACCATTTTCCATCCCAGTAGTCCCCAGCCCGGTGAGCCGGGCCCACCCATCCGGCCCTGGGGGACCGGCCACAGCTGTGGTTGGGCTGGGGCCAGGGACATGGCCAAAGAGGGAAATTCCCGCGGAGAAAGAGAGGCTGCCCCAGGATAGTGGACAGAGTGGGGAGGGGGGCTCACAGTGCCAGGGGGCGTGACGCTGCCAGAACAGACAAGGGATTGGGGGTGGCGAGGAGTGCCCTGGAGCTCACGGTGCGGGGAACAGAAGCACTGTCTCAGAGCATTCTGGCTGCAGTGGGGAGGGAGACCTGGCAGGAGTTCCCTGCAGGGGGTAGGGGACCCTGGCAGCAGCAACTCAGGACACAGGAAGCAGGAGGGCACTGTTGAGGGGAAGCCCATACCAACCGGAGTGGACAATATCCTGGAAACTTTCACTCCAGAAGTACTCTCTGAAGAATCATTGCAGGTGTGGGCACTGCCAGGGAGAGCGCCCACTGCGGGGGGCGGGAGGGAGAACACGGTCAAGGGGGCGCTCACTGCAGGGAGTGGAGGAGGGGGAGAGGCCCTGCCAGGGGGCGCTCACTGCAGGGAGTGGAGGAGGGGGAGGAGCATTACCGGGGCTGCTCCTCTGCAGAAGGAAGGGCAACCCCTGGCAGGGAGGCTGGAGCAAGAAGAAAGAGGAACTGGGCCAGGGAGAGCTGACTCAGTCTCTCTGGTCTCCTCTTTGGTCCTGGCCGGTCGGAGGCCCGCTCTCTGTGCTCCTGCCCGCCGCCTCCCACCCCAGACCCCTCCCCTCCTCCTGCCGCTGCCGTTTCCTGTGGCTGAGACTCTCGCTCAGCCATGAGCTCACCGCCCCTAATGGGTTGCAGCTGCCTCGCCGCTCCAGCTCTAGCTCCCCCGCCCTGGCCTCGGAGCGGACGGCCCACTCTGCCTCACCCCCGCCCATCTCCACCCTCCCCCACCCGTGCTCACAGCGCTGGCCGGGTCCCCGGAACACTGAGGGGTCTGTCTGCTCGCCCACACACTTTGGGACCCGGTCTCTGTGCTGACGCACTGAATGTCCGTCTGTGGAGTGGCTGCCCTAGCTTCTCAGACGGTCGGGACAGGCGGGCAACTCTGGCTGGCGGGACTCGAAGTAAAATATGCAGTTTTGTCTTCAGGGCAAAGGCAGGGCATGGGGGATGGGGGAAGAGAACTAGATGCTCACTGCGGTGAGCATTCCCTTGCCCATTTACAGCAAAGAAATCTGATAAAATGAATTTCAAAGCCATCTCTAAAGAGACCTGAGTTTGCAAAGGAATAGCCTGAGGGGTGGTTGTTTAGGTTATGGGCTAGAGAAAGATATCCCATTGATTCACTTAGGGAGGCCAGTCAGGAGAAAGTAGGGCTGAGTCTTCTGACACAGTGGCTCCAGGTGGAGGTTGGCAGAGAGGTCCTCCTGGAATCAGATAATACATACAATCAAGGCCTCCTCGTCCCTTTCCCACATGTTCCTTTTGTGACTTTTTCATC
Organism: Diceros bicornis minor; assembly: GCF_020826845.1. NCBI lineage: Eukaryota > Metazoa > Chordata > Mammalia > Perissodactyla > Rhinocerotidae > Diceros > Diceros bicornis. The sequence goes on along the minus strand of NC_080744.1, from coordinate 28,217,695 downwards.
TTTCAACTGCCCCCACCAGGGTCTTTGTAACCCAAACCCACAGAGCCACTCTGGGACAGGGGTGCTAGAAAGACTAAGACAGACAGCCCTTCAGTCCCCCTTCTTCCCACCCAATGACCGTCTCTAGCGTATGGTTGTTCGTGAGTGCTGGCACTTCCACTTAAGATGGGGGGCTCCAGATAGTAGGCCCTGTGAGGAGGGACTTGCAGGATGGCTGTGTGAAAGCCCCCTACCCTCTAGAGCTCTCAGCCATCAGTAAGTCCCCTGATGAATGGCCCAGGAGCCTGTCTCCTCCTGAGGAGAGCCTATGTAATTCACAAGAACCGGGGACAGCTCTGATCAGAGGCATTCACAAAAAATTCTCCCTGGATCTCCAAACCAAAGCCTCAGAGCTCTCATATAGAGTGTCCTGCTAAGCTGTTCACTGACTGGCCCAACCCTACTCCCATCCCGGGCTCCTTCAGCCAGCATTTCCTGCATGCCGTCTCTGTGCACACACTATGTACATGATGGGGGCTCTGGGAGACACAGCCAGCCCCATACCAGTGTGGCCCCCAAAGAGCCATGCTTGGGTGATTTCTAGAGATCTGCAGCCTGGTCTTGTCTCTCCCAGGAGCCTGAGCCAGTGGAGGACTGTGTCCAGAGCACGCTTGCCGCCCTCTACCCGCCCTTTGAGGCGACGGCCCCCACACTGTTGGGCCAGGTGTTCCAGGTGGTGGAGAGGACTTATCGGGAAGATGCACTGAGGTACACGCTGGACTTCCTGGTACCCGCCAAGCATTTGCTTGCCAAGGTCCAGCAGGAAGCCTGTGTGAGTGGCCATGCATCCTGGTTCTATCTCCCCTAAGATCCACCACCTCACTCCAGAGACTAGCCAGACTGACTAATTTCCCCCCACCCACAGACACTGCCTCCCCGACACTGATCTTCCCAGAGGAACCAGCCACTCAGATTCTAACACATACACAGACACTCATCTGCCCCAAATATTGACCCCCTAAGAAACATCAACTCCCAAAGACCCTGACCCTCCAGACAATTTCAGACATTTCCCCCCTCATAGCAATTTCTCAAGATACTAACTCCCCCAGACATGACTCAACAGAGTCAATTCTGCAGATATAAAGACCTCCTAAGAGTCTCTGACTCCTCCAAGACAATGGCATCTGCTGACCGTGTCTTTGTAATGACTCAGTTCTTACCCTCCCACACATGGAACTAGCTTCCTAGAGAAGGCTTCCCACCACCAGAAAACTAACCAGTCCCAATCCCATCCTCCGCCACATGAACACCCCAAGATATCCCCTCCTGTTCCCCTGGGGTTATAACCCACCAGGCATAAGGCTACTCCTGCCTAGGGTGGTCCCATTCTAACTCCCCTCCTGCTGGTTTCATCAGCAGAGGCCTGAGTGTAGCCTCCCGCCTCTCTCCCCAGGCCCAGTACAGTGGTTTCCTCTTCTTCCATGAGGGCTGGCCTCTCTGCCTGCACGAGCAGGTGGTGGTGCAGCTAGCAGCCTTGCCCTGGCAGCTGCTGCGCCCGGGAGACTTCTACCTGCAAGTGGTGCCCTCAGCAGCCCAAGCACCCCGCCTGGCACTCAAGTGCCTGGCCCCAGGGGGTGGGCGGGTGCAGGAGCTGCCTGTGCCCAATGAGGCCTGTGCCTACCTATTCACACCCGAGTGGCTACAAGGCATCAATAAGGACCGGCCAACAGGTCGCCTCAGCACCTGCCTACTGTCTGCGCCCTCTGGGATTCACCGGCTGCCCTGGGCTGAGCTTATCTGCCCACGATTTGTGCATAAAGGGGGCCTCATGGTTGGACATCGACCAAGCACGCTTCCCCCAGAACTGCCCTCCGGACCCCCAGGGCTCCCCAGCCCTCCACTCCCTGAGGAGGCCCTGGGCACCCGGAGTCCTGGGGATGGGCACAATGCCCCTGTTGAAGGACCTGAGGGCGAGTATGTGGAGCTGCTGGAGGTGACGCTGCCTGCGATGGGGAGCCCCACGGATGCTGAGGGCTCCTCGGGCCTCCCCAGGACCAGGACGGTACCCACCCGAAAGGGTGCTGGAGGAAAGGGCCGGCACCGGAGACACCGGGCGTGGATGCACCAGAAGGGTCTGGGGCCTCGGGACCAGGATGGGGCACGTCCACCTGGTGAGGGGAGCAGCATCGGAGCCTCCCCTGGGTCTCCCCTGGGAGCTGAGGCACTCCCAGAGGCAGCAGCCCTGGAAGTATCTGAGCCCCCAGCAGAGGCGCTGGGGGAAGCCTCTGAATCTTGCCCCCTGAGGCCAGGGGAGATTGGAGGAGGAGCAGGCCAGGGGGCTGAAGGACCGCCTGGCACTCCTCGGAGAACAGGCAAAGGAAACAGGAGAAAGAAGCGAGCTGCAGGCAGAGCCGCTCTTAGCCGAGGAGGGGACAGTGCCCCGCTAAGTCCTGGGGACAAGGAAGAGACCAGCCACCAGGAAGCCCTTGTCAGTCTGTCCCCACCAAATGAGCACAAGCTTCTAGGATGCAGCCCGGCTAAGGAGGAGCACAAAGGCTCGGGGAAACCAGGGTCTGAGCCGAAAGAGGAACTCAAACCAGCAGATGAAAAAGAACCTCGGTCCCCAGAAGCCTGTGGGCCTGCAGAAGAGAGGGCCAGAAAGAGAGAGCAGGAGGGGCCGAGCCTGGTGTCCATGGCAGGTGAGACGACACGGAGGCCAGCAGGGCAAGGGCCAGCATAGGTTGGGCCCAGGGAAGGGGGCTGAAGGAGGAGCAGAGGGGAGGCTGGGAGCAGAACAGCCAGACCCATCCTCACTTCAGGCCCATTGCTCTGCCTGTGTCTGTGCAGGACCCACAGGTCCAGAAGAGCTCCTGTCTGACCCCCTAATACCACCCCTGGAGACTGTGCAGGAAGCAAAAGGGGACAGCATCTCAGAAAAGGCCCCTGCAGTCTCCATCTCTGATGACCCTGATGTAGCTTGGGACTTGATGGCATCTGGATTCCTTGTCCTGACTGGTCAGTGAACATCAGTGGTTGAAGGGAAAGGAGTGGAGGAAAGAGAAGCAGTCAGGGTGGGCTGCGGAGGGAGGTCGGGTGGGTGGGAGGTAGCCAAGGCCTGCCCCCACCCAGGATAGCCTGGCCGTTTTGTGTCCTCAGGAGGGGTGGACCAGAGTGGGCGAGCTCTGCTGACCATTACCCCACCGTGCCCTCCTGAGGAGCCCCCACCGTCCCGAGACATGCTGAGCACTGCTCTTCATTACCTCCACTCACTGCTCAGGTAACGAAGGCCCAGCACTGGCACCCTGGACATTAACTTCCTGAGTCATGTGGACCTTGACCTCCTCTCTTCTCAGGACACTGACCTCCTGACCTCTAGGACACCTATTTCTTCAACTCTCAGATTTTCAAGTCATTGACCTCTGACCTTACTGACTCCTGACCTCCAGGATATCTTCATCAATCCTCAAATCAACTCTGCTGACTTTCTATATCCTAAGACACTACCTAGTTTATCAGGAGGTTGATTCACTCACTCGACAGCTATTTATTAAGCACCAAGAACCTGTTAGACCCCATGCTACATGCTGGCATTGAATTCATATCCTTCCAGCACGTGGAATTCCTAACTTTTTAGACCCTGATCCCATGACCCAGTAGCCATGTGAATATAGGCTTCTGATCGCTGGGTCCCCATCTCTTGGAGACACATCCCAGACTTTGGCCCTTTGCCCATTGCCTCCCAAACACACCAGGAGCTAACTGCTCCTAAGGACTAGTAACGATAAAACCAGGCCCTGTGCCGCTATCCCCCCAACACACAGACTCATGCACGCATGCACACTGCCTCCTTGGCTCTTTCTGCCCCCACAGGCCTGATCTACAGATAGTGGGGCTGTCCGTCCTGCTGGACCTTCGCAAGGCACCCGCACTGCCTCCAGCACTCATTCCTGTCCTGAGTCAACTTCAGGTAACCAACCCCTTGAGACAGGTAGTTCTCCTGGATCCTGACTCTTCCCTCTTGCCCATTCCAGGCCACCCAATGCCCACAGTTTAAGAATTAGTCTTTCCTTCAGAACTTGGGAGACCCTCCCCTCGTTCAGCGGCTACTGCTTCTCACCCATGATGGCCTTCCAACTGAACTCCATGGATTTCAGGTTTGAGCTCCTCACTCCCACCCAGTCCCCATCAGTGGTGGAGAGAGAAGAAGAGGCGGGCTGGAGCCCCAGGCCAGTCCTTGAATCCCTGGGTGTCCAGGCCAGAAACCCCATGCCTTCACATGTCCACAGGGTGCTGAGTTGCTGTCAGAGAATGATCTGAAAAGAGTGGCCAAGCCAGAAGAGCTGCAGTGGGACTTGGGAGGTCACAGGGAGCCCTCTCCCAGCCACTGGGTAGAGACACACCAGGTAAATCTTACCCCCTCTACCTAGGACACTGAGAGCCAAGAATGACCCAGCTGAGGAGATTCTAGGAGAGAGGGCGGACCTGAGACATGACCAAGCAGTTGAGAAAAAGTGGTTTCCCTTCCATTCAATTTAACAAGTATTTATGGCTCACAAACCATGGGCAAAATATTGTGCCTGTACATGAGCTACTGGGGAGATGGGAGGAATATATTAAATAAATTCTTAATATGACATTAAGCAGCATACAATTTTTGGTGGGAGATAAGTCAGAAACAACTGGAGAAGAGTACGAGATAGTGTCACTGGGGTTCTGGAAAGAGCTGAGAGTCAGGAAGGCTGCTGACCTCCTGTATCTCACTCTGGAGATGGCTGGTGCCTTTCTGTACCTGCTCCCCTGCACCAACATCCCGGCCTCAGGATCCTCGCCCACAAAGTACAGCAACTGTGATGTAATCTCTGATTCTATGAATCTAAGTGCTGTGAGTATTCAAGAAAAGAGGTGTCAACGTGATCTGAGCTGAGTAAGGGGGTCTGTAACATGGTCTCTAAGCTGTGTATCAAAGGGGAAATGAATCTGAACAGGCAGAGAGGAGGGTTTTATAGGGTGAAGAGCCAGTGCAGATGAGGGAAAGGGGAGTCATGTTTACTAAGCTGTGCAGTGTGCCAGGCCCACACTAGGTACTTACCTGGCATCATCTCTTTAAACCTCTCAAAATCTGGTTGTCTTATCTTAAATTTATAGTTGAGGAAACTGAGGTTCAAGGAGGTTTCTGGTCATACAATTAGTAGGTGACAAAGTCAAGAACTGAACCCAGCACTGCTTCCATAAAAGTGTCTGGGGCTGCTCCCCCTCCACCATAGGGCTTAGGCTCCTTATCCAAAACTCTGTCCCTGGACTCCGTCGTTCCTGTGTGTGTGTTTCAGGATGTGACAAGGCTGTGCCGCCTGTGTCGGGGTGTGCTGGGCTCTGTACGTCAAGCCATTGAGGAGCTGGAGGGAGCAGCAGAGCCGGTGGGAGAGGTATGAAATGAGCTGGGGTAAAAGGGGATGGGGTGGGGATGGGGATGAGCTGGACTGGGCTGGGCTAGGGACTCTCTGGTGAAACTGCAACTGTCAACTGCTCCTTGCCCCCAGGAAGCAGTAGGAATGCCTGAGCCCCTACAGAAGGTGCTGGCGGATCCCCGGCTGACGGAGCTGCAGAGAGATGGGGGAGCCATCTTGATGAGGCTGCGCTCCACCCACAGCAGCAAGTACGAGTGACGGGTGTGCGGGGGCAGGTGGACGTGCGGAGTGGAGACACAGCAGAGGGTTGCCAATAAACCTTAGCTGCCAGATAATTCTTTCTTTCTTTTTTTTTTGTTAGGAAGATCAGCCCTGAGCTAACATCCTATGCCAATCCTCCTCTTTTTTGCTGAGAAAGATTGGCCCTGGGCTAACATCCATGCCCATCTTCCTCTACTTTATATGGAACGCCACCACAGCATGGCTTGACAAGCAGTGCGTCGGTGTGCACCTGGGATCCGAACCAGCAAACCCCGGGCTACCGAAGTGGAGTGCACGCGCTTAACCGCTGTGCCACTGGGCTGGCCCCCAGATAATTCTTACTGAGCATGTGTCTGGACAAGATATCACGCTTTTCCGCTTATCTCATAACCCTCACAACGTCCCTAGGTGCTAGTTACGATTACAGATTGGAGGATCAGAAATGTTAAATATCTTGGCCTCGGTTAGTCAGTAAATGGAAGAGTCAGAATTCAAATCCAGGCCCATGGTCTGACCCACGATGCTGTGCCACCTCTCATGTTGGGATGCAAGGATGGGATGGAGTGGGGAGGCTTGACAAGGGCAATGGTTCATTACGCCGCTGCTTCCCGCTCCTTCCCCAGGCTGGAAGGCCCAGGCCCAGCTACACTGTATCAGGAGGTGGACGAAGCCATTCACCAGCTCGTGCGCCTCTCCAACCTGCACGTGCAACAGCAGGAGCAGCGGCAACGCCTGCACAGACTCCAGAAGGTGACCCAGGACCCCCTTCGCCTCTCACTCAGCCTGGGGGCCTGGCCTCCAGCACCCCCTTTTCCACTGATACTTACAGTTCATGGTGTTCTCCCAACCTGGCTTGGTTGAATGGCCCTCGCTCCCTCCTCACCTCCCCTGGAGGTTGGTAATGGTCAGTGTGAGATTCAACAAGAGAGAAACAGCATCTCAGCACCAGTGAAGAAGAGAAGCCAGATCTCCCCCTCCCCACTGTTTGATCAAGGATCCTTAGAGATTGTGTGTGTGAGATGCTCGGGTACCCTGGGAGATTCTGGGAAGAGCTGATTGACTCTGGAGTGCCTACCTCCCTAGCTTAAAAATAATAAGCATCTACTGATACCAGCTCTTTAGCTACACTGCCACCCATGCTCCCTCAACTCCTTATACAATGTCATCCCCCAGACCTGAGGCTGGAAAGGTCCCACCTCCCTCCACCTTGGAAGCAGAGACCAATGGAAGCCCTCAATGCCTTGGGACGCAGGGCCTCTTTGTGGGGAAGATTCAGGGATAAAGCTGGCTTCTCTGAATCTTGATTCTTCTCTCCCGGGGTTAAGATCTCCATAGAGATTTGCTTCCCACCCTACCATGTCGGGTAGTGGGGGCTTTGAAATCTGATTGTTCCTCGCTAGCCCCAAGCGTGGTGAGTGAACACCTCATGGACCTGCATGTGGGCATCAGGGGAAGGGTCATCTCAGGGTCAGTGTCAAAGGAAGGTGGGGGCAGGGCTCTCTGTTTCCTGGGACTTCTGCATATTGGCTTCCTCCATCCGGTATCCAAGGGGTTGTATCTCCTACTATTTGTTTGCTTGCTTGCTTATTAGCTGTTTTCCCCCTGTTTAAAAAATGTTAGCACACAGGATGTGGAGTCTAAAGTGCTCATCTTGAGTTCTAGCTCTGCTAGAAGTGGGATGTTGGACAAGTCTTGAAGCGTCTCTGAGTTCCTGAGTCCTCATCCGTAGAATGGGGATGATAATAATGCCTACCTCACTAGGGTGTTAGGAAGATCAAATGAATTCAGCAAAGGACCATAGAACTGTCTATTGTTGGCACTGGTTATTAGGAACATTCTCAGACTTCTCTTCCTCAGGCTGTTTCACCTTAGCTTCCAGCCTTTCTTCAGAGAAAAAATTACCATCCTTTTTGGTTAAATATCCCAGAACCAACATGAGAGTCCCTAGAGCCCCATAATAGGCAACTAGAGCTGTTCACATGCGTGTGTGTGCACACACACACACACACACCCCTCCTGGGCCATCTCTCCAAGCCTGAGCCCTGGGCCCCCTGCCCACCCATCCCTGGGCTCGGTGATTGTGAAATTTCTCCTGGCCCTCAGTTATCCAAACAATCCTCATCCCCTCAACCTGCCTCAGGCTCAGTTTTAGAGGCAGTTTGGTTTAGATAAAAGCAGCTTTTATTTCACCTCCAGCCATAGCCCTGGAACCCTAACCCGCTGCCTCAGTGCCTCCTGCCAGCTCAGCTTCCCCTCCATCTGGTGCCGTACCCACTTTCTCACTTGGCCCCTGTGGAAACTACTGCCATTCACTGTCATCATTCCCGCGCATTACAGCTGAGATGAAATGGTGGCCCAGGGCCCTCCGGATTGGGAGGCTGGGGCTGGAACTGGGTCTCAGCTTTCCTTTTCCTTCCCTCTGCACGGGCTCCTTCTCCCTCACGGCCCTGCCTCCCCACCCTGCCTGCCCCAGGTGCTGCAGTGGCTCTCAGGCCCAGGGGAGGAGCAGCTGGTGAGCTTCGCTGTGCCCGGGGACTCCCTGTCTGCCCTGCAGGAGACAGAGCTACGATTTCGAGCTTTCAGTGCTGAGGTTCAGGTAAGAAGGGGGAGAGGAGCAGGTGAGCCAAGACTTGTGAGGAGGAGGGAGAGATCGACTGAGACTGAGGACCAGGTCTGAGGGCATCCTCCCTTCTGCAGGAGCGCCTGGCCCAGGCACGGGAGGCCCTGGCCCTGGAGGAGGACACAGCCTCCCAGAAGGTCCTGGATATTTTTGAACAGCGGCTGGAGCAGGTTGAGAGTGGCCTCCATCGAGCCCTGCGTCTACAGCGCTTCTTCCAGCAGGTAAGTGCAGAGCCTCTTCCTTCTGTGCCCACCATTGCCTTTCTTCTGCCTGGAGAGGCTGATCAGATAGTTGTTAAAAGCAGGGACTCAGGAGGGCATCTCCTTGGCTTTGACTCTTGGCTCTGACACCTACTTTCTTTTTTTTTTTAATAATTTTTTTATTTATGTTTTTCCCCTCATAGCCCCAGTAGATAGTTGTATGTCACAGCTACACATCCTTCTAGTTGCTGTATGTGGGACGCGGCCCCAGCATGGCCGGAGAAGCAGTGCGTCGGTGAGCGCCCGGGATCCGAACCCGGGCCGCCAGCAGCAGAGCGCGCGCACTTAACCGCTAAGCCACGGGGCCGGCCCAAGACACCTACTTTCTGAATGACCTGGGACAAGATACTCAACCTGAGTATGCCTCAGTAGGCACCTACCTCGTAGGGCTGCTGTGAGGATTATATAAGCAATATATAAAAAGCACTTACTACAGAGCCTGCTGCTTATAAATTCTATATAAATATTGGCTACTCTTTCACCTAGGCTCCTCTTCTCCATACAGCTCAGAGCGGCATGGTTAGGCAGTGATGCTGGGATAGTGAGGTGTTCTGAGAGGACTGAGAGGGTGATGGGCATTGGGAAACCACCAGCGAGGAGGAGGAGGAGCTGCCGTTGGGCAGCGCGTGGGAGTGGCGCAGACACTCACTCCTCCTTGTTCCCAACCCCTTTGGCCTTGCAGGCACATGAATGGGTGGATGAAGGTTCCACAAGGCTGGCAGGAGCAGGGCCAGGTCGGGAGGCAGTGCTGGCAGCCCTGGCCCTGCGGCGGGCCCCGGAGCCCAGCGCCGGCACCTTCCAGGAGATGCGGGCCCTGGCCCTGGACCTGGGCAGCCCAGCAGCCCTGCGAGAATGGGGCCGCTGCCGGGCCCGCTGCCAAGAGCTGGAGAGGAGGATTCAGCAACAGCTGGGAGAGGAGGCAAGTCCACGGGGCCACCGGCGACGACGGGCAGACAGCACCAGCAGCGGAGGAGCCCAGCGGGGTCCCCAAAGCCCTTCACCCAGCCTCAGCTCCCTGCTGCTCCCCAGCAGCCCTGGACCACGGGCAGCCCCATCCCACTGCTCCCTGGCCCCCTGTGGGGAGGACTGTGAGGAGGAGGGCCCTGAGCTGGCTCCAGAAGCGGAGGGCAGGCCGCCGAGGACCGTGCTCATCCGAGGCCTGGAGGTCACCAGTACCGAGGTGGTAGACAGGACGTGCTCGCCCAGGGAACACGTGCTGCTGGGCCGGGCCGGAGGCCCAGACGGGCCCTGGGGAGTAGGCACCCCCCGGATGGAGCGCAAGCGAAGCATCAGGTGAGAGCCCAGCCCAGTTGGTGCCCAACAGGCAGGCCCACCTGCCCAGCAGGAAAAGAACACGACACTGTGGGGGTGGTGACTCCCTCCCGCGCCTGAAGCCTCTGCCACTCCGTGTTGTCCGTGCAGTGCTCAGCAGCGCCTGGTGTCCGAGCTGATCGCCTGTGAGCAGGAGTACGTGGCCACCTTGAGTGAGCCAGTGTCTCCCCCCGGGCCTGAGCTGACCCCTGAACTGCGGGGCACCTGGGCCGCCGCCCTCAGTGCCCGAGAGAGGCTTCGCAGCTTCCATCGGACACACTTTCTGCGGGAGCTTCAGGGCTGTGCTGCCCACCCCCTGCGCATCGGGGCCTGCTTCCTTCGCCATGTGAGTGATCCTCTCAAACTTCTTCCAGGTTCTCTCCCTTCACATGTTTCAGCCCCCTCCACGTGGCCCCAACCCCCACCCTCAACCAAAATGTGCAGTCCAAAACTCTGGGGCTGAGTGCTGTTCTCTGGGCCCCTCTGGGTCTACTCAGCCTCTGTGCCCGGCCCTCACTCTCTCCATGGAAGCCCGTCATTCCCTAGGCAGACTGAGTGCTCCCTGGTGGCCTGTCCCTCCTCTGGGCTGCAAAGAGGATGCAGAAGAGGAAAGAGAGAGGCTGGTCTGCAGGGCCTCCGCAGGATGGCTAACCTCTTCCCTACTGCCACAGGGGGACCAGTTCAGCCTTTACGCCCAGTATGTGAAGCACCGACACAAACTGGAGAATGGTCTGGCTGCACTCGGCCCCCCAACCAAGGTAACTTTTCTCCAACCCTCATGAGAAGGGGAGGGCCATGAAGACCTAAAACCCACCCAACCTCAAAATCTCTCAGGGAAAAAAGCTTTCCTGGATGTGCCCAGGAATGTCACCTACCAATAATCCCCCAGACTTGCTGAGGGTGTGGCAAGCACTGGACTAGGAGCCAGGTGAGCCTGGGTTCTTACCTCGTCCATCTGAGGGACTTTGAGCAAGACTCTTGAGTCCTCTGGGCCTCTGTCTCTACGTCTAGTAAATGGGGGCAACATTCACTATATCTAACTCACAGAGTGCTCTGAGGATCAAAAGACCACACATCAAAAGATGTGAAAGTTGGGCCGGTCCGGTGGCATAGTGGTTTAAGTTCATGTGCTCCACTTCGGCGGCCTGGGGTTCAAGGTTCAAATCCTGGGCACAGACCTATGCCCCACTCATCAAGCCATGCTGTGGCAGGCATCCCACATATAAAGTGGAGGAAGATGGGCACGGATGTTAGCCCAGGGCCAATCTTCCTCAGCAAAAAGAGGAGGATTGGCAACAGATGTTAGCTCAGGACTGATCTTCCTCACCAAAAAAAAAAACAAAAATGAAGATGTGAAAGTGACTTCAAAAGTAAAAAGCCAGAGAATATAAGGGATTATTTGTATTCCTCTTCCATTCCCCTTCAAGATATAGAGGATGATTGACTCTCTTGCAGGCCTCTTACCTGCTTTCTTTCTGGGGGAAAGAGAGGGGAAAGTAAGGTTTTTAGCCTTCCTTTTGGGTATATCTGGGCTGGATCTACCCTCAAAAGCCTGAAGTACCACCCACCTTCCCTGCAGAGCTCAGCCTCCACCAGCTCCAGCCCCTCCCCTCATGCCTGCCTGTCTCCTCCCCAACGTAGGGCTCCATGGAAAGTGGCCTTCACTTGCCGCGGGCCCTGCAGCAGCCCCTGGAGCAGCTGGCCCGGTACGGGAGGCTCCTGGAGGAGCTGCTAAGGGAAGCTGGACCTGAACTGAGTTCTGAGCGCCAGGCCCTTGGGGCCGCCGTGCAGCTGCTCCGGGAACAAGAGACGCGTGGCAGAGACCTGCTGGCCGTGGAGGCGGTGCGTGGCTGCGAGGTGAGGCCATGGCTCCAATCACTCCAGCTCAAGCTTCCTAGCCCCATGGCCTCAGAAGCAGCATGGGCTGGTGACAAGAGAATTAGATACAAGGTCAGAGGGCCCCAGGCTATAATTTCTAACCAGCTGGATGGCCTTGGTCAAATCACTGAAATTCACTGGGCCTCCATTTCTTCATCTATGAATCAAGAAGCTATGTCCTGCCCAACATCCCATGATCCTACATCTGCCTGTGCTTTCCTATTCCTTTCCTAATTCTTAGCTTTCCCTATCTACCCTGCATTTCGTCCTGCATCTCAACACTCAACACCTACCTTATTCTCCTCTACCTAGTCTCTTTTGAGCCCTGAGGTTCCAGAACAGGTAAGAAACCTACCTTCTCTGGGATAGACCTCTTTCCCCTTCAGTTCTTTGCTGATTCTCTTCCTGGGACAAATAGTGCTTTGGTCCCCAACATGCAAAGGCTTCCCCGTGGGAGGCTGTAAAGCCTACTGTGCAGTGTACCTTCCATCTTCAGAAGCAGGGCTGTGCGGGCCGGCCCGGTAGCGCAAGCGGTTAAGTGGGCGCGCTCCGCTGTGGTGGCCCGGGATTCGCTGGTTCGGATCCCGGGCGCGCACCGATGCACCGCTTGTCAAGCCATGCTGTGGCGGTGTCCCATATAAAGTGGAGGAAGATGGGCATGGATGTTAGCCCAGGGCAAGTCTTCCTCAGCAAAAAAAAGAGGAGGATTGGCAGATGTTAGCTCAGGGCCAATCTTCCTCACAAAAAAAAAAAAAGGAGAAGAAGAAGAAGAAGCAGGGCTGTGCTGCTAGGCCAGGTGTGCTGTGCATGGTGACCAGTGGATGGACTCTAGGCCAAGGGCTTCCGTGATTTCCTGCCCCTGGCTGAGAACCAGTGTGTTAGGCCCCTTGCCCCATCAATCCCATTTTTACTTTCCATAAAATATACACAAAGGGCTCCAGGGCCAATGACCTTTCCTTTTCCTTTCCCCAGATAGATCTGAAGGAGCAGGGACAGCTCCTACACCGGGACCCCTTCACCGTCATCTGTGGCCGAAAGAAGTGCCTTCGCCATGTCTTTCTCTTTGAGCATCTCCTCCTGTTCAGCAAGCTCAAGGGCTCTGAGGGGGGGTCAGAGACCTTTGTTTACAAGCAGGCCTTTAAGGTACAATGCCTGGAGTGGGAAGGGGGGACAGGACAGGAAGTCGTGCTCTTCTTGAGAACACCAGATATTCTGGAAATTTAACCCCAACCCAGGTTCAGAATCTGCATCATCTAGAGCAGGCTTTGACCTGTAAGCTACCATCAGGCTAGGGTGTCAGGGTGATAGAAGTCCCTGTCATTGGTCTACCCATGGAGTTTTCCTTATCGTTCATGCAGGAGACTCATGAGGCATTCCAATCCAGAATGGAGGAGGACCTTTCCCATTAAGAACACACATGCCTTTTGAGTTAGGGGTAGTCCCTTTGGGGTGAGGAGAAGGAACATTATACATATAGCTTAACTTGATGGAGTTGAAGAGCCCAAGAGGAGGGAGGCCCTGCTTTACAGAAACAGCCTGGTATCCAGATAAACATCAATGGCGACCTAGAGTCCCAGATCAGGCAGTGTGGCATGATTCTAAGGGTTTCTAGACTTTGTCTCCCTACACTAGTTCCAGCTCTTCAGGGGGGGAGTACGGTATAGAGAAAAAAGCCTAGGTTTGGAATAACGTGGACATGGGTTTGCACTCTCTTTCTCTAAGCTATGATAAGCCCTTGGGCAAGTTGCTTTGTGTCTCTGGGCAATCCCCTTCTGTAAATTATGGTTGTTAGGAAGACTAAATGCAGAGCAGTTGGCACATGGTAGGTGTTGAGCAAACATTTACTGAACATCTACCAGATGCCAGACTAAGTGTAGTGCTTTTCCATGTGGTGCCATCTAGCCAGGACTCACTCCGTCTTCACCCACTCTCCTCCGCTCTTTCTCAGACTGCTGACATGGGGCTGACAGAAAACATCGGGGACAGCGGGCTCTGCTTCGAGTTGTGGTTTCGGCGGCGGCGTGCACGAGAGGCGTACACTCTGCAGGCAGCCTCACCAGAGATCAAACTCAAGTGGACAAGTTCTATTGCCCAGCTGCTGTGGAGACAGGCGGCCCACAACAAGGGTATCAGGCAGAGCCGGGGGAGGGTGTGCTTACGGTCAAGGTTGTGGCAGGAGGATAGCTGGGGAGTGTAGAGAGGCTTGGGAAAGCAGGGTGGAGGATGGAGAAAGAAGGAGGACATATGAGAAGATTCAAGATCTGACCTGAGAAAGCTTGCTGAGGTAGGAATTAGTCTACAGGGTACCAACAGGAAAGAGGAAGCGGGCAAATTTCAGGGAAGCAAGAGCAAATGGTTGGGCGAGAGAGAGTGAGAGGAGAGAGAGAGAGTGCGCTCACTGGACCTGGGTTCCAGAACTCACTTGCTCTGTGACCTGGACTAGTTTGTTTTGTTTTGTTGCTGGTTTTTGTTTTGTTTTGTTTTTAACTCCCTGCACCTCATTCCACACATCTGAAAAGGGAAGTAATACCTACATCTTGGTGTGATAGGGAGGATTGAATAGAGTGATATATGTGCAAGCACTTACTGTAAAGGGATGTAAAAATGTGAGTTTGCTCTTAATGCCTAAGATAAAGAAAGTGAGTATTAGAAGACAAGTTGGGTGGCTGGAATGCCAAATGGGCAGGTTGCAACATATAGGAGAGAAGAGACAGATGTCTAGGGAGGAAGTCGAGGACCACCATCACCATCCACGTCATGACGGTCAACAGGAAGAGACACCAGAGGAATGAGAGTTGGGAACGAGCAGAAGGAAGAGTCCCCCATGACGGTGCTAGGGCTGGAGCAGAGGAGGGGCAAAATGAAGTTGGTAACAGGGTCTCTGTTCCCTAGAGCTCCGGGTGCAGCAGATGGTCTCCATGGGCATTGGGAATAAACCCTTCCTGGACATCAAAGCTCTTGGGGAGCGGACACTGAGTGCCCTGCTCACTGGAAGAGGTGAGAGCCAGAGTGCTGGGGGGTGGCCCCCAGAAGTCAAGACCTTGAGAGTGAGGGCACAGTAGGGAGGTGTGGTGGAAAGTGAGGAAGGGTAATGAGTGGATATATCTTCCCAGAAACTGGGCTGACTGGGAGGCCCTCCATGAAACTGAGGGTCATTTCAGGGAGCCAGGAGGGCTTTCCCACACCAGCACCCCACCCCCACCCCCCACTCTCTGCAGCCGCCCGCACCCGGGCCTCCGTGGCCGTGTCATCTTTTGAGCATGCCGGCCCCTCCCTTCCCGGCCTCTCACCGGGAGCCTGCTCCCTGCCTGCCCGCGTCGAGGAGGAGGCCTGGGATCTGGACGTCAAGCAAATTTCCCTGGGTGAGGCACCTCTCAAGGGGTGGCTCCCAAAGCTGGGTCATTGTGGTGATGTTCAGGCTGCTTGCTGCTGAGCGATTCCTTTTTCTAGCCAAGTAGCCCAGTTGCCATGACAACTATGTACAGCTTCCCCATTGCTAAAAGAGCCTTCCATCTGGTTGCTAGGATAATGCTTACAGCAGCCTGTTGCTAAGAAGCACTTCCTCTGTACCTCTCTCTCTAGCTCTCCTTGGGTTTCTATGGAAACTGCCTCAGCTTCCTGTTGTACCCTCCTGGTTCACCACGGCAATCCTTAGTTTCCTGTCGCTTCTTCCCTGGTTGCTCTAATGATGCTGCTGACAATTTCCTGCCTCTTGGTAGGGGGGTTCTCTTGCAACTGGATTGCTATGGTGACTCACAGCTTCCTGTTGCTATGGAGCTTTTTCTTCCCTGATGGAGCAGCTTGGTTACTTAAGGTAATCTAGAGGGGTTCTATACCCTGCTCTCACCCTAGCTTCCCCTCCAGCCCCAGAAACACTTGACTCTTCTGGAGATGTGTCCCCAGGACCAAGAAACAGCCCCAGCCTGCAACCCCCCCACCCTGGGAGCAGCACTCCCACTCTGGCCAGTGGAGGGATCTTAGGGCTATCCCGGCAGGTAAGTCCCTGCAGGAGGGCAGGGAAGGGGTGATTTCGTCTGCCACTTTCTGGGTGGGCTCTTCTGATCATTCAAGCCACGGGAGGCAGGGCAAACCAGTGAGCTCCCAGCAAGGCTACAGGTTGAATATATTCATTATCCAGTCTGCCTCTCTCCTCTCCCTCAGGCCTAGCTGAGAGGCATCCAGGTCAGAAGTGAAAAGTAATCTGTAATCAGGAGCATAGTGCAGGAGTGGATGGGAAGGGGAGAATGCCAACAGCCTGGTTTTGACTTGGATTAAATCAGCAAAATTCAGGAACTTTGGGAGGAAAGAGAGGTGAAGTGGCAAGCTTGGGAGAGAGAGAAATATAGGGAAGAGATCATTTCTTATCCTTTAAATTCACTGCAGTTTCTCTCCCCTCAGAGTCACGCCCGGGCCCTGAGTGACCCCACCACGCCTCTGTGACCTGGGTGAGTCAGTACCCACTCTCCACAACATCCAACACTCCTTCCCTCCTGCGTGTACCATCCTTCCTTCCTTCCCCCAGCCGAAGCTTCTGCCCTCTCCCAACCCATCTCCCTCTTCTCTCCTGGCTTCTAGAGAAGATCCAGAACTTGGCTACAGCCGCTCCTCTTAGCACAGTTTGGGCTGGGATGGCAATGGGACATAGTAGAGGACTGGAAGAGCGTTGAATTCCTTCCCTCTGCTTCCTGGACAGAGGAGGTCAAAGGACCAGCGCGGTTCCCTGCTACCACTATCTCTAGCTCTCCCCAGCTGGGTGCCTTCCTGCCGGAACCGGAGCAGCCACATTTGCTTGCCTTCATACCCTGGAGGTGGAGACATTATCCCTTGTTCAGTCCTTCCCCATGCCGGGCCACTGCATACTCGCAGGACACCGCTCCGTGTCAGCCCGTGTTCTCCACTTCTTCCCAGCCCTGACTCTCCCTCAGAAGACTCATCTTTGCCAGGTCAACTGTAGTCCTTGGTGACTCCATTCTGGGGTGTCACAGGAAGTGGAGCTATGCAAACCATTATAGGAGGGTGGGTGGGGAAGTGCAGGCTTTATATATGTAATTACTGTTATTCTAATACTATTGTCATATTAAATGTATTTACTCACACTCTGTCTCTGAAGAGCTAGAGCAGCCCTCTGGGTTGAGGTGATACTAACTTGAGCACGTCCCCTCACCCAACCCTTAACTAGACAGAAAATAAGACCCAGGTTGCAAGGTACCCTGTACCCCTTCCCAGCCCAAAGCTGGGCCTGGGCCTGGGAGAATGTGCCTCCTCCACAGTGGCTCCCAGAGGCTCAATGGACCCTTTGAAGTGCCTCTTCTCATGCTGCACCCACTTCTTGAGGCTGAGCTGGTCACAGTCGAGCTGGGATCCAGCACAGTCCAGCAGTTCAGACCACAGTGCATGAGAATCCTCTAGGCTACTTGCTAAATGCTAATTCCTGGGCCCCACCCCAGAGCTACTGAAGCGGAAGCCTGGGGGTAAAGCCCAGGATTCTGCATGTTTTATCAAGCTCTTTGGGCCATAACTAAGTGCCTCAAGAGGTGACTATTTCCTGGACAGAATGGCCCAAGGAAAAGGACAGGACATAGGCAGACAGACACAGCGCCCTGTGCCTCAAGACACCTGTTTATTGGGGACACAACTCTGCGACAGGGATGACAGGAATCGTACCAAAAATAGCGACGTCTACAGGGCCCCTGAAGGGGCTAGAAGGGTACAGTGCCCCCCACCCCCACCCATTGTACAAAAATAAACTCTCACGCCTATGGACCAGCAAAGACTGGCAGAGTGGCTCCTCAACAGGGACACAACCCTCTCTGCCAGCCCTGGGACCCCGTTCTTTGATGCTCACTCCTGCCACTTCTAAGGCACTGTGACTCTCCCCTGGGCTGGGTGGGTACTGCCCGCCCACCCTCCTACGCCCTCCGCCCCCTCCACCTCTGGTCCGCCTGGGGCTGGGATGTGGGTCCCATGCTGCCCCCTGCTGGCTGCTCTACCCAACTACCTCTAGCGCTCCCCCGCTCCGGCGGGGTAAGCTCTCTAAGCTAACCGCCCCTAAGAGGGCTCCCTACCGTTCTTGCCCCCCCAGCCCCGCCTCTCCCGGTCTCGACAGCCCGGGACCCTCCTCCCCTTCCTGCGGAGGACTAGGAGGAGTCTCTCCCGACGGTGCCCGGGCATAGGGTGGGGACGCATCGGCCTGAGGAGGCCGGCGGCCCCGAGCCCGGCGGCTGTGGTGCACTTGCAGGTGCAAGGCCATGAGCTCGGGGGCTCCAGTGGCGAAAGGGCAGAAGAGGCATCGGTGGAGGGCACCCCCCGGCCCGGCCTCGCCTCCTGGCCCTGCCCGCAAGGACAGGTCCAGGGGCTCGGCCTCACCGCCTCGCCCGTTGCGCAGGGTCCTCCCGGGGCTGGCGGGCTTCCGACGGGACCCCGGCGCGGCGCCGCTCGAAGGAGGCCGGGGGCTCGCCGCGCCCTCCACCCAGGCCGCAGGCTGCGGAGCCAGCTTGGCTCCTGACTGCTGGGCCGAACCCCGCTGGGAAGGGGGCGGCGGCTCCGGGGGCGGCCCGGGGCCAGCCCCGCTCCTCTGCTCCCGGTGGTGGCGCTGCAGGTGATACTTGAGCGAGCCGGACTGGGTGCCCGCGTAGTCGCAGTGCGGACACTTGTAGGGGCGCTCACCTGGAGAGAGGGGGATGAGATAGGGTCACAGAGTCACCACCACTGCCCACCCGCATTTCGCTCCACGTACAGACCTCCTCCGGACCAGGAAAAAACACTGCCTCTCCCAGCCCCTCTGATTTAATAAAGAAGCGTTTCCCAACGCTCTTATCTAGCCAATCGGAAGGTTGCGGAACGTCGTCTCAAAAGGCTAAACGTCTATGGCGTTTCCTGTAGCCCTCTCACCTCTCTTCCTGCCCTCCAGTTCCCTCCCCACCCCGCAGGCTGCCCACCTCACCTGTGTGCACTCGCAGGTGCACTTTGAGGTGATGCGCTGAGCGGAAAGATTTTCCGCAGAAGGGGCAATCCTTGCCGGTGGCGCCCCGGCCCCCTTCAGGCCGGGTCCCTCCAACTAACAGCCCATTCTCTTCTGCAATACACACGTTAAGGGAAGTCAGAGGAGCCCTTTGCCCTATCAGGGTCATGCGCCCCCACACCAACCCAGGACTGGTTCCCCCCTAGGCCCAGGAGGAAATAGTACGTTTGGGGGAACCTGAGGGGTTGGATTTGTTGTGAGTCGAGCTGTGCCCTCAAAAGGTAGTAAAGCCTCCAAGGGAAAAAG
Organism: Diceros bicornis minor; assembly: GCF_020826845.1. Classification (NCBI taxonomy): domain Eukaryota; kingdom Metazoa; phylum Chordata; class Mammalia; order Perissodactyla; family Rhinocerotidae; genus Diceros; species Diceros bicornis. The sequence goes on along the minus strand of NC_080744.1, from coordinate 28,198,711 downwards.
AGCGAGAAATAAGAGGCAGGTCCTTTTTAAAAGGACACAGGAGGGGAGTGGGCGTCAGAGTGGGCCCTGGATGCGGGAAACCTAGAAGAGAGGAAACCCCTTACGTACCCTGCGTGGCGATGGACCTTGCCTGGGCCCCCGGAGCAGGCGCAGAGTGCGGCCCCTCGCCTGGGCGCGGGTGCAGTGAAGCCAGGGGGCCCAGTGACCTGCTCCGGGACCAGGTCTCCTCCTCCGCCTCCACCACCTCCTCTTCCTCCTCTGGCTCCTCGGCGCGATGCCGGCGAGCCCGGGCCGGGAGAGCAGAGGGTAGTGGGCGGAAGCCTCCGAAGTTGCGGCCAGCCCCCGGCTCAGCGCCCTCACCATTGGGCCGGGCCTCCCCAGCTCGAAGGCTCAGGTAGCCCAGGAGGCTTGGAGGCTCACGGCGCTCAGCCGGGGTGGGCGCCGGGGCCAGGAGGAGCGCGGGGCCCAGCGGCTCATAGGCCAGCAGGCCCAGGTCAGGAGGCTGGGGGGCCCGGGCGGGCCCGGAACCAGGCCCCGGGGCACGCAGTGGGCCCAGCTTGCTGGCATGCACTTTCATGTGGTTCTTAAGGAACCAGGGCTCTTTGAAGCAGCGGCCACACACGGGACACGCATGATCGAAGGAGGCCTTGTGCTTGCGCATGTGGCCCTTGAGAAACCAGGACTGCGTAAAACTCTGGCCACACACTTGACAGCGGAACTCCGGAGGCGCAGCGGGCTCCTCGGGAGCGGCAGGAGCGGGGACAGGGGTTGCCTCACGTTCAGGCTCCGCCTCGGGCTCGGGGACCGATCTGGGTTCAGGCTGCGGTGGAGGCTGAGGCTGGGATGCAGCCGAAGTGGCCGCCAGGGGGCGCTCAGGAGCTCCGTGGGCCGTCAGGCTGTGGTGCAGCAGCTCCTCCTCCTGGCTGGAGCCGAAACTGCACAGGCCACACTTCCAGGGCCTGTGCAGGATGTGCAGGTGGCGTTCGCGCTCCGCCGCGGTGCGAAACTTGCCTTTGCAGAAAGGGCAACGGAAGGCGGACGACGAAGGAGCCTGGGGCCGCGCAGGGCCCTCAGTGGCAGAGGTGGCCTGCACGCCCCCTGAGCTTCGGGCTCTCCCCAGCCGGGCCTCGCGCAGTAGCGCGCGCTCCTCCAACTCCAGCAACAAGCGCGCGGCAGGGCTACGCGGGCGCTCGGGCTGGTGCGTGCGCAGGTGCGAGCGCAGCAGGGCCCGCTGGGCTGCGCGGTGGCCGCAGTGCGGGCACTGGAAGGCCTGGGCGCCCGGGTGCGCCCGCAGGTGCAAAGCCAGGATGGAGTTGAAGCGGAAGCGCTTCCCGCATACAGGGCAGGGAAAGCGCCGTTCGCCAGTGCGACTCTCAGACCAACCCACTGCTCCCATCCCTGGAGACCCGGCGCTCACGCCTGGCCCGTTGGAGTAGCGCTGCAGATCCAGTTCGCCGTCGAAGGCCGGCGGCGACGGCGCTAAGTGGCCGCCCGGGGCGCGGGGACGTGAGCCCTGTGGAGAAAGATGTGAGTAGGAGAAAGATGTGAGTAGAGCAAAGGGTAGAGAAGAGAGAGCTGTGGCGGAAGCAAGGGCATGGAGGGCCAGAAGAACCCGAGGGAGGGTGGGTTGGGGCCTGAACCAGGAACACTGGATGTCCATCCCACTCACCGCGGAGAAGTTGGGAGATGAATGGGAATTGAGCTGCTGGGGCCAAGGAGATAACTCATAATAATGGGCGGTCAGAGAGAGAGAGAGAGGTGGGAGGGAGGGAGTACAGTTGTAGGTACTTGCAGGTTCAGGCCAGAGCTTCACTCACCTCCATGGACCCCCTTCACATTCTTTGGTTCTGGGGAGTGCAGGGAAGAGGAGGAGGAAAAGCTGCTAGTGAAGGCAACAGGTGCTGCAGAGCTAAAGCAAGAGAGACAGATTTGGAGGAAAAGATGAGCCCTGATTTTCAGCAATGGAAAGTCACCCCCAACGCCAGACCCTTAGCACCTTGTATTCCTGAAACCTATCCTTCCTCCTTCCTTGCATCGTAAAACAGAAGGGTGCTGCTGTCTTCAAAACGTGTACTTGATTTGCCAAGCCCACAAGCCTCCCTGATAATCCAGATTTCTTCCCCCAAATTATTCGTTTGAAATGCCTGGTCCAGAACCACCACCACCACCACCACCCCCTGGCGGTGGGGAAGACCATCACAGTATACCCCTCTCTCATTTAGGCTGGATTGTGCAGCCTGATGAGCAAATGCGGTGGGCTTGCCATGCTCCCCAGTTGTCCAAGTGGGACCAGTTGCTCTCAGACTCCCTAACTGACCAGCCAGCCAAACATCATTCCAGGCTCCACTGTCCTTCCTTCTGCCCTTACCCTGTATTTCCCCCTCATTCTCCCTCCCTCTGCCTGGATTCCTGATCCATTCATTTCCATTCATTACAGAGACTCATTCATGCATGGGAGAGAAACACCTCCCAGCAGCAGAGAGTCTGGAGACAGACAGAGGGGGAGGGGCATGAAGGGGGAGAGAGCCAGAGGGAGAGGGAATGAAGAGAGAGTTGGGGGAGGAGTGGAAGTTCAGGGGCGCTGCTGGCCTGGGGAAGGGGTGAAAAACTGCAAATACCGGATAGGATTCATCCCCATGTTTCAAACCTTGGAGCCTGCAGTTTGATGGGGCATCTCAGCCCCTTTGTCCAGGGCTGTTCCGAAGCAGACTTTCCTCCTCTCTGCAGGGGAGAGGCTCCCTCACACAAGAGGAGGATTACACTGGCTCTGAGCTCAAGAGGCTGGAGTGAGGGATGGGGGGCGGGGCTGGGCCATCTGCACAGATACGGGCTCAGCACATGCTCTGAACAGGAAAGGGTTAAAATTCTCCAGGCTAAAATTCCCTGGGCCTGGGATGTGCAGAGCTCCAGTTGTGAGGAAGAAGAGCACTGAGAGGAAGACGCTGGGGGTGGGAGTGACACTCCTGATTCTAAGCTGCAGTGGAGGTTAGCATTAGGACTTAGAAGCAACCCCAGAATTAAGATTCATAGAAACAGGCCTAGGAGAATGACCAGAAGTCGTCCAGTCAACCTTCCTGCTTACATATATAATTGTATCCGTTCAAGGCTAGACGAACTTGGGCCTAACCTATTTTTTTGCCTGAGATAGAAAGAATATTTGAGATATAAAGAACTTCCTTACAATAGGCATTGTGAAACTGAAATGGGTTACTGAGAAAGAAAAGGACTCAAGCATTACTTTGCTTAAGGATCTTTAATAGAAGAGAATTGGGCCAGGAGTCAGCCCTGCTTATCAGCAAAGAGAAAAGGCTCTGGAGGTCCAAGGCTTCTTTAATTTTGGACATTTAGTGGATGTGATAAGACTCCATGAAGGGGCAGGTACCTGTTACACGTGGAATGTGGGTTATGGGAATTTTATTAACAGGAGGTTAATTAACAAAGTGTCCTCGTCCAAGGGTCACTAAACAACCTCCACTACGACTTTCAACATTTGTATTTCTGTAGCTCCAAATTAGGGCATCCACTCTCATCTTCTAGATCCTCCAAATAAGCCCCTTTCCTGGGCCCAAGAACCTAGCCGGGCTCAGAGTAGTGTCATGAAAGGTGAATTAGAGTAGGACTGAGGGGTGCAAGGCTACTGTGGGCCCAGTCTGACCATTAATAGCCCTTCAACTTTCAGTATATCAATTAACCTCCCAGTTTACTCATCTGTAAAATAAGGGGGTTGGACTAATTTATACTGATGGTCCCTTCCAGCTCAAAAGTTTTGTGGTTCTGAGTCACAGGACTTTCTGGACCCCAGAGAAATGTGAAAAACAAATGGTCATCCCTTCAGTACCATGGAGAGTGCAGTGGGCTACCAGAGGAGCCACTGTGGCCACCTCAGAACCATAGGTAGAGCTATGAAGTGCCAGAGGGGCTGCATTTGCCATTTTAGCACACAGAGGAGGCACTGAGAAAAGCTAGAGGATTTTTAAAAATTCCTATCTGGGAATCATAGGGAAAAAAAAAAAACCAGTACCAGAGGGATTATTTTAGCCTTTTGGATGTCACTGAAAATAGATAGATGTAATAGAAAATAGATGTAACTAGAAGAATTTTAATTAGCTATAAGGAGTGTCCTGACAGTTACAGTTTGTACATCCTGGAATGAGTTACTGAGGCATCGTATTTGGGTCCATCACATTCTGTTGCTCTCCTGGGGATTCCCGGAACATCCTGGTGTACAGCCAATCTGGTATATTCAGAGGAAGCAGATGGTGGGGGAAGAGGGGGGAGGCTGGGAATACTGCATGGTCATAGCTGACTAACCTATGGGCACATACTCTGATTCTGAGAAGATTCTAGGGCCCCTAAAACTTCCTGTAGGATAGCAAGCAAAATACCTCATGGGAGGCTGACCTCATACCCAAGGCAAGTAGAGTAGGAATACGGCAAATCTCCCTCCCTCGAAACAAAACAAAAACAAAAAACCTGTTTTGCACCTAACAGTTTCCAGGATGGCAATACAGTGATAGACAAGGCGGCCCAAATTGAAGCTAATTCCCAAACAGGGAAAGTTTCCCCGGGGGGCGGCGGGGTGGGGGGAGGGCTCAAATCAACAAAACCCACTGAGAGATCCTCCTAGGCCTAGTCAAGATCTCTTGAATCATCTCTACACCAAACCAGGTCCCAGGCGCCTGATCCCATGAGTTTTTCTCAATAGGAGAAAGCACTGACAGGGCCCAAGATCTGTGAACTGGCCTGGAACCCAGGTCATGCCTGTGGGCAATAATCACAGAGTTTTCTAGAGTCAGGCCCTAAACACTATCCACGAGACTTAGCCAGACAGTAGCAGTGACCTACTTTCCACCCCCACTGGGAATCAGGGGCTATCTTGCCCTTATTTGGGTTCTATAGGGATGCAGGGCCAGGGGTAGGGATCAGAAATCTTTCCAAAGCAGCAGGCCAATTACTTTTAGGTGCTAGGAGAGCAGGTGGGGAAGGGGCTGTGGACCATCAAACCTTACTGAGTAGGGAAGGATGGAAGGGTTGGTGAGAAGACTCTTGGAAACAACAGGGACAGGTACATAGAACCATCTGCTGACTGGAGGACCACAAAGATTGTCCCTCAAGCCTTGTAGTTCAAAAGTTTTTAGGGTCAGAGTGTATGGGGTAAGGGTTCAGGACTTCTGAGGTATAGTTGTGACTAGGTTCTGTCTCTGGTCATCTCTGATGCTTGATGCTTTTACCTCTGTTGAGAATCCTACACCTCCCAAGTCTGCTAACAATTATGATTAACACTGCACTAGATGGGGTTAAAAGGAAAATGAACTTCTTAGGTGGTCTGGGGTCAAGACCACCTTTATCACTCAGACATGCCAGTAGCTCACTTTTATGGTCTCCTCTCCATGGCCCTCTGAAACTCACTGCTCAGGTGGCTCCTCCAAACTGACTCCACACCACAGCTTGCCCACCTTTTAGACTGAGTTCTTGGTAAAGCCTCCTTCCCTCCATCCTCACTGTTCTGAGTTGGGGGCATGGGCCTCAGTCATGGACTCCAAATGTACAGCAAGAGGTGAGAGGAAGGTACACCTGCTCACCTACTGCCGCCCCACCATGGTGAATCTTATCCCAGAGGCATGTCCCAACTTGACCCCTCTTCTGAAAGTTCTGGAAGACCTGGATTTGGGGGAGGGGGCATGTGGCCAGCCCTAAGTCCCCTAAACTGGAGCTGATCCTAGAAAGGTCAGAGTCTTAGCACCCACATGAACCTCAGTCCTCAGATTAGGGGTGGGGGGCTGGGCAAGAGAGCCTCTGGGAAAATCTCCCTCCCAGAAGTAGGTTGGCCAAGTAGGGCAGGACCTGTGGTCCCGCACAAGAGGTTCTTCTCGCAGCACCCCAGACCCCTCCCGGGGAAGATAAGCCAGAAGGATGATGGGGGGCAGGGTTGGGAGCTTGGGAGGCCAGGGCTCAGCTACCCGGGCCGGGAGAACAAAAGCTGAGTTGCAGCCGCCTCCGCTGCTGCCGCCGGCCGAGCTCTTTGTGACACTTTGTTTGGGACGCAGAGAGGGAAGCACCCCCCATCCTCTCCCCTCCCCCACCCTCGCTCCCGGAGAGTTTGGGTCCCTTCCCCCTCCTCCATCAGCCCTACCTGGGCCGGGGGGCGCTCATCCACTCGGGCTCCCAGATCGGCCACCCCGCACCCCCAGGCCCCTCGCGCCCTGCCTTCGGGCCCCTACAAAGACGCCCACCGACCCCCCACCCGCGCTGGCCTTTCCCCTTTGGTGTCCGCTTTCCCGGCTCCCCCACCTGGCCCCCCCCTCCCTCGAGGCCCCCCTAGCTCTCCAGGCTTCCGAGGCCGCCGCCCCCACCCCGCCCCCCCAGGAGCTCTGGGCGAAGTTTGCTTGGGGCCGAGCCGGCGCCCCTCCCCCGCCCCCGCCCCCTGCACCTGCTCCGAGCCGGGCGCGCGGAGCAGGCCCCCCCTCCGGGAGGGGGGGAGGGGGCCGGGGGCGGGGGCCGGGTGGCGGAGGGGGGGCCGGGAGTGGGGGGAGCGGCTACTCACGAGCCCCGGGCGGGCGGCGGCGGAGCGGGCGGCGGCGGCGGCGGCGGGCGGCGGGCCGGCGGCGCGGGCGTCAGCGTTACGTGGGGCCGGGGGAGATGCGCCGGGCCCCGGCCCCCCCGCCCCCGGCCCGGCCCCCGCCCCCTCCCCGGTCCCCCGCCCCCGGCCCTGGCCCGCATTGTGTGCGGCGGGAGGCGGCCCGGCCATTAGCATGCGGGGGGCGGCGCGGCGGGGCTGGGAGCCGCGCGGGAGCGGGAGCGGGGCTCTGGCTCCGGGGACAGGGAGCTGGGGACCCCGGGAGCCGCGAGAGGCGGCCGCCAGGGGCGGGGTGCGGGCAGTTTGGAGACGGGGGGCGCTGTCGGAGGGAGGGAGGGAGGGAGCGGGGGTGGGGCGCACAGACGATTCCAACAGGAGACTGGAAGAGATTTTGAAAGGTCATCTCGTCCTTCCCCCAGCCTCCAAGCAGGACTGCCCCTCCCACCCTAAACCCGGACATACCAGGGAAGGAGTTGGCTCTGCCGCTCTTTCTGCCCCAACATGCACAGACTCGGGAAGTTCTTCCTGGGGTTTTATCTCAAAGCCTCTCCCTTACAATTTCTGTGTCTCTTTTTGGGGAGGAGGAGGGGCGATTATAGAGATAGTTAATGTCTGCCGTATAAGAAACATCATTAAAGTTACTCTTCGGTCCTTTCTGTTCTTGATTAAACAACAATTCCTGCTCCTTCCTCTCGAACTCTCTTTTCCATTCCTTAAGTCACTTTAATGGCTCTTCAGTACAACAAATATTTACTGAGTGCTTACTAAGTACCAGGCACTATGCTTGGCGCTGTGGGGGATGAGCAGATGAGGGGGATGTAGTATCCTCCATCAAGGAGATTGTAATCCAGACAGGGACTACACATTTGTGCGTAGTATATTCAGATTTAGTCAATATTTACTGAATGCCTGTTCACATATTTAATGGTATATAATCCTTACAATAACACTCTGAAATATAACTAGTCTGCACTTAAGGTAAGAAAAACGAGCCTAAAGAATGTCTTTCCGTTGGCCTACCGGCTCAGGGGTCCTCGGTGCAAGCCTAACATCTGACACTATGTCAGGCCATCACCACCAAATACAGTTAATGCACCCGGGGATCCAAGAGGGAGTAGACACACAGCAGTTCCCAGGGTCCCTTTAAATGTGATTCCCACTCCCCAGGAAAGAAGAGTGGACACAGTGCTCCAGTGAGTGTTGGCCCAGCACTGAGCAGGGCAGAAGTGGCTTACAAAGAAAGCTCCTTGCCTCCTAGGACCCTGCCTCCTGGTACTAATTCCCAGGGGTCTTCTGGCTCAGCCTTCTTCTGTCATCAATAATAATAATGATAATAGCCACTAACATTTATTGAGTGCTTTGCCAGGTGCTGGGCTAGGCTGATTCATATGCATTTTCTCTTTTAATATGTACTCAAGGCAACCCCTTGAGACTGGTATTATTAACTTCCCTTTATAGATAGGGAAACAGAATGATTAAGTAACTTGCCCAAGGTCACCCAGGTAGATCTGGGATTTGAACATAAGTCTGGTTGCTTCCAGACCTCAGGCTCTGCACCAAGATGGGCCTTTCCTATTTTTGATCTTTAGAGTATATATGTTCTGCTTCTTACTGTAGAAACAAATGTCCCCAGCTTTGCATCTGAATAAACCCTGTAGTATATGGGCGTCAGGCACATCAGTATGACTTCATCAACACCACTAATGGTCATTAAACACCCACCATGAGTCAACACTTCACAGTCATATTATTAGCCACCGTTTTAACACTCAGTTTGAACAAACTGAGGTTCAAATAGATAGAATAATGTATCCAAGGTCACACAGCTGGGAAAGTGGCAGAGCTGAGATTCCAGTCCAGGTCTGCCTGGCTGCAAGGCAACTTCTATCTCTCAGAAATATTAATTGTTGCAATACTGTCCTTCCCAAGACTGGCCATTTGGGGACCATCTTCTGTACATGTCTAACTGCAGGTTATCACTGAGTCAAAAGCAATCCCCTCTATAAATAGGGCTCCTCATCCACCTAGTCCCATCCAGAGTAAGTCCTTCAAGAAAGGAAGAAGAGAAGAGAAACTGTCCAGAAAGTGAGGGAAGGAAGCCAAGGGAATTAAACCTTGCCTGGTCTTGGGACAAAGCTGCAAGTGGTAATGACAGGGGACCAATCCAGACGGTAATATGGGATTTCCCTAGGGAACAACAAGTAATTTGAGGAGGATGCCAACAGAAGAAGAAAGATTAGATGGAAATGGGGGGAAATTGGGGCCTAGGGTGGTAGTGTCCATGGGGATGAGGTGAGTATTCAGAAGAGGGACCCAGGATGGGCAGAAATGGGGGCAAAAGGAAACGAGAACAGAGCGAGGCAGGGCTGGGAGTCTTGTGGAGTGAACTGAGGCTGGTGTCTACCGACGGCCACTCCCTGGATCCTTAGGCCCTCATGGGGACCTTTGCCCCACCACACCCCAGTTCTGACAGCGTGTCTCTCCCAGGACAAGTCTGTCATCTGCTCTGAGCTACCAGGTCCTGCCAGGAGCTTCAGGCCCAGCTGTGTCCCATCTCTTTTGGAGGAGCTGCTTCAGACTAGGTAGGTGTGAGGCCCTGAGCTTCAACTCCCTGGATATTGGAAGTGGGCAGAGGGGCAGCTGAAAGAAATGTTGCTGCACGTCCTGTCTCCTGATAGGTGTCATAACTCATTTTTCCTGGCCTAGGAAGCACTGAGCTCCATTGGTCGAGGGAGCCATGGAGGAGAGAGCTGATCAACGAGAGCAGGAGAGACCCAGCCTTCGTCTGGAAAAGCTACAGCACTGGGCAAGGCATAGGTGGAGTGGGCACCTCCTGGTGCTGGCGGTGAGGCCAGGCTGCCCCACCCCAAACTTCAGCATGTCCACTTGTAGCCCAATTCAATTCCATCCATGTTTAGTGAGCACCCACCATGTGCCTAAAACTGTGCTAGGCTCTGAGTGGGAGGAGGGGGGTGGAGGAAGCATAGAATAAACAAGGCAAGACCTTTAATCTCCAAGTAGCTTCCATCATTTGGGGAAAACACATAGGTAAGTAACTAAACTGTGACATGAGGCAGAAAAAAATAATGCCCTCTCCCTTCACTGCCCTTGGTTGAGTACTTTCTGCCACCATGCATTCCTCCCAATTGCTGACCTCTGGAAGAGGAGGGGTTGACAGGAGGGAAGGGAATCCCTGACAGTTCCCCAACTACCCTGCATCCGGCCTCCAGGTGAGCCAGCTATGGCTGGCAGTGGCTGTGGTGCCCTTTGCTGTCTCAGTTGCTTGCTTGAACTCTGCCTGTCATATGGCCACAGCACTGCCACTTGGGCCTGGAGCATTGGTAAGACCCACCACAAGGGAGGATGGAAGGTCCTGGGGGCCCCTCTCTAATGGGGCCAGAGCTCAACACTTGCCTTTCTCACCATTCAGGGTCTCCTCACTGGGATTATTACCCTTGAGCTGCGCAGAGCACCCCGCCTCTGGAAGGTGAGAGGGGAAGAGAATGCAGTACTATTCTCCCACCCCCCAAAACAGACACACACACTCTCAGCCCAGGAAGTGGCTAAGTGTTGACTAATCCTGTCAGATCTCTGCCCCTAACTGGCCTAAAAGATTCAGGAGGGAAAGCAAGAAAGTTAGAGGGCTGATGGCCCTGTTTGGAGGTGGAGGAATAGGAGCTGAGTTTTGTTTTCAGCTAGGCTGCAGGTGGGGCTTGGGGTTCCAATGCGTCCCCTAGGCTGGACAGGGCTGAGCTGGCTCACTGGCAGGTGCGGGCCATGATGATATTCAACACCTTCAATCTGATCTTGGGCTTCATCGCAGTGGTGGTCGAGGTGATGAAGACAGCCTTGGGGCCTGCCTCAACTGCCCCCTCCCAGGTACGGGTGAATAAAGGAGAAGGTGGGAGGATGAGGAGGCAAGAGGAGACGGAGAGAGAAAAGGGCATGGGCAAACAGATGCTGGGTCCTCTGCAGCATCCTCAGCCCTGTCTGCCTACAGCTGGCCGGCTTGCTGGTGCTGGAGCTCAGTGCTGAGGCCTTCACCCTAGGAGGAGTGCTGGTCTCAGCATACTCCCTGTTCCTGCTGAGCCAGAGGAAGCCAGGATGCTGCAGGAGCCAGAGTCAGCACTACCAGGAGCTGCAGGAGGTAATGAGGGCTGGGAGGAGAGTTTGGAGCAGCTAGCTAGCAGCTCATTTTTTCACTGGCTATCCTGGTCAGTGGTACTTCAGGGAAAACAAGGGGACAGAGGGGAAAGGAAGGAGTCCTAGACTGAAACTGATTGGTTTTCTGGCTTTGGACATTTCTCCCCCAGTGGTGGGTAAAAGGGAATTGGGTATCTAAATGGTTGGGGCTAGAAATGTGGGAGAGCATTGGGAAGCTGCCTAAGTAGTGGAAGGGCTACAGGAACATGAGAAGAAATGGCAGAGGAGGAGGAAGTTGCTTCTATCTGGGATTCCTCCTTTCTCACCCCTACAGTTTGCTCCCCTCACACCTCTGTCTGGTTTTTAGGGTCTCTCTGAGTTGGAGGAAGTTCCTGATTTGGAGGATGGTCCCAGGGTGGCTAGCACAGCAAACGGAACAAATGAGTGAGCTGGCAAGGGGAAGCAGACAGGTGCTGCTCTCCCGCCCTGCGGGAGCGTTGTCCAAACTCTCCTGCACCCCACCGCACTGAACTCAGAAGCTAGAAGGAGTCCCTTGAGACCTACATGAAGTCCAGCGGAGTGCCTTCGATTTTCACTCACACTAGGCCCCTTTCTAGACTGTAGACCAGAGTCTTCCCTCACCTCATCGCCCTGCAAAGCTGCCCGCTTGCAGAGCATCCTTAAGCCAACTTTGAGCTATGCCCACTTCTTCCCTTCCATCCTTACCCTCCTTCCCCACCGCCTCCCTATACAACTTCACATCTGCCTCATCTCACTATTTCTCTTCTTTCCACCTTTCACAATCCCATCCACTCCAGGCCCGGTTCCTGGAAACGCCTACTCTCTGAAATCAATTCATGGGTGCTTCAGTTCTCTCCCTTCGATCCTTTCTACTGTAACGGAGACTACAAGTCCCAGGAGGCCCCGCTGCCCCGTAGCCTGCTGGGAAATAAAGGGCCTTCCCTCCGCGGTGGGGGCGCTGTGCATCTGCTGAGTGACGCGAGGCGCTGGAAGTTGGGGCCTAGCCGAGTTTCCTCGGACGCGACCACTGGCCTCGTGTGTAGGGAGGAGCGGGGCGGGTTATTGTGCGTGGGGGCGCGACATCCCAACCTCGGCAACTGAGAGCTCACTGTGGGCCCCCACCCTTCCCTCTGGCAGCTTCGGAGACTGGCAGGGGCTGGAGGCTGGCCCTCTGCAGAGCTGGGGTTTCCCAGATGCTGTCGCCGCGCCCCCACCCACCGTGCCCAGGTCCAAAGTCCTGAGACTTGGAGCGCGCGCGAGAAAGGGGTTGGAGATGATGAGTCAGAAGCCTAGGGCCCTTCTCGTCCCCCTCCCCCGAGGCCTGGGCGCCTGAGGAGGACAGGCTCGCTGGGCAGAGGGGTGGACCGGGCAGGAAGAGGGAGGGACGCGGCGACCCGACCCAAAACTTTCCCGCCTCTTGCGAGCACGCGGGTGTAACGAGCCCGCGTTGCCGCCGCCCTTTCTCTCCAAGGCGGGAGCGGGACTGCGCAGGCTCGGCCTCTCGGCAGCCCCGCCGAGACCTTTGATCCCCCTGCAGTCCGGTTCCTGAAGTCTGGTTGCGCTCAACCCCCACCATTTATGACCTTTGCAAGTGTGCAAAGATGACAAGCTCAGGTGGGCTGGAGAAAAGCCCAGGAAAACTGGGAGACCCAGTAGCAGCAGCCGGGCAAGTTACTAGCCGCTAGAGAAACTAGAAATTGACCAGAGCTGGAGTACTGAGAGAACTCACCCCAAATTCACATAGTGCCCAGGATGGTTGTGCGCCTCACACTCATTTTTGTTCCCACTTGAGAAGGCTTCTTTCCCTAGAGAATGCTGCTTCTCCGGGCTCAGCCAAGCCCAGGCACCAGTGAGGAAAGAGCGCAGCCTGGCTGCCTGGCCCTGACATTGCAGTGGTGCCAGCGGCAGCCCCTTTCTGTTTGTGACACCTTGGGAGTGGTAATAGTCGCCCTATGACAAGGGTATGTGAGTACTAGTGGGTGGAGACAATTCTCTAGGATTAGGCTCTGGAATGGAGAACACAAGATCTGGGCCTCCCCCTTCCCCTCCTCCTTCCAATCTATCTGCCATAATGGAGAGCTCAAGTGTGAAGGACTCAGAAAATAATTTTCTTCAAAATCAGAAGGTGGTAGTAGATGTGGGGGGAGGGGCAGGGAATCAATAATTTGCTGTCACCCTCTTCCAGAGAAGAGCAAGAGCCTTTAGCGTTATGATCAGAAGTCTAGGATTTGCATTCTAGTTCTTGGAGAAGTTCAATGACCATGCAAGTGAACCTTGTGTCAGTCAGGTTGGGCTAGGCTATATTGTGTAACAGTGCCCAAATCTCAATGGCTTAAAATCACAAAAGGCTTATCTCTCACACTGCATGTCTAGGGTAGTCTGGCAGAGGGCTCTACTCATTATAAGTTATTCAGGTACCCCAGCCATGGAGCACCACCATTTTGAGATCCTACCATGTCGCCATGAGGCTTAGAGCACCCCCCCACCCCCACCCCAGCCGTGTGAAGTAAGAGTGAAGAATTGTTCATGGGCTCTTAAATGCTCTGCCCCAAAAGGGACACATATCACTTCCATTCACATTTTGGTGGCCAAAGCAAGTCATATAGCCACACTCAACTTCAAGACAGCTAGAAGGGCAATCTTTTCATATGCCTGGAAGGAGAAGGAAAGCAGAAATACTTCATTAAAAGAAGAAGAGTTCATCATTTGTGGTGATTCTCGAACAGCTTAGCAGTTGGAACTCATCCATTCCAGCAGTTATGCCCATATCTACTTTTTGGTTTTGTTCCATGAACCACTAAATCAAGTTCTTAATAGAAACTTTTCCCAAAAAAATAATAGGCCTGGGAATCAGGAAAACTAGATTCTGGTCTTGTTGTGTAAGTTTGGGCAAGTCAAACGTCCCTGAACTACATTTTGATTACATGGAGATTATAATCATAGTATTTATCCTCTCTACCTTACTGGAGTATCAAGGCTAAAATAAAATCACACATTTCGTTTGGAAAGGAAAAATACTTTAAAACTATAAAGTGCTTCAGAGGTTGAAAATAAATTGCCTATGGGGACAAGGAGTAGTGTAAATGAATAAAGCAGATTGGGTATGTATGAGGTTATAATAGAGAGTGGTGGGGACTGTGGCAAACGAGAGAGCACACATTCTATTTAAAGACCTTACCCACACTCAACTCCATCCAATTATTGCCACGTGGGACTGTGGGCCTGGTATTGCCATAGTTCCAATTTTCCTGTAAAAGTCAGAAATTCTGACTTTTTAAATGTGAAATCTTCTGATTTTAAAATGTTAATAACTAACTTTTTAAAAATTGAGAACCAGATTCAGCCTATAGTCCTTCAATTATAGTCTCTCCGTTATACAAACATATGGTAGGAATTTGGGTTTGGGATGTGCAATACGGTTCTCATAAGCCTTCGAGATGTCTTCTGAAATTCAAGAATCTTGGAGAGGTTTAACATTACATTCTTAAAACCTTTTTATCACATCCCTCCACCGCATTCATTCTCAGGGAGAGGGCATTTTGCCCCCCAGGGATTATTTGGCAATGTCTAGAGACATTTTTGGTAGTAACAACTGGGGCGGGGGGGAGATGTAACGGAAGGAGCATTAGATGAGAAGTCAGAGGATTGGAGATTTAGTCTCAATGCTATTGATGCCCCTTTCCTGTGCATTATCCTCTCCTAGCTGTAAGTAAAAACTGCCTGAGGACTGTCCTGTGATCCTCATTATTCCCGCACCACGCTCCCCATTGCTGGAGTCCCCAGCTGCTCCATGAAAGCATTCTGCTTTGCTGCAATGCTTCCCAGCAACCACTGTATCTGCCCCTTTCTTCATCAGTTTGGCAACCTCTGTGGAAGTCACTCATATTTTACTTGAACTGCTGCCCACTGGAACTTCACAGAAAGAAATGACTGGACAATGTTCCTCCTGACGTCAGTTTTTAAAGGCCTTGACCCCTATCCCTTGCTTTAAGCATTGGAGAAATATCCGATTCATATGTGGCTTCATATGCAGCTGAATTCTGTGGTGGTTGGGACATGTTGATAATTTTATCCTCGTTTCTTTGAAATTCAGTCATTTATTCTGGCCTTAAATACATGATTATAGGCAACGGACGGTATTTCCCAAAAGAAATATCCACTTTGCAAATGATTCTGGTTTTGTGTCCTGGGCTGTGTCCTCTGCTGCCATCTCGTGGCCTCTCTTCGCGGCTGCCCGGGTCCAGGTCTCACAAAGAGCCTTCCCGCGAGGTAATGGCGTATGGCAGTGGCTAAATTGGAGAAAAAAATCTCTGCACGCTGCCGGGCGCTCCCCGAATCCTTCCCCTGCAATGAGTGCACCAGGGCAGCCGCGCGCGCGGCTGCACCTCGCGAGGAGGCGGGAGGCGCGGGGCCCTTCCGGGTCATCCTCACCCCCTTGGGCCTCTATGTCTGTCTGTTATGCAATCCTGGACACGAGCCACAGAAATCAGTGAACTAACTACCGGGGAGTAATCGGAGCTGACCTCGCCTGCTTGGCCTGATGAATGCTCCGCAGCCTCTCGCCACACGCCACCTGGGGCTGGGATCTTTTTTTTTAAATTTTTGTTTAATCTCAGTGAGAAGAGAAGATTCCCTCGTTGGGTTTCTGGATTTCGTTTTCTTGTCTGGGACCATTTCGTGTTGCTGTGTCAACGCCCTTCATCTCGGTTTGCCCAGCCAGTGCTGCCTCAAGTTCGGTATTTGACTGATGGGTTAAGCAGAACAGTGGCAGTGTTTCCTATAAATATGGCGGGATCTGTGCACTGTAGCGATCAGAGGTCCATCTCCAGGGGACAGGGAGTCTGGGAGACTGCCGTGAGCTGGGTTACTGGCCACTGAGCAGTGACTCCGTGCAGGAGGGAAGGCAGGAAAACATTTTTACTTGGCGCCAATTTTTTTTCATTATAATAATGTGTTAAAAACCTTCCAATTGCTAAAGCAAATTTGTAGAACTATCCTTCAGTTGTTAGCTCCCCGTGTGTGCTTTCCATATGTTTAGTTTTTTATGGAGAGCCCTGAATCTACTATGCCCTCATTACGCCTAACCCCAGAAGAGGAGAGGGAAGAGGAAGAGGAAGGAAGAGGAGGGGAAGGAGGAAGAGGAGAAGAAGAAGAAACTGCTGCCTTAGTGTTTGTTTTCACCTGCTTTCTCTGTATGAAAATTCAGGGGAAAGGGGGGCCTGCCTGGTGGTGTAGTGGTTAAGTTCTCCGGGTCTGCTTCGGAGGCCCAGGGTTGGCTGGTTCTGATCCTGGGTGTGGACCTACTCACCACTCCTGAGGCCTTGCTGAGGTAGCCTCCCACATAGAAGAGCTACAACTCTTCAACTATGATACACAACTATGTGCTGGGGCTTTGGGGAGAAAAAAGAAAAAAAATTGGGGGGAAAGGGCCTCCTTGTATAATTTCCTAGGGCCTCAAGCCAGGGACTGGCTGCTACTAAGCTGGTGTGTGTTGCTTCTCTTTAAAATTCAGATGCTGTTTACTTAGTAGGAGCATCTTCTGTTTCTTTTGTTTTTCCTTCTTTGCCTGTGTTTTTTCTGCCTTATTTCATTTATATTTTATGTTGCGTGTTATTCTTGATTCTACTTATCATCTGAATCTTTGGTTTCTTTTTCTTATCAGACACTTTTCCTGTATTCTGTCCAGAGTGAATGAGTTGTCTTTGTTGATCCCTGTCTGTTTTTCCTTGCCTTTGTAAAATTTTCTTCTTTAAAATGCTTTTCCTCAAATCCAAGCTCCAAGATATAATTTCATTTGTTTGGCATCTTTATAATTTTGTGCTCCCTTTATGTGTAAAGAAAATGCTGTGCATTTTTAAGGAAAATCTTATGGTTTCGGTAAAGCGAGAAGACTCAAAGTCATGGCATAGAAGAAACAGGATTGATGTCTTTATAAATCTCAAAGATAATTATGATGAAGAGAAACTGTTCTTTGTGAAGCGAAGAAGTGAAGTTGGGTCCAATGGTTACTTGTTATGGAGAGGCCGATTTTAGACCAAAAAAGGGAAGAAACTGAACACCTTTCCAAAGATGAGCTGCTTTGAGTTGGCCTCTCAAACTCTGGATGTGTTAGAGGTGTTTTGTGCAATGCACTTCTGCACTGATAGGTTGTTGAAGCAAGTATTCAAATATCAGCTGGATGGTTGGAGTAGATGACCTTTAATTTCTTCTCCAACACTAGGATTTGGTTTCTCAGCAGTGGTGGTGTTTTTTAATTGACCCGTCCATACTCTCTAATCGGAATGACTGGCCCTAGGCAAAATTGTAAAGTATTCTTCTAGTCCTTAGAAGAGAGTTCATCAACCATGGCACTGCTGACATTTGGGCCAGACCATTCTTTGTTTTGGAAGACTGTCCCAGGCGTTGTAGACTGCTTTGCAGCATCCCTGGCCTCTAACCACCAGATACCAGTAGCACCCCTCCCCCAAGTTGTGACAACCAAAAATGTCTCCGGACGTTGTCAAATGTCCCCTGGGGAGCAAAATAGCCCCCTCCTTGAAAACCAATGCCCTAGAGAGAAATGATAAGAAAGATTTCAAGAACTTCTTTATGTCTAATTTCTCCAAGATTCTTGTATTTAAAGAGACGTACAAAGACCTACAAGAAGCTTATTGCACATCCAAAACCGAAAATACTCCCCTTGTATCTGCCGCCTACTCCCTCTTCTGAATTTTCAGTCTTATCTGGTGTTATCATTTGGACACACAAGCTGAATGCTAAATTCCTCTCCCTTGTTTCCTATAGCCAAATACTCATCACATTCTATAGATGTTCCTGCTGCTCTCGAATCATCCTCTTCTCATCACCACCACTCCTGCCCCAGTGCAGGCTCTCATCTAGATCACAGAAAAAGCTTTCTAAATAGTTTCTATGCCTCCAGGCTTGTCCTCCTCAGATACATCTTCCACATAGCCACATAAATGTGACCATGTAGCTTCCCTGCTTAAAAGCCCTCCAGTCGTCCCCATCACCTATAAGATCAAGTCCAAGCTTTTTAAAACGGTTCAGTGACCCCTGTGATCTGGCCCCTGGCTGCCTTTCCAGTGTCATCTCCCACATCCCCTCCCTTGCACTTTACTCTTCAGTGACAGCAATCTGAGGAAGGTGGCATGGGCATGCAGCCTTAAAATTTTTTTAAATTATTAATTAATATGTATGATAAACACTTTCACCCCATCTTTGAGCTTCACGCTCTCCCTCTTCCTCTTTTTTTCTTTTTGATTAGCCCAAGGATGATGATGATGACAGCTCTGACTCATGGTGGGCTGGGTGGAGGTCAGGGCTGTTTGTTGCGCACATTAGTGAGAAGTCAGAACAATGAAAACACTAGTGGGAAGTCAAAGCCATATCACGTCAAAATAGCTAAGTCAAAACATCTGACTTTGGCACATATATTTCTTACTTCCATACCTTATTCAAGCTCTAGTATCTCGTCCTCCCCCCAAACCAGCCCTTTGTATTGCTAACTGCTCCTGATCCTTTATGACTCACCTCTGTCCTCGCCTACTTTCCTGGCCTCTCCCACCACCGCCAAGACTGTACTCTTCAATGCTCCCTTAGTGCTGTATACATAGTTCTATACTTACAAGATTTTATTATGAGGCGGTCAGAATACGCCACCCCGAAATATGCCAATTTAGCATAAGGATTGTTTTGAGCTGAAGGCAAATAAGAAGCAGCAAACTCAGAAAGAGCTCTCCACCCTCCCCCATCTGCCTAAAAGTAGGACATAAATTTCCCTTTGTGAAGGTCTTCCCCCTCCCCGCTCCTGTAGCAGGAGGAGTTATTGCCATTATCACTGCAGACAGAGAGTCAGCACTCTGAAGGGTCTGCACAAACAAACCTCACTAAAATAGCCCTGATCCTCCATCAATTCTCCCATATATTTACTTTCCCACAATTTACCACCCCTAGAAGCCCAAACCCGCTTCCCTTTGTCTTGTGACTTCTCCACAATTTCTTACCCTTTGTTAAAATGGTATATAATCCCCTGTGTCTAATCACCTCTCTGGGCCTTCATTTCTTTTCTATGGAGACCCTTTGTGCGCATAGAAATTAAAATATTAACATCAAATAAAATTTGTATGCCTTTTCTCCTGTTAATTTGGCTTCTGTCAATTTACTTTGCAAGCTCCAGCTACTAAACCTAAGAGGATAGAGAAAAGGATTTTTTCCTCCCCTACAATTGAAATTATCATTTATGTGCCCATCTCTGAGGCAAGAACTGTGTTTTATTCATCTTTATAACTCCAGAACCTAGCCAAGTGAATGGCATATAGGAGACATTCAATAAGTGTCTACCGAATGAATGCATAAATAGACTAAGTCAGAAGGAAACTTACAAGGCTTTCTACTCAGCATAGAAACTCTTGTGCAACATCCTGGCAGACGTTCAGTCTCAGCTAAAACATTAACAGTAATGGTGCCACTGGAGAAAATCGCTCAAACACGGCAGCTGGTGCCACAACAGATTCATCATCTCAAACTGCAACTAGATCCTAAAGGCTACACAATAATACTGCTATTGGAGCCCTCAATTTCCACAGCTGCAACTTCAAGTTTGTTACCTGGTTCTCAATAGTCATTCCAAAGTGCATCTGGAAGAATAAAGAAATGATAATAATGGAAGGAAGGAAGGAAGGAAGGAAGGAAGGAAGGAAGGAAGGAAGGAAGGAAGGAAGGAGGGAAGGAAGGAAGGAAGGAGGGAGGGAGAAAGGGTGGGAGTACTCTTACTCTAACAAGAAGAGTAATAAGGTGAGACTTGGTCTATCAGCTATTAATGTATATTAAAGATAAAAAAACTAAGACAGCATGGTATCAGCACCAGAATAGACAGATAGATGAATGGAACAGAACAGAGAGTCAAAAAGAAGCTCAAGAGCTGGCCCCGTGGCTTAGCGGTTAAGTGCATGCGCTCCGCTTCTGGTGGCCCAGGTTCGGATCCCAGGTACGCACCGACGCACTGCTTCTCCGGCTGTGCTGAGGCCGCGTCCCACATACAGCAACTAGAAGGATGTGCAACTATGACATACACCTAACTACTGGGGATTTGGGGGAAAAAAAAAAGGAGGCAATAGATGTTAGCTCAGAGCAGGTCTTCCTCAGCAAAAAAAGAGGAGGATTAGCATGGATGTTAGCTCAGGGCTGATCTTCCTCACAAAAAAAAGAAAAGAAGAAGCAGCTCAAAGGCCAGCCTGGTGGCATAGTCATTAAGTTCGGCATGCTCTGCTTCTGCTGCTCGGGTTCACTGGTTGGGATCCCAGGCATGGACCTACACAACTCATCAGCCATGCTCTAGCAGCGACTCGCATACAAAATAGGGGAAGATTGGCACAGATGTTAGCTCGGGGCCAATCTTCCTCACCAAAAACAAACACAAAACAAAAAAACTCAAGTATCTACAAAAATTTAACTTATTTTAATAGCACTATTTCTTATCATTCAGTTAATTACAAACTGATTTTTTCAATAGATGTTGGAACAACTTCATAACTATTTACAAATAAATTAAGTTACACTTCTCTTACACACCATACACCAAAATAAGTTCTAGATGATTAAAGACTTAAGTGGAAAAATCAGAACCATAACAATATGGGAAAAAATATGGGTAAATATTTATATAATCTGGGGAAGATGAGATCTTTCTAAGTATAACATTAGCGGCAGAGACGATAAAGAAAAAGATTGAGAGATTTTATATTAAAAATTTTAAACTTTCTAAGCAAAAAGATCACAATAAAGGTAAAGTTCAAATGAAAAGTTAAGGCTGACAAAGAGTAACATATGGCTAAAAGATTGTTAGCATAACATTGAAAAGAAGAGAAAAATTGGGAAAGACAAAACTGCCAATTTACCAAAAAGAAAGAAATTTAAATGCCTAATAAATCTATGAAAGATGATTTACAGTCATAGTAGTTGAATAAATGCAATTTAAAACAATAAGATGCCATTTTGGACCAATCACATTAACAATTTTAAATACATAAAGTTCATTATTGATGACTATGCAAGGAAACTGGTACTTTCTTATACCTCTGATAGAACTGTAAGTTGGTACAATGGTAATGAAAAGCAATTTAACAACTTGTACCTACAGGTTAAGAATTGCCTACACTTGGCCCAGCAATTCTTTTTTTTTTCCTTCTTTTTTTCAGGTAATATTATTTTATAACAGTATATAAATTTCAGGTGTACATCATTAGACTTCGACTTCTGTATAGACTATATCAATACGCCACCAAAAATCTAGTTTCCATCTGTGACCAAAACAAATATGCCCTTTTACCCCTTTTGCTCCTCCCTCCCCCCTTCCCCTCTGGTAAACACGCATCCAATCTCTGTCTCTATGTGTTTGTTTGTTGTTGTTGTTGTTGTTTCATCTTCCACATATGAGTGAAATCATACAGGTTTGGCTGTCTCTGTCTAACTTACTTTGTTTAGCATAATACCCTCAAGGTCCATCCATGTTGTCACAGGTGGCAAGGTTTCATCTTTCTTATGGCTGAGTAGTATTCCATTATGTAAATATACCACATCTTCTTTATCCATTCACCCACTGATGGGCACTAAGGTTGTTTCCAAGTCTTGGCTATTGTGAATAACGCTGCAATGAACATAGGGGTGCAAATATCTTTTTGCATTTGTGTTTTCATGTTCTTTGGATAAATACCCAGAAGTGGAATAGTTCTATTCTAATTTTTCTACAATAATCCTGGATTACTTAAGTCTTTTTAAAAATATGTTGTAGAATAGTATTTAATGAAATAGAGGAAATACTAATCATATATTCGTATATTATTAAACCAAAACAGTATATTTGAATAATCCCAATTTTATTGTAAAAATACACAAATTATATAGAAAAAGACTGACTGGAAGTATATATGCCAACATATTAATGATTATATTTCAATGGGCTGATTATAGGTGAATTTTTTTTTTTGCAGGAGATTCTCCCTGAGCTAACATCTGTCACCAATCTTCCTCTTTTTACTTGAGGAAGATTGGCCCTGAGCTAACATCTGTTGCCATTCTTCCTCTTTTTTTTCTTTTCTTTTTTTTTTTGCTGAGGAAGATTGGCCCTAACAGCTGTTGCCAATCTTCCTCTTTTTTTTTTTTTTGGTGAGGAAGATTTATTTTTTTTGTGTGAGGAAGATCAGCCCCATGCTAATAGCTGCCAATCCTCCTCTTTTTTTGCTGAGGAAGACTGGCCCTGGGCTAACATCCGTGCCCATCTTCCTCCACTTTATATGGGATGCTGCCACAGCATGGCTTGCCAAGCGGTGCGCCGGTGTGCGCCCAGGATCCAAACCAGCGAACCGTGGGCCGCTGCAGCCTAGCACACGCACTTAACTGCTTGCGCCACCGGGCCGCCCTTTGGTAAGGAAGATTAGCCCTGAGCTAACATCTGTGCCAATCTTTCTCTATTTTGTATATGGGTTGCTGCTACAGCATGGCTGACGAGTGGTGTAGGTCTGCGCCCAGGATCCGAACCTGCAAACCCGGGCCACTGAAGTGGAGTGGAGTGCACTGAACTTAACCACTACACCATGGGGCCAGCCCTCATATTTAAATGTCCTCAACCTAGAGCTCCAGTTCCCCACTCTTCCTCCCCAGAGACAATTTATAGATCCTCCCAGAAACTCTCTAGGCGCACACAGTATAACTGCAAATAGGAGGATGCTGTACACACTGCTTTGCATCTTGCTTTTTTTTTTCTTTTTGGTGAGGAAGATTGGCCCTGAGCTAACATCTGTGCGCATCTTTCTCTATTTTGGATGTGGGTCACCACCACAGCATGGCTTGACGTGTGGTATAGGTTTGCGCCCGGAATCCAAACCCGCAAACCCCAGGCCGCTGAAGCAGAGGGTGCGAACTCAACCACTCTGCCACTGGGCAAGCCCCCTAGGTGAATTTTATTTACTTTTTAAAAAAATACATTTTCAAAATTCCTCCGGTGAATATAGACTACTTTCATAATTTAGGTTTTAAGTATTTCTTAAAATTTTCCTTATACTGAGCCCAAAAATCTTCTTACTTGTTAAACGAAACTGAAAGTTGGGGAAAAATTGAAAGACAGAGTTTTAAAGGTAAGTAACACAAAAGAATCTGGAAACTATTAAAATGAAGGAAGAGGAAGAGAATGATCAGAGAGACCAGTAAGCATGTGATTAGAAAGAAAAAAATCTCTTACACAGCTGACTAACAGAGTCAAAGATGTTATTGTTGTAGGGGAGAAGTACCTCTCAAAAAGGGAAAGGAGAACAAAGAAAAGAGAATGAGGATGCGACAAAATCATATTGAGAGGTACAGACTCTAAGTGGCTTTTGCAATAGATTGTAACAAACAATGCCAGCGAGTTTAAAAAGAACTCAGGGAAGGAATTAGAAAACTGGTGTCCAAACCTGTGACCTCTGACTACAGCTGGCTGCGAGGTTGCAGGACAGATGGGCTGCAAATGCGGTTTGTGTTTATGAAAAGGCCTTCAGAAGGGGCCTGAGAAAACAGCAGTTATGAGCAACCGTAGCATTTATAATAATAATAATAATGATACCTTCATTTCTAATAATATTTACATGTACCTTTGTCATGCTTACTGTGTTCTTGACACTGCTTTAAGCACTTTTAGTGTTTTAACTAATGTAATCCTCACAACACCCCTAAGAAGCAGGCATTATTATCCCTGTTTTACAGATAAGGAAAATTAAGCACAGGAAGGTTAAGTAATGTCACACAGCTGGTAATGAAAGAGCCAATTCACTATGGACAGCTAATTTTCGACAAAGGAGCCAAGAACATACAATGGAGAAAGTAAAGTCTCTTCAACAAATGGTGTTGGGAAAACTGGACAGCCACATATAAAAGAATGAAAGTAGACCATTATCTTACACCATACATAAAAATTAACTCAAAATGGATTAAAGACTTGAATGTAAGACCTGAAACCATGAAACTTCTAGAAGACAGCATACGCAGTACACTCTTCGACATTGGTCTTAGCAACATATTTTCAAGCACCATGTCTGACTGGGCAAGAGAAACAATAGAAAAAATAAACAAATGGGACTACATCAAACTAAAAAGCTTCTGCACAGCAAAGGAAACCATCAACAAAACGAAAAGACAACCTAAAAATTAGGATAAGATATTTGCAAACCATATATATGATAAGGGGTTAATCTCCAAAATATAT
Source organism: Diceros bicornis minor (assembly GCF_020826845.1). Taxonomy (NCBI): domain Eukaryota; kingdom Metazoa; phylum Chordata; class Mammalia; order Perissodactyla; family Rhinocerotidae; genus Diceros; species Diceros bicornis. The sequence goes on along the minus strand of NC_080744.1, from coordinate 28,174,736 downwards.
AAACAGCTCATACATCTCAACAACAAAAAAACTAACAACCCAATTAAAAAATGGGCAAAAGACCTGAACAGACGTTTCTCCAAAGAAGATATACAGATGGCCCACAGGCACATGGAAAGATGTTCAACATCATTAACTATCAGGGAAATGCAAATCAAAACCACAATGAGATATCACCTCACCCCGTCAGAACGGCTATAATTAACAAGACAGGAAACAACAAGTGTTGGAGAGGATGTGGAGAGAAGGGAACTCTCATACACTGCTGGTGGGAATGCAAATTGGTGCAGCCACTATGGAAAACAGTATAGAGATTCCTCAAAAACTTAAGGATAGAACTACCATACGATCCAGCTATTCCACTGCTGGGTATTTACCCAAAGAACGTGAAAACATCAATGTGTAAAGATACATGCGCCCCTGTGTTCATTGCAGTGTTATTCACAATAGCCAAGACTTGGAAGCAACCTAAGTTCCCATCAAGGGATGAATGGATGAAGAAGATGTGGTATATATACACAATGGAATACTACGTAGCCATAAGAAACGACGAAATCCAGCCATTTGTGACAACATGGGTGGACATTGAGGGTATTGTGCTAAGTGAAATAAGTCAGAGGGAGAAGGTCAAATACCATATGATCTCACTCATAAGTAGTAGATAAAAACAACAACAAACAAACACATAGTGACAGAGATTGGATGGGTGGTTACCAGAGGGGAGGAGTGGAGGGAGGAGGCTGAAAGGGATGATTAGGCACATGTGTGTGGTGATGGATTGTAATTAGTATTTGGGTGGTGAACACGAGAACATGATGTAATCTATGCAGAAACAGAAGTGTAATGATGTACACCTGAAATTTATACAATGTTATAAACCAATGTTACTGCAATAAAAAAATTTAAAAAAGAAAAAAAGAGCTAATTCATATCCAGGAGTCCTTACTCTAGATTTCATGTACTTAGCCAGTATGTTACACCACCTCTGTGGCCAAAATAGCCCCTCCAGCAGTGGTTCACAAAGGGTAGTCCTTTCAGGATCTCCAGGGGCTCAAAACTATTTTCATAATAATACTAAGGGTTTTTTTTTTTTTTGGTGGTGTTTTGGGGTTTTTTTTTTTGCCTTTTTCATTTTCATTCTTTTATGAGTATACATATGAGTTTTCCAGACGCTACAGGAAGTATGATGACATCATCACTTTAACGGCTAATAGAAAATGTGTTTGTATATGCTAGTGTTTTCTAGGATTTTCTAAGGCAAGCTGTTTGGGGTCCTGAAACCAAAAAGTTTGAGAACCATTGCCCTAAGGTAAAGGGAACATGGTTTCTGAAGGAATAATCAAGACTGATGCCAGAATTCATTCATTCATTCATTCATTTAATAATTATTGAGCACTACATTCCAGGTACTGTGCCAGGAGTGGGGATGACAGTGTTGGACAAAAGTCGCATGGTCCCTTGACTCATGGGTTTACTGCAATGGTCCTAAAATATTAAGGTGCATGGAAATCCCTTGGTAAACTAATTGCAAATTCTGAGGTTCTACCCTGAGAAATGCAGATTCATTTTTGGGGAGATGGGACTCAGGAATTTACGTCTTTTTAACAGTCTGTTAAGTTGATTCTGAAGCGAAAGTTCCACTAACCACACATTGAGAAACACTGGTCTAGTGGTTGTTTAGCCTGAGGAGAAAACTTGGGGAGATGACAGTGACCACTGTATATAAAGACCTTTGTGACTCCAGAGAGCAAAATAGATACCAGTCAGTGGAATCTCACCTGGAGGCAGGTTTCCATGGAACATTAGGTAGGAATAGTCATTCGGATGAGGCAGAGTTCCCAATCAACTGCAAGTTTTGAGTCTGCTAGAGAGCCATACCACCGACACTGTCATAAGGATTCTCACATTGGGTGTGACGTTTTTCAATGTGATCTCTAAGCATGAGGGAATTTTACAAGAACCAAAAAGGAGAGTTCATAAAAGTGGTAACTGGTTTAGTGCACTATTTTGACCACTTATTTTCTCCAACAAACTATGTCAACTCAGATGATATTACAAATTCCAAAGTGACCACTTAGGCTAGGACAGACTACAAGGCCTGGCCAAAGTTCAAGAACTTTGAGGATGAAAGGATGAGGACTTTGAGAAGGAGGAAAAAGTGGAAGCAGTTTCCCAGACCTTCCCTTGTTCCTCATGCGGCGGCACCCAAAGTACGGTGACTTCAGCAATAAGGGCCAAGAACAGACCTTTCTTCCATTTTGGATCTTGGGAGAGGGTGCCTGTCAGGCCTCATCACCCAACTAACACCTGAGCTCCAGGTTCATATATTCTTTCTGTGCCACAGAAATATAACCCAGTTATGAAACCCGTATGAAGCATTTCATATAACTTATTACTTCCAAGTTTCATTTCTGGCTAATTAGGCCTGCTGGAGATTTCAGTGCAGCAAACCTAGCCACGGCCTATATATTATATGTGGTCTACATGCATGCACATTAACCCTTGGAAGCAAACATTCGTATCCCCATTTTATGGATGAAGTATAATTAATTTTATGACTTACTTCATATTTCACTGAGAAAATAGAAGAATCCAATTGAAAACTACTTCATTTTCCTCACCAAAGTACCAAACTACCTGGGCCTTACCTTACCAAAGAAGACTTACCTGTCTTCTTTGTCTCCTGTTACAGCGCACAAACTGTTCTCATGACCACCTAAGGCCAGTCCCCTCATTTGTGTACTGGACTCCAATCCCTTTTCCTTATTCTACCCTCTAATTCTACCCTCTCTCTTCTACATCATCAAGTTCTTCCTCTATAGAATTATTCCTATCAGCCTACAACTATGTTATAGTATCTCCCATCTGTTTAAAAAAAGTTTGTTTCTGTCATGACATTGCCCCTTTGCTCTCCTATGTCAGCATGAATTAAGTTTAGTCACATATAACAGAAAACCCAAATTAAAGTAGTATGTAAAAGATTAGGGTTTGTTTTCTTTTATGTAAAGGAGGATCAGAGGTAGATATTATAGTTCCATAATGTCGCTAGGGAGCCAGACTCCTTCTGTTTTCCTGCTCTGCCATCTTTAGCACAAAACTTCCATCCCCAAGGTCACCTCATGATCTAATATGGCTACAGTAGCTCCAGCCATTTTATCTATGTTCCAGGCAAGAAGGAGAAAGTTGGAGGGAGAGGAAAGAAGTAAATCTCAGGCTTTTCCCCACATTACTGTACTGAAAATGCTTTTGTCAAGTTTACCAATTATATCCATCTTTTCAAATCTCATATTAAATTTTCTGTTCTCATCTTATTGAACTCTTGGCAATATGTGACGTACTGACCCCTACTTACTTTCAAAACAATGCTTTCATCTGGCATCAGAGACTCCACATTCTCCTGGTTTCTTTGTACTTCATTGGCTGCTGCTTCTTAGTTTCCTTTGCTGGATCCTCTCTCTCTTTCTGGTCTCTAAATATCAGTTGCCTCGGGCTTTATTTCTTGGTCTTGTTCTTTATATATATTATTTCCCTAATGATCTCATCCGGTCCCATGACGTTAAATACTCTCTTATATACTGCTGATCCCATAAGTTTGTGTCTCCAGACATGACCTCTGTCCCGAACCCCAGACTCATATATATAACCTACATGGTTGTCTAATAGGGATCTCAAATGTAGCATGACCAAACCAGAACTTTTAATTCCTACTCTAAAAAAAAAAAAAAAACAAAAACTTCTCACTCAGTCTTTCCCATCTCCATTAATGGCACCACCGTTCACACAATTGTTCTGGCCAAAAACCTAGCAGTCATCCTTGATTACTTTATTTTTCTCCCCTTCCTCATCCAATCCTTTAGTAAGTCCTGTCAACTTTATGTCCAAAATATATCCCCAATACCCAAACCTCTTATACCTCCAATATTCTTCCATCATCGTCTCACCTCTAGTTTATTATAATAACCTCCTAACCTTTTCCTTTCTTCAAGGCTTGTTCCCACTAATGGTTAGGGTTAATAGTTACAAACAGAAATTTAACTGGCTGAAAAAGAAAAAATTTGGGGGCCGGCCCGGTGGCGCAAGCGGTTAAGTGCGCGCGCTCCGCTGCGGCGGCCCGGGGTTCGCTGGTTCGGATCCCGGGCGCGCACCGAAGTACTGCTTGGTGAGCCATGCTGTGGCGGCGTCCCATATAAAGTGGAGGAAGATGGGCACCGATGTTAGCCCAGGGCCGTCTTCCTCAGCAAAAAAAGAGGAGGATTGGCGGATGTTAGCTCAGGGCTGATCTCCTCACAAAAAAAAAAAAAAAAAAAAAAAAAAAAAAAAAATTTGAAGGTGGGTCCAGCCCAGCGGCATAGTGGTTAAGTTCGCACGCTCCGCTTCGGTGGCCCAGGATTCGCAGGTTCAGATCCTGGGCAAGGACCTACGGACTGCTTATCAAGCCATGCTGTGGCAGGCATCCCACATATAAAATACAGGAAGATGGGCACAGATGTCAGCTCAGGGCCAATTTTTCTCAGGAAAAAGAGGAGGCTTGGCAACGGGGGTTAGGTCAGGGCTAATCTTGAAAGGAAGGGAGGAAGGGAGGGAGGGAGGGAGAGAGAAAGAGAGAGAGAGAAAGAGAGAAAGAGAGAAAGAAAAGAGAGAAAGAGAGAGGAAGGAAGGAAGAAAGGGAGGGAGGGAGGGAGGGAGGGAGAGAGAGAGAGAGAGAGAGAGAGAAAGAAAGAAAGAAAAGAAAGAAAGAAAGAAAGAAAGAAAGAAAGAAAGAAAGAAAGAAGGAAAGAGAGAGAGAGAGAAAGAGAGAAAGAGAGAAAGAAAGAAAGAGAGAGAGAGGGAGGAAGGAAGGAAGGAAGGAAGGAAGGAAGGAAGGAAGGAAGAAAGAAAGAAAGAAAGAAAGAAAGAAAGAAAGAAAGAAAGAAAGAAAGAAAGAAAGAAAGAAAGAAAGAAGAAAGAAAGAAAAGAAAGAAAGAAAGAAAGAAAGAAAGAAAGAAAGAAAGAAAGAAAGAAAGAAAGAAAGAAAGAAAGAAAGAAAGAAAGAAAGAAAGAAAGAAAGAAAGAAAGAAAGAAAGAAAGGAAGAAAGAAAGAAAGAAAGAAAGAAAGAAAGAAAGAAAGAAAGAATCTGAAGGAATATTGGCAGGGAATTTGGAGGCAAACTGGTAGCATGGATAACAGAATACAGTGGATAAAATCATGGAGTATTGTGCAGTTGTTTAAAGCAATGTATTGGAGCTACTTGATACAACCCCCATGGATTCCATTCTCAATGGTCTAGGATGCTGCTAGTTTCACTGCGAAGGGGCAGGCAATGACTGTCTGTCTCAAAGCAACTCTACAGAAAGGCAAGAGCAGAACATGAAGAAGCTTTTCTCCACCTACTCTCTCATGGCTGCCCTCCCTCTACCCAAAGCACAGCCTCCCCCACACTCTCTTACTCTCCTCCCCACGCATCTTCTCCCGCCCCTTCCCACACACTCTAGTTCAAGACAGACCCTAGTTTCCGCCGGGGTTTCTCGCAGAGATAGTGATCATGGTGGTTCATTCCTGGATTCTATGCTTCTCTCTTACTTTATATTTTCTCCAGGACTAATTTTGGAGGAAGGAGCCAGCGACCTGAGCTAATTTGCCATCCTAGCAGTTGCTGGTGTGTTCTAGTTCTTGGCAAGTTCCTGCAGTTATTGGAGGAGGTTATCGCATTGTTATTGAGAAGAGGGGTTGGCCTAGGAATATTTTTAACCCCAAAATTGCACAACTTATAGCAGGCTGATTTACTGTCACTGATGCAATAATTACAACCCTGGTAAGGAATCTGGAATGCATTGTGGGTTAAGATTCATCTTAATTAACTCAACAAATACTTGGTGGTTATTATAAGCCAGGCATGGTGTTATGCGATAGACATAAAAATGAACAGAAACTGTCCCTGCCCTCTAGTGGAGAATGAGAGAAATTGTTTTATTATAATTATAATATTGTAAATCAAGACAATTGCATACCTTAGTAGAGGTATGCACAAGGTTATTAGGATCCTTGGCAAAAGGAGGCTTCACAGAAAGATAACATTTGAGCAGAGAACTTGAAGAATGTGTAGGAATTTTCAAAGAAAGCACCAGAAGAAAAGTGTTATTGGCAAAGAGTACAGTATGAGGCAAAGAAAAAAGGCTTGAGGAAGCATGGTGTACTCTGGGAAATACAAATAGATCAATATTTCTAGAGCATAAGCTGTGAATGGAAACAGCCACTCTAATTCATTGCTAATAGGTGTGTAAATTGGTTCAACTTTTTAGGAAGGCCATTTAGCAATAACTATCAAAATTTAAAATGCATTGACTTTTTGGTCAGGAATTGTATATCCTCCAGCATTGTTTGTAACAGCAAAAGATTTGAAACAACCTAAATATTCATGAAAGAGGAGCTGGTAAAATAGATGATGGGATGTCCAAATAATGGAAGAGTCTGCAGTTATAAAAAGGAACAAGGCAGAGCCAGCTCTGGTGGTCTAGTGGTTAAGATTTGGCACTCAACACCATGGCCCAGGTTCATTTCCCAGTTGCGGAACCACACCACCCATCTGTGAGTTGTCATACTGTGGCAGCGGCTCACATAGAGAACTAAACTAACAACTAGGATATACAACCATGCACTGAATCTTTAAAAAAAAAAGAAAAAAGAACAAGGCAGATTTACAGGTACTAATATGGACTAGTTTTAAAGACATATATATTGTTAAATGAAAAAATCTGCATGCTGAGCACTGTGCATACAATATTATCACTTATATGTGTGTGTTGGGGGGGGTGATTTCCCACAGATGCATAGACTATCTCTAGATGGGTTCACAAGGAACAGGTAACAGCAACTGCCCCCTGAAGATAGGAACTGGGGATCTGGACTGGGAGGCAGTGACAGACAGATTCTAAAATGGTCCCCAATCATCCCTGCCTCCTGATATTCATGCTCATGTGTAATCTATTCCTCTTGGAGTTTGGATAGGATCTGTGACTTGTTTCTAGACAATAGAATACAACAAAAGTGATGGATGTCACTTCTGTGATTATGTTAAATAAGATTGTAACTTGCATCTTGCTAGCAGACTCAACTGAAGCTCACCCTTGCTGGATTTCATGAAGTAAACTGCCATACAGAGAGGTCCACATGCCAAGGAACTGAGGATGGCCTCTGGCTCGTAGCCCACAAGTGCAAGGAATTGAATCCTGCCAACGATGACATTAGCTTGCAAATGTATCCTTCCCCAGTTGAGCCTCAAATGAGACTCCAGTCCTGGCTGACACCTTGACTGCAGCCTTGTGAGACCCTAAAGCAGAGGATCCAGATGGGTCATACTCAGATTCCTGACACACAGAAAATGAGATAATAACTGTGTGTTGTTTTAAGCTTCTAAGTTCATAGTAATTCATTAACACAGCAATAGATAACTAATATAGAACCTGACATTTTTCTTGTAATACATTTTTTTTTGTTTTTTGGTGAGGAAGATTGGCCCTGAGCTAACAGCTGTTGCCAATCCTCCTCTTTTTGCTTGAGGAAGACTGTCACTGAGCTAACATCTGTGCCAATCTCCCTCTATTTTGTATGTGGGATGCTGCCACAGCATGGCTTTATGAGCCGTATGTAGGTCTGTACGCAGGATCCAAACCTGCAAATCCTGGGCCACTGAAGCAGAGCGCGTGAACTTAACCACTACGCCACTGGGCTGGCCCCTTTTGTAATACATTTTTAGTGCTTTTACCCATATGCCTGTAAAACCTACATAAACACAATAAATGTATTCATCAATTCATAAATAATATATAGATCAATAAACCAATCAATAAAATAATCTTGAATAATATTTTAATATGTTTCTTAAGAACTAATTATATCAGACGACTTCTGGAATGATGGCAGGAGAAGCTCCACAGATTTGCTCCCCAGTGAAACAACCATCACTGGTAAAAATCATAAAACAAACAAACACAGTTTCTAGAAATTGTCACAAGGGCATACAGCAAATGAATTGAATTGAAAATTTACATTTAATTTAAAAAAGAATGTGGTGGCCATATATGACAAGCCCGCAGCTAACAAATGTACTTAATGTTGAAAGGTTAAAAACTTTTCCTGCTAAGATCTGGAACAAAACAAGGGTGCCCACTCTCACCACTCCTATTCAATATGGTACTGGAAGTCCTAGCCAAGGCAATCAGGCAAGAGAAAAAAGGAATCAGAATTGGAAAGGAAGAAGTAAAATTGTCCCTATTTGCAGATGACATGATTTTACATGTAGAAAATCCTAAAGACTCCACCAAAAAACTGTTAGATCTAATCAATGAATTCAGTGAAGTTTCAGAATACAAAGTTAACATGCAAAAATCAGTAGGGTTCCTATACACTAACAATGAATTATCTGAAAAAAGAAATAAAGAAAATGATCCCATTTACAATAGCATCAAAAACGATTGTAAAAAGCAAAAGGAAAAAGAGTATGGGGAATTTCAAGGCTGAGGATCAAAAACAATGTAGATTTAGATTGTAAGCCATTAAAAGGAGCTGGTAGCTCCATGAAGAGAACAAGTTAAACTGTAGGCCAGCTAGTTTACCAGAGAGAGCCAAGAAAAGAGACAGCTACGAAAAGCCCTGAGAACAAACCTCAAAGACTAGCCTCAAAAACCACCCCTACAAACAACTACAGCAAAGTCGCAGGGTACAAAATCAATTTACAAAAATCAGTTGCTTTTCTGTATGCTAATAACGAACTAACAGAAAGAGAGCTCAGAAAGATAATACCACTTACAATTGCATCAAAAAGAATAAACTATCTGGGAATAAATCTTACCAAGGAGGTGAAAGACCTATACAATGAAAACTACAAGACATTTTTGAAAGAAATCAATGATGACATAAAGAAATGGAAAGACATCCCATGCACATGGATTAGAAGAATAAACATAGTTAAAATGTCTATATTACCTAAAGGAATCTACAGATTCAATGCAATCCCAATCAGAATCCCAATGACATTCTTCACAAAATAGAAAAAAGAATACTAAAATTCATATGGGGCAACAAAAGACCCCGAATAACTAAAGCAATCCTAAGAAAAAAGAACACAGCAGGAGGCATCACAATCCCTGACTTCAAAACATACTACAAAGCAATAGTAATCAAAACAGCATGGTACTGGTACAAAAACAGACACACAGATCAATGGAACAGAATTGAAAGCCCAGAAATAAAACCACACACATACAGACAGCTAATTTTCGACAAAGGAGCTAAGAACATACAATGAAGAAAGGAAAGTCTCTTCAATAAATGGTGTTGGGAAAACTGGACAGCCACAAGCAAAAGAATGAAAGTGGACCATCTGCTATCACCATTCACAAAAATTAACTCAAAATGGATCAAAGACCTGAAGGTGAGACCTGAAACTATAAAACTCATAGAAGAAAATAGAGGCAACACACTATTTGACATTGGTCATAAAGGAATCTTTTTGGATGACATGCCTACCCAGACTAGGGAAACTAAAGAAAAAATGATCAAGTGGGACTTTATCAGATTAAAGAGCTTCTACAAGACAAATGAAACCAGAATTGAGATGAACAGACAACCCACCAGCTGGGAGAGAATATTTGCAAAACATACATCTGACAAGGGGTTGATCTCCATAACATATAAAGAACTCACACAACTGAACAACAAAAAAACAAACAACCCGATCAAAAAATGGGCAGAGGAAATGAACAGACACTTCTCCAAAGAAGATATACAGATGGCCAATAGGCACATGAAAAGATGTTCAACATCACTAATCATCAGGGAAATGCAAATCAAAACAACACTAACATATCACCTCATGCCTGTTAGAATGGCTATAATCACCAAGACAAAAAACAACAAATGTTGGAGAGGATGTGGAGAAACAGGAACCCTCATACACAGCGGGAATGCAAACTGATGCAGCCTCTATGGAAAACGGTATGGAGATTCCTCAAAGAATTAAAAATAGGGATGCCCTATGGTGAGCTATCCCACTACTGGGAATCTATCCAACTAACCTGAAATCAACAATCCAAAGAGGCTTATGCACCCCTATGTTCATTGCAGCATTATTCACTATAGCCAAGAAGTGGAAGCAACCTAAGTGTCCCTCGACTGACAATTGGATCAAGAAAATGTGGTATATATATACAATGGAATACTACTCAGCCATAAAAAAATGACAAAATCGTCCAATTTGCAACAACATGGATGGGCCTGGAGGGTATTATGTTAAGTGAAGTAAGCCAGAAAGAGAAAGACAAACACTGTATGATCTCACTCATATGTGGAATATAAACCAACACATGGACAGAGAAAACTGTATTGTGGTTTCCAGGGGCAATGGGGGTGGGGGGTGGGCACAAAGGGTGAAGGGAGACATATATATGGTGATGGACAAACAAAAATGTACGACCCAAAATTTCATAATGTTAAAAACTATTAAAACATCAATAAAAAAATAAATTAAAAAAAAACCACCCCTACAAAGAGGCTTGAATTTAATTGGCTGGAAGAATTTATGCCAGAGGGAATTATCAAAAACAATAAAGCAATCAGCCACCAATTAGTGAACCCTAAGAGCTTGGGCATGATACAGAGGCAGACAGCTTAATCGAGATATCAGGGAAATAGTCAAAAAGAGCCCTGCTAAAGCTACTGTCATCCCAGGGTGATTATACACGTTCCCAAGGCTGCACCATTCAAGGAGTGATATCAGAGGCTGCATGCTGTGGAGGAAACAGACATCCTTAAAATAATCCAGCCAAGTCACTAAATAAATAAACAAACAACAACAAACCCTGGATGGGGAGGGTGAAATTAATATCCAGAATTGCTATAATATATCATCTAAAATGTCCAGATTTCAGCAAAAAAAATATGAGAAATGCAAAGAAAAGGAAAGTATGACCCATACACAGGAGGGTAAAAAGGCAACAGAAACTGCTTGTGAAAGGGCCCAGATATTGGACATAGCAGCCAAAGACTTAGTAGCAGCTTTGCAAATATATTCAATGAACTAAAGGAAATCATGGTTAAAGAAGTAAAGGAAAATATGATGACAATTTCTCATCAAACAGAGAATATAAATAAAGAGATAGAAATTACAAAAAAAAATCAAATGGAAATTCTGAAGTTGAAAAGTAAAGTAATTGAAATAAAAAATTCACCAGAGGAGCCCAACAGTACATTTAAACTAGCAGAAGAAAGAATCAGTGACTTGAAGATAGAATGACGGAGACTTTGCAATCCAAAGAACAGAGAGAAAAAAAGAATGAAGAAAAATGAACAGAGACTCAGAAAATGTGAGGCACCCTTAAGGACACGAGCATACACCCAGCTGAAGCACAAAAAGAAGAGTGAGGGAATGAAGAGTAAAAAAATTGAAAGAAATAATGGCTTGAAAATTCTCAAATTTGATGAAAATGTTAATCTACACACCCAAGAAGTTTAATGAACTACAAGTAGGATAAACTCAAAAAGATCCACAAACAGACATATCATAGTTAATCTGTTGAAAGACAAAGAGAGAATCTTGAAAACAGCAAGAGAAAAGTAAATCGTCACATGCCAGGGAGGCTCAATGAGATGAACAGCTGCCTTCCGATCAGAAACAATGGAGGCCAGGAGGCAGGGCATGACCTATTCAAAGTAACCAAAAGGGAAAAAACCACAACCAAGAATCTTATGTCCCCAAAACTACCTTTCAAAAACGAAGGCAAGGGGGCCAGCCTGGTGGCATAGTGGTTAAGTGCGCACGCTCCACTTTGGTGGCACGAGGTTCACAGGTTTGGATCCCAGGTGCACGCCACTGCACCACTTGTCAAGCCATGCTGTGGCGGCATCCCGTATAAAGTAGAGAAAGATGGGCACAGATGTTAGCCCAGGGCCAGTCTTCCTCAGCAAAAAGAGGAGGATTGGCGTTGGATGTTAGCTCAGGGCTAACCTTCCTCCCCGCCCAAAAAAAAAATGAAGGCAAGATTGGGGCTGGCCTGGTGGCATAGTGGTTAAGTTCCTGTGCTCTGCTTCAGCGGCCCCAGGGTTTGCAGGTTCAGATCCCGGGTGCAGACCTAACACTGCTCATCAAGCCATGCTGCGGGGGCATCCCACATACAAAATAGAGGAAGATTGACACAGATGTTAGCTTAGGGGCAATCTTCCTCAAGCAAAAAGAGGAAGATTGGCAACAGATATTAGCTCAGGACCAATTTTCCTCACAAAAAAAAAAATGAAGGCAAGATAAAGTACATTTCCAGAAAAACAAAAACGGAGAGAATTTGTTGCTTGTAGACCTACTTACAAGAAATACAAAGGAGAATTTCAGACTGAAAGCGATTGACCGTGGATAGTAATTCAAATCCACATGAAAAAACTAAAAGCACCAGTAAAGGTAACCATGCACTTATAAAAGAAAGTGTAAACGCATATTTCTTCGCCTTCCTTCTCTTAACTGATTTTCAAAGCAAACATAAAAAACAATATGTATATAGTTGTATTGTTTGGCTAATAAAATATAGAAATGTAATATATTTGAGAATTATAGCACAAAGGAGGTGGATGGGAGCTAAGCTACATTGGAGTAAAGAAAGAACACTATATGGTAACTCAAATACACAGGAACAAATTAAGAGAACCTGAAATGGTAAATAAGAAGGTTGATATAACAAACTCTATGAAGATATACCTGCTGTCTTTTCTCTAAACTTCTTTAAAAGACATTAAATTATATAAAGTAATAATTATAACACCGTATTATTGGGTTTCTCACATATCCAGATATAATATGTATAATACTAATTTTTATTCACTTCTACATATTATATTTATTTTCCAAAATTTCTACTATTAATATGCATTATTCTTATCATCTAAAAAGTAAGTCTAAATGGAAAATGAAAGATTTACTTAACAAATGTTATTGGGATAAGTGGATAGACATTTGTGAAAAAAATTGACTCTCACTTTAGGCTGTACAATAATAATTATCTCAGGTGATTTTAAAAGTTAATTTAAAAAATAAAAAGTATACAAAAACTGGAAGATAATTAAATTAAATGTAATTAAGGAAGACTCTCCAACACTACCATATGATGCACAATCTGAATTGAAATTAAGAAAACAATTTTGTTCACAGTAGCATCAAAAAGAATAAAATACTTGGGAATAAATTTAGCAAATGAAGTGCAAAACTTATACTCTGAAAACTATAAAACGTTGAATGAAATTAAAGAAGATCTAAGTCAAATGGGAAAACATCATATGTTCATGGATCAGAGGACATAATATTGGGACAATGGCAATACTTAAACTGATCTACAGACTCAACACAATCCCTAACAGAATCCCAGCCGACTTCTTTGAGAAACTGAAAAGCTGATTCAAAAATTCATTTGGAATTGCAAGTGACCCAGAATAGCCAAAACAATCTTGAAAAAGAGCAAAGTAGGAGGACTCACATTTCCCAATTTCAAAACTTACTACAAAGCAACAGTAATCAAGACAATGTGGTACTAGCATAAGGATACACAAACAGATGAACAGAATAGAATTGAGAGTCTAGAAATAAACTCAAACATCCATGGTCAAATAATTTTTGACAAGGGTACTAAGACCATTCAATGGGGGGAATAGTCTTTTCAACAAATGGTGCTGGAACAACTGGATAGCTACATGCAAAAGAATGAAGTTTGACTTCACCTTTCCCTCACACCATATATAAAAAGTAACTCAAAATGGATCAAAGACCTAAATGTAAGAGTTCTGAATCATCCTTCTTTTTCCAAGAGAAATACTACATTTGTAGCTTTATTATCCTGCCTCGTGACCATAGAAGTTTGTGGGCGCCAAGGGCTCTTTCCATTTTGAACAGTCTCTGTTTCTTTTAGTCCAAGAGACAGTCCTTCCACCAATATAATCCTTTCAAAGCTTTGTGGGGTTCCTATGAATCTTGTCTGGGTTCATTCTATTAGTCAAAACCCATACTCACGAAGCTCTTTAAGACAAGTCATTCTCCAGCTTGGGCTGTGAGTCAGGGTGCTGTGGGACATCCTTAAGATTCTTTAAAGCCTTTTCTTTTCTGGTTGAGACAGTCTATGAAGCACTTACTAAAGTCTTAATAAAGAGTTTCTCACCATACCCTTGAGATTATCTTTACTCTGAGGCCTTTATTTTTTGTCTTTTTGTGTTTGTTTTTTCGTTTTACTTTGAGAAACCTTTTACCATCTAACTCTATTGGGAAAGAGAAACAGTTTTAATTTTGATCCTAGCAAGCCCTAGCTACTTGATATTGCCTCTAAATTTTGCATGCCAAACAGTTCTTTTTTATTTCTTCTCTTTCTAGCCATATCTCTAGAGCATTTTTCTTAGTATATGTAGCCAAAAGAAACCACTTGGCACTCTGAACATTCTTGAAAATCTTTGCCAGATGCCCCAGTCCATTAAGTACATTACGGACATTCTATTTTCCACGTTACCAGAGGCAACAGTTTCACTAAACTTCCCACCATCACATAATGTAAGTCATATTTTCTCCATCTCCAGTAACATTTTCCTCACTGTCCTTCAAACTCTCACTAACAGTCTCTTCTAGGCCCTTCCAGCTTCTGCCCACTGCCCAGTAACAAAGCCAATACCACATGTTTCTGTTAAGGCAGCACCCTACTCTCAGGTGCCAAATTCTATTCTTGTTAACTACTGCTGTGTAACAAGCTGCCCCAAAACTTTCTAGTGGCTTTAAACAACCATTTTCTTATATCTCAAAATTTCAGAGGTCAGGAATTCAAGCAGGGCTCGATTGGGTTGTTCTTTTTTTTCCATGTGACAACAGAGGTTACTCCATGGTATTCAGCAGGGCTGGTCTGGGCTGGTCACTCACATGTCTGGCACTTTGGCAGAGGTGGCTAGAAGGCTGAGCTCAGCTGACTTTCAGTTGGAGTAACCACACGTGGCCTCTCTAGCATCGCAATTTCTAGGTAGCCAGACTTCTATTATGCAGCTCAGGGCTCCCACAGAGAGTGTTCCAAGACAGCTGCACCAAAGGGCAAGGCTTCTTATGACTTCGGCTCAAAATCCCCAGAATCTGCTACACTCTATTGATCAAACAAGACTCTGAGGCCAGCCCAGATTCAAGGTAAAGAGAGTTAGGATCCATCTCTTATTGAGAGAAGTAGAAAAGAATTTGTGGCCCTCCTTTAACATCTTGATTGAAGTATAATTGACACACAATAAACTGCATGTATTTAAAGTGTAAAATTTAGTAAGTTTTGACATACGTGTACAGCCATGAAATGATCACCACTATCATGATAATAAACATATCCATCACCTCCCAAAGTTTTCTGGTGCCCAATTGTAATCCTCGCTCTTTCCCCTCCTGCCTCTCCCCAGTTCCACCACCACCATCCTCAACCTGTCTGTTCTGATCTCTGTCATTATAGATTATTTTTCATTTTCTAGAATTTTTTATAAATTGAAATATACAATCTATACTTTTTTGGTTTTTTTTTTCCACTTGGCATAATGCCTTTGAGATTCATACATGTTGTAGCATGTGACAATAGTTCATTTCTTTTATTGCTGAGCAGTATTCCCTTGTATGGACCACAGTTTTTTTCCCATTTATCTGTTGATGGACATTTGGGTTATTTCTAGTTTCTGAGTATTACAAATAGAGCTGTTAAGAACATTTGTGTACAAGTCTTCGTATAGATATATGCTTTCATTTCTCTTAGTGGAATAGAATAGTTGTACCATATGGTAGGTGTATATTTAACATTTTGTGAAACTACTCAAATGTTTTCCAGTGTGGTTTTGCTACTTTACATTCCCACCAGTAGTGTAGGAGAGTTCCAGGTGCTCCACATCCTCACCAACAATACTTGGTATGGTCAATTTTGTTAATTTTACTTATTTTATTAGGGTTTTAGAGGTATCTCATTGTAACTTTAATTTGCATTTTCTTAATGACTAATCATGTTTAACATCTTGTCATGTGCTTTTTTGCCTCTTTTATATGACTTGGTGAAGTGTCTGTTCAAATCTTTTGCCATTTTTCTTATTGAGCTGTTGTTTTTTTCTTGAGTTTTAAGAGTTCTTTATATATTCTGGATACAAGTGCTTTATCAGATATACAACCAAAAATATTTTCTCCCAGCCTTTGGCTTATCTTTTCACTATCTCAAGTGTCTTTTGATGTGTTTTAGTTTGAATGAGGTCCCACTTATTAATTTGTTCTTTTATGGATTGTGTTTTTTGTGTCATATTCAAGAAATCTTTGGTTACCCCAAGGTCACAAAGGTTTTCTCCTATGTTTTCTCTTAGAAATGTTATAGTTTTAGGTTTCACAGGTAAGTCTATGATCTATTCTTATTTTTACATCCTGTAAGGTATGAATCAAAGTTCATTTTTATTCATATGGATAACCAAATATTCCTACACCATTTGTTGTTGAAAAGACTATCCTTTCTCACTGAATTGCTTGGCACCTTTGTCAAAATTCGGCAATCCATATATTTTTGTGTCTATTTCTGGACTCTCTATTCTGTTTCATTGATTCATTTATCTGTCTTTACAAAAGCAATACAACACTGTCTTGATTACTGTAGCTTTATAATAACTCTTGAAATCAGGTAGTGTTAGACCTCAACTTTGTTCTTTTTTTTCAAAATTGCTTTGCTCTTCTATGACCTTTGTATTTTCACATAAATTTTAGAATCAATTTATCAATATCTATAAAAATCCTGCCAGGATTTTGATTGGGATTTCATTGAATCCAAATATCAATTTGGGGAGTATTCACATCTTAACAGTATTAAATCTTGTAAGCAATGAGCATGGTATATATTTCAATTTATTTAGACCTTGTTTAATTTATCTGAGTAGTATTTTGTAGTTTTCAATGTACGGATCTTTTATGTGTTTTGTCAGATAAAAATCAATTGCTCATGAATTCAAAGGTTTATTTCTGGATTCTCAATTCTGCTCCATTAATCTACATGCCTATCCTTACGCCACTACCCCACTATTTTAACTACTATAGCTGTATAGGAAGTTTTAAAATTGGGTATGTATTCCTCCAAATTTATTCTTCTTTTCAAAATTGTTTTGGGTATTTGAGTTCTTTGCATTTGCATAAATCTTAGGATCAGCTTGTCAATTTTTAAAGAAAAAACCTGCTGAGGCTTTCCTAGGGCTTGCACTGAATCTGTAGATCAATTTGGGAAGTACTGCCATGTTAATGCTCCTGGTTATTCCAATCCACAAACATGGAATGCCTACATCTATTTAGATCTTTTCTAATTTCTCTCAGCAAAGTTTTGTGATTTTCAATGTACTTGTCTTGCATTTATTTTGTTCGATTTATTCCTAAGCATTTAATTCTTTTTGGCACTATTTGAAAGAATTGTTTTCTTAGTTTCATTTTTGGGCTTTTCCTTGCTAATATATAAAAGTACTTCTATATTGATTTTGTATCCTGTAACTTTGCTGAACTTGTTTATTAGTTCCAGTAGGTTTTTAAAATAAATTCCTTAGAATTTTCTACATTTAGGATCTTGCCTCTACAAATAAAGACAATTTTTCTTCTCCCTTTATAATCTAGGTGCTTTTTTTCTTGTCTTAATGCACTGGCTACAACCTCCAGTACAATGTTAAACAGAAGTGGCAATAGTAGATATCTTTGCCTTGTTCCTGATAGTAAGGGGAAAGCATTCTTTCACCATTAAGTATGATATTAGCTGTAGGTATTTCATAAATGCCTCAGATCAGGAAGTTGAAAAAAAATTTGCTATTGGGTTGAAGTATAAATCATAATAAGAACTAAAATATACACAGAACTTGATAGTGAAAATACTATATTTCAAAACTTGCAGGATGCAGGTTAAATGGCACTTAAGAAATTTGTCTTAAATGCTTATATTCAAAAGAAGAATGACAAAATTAATGAGCTAATCAAATAATATGATTTTTTTAATTTAGAAAACTAATGCTAAACAGTACTATCCTTAACCTGATAAAGTTTTTCTACAAAAAACCTAGATCAAACATCATATTTAATAGTCAAATTATTAAAAAGCATTCCCTTTAAACCAAGAATAAGACAGAGGTGTCTTCCTTCAATATTTCTATTCAATATTGTGCTGAAGTTCCAAATCAATGCAGTAAAGCAAGAAAAAGAAGTTTTTAAGTATAAGGATTAGAAAGGAAGAAGATAACATATTATCTGATTATCTCCGTTAAAATACCCCCAATCTACAGAAAAAATTTTGTATTAATAAAGAAAGTTTAGCAATTATTTGCACAAAAAATAAATACACAAAAGACCATTTTACTTCTGTACATGAGCAACAAATACCCAGGTAATGTTATTTTTTAAAATACTATTTATAAGGTACATAGATATGCAAAAATATGAGGTCCCTAGATATGCAGAAATTATTAACAAAATTATGAAATTCTAATGAGACATTAAAGAAAACCTAAATAAATACAGGGATGTACCATGTTCGTGGATAGGAAGATTCAATATCATAAAGATATGAATTCTCCCAAACTTGTCTATATATTCAGTACAATTCCAATAAAAATTCCAACAAGATTTTTCATAGAACTTGGCAGGCTAATAAATTTTAAAATTAAGAAAAAAAAAGCAAAAGGTCAAGAATTACCAAGATACACCTAAAGAGAAAGACCTAGGCTACAGGCCAGGTGATGGGGGTGGGGAATATGCCCCACAAGATACGGACTTATTGTAAAGATATACTAACTAAGACAGTGTGCTATCAGTGCAGAGAAATACAAATGCACCAATGAAATAGAATAGAGAATGCACGAGGGCTGGCCCCGTGGCTTAGCAGTTAAGTGCGTGCGCTCCACTACTGGTGTCCCGGGTTGGGATCCCGGGTGCGCACCAACGCACTGCTTGTCCGGCCATACTGAGGCTGTGTCCCACATACAGCAACTAAAAGGATGTGCAACTATGACATACAACTATCTACCGGGGCTTTGGGGAAAAAAAAAGGAGGAGGATTGGCAATAGATGCTAGCTCAGAGCTGGTCTTCCTCAGCAAAAAGAGGAGGATTAGCATGGATGTTAGCTCAGGGCTGATCTTCCTCACAAAAAAAAAAGAATAGAGAATGCAAAAAGGGACTCACGCATGTGTGGAAACTTTATTTATGACAGAAGTGGCACTATAGATCAGCAGGATATTGAGTGCCTATGCAAGAAATGGTTCTGGGACAACTGGAAGAAAAAAGAAATTTAATCCCAACCTAACACCAAAACAAATATGAAGGCAAAACTTTTAAAAACATTTAGAAGAAAGCATAGACTATCTTTATGATCTTACAGTTGGGAAGAATTCTTAAGACACACATTAAAAAAATTCACACCAGGAAGGAAAGAACTGATAAATCTGCTGATATTAAAATTCAGACCTTCTATTAATCAGCACATCATAAAGAAAGTAAAAATAAATAACATTTTAAAATGACATAAACTAGGTAAAGATATTTGCCACACATTTAACCAACAAAAGATTAATTTTCAGCATACAAAAAAAATACAGATCAAAAAGAAAAAGACATGAATTATGAATAAGCACCCCTAGAAGATAAAGCAAGAATGACTCCTAGTAGATTGGTAATATTGTCTCTTTAGCTGGATTGTGAGTGATTGCATTTTATTTTTAATCATTGTATGATAGATAGATAGATACATAGATAGATACATAGATAGATGAAAAATACATTTAAAATATTCTTTCATAGATTTTCAATATTTAATAACAACTGCTTGACAAAAGAAAAACAAAATAAATAAAAAGAAAGAAGAAAGAAGGAATTAATTTAAAAAACCCTGAAATTAATAAAATGAGAAACTGACACATTACAGTAATAAGAAGAAGAACCACAAAACAGAATGTGTTAAAAGGTTAATAAAGTCCTCTGTCAAGCATTACTAAGGAAAATAAAAGAAAACAAACAAAAATATGAAGAATGTATAAGGCAATATAATCACAGATACAAACAAAAGAAAGAAAAGTAGCTGCTACTTACGGAAGAGTTACTGTATGCCAGCCACTGTTTTAGATACTATGTCATTTAATTTTCACAAGTATCACAAGTATTATGTCATTTAATTTTCACAACAGTTCCAGACATGAGATAGGTTTTATTGTTATCCCTATTTCCCAGATGAAAAAAACTATAGCACAGAGAGCTAAAAGGACTTCCCCAAGGTTACATAGCTAGTGAGTGAGTTAGAATCTAGGCAGCCTAGCACTTCAGTATATGTCTTTAATCATTCCTCAAGATTGCCTTCCTTCAAATGTTCATCTCATAGAATTTTAGAGTCCAGAAGACCCTTCCAGACCACTTAATGCACTTCTCTCATTTTACAGAAGAGGATTTGTTTTTCTTACATTGTCCTAAAAATGGAACAAACTATCTGGAGAGACCCAGAGGAGTCAGTGTAGATGGTGCTGACCTAGAGAACAAGCACAAAAATTATAAGAGAACATTATGTGCAACTCATGGCAATAAATTTGAAAATCTAGAGGAAGGAAATAATTTTTAAGTGAAACACAAATGATCAAATTGAATTAATAATCAGGAAAAAAAAACCCAAAATGAAACCAATAATCAAATAAAAAATTGGAAAGGTATTTAAATATCTACCTTTCAAAAAGACACCAGTCTCAGATGGTTTTAGAGCTGAGTATATATCATTTTTAAATAACATATATTCCTATCTTATTTAAATTATTCCACACTATAGGAAAAGAAGAAAGAATTTAAACACATTTTATAAATCTAGTTTACTCTTAATACTAAAACATAATAAAGATGATACAAAATGACAACAGACCAGCTTTATCTTTGACTATAGATGCCAAGAGTCTAAATAAAATCTTTGCAAATCAAACCCAATAGTCTATTAAAAGAAAATCAGTTCATGACCAAGTAGAATTCCAGGAAACAAAATGGTTTAACATTAGGAAATCTGTGTCTTCAATTCACCACGGGAACAAAATTAAGGAGGAAGATCACATCATTATATCAAGAATCATTAAAAAGTATTTGATAAAAAGTCAGCAGCCATTTCTAATAACAGTTAATGTTTATTAAGTGTTTTCTATGCGCCAGGCATTGTTCTAAGTGCTTTGCTTGCATTAACTTACTTAATTCTCCTAACAACAACTGTATTGCTGCACTTATTATTATTATTCCTATTTTATGAAAGAGAAAACTGAAACTCAGAGACATTAAATAACGTCACACATAAAGGAAATGATGGAGCTAGTATGTGAACCAAGGGGGAGTGGCTGTACAGCCGACATCCTTACCAGCTATACACTGCCTCTAATAAAATCTCTAGTTAGCACTAAGAGGAAATAGGCATACCTAAATATGATCAAATTAAATACTAAAGGCTAACAGTAAACTTTACAATAAAAGGTGAAATTTCCATGGAAATTCAGGAACAAGTTCAGTGTCAGGGTCTTTGTGAGGGTGTGTCAATATGTAACACCGTTCTTCCCCTCCTGATTCTAAACAATTTGGAAAAAGGATAAAATATGATCAGATAGGAAGCAAAACATCAATTGCATTACTGTTAAAGGCTAGATGAGGGCACATGGATTGCACCTGTGGGAAAATGGTCTTTATGAAACTGGACTCCAGAGTTAAGACTCTTTGCTGAACCAGTCGTGGATGCGCTGGACCAAGGCAGGTATCTGCTTGTGAGGGGACCAGCCAAGCATGCCTGGTTTATTTTTCTCAAGTTTATCAATGAGGGCACAGAGCTCAGGAATATCATGCTTGATTGAGCTCCCTCTACATAATTCCTCTTATTTAAAAAGATTTAATTTAATTCAATCACAACTTATAAATTAGCAAGAACAGAACACTAACAGGGACAACAAGCCTTTGAGAAAGGCGGAACATTCCTCATCTCACTTGGTGAGAACTTAGGGGCTGATGTAAAGGAAAAGGTGAGGGAACACGCAAATGTCTATTATGTGCTGAGTGATTTACCTGCAATGTCTAATTGAATACTTAATTTAAAACTCACACCAATTAAAAGATGAGGTATCTGTGACTTAGAAAAGCTAAGTAATTTGCCCAAGTTTATTCAGTTTGAAAGTGACCAAGTGGCTATTTGGCCAGGCAAAAAGTCAACGAAGACAATGAAACATTATGTGAAGGTTGTCATCAAGTTGTTGTTACAGTGTCATTCAAATAATTAGACAACCAAAAAAATTTTTAAGCCAAGGAGTCAGTTTTTACAAAGAAGAGATTGTAAAGAATGGGGAGGGGCCGGCTCCGTGGCTTAGCGGTTAAGCGCGCGCGCTCTGATGCTGGTGGCCCAGGTTCGGATCCGGGCACGCCCCAGGCACCACTTCTCCGTCCAACCCAAGGCTGAGTCCCACATGCAGCAACTAGAAGGATGTGAACCTATGACATACGGCTATCTACTGGGGCTTTGGGGGGGAAAAATGAATAAATAAAATCTTTAAAAAAAAAAAAAGAATGGGGAGGATTTCCCCAAGCAGACAAGGACTTCGAATTAGTTAAGGGGAGAACTTTATTACGAAGAATATAAATGTCAGTTTCTAATAATAGAATAAAATATTCACAAACATGGAATTATGAACGAAGCATCTGAACAAAGGCATAACTAAATCTTGCCAATGGGTCCAATTATGCAAAAAGCAGACACTCCCTTCTCACTTCTTTTACTCTCTATGACACTCTCAATTCTTTCTGCGGCACGTAGATGCAGAAGCACCTGTAGACCAGAGAGCATGCCCAGTACTCATGGGGATGAGCATGGCAATGTGCTCAGGTTAGTACCACACAAGGTAAATTTCCCTCAGCTCTCTAAAGACACATTGGTAATGAGTTGAGAAGATCATTCCATTATTTTCCTGCCCAAAACCTTTCTTAAAGTTTCTTTCACATCCTTGTTTCTCAAAGAGTAGATAAGGGGGTTCAGCATTGGGATCACCACTGTGTAGATTACAGCAACCGTGCGGTCTTGGGTCAGGGAGTAGCTGGACCTGGGGCGCAGGTACATAAAAAGTGTTGTGCCATAGAAGAGGCACACGACAGTGAGGTGGGAAGCACAGGTGGAAAAGGCCTTGAATCTGCCCTGGGCTGAGTTCATTCTCAGGATGGCGATGAGAATTAAGAGGTAGGAGACCAAGATGGTTAGAGTGCAGCTCAAAAGGTTGAAACCAGCAAAAATGAAAAGCAGAATCTCACATAGCGAGGAGTCCACACAGGATAGAGACAAGATGGGCGGGCCATCACAGAAGAAGTGAGTGACCACATGAGCGCCACAGAATTTCAGACTGAAGATGCAGCTTGTGTGGATAAGAGAATTGAGAAATCCTGCACCGTAGGAGCCTACAATCAGAAAGGCACAGATCTCAGGAGACATGGTGATTGGGTAGAGCAGGGGGTTACAAATAGCAGCATAGCGGTCGTAGGCCATGGCAGCAATGAGATAGCACTCACTGGTGGCAAAGCCCGCATAGAAGAACATCTGAGCCATGCAGCCAAGATAGGAGATCACCTTTCTCTTGGCCAAGAAGTTCACCAGGGTCTGGGGGACAACCGTGGAGGAGTAGCAGAAATCCAAGAAGGAGAGGCTCTTCAGAAGGGAGTACATGGGTGTGTGCAGGGTGGCACTCACGTGGATCAGAAGGAACATGATCAGATTCCCCAGCAGAGTGATGGTGTACGTGCCCAGGAACACCACGAAGAGCAGCATCTGGAGCTGGGAGTCACTGGTCAGGCCCAAGAGCTCAAACTCAATCCCTCGGCTGAGGTTTGCCTCTCTCATATTTCTCCAGTGCTCTGGGGTGGAAAGAGGGGACCACTAGAAATGAGGTGGAACACCCAGGGGGTCTCACTGGGTTTAGTTCTGCCCTAAGGACAGCCTTATGAAGGTTAGTCTCACTGAGGAAGTCCGGCTTTGTAGATGGAACTCCGTCATAGAGAAGGTCTTCTCTACTTGGTTGGTTAGTTAATTAGGAAGACTTACTTGAGCAGCAATGGAAAATATAAAAGAAATGTACACAGTTTGTTCCCTCAGAGATCTTTAAAAAATGCTAAATAATGAAATAGTTACTTACCAAATATTTAGTGACAGTCTTTCATATGCTTAGTTCTGTGTTCCCCCCTTCAGGAATTCAAGAGTGTCTGACCTCAGGAAGCTTATATTCTAGAAAGAGTACATTTCATGTTTAAGAACACAGGGTCTGGCATCAGAATGCCAAAGTTCCAAGCTGGGACCTCACCACTAACTAGGTGTGTAACCTTGGGAATGTTACTTAACGTCTCTGAGTCTCAGTTTTTCTCATCTGTACAATAGAGAAAATAGCACTAATCTCAAAAGATTGTTGTAAAAATTCAACAAGTTAATTCATGTCAAACACTTGAACAAAGCCTGGCACATTGAGAAAGTTCAAAGAATGTTAGTTTTGATTATTCTTATTAGGTAGACGGACCTAACACATAACTAAACCCCATAAATAAAATAAAACAAGGACAAAATTTGGCAAGCAACCTACCACCGAACAATATGACAGAGATACATGTGCTAAGTAGGAGTGACTAAACACGCCTTCAGAGGATCCTGAATGTTCAGAGGAGTTGAAGGTGGTTCATTAGCTTAGCTATAAAATTGTCTCTCTGAACTTGGCACAGGCCAGGTACTACTGTGGGTTCTAAAGGTGATGAGGGTTGGGGATGGGGAGAGATGGGGATGGGGTAGGGCTGTAAAGAGCAAACTGAGACCTTGCACTCAGTAGCATTGGCCAAGGGGAAAGTGCCACATATCCTTCATGAAGGCACCAGTCATTTCCAGTGATTAGAATCACCCAGGACCCAAGGGCTGTCGGGGCCAGTGGGGAAGGAACAGCCCCTCCCTGGGACTGGGGCTTTGTAAAAAGGCCTTTTCTATTCAGAGAATGAACAAGGCCATGGATACATTACCTAAACATTACACTCTTCTTCTCCATTGGCTGTTTGGCCACCCATGTTCCTGAATTACCTCTGGGTCCCGGAGTCTGTTAAGTACCCTGGGAGGACTCTCAGTTGCAAAGACTTTGAAGCCAGGATATGTGATTGAGGTAGGACAGGAAAGGGCAAAAGTGAGCTCCCTCTTCCTGCCCTGAGGAGAGTAAATGAATAACACAGCTGTAAGAGATGTTGGGAGGATTCAGGAAAGGAAAGAACTGCATTGAACAGGCAAAGATTGTAGTTCATCCCACTGGCAGAGTTTCCAGAATCAGCAAACTGCCAGGGCAGGGGAAGACTCTGACATATGGATAACTAAATTTAGCTGTCAAGTAGGTAATTAAGGCACTATGGCTGTTAATAGAACACTGTGAGTGGTGACAAGAATAAAGCATTGTAATGCCCAGAGAGGTAACATGCCCTAATAAAGTTGAGACACTCAAAATATAAGAGGGCAAATTTGAACACAGAACAATGGTAACTTCTTTTAGAGCATGTGGAGCGTAACTCTGATTCATTTGATGTTACTGAAATGTAACATTCAGCCATTCTTAACTCAACATCTTCTAGTTTATAATAAACCCCGTTACTGTAGGAATATGGGCAGCCCTAGATTTGGGTTACAAATGTCATCGGCCCCATTGGCGTCAAAAGCCAACTCAGCTTCAAGGTAAATTACAAGGACTTCAGAGAAATGACTGTAAAAATTCCAGGAGGGAATAACTTATAAGAACTTTAAAGAAGTTGAGGAATTGTTGTTAATTGTAGAGTAGAACTTCTTGAGACCCAGCTTCACATCTTCTTTCCTCAATAGACTGTTTCAGTGTGGGTAATGGGCCTGCAAGTATCTCTCTGATTAAAAGAATGGACAAAAGCAGAGAAAAGTAGGAATGTGGCCATTGCTCAGGATAGTGTAGATGAGGTGAAGAGGAGGGAGGGGATGGGGTAGGCCGGGAGTAATACAGTGGATAGCTGATCAGAGCCTCCAGATTTATTACTTGCTTTAAATCTACTCTCTCTTTCTCTTCTCCTCCCCTTTCCTGTCTCATCTCTCTTCTCCAATTTGCACTAAATTCAGAACTGTTCAGAACATACTGAGTTAGTCAAGCAAGAGATTGTGGAGAAATTGACATCTCTGACAGTTTTTCAAAGGATGCTGGAATAACCACTATTTCTGCTGGCAGCAGTTTCTACCTCTGAATGAAAACTAGCAAGAAAACTTGAGTAGTCTTTTTTTTTCTTTTGTGAGGAAGACCAGCCCTGAGCTAACATCGTTGCCAATCCTCCTCTTTTTGCTGAGGAAGATTGGCCCTGGGCTAACATCTGTTCCCATCTTCCTCCACTTTATATGGGACGCCACCACAGCATGGCTTGACAAGCGGTGCGTCAGTGCACGCCCGGGATCCGAACCTGCGAACCCTGGGCCACCGAAACGGAGTGCGCGCACTTAACCACTACACCACTGGGCTGGTCCCTGGGGTAGTCTTATCATATGGAATGGATTGGGGAGTGGAGTGTCTAGGAGTGAGAGCAGGTGCCTGGGGGCTGTAGACGAGGGAGGAGTAGGCAAGGGGCTTTATTTATACTTGCCTCTTTGCCCTCCTCCCTGGGATAGCAGAGTGAACATCCAGAGAGCGGGCAGCCAAAGGAAGCAGCCAGTGTCTCTTTGAGCAACAGTGATCCCAAACAATGGTTCTTAAACATTAAGTTACCCTGCCCAAGGTTCACAGGAGAAGCTTGTTGTATGTGCAGAATCCAGGTCCCAATCTCAGAAAATTTGATTCAATAAATCTATAGCCAGGCCCAAAAATCTGATGATTCTGGAACAGGTGGTCCTCGAACCACACTTTGAGAAACACTAAACCCTGGGGTACCTTCATGAGCAGACACATCTTCCTCCTGAGCCACATATAAGTATCCTTTTCTTTTCTTTTCTTTTCTTTTGTGAGGAAGATCAGCCCTGAGCTAACATCCGTGCTAATCCTCCTCTTTTTGCTGAGGAAGACCAGCTCTGAGCTAACATCTATTGCCAATCCTCCTCCTTTTTTTTTGTCTCTCCCCAAAGCCCCAGCAGATAGTTGTATGTCATAGTTGCACATCCTTCTAGTTGCTGTATGTGGGACGCAGCCTCAGCATGGCCGGAGAAGCGGTGCCTCGGTGCACGCCTGAGATCCGAACCCAGGCCGCCAGTAGCGGAGCACACGCACTTAACCGCCAAGCCACGGGGCCAGCCCTATAAGTATCCTTTTCTAAGTTACTAGAATTCTCTGTGCCCCAGAAAATTCCTGTGGATGGGATGGTTGTCCTGGACATTTTCTTTCTTCCAGAATACATATCAGTAGTTAACAATTTCCAGAAATCTGAGTATTACCTGATGATAATCAAACACTAAAGAATTTCCTCCTTCGAAGTTCGTTGAGATGTTCTTAAGCAAAACCTTTAATTCCAGCAAAGCACATGGCTTGATGGCAGAGCTGTTGCTCTGCGGGTCAGAACACAAGCCTTCAGTAGAAAAACAGTAAAGACAAAGCCAGACTCATTGGGTCCCTAGACTGAGTCTGGGGATCAGAGCCTGCTACTGACTTTAACCTCTCACGTGGGGAGGGGAACGAGGCAGCCCCACTCCCTGACAGGTCCTCACAACTGATCCTGTACTGGCAGGAGACAACCCCAGAGCCATGTTTTCCCCTGGGCAGCCCATCAGCTCACAACTGGGGAGGACAATGTGTTCACTGATGAGAGTATAGGAGGCAGGTGAGGAAGTGAGAATAATTGGCCCCATGTAGACCATTAACATGTTTGCAAAGTTCCTAGACTCTCCAAGAGTCTCTACCCCTGAGGAATCAGGTGACTGGGAAACTGGAAATGAAAGGAATGGGTCCACACTAGATCCCTGTCAATATGCTGATCATTATCCCCAAAGGACTTCTCTACCTTAACACCAAATTTAACTCTTAAGTGATTATTATCTGTATTTCCTCTACACTGGAAAACCAAGTTTTCCGTTTTTCTTTCTTTTATGCCAGTTACCCAATGTACACTGTAACCTAGCTTACAGCTGAGAATCTCCCTGCCCATGAAGATGATAGTAAAATTAGTGATATGTGATTTAGTTTCCAAATATTTGGGGATTTTCTAGGCAGCTTTCTGTTATTGATTTCTAATTTTAATAGCATATAGTCAGAGAACTTTGTATGATTGGAATGCTTTCACTTTCAAATTTATTGAGACTTGTTTTATGGCCCAGAATATGGTCTATCTTGGTGAATGTTCCATGCCCCCTTGAAAAGAATGTGTATTCTGCTGTTGTTAGTTTGAGTGGTCTGTAATTGTCAATCAGGTTACATTGCTTGATAGTGTTGTTCAAGTCTACTATAGCCTTTCTTTTTTTTTTTTTTATGAGGAAGATCAGCCCTGAGCTAACATCCATGCCAATCCTCCTCTTTTATTTGCTGAGGAAGACCAGCCCTGAGCTAACATCTATTGCCAATCTTCCTCCTTTTTTTCCCCCTTTTCCCCAAAGCCCCAGTAGATAGTTGTATGTCATAGTTGCACATCCCTCTAGTTGCTGTATGTGGGACGCCGCCTCAGCATGGCTGGAGAAGTGGTGCGTTGGTGCGTGCCCGGGCTCCGAACCAGGGCCACCAGTAGCAAAGCGTGTGCACTTAACCGCTAAGCCATGGAGCTGGCCCCTACTATATCCTTTCTAATTTTCTGCCTACTTGTCCTATCAAGTATCGAAAAAGGAGAATATTGAAATCCCTAACTGTGATCATGAACTTACTTATTTCTCCTCACAGTTCTTCTGTTTTTGCTTCATGTATTTTGAAGTTCCATTATGAGGTGCATAAACATTTAAGATTACGTCCTCTTAATAAATTTACCCCCTTATCATTATAAAATGGCCTTTTTTATGCCTGATAATATTTTTTTCTCTGAAATATACTTTGTCTGATATTAATACTGTCACTACAGTTTTATTTTGATTACTGTTAGCATGGTATATCTTTTTCCATCCCTTTACTCTTAACCCCTTATTTCAACTTTTCTGTGCCATTATCTTTGCAGAATTTCCCCAACCAGATATGAAATTGGGTCTTCTAGGATGATGATATGCCTGGGAAATTTATTTAAGATGTATCTTGTCACACAGTAAGCATTCAGGAATGTTTTGGGGCTTTATCAGAAGAGCTGGTATGGGCTAGGCAGAAATCAAACAAACTTTGTGAAAGGATGAGTGAAAGTAAACTTTGTGAAGGATGAGACGGGATCCTCACTCCAATCAGCTGAATGCCTTTGTAGAGACCTGACAGCCAGGGATAATTCTCACACTGATAGAGTGCTGCTGTGTCGTCTTCTCTATGCAGGTATCTTTATTCAGCTAATTTCTCATATCCTTTACTTACACTTTGGAAACCAACACTCAAAGTTTCTGGTGTGGCTTTTATAAACAGCATATATCTGGAATTTTCTTTTTTAATCAATCAGAATATCTCTATTTTTACATAGGTGACATTTTTGAGTTTTGGTTTTTTTGCTTTTCTTTTTTTTAGAAAAAAAATTTTTTGGGCTTTCTAATATATTGCACTTATTTTTACATCTCACTTTGATTTTTTCGTTTATTACACTTTTTCCAATTTTCTTCCCTCCCCTACCCTCTGACTTTGTTCCTTTTTCCTTTTGGATTGTTTTCTTTGTTTTTCAATGCACATTTTTTTCCTTCTACTGATTCCTCTATTTCTATTAGTAGCTACCCTTAAACATTTAACGATCATATTTAATTTAATAAAGTCTATCAAATATGCTTAAATCCATGAGTTCATAATGATATTTAAATAAATTAATTGGTCACTGAATTAGTTATCCATTGCTATACAACAAACTATCCCAAAATTTAGCAGTTTGAATCAATAAACATTCATTATCTCATACCGCTTGGAAGTGGACATGCTTTAATTTTTATAATGTCCTACTGGTCACACAGGTCAGCCCTATTCACTGTGGGAGTGGACTACACAAGGGCATCAATACCAGGAGCTGAGACTCATTGGGGCCATCTTGAAGACTGGCTATCATAGTCTGCTCTCTGGCCCTCACCAATTCATGTCCACTTTACATGCAAAATATACTTACCCCCTCCCAAGACACCCAAAGGTCACATCCCATTACAGTATCAGCCCAAGGTCCATGATCACATCATCTAAATCAGGGACAGGTGTGGATGAAACTCATCAGGTGTGGGTCCTTACATAGAGTTTCTTGAGTACAATTCTTCTCAATCGTAAGACTGGTGAGCTAAACACACAAGTTATATCTGGCTTCTACACACACAACATATAATGGCAGGACAGGTATAGGATAACCACTACAGAAAAAAATGAGGGGAAAGGGAAGGTAGACACACGAGAGTCATTGGGTCATATAAATTCTGAAATCTAGTAAGGCACTTGTTAGCAAATCCTTGATTAGGATTAAAGTCCTGGGAACAATTCTCTGTAGCTCTTGGCTCCATCTCTGAGATCATGATTCTGCCCACTAAACTATCCTTCATTTTATAGGAAAGATAGCCTGTGTTTATAGCTGAGTAGTTTTCTCATCTTGCCTCCTGTCTGAAGAAGTTTGGAGTTTGAAAGTCTTCTTTTAACTTTCTACTGTCTTACAGTTCAAGCTGGTGATAGTTCTGCCACTATAATACTCTTAAAAATTTTGAGGGCCTTCTACGAATCTTATTAGGATTTATTCCACTAGATAAAAATCACATTAACAAATCTCTTTGAGATAATTCTCTACCTTGAGCCTCTGCTGAGACTGCTGAGGGACAACACTGTTAAGCTTCCAAGAAGTCTTATATTTTGACTGAACTATCCTCTGAGGCACCACCTTGGATATTTCTCAGGTCTTAACAAAAGACTTTACTGTCACCCTCAGGTTCATCTTTAGACAATGTTTTTCTGAGAATGCCCTAAATTTGATCTTTCCCACTTGCCATTTGTTAGTGTCAGCATTATTTGCCATTTGGAGAGCCTGGGAATTTTCTGACCCAAGAATTCTTGCTCCTTCTTGTTTAACAATCCTTCCTATAGCTTATCTTTCCCCTCTTACATTTTACTCTAAGAAGCTAAAAAGAATAAGGCAGCACTTTTAATACCCTTCCTGAAAACCTCCTTAGATAGATCTTCCATTTCATTAGGTACATTTTCTACCATCTAGATTACTGCAGGCAATAGTGTTGCTAAACTTTCTGCCTCTGCATAACAAAGATTCTCTTTTCTCCAGTTTCCAATAACACTTTCTTCATGTTTCTTTAAGTCCGCACTGGCAGCCTTCTCAAAGGCTATCAGAATTTTGCTAACAGTCTCTTCAAGGCCTTTTAGGCTTTCACTGATTCTTTCCTCAAAGTTCTTCCAGCTTCTTCCCACTGTCAAAGCCACTCTAACTTTTTAGGATTTTGCTAGGGCAACACCTCATTTCCATGTACCAAAATCTGTATCAGTTGTCTATTGCTGTGTAACAAATTTCTCTAAAATTTAACAGCTTAAAAGAATAATAAATATTTAATACTTCATGTGATTTCTGTGGGTTAGAAATTTGAGAGACTTTGGTTTTCTCATGGAGTTGCAGTTAAGATGTCAACTGGGGCTGCAATCAACTGAAGGCTTAGATGATCTGCTTACAAGATAGTTCACTCACATGACTGCTGTTGATGCTAACTGTTATCAGGAGGCCTCAGTTCTTCTCCACATGGATCTATCCACAGGACTGTTTGAGCATCCTCATGACATGATGACTGCCTCCCTGCAGAAGTGAACAAAAAATAAACAGCAAAGGGGAAGCCACAATGTATTTTAAGACCTGAGAAGTCTCAGAAAGCACACATCATTATTTTCATGATATCCTATTAGTTACCCAGGTCAACCCTACTCAGGGCTGAGGAGGGTCACTAGAGCCTGGCTATCAGAGTCAGACTTAGAAGATAAGAGGAAATCAATTCAATATCTTTAAAATTAGTATATAAAGGGATAGAATCAAACATTTATCCTGCATTTCCTAAGTGAACTGCATCTAAAATATAAGAACAAAGAAATGTTGAAAGGAAAAGAATGAAAAATATATATTTTATACATACTTTAACCAAAAGAAAGCTGGTTTAGCTATGCTAGCATCAAAGTAGACATTAAGGGAAAGAGCATTTCTAGAGAGTAGGGACATGAAATGATAAAAGGGCCAATCCAACAGGAGGATGTAATAATCCTAAAATCATATGCATTTAATAACACAACTTCAAATATGTATAAAGGGAAACATGACAGAACATAAAGGAGAAACAGATAAAATTACAATCATAGTTGGAGACTTTAACACATCTCTCTCAGAAAATGATAGGACAATCTGACACAAAAAAATCAGCAAAGATATAAAGGATATGAACAAACAACTATACAATTGACATAATTGACATATATAGAACGCTGCATCCAAATGCCACAGAATACACATTCTTTTCAAGTATATGTGGATATTTACCAAAATGGAACATATGCATGGCAATAAAGCAAGTCTCAACAAATTTCAAAAGATTGAAATTACACAGAATTTGTTCTTTGAATGGTATGGAATTGAGCTATAAGTCAACAGAAAGATAACTATAAAATCTTGCTTAGAAATTCAGCAATACACTTAAGAAATTAAGCAACAGACTTCTAAATAACCCGAGTCAAAAAAGAAATCACAATGGTAATGATATAACACAAAGATCAAAAAGATAAGAGAACATTATGAGCAATATTATGCTAAGAAATTTGCAATTTAATTAAAATAGAAAAAAAGGGCCAGCCCCGTGGCTTAGCAGTTAAGTGTGTGCGCTCTGCTGCTGGTGGCCCAGGTTCAGATCACGGGCGCGCACCGCCGCACTGCTTCTCCCGCCAAGCTGAGGCCACGTCCCACATACAGCAACTAGAAGGATGTGCAGCTATGACATACAACTATCTACTGGGGCTTGGGGGGAAAGGAAGGAAGGAAGGAAGGAAGGAAGGAAGGAAGGAAGGAAGGAAGGAAGGAAGGAAGGAAGGAAGGAGGAAAGGAAGGAGGAAAGGAAGGAAGGAAGGAGGAAAGGAAGAAGGAAGGAAAGGAAGGAAAGGAAGGAAAGGAAGGAAGGAAGGAAGGAAGGAAGGAAGGAAGGAAGGAAGGAGGAAAGAAAGAAGGAAAGAAAGAAAGGAAAGGAAGGAAAGGAAGGAAAGGAAGGAAGGAAGGAAGGAAGAAAGGAAGAAAGGAAGAAAGGAAGAAAGAAAGAAAGAAAGAAAGAAAGAAAGAAAGAAAGAAAGAAAGAAAGAAAGAGATGGTTACACAACAGTTTGAACATACTCAATGCCACAGAACTATATGCTTAAAAAATGGTTAAAGTGGTAAATTTTATCTTATGCATATTTTGACACAATTTTTTAAAAAGACTATTTTATAAAATTAACCAAATTACCCCCCAAAAATCCCCACTACAACTAAATCAAGATGGAATTCTAAAAAGTGTACAAGTAACCCAAAGGAAGTCAGGAAAAGTTGGGGGGACAAAATACAGAGGAAACAAACAGAAAATAAATAATAAAATGACAGACTAAAGCTCTAACATACCAATAATAACATTAAATGTAAATGGCCTAATCGACCAAGAAGACATAGCAATCCTAAATATGTATGGACCAAATAACAGATGTTCAAATGCATGAAGCAAAAACTGATAGAACTGAAAGAAATAGATAAATCCACAATTTTAGTTCAAAACTTCAATATCCCTCTCTAAACAATGTATATAACTACTAGATTAGAAACAAAGATATGGAAAACCTAGACAACACCGTCAACCTACAGGATCTAATTCAAATATATACAACACTTTACCATACAACACAACCAAATACGCATACTTTTTAAGCATCCATGGAACATCTACTAAAATGAACCATAACCTGGGTCATAAAACAAACCTCAGTAACTTTTAAAGAACTGAAATAATACAGAACATGTTCTCTGATCAGAATGGCAACAAACTAGAAATCAATAATAACAGAATGATAATAGGAAAATACGCAAACACTTGAACATTAAGCAACACAAATCTTCTTGGATGAAGAAAGAAGTCTCCAGGGGAATAAAAATTACATTGAATCAATAAAAGTGAAAATACAACATATCAAAATTTGTGGGACACAGCTAAAGCAGAACACAAAGGGAAATTTACAGCAGTAAATACTTACACCTCAAGAAACTAGAAAAACAGCAAAACAATCCAAAGCAAGCAGAAAAAGCTAACAATAAATATAAGAGAAGAAATTGAAAATAGAAAAATTGAACAAAAAAGTGACTCTTTGAACAGATCAACAACCTTGATAAACCTCCAGCAACACTGACAAACAAACAAAAAAATGATAGAAGACACAAATTACCAATATCCAGAATGAAACAGAGTGCTATCTCTGGACATCACTATAGAGCCCACAGACATTAAAGGGTTAGTAAGAGAACAGGTCAAACAACTCTACACACATAAATTCACCAACTTAGATAAAATAAACAATTCATAAAATACCAAAAACTACTAAAACCACCCAATATCTCTAGATAATAGATAACTGAGTTCCTAGTTTAAAAATCCTTAAAAATAAATCTTTAGGTCTAGATGGTTTCAGTGGATAATTCTACAAAACGTTTAAATAAGAATTTACACCAATTCTACATAATCTCTTCAAGAAAATAGAAGAAAGAAACCTTTCCAATTCATTTTATGAGGCCAGTCTTACCATGATACCAAAAAAAAAAAAAAACAACAACAAAAACCCAGCAGAAAAAGACCATGCTAAAAAAAAAATCCTCATGAATACAGACACAAAAGTCTTCAACAAAATATTAGCAAACAGAATCTAATCATGTATAAAAAGAATTATGCATCATGACTAAGTGGGGTTAATTCTGGGAATGAAGATGGGTTCAATATTTGGAAAGAAATCACTGGAATCCACCATATCAATAGGCTAAAGAAGAAAGTCACACAACATTATCAATTGATGCACAAAAAGCACTTTACAAAATTCAACACTCATTAAAAAAAAAAAAAAACTCTTAGCAAGTTAGGAATAGGGAAAAATGACCTCAACCCGATAAAGAGCATTTGCAAAAAACCTACAGCTGACATCATAGTTATGGTAAAAGACTGAATACTTTCCCCCTTAAAATTGGGAACAAAGTGAAAATGTCTGCTCTTACCACCCTTACACATCATAGTACTGGAAATCCTACTCAGTGCAAGAATGCAAGAAAAGGAAACAAAAGGCATATGTATTAGAAAGGAAGAAATATAACTATCTCTCTTTGCAGATGAAATAACAGACATGTCTAAGCAGATGAATCTACAAAATCCTGAATGAATTGAGAAAATTCATTTCTCAATGAAGCTACAAAAACCCCCACAAAACTCCTAGAACAAGAAGAGTTCAGTAAGCTTGCAAGATACAAGATCAAGATATAAAAATGAATTATGTTCCTATATACTAGTAATGAATGTGTAGAAACTGAAATTAAAACACAACACCGTTTGCAATTTCTCCAAAATACTTAGGTGTAAATCTAGCAAAACCTACACAGGATCTGTATGCTCAAAACTACAAAACCTTGATGAAAGAAATAAAAAATCTCAATAAATGGAAAGACATACCACATTCATGGATTGGAGGACTCAACATGGTAAAGATGTCAATTCTCCTCAAATTGATCTATAAACTTAACATATTTCCTATCATAATCCAAGTAAGATTTTTTTTTGTTTTGTGTTTTTTGAGGAAGATTAGCCCTGAGCTAACATCCGTTGCCAATCCTCTTTTTTTTTGCTGAGGAAGATTGGCCCTGGGCTAACATCCATGCCCATTTTCCTCTACTTTTCATGGGATGCCACAACAGCATGGCTTGACAAGAAGTGCATCGGTGCGCGCCTGGGATCCGAACCTGCGAACCCTGGGTCGCCACAGCAGGGTGTGTGCACTTAACCGCTGCGCAACCAGGCCGGCCCCTCAAGTAAGGTTTTTTCTTACATATAGACAAGCATATTCTAAAATTTATAAGGAAATGCAAAGGAAATAACTAAAACAAGTTTGAAAAATATAATAAAGTGGAAGGAATCATTCTACCCAATTTCAAGACTTTCTATATAGCTACAGTTAACAAAAGTATGGTATGGACAGATGGATAAATACATTCATCAAAGGAACAAAATAGAGAACCCAGAAATAGACCACATGTGTGTTCAATTGATTTTTGACAAGGTGCAAAAGCAGTTCAGTAGAGAAAGGATAGTCTCTTCAACAAATGGAGCAATTGAACAGCTGTAGGTAGAAACAAATAACAAGAAAACCTCAATCTAAACCTCACATTTTATACAAAATATAACTTAAAATGGATCATAGATTTAAACGTAAAAGATAAAACTATAAAAACTTTTTAGAGCAAACATAGGAGAAAATCGTCAGGACCTAGGTCTTGGTGAAAGTCCTAAGTCCTTAGAAATAATACTAAAAGCATGATCCATAAAAGAAAAAAACTGATCAATTGGACTTCATCAAAATTAAAAAATTTTGCTCTACAGAAGGCTCTGTTAAGATGAAAAGACAAGCTACAGACTGGGAGAAAATATTTGCAAACCATCTGACAAAGCACTTATATCTAGAATATATAAAGAACTCTCAAAACTCAGCAGTTTAAAAAGAATCCAATTATAAAATGTACAAAAGGCATGAACAGACATTTCATCAAAGAGGATATATGGATAGCAGATAAGCACATGAATAGATGGTCAACATCATTAGCCATTAGAGAAACGCAAACAAACAAAAGCCACACACACAAAAAAACAAAATAAAAAACAACTACATACTTATTAGAAAAGTGAAAACAAAAACTAGTGACAACCCCAAATCCTAGCAAGAAAGCAGAGAAACTGGATCTCTTACATATGGTTGGTGGGAATGTAAAATAATACAGCAACTCTGGGAAACAGTTTGGCAGTTTTTTATAAAATAAAATATATACTTACCATACTACTCACCAATCACCACAGTCCTGAGTTTTTATCCCAGAGAAATGAAAATTTATGTCCACAAAAACTCACACAAATACTCAAAGCAGCTTTATTTGTAATAGCCCAAAACTGGAAACATCCCAAATGTCCTTCAACAGATGAATGGTTAAATAAACTGCTACATCCACAGCAATAAAAAGCAACAAAAAGGAACATGTAACAACTTGGATGGAATTCAAGGGCATTATGCTGTGGGGTGGGGGAGCCATTCTCAAAAGGTTACATACTGTATGATGCCATTTATATAACTTCTTGAAATGGCAAAATTATAGTGATGAAGAACAGATTACTGGTTTGCAGGGTTAGGGACAGTAGTGGGAGGATGGGGGATGTGGTGTGACAATAAATAGTACAAGAGTTTCTCTGTGGTGATGGGACAGTTCCACATATTGATTGTGGTGGTGGTTACATGTATTTATACATATGACAAAATTGTGCAGAACCACACACACGCGCATGCACGCGCGCACACACACGAGTGCATGTAAAAACTGGTGAAATCTGAATAAGGTCTGGAGTTTAATAGTAATGTACTAGTGTTGGTTTCTTAGTTTTGACAAATGTACCATGGTAGTGTTAAAATGTTAACATTGGGGGAAACTGGACGAGGAGTACACAAGCAGCGCTCTGTACTGTCTTTGCAACTT
The DNA here is from genome assembly GCF_020826845.1 of Diceros bicornis minor. NCBI lineage: Eukaryota > Metazoa > Chordata > Mammalia > Perissodactyla > Rhinocerotidae > Diceros > Diceros bicornis. Next base: position 28,136,911 of record NC_080744.1, on the reverse strand, counting down.
TTCTGTAAACCTAACATTATTCTAACATTAAAAGCTTATTAAAAAAAGGAAAACAAAATTTTTTTCATGTGACATCACTGTACACCTACCAGAACGGCTAAAATTAGAGAGAAAATAGCAGGTAGGCAAGGGTGTGGTGTAATACTCTTTTATCCCAGTAATTTTATTCTTAGTTTTATACCCAACAGAAACAGATACATATGTTCAAAAAAAGACATGCTCTAGAATGTTCATAGCAGCTTTATTCATAATCATCAAAATTGAAAACAGCCCAAATGCTATTCATAGAATGAATAAGTTGCAATATATCTATACATTGTAATACTATCAAACAGTATGAATGAGCAAACTACAACATGCAACAATATAGATGAATTGCACAGACATATGTTGAATCAAAGAAGCCAGACACAAAAGACTACATAATATATTATTCCATCTATTTAAAGTTCAAAAACAGGCAAAATGAATTTATGGTGTGGGGATAACAGATGTCCCTGGAATGGGGGCAGAGTGACAGGAAGAGGGCATGCATGCATGAGGCTTCTGTAGTGCTGGTGATTTTCCAATTCTTGATTTCTTGCTATTTTGTGCATGTATGTGTTCAGTGTGTGAAAGCAACAGCTGTACACGATTTGTGCACTTTTCTGTATGTATATTACATTTCAATCAAAAGTTCACCAAAAAGAAAACAAACATAAAGTGAGATACCACTACACACATTAAAAAACCTAAAATTAAAAGGACTGTGCTGGCAAGGATGTGAAGCAACTGAAATTTTCATTTACAGCTAGTGAGAATATAAATTAGTACAATCACTTTGGAAAAGCATTTGGCAATATCTATTAAAGCTGAATATATACATACTCTATGACTCAACTCCACTTGATTATATACCCAACAGAAATGTGTACAAATGTGTTCTCAAAAGACATGTACAAGAATGTTCATAGCAGTATTATCCCCCAGTGGAAACAATCCAAATGTCCTTCAATGTTGCTGGAGCCTTGTAAGATCAGTTACAGCCCAGAATTGGAGGCAAGTTAACCTCCTTGTGGCATCCCTCAGTCTATGGAGAACAGGAGCCAGTTGATAAATATTCTAGCCTCCTGTTCTCCCATCCTGCAGACAATTCTGGGAAGCATTACGTATCCAACCTCTATAACACACCTTTATATTGGCTTTTCCTCCTTAACTGTCTTACTCTTCCCACTTCCTCATTCCTGTCTCCTGGAATCATCCCCCAAATATGCTACTGCACGCAAGTGTTTCTCTCAGGGGAGCCCAAACTTCAACAATACAATACTAGTCCATCTACACATAGTTCAAAAACAGACAAAACCTATATGTGGTGATAGAAGTCATAGTAGTGGTTACCTAATGAGGTAATGATTGGAGGGGCATGAAGGAGGTTTCTGGGGTGCTGATAATGTTCCACATCCTGATCAAGGTGGTGTTTAAACAGGCACGTTCACTTTGTAAATCTTCATCAAGCTATATGCTTAGATGTATGCATATTATAGCATATATGTGTACTTTAATTTAAAAAGTAAAGAATTCAGGTGTTGAGGAGTAGGAGAGCTGCTCACTAAGGGGAGTGGGCTTGTAAGGGAAATTGGACTTAAAGGTATTGAAAGGTTAACTGCAATGAGCACATCCACCTTTTGTGAATAATGTCCTTTCTCTCTCATCCTTGGCATCAGACACAGATTATTGAGGGATTTGTTGGAGGCTGACATTGGTAGAGGATTGTGAAACATTACAGTGAAAGCAGGGGCACTGAAATTCACCTGTAAGAATACACTCCCCTTGAGACAGGCACAAGGCATTATAACATTCCAAGGCAGGTGTATTGTGAGGAGTCAGTTCTTCACCCTTGCTTGGCATTCCTGCTGCCTGTTTCCAAGACTGTCTCACCCAGGCTAACCCTCCTCCACTTCTTCCTTTCCCTTTCCCATTCATTCATTCATTCAACATATAGTTATGTTTCAGACACTATGTTAATTAAGCACGTGGGATATATTGGTGAACAGTAATAGATGTGGTTCCTGCTTTCACTGAGTTCCACTCTAAGAAAAAAAACATATTAATCAAATAATCATACAAATTGATGTGTGACTGTAATTAGCACTACAAAGAAGATATTCCTGGTTCTATGAAAGCATATTGGCCTACTTAAGACAGGCAGGAGAGGATTCCTGGAGGAAGCAACATTTGAGCTGAACTCTAAGGATGAATAGAAGTTAACTAGGGAACCAAATGGGCAAAGGTGGAAGAGCAGAGCATGGGGAGTAGGAGGCATGAAGAACAGTCCAATTTGGTTGGAGCACAGAAAGTGAGGGAGCATAAGGTAGAGGCTGGACAGATGGGCAAGAGAAGACCATTTATGGCCACGTACACTGTGTTAAGCAGCTTAGCCATTATCCTAAGGGCAAGTAAAGCCAGAAGGGTTTTAAGCCAAGAAGTGCCATGATTGTGTGTATTTTTAAAAGATCACTATGGCTGTTGTATAGAGAAGTGATTGAAAAAGGATCACGGTGGATGTGGGTACACAGGATGGTATTGCAGTAGTCCAGGAGCAAGGCGATGGTAGCTTGGACTGGGATGGTGGCAGTCAAGACGGAGAGAAATAATACAATTGAACAGATATTTAGGAGGCACATGAGTTTCAATAGTAGCTATAAAATATGGTGTGTCATCTTTATTTCTGAACAGAGCAAGTATAATCATGTGTTATCAGCTAGATACAGGAGTATGCATTTTATTACCCTTGGTTGTTATTTTTGTTTCACTAGAACATTTCTTAGGAAAAAAGGTGTGTGGCCATACTGCAACTGAATGGTGCCTGGGATATTCTGAAGCTGCTAAATACAAATATTGCTCAAGGAGAGAACTGAAGTTTGCCATCAAGTTGCCAAAGGCAGAGGTTGGAGGGGAGGGCACAGCTATGGGATTGCCAATGAAAAAAACAGCAAAAGGGCATTGCAAGGTACACAGGGCAGGCAGAAGGCTGCCATCTTGGTGAAAAAAGTTAAAACAGCACTCTTCAGATATACCAAAGCTAAGACAAAGCTTCCCAAGGTCTGTAGAGATCTAGGGAAAATGAACCTTTGAGTCATTTGCATGAAGACTGCAGATCCCTTGGCAAAGCGAGGTTGGGGTGGTTAATACTTGAAGAAAAAAATATGTATCCTTACACCCAGGTGGGTGCTTAAGAGGACAAGACAGCATAAACTTCAGAAGAGTGCTGCCAAGTGCCTGATCCACAGGCTGAAGGGGAGACAGCAGGACCCTGGGTATGTACCCACGTAGTTGCTGGGCCCCACCTGGAGAATGGATCAGGACTGTATGCTCAGGTGAGTGGGAATGAAAACACTGACAGCAAACACTGAGGCCACCTCCAGAGGCAGTCAGATTATAGTGAGAAAGTGAGGATGCTGCTAGACTTCCCCTGGGGGAGCAGATTCTACCAAGGGCTGCTCCTCCCTTTGCCCAAGTCAGAGAGGGCTGGAACACCTTTAGCTGGAAAAACGCTGACGGTCTGTCCACGATGGAGGACCTGGCAGACACAAGCAGACTACCGCCAACACTTCCAGCAGTTATGCAGAAAACTTTCTGGCAACTAAACCCCAGTGGCTCCTGGGACCTTGGGAATGACCCAGCTGCTGCTACAGAACAGCTTTCGTGGAGAATGCATAGAAAGTTCTGGGAAAAGGAGACGTTTGGCTGTGTAAGAAAACTAACAAAAAGTGGAAACACAGGTTCCAACTAGGGAGAGGAATACTTTGGGTGAGGTTGAGCTGCCAGTTGGCTCCAGCTAGCTACTTAGCAGACCACCTGGCCTCACTATAAGCCCTCTGGTTGGGGTAATTTCCTGCAGCAGGGCCAAGAGAGGCTTTGAAGTATCTCATTCACATTTCTCTGGAGCAAGTATCCTTTATGGCACAGACAAAACAGGCAAAAAAAATGCATCAGACACCAAGACTTTATGGTCCATAGGAAGATTTCTAAGTCTTAATGGGTACCAGTAAGCTGTTAACCAAGGACCAAGCTGGAAATGAGTGGGATTCTTCCGAGTCACTGAACTTAACAGGTAGATTTTGTTTTTTTTTTCCCTTAGGTCCCAAATTCACACCAGAAATTCATTATTGTGGCTTGTGTGGGTCTGTAACGGTTACTCCATCTGTGTCACTGAACCACTTTCACATTATTAAGTCCTTTTGGGAAAGTCCAGTCTTTCTTTTTCAGGACACTCTTGCAACGACACTGCCAGGCGCTTCTAATGGGCCAGGAAGGCATCAAGGTACAGGGCCACAGTAGGGTAATCAAGAGTAACGTCCTGAGGCAGCTCTGATGGCCTAGCGATTCAAGTTCGGTGCTCACTCCTTCCGTGGCCCAGGTTCGCTTTCCAGCCATGGAACCACACCACCTGTCTGTCAGCTGCCATGCTGTGGTGGTGGTTCACACAGAACTAGAATGACTTACAACTAGCATATACAACCATGTACTGGGGCTTTGAGGAGCAAGACAGACAGACAGCTCGGGGCAAATCAAAAAAAAAAAAAAAAGGAGTAATGTCCTGAGAAAGAGTGATTTTTACATGATTTTTGTAATGTTTATGTTGTTTGAGGTAGAAATGGTTTAGAATACGGGTTCTAGGTGCCCCACAAAGAACTAAGGAAAACGGGTGGGATACTGTCTTCTCCGTATCCTTGCCACATTTCCAAAGCCCAACCATGTTGCATAAAGCAGCAGCATTTCAGCTCTTAGCAAGGCATTTTTCAATGTGCTTTATTGCGACAGTTAGGTCTATGAACCACTCTAGTACTCAGTGCACAGAATGGAGAAAAACGGTAAGGATATTTTTCCTCTTTTGTTAAGAGAGAAGGTGCTGGGATCCTAGAGTCTGTTACCATAGTTTGGGAATAGTTTCGTCACTTTCTAGGATTAAGGATGTAAGTTTAAAGACACCATTTCCTCTCCTAAGGTCCAAAATTCATGGATGTTAGGTCAGATTGTAGGCCGAAATGTTGACTCAACCATTTAGTAACTATGGGGCTTTAAACAAGACACTTAATCTCTCTCAAACTCTTTGAAACATAGGAATTACTACTTCCATACACATGTAATAGAATTGTTTGAGAATTAAGATTGGTATATGTTAAATGCTTGCCCAGCATAATGCTGGAGGCACATAAAACCTTCTGTAAATGGTAATATTTGCACTGAGGCTTCGGCACCCAAGTGACAAGATGGGTTCCCACTTAGAAATGTTTTACCCTGCAAGAGGCATTGCTAAATGAAGGTGTGAGCAACATGGACTAGGCTTGCAGTTGTAGATGTTCTCATACTAGGGAAGTCTTCAATGTTAGGGTCTAGGACCTACAGATATATATTTTCAATGGACTCAGGACATGAAACATCTTGGAAACAGTGACATTTGTTCATTTAAGTTTGAGTTAGTACTCAGTATCCGTACTTGTTTAGAAATTGCTCAGTATTCTCTAGTACTACACTATCCAATGAGGCAGCCATAGGCTACATGTGGCTATTTAAATTTAAATTAAAAATAAAATTCAAAATCCAACTCCTCAGTTCACACTAGCCACATTTCAAGGGCTCAGGAGCCACAGGGCTATCATATTGGTCAATGCATTATGAAACATTTCCAACATCACAGAAAAGTTCTATTGACAGTGTAGTTTTATGAGTGATGGGCAAATCAAGTTTGGCTTACTTTAACAAGCTTTCTGGCAACCTCAGAGAACAAGGATTTTTTAACTCAACCCTTGCTTTTCTCTCAACCCAGATGCCTCCCTAGGTGCTTTCTATATCTTGGTCATAGATTTCAATACAGGTGACACCCTCACCCTTTCACCAGATGCTTTTAAGTATACCACCATGCTTTCCTCTTTTACTGCAACTGCGAATACTCATCTTAACCCCCTCAACAGTGGCCTTCTTGTACTATCTTCCTCAATAGCCAGTCACCCAGAGACACCCTCTCTGAAAGCTTTATCCTTTCATAATCCTTCCCTTCCACCTTATTTACCACGGAAAGGGCACTTTCTGCCTCTTGGTGTAGTGGCTGCCCATGCTGGTAGCAAACTGAAATTAAGGCAGCTTGAAATATACTGATGACAGAGTCCCAATTGCAGAGATTTAATTGGTCTGAAGTGGGCATCCGGGCAATGGGATTTTTAAAAGCTCCCTTGGTAATTTTAATGCACAACCAAGGCTGAAAACCACTTGACAACTATTTTGGTAATATACTAATAATTTACTCTAATTACATTTTTTAGGTTTGTGAAAGGCCTATAGGAGTTATTTTTGCACAAGCCAATTTTTGTCAGACCTTCAGAACATCTTATTTTTCTCAACCTCTTTTATTCCTGTGTGACACCTTAAAAAATAACCTGGCTTGCTCAGGACTGGAACTGAGAGCAACATGCCTTCTTATCCCCATTCACCTTGGGCTTCAGCTCCTTCCTGTTAACTGCTTTGTCTTTTTGGCATTCACCCCATTACACTATCCCTTCTTTCTGTAATGTTTTGGAATTCTAATTTAAGCAGGGGGGGAAGTCCCACCCTAGCTCACAGCAGAGCTCTAACTCTTGAATACTCTCTGGACAGGTTCTGCTTTTCATAATTGTGGTTAAAAAAAATTTTTTTTTATTAATTTGAAAGTTACTAATACAACCACATATTGTTTTGAGGCTTTCTCCTTGATTTACTTTATTAGAATTAATTTGACTAACAAAAATTTAAACTTCCCAACAGTCCTAATTTTGTCTCTTCTCTATAAACATTTGTAATTCTGTCACCTAAGTCAGGTATACATCTATAGCCAGCTTTTTCTCTACCTGGCCAAATTTTTACTTTATCCCAAGGTCTTTCCAAACACTAAAAATTCTCCAACATAGTGTCCCTTATTAATCAAATAAACACCATAGTATGATACCTGTTCTCTGTGAAATACAGCATTGATGTAGCCAAGTGGCATTCTTTAAAGTTACTTAGTAATCCATACTCTGCATATTATGTGTAACTCATTTACTGATCACTCTCATTTCTCTGTCATATCTGGGTCTACTCGAGTTTCAGGTAACTTTTTCTTTGATCCCTCTAAATTCAGCATTTTCTTGGTCAAGGTCATCTGAACTAGGGTCCAGAAATTCAAACCCCATGTGACACTGGTGCAACTGAATTTTCCTCATATTAAATAAAAAGGCTGACTGTCAGTAGGACAGTTTATGTGGCCAAGTCCTTCTTTCTCCCAGGCCACAATCAATACTGATGCCTTCTGGCTCTCTCCTGAAACTAAAATCAGTGCATCAGTGGTCAGTCAATATCATAGGCTAGCCATACGTTCTCAGAACAAAGTACATCTTTTGACTGATCTCATCAAACATACAGCTATTTCCTATTCTCCCACATACCCCCTCATTTCATCTAGATTACCTAAAAACACTAGTGCTTGTGAAGTATTGTCTGTCATCTGTTGTTTCTTTATTTTTCATATCATACCCCTGGGCTTTGCTTCCCCTAGCTACTTATTCTTTTGAATAAACATACTGCTGCTAAGTTGTGCAGTAGATTCCTTTATGGGCATTTTATAGTTACCATATGGCTCGAATGTTACTTTTGTTCTACTCCTTCCATTATATTCTCAATCCTCATTTGACTTGTTCATTCCCTTCCAATTTAGCATAATCTTATTGTTCCAGTTTGTATTCTTTTCCTTTTCCGTTATACCTAGTTCCCTATAAAACAGAGGCTTTAAAACACACACTGACTGGTTTAAGATGCAAATCCTTGCAGGGTTAAGATGCTGAGGTAACATCTGAAGTGAAATCTAGTGGGAACCCTCCTTTCAAGCATTCCAAATTTGTCATCCATTCCAACCTGACAGCTTTAAGTTAGCTCCTTTCACGGATGAGATGGCAGCAAATTAGAAAGTACCCTAGCCAGTGAGCTCCAAAGAAAAGATTGCATTAAAAATTATATAGCATCAGAAAGAAATGTTTCAAAGGGATTTTTTAAATCATCTACCTTCTCGTCTGCTTTCCAATATTCACTGGAAACTGCACTCTTAAAAGCCTCCAGGCTGTTTTCTTAGATTTCATGAATATTGAGAGAAAACCCATTGTCCTGAATTTTATATCCAATAAATACACCACCATTTTTTACTTTGTTTTACATCTTACTTCCACTGAATAGTGTAAGGACCTTGTTTTTGAGATTGTCAAGTTACCCAGAATTCCCTCTAAACAATTATTACCTGACTCCAAAATTGTCAAGCCTTTCACCCTTACCTGCACTACCAATGCTCTGCCTCTGTAATTTCTATTGAATCTACTCCAATCTCATTTTCTGGGGCCCAGGGTTAAGTAACATAACAGTGACTATAAGCCTACCATCTGATCAATGGTCCTTAAGAACCCCAGCCTCTTTTTAAAAAAGCCTGTAGCATCTGCATTTGATCAGATTTCGAAAGACAAGGAACTACATGCTATTTCTATCATGTTTCCTTTACTTTGCTATAGTTTTGGCCTAGGAGCCTGAATTTCAATGTATTAAAAGAGTATACCTGTGATTATACAAGCCTAGAGTACTGTTCTCTTAGTTACATATAGATATTTAATTCATAGTAGCCTGAGACCTGGAGTGTGAAATGACCCTTCCCCATCAAGACAAACTAGAGATATCTTGGTATTTTATCAATAACCCTATGTGTGTGTTTATATAGATTTTCTAAGAGCATATGATCATTTCTCTAGCTATTAAAAAGCGTTTTCCAGTTTCTGCCAACACTTGGTTTCATATGGAAGTAAGAGTAAACACTTTCCGGCCTGGACTAATTGGTCCAATATCTTTTAAATACTGGTGGCTAACATTATAATCTTAAATAGGTATTATTAGCATTTTAGAACTTTGACCCTTTCCTATAAGCATCTAGTTTATATTCTTGTCATGAGTTACAAGCTAAAAGTGAGTTTGTGTAACATGTAAGATCACGTAAGACCAGAAAACAGGGTGGGTAGATAGAACCACTTTTGACCAAATTAACATACAAAAGCTACTTTTATACTGTGGATCTGGGATCCAAGTGTAGTCCATAATTCAGCCTCTTCCTTCTATGCTGCTTTGTTACCTGTTATATAAAATGATTTACGAGATCCTTATAAATAGGACATGACTTCTGCCTATAGTAGGCTAAATACCTTTGCTGCATGCTGTGAAACAGCAACAATGTTCTGGGGAATCCAAGGTTTGTGTGAATGATAATAGTTCAAATTAACCATGTTTTTGTCCTGCTCTGGTAGAAAAACTGAAGTAAAAAACATAAACTGGACCTTTCAGGACTAGGCAAGCATCACAAATTTGGAAGCTGTTTCACAAAACCCTCCTCAGAAGTTTGGGTGCTAACTAGTACCATGCCTAAAAATCACTGCTATTAATCAAGTTGGGGGGGCGAGGAGGAGCAAAAATTAGTTCATATGGATTTAATTAACTGAAAGTAAAATAAGTGTATAACCCCATGTTCTCAGTTACTTGGGAAGGCACTGACTACGAAGACCAGAAAAGAGCTTTCCTATTTTCAGTAATATTGAGGCATGGACTTAGAATCCAGAAGATAACTGGGGCTATAAATAGCAATTAAAAGAAGAAAATAGAAGTTTTGTTCTCCAGTTGTTTCAATTTTCCTAAAATCCTGACACGTTTGAACCTCTTCTATTTAAGGATAAAACAACTTAGGCACACAACAAAAGTCTCAAAAAGGGTGCCAACTGGACCACAAAGCATTGATGAAAAGGCCTAAGTAGTTCCTGAACTTTTTCATTTGGATATAAAAGCCGTTCTGCAAAAGAATCTCCACTCCACATCAGTTACTTGTCTCTTAATGCAACACACCCACCCCAACGAAATATAATTTGAATAATGTGTGTTGTTATGCATGATTATGACTCAAAGAAAAATATATCTATTACATTCTAGCGGGTTTTGTGGAGGCTGCTGTGAAACGAAGAATTTGAAGTAAACAATTATAAAATACAAAAATAAAAAACCAGGGTTTTTTTTTCTCCAAATTCCTGGTTTAATAAGGACTTGTTTATTTTGAGAAAAAAAGGTCCCAAACATCAGGCTGTTCACAAAAATAACCCACAGTATCAACTTTAGAAAACAAATCTTAAGACTATTACACTAATTATTTTTCTAGAGGATGCATTTGACATGCCAACTCTCATTCACAAAAATACATTGTTACATTTGTGTTGAACAGCCCCCACATAGCACTCTTATGTGGGGTATAACACACATACCTCTAACTCAAAGCTGCTCTCATGGTGCTACTCAACTAATGAGATTGCCTTTGCAGTTAGGGAAGCAACTACTGAACTCATGTATGAATGGAAAGAACTGTACTCCCTGCATAACAAGAGATTATTTTGGAGACAGTTGATAAAAACCATACATCCTTTTTATTGTTAAGTCATAAAGAGGTATCAAAATTAAAAGCAAAAATTACAGGGTAAGACTTAACATAACTACTAGGAGCGTCAAAGGAAGTGAAAATGGGACTAGGCGCAGGGCAATATGAATTAATGAACATGGGAAGGACAAGGATGGGGAGAACAGTGAGCATGTGCTGAAGATACTAGGGGAGAGGATCTGGTGAAAATTTTGATCTTAGACAAGCGCCTAGGTAAAGAAATAATGGGATAAGATTTCTAAACCCCACTATGTGCTTAAGAGTCATCCTCGCCATTGGCGCTGTCTCTGTCATCCTCTCCTTCCTCAGCCTCTTTTTCATCATCCTTGATCAACTCCAGCTGTGAGAAACAGACACAAATAGGATGGAGTTAGAGGCACTCCATGTGTCCCTGATCCCCCCTCCACCACCTCTTTCTTTCCTTTCCCGTGGTTTTCACCTGGTCATCCCCCCGATCTTCATTATCATCATCATCCAGTAGGTCCCCCTCCTCAGCAGAGTCATCTGCACCCCCCTCAGACTCCATCTTCACATTAGTCTCATCTTTCTTCAGGGAGCTGCTGCTCTGCTCCTCTTCTGACTTATCATTCTTCATCTCTACTGGGGATGAGAAGGACAAGTCTGTCTAGGGGCAAGTAATGTCCACAGGACGTAGACAATCCCCACTAATGATCATAGAACTGCAGCACAAGTCTAAATCCTCCCACACAAATGCCCTTCCCAATTCAAACTCCCCAAGTTTCATAATCAATTGCCTTATATCCCACTATTCCAACATATACTTTCAACTATCTTAGGTAACTAACCCAACTTTACACCCAACAAGCAGCAGCACCATTTACCTGCTTGTTTGCTCTGCTCCTTTTCAATTTTTTCCAGGCTTTCCAGTAGAGAATCCACCTTTTGTTTGATTTGGGTCAACTCCTTCTTAATGGCCTGAAGGTCATCTCCTTTCACTTTAATACAAACAAAACCCAGGTCAGAATCAAATGTACCAGAAGCTACCAGTTACCGAACACATTCCCACTAGACTATACACCAGTAGCCAATATCTTTAGGGAGAAATGGAGCCAGTACTAGACTGTCCCAGTAATGAGGATCTTTGATTTTTTAGTTAGTAGCTAAAAACTGAACCTAATGTGCCTACTCCCTTAGTAGTAGCACTCTGACTTTTGTAAAGACCTCAATTCTATTTTTAAGCACTTTCTGTACTGCTTTGCTGACTTGAATTATTTCATAAATTTAACAAGGTGCCTCAACTCCCTAAAGTCTAATGACTTTTTTCAAATGACCAAAGTCTTAGGGATAGAAGGCAGTCAAGAGTTGGCCCCTTAATCACTATCTTCTCCTTTTCCATTATTTTGATTATGCAAAGCCATTTGTACCAAAACTGATAATTATTAACTACATTAATTTCTCTCTCACAAAGCTGCAATAATAATACATACACTTTCCAGACTTGGAAGAAGATCCTCGCTGTCCACTCTTAGAATTGAAGCCACTTTTGCCCCTTCGTGAGGTGTTTCCTGATACACGCTGGCGTTTCGAGGGCACTACAGCCCGAGCAATGGGAGGAGGAGGAGGAACACGTGCTGGGTAACTGTACATCCTATTGGATAAAAGGAAAAGAGAATGCCTTCACAACCAAAATTAAGTCAGCAAGATCCAAACAACAGTGACCTTATAAAATAATAAATTAATGTTCACTGTCTCTCAATTAGTCACTTTTTGCTAAGTTAATTTCATTCAAAAGGTCAGTGAAAACCTTCATTCTTTGATATTTTTTAATACTGCAGTTATTTTTCTTGAAGAAAATACTACAGATACACACATATCCAAAGATATGGTTGGCTGGCCTTACGCACCAGACACAAAAGGTTCCTTCATAATTATGGCAGTATTAATAGAGCACTACTTTTTAAAATGAATGGCCTTTATATCTTGATCTTATTCTTTTCATATATATGCTACAATCAACAATTCATATAAAGCCAAATAAAGTACCCAGAGAAAGGGACTGCAATTAAGTTTGCAAAGAGATATTTATTGTTAGCTAAATTCCTGAAATTTTCACCCAGAGAAAGATAAAAATCACTACTAGTTAGCAATATTAGGTTGAACCAGATAAAATTGCCAGTGTTAACCACTGTTGCTCTATAAAAACAGCCATTTCTTATGTGTTAGCTGGGTGTAAAACACCACTAGCAATTCTAACAACACTTAAGCATAAGCTCCACTCAAAGCTCCAACAGGGCAGAGAATATTGTCTATCTTGTTCATCATTCACTAGTGCCTAACTAAATCCATTGCCCAGCACACATTTAGCTCCCAAAAATCACTGGTTGTTCAACTGCTGCTTCCATTGGATAAGTATCCCAGTGATTGCTAAAGATATACCAAAATAATAGCTTGGTATTGACTCTTACGTTTGTAAAGAGAAAATTCAAAACACAACAAAAAACTTCTACATGGACATCGGTTCTAGAAAACTGTCTACATTCTTCCATGTTGTTATTTTTACAAGACCCTATAGCAGCATAAGAAGGTAAGACACACCAGTAGGGACAAAAAATCTCATAATTCCAGTTCAGCACCTTTTTAGCAACTAATTTAACACCGAGGCCCAGGTATTCTTCTATAAAAAACAACCTACCAACTGCTGCTCTGCCTAACTTCAAAGGCTTTAATGGAACAAATGTCACGTATTAAACAGCTTTGAAATTTTATAATTCATATACAATATGATGACTCCCTCTTATATATCTCATTAATTAGTAGCTAGTCTTTTCTGAATTTATAACATAGTCTCCAATCCCATAGTTTCTTGGGTAGTGAAAACATTGATTTTAGGCTCTCATAGATAATTCTCTCTTTTGCTTAACCCAACTTAATCTAAAATGTTTCCATCCTATTCTAACAAGGTAATATTTTATCTTTGCCTAGGAGTGACTATGACAGGAACATTTTCCTAAATTAACAAAGAGCAAATGCACACTGCCAGACAAGTGAGGGAATGATTTACTAATCTTCACTTAAGCAGCTTTTAGTCATTGACCACTAACACTTTCCTCCTTCAAGCACAGTAGTTACTGATTTGCCATGTACCAAAGAATCAATGATGTAGTAAAAGTTACAAAAGCACTCACATTATGTTTTGTTTTAAGCTTCAATAAGGAATACTTTCAAAAGTTTGAGGCCCAGGAAAGAAGAAAATTTATGATTCAGAAAGCAGGAAGGCCTTAGCGTTTCTACAGAGGTTTCTTCTCAGTTGACAAGTACTAACTGAACTATTACTTAGTCAGTTTTAATCTATTTATGGAAATCAATGTGAACAAAGATACTCAGTAACTTTTTATTATCACTACTATCTTGCATTTTTACATAAAGCCTTTCATCTTTTGGCCCAATATTTTCGAAAGTATAATGATTCAGAAACTATTCTCCTTCATGCAAGATAATGATACTTTTGAAACAATTTCTGGAGGTACACAAAAGTGAGTTATCCATATCTTTAGGCATGAAAACAGCTCATGCCTCAGCCCTGTTGGACTGAGAAATCTAACCTACCTGCCAACTCACTCACTCTCACTGGTACCAGTCTCTAAACCAATGAGCTTCTATATTTCATGGCACTGGAATTTCCTTTTGAACCATACTATTTCATCTGATCCAGGTCAGATGGCCGCCATAATGAAAATGAGACAAGAAATGCAGTTTGTTTTAAATCTATCTATGTAATGATCCCAAGGACAAAAATGGGAGTCAAATGCTGTAATTCTTGGAAGAAGAATGTATTTCAAAAGGTCAACCGGCAATGCTGAAGTGCTTTTAGTGCCACAGAACTTTGCTGCTGCTCAAGCAAAAATGGACTCTTGAAAAAACTCTCAAAGATTCCTCTAAGGGAAGTTTAAATAGACCTTGCCTTGAAAAATGTTGAAGTGATGACTGCGAAATCATAAGGAGGAGAAAACACGAAGAGAAAACCATACCTACTGTAATAACCCTTAAGGTCAAAGGGATAACAGAGCAGCTTCAAGAAACAACTACAAATTAAATAACCATTTTCCCCACGGGAAAGCTATATAGTAAATCACCTGGGGCAACAACAGCTGCTGATCCCCTACTGAGAAAGCCCAAGTCATTAAAAGAATTATGACCCCACCCTGAATCAGAAATCTGGACACTCCATGTTGATATAAAATCTACCCAGAATAAAAGGTAATTAAGAACACCATTTTAAAGATATGAAAACATTTCTGGACAGACATTAGCTAGCTAATTATCTGAACAGATAAGACAAAGAATCTCTATCTTAATCTCCAAGCTAAAACATAAGCATTACAAGGCATTTACTAAATATACAGGTTTTTCCAAGGAAAGCCTCAAACAACTAAATGTAACACACAGTGATCTTCTTTGGGTCTCAGAACCCCTGATTAGGGCAAGCCCCGTGGCTTAGCGGTTAAGTGTGCGCACTCCACTACTGGCGGCCCGGGTTCGGATCCCGGGCGCGCACCGATGCACGGCTTCTCCGGCCATGCTGAGGCTGCATCCCACATACAGCAACTAGAAGGATGTGCAACTATGACATACAACTATCTACTGCAGCTTTGGGGGGAAAAAAAGAGGAAGACTGGCAATAGATGTTAGCTCAGAGCCAGTCTTCCTCAGCAAAAACAGGAGGATTAGCATAGATGTTAGCTCAGGGTTGATCTTCCTCACCAAAAAAAAAAAAAAACCCAAAAAGACCCTGATTAATAATAATACATTTCAATCACTACCAAAGTAGAAACAACTAGAATTAACGTTGTAGTAAAAATTTATATTCTCCTGAATATATTCATTTAATGTACCATCACTGTTTCCTCTCTCAGTGTCAGGAGGCATTTTCTTCTGCTTCAGTAGTTTTTATCTACAATGGAAAATTTTCAGGATGAAGTTTCTTCCTGGTGCCTTTGATTTTCCTAGAAAAGGGACTGGTTTTACAGGCTACTATGTTTGGGCATTAGAATGTCTGAGAATCCCTGAAATTGTCTGTTAAAATTCTGTGAATGTACCTATTCACAAAGTTAAAAACCACTGACACAAAAAATGAGGAATAGTCTACTCTATTTGAGCTGATCAGGACCAAATGTAGAACAGTATGTGCTAATTTCTGAGAAACATGCTTTATATCTAGAGAGGTACACAGAAAAATATGTGCAAATTCACAGTAAGATTCAAAAGGAAAGATTTTAAGACAGTAAAGATGAAGATCTCAATGAGTAAATATCAGTAAAACATATCTGTGGGATATAACCTAGAGGAAACCATGGAAAACAATGTGACACAACTGCAAAATTTATGTATGGAGTTTAAAAACCAAAAGAGCAGGATTTTTCCATTCTAGCTCCAGTAATTACTAGTTAAATGAACTCCCAATTGATGATAGATACTTGCCTCAAACTCTGTAGCCACCAGGACTCTATACAGATAAAACTGTTTAAGAATCAAGGCGTTCAATAACTGGTATCTTTGAACATTATGAAATGTATTTATGGATATTTGTTTCCCACTCTTTATAAAATCCTCTGTGAAAGAATATTTGAATGATTTAGACAACTATTTTCCAGTCTTTTAAAAAATTACCATAACTTTTTCACTGGACTGTAGATATAGTATAACCCCTCAGTAGTTTTTACATCTTGTTATCCTTTTTTTTTTAAAGGAAGATTAGCCCTGAGCTAAAATCCGTCGCCAATCCTCCTCTTTTTGCTGAGGAAGACTGGCCCTGGGCTAACTTTCGTGCCCATCTTCCTCTACTTTACATGGGACACCACCACAGCATGGCTCGACAAGTGGTGTGTTGGTCCGAGCCTGGGATCCAAGCCGGAGAACCCTGAGCCCCTAAAGCGGAGCACGGGAACTTAACCGCTAAGCCGGTGGGTTGACCCCTTGTTACCCTTTTTTAATGTGGTAATTAACACAATGAAATTATTTTAAATGTATTATGAAAGATTATGGTACAGAATTCATTTTAACATATAAACATACTAAAAACCAAAAAATTTTAAAGTTCACCCTAATGTAATTTAAGTGTATTTATTGCTTTAACTGTCAAAGCTTTATTTTATGTAAGTGAGTAGGCTACTGACTTTGCTTTCATTATCTAAGAAAAAATGTGCTCGGGCCGGCCCCGTGGCTTAGCGATTAAGTGCACGAGCTCCGCTGCTGGCGGCCAGGGTTCGGATCCCGGGCACGCACTGACACACCGATTCTCCAGCTATGCTGAGGCCGCGTCCCACATACAGCAACTAGAAGGATGTGCAGCTATGACCATACAACTACCTACTGGGGCTTTGGGGGAAAAAAAAAAAAATTAAAAAAAAAAAAAAAAGTGCTAAAATGACTGTGTAACATGTTTAATTCAGGTTTACGTTAAAATGAAACTACGTCATCTCAAAAACTTAACCCCCAAAACCTGTTTTCATGATGTACTTGGAATTCTTACTTTTGTGCCTAAAAATAAGTCAACTAGCTGAAGTTTCATAATTTGTGTTTACGTTCTACATAAAGAGACCACTTCTAAATGCTATTTGTAGTCACCCCTCCACAAAAACGTTGCCCTGGTGAGTCTGGGAGAAGCCAAACTGGATACAACTGTTAACTTGCACTTGTTTTGCTAATACAGTTTACGGATGGAGTGCCAATTACCAAGATAAATTTGCATAGTTGCACTTTATGTTCCTTAACTTTCTTCATGTTAGCTTTATCCAATGGCTGTCCATTAAAGATCAGATTATCTGTATGAAAGTCGAAATTAAAAACTGCCAACAGTTCTCACCTAAATGATAAAGGGACTAAATGATAAACCAGTATGCTGTACAGGATCATTCAATATATAGTGGCACCCAACTATTAAATTTTAAAGAAAAAAGAATTTTGTTAACTACAAAAAAAAAAGAAACACAGCTTATTATCATTTCTGTGGTTAAGAACCTTGCCTAAAGAACAAAGATTGAGGTTGAGGAACACCACACCACATGCATTCCTACTTACGAAGAGCAGGAATCAATAGACCCTATATATGTAGAACCAATGGTTTTGCAATCTTCTTTCAGAAAAAATTGCTGATATCAGTATTTAGGGGTATTTTTGCAAATTCAAAGATACACTTGATTGACAATTGCATTACTGACTTATTTACAACACCTCTGCAAGACAGAAAAAAAATATTAAATGTACATACTCATATTAAGATGTACCCTAATTTACAAATTTTAAAGTATGAAAAGGCTGCACCTTAAAATTAAGAAAATATAGTGACTTGTATTGATGGATTCATTGGGGAGCTAGGTTAACACAAAACTAGACGTTTCATGGGAAGACAATTTGAAAATTCACCTGAAAACATTCTAAATGAAAAATAATCTGGGCAATACTATGCAGGTTGCTTTGAGTCTTAGATCAATTCTTTCAGAAACAAGACTAGACCCAAGACTATGTTAAGAAAAAAAAATTTTTAATCCTTGGCATTGCTTCTGTTTATAAAGCTTTCCATTCAGGTGATAATCTTTTCTAGACTCCTCAATCTCAAAAGAATTATAACATTACTCATTTGTCATGATGTTCTCAACACACATACTCCTAAATGTCATTTTGGATCTTTTCTCAAGATAATGTCTTAAACTGTTGGTGTGGTCCAATTTCTGTTTTTAAAAAAGCTGAAATTATATAACAGTATTATGAAGAATATTGTTTATAGACCATATGTTAAAAACACACAAGCCCATTCATTCCTCTATTCTCATTTACCAAGCCAGGTCAGAAGAGTACACTTCTCTCCTTCCACTTAATAAAATTTCTTTTAAGGAGTTGTCTGAGAAAACATTTGTGGTTGCCAGGAGACAGGTGGAGGGAGGATTTGACTACAAAGAACTTCATGGTGAATTTTTGGGAGGTCTGGACCTATCTTGATTGTACTGGTAGATACATGGCTATGCATGTCAAAACTACACAGAAAGAGTAAATTCTACTGAATATAAAAAGCTTTTCTAGGGGCCGGCCCCGTGGCTTAGCGGTTAAGCGCGCACACTCCGCTACTGGCAGCCCGGGTTAGGATCCCGGGCGTGCACCGAGGCACCGCTTCTCCGGCCATGCTGAGGCCGCGTCCCACATACAGCAACTAGAAGGATGTGCAGCTATGACATACAACTATCTACTGGGGCTTTGGGGGTGGGGGCGGGGAAAGGAGGATTGGCAATAGATGTTAGCTCAGAGCTGGTCTTCCTCAGCAAAAAGAGGAGGATTAGCACGGATGTTAGCTCTGGGCTGATCTTCCTCACAAAAAAAAAAAAGGTTTTCTATGCTATCTCCAATTTCTATCTTTCCACTCTTTCTTGAATCTCCTTGTAAAGTTTCTGCCCCTACCATTATCAAAACCTACCCTTGTCAAAGTCACCAGTGATCTCCACTTGCTAAATCAAACGGACATTTCTAAATCCTATTACTTGAACTACCAATAACATTTGTCAGTTCATCCCTCTAGTCTTTGGATACATATTCATACAGCTTCCAGGACACTTCATGCTTCTGATTTCTCTCCAATTTTTTTCTTTGTGGCATTCTCAATCACCTTTGCTCATTCCTCAACAGCCCAGTCTTTAGAAGCTGCAGTTCTCCAGGGATCTCTATTTTCTATCTCCACTCATCCAGCATCATGGTTTTACTGACCTATAAGCAGAAGACCGCTGTAGCCCCATGTAAACAACTGCCTTAACATCTCTCAAAGCGGTTGTCTAATAAGGAGCTTAAATTAACATCTCCACACTGATCTGTGAATAGTTACCCCTCACCCTAGTTCCTCCTATGGTCTTCCCCACCACTCTTTCTGTAAATTCCAAGTCTCTAGTTGTCCAGGACAAAATTTAGGTGACGTCTTTGATTCCTCTCTCAGCCCTCACATTAAATCTGTCTGCATTAACTTCAAAATTCAACTACTTATCACTCCCATTTGCCACTGCCCTGATCCTTCCACAAATGACTGCTTGCCTACATAATTCCAAGGGTCACTTATTATCTATTCTCAGAGAAATCTTGTTAAAATATAAATAAGATCTTTTTACTCCTCTGCTCAAAACTCTCCAATGGCTTCCCACGTCATTCATAGGAAAAATTAAACATATACAATGCCTTAACATGCTCTATATGATGTATTCAAGCCATCCATCTTCCCTGAGGTCATGTATTTTCCACTATAGTACCCCTGCTGCACACAACAATGCCTCGTAGTACCATCTTAACAAGTATCTGTTGAGAAAATAAGTGCCTTTCCTAAACTGGCCTCTAGGAAAGAATTTACCACAAATCACATTATCAGCAATAACAAACCAAACCTATCCTTTTGGTTGGAAAGCCAGGAGGACAGGTCTGTCTTTTTTTTAGCTTTATAAAGACTATTAGAGCTTTTCCCTAAGAATATAAGACAAAAGTTGAATATAATAATCTACCACAAAATTTAATCCTTTCTCAAGCTATTTATTACAAAATAAGAATCGTATCTTGTGCCTATAATGGATGTGATTTGAGACTGTCATGTCATGCTTGCTTTAAGGAAATCACAAACACAAATTTCCATGAGTTTATTCTATCTTATTTTTTGTACCTTATTAATCTGTTCCCCTTGCTGAACTCCACTGATCTCACAGTAATAACACATTTATCACTGTAAGCTAAAAAAGGTCCTGGAAAAAAGTTTATCTGCCTGAACAAGTCTACTTCTATTTGGTGGACTTTGTTTCTTGTTCCTAGATTACAGTTCTTAAAAGGTATCAAAGTGTAATCTTATCCTGTTTATCAAAAGGGTATCTTCTCCTTCTTTCCTCGAAAAATAACATTAGTTTCCTGGATATTCTTTGAATACTCCTTGTCAGCTTTGTTCCAAAACTGCAGTATGGGTTCTAATTTCCTGCCTAAAGAACAGTCTTTAGTCATTACAATTATCATACTAAACACGACTCAAAATTCATTTGACCCAGTAAGACTTACTGTGCAGCATTCTACACCTGCGCTGTCCAACTGAATAACGACTAGCCACATATGGCTATTTAAATTAAATTGAAAATTCACTTCCTTAGTCCTACCAGCCACATTTCAAGTGCTAAACAGCAATATCTGGCTAATGTCTACCACACCAGCAGTACAGTTATAGAAAGAATATTTATATCATCACAGAAAGTTCTACTGAAAAGCACTGTTCTAGTTCGTTGCTTCCATAGACATTTACCTACTGCCTATATATAATGTCCAAAGAGAGCCTAAAATTCTGCAATTTTTTCAGTTCTATAACGAAACCATAATCCTTACAAACCAGCTAAATGTCCTTAGTATAAGTTGATAGTTACACATCTTCTATAATCATAAAGCAGAATGGTGAAGCTACAAAAAACTGCAAACAGTAACAAAGATGAAAAATGTCAATATCAGATATTATATCCAGAATATAGGAAGAAGCCTTACAACTCAGTAACAAAGAGCAACCCAATATACAGGGTCGGCCTGGTGGCGCAAGCGGTTATGTGTGCGCGCTCCACTGCGGCGGCCCAGGGTTCACCGGTTCGGATCCTAGGCGCACACAGAAGCACCACTTGTCAAGCCATGCTGTGGCAGGCGTCCCATATAAAGTGGAGGAAGATGGGCATGGATGCTAGGCCAGGGCCAGTCTTCCTCAGCAAAAAGAGGAGGACTGGCAGATCTGCTCAGGGCAGATCTTCCTCACAAAAAAAAAAAAAAAAAAAAAAGCAACCCAATATAAAGATGGGCAAAGATTCTGAATACATTTCTCCAAAGATAAACAAATAGCAATATAAGTACATGAATACTCAGCATCATTAGTTTTTAAGAAAATGCAAATCAAAACCACAATGGGATAACATTACTTACCCTCGAAGTAGAATGGCTTAAATAACAAAGACATAATAAAACAAACGTTGGCAAGGGTGTGGAAAAAGAAATTGGAATCCTTATACATGGCTGATGGGAATGTGAAACGGTACAGCCACTTGGGAAGATAGCATGGCAGTTTCTCAAAAGATTAAACTTAGAATTATCATAAGACTCAGTATTCTATTCCTAGGTACACAGCCAAGAAAAATGAAAACATATGCCCATGCAAAAACGTATATGCATATGTTTACAGCAGCATTATTCAAAACGTGGAAACATCTCAAATGTCCACCAACTGATGAATGGATAAAGAAAATGTGGTACCATCCATACAACTGAATATAATTCAACAATAGAAAGAAAGGAGGTAAAATACACGGTACAACATGGATGAACTGTGAAATATTCTAAGTGAAAGAAATCAGTCACAAAAAACCAACATATTGTATGATTCCATTGATATGAAATGTCCAGAACAGGCAAATCTATAGATAGAAAGTGGATTAATGGTTGCTAGGCCTGGGGACAGAGGAAAAATAAAGAATGATAGCTAATAAGTAAGGTGTTTATTTTTGGTGTGATGGGATATTCTAAAATTAGATCATGGTCACGGCTGCACAACTCTGAATACACTAAATTGAACTATACACTTTAAAATGAATTTTACAGTATGTGAAATATATCTCAATAAAGCTAAGTTTTAAAAAAAGAAAAAAAAGGGCCAGCCCAGTGGTGTAGTGGTGGGTTTGCACGCTCTGCTTCAGAGGCCTGCGGTTCAGAGGTTCAAATCCCAGGCGTGGACTGACACACCGCTCATCGACCCATGCTGTGGCAGCGTCCCACATGCAAAATAGAGGAAGATGGGCATGGATGTTATGTCAGGGCCAATCTTTCTCACCAAAAAAAAAAAGAAAAAAATTAACAAGGACCTTGACAAAGTCTACCTGGATGAAGAATGTCCTGAAGTAGATTCCTAAAACAGCACAGGCTACCTTTGGATTAGGTAATAATATAACCAGAACACCACTTAACTCAGAGCAATATACCAAGTTTTCTGATCCAGACTCAAGTGATTCCCCTTCAAAGAAATGTCTCGCACCTAACTCAACAGGAGTCCAGGACACAACAAAAATAAGACAGCAGCCCCAAATGAATGCTAAGTAAAATAAAGAATATATTCCTGTCAAAAATTTAAGTCCAATGACATCTGGCTTATCTTGAAAGTACTAATCTATGCCCTCATCTAAAATCTTCCTGGCAACTATAACATGATCAGATTCCCAGAAGAAAGATACAACCAACAGAGGAGCTCTGAGCAAATGCAAAATTTCACCTTACGCATAAAATGACATCTAAAGTGGCATCTCTTAACTTTTCCAAGTAGCCAAGAACCCTCTAGCTCTCTCAATCACATGCCTTTCCAAGCAGATGGTCTCACTCAATTCTCCAAAACTTGAAAATCTAAATATTTCATGTACTTTCCTTTTAAACACATATACAACGCTCATGTGTCATGTCCAGTGTTGCTCAGGAATATCAGAAAAACGGAAAAGGAGGGAGGCAAGATGACAGCTCCTCTAACCCAATGGGATGGTGGGAGGGGTGGAGGGGGCTGGGTTCTTCAATCCATATTCTATGTTTGTTGATTTGTTAATCCAAAACCTAAAACTTTGTGTGCCAGGAACAAAATAAGGACTCAAAATATTAGTTTAAGGACTGTGATGGTTAGCCTCTCACTTATCTTGCATTTCAATGGAGACTCCCCAACACTGTATTTCACCTCAACTACTTTTCTCCACTGTCTACCAGGATACCTTCCTGGAAAGTATCTGTAGGGTAAGCATCAACAACAAAACTGCTTGTTTCCCAAAATTCTAACAACTAAAACCCTCCAATCTCCCTCCATGTAACCTTTAATGGCATAATCCTAGTCATAAAAGATAAAATCTCAGCTATACTTGACTAGTCTCTCCCTACAAAGCATCTACTTTTGTAACTTTAACCCAGTAAACCACCCCAAGACCATTCTACCTCAGAAATTTCTCTACCGTCTCTCCATTCCAATGTTAACTGCTTAACTCATGTCTTTTTCCCTCCAGTTTCTCTTTTCTAACCATGGGGCTATTTCTAAAATATCTCTGCCTACTGGACACAACTCCCTAATGTGCCATACAAAGCCTTTTATAACCAACATTTTTTCCAATTACAGGTGGCTGCTTCCCCACATACACCAGGGATGTTAACAACTCTGTATCTTTATTAGAGCTATACCCTATCTGCCTAAAAACCTCATACTTAATATCAAAGTCAAGTTCAAATATACCCCTGGGTGAAACTACTTGGGGCTCTTTAAATCTTACAGGAGAGCTTATAGCCCCAAAGGGCAACACAATTCCTCTTTCTATGAGACAATCCTGTTCAACGCAGGACATATAGCAACCCCTATTAATTTCACAGCACTTTCCTCACTGTATAATATAGTGCTTATCATATATGTGTTGTATTTAATCTGTAAGTTGATGTTAACTCATTCCTCTATTCATGGTACACTCATATTTACTCAATATATTTAGATACGGAATAGTAACAGCACTCTGAAAAATCTCCAGTGAAAGAATTTTTACAGTCCACTCATACACTTTGCTTAATTATTCATGTACCATATGCAACATGTGATAAGTTATTTATTATCAAGTCCTCAAAGACCACTGAACTAAAACCAGGGTCATTTTGAACCACATCTTTTGCTTACCAGGTGTTTACCATGTCTCCACTATCATACTATAGCCTACTATCAAACCAGACTACTAAGCACTTGATGTTTCCTGTGTTCCCAAGTTCTCTATAGAATGACTGAGAAAGAATTACTTGGTTGTCCGTAACTGAGTCATGTTTCTTTTATTTAAATTGAGATATGATTTACATACTATAAAATAAACCTTTGAATGTGTACAACTCAGTAATTTTTAGTATATCACAAACTACTGCAACCATCACCACTAGGTAATTCCAGAGCATTTTCTTGTAAGAAAAAGAAAGTGGGACTACAATTGATTCAATCTACAGAAAGTCTATCTGAAAGCTTTTTCTGAAAATGGATATGGTTTTATACTTAAGAAAATACTGTAAATATCTGTGGTGCAAATCAGAAAACTCTTATAAATTAAGTCTGATTATAATAATGCCAGGTTAGCTGTGACAAACATGAATTCCACGTATATGTAAGCCTATCTAAGAACTTTCAGATCTACTTTTAGTATATGTATTCCCATCTTCTTGCCTGAAAGATTCCTCAAAAATTACAGCTTTAAGGCCTGTGTTATATCCAACAATGTGCTATTTTTATTACAACACTTTTGGCATGACAGCACATGCTACCTTCTCATGATCAACAATTTCAAAAGTGAATTACTTAAAATCAATGTAGAAACAGATTTTAATAAATTAGAGCAATTAATTTAAGAAGGAAAAAAAAAAAAATCACTACAAAGTATTTCAAAGAAACTGCTCACACAAGAAGTCCTCCAGCAAGAACTGCTCCAGCAACAATTTTCCTAGAAGCAACTTCTCAACAGGACACAACTGAAACTAGATCTTTGTCAGGAGCTTACAGGTTATCAGACTTTCAACATCAACAAATAATATGTTTTGCACACATGGATGACTTATGCAACTCCCCTAGTTTTTACACACTGCCCCCACCATGAATATTCATCCTAAAACAAAAAGCTGCTTCTGGGCTTATATTCCTACTAGGGGAAAAAAAATGTGTTGCTTAATGAATCTTTGGGTAATTATAACCTACATATGAGAGTTTATAGCATTATTCAAAACAAAGTTGACAGTGTATCTGATGTTAGATATTAATAAATCTATCTAAAATGGTAGTTTCACAGACACTGGAAATTTATGTTAAATTTATCTAAGAACTTCCAACACCTACAACATTAGGAATGGCCTTAAGAACAAATAAAAAGACAGGCCTAATTTATGAAAAAGGTAAGGAAAAAACCTAATAATCATTTGGATTTTTCATCATTAAAATGTAAAATCTAACTACTGAAATAGAGAATACTACAATATTAACAAATATATTTAGTTAACTTTGGAGGAATAGCACTATTCCTGGTAGTCCTATTTAAATACTCAGAATCTAAAATTCTACAAGAACAAGAAGGCAACAGCAAAAATTTGCACTAAAACTGCTTCCAAACTAAGGTAATCTTTAATGATCACAGGTAACAGTTCTGAACTTTTTTCCCCCACCCCCTGCCCAATGAAAAACATTAACCTTACTGTAGTGCAGGTGGCAGCATTAAGCCTACAAAATCCAATCCTCTGCAGTCTCCTTCTCAGAAGACAGCATATTAAAATATAAGTGGCTCATTTAAGTTTTTATGGCATGATTATCCTCTAATTTTAAAGGTAAAGTATTTACGATCTTTGAGATTTGATTACTAACACATCCATGAAAACCCAAACAAAAATACAACTCACTCTAATTCTAACAATAACAAAATACTGTTCATCACCTATTTCCTATGTTTCTCCTTACAAAACACCAAATGACGACAATCTTTAAATTTCTTTCAAAAGTCAGGCTAATGATGATTAAAGTGCATAACACCTTTATGAAGGATTCATATATAGTAATAATGTATGTCAGTGTTAACAGGGCTAATATAATATTAATCCACAAGTGTAATTTTCCGTAACTTGAGCATATAAGAAATCTTTGGAGGGCCCGGCCCAGTGGTGTAGCGGTTAAGTTCACGCGCTCTGCTGTGGCAGCCCCGGGTTCAGATCCCAGGCGCACACCAACGCACAGCTTGTCACGCCATGCTGTGGCAGCATATAAAGTGGAGGAAGATGGGCACGGGTGATAGCCCAGGGCCAGTCTTTCTCAGCAAAAAGAGAAAGACTGGCGACAGATGTTAGCTCAGGGCTAATCTTTCTCACAATAAATAAATAAATAAATAAATAATTAAAGAGCATATTAATAAAGATGGACTTTTAAGAAAAAAGAAATCTTTGGAGATTTTAATAATAAACAGGAAACATAAAAACTAAGAAATTATATTATAAATGATCCCAAAATATTCATGGCAACTCTACTACTAGGTATTATCATCTCCATCTCAGAAAAGTGAGATTACACATATGACTTTGGTCATAACCTTCTTTGCTAAGTAACAAGTCTTTGGATTCCTAAATCATTCTTTTCTCTGCTCCATATCAGTTGCCTCCCTACCATAATACACAATAGGTAGTAAGGACTCAAGATCCCAGAAAGCTGGATAATAAAGAAATGATCTAAAGAAACGCCAAATTTATGTCCTGAATCATTTATGTGACTTTCATGTTCTTAAGGGTTATGACTGAAGTGACTAAGCAGACACTGATTTAACCCCCATTTCCACAGGAAGACTCAGAACTTGCAGCAAATCTCAGAGCCAACTTCCCATCTTCTTTTAACAGAGAATCCAACATAGCTCATTTAGGATCACTATGTTACTAACTAGGATAATAACAAAAATCTTAACCTTGTGAATAAAGTATCTTCAGAATGACTTCTGAGAGGAAACCAGTACCATTTTCCCGAGTAGTTTTTCCATTCTTGACTAAACATGTTCATTTTCCCACCAAAGACTTTAGTACTACCCTTCAGCTACTAGCTGGTTGCTCCATTAATTATCAGAAGTCTTTTTCTACTGGCTGAGATTAGAATGGAAGGGGAAAGATATAACTTTTCACTGATACTCTATAATATCAACAATATATCAGATAATAACTAAAGGCATTCTTTTGCCTCTTGAAAAACTGAAGAAGCCAACAGTGGTGTTACCACCAATTTTTAGGACCAAATACCAGGGGTAAGAAAGTTGACGATATTCCTGCAAACATGTAAATTTGGTCACTATTCCTTGCTGTATCTATTATTTTTTTAAATAATTTTTATTTATTTATTTATTTTCCCCCAAAGCCCCAGTAGGTAGTTGTACATCATAGTTTCACATCCTTCTAGTTGCTGTACGTGGGACGCGGCCTCAGCATGGCTGGAGAAGCAGTGCGTCGCTGCGCACCCGGGATCCGAACCCAGGCCGCCAGCAGCGGAGCACGTGCACCCAACTGCTAAGCCACTGCACCCAACTGCTAAGCCACGGGGCCGGCCCATGCTGTATCTCTTTTTCAATTAACCCTTTCGAAACTCCTCACTTAAAACAATTTTTTCCAAATGTATTTACAGTAAGATGATAGGGATGGTCCAAGTTTCGCTGTCTCACCAAGACAACTAAAAGTAAAACCTTAGAGGACTAACTCATGAAGATAGACTTTTACACTGTTACAATGTTCTGTACACTCAAAACAGGGGGTTTCTTATGCCCGAGTCCATGATACCCCAGAAATTATATCAAAAATATTAGTGTATTAGAATTATTCTAAAAGGAGCCCTACCAAAGAAACAGGATAAGAATCACGGAAATAAAATCACTTCTTCGTTCTTTGTTATCAATGATTCTCAACCCTGCCTGGACATTCGAATTCCTTGGGAAGCTTTAAAAAAAAAAAAACACCAGTACTCAAGCGTCTACTTAGACCAGCTGTATAAGAATCCCCACAGGTGTAGCTGGGCATGAATGTTTTTTTAAATGTGGCCAAGAAATTCCTATGTGCAGAAAGAGTAAAGGACAAGTGCCTCAGACAAACTCACTAGGTTTCAGTGCCTTGAAGTCACTCAACCAGTGACCATGTTTTCAGCAGCAGAGATGCCCAAACCTGTTCTCTCAACTGTAAGGTCTTCTATTTTAATATTTTCAAAGTACAAAAATCATTACAGTTTTCAAAATATGTGTTCAAACATAAAAATCTGAAAAAATCTCTAAGGGCAAATGAAATAACCATTTTGATGATGCATATAGGAGACTCAAATCACACAACCTTTATACAGCATTCAAGGACCTCTACAATGTAGATACAAACTATTTTTCCAGTCTTATTCTTCTGGTCTTTTGATGACTAGCTACTATAGTCTAAGTGGTATTTCTCAAACACATCAAGTGTACACAATCAGGTCTTTGCTCATACCATTTACTGGCTGACTTGATTCCTTTACCCAACTCCCTTGGCATGATTGATCAACTCAGTTCAGATATTTCTCCTCTGTGAAACATTCCCAAATCAAGCTATTACTTCCATTCCAAAAGCAGAGATTGATCTAACTGGAATTCTTATATACATATTAATAACATAAAAATATGAATGATTAGAATACTGGAATTCTAAGATGAAAATTTGTACTGATTTCTTATCAAATCCAATGTATGAGTATGTTCCATATACTTCCATAATAACGCATAATTTAAAAAGTAGCAAACCAAATAAACCGAATGTTTCTTTAACGGGCATAAAGACTAATGTTATCAGAATGCCAATGGGATACTAATATTTTTTGCATTTCATGCCATTCTCTGATAACGAATTCCTACATCATGTCTAAATCCACATTCAAAGCCATCCACAACCTAGCCCTATCCACATATCTTCCAATTTTCAACTTTATTTCTCATGACTCTCCAACAAATATTAATTCTGTTCGGAAGGCACACGAAGAAATCATAATGATTATTCCAACCTCCTTGCCTTTCAGAATCATTATCACCACCATCCCCAATCTTATTGTTTTGTTTTAGTTTGTTTGCTTAGTTCTAGTTTGTTATTAGTTTTGTTATTAGTTTGTTTGCTCAAAGGAGACTAAAAGATTTTTAAGGTTAGGGATCATTTTTTAGTTTTGCTGTAATCCCCTACAACGAAAAGCCAAAGTGACAAGATATAATAGGGAAATAATGAAGAGACCATGGAACCACTAATTAAGTCCCATTTCATCATTAGGCAAGTCCTTACTTTTATTTGGCATACAAGTTAAAACAAAAAGAAAACTGACTTGTTTCAAGAACAACCATTAGTCCAGAAAATATTAGCTATATCTCCATATGCCCTGACAATATACAAACCGATTCTTTGAAATCAAGAGAAATGTCATCCTATCTAGTCTACCTCTGACGATATGTGGGAAGATATTTTCTGTTTTGGCAAAAAAGGGGGACTTGGTATGAAAACATGTTTATTATTCATTACTACAAAAGGGAATATTCATTGCTACAAAGCAAAAAATAAAATGGTTCTTACTACATGTTTTACCAGAGGAGACAAAACAAAAACACCTTTAACATACCTGTCATAATAATCCCGTTGAAAGTCATAGTCCAAGTCAAAAGAGGAGCTGAAAAATAAATACCAAAGAGGATTAATTTGGAGCTGTTAACGTAAATTCACAACAGCAGATGGGAAAAACAAAAACACAAACCCATGCCAAACCAACCACAACAAATAGATCAACAGATTACCATGGAATAATCCCCAATCATCCAAACAATAGATCACTAAATTCCATCTTCGGCCACTGGACATGCAGTGGCCAAATTGCAAATTTAGGCAAAAGTTTGCTAAAATTTCAACACACAACATAACAGCTAAAATAAGAACACTGAAAAATACAACAGTAAACTAAACATTCTTAGGCCACCCTCCTTCCCTTTCTTACTCCCCACCTTCATTAGAAGATTTTAACTCCTCTTGAAGGATTTTAATTTATGCTATAAATACCAAACTACTCTTTAACAGTAAAAATCTCAGGGAATTATAATAATTCTCTGGGAAACAGGTGAAAAGGAGGTATACTAACACAAAATTAATAAAGCATTACTTTTACACAGCTAAAACACACTACAGTTAACCCTCCCCACATCCAGAAAACAGATAGAGAAGATGCCCACTGATGGACACAATGCAGTTATAAATAATAAAGTTCCGGACCTGAGTAGAGGGGACGGAGAAGGGTGTTCTGGTACTGACCCGTACATCTCCGCTGCAGATCGTTTCACACCTGCTTTTCCTCGGTTCACTTTTGGCTCTGCAGCCAGATTAATATCTGAAAAAACAAACCCCAGAATTTCAATGACAATTTGGGGGCGGGGGAGCGGTGGATCTCAAGCTATAGCTTTTAAAAGTGTACAGTCATATAAATCAACAAAGGTCTAATGATGTATCTCATCCTTCCTTACAGAAAAAAGGCACAAGACTCTTTATGACATTAGGCCTTAATCTCTCATTCCTTTGTCCTATGTTCTACACTAAAAAAGTGTTCATTATTCCTAACACATTAAGTTTGTCTTTGGTACCTTTCACCATCAGCTCCAACTTCAATGAAACTCTCACCATTCAGAGCACCCAATCCACTGACTCAGTTACTATCATAGGAGAAAAGTATCAATGACTAACAGTTGCCTTTTCAAGAATGATTCTGTGCATTTTAAATTAGCATAGGAAAATATATTAGGAATGAGTCAATGACCACAGAGATACAAAATATATGGCAATTCATGAATTAATGATTGAAGTATAGTACCCTCAAATTATCCCCAATTTTTGATTTGTAAGGGGACAAATTTTTGTTCCCCTTACAAATAGAATCAGCTATGAAGCTGCATAAAAAATGCTGAAGAAATGTTATGCAGACAGTGAATTTCTTATAAATAACATTTACATGCACGCACGCACACACACACACACACATCAAGAAAAGGAAAATAAAGGAGCAAAGGAAAACAAACTCCTAATTTCCAAAATCAACATAATTTTTATTTATTTATTTTTTTTTTGTGAGGAAGATCAGCCCTGAGCTAACATCCATGCTAATCCTCCTCTTTTTGCTGAGGAAGACCGGCTCTGAGCTAACATCTATTGCCAATCCTCCTCCTTTTTTTTTCCCCAAAGCCCCAGTAGATAGTTATATGTCATAGTTGCACATCCTTCTAGTTGCTGTACGTGGGACACGGCCTCAGCATGGCCGGAGAAGCGGTGTGTCGGTGCACGCCCGGGATCCGAACCCAGGCCGCCAGTAGCGGAGCGCACGCACTTAACCGCTAAGCCACGGGGCCGGCCCTCAACATAATTTTTAAAATGCCTATTCCAGAGTGGCCGGCTACTTACCCTGCCACCCAGGGCCTACCAAACTAAAGAGTTCATGTTGTCCCTCTTGTTCTAACAAAAGAACCCATATGCCAAAAACCAATTGCTAAAAGCTAGCTCTCCAAAACTCAGTTCATCAAATGATCAATTGAAACAGATTTTTAGTACACTATTTGCTAAATATCCTTTATGAATAATCTTCAGAATTCTTGGTTCACTGAACATTTCTAATTTTTACATCTAATGTTTACAACAACTTTCTTTTGACTCTGGAGTCATATACGCTTGTATAAAACTAAACATATAATTAAATTTTTTAAAAAGCAATTTTAAAATGTTAAGACAAAATGTAACAACTAAACTACGTATCAAGTTGATTATACAACCTTATAGAAGAACTATTTCATGTGATTCTATAGTACCAAGTCAGTATCCAGAATAAAATACATATTAATAAAAGAGAGGCTCAAGTCTAAAATTGCATTTAATAATCTTAATTTTGGTAAAAATACAGGTATGGTTATTTTGAAACTATGGCACAAAGCACACATAAAATGGTATGTTTTGTTTTCTTGAAAAATTACTGCCCCCTATTCTGCCCACTGAAACTAGCCAGAAGCAATTAAAATTCAATATAAACACTTCTAGTGTACAGACAGTGGTTTCTAAATAATTCCCATCAAAAGGAGCCAAGGCTCTGAGGAAAAAACTGGCAAATTCCAGGTTTAGGTCAAGCAATATACCAGATGACATGCAGTATTTTGTGGTGCCAGAAAACACAGAAGTAATGCAATATTACAAGAGTAAGGTCTCAAGGACACAGGAACACTCTTGATGGTGATCCACTGGCCAAAGACAAAGTATTTTGAGATCCAAAGAATGATATGCAATGGACTAAAACTAAACAAAAGCAATGATTATATTTAAAGGCTTCTACAGTATCAATTAATTACACCAAAATTTGAAAAAGATTTATCCTGCCTTTCAAATGTGAACAGTATTTCAGAAAAATCAATTAATGAGAGAAGCTGTTCATTTTAGAAAAATTAACACGTAACAAATGCAGAAAGAATTAGAAAACTAGTATTTCTTTTGCAACCCCTAACGAAATACCTAAGCAACAATCATCAGTGGATGATCACCGTAAGGCGAAAAATTAATGGGGAACTTTACCACAGATGGGTCAGGATGTAAAACCCGAACCCACAAATTATTCTTATCATTAAAAACAGCAAAACCATGTTAGGCCACCTGATGTGATACAACATGAAGTACATAACACTATCCATGATGTATTTTCACCAAAATAAAGACTCTGAATTGAATCAAGCCTCTAGATCTGCACAGTACAAGACAGTAAGCTGTTAGCCACAAGGGGCTATTGAGCATTTGAAATGTTTTTAGTCTGAATTCAGATGTGTTTTAAGTGAGGTATACACACTGGATTTCAAAGACTTCATGTGAAGAAATAATATAAAATACCTCAATCATATTTTTAGATGATCACATATTGAAATGACAATATTTGGGGTATACCGGGTTAAATAAAATATATTAAAATTAATTTCACCCATTTCTTGTTACTTCTTTTAATATAGCTATTCATAAATTTAAAATTACCTGTATGGCTCACATTACATTTCTATTGGACAGCACTGCTCTAGATCTACCAGTATTACACAAAATAGGGGTAGAAAAAAACAAATGACATCACAAGGAAGCAATCAGCACACAGTGTGGGAAATACTAAAGATTTCTTCAACAAACTAAATGTCATGAATTTTTAAAATGAGAAAGGAAGGGATGGGGAAACTCAGATTTAAAGACATCTAAGAGGCAACTAATCAAATGCATATGTGGACATGGATTGAATTGATTTGAATAAAGCTAAGTTACAAAAAAAAGTTTGATAATTACTATAAATTATATCATATAATTTACAATCATCAGTGTGGTTACATTTTGTTAAAAGCCCTTATTTGCTAGATATATGCTGAAGTCTTCAAAATACTCCTAAAATTAGGGGAAAAAACAGAAAAGAAACATAGATACAAACAAGATTAGTCAAATATTGATATCTGTTGAGCTAGGTGAGATGCATATAACACACAGGTTCATTACATTCTTCTCTCCACTTTTGTTAGAAAATTTTCCCCACAGTTAACAACTAACAAGGTGAATAAAAAACCTGATTTCATTTTAAACCTCTCACAAAACTCCCATTTTAGTTCATTTTTCCCACAGCCATTTTATAGATGTCCAAGTTTTATATATTCTGAGTTTTCCTGTACTTTGGGTGTAGGACAAATAGGTATGCGAAAATTTCTCATGTATTCTCAACTACAACTGCCCTACTCTACGTATCTTAAATGTCAAGCAAGTATTGATATGTATCTTAAATGTCAAGGTTCTCCAATCTCCAATATTTTTCCTTCCCAATCCATTGGGATTCGGACTTTAAAAATTAGCATTTGAGAAATGTTTATATATGAGATACAAATTACACAAAATTTTTATTCTAGAATGAAAGAGTTATAATGAAATAATCACTGAGGAACCTTAACCAAACGTCCAAAATAGTCTCAAAAGCTGTTGAGACTTTTCTACACAACGTGATTTGTTGTCAACATTTATTAAATGTTATAATCATTATGAAATGCTGAAGTTTTGGGGAGCTGTGTTATGGGGAAATACCAACATGAAACATTTAAAGATGGGCCGGCCCCGTGGCTTAGCGGTTAGGCACATGCGCTGTGCTGTTGGCGACCCGGGTTCAGATCCTGGGTGCGCACCGACGCACCGCTTCTCTGGCCATGCTGAGGCCGCGTCCCACATACACCAACTAGAAGGATGTGCAGCTATGACATACAACTATCTACTGGGGCTTTGGGGGAAAATAAATAAAATTAAGAAACTGAAAAAAAAAAAAAAAAAAAAAAAAA
Source organism: Diceros bicornis minor (assembly GCF_020826845.1). Classification (NCBI taxonomy): domain Eukaryota; kingdom Metazoa; phylum Chordata; class Mammalia; order Perissodactyla; family Rhinocerotidae; genus Diceros; species Diceros bicornis. The sequence continues at coordinate 28,102,522 of NC_080744.1, read as the reverse complement.
GAAACATTTAAAGGGAAAACAATCCACTCCAATCTAAAGAGAGGAATCCAGGGAGGAAATGAAGCATAAGTTGGACTTTAAATCTGTTGTACAGTACACATTTTAAGAAATCGAATAGGGGCTGGCCGGGCTGCGCAGCAGTTAAGTGTGCGTGCTCCGCTGCAGCAGCCCAGGGTTCGCAGGTTTGGATCCCGGGTGCGCACCGATGCACCACTTGTTAAAGCCATGCTGTGGCAGCATCCCATGTAAAGTAGAGAAAGATGGGCACGGATGTTAGCCCAGGGCCAATCCTCCTCAAGAAAAAAGGGGAGGATTGGCATCGGATGTTAGCTCAGGGCTAATGTTCCTCACAGAAAAGAAAAAAAAAAAAGAAAGAAATTGAATAAAAACTCCTGAAAACGCTGAAAACAAAATGAAAATTTAACTAAACCACTACAGGAATCTTTCAAAAACTAAAAAATCTCATTTAATTATGAATTGCAATAACCTTTACAAATCTAAAGTAAATAATTTGTTAATTTGGTAAATACAATATATTATCCACAACGGCACTAGCCATCCTACAGCACACGACACCTGTGTGCTTATTCTTTTTTATTCATAAAAAGCAAAAAGAAATTGACTTGTCTTACAAACCCTTCAGCTTCCCTACTATTCACACCCAAGAAAATATAAGCTATATCAAATTACTACAACTCTGACAGCAAATCCTAGAAATTGATAAGCAATCAGAAAACTGTTCAAGGAGATGAAATTCTACAATCACCAGGAACATACTCGTGCTCCAGAAGTCTTAATATAAAATGTTAATGAGAGCTTCTCAAGTTTAAAACATAAACTATTATGTTTTATTGTTTATGTTTATTGTTGTTATGTTTAATGTTGAGAACTATTATGTTCTCAACATTTGAAGACGCCAAATCACAAAGGAGACCCCTATTGGTGGAACATCTAAAACAACATAAGCAGAGTTTATGCTGCTAAAACAGATGTAACACGCTGGACTTATACTAAAAGCTTCTGATGAATCAGCTCAATTAATCCTCTCAATTTATCTAAATTCTCTTAACAACTCCAAAGTACTGTTATCTCAGGCAAGAATAGAGAATAAATTCACTGAGGTACTATTATCTCAATTTTAACAGATGGGAAAATTTAAGGTTCAGCCAAGCTACGTAGGGCTGCCCAACACACAGTGGTTAAGTCCCAAGGCAGAGCCAAGCAATCTGACTTCAGAGCCCGAGTGATTAAGCTATTCAGTACTACCATGTTTACAATCCACGGTTGGTCGAATCCTCGGATGTGGAATCCATGGATGCAGAAGGCCAACTAAGGGACTTGAGCATCCAAGGATTTTGGTATCTGCAGGAGGTCCCAGAACCAATCCCCTGTGGATACCAAGGGATGACTGCATTGTCTTCCCCCAGTCCACTGTGAACAGTAGGACACAGCCATCTAGGCAGCAACTGTACCTTATGAAATATCTTTCCTACCTCCCCTACCTTACTCAAAACTGCCAACTGAGGGTTATCCAGTCTCTACTACACAAAACGATATAATAAACAAAAAATCCTTATTTAGCCTATTATACCTATAAATCTAACATAATTTTATTAGGCTTAAGTCAGTCACAAATGTATTCAGAACACCTCACACAAATGTCAGCTTTATGGAAAGAGAGGGAGAGCAAGAGAAACATGAACAGAGAAAAACTCTCAGATCTGAATTACATAATCAACAAAAAAAATTAGTTCAACCCAAATCTTACCTAAAACCTGGCCAGCAATCATTCTGCCATCCTCTCCTGCCACAGCCGCACGGGCATTTCTCTCATTAACATATTGAACGAAGGCAAAGCCCTTATGAACAGAGCAACCCACGATTTTGCCATATTTCGAGAAGATCGCCTCCACATCAGATTTCTTGACCACAAGAGTATTGAGATTCCCAATGAATACACGGGAGTTCATGGAGCGAGGATCTGTCTTGTTGGTAACGTTGCTGGCCATTGTCTTTGATGATAAAGTTTCTCACACAGCCGAAAAACTGGAAGGAAAAAAAATGCATTCGTGTCAAAAGATGCTAAAAACAAAACATTCCTTGATAAAACTGTTTCTACTCTTATTCTGAACCACTGACTACCCAGAGTTATCAGTCAATTAAAGGGATCTCACAGCACCAAGTATATTACTATTCAGAGACTAGAGCCCCTGAATATATCCTTACAGAAATTCAACTTCTTCTTCTTTAGTCTATTCCAGTAGCACTAGACTGTTATCTCAAGGGGGAAAAATCCTCTTCACAGACTACTGGCAACACCATCTTTTTGGACATTATTAATTTCAAGTGACCCCTCTCTGTTTTAAAAGTCCTCAAGCAAATTAGAACTCCCTAAGCTCTCTACTACCATTTTCTCCTTATGTTTTTCACCTTCCCAGTCAAGGAATGAAACTTAATCATTCCTTGCCATCTATCAATAACTTCTTGCACATTGTTTTTACACTAAAATGAGTCTCATTCACCCAAAGATATATGAAACTCCAAATTCCGCCTACAAACCATTCTTTAGCTAGATGAATGTGGACAACTGACACTCTATCCTTCAAGTACAATTAACCTTATTACACAAAAGCAATAAACAGAACCAATTCATTCAGTCTGAAAATATTTATTTCCAGGGACTTCAATTGACTTATAATATGCCATAAATACCTTAAGTACCAATAGCATCTTTTTATAGAATGCAATGATTCTTCATTTTTTATGTGATAACCTACAAAATATAACTGGGATATTTAATAATACTCGATGGTGATGATGATAAAATTAGCAAGTAGAACACTGCATCAATCAAAAGACCAGGAGAACTAAGGAAGAGAACACAACTTTCCTCAGAATGTTTCAAAACAAAAAATACCTTTATGTTATGTTATAGAGGCTCAATCCTATTATCTTTACATTTAGATTCATGATATCATCACCTTAGGTCTTCTTTAAGTGAAAATGTTTTGACATTCTTTTAGCTTTTCTGTCAGTCTGCTGCCCCCTCCCACCCCAAACACCAAACTTCAACAGAATTTAAGATGAACCCATCTTAGATTTATACATTCTTAAGATTAATTTATTTCCCATTCACCCTTTGAAAGGTACTGAAGAACCTCAAATCAAAAGATACCTGTGTCTAGTATCTGTTATCTTTCCAATCCTCAAGAGAATCATGACAAATTAATTCTCATAGATTATGTAAAAGTGTCTTTTACATATATACGTATGTAACAACAGGCAGTATAACATCATTTATCCATGACCACTACCATTCTGACCCTTAAAACAACTAGACATTTCACAAGCAGTGCTGTAACAACTGCTTTTCCCTTCTCGTCTTTCTGAAATTCAAGAAACAGTCTGTCTTTATTTTGATTTCTAAATTATATCTTTATAAACAGTAGTTCTTAATCATTTGTTTTTTGACTAAGCAATGAAAATTTACCAAACAGCAGCCACTGAGGATCACCGACAGCCTTTCTAACTCTAAGTGTGAGTGCCAGAAAGCCTTAGAACACCAAGAGAAATTAAAACAGAAACCTACTAAAAGGCCTAACTGGTTTCAAATATTACTGCCGGCTATTAAGGTTTGCTATTATTATAAGTGGGGACATATGCCAGTTTTCAGCAAATAATCAATATACCAATAGGAAATACAGATAAAATCTCCCTGAATTTAATGAGAAGAAATTACCTGTGGGAGTAAAGAGGATGGTTCTACATGCCACCACCATACTGGCCATGAAGGGAAAACACTCAACAACAGACATTAAACTAACGTCCCCTTCAAGTATACTACTTTGAACCACAGAATAGAAATGGATTTAAACGACTATTTTCTCAATTTTCATTAAGGATGGTACATAGCTAGTGCCAATCTAGACGTACAGAAGAGAATTCACTACATACAAAGAATGCCTTAGGGTACCAGGGCTTAATTCTCTCAAGGGAACCCATATGAAAAGGCTGGTAGAGAAACATCCAGGTATACAAATGAAAAGGTGCTAACAATGGTTGTCATCTGAGTTTCAACATATAATTTTCTCATTTTCTTTGATTATGTGTGGTTTATGAGTTTGCTAAAAAAATCATGAATTGTTAACAGCAAAATAATATAATGACCTCCACTTCAAAAGCTTGGCTAAGGTCAATGGAATAGCTTTCAATGCCCTAAGTATGGGCATTCAATCAAGATTAAGTCAAGGATTTAATCAAGATATGAGCAAGTCAAGACAGCTGAACCCACAAAGATCCATTATCTCACCCCTAGCAACACATCCTCCAAAGGACCATTATCTCACCCCTAGCAACACATCCTCCAAAGGAATTAATAAAGAGTTACTACAAATTAACACATTTTTCATCAAACATTTATTGAGTACTGTATCTGCTAAGTATGAGGCACCACAGCTACTTCAGGGGGCAAATAGGAACAGACATGATCCTCAGTTTCCATTCTACTGGTACCGCTGCTTAAAATTTTACTCAAGAGGGAACAGATTTCCCAAAGCTTCAGAAATAACCAAATGATTTCAGGTCACACTTCACCCTACCTCTGATCATTAAGGTAGCTTACCAGTGAAACTTCTGTTAGGGTAAGAAAAACGGTCAATACCCTAGATGCAAAGAAACTACTGGAAAAGAACTGGGATTCCTGGAAGAAAGCAGCAACGGCGGAGCATAGTTTTTTAATCTTGCTGAATCTCTACATAAAAACAAGCCAAAAACCCATGAGCAGCATTTACAACAAATGGTGTCAAGATATCCCAACCAAAACTATAAAATGCAAGCTTGTAAGGGCAAGCCAACAGCCAACAAGTATGGTATCTATCACTGACTGTGAGAGAAGCAAAAAGCAGCAACAGAAAGTCTAAAAGATCTAGAAATTTAAGAATCCCAAAGTATCCAGCTGTTATTTACTAGAAATCAAAGGAAACTAATTTTAAGAATAGTTGACACATGGAGGGTTTTGCCTGCTCCAGTAGTGAGTACAAGGGAATGCAGTAAAAAAGTCTGAAAGTGCTAGAGCAGCTTAGTCTCTATAAAATCTCAAAACTCAGAAGCCCTATGTGCACCATTCCATTCTCAATCCCTTTCCTCCCCCCAAAAGCAACTACTACTCTAACTTTGTAGTAATCACTTTTCTTTTAAAATAATTCTATCAGCTAAATGTGTATTCCTACACGGTATAGTCTTACCTATTAAAATCAATGTGATGTGTCTTTAAGGCTCTTTTTAGGTAAGTTCCCCTTCCATCCCTTTAACTTAAAATGTATCTGTTGAAGAATCCAGGGCATTTGAATTGCAGTTTCCCAGTCTGGATTTTCCAGAATTTCATATTTTTAGTACAATTCCGCATTCTTCTGTCCTACGAATTCCCTGAAATTGGAAGCTGCGACCAAAGGGTTGATGAGATTCATGTATGACCCTTTTGAAAGACTACCTACATAGGAAGCATTGTCTTTTTGTGATGTTATTAATGTTTAAATTCTACCATATCTCTTTAGGTATTACAGTGTTTCAGGCTTATCTCAATATATTACTTAGAAAGAACTCATGAGAATAGTTTCTCAGTTTTTGCATTGTTACTAACAGTTTGCCTGTGCCCTTTATACTTCTAAGACAGTTTTGCTGGGTATAAAATCATTGGACCATATTGTCTTTCCTTAAATATGTTACTCCCCTTACTTCTGGACTGTCACAGGAATCAATATCAAGTGTAAACCTTGCTGGCAAAGTTCTATTTTTCTCAACTTCAGTAGTAGTTACAAGGATTTTTGCTTTTTAATAACTCATTAAGGTATTTTTTTTTTAAGACTAATAGAAATGGAATAGATCTAAATGAGTACATTTGAGGCTATCTCAAGGGTCATAAAGGTTTACACTTTGGGATAATCTACCCTTATAGGAACAGGTTAATTTCTCCTAGCTTTTTAACAACAAGTGCTAGGGAAGGAAGAAACAGGAGGGACTGCTCCGACCAGCTTAAAAATCAGATCCCAATGGTATAGTCTTAAATAAATAAGGGCCAAGCCCCAGTGGCCTAGCAGTTAAGTTCAGCACATTCTGCTTCAGCAGCTCAGGTTCAGTTCTCGGGCGTGGACTTATGCCATGCTGTGACAGCAGCCCACATACAAAACAGAGGAAGACTGACAACAGATGTTAGCTCAGGGCAAATCTTCCTCAGCAAAAAAAATAAAAAAGAAAAAAAATAAAGAAAAAGAAAGAAAGAAATCAGATTTCAAGTGTAAAACCAAGTCAAAGAAGGAATGGGTCAATTTTTGCTTTTCACCTTATTCAGATCTATAGCATTCGGTTATATTCTACAGGCATTTTTGTAAAACAGATTTTTAACAACTCAGTATTCTAATTACCAGCAATGTAAGTCTTTAGAAAATTTACAGATCATGTTAAATGATGTGGGAACTATGATAAAATGTTTAAGTCAAAAAGCAGTACATACAATTGTATAATACATAACACAAGGCATATATAAACAATCCACATAAAAATTATGTGCTTAGAAATATTTTAAGAATGTTGTTCTGTGGGTACTCTGCCTTTGGTTAATCTTTATTATCACTTTCATAGCTCTCCTGTATTGTCCAAATTTTCTACAACAAACAAGAAAGTTTTTTTTTTTGGCAGGAAAAAGTCATTTTTAAAAATCAAGCACCTAATTCCTTAATCAGGAAATGCATTTGAGAAAAATAAAAGGTCAGTCACATCAGTAATAACAATCTAGGTCTTAAAACATTTGTTTTATAAAACCATTCAAACGTTTTGAGAACGTCAAATGTACTAATACACGTACTAGTAGTCTAATGGTGTTAAACAACGAAGTGATGTTAATCTACATGAACTAGTATTTACTTTAATTATCTATTCTAGTATCTTAATGGAGAATAATGTCCAGCTCATGGACTACAGTTTATAAATTCCAACTTATTCCACTTTTTGAAATCAAAGTTTCTGGCACATCTTAAACACTCCATAATTCCTCAAAGACTAAAGTAGCCTAGTCATATCTTCTAAAAGTTTTCTCAACAAAATCATTTTTAACTCAAATTCATTCTTTCTTAAACTCAACATTGAATACTACAGAAGATCTAAGTAAATAAAAGTACATAGAATAAAAAAAACACAGAATCAGTTTCTTCCCTAAAATTGGTTTCAAACAGTAAAACCAACAGGGAAAAGATTTCTAAAAGGGATTATGTTCCCTGGTTACTCTGTATCCTGTTTATTAATTCACTAGTAGAGATCAAGTGGATCTGGTTTCCAGAAAAGCAGAATTCCAGCACAGTACAGACAACAGAAAAAAGATGTTGTTTTCCTAGAGGTTATTGGGTGGTAGTACTCAAATCTCTAGCCCATGGATGTATGCGCATGTATATGTTTCCATGTTTTTTTAATCCCAGGTTCTTACTCCCATGATTTTTATCATCAAAGGATCACTAAGCCTTGTCTTTACCCTGGTGAGAAAAAGTCAAAACCAGGAATATTGAGTTACTTTTACTGCCTTATTACACCAAAGGATCTGTGTCTGATCTTATGCTGTACGTTGAAGCATAAGATGATACAAAAAAAGCAACAAGAGATTTTAGCGGCACTGTGAAGGACAAGAAATGGTTAAGATTTGTAGACACAGAAATGTGTTTCTTAAAAAAAAAAAAAAAAAAAGAAATGTGTTTCTATTCCCACTTCTACCATCCCAGTCACATCCTAGCACCAAAATAAATAAATAAATAAAATCTACATCTGGCTGGTATGCAAGCAAACATGTCAATTTTATTTCCAACTGTTCATTCTCAAGTTTGAGCTGGTATCATGACTCTGCTCTCTTAAGAGAGGCAAACCTAGCTTGTATTGTCAACATGGGTAAAAATTCGGGTAATGTTTTTAACAACTACTCCATTTCTCTTAAGTTCACATATCTCAAGTAAATTCTGCTGGGAAGAGGTATAACAAGGTGAGAAAGGCAGATTGCACTATCTGATGATTACGAGATCCAGAAACATAGGTTATGAAGGTCCTGGAATTTTGCTGTGCTAAAATCAATTTATAACTGGAATCAATCCTTCAGCCCCCTTGCCTTTATGTCTTGGGCACTAGAACTGCACCTTTAGTGGAAAGGGATCGGGAGGCTGGAAGATAAATACTTGACAAAACAATGCCACGCATTCAGACTGTGTTCAGTATCTTACCTAGGCATGTTTACTTAAGAAAGAAGATAAAAAACCTCCCAAAAATACAGCAGAAAATAAGTAAACAAGCCACAAGATGTTTCTACTGATCATTTCAGCCAGTCCTATACCTGTTCACCCTATTTACATAGGCTACTCACATTATACTCACTCATATCACATTATCCATTGGTCCAGAAAAAATAAATCAAAAATGGCATCAGTATGGCTTATTAGATGTCAAATCATACTAACTAGAGAACAAAGGAAATAAACTACCTCAGATTAGGAATTCAGAAACCTGCCTTGGAATTTTCTTTATTACTATCCCTTAAAACCTAAACTAGCCCCTACGTTCAATTCAAATTAGATCCAACTGCCATATGCCTAATATGCTATTTCCTAACTTTCTTTGAAGAATTTTAAAGATGAAGTGTCACTAGATGGCAGCAATGAGTTAGCACATTTTTAAAAAGATGACTAAATCTTCTTGAGTCCCAAGATTTTCTATTTCACACTGTCTTTCACAATTTCTTGTCAACGGTTTCTCAGTATCTTTTGGATACTGAGATTTCTCTGCCTATTTGGAGCATCATCTGGCCTAAGCTATTTTCCTTTAACAAACTTAAGCTCCTGTTCTGCCCTTTTAGGTACCCTTTCCCACACTACTTGCATATTACTCTATCTGGTCCCCCTTCTTTGTTATGTTCCTCTTATGTAATTTTATTGCATTCATCAACTATTTCCTTCTGGCCTCTTCACAGGCCAACAATGAACCGCCCTTGTGTCTACAGAAAGAACAATGTACTTTAATTTGTTCCATCCCCAAAACTTATTCTTCATCAACATATAGACAATCTCAAAGTAAAGACTATCAAGTAAAGACGATTAGCACAAGAAAATAACATGTGGAGGTATTTTTACGACATTTTCAGGCCGTGAAAATACAAAGTTGGCCATTTTAGATAAATTATGCTAATTGCTATGTCTAAGAATTAAAACTAAGAGAATACTCAAGATATTACAAATAAAAGGGGGAAATAGATAATTCAGTAAATGTACCACGTAGCCATCTAAAAACAAAAACTGAGGACCAATCTTACTCTGTATACCAAAATAAATTATAGATAGATCAAAATTTTAATGTAAAGAACTACATATGCAATTGTGAAAACCTAAATAAGACAAGCAGCCAGCCCTGATGGCCTACTGGTTAAGATTTGGTGCTGTGGCCCGTGTTTGTTTCCTCGTCAAGGAACCAGAGCACCCATCTGTTGGTTGTCACCATAGCAGCTGTGTGCTGCTGTGATGCTGAAAACTATGCCACCAGTATTTTAAATACCAGCAGGGTCGCCAGGACAGGATTCAGCGGACCTTCCAAACTAAGAAAGACTAGGAAGAAGGACCTAGCCACCCATCTCCAAAAAAAATTGACCAGGGCCGGCCCCGTGGCTTGGCGGTTAAGTGCACGTGCTCCGCTCCTGGTGGCTCGGGTTCGGATCCCGGGCGCGCACCGACGCACCGCTTCTCCAGCCGTGCTGAGGCCGCATCCCACATACAGCAACTAGAAGGATGTGCAACTATGACACACAACTATCTACTGGGGCTTTGGGGGGGAATAAATAAATAAATAAAATTATAAAAAAAAAAAAAATTGACCATCAAAATCCTATGAATAGGGCCGGCCCCGTGGCTTAGCGGTTAAGTGCACGTGCTCCGCTGCTGGCGGCCCGGAGTTCAGATTCTGGGCGTGCACCGACGCAAGCTTCTCTGGCCATGCTGAGGCCGCGTCCCATGTACAGCAACTAGAAGGATGTGCAGCTATGACATACAACTATCTACTGGGGCTTTGGGGTAAAAAAATAAATAAATAAAATTATTAAAAAAAAAAAAATCCTATGAATAGCAGCAGAGCATTACCTGATACAGCACCAGAAAATGAGAGCATGGCACAGACAGACTGGGCAGGCTTTCACTCCGCTGGATAAAGGGTCACTAGGAAGTGGAATCAACTCGATGGTACTAATGACAACAAAAGACAAAACTCAACAGTCCCCAAAAGAAGTATGAATAAGAAAAAAAAAAAAAGGGCAGGAAATCAAAAACAAATCATAAATTTGAAAAACTGTTTTAAGAAAAACACTGAAATTTAAAAAATTTAAAGATACCACTTTTTTAGACTTAATTTGGTGAAGACTAATTACAGCAACATAATAATTGATTCAGACAACTGCCAATGTATGCTAAAAGCACAGGATGAAAGCTGGGTGGGAAACAGGATTTATGTGACCTCAAAGTATTACCCAAGAGATTACTCACTGATTATAAAGGGGAAAATGTACCTTTACAATGGAGACATGGAGGTCACCACAAACCAAGTGATCTGACATTATATGCCTCCTGATGCGACAAAATAAGAAACATACATCATCTATGCGATAATCTTGGTAAAAATATCTGACTTCAATCTATACATAGAGAAACAATCAGACAATTTCAAGTTTGTGGGGATATCACACAACACAACTGGTTGGGAGTCCTCAAAAAAATGTAGGGGGTCTTTTCTAGACTAAGAAAGCAAAAGTAGGGTTTTCTAGACTAAGAAAGCAATGTGTGAACCTTGATTGGACACTGGATTGGGTAAGAGACATTTTTTGTGACTAGAAAATTTTAATACAGACTGTATACGATATAAAATTGAATTAATCTTAATTTTCATAATTATTTTGATGCTATAAATTATCTTTATTCTTGGGAGATACAGCCACGTTGAAGTTCCTAAGTTAAGTACCATGCCTATAATTTTAAAATCATTCAGGAGGGGAAAAAAAGCACATAGAGCAAACATGGCAATCTAGATAGCTGCCACCAGAAAAAGAACATGGAGCCTGAAACATGGATGCCGTATTTTCCATATGTACATATTACCTGTTCAAAAGCTTTAAGATCCTATTACAGCAAATGGAAAAAATGATACATACCAGGTCACACACTTCAGCAAGTTCCCAGAAAATAGCAAAACTATATTTTTTTTCTGTCAGATTTGCTACTATAAGAATAATCATCCAATGGGGTGGAGGAGGGAACTGGCACCACTGCTATAACTAAGTAATCCAATATAAGTTTCTGTAGGTTCATTTGAAAATTCCTAATTAAAGATAAACGCTAAGCAATGGGTAGGTCCATATTTGTATTAAGCAACTGATGATGTTAAATAAATTTCAGATCATCCTATGTTTGGAATTGAAAAAGAGAAACTTTGACCATTCATAATTTTTTAAATCTCTGTGACAAAAAATAGTAGACAGCCACTTACCAAAAACATGTAGAAAACTAAATGGAAAATGTTTATAACACAGAGGCTCTGAAACAATATATGGTAATGATTACATATTGGTAAAAACTTATTATAAATATATAAAATATATACTATAAAAATATAAAAAACATATATAGATGTATAGGTACATCTATAGCTATGAGACAGAAAAATAGACCAAAACATCAATTTTTTTCTTTTGTGAGGAAGATCAGCCCTGAGCTAACGTCCATGCCAAACCTGCTCCTGTTTGCATGAGCTAACATCCATGCCTATCTTCCTCCACTTTATGTGGGACGCCGCCACAGCATGACAAGCTGTGCGTCGATGCGCACCTGGGATCAGAACCCAAGCTGCCAGCAGCAGAGCACGCACACTTAACTGCTACGCCACGGGGCCGGCCCCAAAATATTAATAGTGGTTCTATCTTTGAGTGCTGATGCTGTTAAGTAAATATTTTCTTTATCTGCGTGTTTCCTTTAAGTTATCTTTAATAAGCATTTTTACAATAAAAATGACTGTTCCTGTTAAAGTATAAATGGATAAACGTAATGCAACAGAAAAATTAAAAATGAAGGTCTTTAAGAAATTTTCCCTGAATCTCAATGACTAAAAACTAAATCATGTAGTTCAATACCCCCAAAATTCTTCAGAGGATGTTAAATTCCCTTATAACATACTTAGCTAACTCACCAATGATCAAGCCTCTTGAACGGCCACCAAAGTCAAGGAATTCACAACCTGAAGACATTCATTTCTAAAACTTAATTGGCTCTTAACTAATTTCTTGCCTTAGCTCTTCTCTTTAAGGTCCATTCATTAGCAATCAAATTGTTTTTTCTTTGACTTAAAACATCATATTCAAATTGTTCCCTATCCTGACATCTATAAAAATAAGAAATACAGGGCCGGCCCTGTGGCTTGGTGGTTAAGTGCACGCGCCGCAATGCTGGTGGCCCGGGTTCGGATCCCGGGTGCGCATCGAGGCACCACTTCTCCGTCCATCCTGAGGCCGAGTCCCACATACAGCAACTAGAAGGATGTGCGGCTATGACATACAACTATCTACTGGGGCTTTGGGGGGAAAAAATAAAATAAATAAAATGTTTAAAAAAAAAAATAAGAAATACATGTATTATAACAAATACAACTTAACCTGTCAATGTCCCTTTGAACAGAGTAGTCCAATTTGGTTGCTCTTACAATAGTGGAACTCTGGATGCTAGCCAAATGCTATTATTTCTGCTAGCTTTGGCACTGTAAACACATGCAGAATTCACTGTTAAGTACAATCCCTAATTCTTACTTATTAATACAATGCTAACTTCCCGTATTCGGACAACTATTTTGTTGGGTTTCTTTAACATTAAGTGTAGGGCTTTACATTTCATTTACTGTTTCATCCTCTTATATTTACCTCATAGTCCCTGGTTCCAGCTTGAAGAAAATTTCAGACTAATTTTGTTGTGTGAAGTATTAACAATCTCTCCCAATTATATACCCTTCACTGATTTGTTCAACAGACACTAAGGAGTCTCACCCAAGCCATTTAAAAAAGTTTAATAAGATTAATACAATTTTCCTTGAATAGCAAAAGTTGTTTTCATGTTATATATTAGTTTTGGAACAATGATAATTAGTAAAGTCAATCTCAACTGAGAAACTCTTCTGCATATTTTCTGTACACTGAAAAGCTCTAGCCTGGTTTAGTTTTGAGCAGGACCTGGGTTAATAACTTAAAAAACTGTAAATCAAAGTTTAGGTAAAGCCTATCTCAAAAAAAAGAAAAACAAACAAACTGAAAAGGTAGATACAAAAGTGCCTGTCCCCACAACAGTGACTAAGCTTCAGATTAGAATAAAACATAAAAATACAAAACATCCCCCAACTAAAACATAACACAAATAAAAAAAATGATGCATGTCTGCAATAGATATTTATCCACAATAATTCAAGTCCTTAATACTGTATATAAAAATTTATGAAAATAATACATAAATACATCCTAAAGGCTGAGAACTCGGAGGCTTTGGGGTCAGACAGATCTGTTTTAACTTCAAGCTCAATCACTTACAAATGGTGTACACTTCCCTTCCTGAAGCCAGTCCCCTCAAAAACCAGATTCAACTGTAAAATGAGTACCACTGATAGTATCTGTCTCATTAGGAAAGGTCTGAGATGTAAATGAAGGTACAGAAAACACTGAACATGGTGCCAGGCACATAGCAAGTGTTGCTGTTGCAGCTGCTGCTACTACTACTTCATTTACTATTATTGGTACATACCAGCAGAAAAATAGGCCAAGGACACAAACAGGTGATTAACAAATAATAATAAAGGTCTATGGAGGGCCGGCCCCGTGGCTTAGCGGTTGGGTGCGCGCGCTCCGCTGCTGGCGGCCCGGGTTCGGATCCCGGGCGAGCACCGACACACCGCTTCTCCGGCCATGATACAGCAACTCGAATGGATGTGCAACTACGACATACAACTATCTACTGGGGCTTTGGGGGAAAAATAAATAAATAAAATCTTTAAAAAAAAAAAAAAAAGGTCTATGGAGATTTTAAAAAATTCAACATCACTATAAAGGAAATATAAATTAAACCAAAAACCATACTTCACCTACCAAACAACCAAAAACATTTTAAATTGAAATGGTCGTTTTCATACATTATTTCTGGCAGGATGAACAGTATCATATTTTCAGAGGACAAACGGACTATTTTATCAAAAGCCTTAAAACTGTGCATATTCTTTGACTCAATAATCTCACTTTTGAGACCTTGTCTGAAGGAAACAAGGATGTGGACATATTAACAGCGACACATTAGAAAACAAGTGCACAGGGCCAGCCCCGTGGCTTAGTGGTTAAGTGTGCGCGCTCCGCTACTGGCGGCCCGGGGTTCGGATCCCGGGCGCACACCGAAGCACCGCTTCTCTGGCCACGCTGAGGCCGCGTCTCACATACAGCAACTAGAAGGATGTGCAGCTATGACATACAACTATCTACTGGGGCTTTGGGGGGAAAAATAAATAAAGTTTATAAAAAAAAAAAAGAAAACAAGTGCACATATTAACAGCGACACATTAGAAAAACAAGTGCATAACAATCTGAGACAGGCTAGATGCATTTCAGTATATCAACCCAACTGAACACAAGCAACAATAACTTTAAAATGACAATGTATTGACATTGAGATGTTCAAGATGTTATGGAGCATATGCAATATACAAGTCATCTAGAAGACTGTACACTAAAGCCTTAGACATCTCAGGACTGGTAGGGTTGTAAGGTTTTTAACTATTCTTTTTTCCTAGTTTTTCTTTAATAACATATTACTTTTATAATTTTTTCACTCTGCAAAGATAGCTTAATGCTACCATGGAATATAATGATCATGATATACAGCTTGGCCTACAGTCAGCAAAGCTTTTCTATAAACCCCTAAACAGAAGTTGGAAAAGCTGAGCACTTCTCTTTCTCAAGAACAATTCAGAACAATATAAAATCAAGGAAATGGGCATCTCTAAAGCACCAAAATTTTCACGGGATATTGTGTCCCATAATTTGCAGTCTTCTCATTCACTGGTAGTCCAACACATACAGGTATTTCTCTCTATATTCTCAACCTTCATAATCAACTGTGACATTATTAAATGCTAGTTGTCTGTTTCTATGAGGGTTACATCAGACTTAAGGAAAAGAAAAAAGCAGCATTTTAGAACCCATCATTTTATTAACTAGAGCAGCTTCTACGTCGTAAAACTCCCTATCAACAAACATTTATTTTCTCCGAGAATATTTTAAGCCATTTGGAAAAAAGGTACTCGAAATCTACAAGTATCAAATAATCATTAAGAATATGTAAAAGAATACTTTTCACAGAAGAATTAAGATCAACATTTCAAAATTACTGCAGTAAGGTAAATAAATCTTGATTGGGAACTAAAATAACCAGACATGCAATACACAAAAATAATGAAAAAACAAAAAATACAGAAAGGATTTATTTCTAATATTCTAAAACCTACGTGAATACGAGCAATAAAATGATTAGTACATAAACCCCCGGTTAGAAGAGACTCTACGAGCCGGCCCTGTGGCTTAGCGGTTGGGTGTGGACGCTCAGCTACTGGCGGCCCGGGTTCGCATTCCGGGCACGCACAGACGCGCCGCTTCTCCGGCCACGCTGACGCTGCGCTCCCACATACAGCAACTAGAAGGATGTGCAACTATGACATACAGCTATCTACTGGGGCTTATGGAGGAAAAAGAGGAGGAGGACTGGCAATAGATGTTAGCTCAGAGCTGGTCTTCCTCAGCAAAAAGTTCAGAAGGATTAGCATGGATGTTAGCTCAGGGCTGATCTTCCTCACAAAAAAAAAAAAAAGAGAGAGAGAGAAGAGACTCTATACTTAGATTTATGCTTCAGAATTTAGGTGTCTTTGGGCCAGCCCTGGTGGCCTAGCAGTTAAGTTTGGCGCACTCTGCTTCGGCAGCCCAAGTTCAGTTCCTGGGCACGGACCTACACCACTCCTCGGTGGCCATGCTGTGGCGGCGAGCCACATACAAAACAGAGGAAGACTGGCAACAGATGTTAGGTCATGGTGAATCTTCCTCAGGAAAAAAAAAGAAAAAAAAAAAGAATTTAGGGATCTTTGTCTTAAATCAGCAATTTCCTTTCAATGGTTCAGCAAAAAAACACTGAAAAAGCAAACACGGCAATCTAGTTGGAAAGTACATAAGAATTCATCACACTGTTTTCTATGTTTGAATATTTTCTTTAAAAAGTTGGGGAAAAGGAAAAAGGTCATATACCTATTATAGTCACAGATCTACCCTGATCTGCAAAATTATGTGTTTTAAATGTGAATCTTCTCAGCTATCATTTATCACCAAGAAATAATTATAGATTGTTCACCTCATATCAGATATATGACCTGCCTAAGAAGTCAGATAATTCAAAATACACATATTTAGGATGGCAAGTATTTCTGATTACTAGCTTAAGTGGCAGCACCATTTATCCAGCCTGCCTGTTTGAAATTACATGATTCTATCTACAATTTGGGGAGAGTCATTAGTTCGAATTTTGCACATAAAATGGTCATTTTTTACATTGTACTATTTCAAATTTATATAATATGTGGCTACACTGCGATTCTCAACTTCTCCCCAAACATCAACAACACTCTTGCCAGAAAGTCCACCAAAAATTTCTAGTTCCCAAGCAAGCAATAAAAAGCAGTGAAAGTAGCCCACACCAATGCTTCTGTTTAATGTGCCTCTGATAGTTCTATAATAGGGTGTGAAATTCTGTATTTCTATTAAACTTCTAGATGCTGCTGCTGCTGCTGAATATATTCAGACCATATTCTGAATAGCAAGGGTCAACAATATTTATTCACAAGACTTGATTTCCTTATTATCTTGCAGAAAGCTTCAATTTTATCAGTGAACTCAAACTGAGCACTGAATGCCAACAAAGTATACTTTAAGTCTACCACTGTCCCTTGGAGACACGTGTTTGGAAAATCAGGATTTTTCAAGTTTTACAAAGGTAATACTGTGCTTTTTGGCTATATAACATCCCAGTGAGATCTGGGGAATCACCTAGCTATCAAATCAAATAATATTAATATTTCTGCAGTAATAAATATGCATAGTCACTAAGGGTAACACATAGACTATAATCTCATGTCAACTGAGATTAGGTTTTGTCACCAAATGAGTTTGTCAAACTAATGAAAAATTCTATTGTCACATTTATAAACTTCTGAATTGTGAGGTCCGGCCCCGTGGCTTAGCGGTTAAGTTCGCACGCTCCGCTGCTGGCGGCCCGGGTTCGAATCCCGGGCACGCACCAATGCACCGCTTCTCTGGCCATGCTGAGGCTGCGTCCCACATACAGCAACTAGAAGGATGTGCAGCTATGACATACAACTATCTACTGGGGCTTTGGGGGGAAGAAAAATAAATAAATAAAATCTTAAACTCCTGAATTGTGAATAAAAGATTTTGGACCACTACCACAAAATAATTTTTTATAAAAATTTTTAATAAATCTGACAAAGTTACTACAACATTCTCCATCACCCAGACCTAAGCAGCTAAAACATAGGATTATACCTAAATTTGAGAATTTGACAGTAAAATACTATAAAATATAGTGGAATCCCATCTTTTGTTATCCTGAACCCAATTTTATCACCAATATAAGGATAACCATGCCAAGATTCTCTCTCAAAATATTTTTTAAACTTATTTCTAACAAACAGAACTTTTCATATTCCAGAAAGAACTAAGCAAAGAACAATCATCCAGGTGCTGGCCCGGTGGTGTAGCAGTTAAGTTCGTGGGCTCTGCTTTGGCAGTCCGGGGTTCACAGGTTCAGATCCCAAGCGTGGACCTATGCACCGCTCATCAAGCCATACTGTGGTGGCATCCCACATGCAAAACAGAGGAAGATGGGCACAGATGTCAGCTCAGGGCTGATCTTCCTCACCAAAAAAAAAAAAAAAAAAAAAAAAAAAATCATCCATGTTACCACTCCCATAGAAATCTAACACAACTGGGGAATGCCTGCTCAGTTCTCAGAGGAGTATTTCAGGGTCTTAAAATATATTTAACTTCTTAAATGTTTTTTGTGCAATAATGACTGTGGTTATTTAAGTCCTTATCTTTTAAAAGTACATATTGAAATGTCTATAGATGAAATATATCAAGGATTTACTTCAAAATAACATGACGGTGAGAGGGGTGGATGCAGGTACAGATGAAACAAGATTACCCAAGGATTGTTAAAACTAGACAAGTTTGTGGACACTAATCATACTGTTTTCTCTTTTGTGTATGTTTGAAAATTTTTCACAAGAAAATTAAGATAACGCCAAATATATGCATACACGTATCTGAGAATAAAAATGACATGCGAATCTCAAACTATGCACAGAAATATAGTCAATATGGTAGCAATTTTTCACTCAGCAAATCTACAACTCTACTCATCAATTTATATACTTATCAAACACTATGGACACTGAATTTCAGGGTCAAACCCTAAAATATAAGCAAAAGATTCAAGTAAATCACTGAACTGGAAATCATTAGCAGTCTCTTACACTGCCAGTAAGCAGATAAACTGTCAAACTTTTTGGAGGACAACCTAGATTGAAAAGTTTTTAAAACATGTATGCTCTTGAATGACTGTACTTCTTGGGCTTAATTCTAAGAAAATAATTAAGAATATTTATAAAATTTTAGTTATAAGACTGCGCAACTGTTTATAAAACTTGTTTCTAAGAGGGGAAAAACCCTAAGCGTTCAACAATAGAATACTGATTACGTAAAATACTGTACAAGTATGCAATGTAATACTATAAGCTATTAACTTTTTTAGGAGCTCTGTATCTACTAACACCTTATGTTAATTTTATGTTCATGTTAGGTAAAAAAACAAAAATAAAAAACCACTATGACCTAAATGTATGTGCTGTACGTACGACATGACTTTTTGAAAAGCCTACAGTATAAGCAAAAAAAAGCCTGGAAGGACACACCAAAACTTTTATTTTTGGAAGGTTTAAGTATGTCTTTTTTTTTTTTGGCTGGTTTGCATTTTCTAAATGTTATATGTGCATGCACTGCTTACTTAATTTGGATTAAAGGTAAAATAAAGATGGGGTGCCTTTTTTTAACGATCCACATCAATCTTAAATCATGTGATTAGTCTTCCTTCTTAACTGCAACAAAACTACATCTTAAACAGCACAAATAACTGCATAATACCAACAAGAGAAGCCAAAAAACTTCAAGGACAACAACAAGGAAAAAGTTTTCTTCGGAAAGCAATAAGGTTGTTAAAGTTAACACCAAAACCACTTAGGTGAAGATGACTAGGTTTAAAGGATTAATATAAAGAATGAAAGTGTACTATGAATAGTCACATCATTTTCAGAATACAGAATTTTAGTAAGAGGGCTAGGGGAAAAATTTCATTTAACATATATTCTATTAAACTATTCCTAAATGTTATTCTGGACTAGCCAGAAAAGCCTAAGCCTGGTTCAATGAATTCCCAAACAGCTGTCAGTTCTGAAATCAACTCAAAAGCCAAAAGTTAATCTAAATGGGGAAACAGGAAGAATATTTCAGACTGGTGAAATTGGAATCACATGAGGTAGAAAGAAAAAATCCAGATAGCCTCTAATCTGTTATGGTTACCTCTTAAAAACAGCTACGCATTCTCACTGGAAAAAAATTTTTTAAAGATATAGTTCTTCCAAATTTTGATTATAGCCCCATCATTCACAACACAGCAGCCTATACCCTCAAAAGCTAACTTGACTCACTTCATCACAGCCAAACCTATTTTAAGGCTGTTTTTTCAACTTAACTATGAAAACTCCTTACTGAACCCCTACTAGACAGGCTGTAGTTATGCTATTTACAATTAGAAGCAAAATACTGTGTTGCTTATTATAATACCCAGTCTTTAAGAACACAGAGCAAAAGTTTCCTTCCAAACTTCCTAAATCCCTCTCCCTTCCCCAGAAGTAACGAATGTTTCACATGTATCTTTCCAGATATTTCTCTATACCTTTACATAGCAGAATATAAATTTCACTAATACATGAGCTGGTGAAAAGTACTAAAGAGTATGTAGAGGGGGAGAGCTTGGAGGGCTAAGTGAGGGAAAACAACACTGAGGTGGTAGCTTTTGAGTAAGAACCTAAATGAATTGAGGAACCTAACCTTATGAAAGTCAGGGGGAAGAAAATTCCAAGGAAAGATTTTGAGGTAGGAATATCTAGTGTGTTCAAGACACAGTAAGGCAGCCAGTGTGGCTGGAGAAGAGTACACTATTAGTAAGGGAGGAGGAGCACCACAGATCATGTAGGGTGCCTTGTAAATCACAGTAAAATTTTGACTTTAACACTGAAATAGGCAGCTATTAGCTGAGTTTCAAGCAGAAACTCTTTCAGGCAATGTATTTCACATATTACTATTATTATTATTTTTTCTTGTGAGGAAGATTAGCCCTGAGCTAACATCTGTTGCCAATCCTCCTCTTTTTGCTGAGGAAGACTGGCCCTGCACTAACATCCATGCCCATCTTTCTCTACTTTGTATGTGGGATGCCGGTCACAGCATGGCTTGATAAGCGGTGCATAGGTCCACAGCGGGGATCCAAACCTGCAAACCCCAGGCCGCCGAAGCAGAGCGCACGAACTCAACCACTACGCCACCGGGCCAGCCCCACACATTACATTTTAATAGGATCAATCCAGCTACCACAAACTGGTGAGGAGTGGGAAAAGAAACACAAATCTATTGCAGTAAAGGACAAGAGACAACAATGCTTGACACTGGACTAAGCGATGGCAGTATGGGTGGTGAATTCTTGCTATATTTTATTTTTTTGTTTTGGATGTTTTTACTTATCTTATGGGAAGAACGGGAAAGCATACAAATGGGAAGAGTTTGATAAAGTCAGTTATAACAATGAGATACAGAAGGACCTCTGCTCTAGAAGGAGCCTATAAAATAACAAGAAAGAAAGCTATTTTGTTTGGTTAGTATGTTTCTTCCATGAGGCAGTATAATGGACAACTTTTCAAAGTTTCTGCCATAATTATGGTTGGGGAATAACGAGCTGATTCTTCCTTTTGTTCCTGAAGCCCCTAATAGGCCCTGAGTGCATCTCGGCGAAGGGCGAGACCTCTCCAGGGACCGGGACACCGGCGGTGGCCACCGCTGCGGCCCGGCGTGGGCGCGCCGACACAGATGCCACCGGAGCTCTCCCCGAGGCCTGCCAGCCCAGGGTCTCTCTTGCTATATTTTAAAGGAATAGCTGACAGGATTTTCTGCAAGCCCAAAGGCGAGGTATGAGAGGATAAAAAGAGTCAAGGATGGCTAACCTAAGTCTGACCTAAATGACATGAAAACTGGAGTTTCAGTAACTGAAACGGGCAACGTTGCAGAAGAAACCGGTTTGAGAGAATAGCAGGAGCCCAATTTTGGACTTTTAAGTTGATATACTAACATTTAAGGGAGTTGTCAGGTAGGTAACTAGATAAATGGGTATGTCATTCAAAAGAGAAGTCCAGGCTAGTGATGTAAGTCTAGGAATCAGCTTATAGATGCTATATAAAATCACATGACTGAATGAAATACTCCAGGGAGTGTGAACAGAAAAGGGAAGTAGAAGGACAGAACCAGAGAGCACTCCAACACAGTGGGAAAAGAAGAGCCAAAAAAACACAAAATGCTGGAAACTAAGTAAAAAAAGTTTCAAGGAGGAAGTGGCTCAACTGGTTAAATCACACCAGTAGGTCATGTCATGTGTGATGAAGATTGAAAAAGGACCGCTGCATTTAGCAACACACCCCTCGGGTGTGTATTTTTTAAAACCATAAATATAATTATTTTCTTTTTTCCCAACTAAAACTCACCTTTAAAATGTGTTTAACTTCCCTAAAAGAATGTTGACACATCCAAAGATTCTATAAAATTATACCACAAAAGCTACATCTACCTAAATAATTTATTACCTTGGACACTTCTTCATGCCATTTAACATGTTGTGAATTAAACAATAAAATGTATAATGATGATATTTAGTTTAAAACTCTTTAAAAAGAGAAGTCCAAAGCAGTTTTTCTTTTTTTCGCACTTTAACCAAATTAAAGATTTGTTTTTTCAGAATACTTCACATGTCACCAAAGTAGAGACAGTCTAGTATGATTACGAGTTGAAGTCTGCTGGCTTAACTGCCTGGGTTGAATCCACGCTTCACCATTTATTAGGTACATCTAACTTTGGGCAAATTATTTAAATTCTGTGCTTCAATATTCTTATCTCCAAAATGTGAATGATCAGGATTAAATAACACAAAAACGTTAACAATGGTGGACACACGGTAAAGTGTCCAGATTACTACTTCCAAAAGGAAGAAATTCAGGTTCTACCTCTTCATTTTTCCTTTCAAACAGGAAAGCGATTATATCACAGTCAGCCCAACGGGGGTGGTATAGAACTAACTAGTAACTTCCTAGAGCCTGACTAACCTATCTCTTCAAACTAATTACATTTGTTCATTAATACACACAAAGAAAACTCATTTGAAAAACCAGGGCAAGTACCCTCAGGGCTGGCACTACTACTTTCTTCAACAGATAGTGGCCTACTCTAATATGTCTTCTAACTTACTGTCCCACTTGCACTTAGTCCTCACTACTCACATTCCCCACACAACAGCCAGAAGGAAATTCTGGAGAAAGGAGTGGGATCTCTCTAATCTCCAAAGTCCTTCAACAGCTTCTTATTGTGCCCAAGATAATCTAGATCTTAAACATGGCCCTACAAGGACCTGTATATTATGCTTGGTACTTGCCTACCTCTCCAACTTTGTCTCTTATTCTATGCATTCTTGGTGACTATTCCCCAGGACTATTTCTTGCTCTGAGGCTAATTTTTTCCCCCATTACCTGTGCTTTCAGGTATTTTCAGTTCTTTTAAGGTCTCTTCACTGGCAGCGCCCTCCTACTTGCATATTCTAAATCTGGTTCTCCTACTATCATCTCATCCTGTTCTTTTCCTTCACGGATCTAAATTGTGAAAGTACTATTTGTTTACTTTATTTCTCCTCTCTGGTCTGTAACACTCGAGAGGGCAGGAGACACCGTATTTTGTTCATCCCTATATGCCCAAGCCTAAAGGTGGTTTTCAGAATAAGCACTCAAACGTGTAATGAATAAATCTCTCTTTGAATGTTCCATGAGCATCTCAATGTTTAAATTGCTCTTTCTCCTACTCTCGACCCTAACCTGCTCCCTTTGTTTACCCAACATCTATCCCCATCCCAGAAGCTAGAAACCTGGGAGTCATACCTAAGCCCTCACTCTTCATATCAGAGCCACCAGCAAACCCTCCTAAATTTACCGCCTCCTCTCTAATGCCAATACCATTGCTTTTGACCAGGCCAAGCCATTATTCTTCCTTGTATTTTAATATCTTCCTTATTTATCTTCTGCTTCAAATCTCATTCTTCTCTAAGCCATTTCCACAAGGCTAACAGAACGACATTTCTAAAAATGAAAATCTGCTGTCACTCCACACAAGTTTAGAATCTTTCAATAGCTCCCCTTTGGTTTTGGGATAAAATAACTCCTTGGCATGGTATTAATTTTTTATAATCTGGCCTTAACTCTCTAAGATTCAGTTCAGCTCTCCTTCTCTTACAAGCATTTCCTGACCTCTTAAAAGAGACAATTAAGTACCCATTTTTGCATGCTTCTATAGGTTCTGTGCTTACCTCTAATCACATAGTGACATTATCTCATTCATCTGTTTCCCTCACGAGGTTATGAGTCCCTGAAGAACTATTATACCTTTCTGTCGCCCCAAAACTAGAGAAACGTGATCTACAAAATAATGGATTTGTAGAGTTAACAAATAAGGAATAAACTGAGCCTATAGTGAACAGCAGCCACACAATGACAGAGAGCAACAGAGAGATAGAAATAGCTCACATACAACAGAAGGCATCAGTAAAACCTGGACCTATAAAAGCAAAATTCCCATTCCTCTACCAGATAACCTCAGGACATTTTACTTAACTTTCTCCCATTCTGTTTCCTGTTCACTTTAACTAGATTTAGTACTCTTTCAGTATGAGAAAGGGAAGGGGTCAAGTATGTAATCTACCCTAGTATCACAGCACTGAATATGCCTTTAAACATCATTCTGCTTTATCCCTCAGCTCACAATCTATTAAAGCAACTCTAAAGTGAGTTATCAAAGTATTCCACTGTTGTCGGTAAAATACTACAAGTTGCTAAAATTCTTAACTCTTTGGCTATCCACATCCTTACTAATCTCTGCATTATTCTTGTCAATAGACCAGCTTCATTCCTTCCTATCACTCTTGGGAACACACTGGATTCCCCAATTATCTACCTGCGCCACAAGTCATCACTGAAAAAGAGGTCACCCTTAGATCTTTCCTCATTTGAATACAGAGATTAAACCGATTTCCTTACTTTCTGAGGTTAAAAAGCCTGGGGCCAGCCCAGTGGCATGGTGTTTAAGTTCACGTGCTCTGCTTTGGCAGCCCAGGATCGGTTCGGTTCGGATCCCAGGCGCAGCCCTACACGCTGCTCATTAAGTCATGCTGTGGCAGCATCCCACATACAAAACAGAGGAAGACTGGCACAGATGTTAGCTCAGGGTAAATCTTCCTCAAGCAAAAAGAGGAAGACTGGCAACAGATGTTAGCTCAGGGCCAGTCTTCCTCACCAAAAAAAAAGCCTAATTGTCCTTTTCTTTTTTAAAAATCTTCCAGTGAAATAGCATTTTAATATTACAGCATATTTCTTGTAGTTTGACTCATGTTAAATTTTAATGATAAAAACACTCTAACTAGAATACAACCCAAAATTTTTGTCACAAACTCAAGGAAGATTACTCTAAATGACAAAATTTCTAAGTGGTAATAATCTAAAAAGGACCACCTGATATGTCTTTGTCTTGGTGCTAACCATTAAAACAAGCCATTTTCATTCTAAAGTATATGTAAATTTCAGCTGCTCTTTTCAATTATCAAAAATTCTGAATCAGTCCAAGTTAATTAGAGACTCATAATTCTATTACTTTCTAAAAAACTGAGGTGGCCTCCCTTAGGAAACATCTTTTGAGATACACAAAAGCCTTACCCCAAACATTTACAGAAGCTATCATCTACTCCACATCAACTAAACTTAAACGGGTGTACTTCCTAGTCTTTGTAATGAAACCAAGTGGACCTCACACCTCTTACCATCACCCAGGAAGGGTGTGCATCTGTTCCGAAGGCCCCCCTGGCTCCAGGTCATCCTGGCTGCTGCTGCTCCAGGCTGGGCATCCATGTTGCTGCAGCTTGTGGTTTGTGAGGGGTAGTGTACAGGAAAAGCAGGATGGGATTTCAAGGGAAACAGGAGGAAGATGGCTTTCTGGGAAAATGCCATCACCATCATAGGTGTTAAGTAGTACCACACACATTTTATTGCAGCACAGTTTAAAAATTTAACAAATGAAAGATTAAAAATAAAAAAAACAAAAATAAAAAAATTAAAAATACAGACGTCGAGAGATGCTCTAAAACAGTTAAGTTAAAGATCAGGAAAAATAAGGTCACAGACTTAACAGCCAGTAAAATTCTTTCACGTGGGGAAGGGGATGAGGGCAAGGGTGGGGTTGGGAGAGAAAAGGTTTATGTGATCAATCTACTTAAAAATGCTAATGCCTTCACTTTCTCTCCCAAGGTGCAAAACTCCAAAGTCATTCAGGAGGCTGGAGAAATTCTTATGAACATTCAGAAAAACTCGATTTTAATCCGGTTAAAAATCATCAGTGTTATTATCATCATCATCATCACCATCATAAGTATAATAATAATAAATAATAATAGTAACTAGTAACAACAATAAAAAGGAAATCAGCGGAAAGTCAGGAAAAATGTAAAAAAAAAATTGGAGTAACTTACTGTAGCTGAAGATCAAAAAAATCTCACTGTAAAAAAACAAAAATAAAAATAGCCCAGATTAGAAAAACGGGAGGTGCAAAAATGTTAAGTCAGTAAAGTTCATTTCTTTTCTCTTTCCAAAAGCAGTCTCCACAAAAACCGCAAGGGTAAAGTTCTCAGTAGCAGACAAGCAAAGCCCTTTCCACATCATCAATCAATCTTAAAAATACACGAGGAAGTAGAGAGGTCAGTTTATGAGAGGCTAAAAGGTTCCTCCTCCTCTAACCCAACTGCTGCAGAAAAAATAGAAATAGAAATTTTAAAAATTACATCTTAAATCCAGGTCCCGTGTTTGGAAACAATTAAAAAAAAAACACCTGTAAATTTGCTGTAGTGCACACCAAGTTGCGTCATTATCTTTAAAATGTCTTTATAAAATCAGTTTTGGAATGGGAATGTGTGTGTTCTGGAAGGGTGGGGAAGGGAGGTTAAAAATCAAAGCTGAGCTCCAGTGAGTAGGGATGGGGTTCGCCTTGCTGCCCTGTGAAAGGAGAAGGGACAGATTGAGTCAGAGTTCCTCAGAAATGTTGTGCCCTAAACCCCCAAGACAGAAATATCTGTCCATTGCATCTAACACATTTTGGTAATGCATAACATTCCACTGGGATGGGGAGAGCCTCTCATCACCTCTACCAGTGACTGTCCTTACAATGCTTTAACATCAGTAGGTGACTAAAATTAACTAAATACGCCCCTGTATGTCCTTAGAGTCTCAAAAAAAGGTCTACATTCTAACATTCATCTTGATAATCAGCAGTCTGGGCAAAGAAAGTACAGAAAAACCAGGCTGACAGAGATGAAGAAGTGAGCAAATGTCAAACATCAAGAATATGAAGGTAAGGAGATTCATGTGTTCTAAATTTTAAGTCCATGTAGTTTTTCCTATGATATAGATTGAAGAATGGCCTACCATGAAGATACATAGTAGAGATAACATCTATTCTGAAAATCAATGAGTGATCAAACCACATGACCCGATAGGTTCAACAGTAAGGGAGAAAGATGCTTTAAATAAGGAGCACATTATTCCACTCACTGACAGAATGAAAAACCACAGATGAAAGAAAAAAAGATTATGGCAGCTACTGAATATTTAATGTCATAAAACAGGTGAGAAATAAAAGTATGTTTCTTAAGGAACGTGTCCCCATGGCCCCACTGTTTATTAAGTAGTATATATAGCTAATTCCAAGATATGAATTATAAGATCTGATACATAACACCACACTGAATAACTACATGTTGGACTGGCTGTTTCATCAGCAAAAACAAGATCTGCAATTAGATTATAGGTCTCTGAGTAAATAAGAATGAAGTGGTTGCACTCACACTTCAATATTCAGCCATGATATTTTATTTTCCTTTACAAATGTCAGTAAAATGAAAAATCTTAAGCTGAGCTTTTTAAAAGTGTTCCTTGAGTCAATTACGTATGAATGATGACAACAGAATAGGTATTATAACTCTAAAATTTTAATTTTAAATTTTTAAAAATTTAAATACAGGGGTCAGCCCCATGCCTTAGAAGTTAAGTTCCGCATGCTCCACTTGGGCAGGCCAGGTTTGCAGGTTCAGACCCCAGGCGTGGACCTACACCACTTGTCAGTCATGCTGTGGCGGCAACTCACATACAAAATAGAAGACTGGCACTGATGTTAGCTCAAGGCAAATCTTCCTCAAGCAAAATGAGGAAGATTAGCAATGGATATTAGCTCAGGGCGAATCTTCCTCAGCAAAAAAAATAAAATAAAATAAACGCAGACCAATTTAGGCATGACATATAAGTTACTTTTACACTTGGATTGATGTGTTAAATTGTACAAATGTGTAACTGAAGAAAAGGTCATAGAAAACGTACAATCATTTGAATGTTATCTTCTTCAAGTCAGCGTTTGTGATGTATCGTTATGGTGAAACATTCAATTTTCTTATTTGGAGTCACAGCCTGAAACCAGTACTCAAAATTTTCAGGATATATTACATAACTTCGTGGCTCATCTACAAACAAATTCTCTGCACTTGTCACAAGACAGTAAGCTTAAAAAAAGGCAATTACCATGAAAAGAAAGCATTTATATCTTTCAAAGTGAAGATGTTTCTTAAAAAGAGTCAGTTAATATGAAAAGCATTTACATCTTTCTGGGCCGGCCCCCGTGGCTTAGCGGTTTTAAGTGCACGCGCTCCGCTGCTGGCGGCCGGGGTTCAGATCCCGGGCGCACAATGACGTGCCACTTTTCCAGCCATGCTGAGGCCGCGTCCCACATACAGCAACTAGAAGGATGTGCAACTATGACATACAACTATCTACTGGGGCTTTGGGAGAAAAAATAAATAAATAAAATTAAAAAAAAAAAAAAGAAAAGCATTTACATCTTTCAAAGTGAAGATGTCTCCCAAGACGTTACGTTAAATTGATGAGCTATCACTCATAAACAAAGACCAAACAACTTTAGCACCTAACTGTAAAGCTTTGCAATCAACAGCATACTTAGATTAAACTGTCAAATCTCTGGGAGGTTCCGATTCCTCCTCGAAAGGGGTATTCTCAAAGCGAGGTCTGCCAACCAGCATCACTTGGCACTTAATTAGAAATGCAAATTCTTGGGGCACAACCCAGACTCAATCAGAAACTGGTGGAGAGCCCAGCAATCTGTTTTAAATAGCCCTCTTGCTGATTCTGATGTCAGCTCATGTTCAAGAACCACTGTGAAGAGTTTAAGATTGATATAAAATAAATCCAAGAACATTATAACCTATCATAATAAACGCACCAAGAGGATAAAAAAATCCTATAGTAATCCTTCTTCCCTTTATAAATCCCAAATTTCCAATATCTAAGAAAATCCATGTAGTTATGCTACATCTAATAGCTCTGGTTCTCACCATGGTCAACTCTCTAGTAAACCTAATACGTACAAAACCATAATCTTCCCTGATCCCAATGAGAATGAATGAGTATACATATAAAGTATGAGCAAATACTATTCCCCAAAAACTACTACTAATAAAATTACTTGAAGACTAAAATACTGATATTAAGGCAGTTAACAAAAATTACTATTATAAAAAAACTGCTTTTAATAATAAAATTATTTCTGTATACTTTTCAGCCACCCAGCAACAAATAACTTGAGTTATAGAAATCAGCAGTTAACAAAGGTAACAAGTCTAAACCCCCTCATAAGTATAAAACTGAAACCCAGAAAGTTTAACTGATTTGCCTGACACAGCTAATAACCAGCAGGGGCTAAAATCCAGTTCTCTAACTCCTAGGCCAAAATTCTTTCAACTGTCACACTCCCCAATTTACATCCCACACATTCACCAGTTAATATAATTAATCTTAAAGATTAGAATAACTAGCTGTTTTGGAGTTTATTCCTTGCTTGTTTCTAACAGCAATTCCATCCAAAACAAAGGTCGCATACTATGTGAAACCCTCTAGAGACCTAATGACAAATACATGGTATGTTTAATTCTCTACAGAAGGAATAGCAAACAGGACACCAAGCATTCCCCTGGCATGAGTATGGGAAACACACAAAAAGGTCAGAAGACGTGCAACTTAAGTCATCCTACTTAAATCCTTCCTCTCCAGCCAACATGAAAATGTTACTAATGCCCACCTATTTGAAAACACATCTAGAATTGTTTCAGATATTAATCCTGTGGCCACATCATTCCAGATGAATATTACCTCAAAGGAACTGTTACCTTGGTACATGCCGATCTCAAGGAACCCATAATTCTAACACCTTAAGGCAAAAAAAAGTGCCCTTCAAATAATTTCAACTCTTATCAATAATTGTTCTTAAACATTAATTCCTTACATTTCTCTTTATTTGCCAGCAATATTTTTATTAAGTCTATGATCTCCTGAATTAACCAATCACTGCTCTTACCTCATTTCTAACAGTTCTGCAGAGGGATAAACTTTAATTTTAAGCCCATATAATAATATATATGTTTAGGCTTAAAAAAATATAAAGGCAACGCCTTTAATCCCCATCACAGTATCTACACGGTGAGGGATCAACAAATGCATAGCTATCTATAATAAGACTACTTTTATTTTCTATCAAGTAGACTTGTTTCCTAAGGGATGAATTTATCCTGCAGTGTTGGTTTAAACTGTGCTTAATAACATAAGTTTTTGTGAGAATTAACACACTAAGAAAAATAAAATCAATGAAATCTTACACCAGGATAAAAAAAGCCATTTCTCAGAAAAGTGAAAGGGGTGCTATTTAGAAACCTATGTAATTTTTATAAGCTTAGCAAAAATTTTTAATCATGTTTCAGGACCTTGCAAATACTAGGCACTATAATACGTGCCTAAAACTATTTAGTCATGCATTTTTGTTAAAGTTTAGATGGTCTGGAAAATTAATATGAGAATACCCTGAAAGTCAAATTTTAAGTTTATCAGGACGTTACATTAACAACAAACGCAATTCTCGTAAATATTTTTCCCAAGTGCAGTTTGGGAATTTCCAGTTACCGCTAGTGGTTGCTGTAACTAGGACCTCGTAAACATCCAGATAATATACTACTTTTAGCACCTAGTATTCCAATAGGTGGGTAAAACCACTTGACTATCGTATGTGATCAAATTCCTTACCAGTTTCACTGATTTAATACGACCCTGGCAACCAACACTCTTACGCCTCAGTTTGTCTGAGAAAGACAGTAATACCTACCTCAAGCAAAGTTCCACTAACTTATATATTTCAAGTGATTTGTAACCTGCAGATAAAAAGTAAGCCAGCTTTAATTATTACTGTTAATATGTAAATGAGATTACAATATTTTTTAAAAATAGAATTGAAAATAACCATTTCGAGGTCCATCTTTTGCTCAGGGAGGAATAAAATAAAAAGCAACAAAATGTTAAATCTATTGTTATAATATTCGTTATTCTTACGCCCTGCGGTACGCTCCAGGATTTACAGGCCTGCGGCACAATATGTACTCTGCAACCCTCCCCCAACCCCCGCCCAATTTTTAAATTTAACAGGAAACAGCGGTACTACATTAACTTCAACTATATCAATGCGCATCTCGATCTTTCCTTCCACGATCTCTCTTGGAGTCCTCATGGTTTTAGAAAAGGAAAGGAAAGCAGCCGTTAACACAGGGAGCGAAAAAGAAAAAGGACGTTTTCCCTGCGGATCGTGGCCTAGAGGACACTAGGCTAAATCTACGCAAGCGCTGAGACCTACAAAACTCTCTCCAGCATAAGACACAATCCCCCAGTGCCAACAGAATAAACCGGGGCCTGGTTACTCTACCGAGGGGAAGGTTCCCTCGTCTCCTCTCCCGCACACTCTCGCGCTCCCCGAGGAACCCAACGCCTCCCTTGCTTCCGCCCCGTCTACTTACCAGGAGGGGGAAGGGAGAAGAGATTCGATTCTGAATCTCCTACCCCCGGGTTCTACGTGAAGAAGCCGACTGCTGCTCGAGGTCGGCAACGCGGCCGCAACCGGTTCGTCTCTTCACAAAATGGCCCCCGAGCCTCCTCTGCCGCCGAGGAGAAGGCCTAGCCCCCGCCCCACTTCTAGGAATCTTCCTATTGGCTGCGACTTTTCTCGCTCCCGCTTCTAATTAGACAGTTCTACCGCTCTTCACGATTCTGCCCAATCACAACCAGTAGTGGGTTAGACTAAGCAAGAGAATTTCCACATGCGTGAGAGAAGCTAGTTTGTAACTGGTTGTTTTTCCTGTCATTTATCGCCTGAGAAATGCTTATTGGCCACTGTACCTGACGAAGCGCTGGGTAGAAGCTCGCCTTTGTATCGCGCACCACTTCACATCCGGGTATCTGGAAGGTCTGATTGGCGGCCACGGTGTCCTATCTCTGCTCTTTAGAGTGCCTGCTAGAAGGCTCGCCCAGATCTCGGAATTCCCGCGGCGCGGGGGCGGGGAAGGAGTCAGGGGTTTTGTTAGGTAGCAGGCCTTGAGGCTCTGCCCCAGCCCCGGGCCTAGGAAAAATGAGACGCGCAGAGTGAATCCTCCGTCGTGCGCTGTGGATAAAGAAAGGACTTTTCTTGGAGTGGGGAGGGAGCAGTGAAGACTAGGCCTAGTCTTGTGTGTAGAAAACTAACCTGCCCTGCCGTTTTTCCAACCCTAGATCCCTTCTCGGTTCTAGACTCAAATGTCAGCTCCCTCCTGGACAACTCCACTTCATAGCCTGTCGGGCCCTTCTTCAGAAAATCCATATCTCACCTAAACCAACTGACTTCCTAATTCTTCTCCACTACAAAAAGTAAAGAAAGTCTAAATTCCAATCTTGGAATGCTACAGCGCCCATCCTCTGGCCCAAGTCATCTCACTTACTAAAACCCTACATGCCCACTAAATAGGCTTCCCCCTCTGTCTCTCTCCCCAAACAATCTGGTCCCTTAATTCTTTTCATCCTGAAATGGCGTGTTTCCCATCTACTCGTCTGGGTCGTCGCCTGCCAGGCTCTCTCGTTGTATTAGCAGCCATGAACGCAATGGAATAGGACCAGCTCTACTAAGAATGAGGCAGATTTCTCTGTGCCATTAGGGAAAGCAAAGTGCAAAACACTGTCTAGATGATGTGATTCCATCTGTATGTAATAAGTAAGGGATATAAGTGTATGTGAATGCAATTTTATGCATTAGTTTTGAATTAATTCTGAATTCCAGAGCGATTCACGAGGGAGCTGGCTGTTACCTGTCAAAGGACAAAACTAAAACAATTTAGTAACGAATTTGATGTCCTTTATTCAAGGGAAAACAATCCATGGATTGGGAGAAGGCAGTGCCTCACAAGCAGTGGAGCACTCTTGCCGAGGGCAGGAGCCAGGTTCATGTAGCATCAGAAGCCTCACGCGGAAACAGGCGGAAACAGCATGATCGGCTGGGCTTGCGTATCTGACCTTATTTAGAAAGATCAAGGAACACGGAAATAAATACAGTACATAGCCCAGAGCTGGCTTGGTATTTGAGGATTGGATATACTGCGTTTCTGGTCAACTGGAGCGTTTACAGGAACATGAAAGTTCGGTTTGCTGACGTGTCACCCAGCATGAGAGTCTCCATCTTGGGCCTAGAAATTTATTTCAAAATACCTTTGGGGAGCGAACCTTCTACCTTTTTCGATGGTATGCCTTTCTATACTGTTTGAATTTTTTCCCATATGCATGTATTGCTTCAAGCTAATTTAAAAAGCAAAAACAGAAAGTGTGTAAGAAAAAATATACTAAAATGTTAGTAGTGGTTCTCTCCTGGTGGGACAATTACATGTGCTTTTTTTTTTCACTTCCTTGTGCTTTTCTATATTTTCCAAATCGTCGACTTTGAACAAGAAATCAGAGAGAGAACATTCTACAAGTGCTTGAAGCCTC
The DNA here is from genome assembly GCF_020826845.1 of Diceros bicornis minor. Taxonomy (NCBI): domain Eukaryota; kingdom Metazoa; phylum Chordata; class Mammalia; order Perissodactyla; family Rhinocerotidae; genus Diceros; species Diceros bicornis. Next base: position 28,069,036 of record NC_080744.1, on the reverse strand, counting down.
AGCTCAATTGCCCACATTGCAATTTATTTAAAACTACTTCAGAGCACTGTGGTTAATTTTACACTCATCTCTTCTCCGCTCCTGGATGGTAAGTTTTTTGATGGCAGAGTTTAATTTTTATTCCTCTCTGTATTCCCCTTGCTTACTACATATCACAGGGCCTTAAACAGAGATTGTTTTAAATTTGTATTAAATTAATTAATTATTAACTTTTATTTGTCAGGGGAAATTGCTATTTTCCCAGGACAAACAAGTACACTGTCCTTTCTTTATTATATATTTTGTATAGCACTTAACTCAGAGGGACCCGGAGACTGTGAGGCTTGGTCTACGTGTAATTCATGTAATTCTTGACTTAAGTAAACACAAATAAACACTAACATGTTTTATTACTCATTGTTCTCATAGAATAAAAATGTCTATAAAATGTCAATGAAAACCACTTATTTCATTTTACCAGAAATCAGTTTTACTGCATGATCATTGTCATGACCTACTTATTAACCAGCACTGTATTTGGTGCAAGAGAAGTACTTAAGAGACAGCATTTATGTTTTCCAGGAGTTCACTCCTATGCTAGGTAGGGTGAAAATGGAGGATACATGAAGAATTAACAATCAGTACCTCTGTCAAGTAACTTAGAGTTTACTAAGGATGAGAAAACTAGTGCAAAAATAGCATAATACAAGGCAGAACGCTAAGCACCATGTTGATAGCAGACATTCATGACAGTGGTTTTAAGGCTCTGTAAACCTAGGTGGGGGAGATGGAGGGAAGGAAGTTCCGTTGATCTCTTCTGCTTACTCTAAACACCTTTACAGTTCTAAAGGTGAATGCTTCTTCTATTGGGTGGCTGTGTAGAGTAGAAAGACAGCCATTAGCCAGACTCCAGGAGTGGAGGGAGAGAGAAGGAAGAGGTAAGGAAACAGAGAAGAAGTTAACTCCTTACCTTGGGCTAAAGAGAAAACAAAACAAAACTGAACTTTTATTTTTAATTCAAGAAGTAATTCTATTTGAGGAAGGCTTTATGTGGCTTGGGCGTTTTACCAGAATAATGTACCCGCTGTAACTTCTCTCCTCCCAATTCCAAGCCACCTGTCAAGAAGAAGAAAGGAAAAGCAGCAATAGCTATGAAATGCCTAATATTAATATTATTATATTAATAATATTATAAAGATATTACACAATACTTTCAAGACCCTTACTCTTTTACTGCATCCTGTTTCTCCCACCTTGAGTCTGTCCCTCAAGCTGATCCTGCAAACTGCTGTCATGGTAATCATCTGAAAGCATTCACTTTCACTGTGTGACTCCCACACTACACTCCTGTAATAGCTCTCTATTCCAGTCCTACGTTTTTAATTGTTTCATTCACAGCCCTTCCCTGACTGTCTCATTACCTGTCAGTGTTCTCCACTCCACAGGGCCCTATGCCTGGGCAGCCCCTGCTGTCCCCACTCCAATGGGCCACATTGCTGTTCTCTTTCCCCATAATCCAACCATTCTTTAAAACCCAACTCAAGTCCCAATTAATGCTTTTAAAGAATACATGATGATTCATTCAACTGCTTATTTAATCAACCAATACTTTAGTGGGTTTTTTTTGACTTTAAGTATTTTATATACTCAAGGCATTGATCTAAACGTCACAAAACTGGATATAACTTAGTTCCAGTTCTCAAACTTTGCACCCCTTCTCAAACTCATTTCGTAGTCATTATTTATCCCATAACAGGATAGCACTGTTTTGTTCTGTAATCCTTTTGTTTATGGACCCCAATTTGTGCTTGGTGTATGTGTATGAATCACAATATTGAATAGGTTGATTGTTTGACTAGTTATCTGACATAGTATTTCATTATACCTATTTCTGTTTTCATTCCAAAAGCCTTTGGCAGTGGGTAAAATCATACTAGGGAAATTTGGAATACAGAGTCCAGTGAATAGATTACTGATGATCTGGCTTCTAGAGTACAGATTCTATAAAAAAGATTTTACACATTGTTAATAAAATTAGTCATCACTTCGGTTGCATACACACCTTCTCAAGGCTTCCAGTGTGTTTTTTCTTTCTTATTATTTTAAAGCTTTCCAAATGGAAATATCCTATTTGATTTTTTTCTGATAAATATGTGATTATTGTAAAAATTTGAAATACAGAAAAAGTGAAAATCCCTATGTGATCCATTCTCCAAAAACATCCATTTTTAACTATTTGGTATAGATGTTTACAGATTTTTAAAAAATGTATATATGGATTTATTTTTACCTAAGTATTATAATCTGTAGTCAGGGACTTTTAAATTTTTGTTTTAATAACCAAAACACTGAGCTTAAAAATTAAAAAATAAAAGAACAAGCAAAAAATCTTTATCCACAAAGCTTGAAAAAATTAGAAAGATTAAAGAAATTCTGAATCATGACATCCATTTAGTGGTTTTGGGGTTGAGTAGTATTTGACTTTAAGTATTACTGGTCACCCTCATATTAATAATAATAAAAATAATAGATAACTTTTATTGAGCGGATATCATGCATCAAGCACTTTTCTAAGTATTTTACATGAATTAGTTCATTTGGTAATTTTATTATTCGCATTTTAAATATGAGGAAACTAAAACACAGAGAAGTTAAGTAATTTGCCTAAGGTAGCACAGCTAGTTGTTAATGGAGCTAAAAATGCTAGGAAGTCTGATTTTAGAATGTGTGCATATAACCATTACAAGTTATTAATAATATAAGTTTTGCAAAGGTGGAAAAATCCTACTCATTTATTTAACAAATATTTATGAAGTACGTGCTATGTAATAAGCATTATGCCAAGTTCTGTGCCAGGTCACAGGAACATAGAAGTAAACAAAATAGACATGGCCCCTGACCTTCAGAACAGAGTCAAATACTAAATGAATAATTAATTAATTGCTTAAAATAAATTTTATTAAGTGCTACTAAAGATAAGTATAGAATGCTATGGACCTGTGTAATATAGGCCTCTATCCCCTTCAAGGAGATACTGTGAAAATAAATGACTTAATTAGAAAGACTTCCTGTTTCTTTCTTGTTTCCTCCATTTCTTTTTTCTCCTTCCTACTAAATGTTTTTCTCCATCTTTTCTTTTGTCTTCTTTGATCCTTTTCTAATTTTCATCCCAGCAATGACCTAAATCTGGTTTCTTATAGGTTAAGCCTTGTTTAACACACTTGCCATCTGTTCTCCTTCTGGCTCTTGAGGTGCAAGATTTTATCCTCTGGTGATATTTCATTAGGCTAATCTTTGTACAGCTTACAAAATGCTTATCAGTTGACAGGTTTTACATTTCATAATTAGTGCTTATTTTATATAATGGTAGGAATTGACCTTTTGAGCACACATCTAAATGTTATAAAAATACTATGTGAACTGGCCCAGATCATTTCAAATATGAAATTATATTTCACATAATAATTATCTTTCACGTAACTGACCCTTACAGTAGTTCCCTCTTATGGAAGGGGGATATGTTCCAAGACCCCCAGTGGATGCCTGGGATAGCCCCGAACCCTACGTATACTATGTTTTTTCCTAACGGGCTAATGAGCAAGTAGTGTATACAGCATGGATACACCGGACAAAGGGATGATTGACGTCCCGGGCAGGATACAGCGGGACTGGGAGAGATTTCATCACACTACTCAGAATGGTGTGCAACTTAAAACTTATGAATCGTTTATTTCTGGAATTTTCTTTTTTTTTAATAATTTTATTTATTTATTTTCCCCCAAAGCCCCAGTAGATAGTTGTATGTCATAGCTGCACTTCCTTCTAGTTGCTGTATGTGGGACTCGGCCTCAGCATGGCCAGAGAAGCAGTGCGTTGGTGTGCGCCGGGGATCCATCCCAGGCCGCCAGCAGCAGAGTGCGCGCACTTAACCACTAAGCCGTGGGGCGGGCCCTGGAATTTTCCATTTAATATTTTTGGACCACAATTGACCATAGGTAACTGAAACCATGGAAAGCAAAACCGCAGATAAGGGGGAACTACAGTATAAAATTTACTCAGGGACTTTTTAAACACAATCTTGGAGACCTCTCTTAATGTCTGAGGAATATTTCCAGTAGAATGACTCATCTTTTATTACTACCTATTCCATAACTCCACCCCCAGAATACTGCCTTTTTGTCATCTCAATTTATATTCAGATACCTGAAACCTCAGAACATACTCCCTTGCTCCCTTCCTCATTGTCCAATGTCCTGACTACCACTCCCTTCTGGGGAGTGGTAAAAACAGAATAGTAGAGGGTCAAAGAATGGTAAATTCTGGGAATTTGAAGAAATGCTGAATTAGGGATGATAATATCACAAAGAAAGCATGCATTTGAATTGGCAGATTCAAGCAATGACGAGATCATTCAAGTCCCTTTCCTTTTATCTGAGTGCTGAAAAGCAAAAGAAAGCCTTATTAAGCTTGTGTGAGTAAGGTTTTCAATTACTGAATCAAGTATCAGTTTTCAAATTTAAGTTTAAAGTAAATAAAATTGGGAGATGAAAATGTCCTAAAACTGATTTATGGTGATGGTTGCATTAATCAGTGAAGTTACTAAAATCATTGTATTTTATACCTGAAATGGGCATAAATGAAGTGTAAAATATACCTCATTAAAGTTGTTTTTTAAAAACTGCAAGAAAAAAAAGGAAATAACATTAAAAATTCAGTCCCTTAGTCTCACTAGCTACATTTCAAGTGCGTAATAACCACACATGGCCAGTGGATACCGTTTTGGACAGCATAGGTCTAGTACATAAAACTTTTTCATGCTGTTAAAAAATACTTCCTAAAATCTGTTTCAAAATACTTACACTTACAACGTACATGTATAACAACCAAAATAGAAAACATACAAAAATTTAATATCCTTGACACATCAGGGACTCTTGATGTGAGTTGGATTTTGTTTTTTAATAATTGAATTTTGTTTTTTAACAATACTTAACACTACTGAACTGTACACTAAAAGTGGTTAAAATAGTAAATTTTATATTATGTGTATTTTACTACAGTTTTTAATTTTTAAAATAAATTTTAAAAAATAAAATAATCCTGTTTTTATCTTAAATAATTTGTATGCTTTTATGCATACACCAACCAAAATGATAACAGTAGTTATCTCTGGGTGATAGAATTACTAATACATTTCATTTTCTTCTTTTTATTTTTCTATTCATGTCTATCATAAACATGTATTACTTGGGTAATCAGAAAAATGTTATTATATCTTCAGCTCCTTATTTTTATTACTTGTTTTTTCTTTATTGAGGTAACATTGGTTTATAATATTGTATAAATTTCGGGTGTACATCATTATATTTCGACTTCTCTAAAGACTGCATTGTGTTCACTACCAAAAGTCTAGTTGCCATCTGTCACCGTACAGATATACTCCTTTACCCCTTTTGACCTCCCCCTCCCCTTCCCCTTTGGTAACCACTAGTCTGTTTCTCCATATCTATCTGCTTGTTTGTTTATCTTCCACATATGAGTGAAATCATACAGCATTTGTCTTTCTCCATCTGAGTTATTTCACTTAGCATAATATCCTCAAGTTCCTTTCAAGTTGTTACAAATGGAAAGATTTCACCTTTTTATGAGTGAGTAGTATTCTGTTATGTGTATATATATGTGTATGTATACACACCACATCTTCTTTATCCATTCATCCGTCCGTGGGCACTTAGGTTGTTTACAGTTGGCTATTGTGAATAATTGTTGCAGTGAACACAGGGGTGCATATATCTTTTCAAATAAATGTTTTCGTGTTCTTTGGATAAATACCCAGAAGTGGAATGGCTGGATCATATGGTAGTTCTAGTTTTTTTTTTTTGCTGAGGAAGATTAGCCCTGAGCTAACATCTGTGCCAATCCTCCTCTAGTTTGTATGTGGGTCGCCGCAACAGCATGGCTGACAAATGATGTAGGTCCACGCCCAGGATCCAAATCTGCAAACCTGGGCCACTGAAGTGAAGCGTACCGAACTTAACCACTATGCTATGGGGCTGGCCTCATGGTACTTCTATTTCTAATTTTTTGAGGAATCTCCATATTGTTTTACATAGTGGCTGCACCAATTTACATTCCCACTAGCAGTGTACAAGAATTCTCTCTTCTCCACATCCTCTCCAACATTTATTTCTTGTCTTTTTAATAATAGCCATTCTGACGGGTGTGAGATCATATCTCATTGTGGTTTTGATTTCTCTGGTAATTAGTGATG